>NC_139149.1:28648441-31048441 GCF_964270905.1 Leucopleurus acutus
CTAAAATGTTAATAATAATTGCACCTGCCTTGAAGTGTTTTTGTAATTTTTAAATGAGAAAAATAAATGCCCTTAGTATAATATCCTAAAATAAGCTTGTATTTTATTATTTAGTAAATACTAGTGTTCTGTATTCATTAGTACTGTCTTGTTTTGCCTTCAGTATAATCAGTACAAAAGGTCCTGTTATTATCTGCATTTCATAGGTGAGGACACCAAACGATAGAGAGTTAAGTATGTTGCCCAGATTTATAAAGATAACAAACACTGGAAAAAAAATTGAGACCCCTGCATTGTGAGTCCAGAGTTCATGCTCTTAATATTTTGCTTTACTGCCTACAATGATGAGGGAGAGGGAGAAAGAAGGAGAGAAATCTATTACCCCAAATTCCAATTTACTACCTGTGACCATAGGGAACTTTAAACACTCTGGGTCTCAGTTTCCTTACACAGGGATGAAAAAGTGTCTTGTAGGCATCGAATGTAAAAACATATGGAAAAGTATAGCACATTGCATATATATGCATATAGAGAAGGCTAATTATGTAACAATTAATTATTAATTACTTGATGATTATTAATTTTTCCTTGCCGAAAACTAATTCCTTAGCCAGCATAACTAAGACAATAGATGTCATCTGGGCAGGATTGTTGTTTTTGATTCTTACAATGTGCTGGTCCCAGCTGTCTACACTGATCCAGCAGCTTCTTATACTAAACTTTTGTCCAGATATATGTTCTCAAAATGTAATGTGTGATGCTCAGTGATGCTGCATGTCTAAACTGAGGCTTCCAGGTATGCGTTATTTTTTTGGAGTGCTGTTGAGTGCTGTAGTCACAAGAAATGCTATTAAGCACTATTGGGAAAAAAATCAAGACCAAAGAACCCTAAAAGTTTTTCTTAGATGTAGAGGTGAAATCAGTTCTCCCATTTGTTCTATGCCAGGGCACTTCCGGTGATATCTACCAAACCTATTCCCCCAGTTCCACCCCTGGCAAAGATGTTTCAGCTGCTACTGCTGAACGCTTCTCAACATCACTGTAGTATGTTTTTTTTCAAATCTCTTAGTATTTTGTAAAAAGTGTTTTGTTAACATATTAATATTTCCAATGTCGAGGAGATTATGGAATAATAAGCTCTCTCACCCACAGGTGGTACGGTGCTCTTAAACCATCTGAAAACAATGAAAGATGGAACAGTCTATAAAATAAAACAGCAGAACTACTGAAGATAAATTAGCGCCTCCCAGAGTCTGAGACACAAAGTAAAAATTTTTTGAACTCTAAATATCATTTTCAAGGTTTTAAGTATTTTTTCTGAAAGTATAAGTAGACATAAGACATACACATTATGTAGCATTTGGAAAGTACAAGTACATGAAAAGAAGAAAATCACCAGTATTCCATGCAGAAGTGATCACTGGATTGCCAGAACAGATACAATTAAGGAATTTAAAGATATTTTCCTCTTTTTTTTAAGATTTCTTTCCTTTTTCTTTCTTTCAACACTTAAGAGGAGAACAGAATTTTATGGTCACCTTTAAATTATATTAACGTAACCAGGAGCTAAGGACTTTAGCTGTATTAAGCACAACCTAAAGCAAATTCAAAACACGCACCCCTCACCTTCTTTAGATACACCTGCCAGTTCAGAGAGCTTGCTGCCTGCCCTGTTTGTTCTGGGTTATTGTTATTTCGTGGCTGCCTAGCTTCTTTAAGGGCTCCCAGAGTCTTCTGCTTTCTATTATGTCTCTGTGTAATACCCTCAGCTTGTGTGCATTTGGACTCACCGACTCACTTCTGATGAATAAAATCCAACAAAAGTGAAGGGCTGTCCCTTCTGACATCTTGGCAGCATGAGGCAAAGCCTTTGTCAGAATGGGGCCAGCACCAAAAACAGCAACAAAAGAAAGGAAAAGAAAAAAAAAAAAAAAAGAGAAAGAAAGAAAAATAGAAAAGAAAAGAAAAAAAAGCCCAGACCACACAGAAGGAGAAACATTATCAAAAATATTGTTTGAAAAAAAAATTGCTTGAAACCAAATCAAGCCTCTTAAAGCTGGCCCTGTTCTTTGGCTGAAGGCTTCTCCTTTGCCGAAGTTTTCTATCATCTGCAGTCAAGAGTCATAAATGGTATATTAGTGCCAGTTTTTAAACTCATAACCAAACATCACACCCCACAATGTCTTCATCCATTAATAAGCAAGTATTCATTCAGTGACTCTAACGTATGTGCACAGCATATGTTTAAACCTCCAGCTAGCTGTTTGCTTTAGCAGAACAGGATGCAACCAAATGAAATATTACCAATTCAATGTTCACATACCATTTAAGGTGAGGAAGATTCCTTAAAACTTGATTTTCTATGGTACACTTTTCAAAATAGTCTCTCTCAAAGTAAGTTAAATAGTTGCAGTTTAGTGATTTGTTATATATTTTGGTCACTTAAAACTATTACTGAGTTAGGATTTTATCCCTTTTTTGGATGTTCAGAGGAAAATTATAAAAGGACACTGGCAACCCTTTATCCATTTTGAAGTCAGGCATAGTAACCCGTCTGCATTCTAGGATATCATAAGAGATTTAGAAAAGCCTTTTACTGAGAAAACGAGACATTTATCAAACATCGATTTGAATTTGCTTTAGGTTGTGTTTAATACAACTAAAGTCCTTAGTTCCTGGCCATGTTACTGTAATTTAAAGGTGACCATAAAATTTTGTTCTCTGGAGCTAACCCTTTGAAAGCTAGTTGCTTTTTAAATTAATATGAATAATACATGAAATGTAGATGGAGATTTTTCTGGGCTCATGCTATTGCATCGTTATGAAGATATGGCAAATAACTGCCAAAGAAAGAAGTTCAAAAATAAAACAGAATAACATCTATTATGCATTCATATTATTGTTGCACATCAATATTCTCTACTAACTTTTGCAGTACATGACTACTGAAAAATCATTGAAAATATTTATTGCAAAGTACATATCATGCTTTAAAAAACTGATGAAAACACTTAGCTGTACAGCCCGGTTTAAAAATAGGAGACTTGTTCGTTCTGTGTGGAGTTCTCACGTATAACTTGCCATGTCCAACAATTAAAACAGTTAATATAAAAATGTTTTAAAACATAAACTCTTTTAAGCACAATCAAATCTTTCTTTGATAACTTAGCAGACATTTTGATATCCCATTGCCTTCATCCTATCAGTATTCATTGTAATATACAAAATTTAGATGAAATTAATTCGAGGTTTTTAAATGTTTTCATAGCAATGACTACAATGGTTGAGTTGCATTAATAATAGCTGGAATAGACTCATGGAGTTTAAAATTTTTTACCTTTAAAAATATGTGTCATCTTTAGAAAAACAGTTTGATATAGATAGACATCTAGAGGATTCTCAGAAACGCTTGGTGAAAAGATCAGACTTCCTCTAGTCAAACTGGATAATGAATCTGGCTACGTTTGGTGATTGTAAAGGGGTAGTCCACTGATGGGAAAATACTAGAGACACTTGAGTTTCGTGGATTACATTTTAGGCATAAATGAACAGGTTAGTTGTACATTATCCTAAATGAGGAAACTCTCCTAGCTAGCACTCATGAATCACAGAAGACACATATCTATCTGCCAGTGCATACACTGGTCACACTAGTTCTGTAAAGAGTTAAATGGCATACGTATATTTGCATATATACATGTATAAACACATACACATATTCTTGAATTAATGGGCCTAGGAAAACTCCAGGTCACATTTTTTAAACTAAAATTATGTTTTTAAATGTTGAAAATCATAAGTTGCTCCCAGTTGTTCCCCTACAGTTCTCCTTCCCAGAGATAGCATGTCTAAGGGAAAATAACATTTACTTCACATGGACCCAGAGAGTTTCACTGGGCAATTCTACTAAACTTTCTAGTTTCAGATAATCCCGACGGCACTTATCTTGTTCCAGAGAAAAGGAAAAAAAAAAAAAAAAACTTTCAAAAATAGGAACAGCAATGAGATCAGAATTTCTACTTAATGGAGAAGCACAAGAGGCATTCCCATGGAGTCAGGAATAAGATAAGGACATTCGGTATTTTCACTACTGTTTAATACTATACTGTGTTAGAATAGCGTTTCTCAACCGAAAATGTCTCCAGATAATTCCAGATATTCCTAGGGATACAAAATTACACTCAGTTGAGAACCACTGTATTAGTAGTATCCAACAAAGAAATCAGGTAAGATAAAATTGTTAAAAATATAAGAAGTAGAAGAAAAGAAGATAAACCATCTTTATTTGAGATGATATGACTGTATATGTCAAGATTCTAAGAGAATTTATAATTAAAAAAAGAAATCAGTAAGTTAGCAAGATGCTATAATGAATACACAAATTCTATAGTCGTCTTATATATAAACAATAACTCCTTAGACGATATAATAGGAAAAACAATTTATAATAGCAAAAAATAAAATAAAATGCTGAAGAATAAATATGCAAAAATCTATATGAGGAACATGTTAAAACACTCCTAAAGCACATAAATGGATTTGAATATAAAGATACCTCTTTTTCTTATCATAAAGATGTCAGTCTTTCCAGGTTAATATATAAATATAAGCAATCAATAAAATGCCAATAACTTTTTATTAAACTGGAGAAGTTGATTCTACAGTTTATATGGGGATATAAACATCAAGAAGAGCTAGGAAAATATTGAAAAAGAAGAGCAATGGTGGTTTGGGAGACAAATAGCTCTACCCGAGCTTAAAGCTGTCTATAAGGTGATTGCAAGTATAGTCTGTTATGGGCACAGGAACCAATGGAATAGAATGGAGAATTTAGAAATGAACCTTAGTACATATGGAAATGTAGCATATGATATAGTTTGTTTCTCATTTATTTAAGCGTAGATTAGTGTTGCCTGTTCTAGATCTTCATATGAATGGAATCCTGGATATATGTTCTTTTATTTTTGGCTCCTTATCAAAGTTCATTCATCTTTACTCAGTAGAGTTTCATTATATTATATGAAGATTTATGCATTCTCTTTGGCAGGCACTACACTTTGCTTCCTCTGGCCAGAAAAATTCTGCTGTCTGCATTAGGAAAGTGCCCTTGGGCAGAAAGCTCACTTCAGGCTTTTCCCTTGTCTCATGGAATCACAAATGGATGCTGTTTGTTGTCCAAAGCTTAAAAGCAGTTATATCATATATTTTGTCCAGTTTTACAGTTGTTTAAGGTAAAGGGTTAAGTCCAATACTAGCTACTTCAGGATGGCTGGGAATGGAACTCAGTCAGGACTTAAAAAAATATTTTTATAGCTCTGTCCACAAAAAGGACCCCGAAGTTATGGCATTCCAGCAGCAATAGGCCAATTTAGTACCCCTATCTTGGTTTCTAACTACTTTTCCTAGGAAAAGGAGCCAGAACTTCATGGAACAATAACTGATTCCAGATATAGCATGTGGAAGGTAGAAGGTGAGCTTGAAACACCTTTTTGTGTCAGAGACAAAGAAGTACTGAAAGGCCATGAAAGGCATTCAAAAGTCTTCAAACTCTTCCCCTCTGAAAAAAAAGAAGGCTCAAAGGACATCCTTTCACAATTGGGTAAATTTTAATGTGAATTGTATACTATATGATATGAAATTGGTATTGGATTTTTTGGGTTAGATAAAAATATATTTTGTGTTTTTGTTCTAATAATCATTACAATCATCATGACCTTCAGGCAATTTTCTGAGTATTTTACTTACATTAACTGATTTAATCTTCAAACAGTCCTTTGAGATAGATATAATTATCTCAATTACACAAACATCTATGTTACTTTTCAACTTTTTCTCTTGTGGTATAGAGCAAAGTTTCCTATAACATCACTAGTTTTTTAAAATCAGTTATGAATAACTTGTTACTCATAATAAGGTTCTGAAGTACATTGGATGAAAAAAACGGTCATCAAATATATCAGAGATTTAAAATTATATATTAAAATTATGTACTTAATTACCTATTTACATATGATATATTTTAAATTGCACGTATTATTTATTATAAGGTAGATAACATTACTATATTTATATTAGATATATAATATATATTATATGTGATATGTTTATTTATACATATATTAAACATATACATATTTATATAATACAACATATGTAATTATGTATTATATATAATAATTATATATATTATGCTGTAACAAAGTACTACAAACTGGTTGGCTGAAACAACAGAAATTTATTGTCTCACAGTTCTGGAGCCTAGGAGTCTAAGATCAAGGTGCCAGCAGAGTTGATTCCTTCCAAGGGCTGTGAGGAAGAATATGTTCCATGGCTCTCCCCAGCTTCTGGGGGTTTGCTGGAAACTTTGGCATTCTGGGGCTTGTAGATGCATCATCCTATGTCTCCTTCCATGTTCACACAACTTTCTCTTTCTAGGTGTAACTGCTTCCAAATTTTCTCTTTTTATAGAGATACCAGCCATGTGGGATTAGGGACCCACTCTACTCCAGTATGACCTTGTCTTAACTAATTAAATCTGCAGTGACTCTATTTCCAGTTAGGTCACAATCTGAAGTACTGGGGGTTATGACTTTAACATAGAAACTTTGGGGGGACGCATTTCAACCCATAGCAATACAAATGTACGTTGTGCTAAAATCATGCTTTAGTTTTGATTTTGGTTTTCATAATCATATAGCACACATTTTTGGTGACTTGATTCTTTACTCAATATTATGCTCTTGAGATTCATCTTTGTTGACACTTGTATCATATTTATTCTGTTGTATACATATACTATAACTTATTTGTTCATTCTACTACCAATTGATATGTACATTAGTTTAATTTTTATATTTCTACTAAAACAAATGCTGCCATGACCATTCTAAACATACAAGTCTCTAGATGCAAATTGCAAGGTCCTCTTTAGGGCAGTATTCCCAACTAGTAATTGGGTTATAGATGTGCAGGGTTATTGGTCCCTTCAGTCCTGGGGCTGCAGACAGCCTTGTTCATTACCCTAGTATGCTATGGAAATATTTTCTTTTTCTATGGACTTGAAAAATGCTAGAAGCCCTGCTTTACTATGATGTTGCTAGAATATAGGGCACATCCAAGTGCACATTTACTACATACCAACAAATTGCTTTTAAAAGTGGTAGCAGTTTACACTTCTGTCATCAATATGTAGGAGTTCTCAATTCTCTATACCCTTGACAATATTTGGAATTGTCAGAATTAAATTTTTGTGAATCTGGTGGTGCTGAAATAATACTGAATTTTGCTTTTGATTTACTTCTGATTACTAAAGATCAGACAATCATTCTATTTATTGGAAATTTATGTTTTCTTTTCTGCAAATTATCTGTTCATGTATTTTGGGTATGTTTCAGTTGGATTGTTGGACTTACGTCTTATTGATTAAAGGAGTTTTTATATATTTGAAATGCTAATTGTTTGTAGCTTATATGAATACAAATATAGTCTCCCAGCTTGCAGTTTGCCTTTTAACTTACTGACGGTACTTTTTGATAAGCAGATTTTCATTTCAGTTAATTGGATTTACTGATCTTTCCTTAGATCTTTTTTGAGTCTTGTTTTAAAAATTCTCTGTTTCCCAGAGGTATAAATATATTCTCTTATATTTCCTTGTAAAGTTTAAGATCTTGCCTTTAAAATAACTAAATCTTGTTGGTTCTGAAGCTCTATAATATGCTTTCTTTAAAATAAATTATTTTAATTTTTTTAACATCTTTATTGGAATATAATTGCTTCACAATGTTGTGTTAGTTTCTGCTGTATAACAAAGTGAATCAGCTATATGTATACATATATCCCCATATCCCCTCCCTCTTGCGCCTCCCTCCCACCCTCCCTATCCCACCCCTCTAGGTGGGCACACAGCACCGAGCTGATCTCCCTGTGTGATGCGGCTGCTTCCCACTAGCTATCTACTTAATGTTTGGTAGTGTATATACGTCAGTGCTACTCTCTCCCTTTGTCCCAGCTTACCCTTCCCACTCGCCGTGTCCTCAAGTCCATTCTCTACGTCTGCGTCTTTATTCCTGTCCTGCCCCTAGGTTATTCACCTTTTTTTTTTTCTTTTTAGATTCCATATATATGTGTTAGCATACGGTATTTGTTTTCCTCTTTCTGACTGACTTCACTCTATATGACAGACTCTAGGTCCATCCACCTCACTACAAATAACTCAATTTCATTTCTTTTTATGGCTCATTTCTTTTATTCTTTTATATATTCCATTATATATATGTGCCACATCTTCTTTATCCATTCATCTGTCGATGGACACTTAGGTTGCTTCCATGTCCTGGCTCTTGTAAATAGTGCTGCAATGAACATTGTGGTACATGACTCTTTTTGTATTATGGTTTTCTCAGGGTATATGCCCAGTAGTGGGATTGCTGGGTCGTATGGTAGTTCTATTTTTAGTTTTAAGGAACCTCCGTACTCTTCTCCATAATATGCTTTTATGTGACAGAAAGTTGTGATCTGGTATCTTTTTCTCATATGAATAATTGGCTTAGCACCATTTTTCTTTTTCAGTAATCTACCCTTTCTCTAATGTTTGGCGATGGCAATATTTTCATGTTTCCTAATATATATAGATCAGTTGCTGGGCTCTTTATTCTCTTCTGTTGTTTTATTTGTCCAACATTATACCAATACAACAGCATCTTAATCACTACAGCTTTGTAATAAATCATGTTTCCTGACTGAGCAAGGCTCTTAGTTCTGCTTCAGGAATATTTTTGAGTCTTTGCTCTCTCCTATTCATTTCATTTATCTTAATTTTTTTCCTATACATTTTAGAACCATCTTATCAAGTTCCACAAAATACCCTGGTGGTATAAAAAATAAGCTTGCTGTGTTTCTATACATTAAAGGAAATGGACAATTTTAATTATATTCAGTCTTTTTATCTATCGAAATGTTACTTCTTTCTAGATTATTTAGGTCTTTTTAAGTGTCTTTTAATTGACTTTCATAATTTTCTCCAGAAAGGTTTATTCCTGTATATCTTACTATTTGCTGTTATAAGTTATATTCTTTTTAAAATTTTATGTTCTGATTTCTTTCAAACTGGCATATTGAAATGCAATTCAACTTGATGTACTGATTTTGCATCTGACACCCTTGATAAATACTCATTATCGTTATTGATAAATACTCATTATTTTAATAATATGGTTGTGTTAATTAGTTATTTATGGATATTGGTTTATAAATTAATTGCTTGTGGTTAGAAAATATATTTATGTATAATAATATATATGTATTATATATGTGTACATATCGATCATTAGCAATTTGTTAGACATGCATTAATACCACATACTTAGTCGCTTTTTGAAATGTTTCATGTGGGGTTAAAAAATGAGGTTTTAATTTATTGGGTTCAGTGTCTTACATATCCATAAAAGCAAGTTTATTAATTCTGCTTTATTTTTAGTATATTTGATCTCTCAATTACTGAGAGAGGTATTTTAATGTCTGATATTGATTGAGGATTTGCCTGCTACTTCCATGTTGATTTTTCTTTATATAGTTGTTTGAAAGCTATTAGGTAATGCAACTTTAGAATTTATGTATCTTCATGGTAAATTGAACTCTTTATCAGTGTGTGGTGATCCTTTCTAATTCAGCCATGCTATTTTACCTTCATGCCTGTGTGTCTGCAACAATAGCAGTCTTTTGGGTAGATTTTCCTGGTATAATTTTTCTCCAATCTTTTCCAGTCTCATTTCTGTGGCTTTTCATTTTAGAGACATCTCTTGTCAACAGTATAACGTTATCTTTTATTTCTTTAACTATTCTAAAAACTGAGGAATTTAGCACAATTATTATTCATGTATTTGGATTCAATTCTGCTACTAATTTTGTGCTTTCTATTTGTCTTGTTTTATCTGTATTTCTTTTGGATGATTTTTTTTTTCTCTATTTTTCTTCATCCCATTTGATCCTTTTAGTAGTTTGGAGGTTATACATTCTATTTCTGTTATTTTGCTATGTAACCTAAAAACTGCACTGTTATCCTTTTAATGACTCAAATTAGTCATTGTTATTTTTATACAATAAGTTTTGTTTATTCACTCATTTATTCATTCATTTATTTTTAGATCCAGGAACATATTTATGATTTTCTTTGCTCATTATTTCTTCTCACGTCTCAGAATTCCCTTCTGGGATCATTCTCCTTTTTCTTGATTTATGTCCATAGGGAATTTTGTCTAAACTGTGTTTATTTCATACTTAGTCATGAATATAAGTTTATGGGGCATACAATTCTGGGTTGACCACTATTTACCCTTAGTCTCTGATTTATTAGTACTACATAGGTTTCTTTTTCTCCTTTTTTTATGCTTCTTATTTCACAACTAGGATCTCTTTGAATATTGTCTCTTTTCGTATTTTGGGGCCTCTTTTTTGGGAAATCAGGTTAGGTATACATTAAGCCTAGCTGTCTGTATTAGTCAGTTTGGGCTGCTGTAATAGAATACCATAGACCTGGTGGCTTAAACAACAAATATTTCTCACAGTTCTGAAATCTGGGAAGTCCAAGATCAAGGTGCCAGACAATTTTGTGTTTGGTGAGAGCCCTGTTTGTGGCTTGTAGACAGCTGCCTTCTTTTCCTTACATGATGGAGAAAGCAGAGTGAGAGAGCTAGCTCTCTGGACTCCTTTTCTAAGGGCACTAATCCCATCATGAGGACGCCAGGCTCATGACTTCATCTAAACCTAATCACCTCCCAAAGGTCCCACCTCCAAATACCATCACAAGGGGATTAGGGTTTCAACATGAACTTTGGAGGGACACAAACATGCAGTCTGTAACACTGTCTCTGTCCTCTATACCTTAACCTCTCTTTTATGTTTTCAAACTTATTGTTTATTTGTCTGGAATTTTATTATTTTTTTGAGAAATATGTCAAATATGTGAAAGCCAATGATGATGGCTGTAATGGATCACTAGCACATTAGCTCAATTCTTTCTGCATAGGCATTGTATAGTCTCTTCTGTGACTCAGGTGATGTTTAACTTTTGAGAGTAAATGTTACACTAATGTAGTCTCCTAGAAGACTTTAGAAATAAAAAGACTAGGGAGGATTCTTTGCTTACTTTGTGAGCTTGGGAAATTCTTTGATATTTACATATTTAAAATATGTAACAGTAATGTAAATCTCTAAAAGTTAGCTAATAATTGCAGCAAAAATTTAGATGACATTTATGACAATTCTTTGAGTTTGCAAAAAGGCCATCAAAACTATATGGTAGCATTATCAAAGTAATAGTATTGTTATTGTCCATCTTAATGTTTTCATTTGTCTGGATATGCTTGGACTCGTCTCAGAGACACAGACAGTCATTTGGAGCTTTTCCACTTAGAAATATATTTGAAATTTCAGGAAGTATGTGTTCAACTACTCAGTCATGGTGAGTCTATATATAATCCATTATAGTTGTATCTATATCTACATTTATAGCTTTAAAGTATATATTTACCAGTATATACTAATTGACTAATAGTTATTTAAGCAGAAAATGTCATGATTTCTTGCTTGAGCTACCAACTGAAGTTGAAAGTTGAAAGATATTCCTATACCTTGGATAGTATGCTAGGAAACATAGAGCTAGAGATAGAAATTGAGATGAGAGAGTGAACAGCACTGTATCAAGTTTTCTGAATTCTCACTAAAAGCAGAGGAAATAAACGTTTTTGTAAGAGTGCTTTTCTCTTAAAGCATATTTTAATCACAGAAACTCATGAAAATACATTAAGGTTGTGATTTACCGATATCATAAGAAAATCAAGTGAGTTCCTGTGAAGAATTACAACCAAAATATTTGTGAGCTCAGGAATCGTCTGTCTTTAACATGATTGGAGGAAAGCAAAATTAGTCAACTCTCCTAACCACATCCTGCTTAAACCTGAATAGAAAGAGATAGAAAACTAACCCTGTGTCATTTCATAGACAGTAGTTATAGAAAAAAAAATAATGTTTAATTCCTTTTGAAAATATAAAATGAATGCTTTCAAAATATTCTTTATGCAAATTCATTGTAGTTATTTCTTGTAATAATAACAAAACCCAGTATTGTTTTAACTTTCAGTTTCCCATATAAAAATGTCAGTGTTTCTTCAAAATTTTATAAGTGCACTGAAGTATAATACTGATAGTATTTATTATTATATTTATCACAGTAAAATAAGATATGAACATTTATACTATGTCCAGCACTGTCCTAGCACTTCACATAAATGTTCACATTCAGTTCTATCCTCAGGACACAAGAGATGTACCATTCCTATGCTTGCGTTGCACATGGTAAGAACAAGGCATGGTTCAGTATCTCACAAGAGTCCACATCTAGTAAGTACTAAAGCAGTTATTTAAAGTTAAGAAAATTGCTGTTAAGTCAAATAGCTAGTCAATATAAGAGTCAATATCCAAGTCTTAACTTCCATTGTTCCAAGTAACTTCCATTGTTTTTTTATGGGCTGAATGAGTTCTTTGTTTTGAGCACATCATTTTCCTAAGATTCCTTTAGGTAGTGATGATAAAGACACTGTCCATTTTTAATTAACGAGCTTTCCTTAACGTTATGTAGTGCTAGGTCACCGGACACCACATTGGATAGCAGGTGCATATTCAGAATCACTTGGCAACTTCTATAAGGTACAAAATGTTTTGGCTCCTCAGTTTTCATCATTTGGGGGAACTTTTCCCATTTTTATTGTATAGAACCTGTTACTAAGTTCCCTTTGAAGAGCAGCTACTAATCAACTTCACGTTCATATAATAAAATGACACTGAAGAACAAGTTTTACTCTGTTAATACAGCCAGTGGCAAAATAACAAAAGGGACATTTGTGAAGAAGTTTGTATTTCAAAACAAGTACTTAAAGATTTAGTATAGGAAGTTTTATTTTCACAATTCTAAGAGTGATGTTGACTTGTAGAAAAGTAGATAAAAAATGAAAACAAGGACAAATGTTTGGAAACAAATTACCTCACCCCCAGACAAACTACAGTTAAATTTTTATTTATGTATGTCTGTGGAATTTTATGGGCTGTGTATTGCTTATTTAATTGTTTCTTTAATGTTGTATATAAACACAATGGTTAAACAATTGCTTTCTGGGAAACAAAGGAAGAGCTTTCTGTCTTTATCTGAATAAGATATCTCCTCCAGATAATTTTGTATTGATTGTAGAGCACTTTCATGATCCTCTATTTATTCATCTATTACTTTTTTATTGAGCACCTAAAAAGGAACAAGCTCTATCCTCGGTCTTGTGGTACGTGTGTAAAAATAAGATAATTCCTATTGTCAAGAGTCTTATATGCCAGTGGGGATAGACAATAACAATAAATATAATAAATATGTGTGTCTTATACCATGTGAGGAATATTATGGAGGAAAAGGGGGAAAATTAAACAGGATAAGAGAGTGTGGTAGACAGAATTCTAAAATGACCCCCTAATGACCTTGTACCTGTATAATCTTCTCTCCTTGAGTTTGGAGAAGGCCTTTGAATATAATGATATCTCACTCCCATTACATAGCAGAAGGGATTTTACAGGGTATTAAGGTCCGTATCAGTTGACTGGGAGTTAATCAAGGGGGAGATTGTCCTGGGTGAGCCTGGCCTAATCCCATGAGGCCTTTAAAAGATGGTGAAGGATCAGAGAGACATTTTCCTTCTGGCCTAGGAGATGATGCCAACTACCATGTTGTGAGAGAAGGAGTCTGTGGGGCAAGGAATTGAGGGAGGTCTCTAGAAGTTGATAGCCAGTTGTTTACAGCCATTAAGAAAATGGGGGCAGGGGAGTTAGCCCTCCAATCACAAAGAAACTACTTCTACTAATAACCGTAAGCTTGGATGAGGACCCTGAGCCCCAGGTGAGAACCTTGGCCCTAGCCAGCACCTTGATTACAGCCTTGTGAGAACCTGAGCAGAGGACCCAGTTAGGTGGGGCCTGGCCTCCAACCCATGGAAACTGTGAGATAATACATGTGTGTTGTTTTGAGCCGCTAAGTTTGTGGTAATTTGTTATACAGTAGTAGAACACTAATATAAGGGGGTTGGATCAGGGGGCTGCTTCACAAAGGTGAGATGGGAGGCAAAAGGTGGAGAAGAGTGAACAAGGCACCGTTTTAGGGTTATGATCATTTGAGTCAAGTGACGTATCAAAATTATTGGTTTCATTTATAGAAATTGAGAAACAAAAAATCTCTTTCATGATAAGAAAAATGAGGGAGTATTTGAGCAGATAAAACAAATTATTCCTTCCTCAGAAACCCAAAGTAATCATTATTCTCAGAGACAGTATTTTAAATTACAGAAATCTTAGGAGAAGTGTCTCCCGGAAGGATCAAAATCAAGGACCTAGAGATATGCAGCAATAGATGCCGGGAGAGATGAAGGTGGAGGAGGTGGCAGTAGCAGTAGATATCGTTTGTTTCTTTATGTGATGAATATTTAAAGGAAGCAGGACCCCAAGAGCAGCTACTTAGCAATTAATCAATCGATCCATTCACTAATCAATAAGTAATTAGAGTTTTTATTGTATGTGCAGTAAGCGTTCACTTGCACAACCAGGAGACACCATAGATGTAATGACATTGGCTCTTCCTAAAAGCTTAAACTCAATTGGATAAAGAAAATATGTGAAGTAGTTATTTACAAGTCCATAGACAAATAAGACCTAACCTCTTATGTCGTATGACCACAAGTTGAGGAGCAACAAAAGTGGAAAACAACACAGACTGAAAGAACCAAGGAAACCTTTGTGGATAAAATAAAGTTGGAGCTGGGCTGTGATGGACATGGCAGAATGAAACCAAGCAAAGGAGATTTGAAAGCATTATGAGAAATGGTAACACTGTTACTAAGGAAACCCAGTATTCTGATTGCAGCTTCAGGTTTAGAGTTGAAAGCAGCAGCAGATTTAGAGATGAAAGTATGACCATCAGAAGATGTTACCAACTCTCTTAGTTTTCTTTCGTGGCAGACATGGTGTGAAATGAGAATGCACTGTTCTCTAATCCTCCTCTCTTGATTCCCTCACCAATCTTCCATCCTGAAAAGCAAACAGCAAGCATCTTATTTAATTCACAAGCACTGAGTTCTACCAGAAAGACATCGTCCTAAATATAAGTACAATGGATTCATGCTAGTGAATGAATGAATGACTGCATTCCAGATTATAAAATACGGAGACTTTTAGTTTTTAAAGTAGTACTCAAGTTTAATTTGGCTCTCTACTAGAGTTCAAGTTCCTTGAATGGTAGCTATGTTTTAAGTTAGTATTTTTAGCACCAGGACAGGGACTGGCATTTTGCTGAATGCATTACTAAATGAATGATGAATGAATGAATGGTAATCTGGTTACTTTAATCATGTATGCATTTAGACAGATGATAGAATTTATGCGGGCATTCCCCACACTCATCATTCTTGCAAATACTGCAAGCCTCACCCTAATTTCCTCACCCTAATTTCATTTTCTTTTGAAATACAGTACAAATATAAATAAATATATCCAGGTGCCAGCCATGTTCCAAAAGAAATTCCACCACATAGAGTCACAGCAAATGAAATCAATTCATGCATCGTACTCTGACTGAGTGTTGGCAAATATCAAGATTGGCAGACAGATGAAATTTCACAGAGAAGGTACAGATGGACTAATCAGCTCAGAAAAGAAGTCTTTAAGTGTTTGTTTGGAAAAGCAAATGTTTCGTTTCAACACAACTTTCGTTGTTGTTATTGTTGCAGTTGTTATTTTCAAACCATGGAAATGTCTTTAAAAGTTTGAGACTTACTACAAATACCTCCTTACCTTGTATCACTTGTTCTTGATCAGACTATGAAAAGAGGATTTTTTAAAACAAAGTAGTGCCTTGAAAATTATCTGTATCCTATTAGTTTTATTATGCCTTAATTTAGAATTAAATAAATATTCCTAACATAGTAATCACTAAACAATTTTGTTTTACCGTAAGAGAGTGTTTTTCTGAACAGATTTCTTAGGGTTAGACAACAACAGATATTGAAGTTCTAGAGAGAGAGAATAATTAAACATTATCTCAGAATTAGGAGCACAATATTTGACTGATTATTTTCGGAAGTATACAGTGCGAAATCAAGGGTGCTCATTATAGAGAGAAAGACTCTTCATTGTATGAACATAAACCGCCTGAGAGACGAAATCAATTGCTTAAGGATGCCCTGGTCCAGAGGACACACTTTAAATTTGTGTGTTTTGTGAGCTGGAGCTGAGTTTGTTATCCTAGGTGTTACTGTTTTGCATCGTCTTCAGTACTGTCCTTCCCAGCAGAATCTAAATCTGTTCTGTAGAGTTAGCCCTTGTTAGTGCTCAATAAATATTTAACAGTACGATGTGCTATGCATACTAATGTGTTGAATATTTTAATTTTCTGCATTCCTGTGTGACTTCGTCACATTGCATATGAAAGAAAAAGTTTGGAGCTTAAGTTTGGGTGAACATAGAAAAGTTCAAAAACTAAGTTGAGACTGCTAAGCACGTGGCCCTCTCTTTCTTGGAATAGATACATTGTGTGAATGCGCTGATTATAGCTCAATGGAATAACTTTACTCATGTGATGACATTCACATTGAAACTGCCTGTTTTTAGAGAAAGGACCATTAAGGGAAGACCTTCATTTAGAACTCACTTAGCAGGAATATAAGGTGATTCAGCTGCCATAGTAAGAGTTCTTAGTGTAGATTCGTTTTCAGAACTGTCTGCTTGTTTTAAGTCAAAGCTACTTACTTCATCAGGTCTAGCAGGTGTAGCTGCTTCTACCTCAGTGTTTTTTCAGACTTTAATATACATACAAATCACTGGAGATCTTGTGAAAAGGCCCATTCTGATTCAGTAGGTCTGGGCTAGAGTCTGAGATTCTGAAATTCTAACAAACTTTTAGGTAATGCTGCTGCTATTGGTGCAGGACCACACTTTCAGTGGCAAGAGTCTAGAACACTGGTTTTCAACCCTGGATATACATCAGAATTGTATGTGTGGCTTTTTAAAAATTACAGATTTGATTCACTGAGTCTTGGGGGACTTATTTACGTTTGTAAAACTGTCCAGGTGATTCTAAGTATTAGACAGGTATGAGAAATCCCATTGTGAGAGATGTTTTTACCATTTCAATCAAAAAGTATATTATTTTCTATTCATTGTTTTAGAATTAGAGTCTCCTGGCTCCACATATGAAATCTGGGCCAGGTAAAAGGTGATCTCTCACCGCCTAATAATAATAACAAATGTTTATTGATTTGTCCCCTTGGCAACTCAGCAATTTGTACCTTCATTTAAACTAGTATATTACTTTATCTAAATGATTAGGAGCAGGGCAGCAGAGGGGGTCCTGGGAAATGTATTCTGTTCAGCTCAGTTGCAATAAACACAATGAAGTACGTGGGGGTGGTGCCGCCCTGAGCAGATGGGAGAGAGGATGTAAAAACTGTAAGCAAGGGCTTCCCCGCTGGTGCAGTGGTTAAGAATCCGTCTGCCAAGGAAGGGGACATGGGTTCGATCCCTGGTCCGGGAGGATCCCACATGCCGCGGAGCAACTAAGCCCGAGCACCACAACTACTGAGTCCGTGAGCCACAGCTACTGAAGCCTGCGTGCCTAGAGCCTGTGCTCCTCAACAAGAGAAGCCACCGCAATGAGAAGCCCGCGCACTGCGATGAAGAGTAACCCCCGCTTGCCGCAACTAGAGAAAGCCCGTGCGCAGCAACGAAGACCCAACGCAGCCAAAAATAAATTAATTAATTAAAAAAAAAAAGAAAACTGTAAGCAAGGGAGCACAGTTACCTTTCTCAATTTGTCCTGAGGCATAACTAGAGGTAGAATAAATTATTCAAAACTTGCAAAGAAAAAAAAGGCAAATGTCTGTGCTTAGGATCCCATGTTCAGGTGCACAGATGTGTGTGTGTGTGTGTACATATATATATATATATATACGTATATATATACACACATATATATATACGTATATATATATATACGTATATATATATGTATATATATATATACGTATATATATATATATATATGATGAGAGAGAGAGAGCGCTTCTTTGAACACCCTAGATTTTCAAGTGCAGGCAAGAACAGATGGATCTGACAAGAGCAGAATGGAAACACACATCTGTGGAATCGCCTGCATAGATCTGTCACCTCCCCACCTCCACTTCTTAATTCCAGGACAGAATCTTTTCAGTTATTGTGTTAGTTTAAGTTAAAAAATATGTGATGAACACCAGTGGGAAATAATGTTGAGCATTTGTTACAAGTGACTTGTAACTGATTAGGTCTTATCGATCTCTTGGGACCCTACTCCTGAACTTCCAAGCTTACTCTCCCTGGTATGGACCTAATCTGTATCTTTTCTAATGTGGTCAGAGGCAGGAGGGATGAACAGTTGCAGGGAGTTTTTAAAAAACATAAATCTAACCTGAATGCAGACATAGCCCATCTAGACTTGGAAATCTGTCCCTCTGGAAAATTGCTGAACAATACTGAACTATATAGGCATCCATTTCTGCAATTACACCAATTGGTTTATTACTTCGAGGTGACATTTTTGGACCCTTCAAATGCATAATAAATGTATAATAAGGAATCAGGACAATATTCAGTTGCAAATAATTATATGATATTCTTTCAAAGAGACCATCATCAAGCTCAACTGTGGGTATATTTTCTTTGCCTAAAATTACATGGATTCTGCACATTTTCCCACAACCATAAAGAATACTAGTTATTAATTTATAGCATGCTTCACTTTCCTCTTTGTTCAAGCTGGTTTATTTCTGAAGTTCTGGCATGAAGAGCTACTTAGAATGCACCATTGGATGTGATTTTTAGGGAATATTTCTAATGGAGAGAGAAGGGCAATGAGATTGGCAATTAGTTTTAAGTAAAGACAGTCATTTAACCTGTTATTCTGGGAAAGAAGTGACCCAGACTTTTCTAAGTTCAGAACAGAGAAAAAAAGGCAAAACCATGAAATTCTATTAAGTGAGGAAAAAAGGCGGATAGCATATATTATTATAGCATGTGGAAATCAGTGTTTCAGACTTGCTCTTAATTTGTCCGTGGTGAAGGAAATGTTATGAAATCTTTGTTTCTCTCCCAAACTATGTGATAGTTTATACTTATGTGAAAGACAGGTTTCCCAGGAATATCATACAAATCCTGGAAATTTGCGATAACCAAAGAATTTTGTAAAACTTATTTTTTATAATGAATTGTTACTTATTTGACTAAGTTATGACATACTTAAATGAAATTGAATTTAGTTACTTTGCCTGTAAATGAATGAACAAGACTTTTGTTATGTAACTCACTACACTATATCCTGTCTGTACTATGAGGTTTATCTTGTTAGTCAGAAATCATCAGAAGGATATGATATAATCTTTTCCATTGTCTGCTTTGAATTAAGAGTATCTCTGATCCAAACATAATGATCTAGCTCAGCATACTGTAATTCTGAAATTTATTTATTTGGTGTGGAGGACCCAGTTGCTTAGCTAACGTATATGCATGTGTGAACATTGTTGAGTCTTTAGTAAGGGGGGAGACTTAGAAAAATTATTTAGCTCATTGCCAGAGAATGGAAGGTTGGAATATACTTTTTGTGTTGGGAGAGTCCACCATACTTCTAGGAAAAGAGAGAAATAAAATGATTAATAAAAATATTTTAGCAAGTACTGTAAAAAAATTCTCAGAGAAAAATGATTAGGGAAATTAAAAAAGTAATAAACTTGAGGATGAGATATGCTCAAAATAAACCAATGTATTGCTATGGAGATGTGATTCAGGATAAAACCAGAAGTCTAGACATTCAGTCCTGCAACTGTTAATTGAGATTTCAGGCAGTCATATAATTCCTCAAAATAGCCATGGTTTTCCATTTTGTAGAATTCTAATGGATATTGCTATTCTATCCTCTATTACCAATTTTTTAAACCTTTATTTCCCATCACTAAATTAAGTGACATCCATAACCCATCAACTTCATTTGGTTGCTTGTCTGTCGTTTTTGAGCTGAGTTGGGTCTGGGTGTGTATGTATGTATATATATATATATTTTGGGGGGGGTATATTTGATATGTTCAACCCCTCTACGCTAGAAACTATGTTCTTAAAATTTCCTTTACCTTATATAGCCAAAGCTGCTCTCATAGGTGTACTGATTATATTTTTGATGATGATTGAAGAAAAAAAACTAAATGGTGAACTTTTTCCTTTGAAGGGATATTCTATTTTCTCTGAGTGGTTCTCTGAAAATTCTCTCAATAGATTTGCAACAATTTTTTCCTGTTCATGAAGTCAAACTAAGCTCTGATATACTTTAAAAAATGCTATAGTTATTTTCTCTATTCAGTTCACTTGTTAAAATAGATCTTTATGCAAGCAGAAAATTACCATGACCCTTAGGCTGCTTCTATATCTCCACTATTCTTTTTACCACCGACAAAGTGGTAGAAGGATACTTAATTGCAAAGACAAAGTGTAGATGGAAATTGAAATTCAAAGGCTGAGTATCTCTTAGAAGTAGGCTGTATTGCAGATTTAGTGATCTCAAGGGATAAACTAAGAGATACTACAAAAATCCTTTTAATTGTACTAAACTCTTTGATATGGATCACAAAATATTTTCAAAGC
Source organism: Leucopleurus acutus (assembly GCF_964270905.1). Classification (NCBI taxonomy): domain Eukaryota; kingdom Metazoa; phylum Chordata; class Mammalia; order Artiodactyla; family Delphinidae; genus Leucopleurus; species Leucopleurus acutus. The sequence continues at coordinate 28,669,181 of NC_139149.1, forward strand.
CCTTCAGGAAGAAAATGTTTATTCTCAGGAAGTGAACAGGTCATTCAGTTGATAAATTTCAATATATTCTCTTATATAAAAATGAAACTTAAAAAACACAAATTTTTATCTTTTCTAAAGAATTAGACACTATATTATTTCCATTTCACTCTTTTCCATGGCTTGATACTTACACACACACACACACACACACACACACACACTACATTTCTCTTTACAGATATTTTAAATATAATTTTTATTGGCTCCATAAATGTGGCACAACTCACAACCATGCCCTTTCAAACCAATAATTTTTCTTACCGGTCATCTTAAACTTACATTGCTTTTCCTAGCATGCACTGTGCTATGTGATCCTTTACCCAATTTTTTTTTTAATATAACAGCTTTGTTGAGATATAAATTACATGCCATAAAATTTACCCATTTAAAGTATAAAATCCAGTGGTTTTTAATATATTCCCAGAGTTGTGCGAACATCACCACAGTCCATTTTATTTTATTCTTATTTTTTGTGGCCGTGCTGTGCGGCATGTGGGATCTTAATTCCCTGACCAGGGATGAACCCGGGTTCCTTGCAGTGAAAGCACGGAGTCTTAATCACTGGACCGCCAGGGAATTCCCCACAGTCCATTTTAAAATATTTTCATTACCCCAAAAGAAACCCTAGACCCATTAGCAGTCACTCTCCACTTCCCCTCAAGCCTTCAGCCCTAGGTAACCACTAATCTACTTTTTGTCTCTATAGATTTGCTTATTCTGGACCTCTCACTTAAATGAACTGATATAATATATCTATTGTGAATGACTTCTTTCACTTAGCATGATATTTTCATGATTCATCCGTGTTGTATCATGTATCAGTACTTCAGTCCTTTTATGGCCAAATAATGTTCCAGTATATGGAAATGTCACATTTTGTTTACCCAGTCATCAGCTGATGGATATTTGAGTTTTCATTTTCTGACTATTATGAATAATGCTCCAGTGAACATTTATGTACAAGTTTTTGTATGGACATATGTTGTAATTTCTTTTGGGTATAAAGCTAGAAGTGGAATTGTTTGGTCATATAGTAACTCTATGTATAACCTTTTGAGGAACTAGCAGACTGTTTTCCAAAGCAGCTGCATTACCACCAGCAGTGTACAAGAGTTCCAATTTCTCCACGTCGTCACCAACACTGTTAGCATCTGTATTTTATAAACAGCCATTCCAGTGGGTATGAAATGTTATCTCATTCTAGTTTTGATTTGCATTTCCTGATAGCTGAGGGTGTTGAACATCCTTTATTGTATTTGTTGTCCATTTGTGTATCTTCTTTGGGGAAATGTCTATTCAAATCCTTGCCCAGTTTTAATTGGGTTATTTTTCTTTTTTCTTTTCTTTCCTGTTGTTGTTGAATTGTTAGAGTTCTTTATATATTCTAGACAGTTCTCTTATCAGATAAATGATTTGCAAATATTTCCTTCCATTCTGTGGGTTATCTTTTCACCTTCTTGATGGTGTCCTTTGAAGCACAAAGAGGTTTAATCTTGATATAGTCCAATTTACCTGTTTTTGTTTTGTTGCTTGTACTTTTGGTGTCATAGCTAAGAAGCCTTTACCAAACTCAAGCCCACCTCTGTGCTTTCACTGCCCAGGGTGTGGGTTCCATCCCTGGTCAGGCAACCAAGATCCCCCAAGCCATGTGTCATGGCCAAAAACAAACAAACAAACCAAAAAACTCAAGTCAACATACATTTTCTTCTAATATTTTTACAGTTTAAGCTCTTACATTTTGGTCTTTGATACATTTTGAGTTAATTTTTTGTGTATGGTATGAGAAAAGGGTCCAACTTTATTATTTTGCATGTGGATATTGAGTTGTCCCAGCACCATTTGTTGATTTGTAACATTTGTTGAAAAGTATACTTTCCGAATTGAATTGTCATGGCACCCTTGTTGAAAGTCAATTGACTATAAATGTGAAGGTGGATTTCTGAATTCTATATTCTATTCCATTCATCTATATGTCTATCCTATACCAGTATCACTTTGTCCTGGTTACTGTAGTGTAGGTTTCTACTATGTTTTGAAATCAAGAAGTGTGGATCCTCCAACGTCGGTCTTTTTCAAGATTGTTTCGTCTATCCTGAGTCTTTTGAAGTTTCATAGTAATTTTAGACCAGTTTGTTAATTTCTGCCAAAATGCCAGCTAGGATTTTGACAGAGATTATGTTGACCTGTAGATTAATTTTGCTATCTTTTTTTTTTTAACATCTTTATTGGAGTAAAATTGCTTTACAATGGTGTGTTAGTTTCTGCTTTATAACAAAGTGAATCAGCTATACATATACATATATTGCCGTATCTCTTCCCTCTAGTGTCTCCCTCCCTCTCACCCACCCCCCCATTCCACCCCTCTAGGTGGTCACAAACCACCTAGCTGATCTCCCTGGGCTATGCGGCTACTTCCCACTAGCTAATCTATTTTACGTTTGGTAGTGTATATATGTCCATGCCACTCTCTCACTTTGTCCCAGCTTACCTTTCCCCCTCCCTGTGTCCTCACGTCCATTCTCTAGTAGGTCTGCATCTTTATTCCGTCTTGCACCTAGGTTCTTCATGACCACTTACTTTTCTTTTTTTTTTTTTTGATTCCATATATATGTGTGAGCATACGGTATTTGTTTTTCTCTTTCTGACTTACATCACTGTGTATGACAGACACTAGTTCCATCCACCTCACTACAAATAACTCAGTTTCGTTTTCTTTTTATAGATGAGTAATATTCCATTGTATATATATGCCACATCTTATTTATCCATTTATCTGTCAATGGACACGTAGGTGGCTTCCATGTCCTGGCTACTGTAAATAGAGTCTCAGTGAACATTGTGGTACATGACTCTTTTTGAATTATGGTTTTCTAAGGGTATATGCCCAGTAGTGGGATTGCAGGGTGGTATGGTAGTTCTACTTTTAGTTTTTTAAGGAACCTCCATACTGTTCCCCATAGTGGCTGTATCAATTTACATTCCCACCAACAGCGTAAGAGGGTTCCCTTTTCTCCACACCCTCTCCAGCATTTATTGTTTGTAGATTTTTTTTTTTTTTTTTTTTTTTTGTGGTACGCGGGCCTCTCACTGTTGTGGCCTCTCCCGTTGCGGAGCACAGGCTCCGGACGCGCAGGCCCAGCGGCCATGGCTCACGGGACGAGCCGCTCCGCGGCATGCGGGATCCTCCCAGACCGGGTCACGAACCCGCGTCCCCTGCATCGGCAGGCGGACTCCCAACCACTGCGCCACCAGGGAAGCCCCGTTTGTAGATTTTTTTATGATAACCATTCTGACCGGTGTAAGATGATATCTCCTTGTAGTTTTGATTTGCATTTCTCTCAAACACATTCTTTCATGTGTTTGTTGGCAATCTGTGTATCTTCTTTGGAGATATGTCTGTTTAGGTCTTCTGCCCATTTTTAGATTGGGTTGGTTGTTTTTCTGATATTGAGTTGCATGTGCTGCTTGTAAATTTTAGAGATTAATCCTCTGTCAGTTGCTTCATTTGCAAATATTTTCTCCTATTCTGAGGCTTGTCTTTTTGCCTTGTTTATGGTTTCCTTTTCTGTGCAAAAGCTTTGAAGTTTCATTAGGTCCCATTTGTTTATTTTTGTTTTTATTTCCATTTCTCTAGGAGGTGGGTCAACAAGGATCTTGCTGTGATTTATGTCATACAGTGTTCTGCCTATGTTTTCCTCTAACAGTTTGATAGTATCTGGCCCTACATTTAGGTCTTTAATCCATTTTGAGTTTATTTATGTGTGTGGTGTTAGGGAGTGTTCTAATTTCATTCTTTTACATGTAGCTGTCCAGTTTTCCCAGCACCACTTATTGAAGAGGGTGTCTTTTCTCCATTGTATATTCTTGCCTCATTTATCAAAGATAAGGTGACCATATGTGGGTTTATCTCTGGGCTTTCTATCCTGTTCCATTGAGCTATATTTCTGTCTTTGTGCCAGTACCATACTTGATTTGTGCCATACCATACATGTCTTGATTACTGTAGCTTTGTAGTATAGTCTGAAGTCAGGGAGCCTGATTCCTCCACTTCCGTTTTTCGTTCTCAAGATTGCTTTGGCTATTCGGGGTCTTTTGTGTTTCCATACAAATTGTGAAATTTTTTTGTTCTAGTTCTGTGAAAAATGCCATTGGTAGTTTGATAGGGATTGCACTGAATCTGTAGATTGTTTTGGGTAGTATAGTCATTTTCACAATGTTGATTCTTCCAATCCAAGAACATGGTATATCTCTCCATCTATTTGTATCATCTTTAATTTCTTCTATCAGTGTCTTATAATTTTCTACATACAGGTCTTTTGTCTCCTTAGGTAGGTTTATTCCTAGGTATTTTATTCTTTTTTGTTGCAATGGTAAATGGGAGTGTTTTCTTAATTTCACTTTTGGTTTTTTCATCATTAGCGTATAGGAATGCAAGGGATATCTGTGCATTAATTTTGTATCCTGCTACTTTACCAAATTCATTGATTAGCTCTAGTAGTTTTCTGGTAGCATCTTTAGGATTCTCTATGTATAGTATCATGTCATCTACAAACAGTGACAATTTTACTTCTTCTTTTCCAATTTGGGTTCCTTTTATTTCTTTTTCTTCTCTGATTGCTGTGGCTAAAACTATGTTGAGTAAGAGTGGTGAGAGTGGGCAACCTTGTCTTGTTCCTGATCTTAGTGGAAATGGTTTCAGTTTTTCACCATTGAGGACGATATTGGCTGTGGGTTTGTCATATACGGCCTTTATTATGTTGAGGTAAGTTCCCTCTATGCCTACTTTCTGAAGGGTTTTTATCATAAATGGGTGTTGAATTTTGTCGAAAGCTTTCTCTGCATCTATTGAGAGGATCATATGGTTTTCATCCTTCAGTTTGTTAATATGGTTTATCACATTGATTGATTTGCCTACACTGAAGAATCCTTGCATTCCTGGGATAAACCCCACTTGATCATGGTGTATGATCATTTTAATGTGCTGTTGGATTCTGTTTGCTAGTATTTTGTTGAGGATTTTTGCATCTATGTTCATCAGTGATATTGGCCTGTAGTTTTCTTTCTTTGTGACATCTTTGTCTGGTTTTGGTATCATGGTGATGATGGCCTCATAGAATGAGTTTGGGAGTATTCTTCCCTCTTCCATATTTTGGAAGAGTTTGAGAAGGATAGGTGTTAGCTCTTCTCTAAATGTTTGATAGAATTTGCCTGTGAAGCCATCTGGTCCTGGGCTTTTGTTTATTGGAAGATTTTTAATCTCAGTTTTAATTTCAGTGCTTGTGATTGGCCTTTTCATATTTTCAGTTTCTTCCTGGTTCAGTCTCGGAAGGTTGTACTTTTCTAAGAATTTTTCCGTTTCTTCCAGGTTGTCCATTTTATTGGCATAGAGTTGCTTGTAGTAATCTCTCATGATCCTTTTTATTTCTGCAGTGTCAGTTGTTACCTCTCCTTTTTCATTTCTAATTCTATTGATTTGAGTCTTCTCCCTTTTTCTCTTGATGAGTCTGACTTATGGTTTATCAATTTTGTTTATCTTCTCAAAGAACCTGCTTTTAGTTTTATTGATCTTTGATATCATTTCCTTCATTTCTTTTTCACTCATTTCTGATCTGATCTTTATGATTTCTTTCCTTCTGCTAACTTTGGGGGTTTTTTGTTCTTCTTTCTCTAATTGATTTAGATATAAGGTTAGGTTGTTTATTTTAGATTTTTCTTGTTTCTTGAGCTAGGATTGTATTGCTCTAAACTTCCCTCTTAGAACTGCTTTTGCTTCATCCCATAGGTTTTGGGTGTTCGTGTTTCCATTGTCATTTGTTTCTATTTTTTGATTTCCTCTTTGATTTCATCAGTATCTCTTGGTTATTACGTAGTGTATTGTTTAGCGTCCATATGTCTGTATTTTTTACAGATCTTTTCCTGGAATTGATATCTAGTCTCATAGCATTATGGTCAGAAAAGATACTTGAGGGCTTCCCTGGTGGCGCAGTGGTTGAGAGTCTGCCAGCTGATGCAGAGGATGCGGGTTCGTGCCCCGGTCCAGGAAGATCCCACATGCTGCTGAGCAGCTGGGCCTGTGAGCCATGGCCGCTGGGCCTGCACGTCCGGAGTCTGTGCTCCGCAGTGGGAGAGGCCACAACAGTGAGAGGCCCACATACTGCAAAAAAAAAAAAAGAAAAGATACTTGATACAATTTCAATTTTCTTAAATTTACCAAGGCTTGATTTGTGACCCAAGGTATGATCTATCCTGGAGAATGTTCCATGTGCACTTGAGAAGAAAGTGTATTCTGTTGTTTTTGGATGGAATGTCCTATAAATATCAATTAAGTCCATCTTGTGTAATGTATCATTTAAAGCTTGTGTTTCCTTATTTCTTTTCAGTTTGGATGAACTGTCCATTGGTGAAAGTGGGGTGTTAAAATCCCCTACTATGATTGTGTTACTGTTGATTTCCCCTTTTATGGCTGTTAGCATTTGCCTTATGTATTGAGGTGCTCCTATGTTGGATGCATAAATATTTACAATTGTTGTATCTTCTTCTTGGATTGATCCCTTGATCATTTTGTCTTGTCCTTCTTTGTCTCTTGTAATAGTCTTTATTTTTTTTTCCTTTTTTTTTTAACATCTTTATTGGGGTGTAATTGCTTTACAATGGTGTGTTAGTTTCTGCTTTATAACAAAGTGAATGAGTTATACATATACATATGTTCTCTTCCCTCTTGCGTCTCCCTCCCTCCCACCCTCCCTATCCCACCCCTCCAGGCTGTCACAAAGCACCGAGCCAATATCCCTGTGCCATGCGGCTGCTTCCCACTAGCTATCTGCCTTACTACGTTTGTTAGTGTGTATATGTCCATGACTCTCTCTCGCCCTGTCACACCTTATCCTTCCCCCTCCCCATAACCTCAAGTCCGTTCTCCAGTAGGTCTGTGTCTTTATTCCTGTCTTACCCCTAGGTTCTTCATGACATTTTTTTTTTCTTAAATTCCATATATATGTGTTAGCATACGGTATTTGTCTTTTTCTTTCTGACTTACTTCACTCTGTATGACAGACTCTAGGTCTATCCACCTCATTACAAATAGCTCAATTTCTTTTCTTTTTATAGCTGAGTAATATTCCATTGTATATATGTGCCACATCTTCTTTATCCATTCATCCGATGATGGGCACTTAGGTTGTTTCCATCTCCGGGCTATTGTAAATAGAGCTGCAATGAACATTTTGGTACGTGACTCTTTTTGAATTTTGGTTTTCTCAGGGTATATGCCCAGTAGTGGGATTGCTGGGTCGTATGGTAGTTCTATTTGTAGTTTTGTAAGGAACCTCCATATGTTCTCCATAGTGGCTGAACCAATTCACATTCCCACCAGCAGTGCAAGAGTGTTCCCTTTTCTCCACACCCTCTTCAGCATTTATTGTTTCTAGATTTTTTGATGATGGCCATTCTGACTGGTGTGAGATGATATCTCATTGTAGTTTTGATTTGCATTTCTCTAATGATTAATGATGTTGAGCATTCTTTCATGTGTTTGTTGGCAGTCTATATATCTTGTTTGGAGAAATGTCTATTTAGGTCTTCTGCCCATTTTTGGATTGGGTTGTTTGTTTTTTTGTTATTGAGCTGCATGAGCTGCTTGTAAATTTAAAGTCTATTTTGTCTGATATCAGAATTGCTACTCCAACTTTCTTTTGATTTCCATTTGCGTGCAATATCTTTTTCCATCCCCTGTATGTGTCCCTAGGTCTGTATGTGTCCCTAGGTCTGAAATGGGTCTCTCGTAGACAGCATATATATGGGTCTTGTTTTTGTATCCAGTCAGCCAGTCTATGTCTTTTGGTTGGAGCATTTAATCCATTTACATTTAAGGTAATAGTCGATATGTATGTTCCTATTACCATGTTCTTAATTGTTTTGGGTTTGTTATTGTAGGTCTTTTCCTTCTCTTGTGTTTCCTGCCTAGAGAAGCTCCTTTGGCATTTGTTGTAAAGCTGGTTTGGTGGTGCTGAATTCTCTTAGCTTTTGCTTGTCTATAAAGGTTTTAATTTCCCTGTCAAATCTGAATGAGATCCTTGCTGGGTAGATTAATCTTTGTTGTAGGTTTTTCCACGTCTGGTGGTGTGTTTTGGGGTGTCTGTGACCTTATTATGATTTTAGGCAGCCTCTCTGCTAATGGGTGGTGTTGTGTTCCTGTCTTGCTAGTTGTTTGGCATAGGGTGTCCAGCACTGTAGCTTGCTGGTCATTGAGTGGAGCTGGGTCTTGGCATTGAGATGGAGATCTCTGGGAGATTTTCACCATTTGATATTACGTGGAGCTGGGAGGTCTCTTGTGGACCAATGTCCTGAACTTGGCTCTGCCACCTCAGAGGCACAGGCCTGACACCTGGGTGGAGCACCAAGAGCCTATTATCCACTCGGCTCAGAATAAAAGTGAGAAAATATGAAAGAAAGAAAAAGTTAAAATAAAATAAAATAAAAAAGTTATTAAATAAAAATTAAAAAATAATTATTAAAAATTAATAAAAAGAAAAAGAAAGAAAGAAGAGAGCAACCAAGCCAAAATACAAATCCACCAATGATAACAAGGGCTAAAAACTACACTAAAGAAAGAAAGAAAAAACAAAAACGGACAGAACCCTACGACTAATGGTAAAGACAAAGCTATACAGACAAAATCAGACACCGAAGCATAAGCATACACACTCACAGAAAGAGGAATGGGGGAAAAAATAATGTATCTTGCTCCCGAAGTCCAGCTCCTCAATTTGCGATGACTCGTTGTCTATTCATGTACTCCACAGATGCAGGTACATCAAGTTGATTGTGGAGCTTTAATCCCCTGCTTCTGAGGCTGCTGGGAGAGATTTCCCTTTCTCTTCTTTGTTCGCACAGCTCCCGGGGCTCAGCTTTGGATTTGGACCCGCCTCTGCGTGTAGGTCTCCTGAGGGCATCTGTTCTTCACTCAGACAGGACGGGGTTAAAGGAGCCGCTGATTTGGGGGCTCTGGCTCACTGAGGCGGGGGGAGGGAGGGGTACGGAGTACAGGGTGAGCCTGCGGCGGCAGAGGCCAGCATGATGTTGCCCCAGCGTGAGGCGCACCGTGCGTTCTCCCCGGGAAGTTGTCCCTGGATCACGGGACCCTGGCAGTGGCGGGCTGCACAGGCTCCCGGGAGGGGAAGTGTGGGCAGTGACCTGTGCTTGCACACAGGCTTCTTGGTGGCTGCAGCAGCAGCCTTAGCGTCTCATGCCCGTCTCTGGAGCTCCTTTAAGCGGCGCTTGTAATGCCCTCTCCTCGCGCACCAGGAAACAAAGAGGCAAGAAAAAGTCTCTTACCTCTTCGGCAGCTCCAGACCTTCTCCCGGACTCCCTCCCGGCTAGCCGTGGCGCACTAGCCCCCTTCAGGCTGTGTTCACTCAGCCAACCCCAGTTCTCTCCCTGGGATCTGAACGATGCACGAGCCTCAGCTCCCAGGCCCCGCCTGTCCCGGTGGTTGAGCAGACAAGCCTCTCGGGCTGGTGAGTGCTGGTCGGCACCGATCCTCTGTGCGGAAATCTCTCCGCTTTGCCCTCCGCACCCCTGTTGCTGTGCTGTTCTCTGCGGCTCCGAAGCTTTCCACCTCCGCCACCTGCAGTCTCTGCCTGCGAAGGGGCTTCTAGTGTGTGGAAACTTTTCCTCCTTCACAGCTCCCTCCCACTGGTGCAGGTCCCGTCCCTATCCTTTTGTCTCTGTTTTTTCTTTTTTCTTTTGCCCTACCCAGGTATGTGGGGAGTTTCTTGCTTTTTGGGAGGTCTGGGGTCTTCTGCCAGCGTTCAGTAGGTGTTCTGTAGGGGTTATTCCACATATAGATGTATTTCTGATGTATTTGTGGGGAGGAAGGTGATCTCCTCGTCTTACTCTTTTGCCATATTGAATTCCCCTCTCCCCAAGTTTCTTGAAGCCAAAATATTTATGTTTTTCTTTTTAAATTTTTGATATTTTTTTCTTAAATTTTTTTTAATTTGAAAATTATAGATCCACCGGGATTTGCAAAGATATGACAGAGAGGTCCCCATGAACTGTTGGTCCAGATTCCCCCATTGGTTACATTTTCTATAATAATAGTGCAATATTAAAACCAGGAACTTGACATTGGTACAATAATTGTGTATACTTGTGTATATTTATGTAACCACCACTTCAATCAAGGTATACTACTAATCTATTACCATAAAGCTCTCTCTCAGCTATCCCTTTATAGTCACACCCACTTTCCCTTCTCCCAAACATCCTTAACCACTGGCAACCACTACCTTGTTCTCCCTCTCCAAACTTAAGTATTTCAAGAATGATATATAAATGAAATCATAGAGTTTGTGACCTTTTCAGATTGGCTTATTTTTAAGCTAACGCCGCTACATAAAGTTGTTGTTGTTTTAATCCACTCTGCCAATTTCTGCTTTTTAATTGATATATTTAGAACATTTACATTTAATGTAATTACTGATATATTGGAGCTTGAGTCTGCCATTTCTTTTCTTGCTTTCTGTCTGTTCCCTCTGTTTTTCAATTCTCTGCCTTTTCTGTGGGTTACTTGAACTTTTTAAAAAAAATCACATTTTGATTTGTCTAAAGTGATTTTGTGTACACCACTTAGTATAAACTGTTAGTAACTGCTCTAGGTGTTACAAAGTTTATGTATATTTAGACGTAGTTTCTCACAATCTACTGTTGTTAATACTTTGCCAGGTCCAGTAAAGTATAGAAATCCCTTTAAATACTTTTGCCTTCCCTCATGTATAATATACTTCTCTTAAATATTCTGTATTCATTGAGGAGCCACATCTGACAATGCTATAATTTTTGCTTCACCCCTGAGACATGTTTTAGGAAACCAAAAAGAGGAAAGCTTGTTTATTTAACTATGTTTTTGTTCTTTCCATTGTTCTTTCTTCCATCCTCATGTTCCATGATTTATTTATTTTTTTTATCATTTCCTTTTGGTTTCAAAACTTAATCATTCTTTTAGATTAGTTTGTTGGTTACAAGTTCTCTTAGTTTGCCTTCAAATCAGTATTGTTGATGGACTGGCTGTTGAAATGAAAGCCAGCTGCAAGGACTCAGCCCAGAAAATTTATTACACAGTGATATAACCAAATGCTAAAAGGGGAAGCCTGGACAACTGTAGTAATAAAGTGAAGACAAGAAAGTAGCAAAGCTAATGCAGAATATCTCCAATAAGTACAATTCAGAAATAGTTTTTGAGTAGTCATGAAACATATATCATTTAACACTTGAAAAAATCTCTGGAAGTTGGTGTTTTCTTTTTTTTTTAAAGCTGAAGAAACTGAGATTTAAAGGAGTTAAGGAGTTCTCTGATTAGTAAGCAGAAGTGCTAATATTTAGATCTAGGATCATGGTCTGATTCCAAAACACACATTTTTTTTCCCCAAAGTCTCTGTGCTGCATTTCATAGTAGAAATTATTATATAGACATTCATTGTCCAGAAAATAAAGTAAAATTCTATTTTAATATTCTCCCCTGATAGCAACCTTTTAGTTATCTAGATGTATGACTCCTTTTATGTATAAAGGAACCAATGTTGAAATATAAAATAATGTCAGTAAATGTACGGTTTATTCCTGATTCTGTCACTCTCTCATTCTCTGTGTGTTATCCAGCAAGTTATTCAGCCTTTCTAAGGCTCACCTCTCATATAGTTTGGTGAGAGTTTCCACATAGGGGCATTGAAATATATTGATTGCAAATATCATTTACATGCATTTATAACGTGTCTGCTTTCTTCTCCTCTTCTTTCTCCTTTTTCTCCTCCTTTCTCTTCTTCTTTTCCTTCCTCCTCCTCATTCTTCACCCTGTTCTTTTTTTTCTTCATATTATTCTTAGACTTCTCATATGATTGCAAAACATTTTTTCCAATATTGTAGGAGTTAATGTTACTCTATCTTTTAGTAAATCATTACACTTGACACTTGACATTTATGTTTTTAAGTCAACAGTTTTCTGATTGTGAATTAGCCAGTTTCTCATTCTAATTAGCAGTTGTGCTCTGACAATATTGATTTGGCAGTGGAAAGCAGTGAACAAGCAATTCATAAGACGCTAATCCAAGAGGAACATGCATGTCAGGTTATTATTTTAATTAGATCTCATGAGCTGAACCTCCTGATTAGTTATTGCCAAAACATTTCACCTCTTCCCACAAGTGATTGAGACAGGCGGATGACTTCTATACCAGATTTGATGGAGAAGAAACAACTTTTAAAACATATTTTCAAAGTGCTGTTAGGCTTGGACAGAGCCTAACTGTAGAACCTGCCCTCAAGTCAAATGTTTAAAGCAAGTAGAAAATAACTATGAACTTGCATGGGAGATGTAAACATACATAATGATACAAATATATATTGTTATCAAAATGAGAAAAATTAGAGCAATTGTCTAATTATGAAATAAGTATCTAAAAGGAACACAGTTTTATAAACAAGAGCAAGCATAAATTCCTCTTAGGTTACCTAAAGAATTCAAGCTAAGAAAAAAATGGAATTTTAATTCATTAGGAAATGAAAAAATTATGGAAATTGAAAGTGGTTAATCTGTACATATTAGCATTGTCTAAGAGGATTTTTTAAATAGGGACATGCATAGTAAATGTGCTGATTTTTTTCATAATGTGAATATTAATTGTATGTCAAAATGCAGTTTATATTTCAGAACCAGCTTTCTTCATTCACATGTTCAGACAGCATCAGAGAGAATTCTTTCTAATTAGTTGTTTGCTGTGACTAAAGGGATCTTCCTCACTGATCTCAGGAGGTACAGAGATTTGGACAATTTTATAACCATATTCTCTCACATGTTATAGGTTCTTCCATATTAGCATGTGATTTTTTTCACTTCTATTTTCCATTTCTTTTGCAGCCTTGTTATTCAAAAAGCAATGTGTGTTATAGTGGGAGTTTAAAAACAGATAAACAAATCAGATAAGCTTTACTTGATACACAGTTTAAGATGGAAATTGGCCTGCTTTGACCAGAATTCTGCTTTCATATGATTTCAGAAATATCACTTTATCATTCTATCATTTTGATTCTCTTTTATCATTCAGCATTTTACAGTCTCCTTTATGACTGGAATATAGATAAGAAGTTTGAGCTGAAATTCTTGGGATTTATTATGCTTTTTGTTTTATAAGTATTTAATTGATTCAACTGGCGCCAGCATGTGAACAGAACTCAGATTTATCTCAGCCCAAAGCCTATGAAAGGAAAGGCAAGATTGCCTTATGATACCACTTAAGGACAGACATTCCCAGTTTGGGGGTGAAAGATGGCTGTAGTTGCCCTGCCTCTCTTTGAAGTAGTTTGCTGCTTATTATACTGATGGAACAGAGCTGCTGACAGGGAAGGAAGAGGGGCGAGGGGAAAGGACTATACTCAGGTTGCAACACAGAGGTGATACTTCTCTGAATATGTTATTAATGCATGTATAACACTCTACTCATGGAGGTGAGAGTTAATATTTCATTTAATAATCTAACCTAGCCAAATTTTGCTCAAGTCTGTCCTTTCCTTAAGTGTTTCCATCACCTACTGTCACACTGTTGGCTGGCATCCTGAGGAAATTATTCTTTAAGATTCTGAAATCTGCAGTGATATCTGGCTTTCCTTAAGTTACCCCATGACTTTAAGATAGCCGCAGCTACTGATAAGAAGAAAAAGGTTATGTGTGCATAGATGGGCAGAATAATCTTTTTATTCATGGACTTTCTGCAAGAACAACTAATTGATTTTGTGTCAACAAAGTCTATCATTTATTCAAAAACATTAATCAAAGCTACCTAGTTTTTTTGAAATAGTTTAAGATCTTGGAGTTAAAAGAATATGTATATAAGAGAAGCTAATCTCAAGGAGATCACAGCCAGTGGAAGAAAATAAACAGATAGTATGGTAAAATGTAGGATAGAGAAATGAAGGTGTTAGGAGAGCCTAGAGAAGGGGAATGTAGAGGTGGTAGACAGAAAAAAATTTCTTAGTGGAGCTGATGCCTGTGCTAGATTTCAAAGGATGAGTTGGAGTGAGCCAGGAGAAGAGTTGAGAAGATAAAGGCATTCCAGGCAGAAAATACTAATACAGGATGCACAGGTTCAGAACTAGGAAAAAGCATGACATGTTCCATGAAACAGGATCAGTCAGTGGGTCCTGGGACTCATAGCCCCAGTGTTACCTGCAGAATCTCTGCTATGCCGCCAGCCCTACTGAATCAGAATCTGCATTTTGTCAAGATCCCCAAGTGATTTGTATGCACCTTAAATTTGTAAGCAAATTCAATTTATTTGGCAAGACCACCTCATAGACATGGTGTAATTTAGTCAGGAGGCGTATCATTTCTGATAACTTTTCTTTTAGTCATGTTAGAAACTGTTGATTCCATTCATTGGTTGGATTTTCAAAATGGCAGCATTATAATTCTATCATTTTTTCTCCATTTGTTAGCTGAAGCACTTTGTAAAGAGATACTTCCCTCATCCACTATGAAATAGTTACCATGAAATAGAGATAATAATTATTTCCCTTTATTTATTATTTTAAGAATAAGTTGGGGGCTTCCCTGGTGGCGCAGTGGTTAAGAAACCGCCTGCCGATGCAGGCGGACATGGGTTCAAGCCCCGGTCTGGGAAGATCCCACATGGTGCGGAGCAACTAGGCCCATGCGCCACAACTACAGAGCCTGTGCTCTAGAGCCCGTGAGCCACAACTACTGAGCCCGCGTGCCACAACTACTGAAGCCCACGCACTTAGAGCCCATGCTCCACAACAAGAGAAGCCACCGCAATGAGAAGCCCGCGCGCCACAACAAAGAGTAGCCCCGCTCTCCACAGCTAGAGAAAGCCTGCGCTCAGCAACGAAGACCCATGCAGCCCAAAATAAATTTTAAAATTAATTAAAAAAAAGAATAATTTGTTTCTCTAGTATCCCCCAAATATTTAGTATTATTACATATAAATAGATTTTAAAATATTTGATGTATTCCGATCCATTGCCCTTATTTTCTCTATCGATGTTCAAATTGTCACATGTTTGATAAAGGGAGCATCTTCAGGATGGTTGCTGAATCCTTCTGACATGAAGACAGTGGTCTTTTTGAACTTTCTTGCTTTCTCTTATGTCAAGGTATGTTGCATATTTCATACTATATACCTCCTGCCTAAATATGGAATCAGCCATTTCTCTAAAGGGCTTTGGTCCCTTTTGAAAGCAAATGGTATGATAGTTTCTTAATGGGATCCTTCTATTCTTTCCCTGACTTAGAGCAGCGTTCCAGACAAGTCTCATTTAAACATTTTATTTGTTAGGTTACTTCATTATACAAATTCTTTTAATGATTTTTTTCTTTAATTCATAGGACAGTCCAAACTCCTTAGCTTCACATCCGCGGGAATATGTTATATGGGTTTAATTTACATTTCCATTTTTTCCTGGTTAACATATACATAAAATATGCACCAACTAAACAAATTTATTAGTTATTCTTTGAATCTTCCTAGCTCATCACTATTTTCAAACATTAGTTTACATTTTAATAGTCATCTGGGATAAAAACACATTCCTCTTTCCTTTATTTAAATTCATCAGATCAGCTAAGGCCTTAATGCAAATCCCATCAGCTCTTAAAGGTCTTTGCTGTCCATCCATATCACAATGTTCTTTTCCTCTTCTAACTATATTCTAAGCCTCCTTAAGGTGAGGGGCTTTGCTGTATTTTTTATTTTTTTCTCTTTCATTGAATCTTTTGTCCCACACACAGAAGGAACTTTATCAACATTTGCAAATTTACTATTCTAAAATTTTTTTTTCCCTAACAAAATTATAAACCCTATTTTTCTTCTCGTTACACATTATTAATTATGCATGTGTCAGTATTTGAGTGGTAAGAACAACCTGTTTAGACTGGCAATTCTGAAATAGTTTATTTTCAAGTTATGGATGATGTAGACTTTTAAAGAGGAATAACAATAAAAATAATTAGATCAAGCAGCATAAATAGATAGAGTGTAGAGTTACTGATGCCAGATTCTTTTTTTTTTTTTTTTTTTTTTTTTTTTTTTTTTTTTTGCGGTACGCAGGCCTCTCACTGTTGTGGCCTCTCCCGTTGCGGAGCACAGGCTCCGGATGCGCAGGCTCAGCGGCCATGGCTCACGGGCCCAGCCGCTCCGAGGCATGTGGGATCTTCCTGGACCGGGGCACGAACCCGTGTCCCCTGCATCGGCAGGCAGACTCTCAACCACTGCACCACCAGGGAAACCCTGATGCCAGATTCTTAAAAGCACTTCACATAAGTACAAGTACTGTATTTTTAGTTTTAAGACTACCAAATTTTACTCTTTGTCCCTGAGTTGTTTGCAAACTTGATAGTGGTAGAAGGTGAAGTGAGTTTCTGTAAATGGAAAGAAGATATAGAGGACGTTAATATAAGCGGAGGGTATGGCAGAAAATAATGGGATGATGAGAAATAAAAAGTGAGGTAAGCACAAAGGAAAAAGCTGAACTGAGAAAGATTTTGTAGGCAAAATATTGAGGCAGTTCAGTTTCCTTATTTGCAAACTGGGGAATAATAAACTCATAATGTTTCTCATAGAACTTACTGAGAGAGTGTTTGTAAAATCCCAAGCATAGTGTCTGGCAATTGCAAGTATTCAATAAATGATAATTACTGTTGATATTGCAGACAGGTATAGAGTTTGAATATAGCACAGTGTATTAATATACTACAAATACAACACCCTAATATAAATATATGTAGTATGAGTATGTGCACCAGACGTATATACATACATATATCTGTACATGCACACATATGTGCAGTGTGTATATCCCCATACATGTGTGGGCATGTACATGCATGTATATATGCATAAACACACACGTGTGCACGCGCCCATGCATGTTTTTCCCCCCAAGGGAGGTCCTAAACTTCTGAAACTATAGAATTTAGGTGTTGTTATTATGCACTGATTTACTAGCAAGCGTATTTATTAAGCTGAGATTCTTTGAAATGGCTCTTAAATAATTATTCCTAAAGAACTTTTATTTTTCTGAAGTGTAAAAGGAGTATAAATGTCCTTTTCTAAAACATTTGGTGGTGGTATCCGAAAGTCTTGCAGAGGAGTCCTGGAATCAAGCCTAAGTTCAGGAGTTGAAGTGAAAGAACTTGATCTGGAAATCACAAGGCTATTAATTTTAGTTTTAACAATTGAGAAGGAAGAGAACAAATAGGTCTTGGGTATCCAGACCCCCGGCTGTGATAGCTATGATTTATCCTCATGACTGTTAAAAACCAAGAGTACTCAGGCCCAATCTGCCTTTGTTGTTGTTGTTGTTGTTGTTGTTGTTAGTTATGTTCTTTTTTGGCTTTGATGGCTCTCTTTAGGCAAATGTTCATCCTTAGTGGCAAAGATAAAAGGAAAAAAGAGAAGAAAGGTAATGGGAGGGGAGGAGCCTGGTGGAGTCAAATTCACATTTAGAAAGCAAACTGTCATTCAGACCACCTGAGCAGAAGCATACCACGAAGGAAATTAATAATGTTAACCCATTAAACTTGATGAAAACCTGTGTCACAAAATAGAGTACTACACAGAGGAACTAATGAGCCAAGGATGCAATCAGCTGAGTGACATTGATGGCATATATGATCTGGGTACTTAAATATATGAAAACTTAAATCAATTTGGAGACACTTCAGAATAGAAGATCATTCCTGATGTCATTTTAGCTTTCCCTTTGTAAGTATCTTTACTGAGCACTTACTATACAACAACCATGACCCTAGACACTATGTGGGACAAGTATATGGGTAAATCTTGTAGGCAGATGCTGTATCTTTTTATAGAAAACATCCAGCATATTGTTTGGCTCATAACTCATTCTCAAAAGGTGTTTGTTAAATTCACTTGAAATGTAAACTAGAGTTACTGTCTCTATGAGCAGGAAGTCAGATGGCAGAACAAAACATAAATATATCTAAGAAGTAGCAAACAAAGTAATACTTATAAAAGGTGAAGACAGTAAGTGCCAAGGTTGGGGATACTCATCTGAACTTGAAGGTGAGAGAGAAGAAAAAGATAACCCAGACTGTGGAGGGAGAGAGAACAAATGTTCAAAGGAAAGAGTGTGTGGTTTGTGTTTAACAGTTCAAGAGATCAGCTGATGAGGAGATTGTGGTGGTAAGAGATGGCAGATACAACCAGATAGCTGCAATGGGACTAGATTCGGACCTGTGGATTTTATCTTTGGAGAACTGGGAACATTTATATTTGGAAACAGAGGAGGAAAAGTTGGAAGCATAAGAATATTAGAGGCAAACAGGAGATTTCTTCAGTAATTTTGCAATTAATTAATAGTTAGGTCTCGGGCTTCCCTGGTGGTGCAGTGGTTGAGAGTCCGCCAGCCGATCGATGCAGGGGACACAGGTTCGTGCCCTGGTCTGGGAAGATCCCACATGCCGCGGAGCGGCTGGGCCCGTGAGCCATGGCCGCTGAGCCTGCGCGTCCGGAGCCTGTGCTCCACAACGGGAGAGGCCACAACAGTGAGAGGCCTGCGTACCGCAAAAAAAAAAAAAAAAAAGTTAGGTCTACTTGAAGTGATACCTGTATGAGACAGAAGGGAAAAAGGGCAGGGCACAACTGCTAAAAGAATGACACAGCCGTTGAGAATGGGACAAATACTGGTTAGAACCAACTAGGCCCAAGACGGTGGAAGATTCCACCTCCAGTAGACCTTGAGCCTCGTTACCTGCTCATTGGAATACATCAGCTATATGACACACCCACAGGCGCCATGACAGTTCCGAGGCTGACCGTAAAAGGTCAAAAAGTGGGTGGTGGCCCAATTCCTGGAAAGCCCCACTCCGTCCCCAAAATAGTTGGAATAATCCTCCCACTCATTAGCCTATGAAATTACCCAACCCATAAAAACTAACAACCCCGTACCCTAGGGCCTCTCGGCTTCTGAGACTGCCTACACTCTGTCTGTGGAGTGCGTATCTCCCTGAATAAATCTGCTTTCACTCTACTTCGGCTTGCTCTGGAATTCTTTCCTTCTCAAAGCCAAGGACCCTCATTTGGCGGCCCATCCTGAGACCTGGGATGTGAATATTTTCTCACGCCCTGTCCCTCTGCAACATGTATAAGGATCTAACTTAAAGTATCTTTAGTGGCAAGAGGATGAAATTTGGAGGAAGACAGACATGAATTTTTTTTTTCAGATATAGATTTAAATCTTTCTGGTTATATAAATTTGGGAAAGTGATTTTTCTGAACCTCCGTTTCTTCATCTGTAAATGGACATAAAACTTATACATTGCCAGGTGGCTAACATAGTACAGAGCAGAAAAGATACTCCAAAAATGTCAATTATCTTCTCTTCACCTGACCTATATCCCAGTTCTCTTTTGTAACCTTACCAAAGATTCAGTCCACAGAAAGCGTTGAAATTAACTCTGCATGTAAAAATAATTACGAAGAGTTAGTACAGTATCCAAGTAACTCTGAACCTTCATACTCTTACTCTTTTCTTTTGTACGTGGGTATTTTTCTCTATCCTTTCCTCTCAGGGAAACACAGAGACACAGACATACACCCAGACATACACACAACCCACACTCATTATTTATGAATACTACCCAGACCATGTACAACAAGGAATGCCTTCATAGATAGGTTATGACTTTGTTTCTCTCCTCAAGGCAGTAGTAGTAGATACTAGAAGAGTTTTTCACCGAGAAGGTGACTTCTTCCTATGTTGTCACCCCTAATCAGAGGACTGTACTTTCTGCTTGCTCTTTTTCCCCTCAAGCAATTTAACTTCTTTGCAGAGAGAAGAAGCAGGATTTGCATACAGAATACAATGATACTTCTTTTCTCAAAAAGAAGCACAGTTTAGCAGAAAGAGCACGAGATTTGGACAGATAGTATTAAGTTCAAAGTTTCGCTTTGCCACTTATACCAGATACGAAATGTTAGAATGAATGGAAAAAAAAGTTAAACTTTTTAAGCTTTGCTCTTCTGCCCACTAAAAATGGGGAAATGATAAATTCTGCTTTGCAGTTATTGGATTAAGTGAGAAATCTTGTGTAAAGGTCCTGACATAGTATCAGTGACATAACAACCTAAATCAGGTTCTATAGAGTCTAACGATGGAGGTATCTGCTCAGATAACAAAAATACCTTCTTCCTTTAGCCCTGCGAAGCACAGAAGGTGGGTGATTTCTTAGAGCTGCTTAATAGGCTCCCATGGATTCGCAGTGCAGCTGGAGAGTTAGGCTCAAGGTGTACTTGAATATGACTCCAACAGGATCATAATAAGGCTGAGATCCCCACCGCTCCAAGCCCACCTCTGTCCTATGACCGTTTCACTTTCCTCTCCTCTGTCCTCCACGATTCTCTCTTCCAGGAATTTTTCATCATTTGGCTGGAAGTTAGAGTCATGGATGAACATGGGGGAGAAGGTGCTGCCAGGACACTTGCTCCAGCTTGGGTTCCATTGCTCCACGTTTGGCTGAAAACGTGTCATAGTGGACACAGCTGTGAGGTCCCCTCCAAGCTCAGGAGCCT
The DNA here is from genome assembly GCF_964270905.1 of Leucopleurus acutus. Taxonomy (NCBI): domain Eukaryota; kingdom Metazoa; phylum Chordata; class Mammalia; order Artiodactyla; family Delphinidae; genus Leucopleurus; species Leucopleurus acutus. Next base: position 28,689,826 of record NC_139149.1, read on the forward strand.
CAACAAATGCTTTAGCAGCGTCAGCCTTGTTCACAATTTTAAAATTACCTAAAACATGAATTTTCCATAAATTCTTGTTCCCTTCTCTAATGCTCCATTACTTCTCGTAAAAAATTGGGGATTAGGATAATCAGAAGAATTTCTTAAGAAGAGGCATCACTATGTTTCCTTTAAAATGAATACAACTTAATAGAGCTAAAGTGAAACTTTACCTTAAAATGTTAACTGATCCATCCCGTAATTTAATGTTTAATAGGCAACAGCAGTAACAGACATCACAGGAATCTTTATTATAGGCATAATATGGCCAAGTTTTGTACTCAAGAAAATTGGGAAACTGCACTCCACATATTGGCAGTATTTCATAATGTTCAAGGATGAAGTTTCTGGAATCAAACTACCCCTGTTTGAAATACTAGCTCTGCCATTTATGAACTGTATGGTCTTGGGCAACTTATATAATGTCTGTGAGTCCTCTCCCTTATCCATAAAATGTGCATAATGACAGAACCTACCTCATTGGATGGTTGTGATTATTAACTGAATTAATGCAGTAAAGAGCTTGTAAGTGCCTGTTCTAAGGCACTTGTTGAGTATACCCTCAATAAATGTTAGCTATTGTTATTTCTGCACTGTTTCTTTCTATAGCTTTATTTCTAGAATCCATTCTCTTATATTCTCTTTTTTAACATCACACTTGCCCTATCCAAACTTCCTGCCTCTTCCCATGGAATACTGTCTAGGTCTGAGCTTCTAGATCTTACCTATTGCTTACAGCATTTTCATGAAATTCTTTCCCCTGGCGACTAGCCTCAGAGCAGAACTTATCACATCGCTGTTTCCACCCAGAGAGCAAGCTCCATTAAAGAATTATTAATCAAAGAAGTTGCTGGCATCAGGGGTTCCTACCTGCAGTAATGGATGACCTGACGGTTAGGGGGGGCATGCACTTGTGACAGTCCAAGTGCATTCATCATTCTCCGCTGGAAGTCAATGGCAGGAAAGTCTGAAAACAGTAGGTAAGATGGCTTCAGGAAATACACTAAGGCTCAGCATCAGGACTCCAGGTTTTGCCTGGGGAGAAATCCACAGGAATAAACCACTCTCTTCATTTGGGAAGATTAATGGGAACTGGGATACAATCAGTTGTAGAACCAAGGAAGCTTGCTTTTTCTAGAACTAGCAATGAGGCAGAAACAGAGAGAGGCTGAATTCTCATTTACTGAAAGGTGATCCATGAGGTTGCCCTGATTTAGTGAGAAATCCACTGTCTACGTCAACTTCTAGATTTTGTGGGAAGATAGAAGAAGATGGAAGAACTGCATGGCTTGTAAAACCCAAAGGGAAAGGCTGAGTAAGGGATGTAAGGTATGTCTGGGGATGAATCAACCTGCCTGGCTAAAAGACTTAGGCAATGACAAATTTAGGGTCTGAATTTGAAGAGCATTAAAGGGAAGGCTAAGGGATTAATATTTCTTTCTGAGGAGATAGGAAGCCATTAAATTTTTGAGCAGAGAGGTAGCATAAGGCAGGGAGGGCTTTAGGAATGCCGCTGCTTGTGTATATAACATATATTAAAGGTGCAGAGGACTGTGATATCAGCTAAGAAATAATTCTTTCAATCAGAAAAAAGTCTGTCTTCGGTTGTTGACGTGACAATGAAAAGTTTTGAAGATACACTTAGGTTTTAGCTTATATTCAGGATGTGTTATACGAAAACATACCTCTATTAGTTTTTTATTAATAAAGAAGTCCTTCAGAAGTATATAAATCCTGTTCTTCTGAGATTATTAAAGCCCTCAGATAACTCTTATGTTAAAATAAATAACATGGATGGACCTGGAGATTATCATACTAAGTGAAGTAAGTCAGACAGAGAAAGACAAATGTCATGTGATATCACTTACATGTGGAATCTAAAAAATGATACAAACGAACTTATTTACAAAACAGACACAGGCTCACAGACTTAGAGAACGAACTTATGGTTACCTGGTGGGAGGAGGAAAATGGGGGAGAGGGATAGATTGGGAGTTTGGGATTGCCATGTACACATTGCTGTATTTCAACTATCAACAGATAACCAAAAAGGACCTACTGTATAGCACAAGGAACTCTGCTCAATATTCTGTAATAACGTAAATGGGAAAAGAATTTGAAAAAGAATAGACACAAGTATATATATAACTGAATTACTTTGCTGTACACCTGAAACTAACAACATTGTTAACCAACTATACTACAATATAAAATAAAAATTAAAAGAATAAATAACAAAACGCAAAACGTTAATGATGAAGTAGGCAACAAGGGTGAAGAGAAAGGGTTAAGTTAAGATATGCTAAATTACTATGATATACTGTGAGCCAGGAGTTACTCTGCGTGACAGATTGAGTGAACTATGCTATTGCATCTGTTAGCGACCCATGAATGAATGGTTACTCAATGGTGTGACCATCCATCCCTGTAACTCCAGCCTGGCAGCTAAAGGAATCTTGATTTTTGTAACTGTCCTATTCCCTGTCTTCTAAACCCTATAAGATGAGTTTTTTCCCTTCTTTTGGTATTTGTCAAAAGTAAGCCTGATAACCCCAAACACCTTGAAAAAGTATTTATTACTTTTGGCAGAAAAGAAAAAAATGCATTATAATAAGAGGACACTATGTGTTAGATAAGAGTGGGTCTTCATTTCAAGCTTTATAGAATGTCAGTTTCTCTCTCAACAGTTCCTTTGAGGAAACTGTGCTCACGGCCTCCAGAGTAAAGCAAAATATGGAGAACTAAGGTATGGGCTTACAAAGTCAGTGATCTGTTTGCCTTCAGGCAGCGGGACAAGTTTTAGATTGGCCAATGTCATTACCATGATGACGAGCTTCAGCAGCAGACGTGGAGGAATCAGGGAGTTACATTCCGTGAATCATCCAATAATGGAAGGGTCCAGGACAGTGTTTTGCAAAGTGTATATACTGATGACCTTAGAGAGCTTCTTAAAATGGATTAGACCCTCTGGGGTTAGACCCTGGCATCTGCATGCTTAATAGGATCCCCAAATGATTTGAATCTGTGCTTAAATTTAGAAACTATTAGCTTATTTTTTCCTTACATACATCCCTCTTTTTCTCCTAGGACTCACTGACAGTCATGTTATTTCCCCAACTATAAATAACGAGTTACTGGAGTGGAAGCTCCATCTGAGACATTCAAAATTATAAATGTCAAATGATATGTTTTTGTGCATGTTAGGTGTATGGAACATACCTTGCTAACTGTTACACTGTGCCCTGCTAAAAAGGCTGAGCCGTGTTGTGTAACTTTTTATGTAATGTCTTAAGCAATCATAACTGTATAAGCCAAATAGGGAGTACATTTCCCAGCCTCCCTTCCAGGAGATTGAGGCCTTGCCACTAGGTTCTGGGCCAATGGAACAGAGAGGGAGTTTATGTGCACCATAAAGTATGTTCGTAACTCTGCCTCTGTGCTTCAGAGACTGTCAGTAGAGGGCACCAATACAGAGGATTTTCACAATCTGTCACTTAGCTTTTTTTTTTTGGAGTTTCCTGAAATTTATTTAAAAAAATTTTTTTTTAATTTTATTATTTTTTATGGAAGTAGAGTTGATGTACAATATTACATAAGTTACAGGTCTACCATGTAGTGATTCACAATTTTTAAAGGTTATACTTCTTTTATAGTTATTATAAAATATTGGCTGTATTCCCCATGTTGTACATTATATCCTCATATCTTATTTTATACCTGATAGTTTGTATCTCCTAATCCACTCCCCCTGTATTGCCCCTGCCCCTTCCCCTTCCCTATCCCCACTGGTAACCATTGCTTTGTTCTCTATATCTATGAGTCTGCTTCTTTTTCTTTCAACATCACTTTCTTTTCAAGTCTTTGAAGTTCTTAGGTATTCCTAGTCACTCCCATAATACAAAGGAACTTAATTTTTCCATATAATACATTATTCTCTGACCCTGTCCATCAACGCCACCTTCCTTCTTCGGAATGTAATTAGCTGGGTTGAATGTGTCCATGTCCTTGTTTATCAAAGTAAGGACTAACTAGTCTGATAAAGCTTAATGGGCAATGAGAGTTAATGGCTTAATTATCTCTCATTATTTAATTAATGTGTTAATTATCTCTCCTTAATTAAATAATAAATGGATTGAAACTAAACTCTATAACCTGAGGCTCTTTGGATTCTTTTCCTGACTTTGTTTTCGGCCCCAACTCCCATTAATGCTCTAGGCACACACTTTGTTCCAACCAAATAAATGAGTCTTCTCTGCCCATTTTACCCACATTGCCTACTAACCACACTAGGCTTTCTTCTTGCTGGCTCGATTGCTCACTAAAACTTTTCCCCAAACGTAATTACTTCTCAGGCTTTGTGGTTCACCTCCATTCTTAGAATATTCCTTGATAATCCCTGATCAAAGTCATCTCTCTCTCTTGCTACATGGTGGCTCTAATAGTGTTTATTTAACAAATATATGCTCTACATATTAAATGTGCCAGACAGTGGGGATACAAAGAGAATTAAATTGAATCACTCACTGTCTTCCATAAATAATGTGTCATGCCATACAATAAACAACTGTAATATACTGAAAAAGAAGATGATAGATAAGGAATTACGAGAGGTTAGTGGTGAAGTGCAATCTCCACTAATCAGTTAATATGTAAGATGTGTGACTTTGTTATGCTTGTATCTGTTATGCATGATTTTTTGTTTGGAGCAGCTGTGTGTGAGGACTACAGGCTGCACATTATTAGATATGCTTAGAAATATGTTATGAAGCTGATGAGAACCAGAAAAAAAAACAAGGAATATCTCAAGGCTAAAGAATAAGAGTAAGCATTAGGAAAGAAGGAGCTAGTCTATGGGGAAATGATATTGTGCCAGCTACGAGCTAAGAATTCAAGAGGCTTTGCCCATTTCCATCAACCCTCTTGAAACCTGCCTCCATCATGTGAACAAGCCCAAACTAGCCTGCTGGATAGTGAGACAGGAGGCCCACTAACCACTGTCACCCCCGATGAGAGCCTGTCTCCAGATACTCTGTCAGCTGACCAAAGATAAAAGAGCAAACCCAGCTTAGATCAGTGAAGCCTGGCACATAGCCATAGAACTGCCCAGCTGACCCATGGGCTTGTAAATAATAATAAATCATTTTTGATTTAAGCCATTAAGTATTGAAGTGGTAGGTTATTTAGCAAACACTAACATATTATACACTTGAGTAATGTTTAAAAGGACTTAAGGGGGGAAGGGATGATGTAATAATTATTCACAACAGCTCACATTTATTGAGCACTTACTATGTGCGAATTACTATATATATATATGTACTGAATGTCACCATGTATGTGTGGGTGTCCTCTAAAAATCATCCTGAATGGTAAATATTATTCTCCTTTTTACAGATGAGAAAATTGAGACCTGAAGTAGTTAAGGAATCTGACTAACATGCCAGAGCTCTAAAGGGCAGAGTCAGCACTTAAAATCCCCCTTCTTAATCACTTCTATATCACTTCTATCTTATATTGTTTTTCTATGAAAAGAGCAGATCAGAAGCAGGACAGATGTGTGTTAGAATGTTCCTTTAATGTGCATCTTTTGGGATGTCTCATTAATTCTTGTGGCTTCTTAATGAGTCATGTTAGCCTTGGTATCATCCAACAAAATTCCCATCCCAGTTTCTTGCTCTAGTATCTCAATCTGAAAGAGAGATACTGATGAAAATTTCATGTCCAATGGCAAGCCATGGGGGAAGACTTTTGAACAGGCTGGGCCTGATGTTCTTAAATACATGGTCATACAGTTAGAATTATTTTGCCTCTGCCTAGGTAATCCCTTGCGTCCATTAAGGTAGTTCTGGAGTTCTGAGACAACAAGGTAATAAGTGACATTTCTCACAAGTAGAAACTAGTATATCATATTGGTCATCCCAACTCTCAAAAATTAATATTCCGTTTACTGGGGTGATAGTTGATGTCTGTTTAAAGGAGTTTTCTAAGGGCATCCTTTGATTATGCTAGTCTAGGGTGTATTTTTTTTTTTTTTAATGTGGGCTTTTTTTCGAGGTACAATTTTCATATAGATGTACAGTTCTATGTATTTTGAAAAATGTTTATAGTTGTGTAACCACCGGCATGACTAAGATATAGAATATTTTCATAAACTCTAAATTTCCTAAATGCACCTCTGTAGTCCATCCCCTTCCCTAATCCCTGCCACTGGCAACCATTCATCTGATTTCTGTCCCTATAATTTGCCTGTTCTGAAATGTCCCATAAGCAGAATCATACAGTAGCTGCTTCTCTGTCTGCCTTTTTTCACTTAGCACAGTGCTTTCGAAATGCACTCATGTTGTTACATAGATCAGTAGTTTGCTGTTTACATTGCTGATTAGTATTTTATATTATAGTAGGATCACAAAGAGTTCATCTCTTTCCCAGATGAAGAACTTTTGGGTTGTTGCAGTTTTTGATGAGTATTAATAAAGATGCTATAAACACTCATGTAAAGATCTTTGTGTGGACATGTTTTCTTTATTCTTTTTTTTTTTTTGCATAAACATCTAGTCATGAGATTGCTATGTCACATGGTATTATGAAATGAATGTTTGTGTCCCCTTAAAATTCATGTTCAAAGCCCTAATCCCCAATGTGATGGTGTTGGGAGGTGGGCCTTTGGGAGGTGATTAGGTTTGAATGAGGGTGGAATATATACGATAAAAATTACTGCCCTTATAAGAAGGGAAAAAGACATCAGAGCCTTTTCTCTCCTCCATGTGAGGATACAACCAGAGGCCGGCCATTTGCAAACTAGGAAGAAGACCCTCACCAAGAACTGAATCTGCCAACACTTTGATCTAGAACTTCCCAGACTCCAGAACTGTGAGAAATGAGTGTCTGTTTTTTAAGCACCCAGTGTATGGTATTTTGTTACAGCAGCCTGAGCTATATATAAGGCATGTAAGACAAGTGTTAAATATATATTTCATCTAGATTTTTGACATACTTACCTTTCTATTTTTTTGTGGAACTCTCTTTTACTTTTTATCAATTATGTTTTTTTGGTACCTTAAATTTTAAATCTTTTAAAAAGTAAGCTAAGTGTACTTTTAATATATTTTAATTTCCTTCTTCGATTTATTAATGCTCAGAAACGACTCCTTTAAACTCAAATATCTGCTCTGCTCCATAGGCCAAGTATGTGGCAATTCTATTTTTCGAGAAACAATTACAAACTATTTTATTTTCTCTCAAATATTTACTTTATAAATCAAAATGTATGTTTTATGCCCTGAAACCAAAACAAGCATCTTATGAAAGACAGTGGCAGGCAGAATTGGTAGACGAAGAAACTTAAATAGATGTAAAATTCATTCCGCTCTTCCTCATGAGGGTCTAATTTAATCAATGCACCTGCAGTCGATGGCTACCTTTTAATGTGTATATCATATATCACATAGGGAGTGACGAGGAGGCACAGCACTGTTGCATTTTGAAATATGAATAAAGAGATAAAAATAAGAAAGTATAAAAGGAAGGGGTTAGAAGTCTCATTACAGCATTTTGCAGGAAGCTAGCCAGACAGGCTTTAAATATATTTTAGATCTATTGAATTAAACCATGAGTGAGTCATTGTCTGGGAAATAATTTATATTAAAGTATCAACTTGTACCTTGTTGGCATAGGAATCAATTGTATAATGCAACTTATTGCACTAAGAACAGAAAGGTTTTTGGAAGATATTTATATTCTATAATGGGAAGTAGGGAACACTTTTGAAGAAGGAAAGAACAGATGGATATCATTAGAATACATTTCACAGATTTAAAACTGCATTAAACAACACTAGTAAATGTATCAGTTAAGAGATAGTCAATAATCACTTTTTCCCTGAAATAAGAGGAAAGCCAAATTAATCAGTTGAAATTATATTTATAATATATCTATAATATAATATATATTTATACATTATAATATATAAGATGTATTATAATATATAAACATATAATGAAATATATTTATAATATATATTATAATATATAATATATTTATGTTGGGCAGCGGTGGTGGTGTTGTTAACTCAGAAGAACTCCCTAAGGAAATTATCGTGTCATGTTACCTTATTTAACTTTGGGGCCCACAGGAGATATTGAACCTCTGCATCCCTCCCATCCCAGGCAGGATGGAGAGCCAGGATGATGGCTGGCATTGTAACAGCCAGGACCCCGGAGTCCCTGACTCATTTCTGAAGTGACATCTGCTGGCACTAGATCTATATAGTTATTTTCTAAATGGTTAAGTCTCAGTAGATTCTGATGAACATCTTTACAAGATAATTAGGCACATTCTAGAGAGTGACATTGGTTTTTCCTTGAAATAAACTTGCTCTCCTAGCTGTATGCCTGCAATCATAGTGTCCGAATTAAAGCCTATGACTTTAGTAACAAAAAACCACTGATGTCTCCTTCTCACTACCTTTTTTCAGCAGGTGCTTTTGTATCTACATAAGTGTCAGGCTCTGTGCTAAATGGTACCCATATGTTATTTTCCATCGTCACAACCATGCTAGGAGGAAGGCATTGTAATTCCCATTTTGCAGATGAAAAGTGAGTTCTAAGAGCTGATCATTTGCCATTAATCAAGTTATGAGTACATGGTTTGTTTGAATTGTGTACTCAGGTCTGTCTTGGTGTTATTTCTGGTGGATGCTGTAGATTTTATGCAAGGGATAATTTTCCCCTTCTTCCTCATTAACAGACACCCCAATATTATTTGTAACGAAAGTCTTTTCGTCTAGTTGCTTGAATTTAAAGTGTGCTAACTTATATCCACTATAGTATCTTCCCTTAAATAACTAATCCATCCCCTGCATAGAAACATGTTAACTCTCAGTAACGTTTCTGCGTATCTCTATAAAAAAGAGCTAAAAATCTAGATGTAGCATGTGTCCTCTGTCAATAGTAAAGCAGCTTAAATAATGATTGCCTGCACAGGATTCTCATTTTATGACATGAGGAAAAGCTACATACACATGTTTAGGGCCACAGCCATACATTACACTTTTTTCTGGAACAGAGCTCTATGTAATTTGAAAGTAGTAGCAGAGAAATGATGAAGATTGCTCTCCTGAAGCATAAATGCAATGAAGAGATCCAGCTCCTAAGATCTAGTCACCAGTGGACCACCTAAGGCGAAAACCTGATAAATTAATTCATCTTGTAGCAGAGGGTGTCATTCCTTGCCTCTAAATATATTCAGTTTATCTGTCATCATCTGTGGGAATGGATCACTGGGTAGCAAGCTATCCCCAGAAACATTTGATAAGATGATGGTTTTTCTCTAAAAATTATATTTTTATGTAAACCACAGCCCAAATATAGTTGAATTGCAGTCAGAGAACACATTCGTCTCCAAATTATGCATCAAGATGTATCTGATAACCTTGAAAGTATATCTCTTTGGAAGGGTTTAGTGCCTCTCCTAAATAGGTCTATATTTTTAAATATATTATGTTTTCATGTAAAATATAACAAAATATGTGTGGCTATTAAAAATGTAAAATCAATGCTTCAAGTTTAATACTATAAAAATGAATTTCCATAAAATGTGCATAATAGAGATATGGATGCTGAAGATAGGAAAACAGAGAGTTTTTTTTGGTAAAACATAAAATGCTGCTATCATTCTGAGTTTGTTTTTTTTGTTTGTTTTTGTTTTGTACATGAAGCCTTTTTTCCTCCTAAAGCTACTGAGACAGCACTATATTTTTGTTACTGTTTTCTACGTTTGAAAAGAATAACAATGTTGTAGATAGTCTCGGCGAATAAACTGAGCTCATCTTTTATTGTCCTAAGTAGATGAATTAAATACAGTCATTTTCTTTTCTGTGTGAAGAAAGCTACGGGTTTTAGCCCTCATCATAGCCATGTATATGCTGGTTGAAAATTTCATCGACTATATTCACATAAGCAACAGGTAGTTTTAAAATGGCCTTAAATAGCACATTGACTTCTGCCATTTTCTTTGGAAAGAAGCTTTTCTGAAACAGCTTGAAAATGGAGAGTTAGTCTTTACTTAAGAATTAAGCACTTGCTGTAAGCACTAGGGAAATTAAACTCCAATGTATTATTTTCTTACATTATGTAAGGAGAAGAAAAGTAACTGGATTATATTCTTAAATCCCTGGATTATGAAGATGTCTCTAAATCCTTTGAGAGTATGTTGAGTTCAGTCCTTCAGTCACCTTTTTCAGGACACTTCAGTAAAAGTATTCTCTCTAGAGAACTAAAGGAGACATTATTTACAATTACTCTCACAGATGCAGACAAGAAATCTTTGGAGGCAGCTCAGAGTGGACCCACCCCAAATATTACCGTCAATTGCCAAATGCCCATTAAGGAATTTATTCTGTGATTGGAAAAACGCAACTCTGTACATGTGACATATACAAAGAACCTGAGAATAGATGTTGTCCATACAAGTTTAGAAAAGTTTATGTATTTTATTTTACTAATCAAATATTCCCAAGGTGGTGAAATGTTCAGTTTTTGTTTTTAAAAATAGAAGTATTACATCAAGCAGACCAAACCTCTGTTATGTCTGATTCTGAACAATTTTAACTTGAAATTTATTTTTGTCCTTAGTGAGCTCTCTACATGTTTCAGTAGATCTTTTGCCACTCCATAATTGTGAAATTCTGTGATCTTTGCCCTGAACTCTTTATCTACATCAAACATTTGTTCATGTCAATCCTTTATTCACATCAAATCTTAGCATGGTTTATTTGCATTTCCTTTGTGCGTACTCTGCTCTAAGCATTTTGAATGTATTAACTCAGTTCAGAGTTCAGTGAGTTCAAGTTCATTAGTTTAGTTCTACCATCTATTATAACCCATCTTGCAGGTGAACAAATTGAGCACAGAGAGCACAGGCAAATTGCTAACCACAAAAGCAAGATTCAAATTCCAGTAGATCACTTCTCAAGTCTATGGATTTAATCTGACTTAATCTGATTACTTAAATTGCCCTCCATAAATCTTCCTCTGCATGTAAAACTTGGCTTATTATGTAAACAAAACTAGAAAAATTATATTTGTCCTTTTAATTCTTTCCCAGTCTGGGTTCTATTTTTCAAAAAAAACCTTCTTTGCTTGCCGTAATTTTAGAGTTTTTAGATACATTCCATGAATTGAAGGAGATGCCATCTCCTCGTCCTTGTTAGATGACGCAGAAACATTGCTCTCAGAATTTCTTCCTGGGGGCAAAGAAAATGGACTAAGTACGCAAACTCTTCTGTTAGATCAACAAAAGATACACAGTAGGCAGAGGGACATTTAGTGATGAGTTTAAATTATACTAACTACCAAATGCAAGGTAAATGTTTGCCACACGTTATCTAACCTTTCTGGGCTACCATTTTAAAGTTACAATTAAAAGCCAAAACTGATCCTATTATCACCTCAAAATTCTAACCCATTTAACTGAAAATTTGCTGTGAACAAATTATATGGCAATTACACTCATGGAAGTGAAGGATGCTGCCAATAAATGTGCCATGGCTTTTGCCCACGTGAATCTTACAGCTCAGTTAAAGATGGAAACATACCACAGCTGCAGAAATGAGAGCATATGTAGCATGAATTTATTTGTCTCTAGATGTTAAAAGCTGGTCCAGGAAGAAGGAAATAAATATATGTGAATTAGGGTTGGCGTGCGGGGTGGGCGTCAGTAGGAGCAAGTCGGTATCAAAGGGCATAACTTCAAGGAGAAGAGAGACTAAATGTAGTTTTAGAAGTAGCACATTTTTGGTTGGTGTGAAAATGCATGAAGAAGGTTATGGAAATGAAAAAGAAAGCTATGGCAATAGTACATTTAGGGAGTGTTTCTGGAAGTAGAGGATGTGAAGCTAAGTAGGAATGGTGCAGCTAGAGTGAAAGAAGTCAAAGGATCGTCTTTAGCTCAGGACTTTGGCTGTACTAATAATTCCATTGCCAACTGCTTAGCCTTCCCTGAACACACCAAATATATAAAAATACCTCCGCACCTTTGTTCAAGCTATTCCTTCAGCCTACGATTATCTTTTCTCCATCCCCAGCTTATTAAAAGTTATATACCTTTCAAGTTCCACTCAAACTTTTCTCTCTGAGTCGTTTGCTAGTAGTCTCCCAGTTAAACTAATTACTCCATCACCTGCACTCTTCAGTATGTGAAAGCTGCTATAGTTAGGCTGTTCTGTCATGTTGAACATGGTTAGATGTTTGCAGAACAACTCTCTTCTAGAGAGCAGAGTTGGTGTTTTTGCCTCACCCCATGGCATAGGCATGTGCTTTGGAATAGATTTTTGTTGATAATGTATGTTGGACAGAGAGGAAACAGTTTGAAAAAAAACGCCCTGGGGTGGGGTACAAAGCTCCTGAGGGGAGAATTTATCCAAAAATATGAAAGGAAGATATTTCATCTAGGGTCAGCTCATTCATACACATGTAAAAATACAGATGTCATGGGCTTGGGGCCACAGATTTGATCCTTGTGTGATCTGTTAGCTTGGTCCTGCTCCACAGTTACAGACAAGACTCTCTCCTTTCCAGCTGACTCTTTTATGTATTTGTTTTCAGTGGAGGAATGGATATGTATTTCCCACAAATGAAAACCAAAGCAAAAACTAGAAAAGAGATTCCACCTTCTGCCCTCCTGAGAACATAAACGTCTACTGTATTTACAAAGGGCTCTCCATCATTGGAATCCACTTTTGTTTTTGACTTTCGACTTCTTCAAATGTTAATGCAATGTGAGTGGATAATTTATGCTCCAATTTCAGGCCATGCTGGTGGAAATCTACCACACATGATCCTCCCAAGTCTTTCCCCATCTGCTGACTGTGTATCAACTCAGGGTAACCTTAAACTTTGCAGAGTCACCAGAAACCTGGGTTGCTGGATGAGACAAGCCCACATCTTACTCCTTCCCAATCCAGACCCACATGAACCTGTCTTAAAGCAAGAAATAAACTACTATGTTCAGACACTGGAATTGTGGGTTTTGTTGTTTGTTTGTTTTTGGAACAGCAGTTAACCTGCCTTAAATAACAGAACCTCAAAAACACCTTTCTGTTATAACAATGACTCTCAACCAGGGACAGTTTTATTCCCCAAGGAACATTTGGCAAGGTCTGGAGACATTTTTGATTGTCACAACTTGGGGAGAGATGCTATTGGCATGCAGTGAGTATAGGCCAGTGGTGCTGCTAAACATTCTACAATGCACAGGATGCCCCCTGCCCCCATCCCCGGCAAAGAATGATTTGGCCCCAAATGTAAATGCAAATGGTGCCAAGGCTTTGCATTGTGAGGGTGAGCATTAGAGAAGTTGTCAGTCTCATCATTAACTGTTAGCTGTTGAAAAACACATTATCTTTATCTTAACGTGACTTCTATTGCAAATATGCTGACCTAATAGAATTTGAAAATTTAGAACATTCTTTATGGTATGAGTCCTTATTATACCATAACAATTGCTAAATCAAACCAAATAATTTGAGTTTGTCATCAGAGCACTTCCCAACCCCCTGTTGTTTTTCTGCACTCCATTTTCAGTCCTTCTTTTCATGGCATCATGCATGCATGTGTGCAAGCACACACAGAAATGCTGGTGTCTTAATATCTTTATGTCAACTCCTGACAAACTGTGGCATCTCCATGAGGAATCATAATTGAGAAAATGGTCAGGCTTCAACCTACATTTTCTGTCATCCAGCATGTCACTCCTTAGACATCTGATTAGCCAGGTCTTCTTCTCTCAAGGCCTTGGACTCTAATAAATTGATAATAAACTATCATGCATATTAACAACTTCATGTTGTTTTCCTACTCTGAGGATACACTGACTTTTTAACAGGGTTGTATTATTGCAGGAGGGCAAAACTGAGTTATGAACACAGCCATGAATTGAGGAACTCCAACCTGTAGTCTTAGCTAGACAATGAATTAACTAGAAAAGTAAAAGTTAGGCACTGACTTTTCCATACGTCATTTTTGTTGGTTGTCACATGAGGAAATTTAACTGCGTGGGTTCTAAGCTTCCTCTGAATCAATTTGTTTGAGCATATATCCATGCCATAAATATGTGCCGAGTACTGTTTCCTACAGGAATTGTGCTGAGGCTGAAGGCTAGACGATGAGAGAGGTAAATATGGCCCCTTCCTGATGGAACCTACAGTTCTCGCCTCCTGTGTACAGAGCCCAGTTGAAGGTCCTGTTGAGGCTCACAGTTTATTAGACAAGGTGCTTGCTTTTTCATACTGGAAGTGCACTAGGGAAAATGACAAACACATGATTATAGTATGTGTCAGGCTGTGGTAGTTATTTCACTAGAGTTACAAATCAGGCCCCATTGGTGACCAGTAGAAGGAGGATCTCCAAGTTCAGAAATCTAGGATATCTTCCAGAAAAAAGGAGCATTTGAGCTAAGTATTGAGGACAGCAAGTCTAGGGATAAGGCAAGACATTAAATACCAAAAAGGATGTACAAAATGTTGAGCAAGAAATGTTGGCGTGATGGTTCTGTAACTGGAGAGCAGTATAGTTTTTTGTTTTTTGTTTTATGTATTTTAAAATGTGAGTCTTAAGTCTGCTAGGGCTGCCATAACAAAATACCGCTGATTGGGTGGTTTAAACAACAGAAATCTATTTTCTCTCAGTTCTAGAAGCCAGAAGACCAAGATCAAGGTGTCAGCAGGTTTGATTTCTCCTCAGGCCTCCTTAGCTTGCCAGGTGACCACCTTCTTGCTGTGTCCTCAGGTGGTCTTTCCTCTGTGGGAGCATGTGTTTCTGGCCAAATTGCCTCTTATAAGGACACCAGTCAGATTGGGTTAGGACCCACTCTGCTGACCTCATTATAATGTAATCACCTTTTCACAGGTTTTATCTCCAAATACAATCACATTCTGAAGTATTGGGAATTAGGGTTACAACATATAAACTTTTGAGGGGGCACCTTGATCCAGCCCACAGTAGCGTGTGAGGGCTGTAGTGATAGATAAGCCTGGAAATTGGCAAGATAGGAGTTTAATAACATTTAAGTAGACTGGACTTTCTCTGTAGGTCCCGTTCAAGGATTTAGAGCAAAGTATCTCTATCATTGAGTTCCACAGTACTTTAGAAAGTTAAATCAGATGAAGGGGAGCAGCATTAATCACCCCCAAAATATGCCTCTTTTGCATAAGGCTTATTTTAGGCTGGTAATTTTTAAGAAACAGCAGACACAAGAAGCTCTGAAAATTGATTAGAAGTGACCCTTTTGTAAGAGACATTTACATGTATAAGAGAAATCTCCATTTGTAAGGGTGTCTCTCTAGCTGTACCAGGAAGAGAGGGATGACCAAATCTCTAGAAACTCTTATCAATGGAGAAGGTACCAACAAATCTGCAAACTAAACCTTGTTTTCTGTGCTTTCCTAATAACTTCCCACAAGTGCCCCCCCCCCCACCTCACCTCACCCCCTAAGATCTTTCTTTTGTCTTTAGCTGAAGATGGTATGTAAGGTGGTGGCTTGGGCCATTTGGGGGAGTTACTCGGGTTTCCTGGGTATCTCCCATGTATACAGGAGGTATACATATTATTAAACTTCTGTTCGTCTCCTGTTGATCTGTTTGTTTATTACAGGGGCGTCTCAGTCAAGAACCTAGAAGGGTAGGGGGGAAATTATTTTTCCTCTACCACACAGGCAATGGGAGAATAGTGGAGATAAGAATAATTCTCTTTAAAGGGTAAAGCTGGAAGACATTGAGGACTTATTAGATATGATTTACAGAAGAGAAAGATGAATCAAAAGGTAATGCATATTTTCCCGAGTCTGTCCACAGCAAATAGGAAGTCAGAAGATGAATGATTTTGTGTGACATGTGACACCTTGGGTTTTAGGTGTATTGGGATGGAGGTTCTGCTGGCTGTCAAGAAAGATGGGCAGGAGACAGTTGGTACAAACTTTTGGAGCTATGAGTAGGAAGGCTGGATTATCAGTTTAGAGGTAATAAGAGCAACTTCTGGATGAGTCAGGTTGCCAACAGTCCCCTGGCATATGGAGAAAAAGAAATACGCACTGGGCATGAAATGGTGGTGTGAGATGTTCTGACACTATCATAAGAGGTCTTTTGCAAAAGAAGAGGATGTTTCGTGTCCTTCAAACCCCCTGCCTAGGCAGCTGTCATCTCTGCTCTTGAAGGAGAGAGTATTGGCCTTTGAGAGCAGATTCACCAAGACTCCATCTGCATCCCAGTGGAGGCCTGTGGTCTGACACTTTCCAAGAAACCTAACGTTTGGCAGACAAAATGGCCCATCCATTGTTGATTTGGAGGTTTTCTTTTAATCAAGCATTTCAGTGTAGAGTACACACAACCCAGAGATTCCTGTCTGGTAGCCTTGAAGGCAGTCAGTCACCCTTGTGTTCTCTGGCTTCCATGAGGGTGGGTCACGTTTTCAATGAAAGTTCTTCTACCTGACCCCATTGGCATTATCCTAGTAGATCTGGCATCAATAAATTGCTATTTTAATCTGCTGGAGAATACATACTCTAGTCCATTTAAATTCCAAAAGGTTTAGACTTTGGCCTTTGTTAGTCCCTGAAACTCTATTACATTAATTGTCTCACTCTGCCCTGCTTGTTATGATGTACACAATGGAAAACCAACGGCTTAATGCAAAGGAATACAGCATTATCTCTCCATTTTCTCACTCAGTGTCCTGTGTCTCTTTCCTCCTCCCTTTCCTGTTTTGGAATGCAATTTATTCTAAGTACCCTAAAGAGATGCTTTAGCATTTGTTGATACTAACTAATTCTGATCTTTCCCATCCCCTCCACAAGCTCTGTGGAAAAATTCCAGTTGCAAAATAGCAAATAAATACGTTACCAAATCTCTCAGGGAAGCTAAATAAATGGTCAGGTGCTCAGGCAGCAAACTGAATTACCAGAATCCTCGCAGGCATATGTCTGACTTTGACAATCTTCTGATTTCTCTGACTCTCCTATTGAACTGACCTCTGAACACCAAGTCAAATTTATAAGTCTTTTCACACAGAATCAGTATACATAATTATCACTGGATGTCCCAGACTTGGATTATCAGAGAACCTGAAAAACGGCATTCAACACTCAATTACACGTTTAAGTGCCATGCAGACACCCTCAAGATTTAAGATCAGCAACTGTCCCCAAATTAGAATTGACAATGCCTTCGTTGCTGTATTTGCATTTACCACCTTGGAGTACTGAGTTATATGATAAAACTATTGAGCAGGTAAATAGATGAAAACAAGTGAGATGGAACAAAGGGCAAGGATTATGAATGGAAGGATGTGACTCTGTCTTTGCAAACAAGCAAAAATCTGTGTTTACTGACAGCTCTGAGATGTGTACATTTCAAAGGTTGATTAAGATTTGGAGGGCGTAAGAAAACAGTTCTTTCAATTATGATTCAAGTTAAAATTGTAAAAGCCAGGAAATATAAAAGAAGAATCCTAACAGGACCAAGGCATGTAAGTAACCAACATGTTTTCCCTTAATATAAATAAATTGACAAGCCAGTACAGAGCATTTCTGCTCTTTTAAATTGAACCATATGTTCCTAAACATTTTACAAAAATAATATTCCCCTTCCCCCCAATACTAGAATAGAGAAAACTGTGTTGGATTGCTATCTAAATGAACAGACCTCAGGAAATGGAAAAGCTGTCCAAATCTAACATGGCAGCCTAAGGAACAAATTCCTGCACGGGAAAACTTTGAAAGCATGTTGAATGGAAACTTTTCCATTATCTCTTGCATCACTGGGGTTGAAGCCTCTCCATCTTTTATTCTTAATTGGTTATAAGAATCTGGACTGTTGGTCAGCCACAGTAAATTGTTTGGTTAACAAACCAACAAATAAACAGAACACAAAACAAAAACGATTACTCAGGGCACATGCGAGTTCTCTGTAGGGAGGAAAAAAGAAATCACAAAATGGTTGTGGAACATGAAACTCTAAATAAAATTCCGTTTAATTTGTCTTGGATGTTGAAGTGGGAGGAGCTCAGCAAATGGAGTTTGTGTGCCTTGCAAGCAGTTTCTGACAATGACAATGCTAACTCTATTTAACTGTTATAATTATCTGTCACCACCACGTGCTTCCACCACTGGCTGGAGACAAGGGAGCTGCATGCCTCACAGTGCAGTGCTGACTGAGAGATGAAAATAGGGGACATGCCCGGGGCTTGCTCATCCTGACCACTCTGTGCGGGGAGATATGCCCGCTGACATAGTCTCCAATAGATAAAGCAGTTAAGTGGCCCCAAGCAATAGCGCCTATGCTCCAGGGTCAAAGGGAGTGTCACGCAAGCTTGACTGCACTGCCAACACCAAAAATCAGAGACACTTCTGTTTTTAGGTACATGCAATTTTTTTAAATTTATAAACCTCATAAATTGAGTCAGTTTGATTTATTAATTTGTGTTGTCTTTGTGTTCAGTAATGGTCAGTTTTACTTTAGACCTTGGGACTCATGCCATCCTACCTTTACTCCTCAATTGCCAGCCTAGTTTTCTCACGGCAAATGAATATGAATGATTTTTTGGAATGCTATATCTCACTCCTTACATATGTTGGGCCATTTTCATGGCTCATCTCTAGGTCCAATTTTTGGTCTTGAGTACATTTACTTCTAAAGATATCATTCTTGCAAACAGATGGTGATCTGGGGATATCCAGGGCTGTCCAAGCCCACTGAACTTGCCCTTTAGCTCTCTGCCAATGACATGAATTAGGTGAAAGGCACTAACCCCAGAATCAGAAGACTTGATTTTAGTGTATGCTTTCCATCTTAATAGGATGAGTTCAGGGAAAAAAAAAACAAATTAGTTCTCTCAGTTTCTTCATTTGTAAAACATGAAAGGTAATATTATGCCTCCCTGTTTCTGAAATTGGCTGTGAAGCATAAATGAGATACCATACATAAGTAAAATCATATTTTGATCTCTAAAGCGCTATGCAAGATACAATGTGACAATAATGGCAGGGACACACCAACTGATTCATGGCAAACAGAAAGAGCCTGGATAACAGGGAGAGTTGCATAGGTCTTACTGTTCTGTTGGTTTGTCATTTGGATATGTTTACCTTTTATTCAAAATTAAAAGTTAAGGTGAATTATTTCTGTGAGTGGTTGTGAGCTAGTTAATCTAATATAGAACATGTTAATAGTATTCGTATGTGTTCATTCGTGTGTTATTCATTCGTTTATTTATTTGTTGTCTAATGGATTTCTAGCCCTTCAGGGACCTCAAATCCCTCACTCAAGTCCCTCTCACACCATACCGGGTCTTTGTTCAAGATTACATGAACATACAGCTTCTAAATAAAGACACCGGCTACATTGGACAGGAGCATAGATAAGACGTCTGTTTATTGTACTGAATGATAGTCCCTTTGTAAAAGGGATTTACAATGAAGTATAAGGAAATGGGATTTATAGAGGATAGTTTTGAATTTGTGTCTTTAAAAAGAACAAATAAAAAAAGGGATGCCAACACATAGGTTAAAACTTGAGTACAAAAAAGAAAAGGCCAGGGACTTCCCTGGTGGTCCAGTGGTTAAGACCCTGGTGCTTCCACTGCAGGGCGCACGGGTTGAATCCCTGTATGGGGAACTAGGATCCCGCGTGCCATGCGGCACTACCCCCACCACAAAAAAAAAAAGAAGGCCATGTATGGGCTTGTATCTATCTGCTTTTACATGCCTGGAAGGCTAAAGAGCTAGATTGTGAAGTTTTAGATTCCTAGGGAGAGGTTGAGGTAGCCCTACTATAGAAGGGATTTATGTAGGTGAATGACCCAGTCTCATGTTTCTTCTACAAGAATTGACGGGGGGGGGGGGGGGGGAACTAGAAACTAGTGGGTTCACAAGGTCAGCATATTTTCAGAAGGACAGCATATAGACAGGGCTGTTAAAAGTAAAATGAAACTTTCAGCCAATTTAATTACTGTCTATGAAGTATTGACATGGTTGAAACTTGACAAGTATATACAATTTGATCAGAATTTATATTGGCTTCTTGAAGAGTTGTATGCATATTTATTGTACACTAGAGATACAATAAAACCACAACCCGGAAATTACTAGAATCTAATCAGTTAAGCAGCCTGAAAATAAAATGATGACTATAGCAGAAATCTGTTGGGTAAAATGGAAGGGAAGAAGGAACATTCCTTTGGTTCCACACTAGATTTTTATGTCAATAAGATCAAGTGACTAAAAGCTGGAACTAGAAGAACCAGGTTAAATCCGAGTGATGCTCATCTTGAGATAGGATGTATGTATCAACAGGACATGTGGTAGCATTCTTCAGAAATCACAGCCAGATCTAATCCTTGAGGTTTTGATGTCAGTGATGGTGCCGTAGCTCAGTTTCATTTGAGGGGATGTGTTGAGGCTGTGGTGCTCATACAGAGATGGAGGGAATTGGGAGCAGCTATCCTGGATGAAAGATACCACAAGGGATATTGACAATGAGGATTATTATTTTTTTAATTAATTTTTTTATGGAAGTCTAGTTGATTTACAATGTGTTAATTTCTGCTGTACAGCAAAGTGACTCGGTTTTACACATATTTACACACATTCTTTTTTATATTCATTTCCATTATGGTTTGTTACAGGATATTGAATACAGTCCCCTGTGCTATACAGTAGGACCTTCTTGTTGTTTATCCATTCTATATGTAATAGTTTGCATCTACTAACCCCAAACTCTCAGTCCATCTCATTGAGACAATGAGAATTTTTATGGGGGTGGTGGTGGGTACGCGGGCCTCTCACTGTTGTGGCCTCTCTGGTTGCGGAGCACAGGCTCCGGATGCGCAGGCTCAGCGGCCGTGGTTCCGCAGCATGTGGGATCTTCCCAGACCGGGGCACGAACCCGCGTCCCCTGCATCGGCAGGCGGACTCTCAACCACTGCGCCACCAGGGAAGCCCAATGAGAATTATTTTTAACTTGATGTATTAATAATAATCATAGGATAGTTAATTAATACCAGAAAAATATCGAGCCTTTTTATAGAGTAAATAATTAGCTTAAGCATAATTCTCTGTCTCTATCTCTCTCCTTCCCTGTCTATAAAAATAAAATGTGGATATAACTATATCGTGTCTGATGTTAAGGACCAAACCTGCCACACTATGGTGTCAGTAAAACTGTCTTTGTTTTCATTCAGGTTCCTCTGGGTCCATTGTAATTGGCATCATCCACTAATATTGACCAGAATTTGTAGTCAAGTGGTTAGGAAATCTACCCAACTCTCCAAGTACTGATTCGAATCCTGCTGAACACACGTTGACTTTCTAGCATTTAGTATGGTAGTAGGCATTCAATATATATTTCTAGAACCAATACTTTACATTGGTCTACCTTTATACATCAGACAAATCATTTTACATTTTATTCTTTTGCGTTAGAATATCAATTATAAAGTTTGGGGGTTTTTTTTGCCACTACTGCATGGATGCATTCAAAATTGAGGCTTTCAAATACAGGAGTTTTATGACCCCAAATCATATTCTTGAATTGTTTCTGTGCCCCTACTGTGTATTTTCACTCCTTTTTGCTATATCAGTTTCTGGGCAACACAGAACATGTCGGCTGTTTCACTTTCCTTCAATGTGATAATAATGTGTAAAAGGCACTCTGCCTACAAGCACCTGTAAATGATAGATGTAATTGCAGAGGGAAAAATTGATTGTTGTCATTTCCTAGGCTGACTGTCAACTGGACCATGTCTCTATTGCCCCCCATTAAGTGATCCCTCAGCTGCTGCCGCTGGGGTTAAAATCTATTCCTTGGCAAACCAATGCTCCTTTCCCAGGGTATTGCTGTTTATCTATTTTTGTATGCTTTACATGTTGATTATAATAGAAAAAACTCAGTGTCAAATGATCCTGGGCAAGAGAAACAGACCTCGTGACATATTTCTTTTCTTTATACAGCATCTATCTCTTTCTCGGGCACCTCTTGTTCATTTTGCGAAAGACTTTTATTCTCCTGCTGAAGTATATTCTTCTGTGACTATTCTCTTTATTGGAGTTGCTAGTTTTCAGTTTGCCACAAATGGAAAGTCATCGCGCTGATGGGTACGTACTACTTTGTTCATGAATAGGGCTACTGTGTGAGGAGGATAGGGTAAAAGAGAATGCAGCGACAGGAGAGGAAAACACTATGTATGTTTTCGTTTTCCTCTGCTGATTACTTTCAGAGCTTCTGAGCTCACGTTATAACCTTTGGTTTAGGCATGTTTTTGTGATTCTGTCTGCGTTGATTGAGACACTGCCGCATTTGGTTGACTTTTCTTCCAGCTGAGAAGGTAAAGTACAGCAGTACGATAGAATAGAATTGTAATTAGGCAGCATGCAAATCGTGTAAGTCAGGTCCATGGCCAGACAATAGCCCTTCACTCTGGCTGTAGTTGATAACCTCCTGAAGGAAAGCTGTCCCTTGATTGGATTAAACCTGCTATTGCACATGCACAAAAGGCCAAAATTAAACAGAATTGTCTCTGAAACAAAAGGCGAGTCTCTGAAAATAGCTAGAGAAAAAGCACATTTTCTTCAAAACCTTCTGCAAAGGAGAGAGCTGCTCTTAAAAGAGCAGAGCTTGCAGAGTCACTGGAATGTATAGTTGACAATGGATTTGTTCTTTGACCAAGGATAAATTAATGAGGTGAACTTTGGTCAAACAATGTAAATAATGTCCCATAAGGAAAACAAAACACTATTCTATAAGGGAAAGGAGCTTGATTGGTCAGCAGCGTAAAGAACTGAAATATCATGAGCTCGACAGAGCTACTTTTCCCCAAGGGTATTTTAAAATTCACCATGGTAAAGCCTTTTGGCTTGGGCTTGATTCATATATGCCCTTGGAGCTTAGATATTTTACAAGGTCCTTTAAAACAGGTCTAGACTTATGGGAAAAGGAAGAGATTACCATAGGAGGGTAAATTGAAGAATGGCTGAGTAGAAAAGAAAGTTAATAGCCAGCAGTAAATAATACTAAGATGATCTATAATGCAAATCAATTCAATTTAATTTTGTTATAATTAGTAATACTTTAAATATTTGGCATTATGATAAACATTTTGCATATGTTATTGTATTTGGCCCCTGAAGTATAATCGTGTAGTTACTATTCTTCCCATTTTACACATTAGGAATCTGATGAGAGCTATATTAGGGCTTAGTTCAGTTTTATATATATATATATATTTATATTTATATTTATATATTTATATATATATTTTTTATATATATATATATATATCACTAGCTGTGGAATCATATATATATGATTCCACAGCTAGTAAATGGCAGAGATAAAGGCCTAATGCAGCCCATCCTCAAAAGCCCATACTCTTGACAACTGCCCTACCATTTCCCAAAATGAGGTCTGCAGAACTAGGTCCTTAAAAGCAGTCTGAACACATATTTCTAATAAATTAGAGAAATACTGTAAGCTCTAACCTGTGCTGTCCCCTACACTCCACCTTTGTGAGTCACATGAGATGTTCATCTATTAAGGCACTGAAAGTTCTGAAGTTTAAGCATCTATTATATTTTTTTAAAAATTTAACATTTCACCAATGTAATTGATAATAAGACTTTTTTTCTCTATAATACCAAAGTGAAGCACACTCATCTTACTCTGCTGTTGGCCAGCGATTCCCAGTTTAAAGAAATAAGTATTAAGTCCCTACTAGGTCAGAGTCACCGTGCTAGGCTTTGCTCACAGGTGTAGCCTCTGCCCTTAAAAAGGGCACAACCACGTGAGGGGTTAAGGGTGCGGGACATGAGTGCATGGAAATCTGTACTGATGATTGTAACTGGGTAGAGAGAGGCTAATAGCCATGGGGGAAGTGGCAAAAGGGCATTTCAGTGATGTTTGAGGCGTTACTGATGATAGTGGGTGACAAATAATTTATGCCTAAGTGTCACTGCAGTATCTATAGCATAAGTGTATTTTAATTGCCAATGACTTTGGCATCTTCTAATGAAGAGAAAAATTTTTAATTGTGTTCAATCAAATGGTTTATGAGTGGTAATGGAGCATGATAATTATATGGTATCCAATCGGAAATTAATGTCAGGAGCATGATTGCTGCGATCAGTGTTTTAGATCCAGATCAAGAGATGTATGTTGACTATGTTAGTGCTTTCTTCTGGGTTTAATAAAGAAAATCGTACCCAGGCCAGACATTACTCTCTATGTATGGGAGATAACAGTTCTC
The DNA here is from genome assembly GCF_964270905.1 of Leucopleurus acutus. Classification (NCBI taxonomy): domain Eukaryota; kingdom Metazoa; phylum Chordata; class Mammalia; order Artiodactyla; family Delphinidae; genus Leucopleurus; species Leucopleurus acutus. The sequence goes on from NC_139149.1 coordinate 28,714,153, forward strand.
AGCAATTTTATTCTATCAATCCCAGGGAGCCTTTGCATTCCACTTAAAAATGTGCGTGTGTGTGTGTGTGTGTGTGTGTGTATTGATCTAAAGGGGTACTGGAACATATACATGCTTGAGTTACACTATATAATGTGATGATTATAAAGCTCTCATATTAAAAAAGTTTTGAATGATTCAAATAGATGGCTCTCTCAAGAATTCATAATTTAGGTCAAATAGATTGAGAATTGAAAACCAAAGCCCTAAATAAATGAACTAAGTCAGATGTCATGTAAAGTGTGACTCCAGAAATAAAACTTACTGGGAATTCCCTGGCGGTCCAGTGGTTAGGACTCCATACTTTCACTGCCGAGGGCCTGGGTTCAATCCCTGGTAGGAGAACTAAGATCCCGGCAAGCCACACAATGTGGCCAAAAAAAAAAAAAAAAAAAAGTAAAATAAAATAAAAATAAAACTTAAGTCATGAAATGGAGGAAAGAATTGGGTGAGTCAGATGCTACGTGACAGAGCAGAATTCTTCATCCAACCTTAAATATTCACACCTTAAGAATCAGTTATTGGCAAAATCTGTGAGTAATTTGCAGTGATAGGCAGAGTGATCGCCAGAATTTTGCAGTGTATTCAACACACACACACACACATTCATGGCAACAGAAGTATATTATATAGGGACTATTATTAATTTTTTTGAAGGCTGTATGTCCTGTCTCTAAGGATACAGTTTCTTCAGTCTTTGGAACTGGATATATATCTGCTAAAGGGTTATTGCTGAAAAGTCAGGTCTTACCTGAGGAAATTCTGGGATGATCGATGAATGGCATACATCTTGTTGACTTTTGAACCACCAGTTAATGGAACAGCTACCTGATAATTTTAGGTTTCAACTTAGCATATACAGTCGGATCAGGTAAATTTTACTGTGTTCTTTCTAGAGCTCAGCCTTGTTAAAGGACTTTCAGTATTTGGGTCCTAAACAGGAAGTCAGTATTTATACGTTTCTTTTTGTGAAGGCTCCTTATGAAAGGAAGCCAATTCCAAGTAGGATTGGTATCCTTTTAACTTCTTCCCATTTCTTACCCAAATTTGGCTTTCTTTTGAATGTCCGCAGTAGACTGAAATGACCATAACACAACAAGTTGGGGATTCTCTGAAAAGGATTTTCAAAGGTTAGTCTGAAAGTATCAAAGAAACTCTGTTGTTTCTCCAATCAGCCTAATCTATTCTAGGTTCTAGAATGAAGATCAGAAGAGATCTTACAGGGATATCTGCATAAGAGTGGTCTGAGCTCTTGACCATTCAAGAGAAATCAAGGAAAAAATACAGGTGTTCTTATTAAGTGACATTCCATTACATACAGAAATGAGGACTTGGAGCTAGCATACTTGTTTTGGGAGGGAACTGACTTATATAGTAGACTGAGGAGGCAATGAGTCATTTATCACAGTCCTTCTCAAGCCATCTACTTAGATGGATGAAATTAAATTCTCCTAAAACCAAGGCTTAGAAGCAGGGGTTTACTTCTTAGGGATAAAATTCAAAAAATAGAAAGTAGTGGCATTGTAAAACTGATGTGTTTTTTGGTTGGAAGCTCCAGAAACCTAACTTAAACTGACTTAGATTAAGAATGATGGGAGATGTTTCCTTGCCAGCACATCCAGGAAACCTAAGGGCTGATCATATTCTCTGTTAGAATTAAGGACTGAAAAAACGATGTTTGGATCCTGTCTCTACAATTTTTCTTTTTCTCTCTTTTTAGCTTTGTTCATTTCTATTTCTCTTTGTTTCTTGATCTCATTTTAGCCTTGTCACAGTCAGGCTTGTGTCACAGAATAAGAATGATGGCCTTGAATATTTCCAAACCAACAACCTTAACGGCAGATAACCCCAAGAGAGGAAAGTATTTTCTTTTCTAGAAACAATTAGCAAATCACATAGAAGGACCCTAATTAGCTCCCATGGGGTTCATATTTAATTCTTGGACCAGTCACTTTTGCAGAGGGGTGAGGAGTATCATGATTAGTGCGGTTGGGTCATGTGCCTATCCATCTGGCCAGGGGATTTATTAAACCTAAAAGGTTTCAGTTTTGCAAGCAATAATAGGAAAGGAAGAGGTAGCTCCCCAATGGATAAAAGTAAATTGGGCAGAAAAACATGACAGATGTCTACTTCTGGTACCAATTTGTGATATTCCCATTTTTGTGACCGTTGGCTGTAAGGCAATATACTCTCACAATTGTGAATTTAGCTGCTAAAGGATATACTGATAAGTCTAACTTTTGAATCTTGCACTGGCTATTGCTAAGATCCCTCCCAACTTGGCTGCTTGTTTAAGGGAAAGCTGAGAAGTCAAACAATCTCAAAGACATATGTAGCATGAGCCCCAGGCTGTGACCAAGTTTCAGTCCTGCAGAGAAATTTCCCTTCAGATCCATTCACCAGAGGCATGGGCTTGTTCCTTTATCTCCTAAAACTGTTTCATTGAACCAAGGTTTTATTTCACATTGATCTGATTCTTCTTTCTTAGTATAGGTAAATTCAGCAGCTTGAGCAACTAACACATTTTTTCTGATAGGCGGTAATGATTACAAGATAGTTACAACTGATTTCTGATTATGGAACTTGCAATTCTAGAAGCTACCGGATGCTCATGTGCCTTTATCTCTCAGGGTGAGATAATCACACGTAGAATACTGAGGAATTTTGAACACACATGCTTCTTGCCAATAGATTTTGTATCTTCCTCTGCTCTCTATGATACAGAAATTGTGTGATGTATTTTGATTTTATGTAAAGTTAACCCAAATAGTTAAAAATAAGCCTAAAGATAAGCTGAAATGTCAAGACTACTTTGGCCGTTGAGGTATATTTAGAGATCTGTTGATTAACTGTGGATATTTCCAACTTTTTGACTTCATGTAGAAAATGCCCCTCAAGCCTCTGTATGCCCTTGGAGTACTTACTCTCTGATATTTATCCTTTTCAATTCTACGTGAATTTATTTCACTGGAAAGTAAACTAGAGCTCATATTCCAGTTGTCCCCTTTCATCCTGTCTGTTTTAGCATTTTTAAGAGTACCCTTGGCTACAACGAGAGGCATAACAGATTTTCCTTTTATTTCTACAATTAAATTTGTAAAGTGTTGGGAAAATGTATAGAATGGGGTTAGATGAGAAGGCAGTCTTCTTTGGCTTACTGCTGTTTACAAATAATTCTAAATACAGTGACTTTCCCACAGGCTTCATTCTTCTTCACTGGTCCAAAACTTTAGAACTTCTTTCCATCAGCATAAGAAATAAGAACATTCTAGCATAACACACCCGGGAGGAAACTCAAAAGATGTTTTTTAAGAACAAACGAATATCCAAGCCTTCTTAGATGGTAGTCTATCTATTCCTTTTTAAAATGAGCTAATAAGAACACTCTGGAGGTTTATGAGAAAAAAATTTAAAAAGGATTCTGGGGCTTCCCTGGTGGCGCAGTGGTTGAGAGTCCGCCTGCCGATGCAGGGGACACGGGTTCGTGCCTCGGTCCGGGAAGATCCCACATGCCGTGGGGCGGCTGGGCCCATGAGCCATGGCTGCTGAGCCTGCGCGTCCGGAGCCTGTGCTCCGCAACGGGAGAGGCCACAACAGTGAGAGGCCTGCGTACCGCAAAAAAAAAAAAAAAAAGGATTCTGAAGTTAAACACACAGTACCTCATACTTGGCATTTTGAAAACTGCAGTTTGCGTAGCCAGCTGGGATGTATGATCAATTATATGTACTAGGCACCCTGTGTGCACTAAATTTATAAGTTTTGTCGTTTTTACATGGACATTATCAGATGACCCCATTTTCTTCTACTCCTGGGTGACATCTGTGTCATTGGTCTGAAATGAGCTTCACTTGTCTCCTACTCCAAATTCCAGCTGTCAGTGTTTCCTAAGCAATTAATAGATATCACAATAGCTCCTATTTCATTTTGTTATATGCTTTTTTTTGTTTTTGTTTTTGTTTTTTGCGATATGCGGGCCTCTCACTGTTGTGGCCTCTCCCGTTGCGGAGCACAGGCTCCGGACGCGCAGGCTCAGCAGCCATGGCTTACGGGCCCAGTCGCTCCGCGGCACGTGGGATCTTCCCGGACTGGGGCACGAACCCGTGTCCCTTGCGTCGGCAAGCGGACTCTCAACCACTGAGCCACCAGGGAAGCCCCTTGTTATATGTTTTATAACATTCAACGTACATTAGGATCTCAGTAAATATTACTGACAAAATGTTTGTATTGACTGTATAAACCAAAATTTTCAGAATACCAACTACATGTACTGGAGCATTTTTTGTCTGATTCCAGGGTTCAGTATTTACTGTCCTCCCACAAATCCTTCGAAGTTTGCTTGCTAGCCAGCTTTGTAATGATGTCTTCCTCTGCAATACCACTTTACAATTAATATGAATTCTTACACTTCTGGTAATAGCGCCTAGATTTATCCAGTGTGAAATGAGGGAATGAACATTTTCTTTGGAAAGCTGGGAAACTTGTTTGTGAATCCAACATAGCTCCTTTCAATGGAAGTTCTTGGTGTGGTTTAAGATCATGATTTTAAACTAGTTTCTCTACAAGGGGCAGTATTGTGAAAGTTGTAAGCCACTGTTCACGTATTGCGCTTATGGTAATGTTATAATAAGTAGTTTTCTTTTTTAATATTCCTGTTCACTGCATCTTTGCTGTTATTGTTCATGCACCTGGAGGCTACTTGGCAATGGGTGCACACATACAAAACAAGAAACCAGCAAATTCCAGTGCATAATCATAATCTAGCAAAGGCAAGCGCTGTGACAGAAATGACTCTCACTCTATTACTCTGCTTTCCCCTGAAATGCACATGCTCACATTCGCAAATCAGTTTGCCTAAGCTTTTAGGACAAGCAGAGCCCTGTGCTGTCTCAAAAGAAGAACACAGTCAAAAACCTAAGATAGTGCATGCAGTAAATATGCTCAGTCACTCTGCTGCAATTCAGGGGAAATGTTAACTGTACCCCAGCCATGCAGCGTATTAACTCACTTCAAATTACGGCATTTGGTGTGTTTGTGTGAGTGTGTGTGTGCAGGCATGTGCCTATGTGTGTATCTACAACTGCTGGAAAATGAAGAAAATCATTCTTTAAAGGCAGATCTGAAATTCCCCTGGCTCACCTTATAAGGGTTACTGAGGAAAATGAATGACTAATCATCCCACTTTCCTTTCTTCCCAGTTACATGGCCAACTAAACACCTCGTTTCTTTTATTCTCTCATTTTGGTCATTGATTAATATTATCTGGCTCCATATTCAAATTCTATAATACAGTGCACAGACAATGGGTTTTGGCATCTTACTGACCTGGAGAGGAAAATGAAGACAATGTATGCCACACTTTTCTTAAGAGATGCTAGAGCTGAGCTAAGCATTCAACTTTGTACTCTCCATTTTGAAAGCAAAGATTGAAACACAATTACTAATAGGATGCAAAGTGTCTATAAAGAAGAACCAAACAAATGAGTTTCTTGGAAAGAGAATGTATTGTCGATCTTTTTGATTACTTTTTCTTATTATATGAATTGAACTTAACTTCTACCATGGATTCTCATAAGACAAACACTGTATAATCTGTGAGATGATGCTTCTTATAACATTTACAATATATAAGATGATCAATCTTTAGGGCTCTTTCTTTTAACTCGTTTATTTTCCAAAAACATTTAGTGACTAGCTGATATATGCCAGACATGGTGCCCAGGATTGGAAATATAATGTTGGTTAAGTCAAGGTCCCAATTTCAAAGAACACAAAGTTCAGTCTGGGTGATGAACAAAATGACAGATTATAGGGCTTCCCTGGTGCTGCAGTGGTTGAGAGTCCGCCTGCCGATGCAGGGGATGCGGGTTCGTGCCCCGGTCTGGGAGGGTCCCGCGTGCCGCGGAGTGGCTGGTCCCGTGAGCCATGGCCGCTGGGCCTGCATGTCCAGAGCCTTTGCTCCTCAATGGGAGAGGCCACAACAGTGAGAGGCCAGCGTACCGCAAAAAAAAAAAAAAAAAACAACAAAAAAAAAACAGATTATATCAATAATGTGGTTTAATTGCAATGATATAAGAAAATATAATGTGTGTAGTGTGTTCTGCTGGATGGGAAACTTGATGGATGGTGGATTGAGACTTATGGGTAGATTAGGGAAGGACTTCTGAAGAGCATGGGTTGGGTCCTAAGGAATTACAGGAAACATTTAATAATAGCAAGAATAAAATCTAGTGGACCATATAGAATTTCATATATTTTTTGGCAATATTCTGTGAATGTAATTCCACATAACTAATTTTTAAACACAATTTTCGCATTAGGCAGTTTGAAATTTTATATTCTGGTAAAAAAAACATGGAGTCAAAATATTTGTTTTACCTAGAAGCTTTTTTCTTGCATCAAAATTGAGTAAGCCAAGAACTCTGTCATGTCTACCTAAAATTTAGGGAATAGACTTGGGAAATTTATTCATTCAACCATTTAAGTATTTATTCCACAGATATTTATTGGGCACCACGAGGTGTTGTGACTATTCTCTACATAAAACCAAATGCATAAGTTAAAAGCATAAATAAGACAAAATATGTCATCCATATACCAAAATAACTGAAATAATTAAAAACGAATTGTAGATTGTAACCATCAAAATTTGAACTAGATCCATCATAGGGCAGACAGCAGAAGCAAGAAGAACTACAGTCCTGCAGCCTGTGGGAAAAAAAAAAACACATTCACACAAAGATAGACAAGATGAAAAGGCAGAGGGCTATGTACCAGATGAAGGAACAAGATAAAACCCCAGAAAAACAACTAAATGAAGTGGAGATAGGCAACCTTCCAGAAAAAGAATTCGGAATAATGAGAGTGAAGATGATCCAGGACCTCGGAAAAAGAATGGAGGCAAAGATAGAGAAGATGCAAGAAATGTTTAACAAAGACCTAGAAGTATTAAAGAACAAACAAACAGAGATGAACAATACGATAAATGAAATGAAAACTACACTGGAAGGAATCAATAGCAGAATAACTGAGGCAGAATAACGGATACATGACCTGGAAGATAGAATGGTGGAATTCACTGCTGCGGAACGGAATAAAGAAAAAAGAATGAAAAGAAATGAAGACAGCCTAAGAGACCTCTGGGACAACATTAAATGCAACAACTTTCACATTGTAGGGGTTCCAGAAGGAGAAGAGTCAGAAAGGACCAGAGAAAATATCTGAAGAGATTATATATTTCCTTTCCCTAATATGGGAAAGGAAATAGCCACCCAAGACCAGGAAGCGCAGCGAGTCCCATACAGCATAAACCCAAGGAGAAACACGCCAAGACACATAGTAATCAAATTGGCAAAAATTAAAGACAAAAATTATTGAAAGCAGTAAGGGAAACAACAAATAACATACAAGCAAACTCCCATAAGGTTAACAGCTGATTTCTCAGCAGAAACTCTACAAGCCAGAAGGGAGTGGCATGACATACTTAAAGTGATGAAAGGGAAGAACCTACAACCAAGATTACTCTACCTGGCAAGGATCTCATTCAGATTCAATGGAGAAATCAAAAGCTTTACAGACAAGTAAAAGCTAAGGGGATTCAGCACCACCAAATCAGCTCTACAACAAATGCTAAAGGAACTTCTCCAAGTGAGAAACACAGGAGAAGAAAAGGAACTACAAAAACAAACGCAAAACAATTAAGAAAATGGTCGTAGGGACATACATATTGATAATTACCTTAAACATGAGTGGATTAAATGGTCCAACCAAAAGACACAGGCTCGCTGGATGGATACAAAAACAAGACCCATATATATTCTGTGTACAAGAGACCCACTTCAGACCTAGGGACACATACAGACTGAAAGTGAGGAGATAGAAAAATATATTCCGTGCAAATGGAAATCAAAAGAAAGCTGGAGTAGCAATAGTCATATCAGATAAAGTAGACTTTAAAATAAAGAATGTTACAAGAGACAAGGAAGGACACTACATAATGATCAAGGGATCAATCCAAGAAGAAGATATAACAATTATAAATATATATGCACCCAACATAGGAGCACCTCAATACATAAGGCAACTGCTAACAGCTATAAAAGAGGAAATTGACAGTAACACAATAATAGTGGGGGACTTTAACACTCCACTTTCACCGATGGACAGATCATCCAAAATGAAAATAAATAAGGAAACAGAAGCTTTAAATGACACAATAGACCAGATAGATTTAATTGATATTTATAGGACATTCCATCCAAAAACAGCAGATTACACTTTCTCTGCAAGTGCACACGGAACATTCTCCAGGATATATCACACCTTGGGTCACAAATCAAGCCTCAGTAAATTTAAGAAAATTGAAATCATATGAAGCATCTTTTCTGACCACAACGCTATGAAATTAGAAATGAATTACAGGGGAAAAAACGTTATAAACACAAACACATGGAGGCTAAACAGTACATTACTAAATAACCAAGAGATCACTGAGGAAATCAAAAAATACGTAGAGACAACTGACAATGAAAACACGTCGATCCAAAACCTATGGAATGCAGCAAAATAAGTTCTAAGAAGGAAGTTTATAGCTATACAAGCCTACCTCAAGGATTAAGAAAAATCTCAAATAAACAATGTAACGTTACACCTACAGGAACCTAGAGAAAGAAGAACAAACAAAACCCAAAGTTAGCAGAAGGAAAGAAATCATAAAGATCAGAGTAGAAATAATGAAATAGAAACAATGAAAACAATAGCAAATATCAATAAAACTAAAAGCTGGTTCTTTGAGAAGATAAACAAAATTGATAAACCATTAGCCAGACTCATCAAGAATAAAAGGAAGAGCACTCAAATCAGTAAAATTAGAAATGAAAAAGGAGAAGTTACAACAGACACCACAGAAATACAAAGCATCCAAAGAGACTACTACAAACAACTCTATGCCAATAAACTAGACAACCTGGAAGTAATGGACAAATTTTTAGAAAGGTATAAACTTCCAAGACTGAACCAGGAAGAAATAGAAAACATGAACAGACCAATCACAAGTAATGAAATTGAAACTGTGATTAAAAATCTTCCAAGAAACAAAAGTCCAGGACCAGATGGCTTCACAGGTGAATTCTATCAACCGTTTAGAGAAGAGCTAACACCCATCCTTCTCAAACTCTTCCAAAACATTGCAGAGAAAGGAACACTCCCAAACTCATTCTATGAGGTCACCATCACCCTGATACCAAAACGAGACAAAGATACTACAAAAAAAGAAAATTACAGAGCAACATCACTGATGAATATAGATGCAAAAATCCTCAACAAAATACTAGCAAACAGAATCCAACAACACATTAAAAGGATCATACACCATGACAAGAGGGATTTATCCCAGGGATTCAAGGATTCTTCAGTATACACAAATCAATCAATGTGATACACCATATTAACAAATTGAAGGAGAAAAACCATATGATCATCTCAATAGATACAGAAAAAGCTTTTGACAAAATTCAACACCAATTTATGATAAAAACTGTCCAGAAAGTGGGCATAGAGGGAACCTACCTCAACATAATAAAGGCCATATACAACAAACCCACAGCAAACATCATTCTCAATGGTGAAGAACTGAAAGCATTTCCTCTAATATCAGGAACAAGACAAGGATGTCCACTCTCACCACTCTTGTTCAACATAGTCTTGGAAGTCCTAGCCACAGAAATCAGAGAAGAAACAGAAATAAAAGGAATACAAATTGGAAAGAAGAAGTAAAACTGTCACTGTTTGTAGATGACATGATACTATACATACAGAATCCTAAAGATGCCACCAGAAAACTACTAGAGCTAATCAATGAATTTGGTAAAGTTGCAGGATACAAAAATTAATGCACAGAAATTTCTTGCATTCCTATGCACTGATGATAAAAAATCTGAAAGAGAAATGAAGGAAACACTCCCATTTACCATTGCAACACAAAGAATAAAATACCTAGGAATAAACCTACCTAGGGAGACAAAAGACCTGTATGCAGAAAACTATAAGACACTGATGAAAGAAATCAGAGATTATACCAACAGATGGAGAGATATACCATGTTCTTGGATTGGAAGAATCAATATTGTGAAAATGACTATACTACCCAAAGCAACCTGTAGATTCAGTGCAATCCCTCTCAAATCACCACTAGCATTTTTTACAGAACTAGAACAAAAAATCTTAAAATTTGTATGGAGACACAAAAGATCCCGAATAGCCAAAGCAGTCTTGAGGGAAAAAAATGGAGCTGGAGGAATCAGATTCCCTGACTTCAGACTATACTACAAAGCTACAGTAATCAAGACAGTATGGTACTGGTACAAAAACAGAAACATAGATCAATGGAACAAGATAGAAATCCCAGAGATCAACCCACGCACCTATGGTCAACTAATCTATGACAGAGAAGACAAGGATATACAGCAGAGAAGATACAGTCTCTTCAATACGTGGTGCTGGAAAAATGACAGCTACATGCAAAATAATGAAATTAGAACACTCTCTAATACCATACACAAAAATAAACTCAAAATGGATAAGAGAACTAAGTGTAAGAGCGGACACTATAAAACTCTTAGAGGAAACATAGGAAGAACACTGTTTGACATAAATCACAGCAAGATCTTTTTTGATCCACCTCCTAGAGTAATGGAAATAAAAACAAAAATAAACAAATGGGACCTAATGAAACTTAAAAGCTTTTGCACAGCAAAGGAAACCATAAACAAAACAAAAAGACAACCCTCAAAATGGGAGAAAATATTTGCAAACGAATCAACGGACAAAGGATTAATCTCAAAAATATATAAACAGCTCATGCAGCTCAATATTAAAAAAACAAACAACCCAATCCAAAAATGGGCAGAAGACCTAAATAGACATTTCTCCAAAGAAGACATACAGATGGCCAAGAAGCACATGAAAAGCTGCTCAACATCACTAATTATTAGAGAAATGGAAATCAAAACTATAATGAGGGATCACCTCACACCAGTTAGAATGGGCATCATCAAAAAATCTACAAACAACAAATGATGGAGAGGGTGTGGAGCAAAGGGAACCCTATTGCAATGTTGGTGGGAATGTAAATTGATAGTCACTATGGAGAACAGTATGGAGGTTCCTTAAAAAACTAAAAATAGAATTACCATATGATCCAGCAATCCCACTACTGGGCATATACCCAGAGAAAGCCATAATTCAAAAAGACACATACACCCCAGTGTTCATTGCAGCACTGTTTACAATATCCAGGTCATGGAAGCAACCTAAATGCCCGTCGACAGACGAATGGGTAAAGAAGATGTGGTACACGTATACGAAGGAATATTACTCAGCAATAAAATGGAATGAAATTGGGTCATTTGTTGAGACGTGGATGGATCTAGAGACTGTCATACAGAGTGAAGTAAGTCAGAAAGAGAGAAACAAATATTGTATATTAATGCGTATATGTGGAACCTAGAAAAATGGTACAGATGAACTGGTTTGCAGGGCAGAAATACAGACACAGAACTAGAGAACAAATGTATGCACACCAAGCGGGGAAAGCAGTGGGGGGTGGGGGTAGTGGTATGATGAATTGGGAGATTGGGATTGACATGTATACACTGATGTGTATACAATGGATGACTAATAAGAACCTCTTGTCTAAAAAAATAAATAAAATTCAAAAAAGAAAACCAAACCCTACCAAGAAAAAGATTTTAACTATAATTTGTATTGATCTAATCCCTGAATTACAACTCATTTGGAAGAAAAATGCAAAAAAAAAAGAGCATATTCAAAATTAAGCCACCAGCATCATTACAAAAGAGAAAAGGACATCCTTCAACTGGTGGCACTGGATTCAGATGCTGAAAAATAACTCCTTTGAATGATCAACCATTCAAATTAGTTTTCTTGGATGCCTGACTCACTTGCTTAGATTTGGCACAAATTCAACCAAATTGAAATAATTTTACTTACTAATGTATATTTTCCTCTCACAGGAAAAGCTGGAGAAAAGCCTCATCTTCTTTATATGATTGCAAAATTAAAATGACCTTATCTGCAAACGAGAAAAATTCATTGATTTATTATTATTTCCTCTCCTGTCAATTTTACGTGGGTGTAATTTTTATGCTGGTATTAGCTAGCTTTCCGATACCACATTTTCTAAAAAATTGCTTTGGGCTTTTAATAGGAAATGAAATGTATGTGGCTGATTGCTTCTTGAGATAAATGATGAGGAGGATTCTCTGAATTTTGCCAAATATCGGCAATGACATCCACGTTGTCAAATCCAAAGTACATTTCTAAGCCCTCATCTCACCCCACCTTTCGACAGCACATTTGTAATCACAGCAGTTTGTTCACACAGAACTCTTGGTTTATTTCCTCCTCTAAATACCAGCTTCTTTTGTTCCGTTTTATTTTTTGTTTGTTTGTTTTACTGCCTCTTTATCCTGGGCTCTAAACGTTGGAGTTCCACAGGCCTTGGTCTTGCTAACTTTTCCCTCTCTATTCTCTCTCCCTAACTGACATCATTCTACCTGATAATTTCCAAAGGCTCTTTTTTTCTCTAATCTATACTGTTTAATGAAATCTAGACTTACGTATACATGATAAACCTGACATCTCAACTTGGATTTCTATAAAGAGCCTCACATTTAACATGCTCAAAAATAAACTTTAATTCAAAATGTACCCAACCTACCCTTTCCCTGATTGATTATCCCATTGGGTGGATCTCTATTCTACCATTTGATCAGGCTAAAAACCTTGTGATCATGGCTACTCTCTCCTACACTTGAGGCTGATCGATCCTTAAATGTGCCTTTGAATTGTACACAAAAGTGACCACTCTTCACCACTCCCATTCACCTTTATGTTTCACATGGTTATTAGCAGTAGTTCCTCAAATAATTTCCCTAATCCATCCCTAAATCCTCCTATTATATCTTCTGCCTGCCTCAGCTAAAATGGTGCTAACACAGTACACATGAGATCTTACCACTTCCCTTTCAAACCTTCAACTGACTATGTTCTTGTCCCTCTATGTGTCCTCTTCCAGCCTACTTTCTGACCCCCTTTCTTAGCACTCCTTTACTTGATCACTAGCCTCTGTCCACATCATCCTCCTTGTTTGCCCTTAAACACACTCACCTCAAGCCCTTTGAGTACTCAGTACTCTGGTTAGCAAGCTCTTCTCCATGCTCACTCATTGTCTTTTCCTCAGTTTCTGTAGATCTCTGCACAATTATGCCCTTAACCAAGAAACCTTCCCTGACCACACCATATAAAATAGCATACTTTGCTCTTACCTTCTATCCAATTATTATCATCAATGGATTTTATAAATGTATTTATCTTTGTCTCCCCTCCCACTAGAATGTAAGCTCCATGAAAGTGGGCACTTGCATTTATTTTCTACTGTGGCCCCAGCACCTAGAATAGTGCACTTAAAAAAAAGAAAAAAAAACAACAACCAAAAAACGAGTAGGCACTAAAAACAAAACAGAACTCATTTGTTGAATAAACGAATTAATAAAGTGTATTCAAACTTAGGACAGACATTAGCTGACCCATTTCATTGCCTTTTAGCCACATCAGTCTCATATGATGATAATTTTGCTTTCTAAAGTGTAACTGGGGTGGGAGGAATAAAGTTAACTTCATTTCTGGTCTGAAGGAAGGGTGATGTGATGCAGGGTTAGCATAGTATGGCTCAGCGTTTGGGGTAGAAGCTTCGTGGGGTGAAAACCCACACTGACAAAACCCCAGCAATGATTAATGTGGCCCACCTGTAACTCACAACCAGCAATTTCTCAAAGTTCTCGTGAGCAACGCTACTGACTCTCAGGAATTATCCCAGTAAATAATAAATCACAAAAGTAATTAAAATGCTTCCTTAGAGTTCAGTAAACTTCTTGTATTCAACCCCGTACCCAGTTGTCTGGGAGACATTACTGACTCAGATTTAGGATCAGAAAATAGTACAAAGCCATTTGCATCAAGTGTTGTAAGATTTGTTATTTTCCATTTTTCCCTGTCCTTTTTTGGTTCCTATATTCAAGAGTATGACCTTGACATAGAATAACTTAGAAGAGTGTTGGGCATAGAATGGCCAAGAAAGAATCTACTCCTTGAAGGTATAAATCTATCTTTTTAGGACTGGAAAATAAAACTTGATCTGAGTATCAGATGTATAATTGAGCCTCATATCATCTTAGCCACAATAAGACAGTAGAAGGGAAGCACGTTAGCAGAGCCAACATGTTTCATGATGTTGGCTGTGACAAGGTCTGTGAAGCCAGGTTGTCTGCCAGAATTCTAAAAGAGGAGGGATGCCTTATAAGTTCCCTCCCCTTTTTTGCTCTGCCTCTCTTTTCTTTTTTCCCGTTCCAGTTTTCCCCACACAAACACTGTGTAATTCCAGGAATTATACATCCTCCCTTCCATCATCAGGCCAGACCAATTGCTCCTTTAGGAGTACATACTTGCCTTGAAACGTCTTCTTCTCCTTTGCCATGGGGGATTTGTGAGGTGTTTTGTTTTGTTCTTTTTCTGTGTCTGTTTATTTCATGTATGCCCTCTAAGATGCATCCTTTCTTTTGTGCCAGAAATAAGAATTGCTTGAGAGTAGGGGGGAAAAGAAGAAAACCAGAGGAAGTGGTCATGACAAGGACACTGGACACTTGAATGTTATATGGGAGGGAAGGCTTTCTCCTGAAATGTGGGAGTTATGAAGTTTGCTGGAACCTCACTTGATGTAACCCTTGTTTATCACGCCTCTCATTGGTCTCAGTTATTCAAGAGGTCAAGATGCCTGTAATTATAATGCGCTGTCCCTTGCCCCAGAGGAAGTTATTGGGCACAGAACTGTTGATCAGTTGCCTTCTCTATCTCCCACCCATATTCATCCCCCACACCCTCCCACACAGGAACAAGGGGAAAATTAGGGAAAATCTTTTATCATTTCAGATTCTCGTTATACAAATTGTGAAAGGATCAACTGAATAATAAATGAAAAACTACTCTTTGAGATACCAAAGAAAAGTACTGTATTTATAGAAAGTACCATGTCATGTTTTTTTTTCTTACAAAACACTCCATGCCGCCGTAAAACACCCCAGGACTTTAGTAAATGTGTTTATTATTTCTGTACACTTCCCTAAGAGTATTTTTAGCTGCCTCAAACCTTCTCTTTTTGCTTTCCTTTTTCTTTCTAGTTTGCCTATTTTATTTTCCTCCTTTAGAATTCTCATTATAAGAAATTTCTTCCCAGTTTGCAGTTTAATAACTAGGTCAGTCAGACACGCTCAGGATTAGAAAAGACTTTAGAGGTCACCAAAAGCAGAGAAAAGAGGGAAAGCAGGAGATGAATCTTTGAAGTCAAAACTTATTGTGCATATATATGGAATCTAAAAAAAAAAAAAAAACGGTTATGAAGAACCTAGGGGCAGGACAGGAAAAAAGACACAGATGTAGAGCATGGACTTGAGGACTCGGGGAGGGGAAGGGTAAGCTGGGATGAAGTGAGATAGTAGCATTGAGATATATACACTACCAAATGTAAAATAAATAGCTAGTAGGAAGCAGCCACATAGCACAGGGAGATCAGCTCCGTGCTTTGTGACCCCCTAGAGGGGTGGGATAGGGAGGGTGACAAGGGAGATGCAAGAGGGAGGGGATATGGGGATATATGTATACATATAGCGGATTCACTTTGTTATACAACAGAAACTAACACAACATTGTAAAGCAATTATACTCCAATAAAGATGTTAAATAAATAAATAAATATTAAGGAAAAAAGCTTATTGTGCAGTTACTTATTATTCTTACTGCAAAAATATGTTAAAGGGGCTAGAAGCAAACACTAGGGACCTCAGTGTGTATGTGTGTATATATATGTGTATATATATACACTCAGTATATATATACACTTAATACATATATATATATGTATACACACATATAAACACACACACGCACACACACACAAAATTAAAAAGTAAATGGCACAAACAGCTGAAAACAGCCACACTGAAACAGCTAGAGAGTTTCTAAGCTTATGACTTTTCTCTGCTAAAGAAATTGTTTCAAAAACTTTCCTGCCTATTTTGGGTCTGCTCATTTTCTGGTTCTAAAGGGAAGTTCATGGCCTGAGTGGGCATGAAGGAAACAACCTCTGGGACTGAGTTCCTCATCTAAGTGCTATGAGCATTGAGCTTCAGGGGGTACCACGGTGTCAGTATAGGCACTGGAAGACATAACTTGTTAAATGGCTCCCGGTGCTGTGCTTATTTGTCTCACACCAGGAGTTTTTGCTTTCACAACTTAGCATATAATATTCTCCTGGTTCACGAGGTCTGGGCCTGGGGAAGGTGGCGAAGCATGGTAAGTCAGGCTGCATAAGGCACCGTAGGAAAGCGGAGGAGCAAAAAGAAAATCAGCAGGAGGTTTCTATTTAGTGTTAATTAGTCTTACTTGACATTGCCTGTGAGCAAATGTATACCCACATACTAACCCATATTTCAAACTTCTAGCAGTGATTTCTTTATGTTTATAAGCCCAACAGTCCCTTTTTTGACTCAGAGGCTGAAAGATAAATTAAGAATTTATAAATTTACATTATATATAATATGTTTATGTTATATAAAATATGTAACATATAAATTATAACAATCATTCTCTTATTGGGGAGACTACTTATGTAATATTATCTCTTAATATTATAAAATAAATATTAATCTCTCATTAGTAGAGTATTTTTGAGCACTCTAGGGCTCACATAGTTGGACCTCTATGATCACATGTGAAAGAATGTTTTCAGACTCGTCCTAAAATTATTGCCAGAATTCTTATCTTTATTTTGTAGACAAAGAAGCTAAGGCTCACGTAGCTATTAATGGGCAAATCTGTAAACTGGTATTTTGATCCCAAATACGGTGCTATTTCACATTTTGAAGTGAAAAACTAACACCCTCTGAACAGTGATACTTAGTAAAAATTGTTGAGTTGCTAGAGGGTGATTGTAGCAGTTGCTTGTGTTTAAAACAACGTTGTGCAGTGGAACGGATGCGCGGTGGAATTAATACCGACCCGTTTCCTTCTAACACCTTGCTCTTTCGTTAACAGGCTGTGCGTCAATGAAAAAAATCACTTCTTCTTTGGATCTCAGTTTACATTTTTATAAAAGCAATAAAGGCCTCGGTTTATACCATCAAGTGTCAGTGCTTTTTAAGTACTTGCTGTGAGCTGGGCACTATACTGGGTGCGAAGATTAAAATGAGAAACAAGGCATGAAGCCCCCTAAGTGGTTAAAATCTTACGGAAGAAATTAGATTAGACAAACTTTTAAGTCCCTTCAAGCTTTACATGTCTAGACTCTAACAGTGTCCCAGATACCACAATGCATGCTGTTCATCATTGGTGATCCAGACAGACTTTGGGCAATCAGGGAAAGTTGGACCAGAGGCATTGCCACTGTTGCCGTACACACAAATATCCACCTTGCATTGGGATCCTTTCTCATGGGCAAATCAAAGCTACTTTCGCAAAGCAGTTGATACGAGAGAGCAAGCTCTAAAAGTGTTGAAAATGAGCTGTGGGAAGGAATTGTAGTAAATGGAGAGAAAGGGACATTGGCAGAAGCAGCAAGCTGACTCAGACCAATATCCCTTTGTTTGTTTCACTGTGAATTGCTATGCCACTGTTCTTCTCTTTCAGTGTAAGAGTGTTTAGAGTTGGGAATGAGGCTTTCCCCCAGATCTCAAAACTCGGCACCTAGTAGTTATTTTATGCCCCTCCAACCAATTTCTACCGGAAGGTTTCACAACGCTCCCATGGGGACTGCACAGAATGAGACACCTCCACTGTCAGGAAGACAAAGCAGGATCTCAAGTCTGGGGAAGGTTTTTTTTCCTCAAAAAAGTTAAGAGACAAAAAGCTATATTTATATATCTACTTACAATATGTGTATGTTTGGGTTTGCTACAATTTAAAAAAGAAAACTTTCTTGAGACGGAGTCTTCAGAAACAAGAACTGTGAGAATGTGTAGCTGTTCTCTGCCAAGGGGAGCTCTCCTTTGCCAGATACGAGCTCGCTAACTCTTTCCCAGGTACAACGTGGACTTCATGGATCACAGAATGTCAAACATTGAAACGCACGCTTACGCTTTGGCAATGCCAAGATCACAAAACTTCAAATGCAGACGGTGATTCCAAAAGGCAAGAGGCATAGGCAGTGAACACTTAGGCAATTTTTTTTTTTTTTAAGTGAAGAACTGCTGACTTTAATGTATTTAGTATTGGGAACATCCTTTAGGACATACATTTAATTCTGTTTTCCCACAATGAATTTATAAGGGTGTAATTAACAGTACTTTCTAAACTATGGGCACAGACACAATAGTCAACCTAAATACAGTTAAGCATATAGGCCTAACATGTCATTTACCCTGAACATACTCTTAGCAGAAGAGTATTTGCACTAACCTACTGGTGGAGAGGGTAAGCACAGCTTCCAAAATGGGAGGCTTTGTGTTTTGTGTAAGGATGGCTGACTTATGTGCCACAGTATGGAAGCAGAATATTAGACCTTAAATCAGTCTAAATATTCTATTTAATATGTGTGTTAGAGAAATAAAACTAATGTCTGGTTAAATATTATATGTATATGAATAAATAAATAAATAAATATATATATGAATGTGAAATGAAGCCACACTGCATAATTCCCAAGTGATAATAGGACATTTTATTTTTACATTTCCTGTCTCAATCTTTAGTTTTCCACTGTCAACATCAATGCAACAAGATTTTAAACCACAGTAACAAAAAAGAAAAGACCAAGAAAAAAAAAGGGGATTTGGAAACTTACAGTTCTTTCATTAGAGAGTAGAATCAGTTAATTTAATTTCTAAATGTCCATAGTCTACTTTTGATGGAATTAGAAGGCTGATATGTATGGTGATTGACCTTGGCGAAGATTATTGAATATGCTAATGACTAGCATGGCTAAACATTTGCTTAGTCTGAGGATTACTCCTGAGATAAAACAAGTATGATGACGAGGTCTTGGAAAACTTTGGCAAATACTTTGTATATTAAAGATGATACAAATAGATGGAGAGATATACCATGTTCTTGGATTGGAAGAATCAACATTGTGAAAATGACTCTACTACCCAAAGCAATCTACAGATTCAATGCAATCCCTGTCAAACTACCACTGGCATTTTTCACAGAACTAGAACAAAAACTTTCACAATTTGTATGGAAACACAAAAGACCCCGAATAGCCAAAGCAATCTTGAGAACAAAAAACGGAGCTGGAGGAATCAGCCTCCCTGACTTCAGACTATACTACAAAGCTACAGTAATCAAGACAGTATGGTACTGGCACAAAAACAGAAATATAGATCAATGGAAATATAGATCAATGGAAAGCCCAGAGATAAACCCACGCACATATGGTCACCTTATCTTTGATAAAGGAGGCAAGAATATACAGTGGACAAAAGACAGCCTCTTCAATAAGTGGTGCTGGGAAAACTGGACAGATACATGTAAAAGTATGAAATTAGAACAGTCCGTAACACCATACACGAAAAATAAACTCAAAATGGATTAAAGACCTAAATGTAAGTCCAGACAGTATCAAACTCTTAGAGGAAAACATAGGCAGAACACTATATGACATAAATCACAGCAAGATCCTATGTGACCCACCTCCTAGAGAAATGGAAATAAAAACAAAAATAAACAAATGGGACCTAATGAAACTTCAAAGCTTTTGCACAGCAAAGGAAACCATAAACAAGACCAAAAGACAACCGTCAGAATGGGAGAAAATATTTGCAAATGAAGCAACTGACAAAGGATTAATCTCCAAGATTTACAAGCAGCTCATGCAGCTCAATAATAAAAAAACAAACAACCCAATCCAAAAATGGGCAGAAGACCTAAATAGACATTTCTCCAAAGAAGATATACAGATTGCCAACAAACACATGAGAGAATGCTCAACATCATTAATCATTAGAGAAATGCAAATCAAAACTACAATGAGGGCTTCCCTGGTGGCGCAGTGGTTGAGAGTCCACCTGCCGATGCAGGGGATACGGGTTCGTGCCCCGGTCTGGGAGGATCTCACATGTTGTGGAGCGGCTGGGCGTGTGAGCCATGGCCGTTGAGCCTGCGTGTCCAGAGCCTGTGCTCCGCAATGGGAGAGGCCACAACAGTGAGAGGCCTGTGTACCGCAAGAAAAAAAAAAAAACAAGCTACAGTGAGATATCATCTCACACCGGTCAGAATGGCCATCATCAAAAAATCTAGAAACAATAAATGCTGAAGAGGGTGTGGAGAAAAGGGAACACTCTTGCACTGCTGGTGGGAATGTGAATTGGTACAGCCACTATGGAAAACAGTATGGAGGTTCCTTAAAAAGCTACAAATAGAACTACCATATGACCCAGCAATCCCACTACTGGGCATATACCCTGAGAAAACCATAATTCAAAAAGAGTCATGTACCAAAATGTTCATTGCAGCTCTATTTACAATAGCCTGGAGATGGAAACAACCTAAGTGTCCATCATCGGATGAATGGATAAAGAAGATGTGGCACATATATACAATGGAATATTACTCAGCCATAAAAAGAAACGAAATTGAGATACTTGTAGTGAGGTGGATGGACCTAGAGTCTGTCATACAGAGTGAAGTAACAGAAAGAGAAAAACAAAAACCGTATGGTCACACATATATATGGAATCTAAGAAAAAAATAGAAAAGAAAAAGAAAAAAAGGTCATGAAGAACCTAGGGGTAAGACGGGAATAAAGACACAGACCTACTAGAGAATGTACTTGAGGACACGGGGAGGGGGAAGGGTAAGCTGGCACAAAGTGAGAGAGTGGCATGGACATATATACACTACCAAACGTAAAATAGATAGCTAGTGGGAAGCAGCCGCATAGCACAGGGAGATCAGCTCGGTTGTTTGTGACCACCTAGAGGGGTGGGATAGGGAGGGTGGGAGGGAGCGAGACACAAGGGGGAAGAGATATGGGGATATATGTATATATATAGCTGATTCAGTTTGTTATAAAGCAGAAACTAACACACCATTGTAAAGCAATTATACTCCAATAAAGATGTTTAAAAAAAAAAGGAAAATATGCTGATAATATGGTTGATTTATACAATTTAAAAAATTATAGTCATGAAAAAAATACTTTATATAAACAAGGCCTATGTGGGAAAAGTAGCATTGAGTTAAGACTTTCAAAGGATGTCTTTCTTTTGCTCAGTAGGGAGTTTATAGAGTCTATTGTGTAAAAATAAGAGCTAGAATAGTAAAAATTATGCTTCAAGATTAATTTTGATAGTTTTGCCGTGATTATGTAAGCTAATGTCAGAAACTGAAGTATTTAGTATTGAAGAGGTATGATTTATGCAACTTATCTTCAAAAGGAAAAATATATGGAGGAGGAATGGAGGGAAGGGGGAGAGAGAGAGAGAGGGAAAGAGAGAGAAAGGAGGGGGAGGAGAGAGAGAGGTATAGAGGGAGAAAGAAAAAGGAAGAAAAAAACTGATATGGGTGAAAGGTATGAAGGGTTCTTTGTACTGCTCCTGCAACCTTTCTGTATGTTTGAAATTAATTCAAAACTTAAAGAGTCTTTACAGAATATATTAAGTAGTGCAGGGTCTTTGTATGTGAGTTTATAACAAAACAATTTTCTGGGAAAATAGAGTACCTGAAACTGACCCTTATGAACAAAATCAATCATGCACATCCTATGTTTCTTCTGCTCTTTAAGGCTAATGCTGATCAACAGTGCCCCATCCCACCAGAGTGTTCTCGAAAAAATGTTGCACTTTCACTGCAACAGTTGGTATTCCTGATTCACTATCATGAGCACAGTCTAACATTCCTCTCGAATCTACCATCTGTAGTTTGCATATTGGATGTGAACTTCACACTGCATGACAGAAAAGGAAGACCTGATGCTTTTAGGGATGTGTGTGTGTGTGTGTGTGTGTGTGTGTGTGTGTGGAGAGAGAGAGAAAGAGAGAGAGAGAGAATGTGTATGCATGAGCTGCTTTTGAAAATGGTTTGGATCCGTGTACAAGAGAAATAACTTTGGTTCAGGCTTCAAAGATGTGGAATTTATGCCTGGTTCTCAGTCAGTCTAGCTGAATTACTCGGGCAAATCATTTAAGGTGTATTGGTTTCCCTAATTGTAAAATGGTTGTGCTTGTCTAAGTCAGAACTAAGCAAGATAAGTTTCTGTGATGAAGCCAATATTTTATAATATGCCCTGTTCAAAATTATAGCAACTAGGTATGTAGTTATTGAACATTTGAAGAGTGATTAATGTAACTAAGGAAAATAATTTTTAATTTAATTTAAATTTTAGTCAATTTAGTCACACAAAGCTAGTGGCTAACATACTGGTAAGCACAGGACGATATCATTTTTACAATTATGTGATGCTGTTTTTTAACGTGGTATTAGAAATTGTATGAAGGGCTCGAATTTAGTTCCAAATTTTGTTAAAATCTTTTGGATGCCAAGATCACTCAAGTTAAGTAAGTAGGGTGAGGGATATGTACAGAGAGTGATATGATAAAACAATCTCATGGAATTCAAATCTTCCAGAAATCCAAAATGACAAAAAAGAGAAAACAACTTCTGGCCACCTGTGCATATGTGATCTTAGCCAAACAGAAAGGACAGCTGTTCCTTTATTGTCATCTAAGTTATGTTAGTTGCTTTGATAAAGACAGTGTTTATATATTTAAACTAGAATTTGAATCCTTAATTGTTTCTTAAGATGCCTTGAAAAGCATTATTCCCTAATATAATAATAAAAGTCAAAGGGTTATTGTGCTTGAAGAAGGTATTCAATTTAAGCCAAACAGTAACAACATAGGGAGAGATTTCAAGTCTCAAGAATAAACCAAGATAAAACAACCAATCAGTGTGTCATGAAGTCCTGACATTTGGCCGCTGGATATATATCTATTGGATGTTCTAAATGGTTCTCAAGAGAAGCTTTTTAAGTTTCAGGGGAAAAAAATGAAACTATATTTAATGAAACAGTAAAATTCTTAAATCTGTACCATCATCTGAAGAATGGTAAAGAGATAAAAACCATAAGCTTGCACTGTAACAGTCAGTGTCACCATGTCACTATCTATGGATGCCTGTGACCAAGAGTGACTCAGAAGAAACTGTGAGCTCAGACAGTGAGTGCAGAGACTTTGACCATAATGTTTAAAAATGGAAGTTATGTGTAATTCTGAACCAAAATAATATGCTCTTCTCTGCATTTAATGTTCACATATAATTTGGGTTAAAATTCAGTATCTGTTGCTTACTGACTTTTCTCCACATTTTCCTGTTCAAATGCCCAAGAAAAAGATGTGTTAGCTCATGCTGTATTTGGTACTGGGTCACCTAGTTCCTCACTGAAGGTCCAAGGCTGAAACTTGTCTAGTCCTCAAATGTCACAGAAACTTTTTGAATGAGTAAATTGATATTATAGATAGGCCCTGACTTGCCTAATTCAGTTTGTTAATAGAAGAAAATGGATATCTTGTATCGCTGTATAACGATTTAAAAAATATGCTAGCATGTTCAAGTTTAGAAGAAAGTTGGAGACAATGTTGAATAATTTGCTAAACTATTTCTGATAAATCTAGATGACTAAGGTTAATTTCGGAACAGCTAAAGAGAAGGAGACTAGAAGAAATATTATAATGTGCTATTTTATCTTTTAGGGAAAGAGTTGTCCAAGTGGATGCTAGCGTATATTACTTGTGCCTCAGTGCCTCATATAATTCTTTGTACAATCATCTGATCCATCGACATTTATTTGTTGTATCCTGAATCCACCTTTGCATATATTCTCACAGCCTCTCTCCCCTCTACCACCATTCCTTCAAAGACCATGATAGTTTCAGATGATTGCTTTAGAAAATACACCCATATTTTCATAACTCATCCTTGACAACAGCCATTTATTTCTTTTTTTTTTCTTTCCTGGCTGTGCTGCATTAGTTCCCTGACCAGGGATCGAACCTGCAGCCCTGCAGTGGGAGCGTGGAGTCTTAACCACTAAGCTGTGGTTAAGACTCCGCACTCAGCCATTTGAGTCATAACTATTGTAATCAATTTCATCTTGACGATAACATTGGCCTCCTCAGGTGTGACATGCTCCTTTGACTCAACCTGCGATAAGCCTGTCAGGGACGCTGATTCCACCCCATACGTGACAGTTTACGAAGCGGGAAAAACTTGAAAAGCTAAAGAGGGGGTATCTATGAACATACGTACACACCTTGTAAATAACTGTATTCTGTGAAACAATTATCTGATAAGAAAGCAGTTAATAACCAGTTGTAACCAAAGTTGAGTATCCACTAAGAGTTCAGTGTAGTTATCTTTACTGGAGGAAGCTGCAGCTAGTGAGAAATGTGTTGTTAACATACTAGTACCTTGATGACTGTCATAATAAATGGCTAAGGCATATAAGTGGGCGATATGTGTCCTTGTAAAAGTTAGAGATTGGGAAAATATTTGGAAAATGGAATAATTTATCTAGGAAAAAAATACAGATTTTTGAACCTAGGAAGACAACTGGGCTTTTGGATGCAAAAAAACAGTATCATTGAGAAAGTCAGCCAATTAAATTCATACGTTTTTAATGCTCACTTGGAAGATGCATTTTTATCCTTAAAGTTAAACATTGATTGATTATTGTGAATAATTGGGTAACAGTAGCTTAAAATAAATCTCCATTAGGCTACAAATGTCTTGAAAATAGAGCATGCATATTTTAACAACATTATTTCTACAGAAACATTATCTTTGAGGCAGGAAACCAGTATTCAGAAGAATTTACCTTATGAATAATCATCAGTTGAAAATCTTCTAGAAATTTCTTATTTCAAAGGAATACTGTGAAGCTAACTGTAAAAATATATTTTGTATTCTTAAGGAGAGGAAAAAACAATTTTAGTATAGTGCTTCATATATAATAATTACACTATTCATAATATGAATTTATAATTTATAAATTTTAATTTATAAATTATAATTTATAAAATTTATTACTTTATAATTTATAAAATTTATAAATGAATAAATTATTCAATTTTTCAACAAATCAGTTAAAGAAATACTTATTAAACTCCTAGTGTTTGACCAGAGATGTGTTAGATTCTGCAGGGGGAATATAATTGAATTATGTGAAACTCTCTGCCCTTAGGAAATTTTAAATGCTTGGTGGAGCCGTCATGCACAGAGAAAAGCAAGTTTACAAAAAAAATAATTATCATAGGGGTAAACACTAAAGCACTAAATTGAATATTATTGATATCAAAATATAGAGTATATGACATGATTACTGTAAGTCATCACAAATGGAGAGATCAACATTGATCTCTAAATATCTCTAAATACCTAAATATCTATTTGTTTCTTAAGAAGGGATGCATTCTATTTTAACATTTTCCTCTGTTTCTAATGTTGTGATTGTTATACTTCCGACAAATTCTAAATGACAAAAGTATAGAAATGTCGTACTTTGGGATTCCTAGCCGGACTATGAAAATGTTACTAAATATTATTAAAAGTTCCCAGTCTATCAAGTTTTGATAGCACTCTCTAGGAAAAATAAAAACTTTAAAATATTCAAACTGTTTACTTGCAGAGCTGAGTTGATATTTTTCTCCTGTCATGAACAGCCTGACGTTTAAAGTAGAAGAAAGCATTGCAGTAATAAAATTGTAATGTATGTTTTGGAAATCAACTAATATAAAGATGATGAAAGTTATATTTTTCTGCTGCTACATGTATTGACACCACTTTCCTTTGTACTCCAACATGCATTTTAATGGCCTGGCAGTGGCTTATGTTTGCATTCTCCAAATTAGCATCACCCAATTCACCCACACGCCTTTGAATCTCACCAACATTTTCGCAAATAGCATCTTTCTACCATGGGTGCTTTTATGCTACAAATGTTGATTTAGTATGTGTATATTTTTGCATAATACACATATGTTGTAGAAAGAAAAGTACCTTGAAAAATAGATTAGCCAGTTTATAATCTAAAATGTTACGCTTTGGTTTCCCCATTCTCTTTAATCACAATATTTGGTAAATCATGAAGTAAAGAAGAAAACATGAATTTGATTTTGGTTTCACCGTAACTATTTAGCGCAAGTGAAAATGTTCATTGACAGAAAATGAATAAACATTAGTATTTATTTATTCAAGAAACATTTACTGAGCCCCTTTACAACTTAATCAAGAGCACATCTTTGATATCTTGGATGAGTATTCTTAGACAGATGGCTTTGGCTACCACAGGTGGGTTGGTTTAGAGACGTTTAGAAAAATTGTTTAGAAAAATTGGCACTGCAGTGTGAAGGTTATCATTCCAGTGTCTTTATGGATCAGCTAACATTGGTCCCTTCAGCTCTTTAACCTTAGCTATCCTCACAAACAGACTTTAGGTGAAAAGAAATCATGGAAACACATTATGAATGCCTCAAAAAAATCCTGTGATCTCTCCAGAAAGCCAAGTCAGAGTGCAGATCATTCTGAGATTTGCAACTATTACAAATACTTTTGAAAGGTTAAAGCTGGTAATTGAGGAGAAAGATGAGGAGATGGAGAAGATGTTGTAGCTGGAGTAGCAATTTTTGCAATACAGCCTTGGGGAAAAGAACTGAAGTGAAGCCTAACACTGAGCCTTAAAAAAAAAAAATCTGTACTGTGAAGGGTGGTTGGCAGGGTGGGGGGGAGGTGGGTGCAGAGAGTGAACGGAACTGAGATTGTGCTAGAAGAAATACTTTAGCAGTCAGGACATTTTTATTTCAGGTCATGGTCTACAGTCATCTTAGGTGCAACTCAGATATCTGAGCCCATGTGAGGAGAAGGATGGCATTGCTGAAAAGCTGAAATCAAGGGTGATCGAGGCAGGATGGAAAGATAAAGATGCCTCCGGTTTCTACCCTGACTGTCTAAATTACTTTGTGTTTTATAGTTAAACATCAAAACTATCTTCTATAAACTCCTCCATTCTGTCTTTCTCTTTCACAGTTAGAATCCATATGGTCATGAGCAAAAAATTACTGATAAGATTAGTTCGCTCATGTTCAGGAGGGTAAGCACATGATGTAGAAAATACAGCTCAAGAGGAAAGTGAGAGTTTTTCTGCCTTGTAGTGTGAAAGAATCAAAAGTTTCTAAACAATAAAAGTAGGCTAAACATAAAATTGCTCAGAGGAAGGATGCTTATGGCAGTGAAATTAACAAAATTGTTCATTTGTGGTACAGCAATTAGATTATTTAATACATTAGAGTTCTCCACTAAAGAACTGAATAAATTGGCCAGTGAGTTCAGTCAGATAACTTATTTGATTCATCTTTCACTTAGAAACACCTACCATAATGAAGTATGTAAAATATGAAATAATTGTGTGCTTGTTGAAGAAGAATCAATTCCTTAAATAAATCCACTAACTGGTGGCTTTGAGCTTGTGAAAATAGAGCCCAA
Source organism: Leucopleurus acutus (assembly GCF_964270905.1). Lineage (NCBI taxonomy): Eukaryota > Metazoa > Chordata > Mammalia > Artiodactyla > Delphinidae > Leucopleurus > Leucopleurus acutus. Next base: position 28,741,795 of record NC_139149.1, read on the forward strand.
ATATAAGGATTTTTAAAATAATTATTTGGTGTCCTCTTCTGTAAATGTAAGTAATTTTTCACTTCTTAATTGAATGACTATCTCTCAGTAGCTTACACCCTTATAGGGAATTCCAAATGCAGATTGATTCAGAGTATCACAATGTCAGATGCCATCTGTATGTAATTTTCATGACTATTTTCATTGATTGTCTTGCCTGTTGGCAGCGTGTGTACGTGTGTGTGCAGGGGAGGGGGGCACACGAGGGGTCGTTGTAAGGAGGTTTTTGATGAAAACAGACTCTTGGTGTAAGCCGTGTGTCAGGGAATCTGGCTAATCAAAGCAATTAGGCTCTCCCAATGTCGAAAACATAACAAAAACAGTGAACAACCAAAGGTATTGCTGACATCTGAAATCAGATTTCATCTCCACCGTTGGCCAGAGCTTAGTCGCTTCTGTTACCTTTAAAAAGACATGCAATCCCCTGCCCTTTTGTTTCTGTCGTCCTCTTGGTCTCTAGACATTTGAGTTTGCAACTCTTGATATTAGTTTTGGAAAAGATCTTAACAAATATTATTAAAGGGATGATTTATGTGCACTTAGAAATGAAATCAGTGATCACTTTTAAGTGTAAGTCATGCCGGACTAAACTAATTTCAGCTTGTGATGGAGAAGCTAGTCTGAGGGAGCAGAAATAATCATTCAGCAAACAGCATTTACTTATTTTATTCTATTTTCCATCAATATGTTTTGGTGGCATGCATAGATAATCACATTTTTAATAAGAAAAATTTCTCTTACCTTTGGTTCAAGAAATTGATTTGTGTTTTATTATATTTTTATTATACTTATTTTTCTTTGCCCGTCACATAAAAGTGGTTGCATCGCTCAGTTGTGAATGATACTCATTGTGACAAAGCTTACTGAATGGCTTTTCTCCATTTTATAAATTTACAGAGATACAGAGATGGAATTTTAACAGTTCCTCATCCTTTCCCATGTTATTTTGTGAAAAAAGTGGACTTAATGCAACCCATATTTATTTTTATATTCAGAGATATTGCATATTGTCTTAATAGCGGCATTTTCCTACCACTGACTTGCTATTAATGATATATTACCAAAGATATTAAACTAAGATCAGAACATTAAGCATTTTTTGCTTCATTAATGAAACTAGTAAGGATAATGTAGATGTATCCACGCTTAGTCTAATTAAATTTATTATACATTTGTTTATAAGTGAAGCTTACAACAACCCACAGGCTTAGCTGTTATGGGCAATGTCTGTATTAGCTTTTACTACAAATATGATTTATTCACTTTCTTAAATGTCATACTTCAAGTGACATCAGTAAAACAATTATTAAATGGTGATATTCTTGAGATTATACTAGTAGTTATGAAAGCGGGTTATCTTTTTATTATAATTTAACGTCATAATTTTGGTGGTTTATCAGAGACACAAATTACCAGTAATTCATGTTTAGAATTTTAGCAGCTTTTCCTGGAAAACTGAATTTCAAGGAAATACAGAGATATTTTGCGGCTCTGCCTTTACGTTTCAATTGTCATATTACAATACACGTGCATGGTTTTATAATTTATATTAAAATATATTTCCATATCCTGGGGGAAAAAAATGAAGGCAGAAATATTATTTAATGGTATTTAGGAGAGAGAAAGAAAACCATGGATAAAAGTACTTTAATGAATAGAAGTAAACAGACCGGAGTGAGTTTTTAAATTTGAAATTATAAAATATAAAACCTTTATTATGAATGTGGAGAGAAAATGAGAAAGGGATTAAACATGAGTCCAAGAATTTGAACTTGGACAATCAGCAAAGGGTCTATACTATTGACATGATTGGATATACATGATCGACAGCAAATGTAGGAAGTAAATGGAGGATCTTTATGTCTAGGTTCCCAGTTAGTGAGATATAGAAGGTGAATTCACATGCAGTCAGGGACACTCAGAGAGGGTCCTCATTGGTCAAAGCCGTTTAAATGTAGCAAATAATACATTAATGTAAAAGATTCAAACCATGGGTTAAAAAAAAGTTTGAGTTAGGCCAGACTGCAAAGCCTGGTCAAGGTTTGAGAATTGTTGAGAGGAATGAGTTGACCTTGGCTGAAATCACTTTCAATTCCTGTAAATTTAGGACACAGACAATGTGAAGGGCGTGCATGAAATCACAGACACGTGTTGCAGAGAGGAGAAAGGGATCCCCAGTGCCTCCCTTATTCCTCACTGAAGTGTATCCCAGGGTTTAAATCCTCAGCAGCCCATCTGGATAGAGAAACCTGCCTGGTAAGCTGGGTCTAGAACTACAGGCTCACTATTCTAAATACTCCTTATACCAGGACCATGATGTGGGGAGGAACATTTCATCACTCACAAGTCTAACTTACATAAGATAAAATTCTCGCTTACTCACAGTTGCACATTTCTATAATCCTGAATCCTGATTCTGCCGCTAACAAACTGTATGACCTTGGGTAAGTTATATAGACTCACTGTGCTTCATTTGCCTGATCTATAAAATGAGATAATAATATTACCTCCTTTATAGGTTTATTGGGTAGATTAAGTTCATTCATGAAAAACACTAGATGGGCACTTGGCATATAGTAAGCATTTACACATGTTAACTATGGTTTTCTTTCTTGTTGTACCACCAAGCCTACTCGGAATTTCAGGGGAGCAGGCTTTTTAATAAACTAGATAAAAAGAATGTTCACAGTGCCTGGAGGATATCTATATCGTCTTTTTCTATCTCTCTGTCTGTCTATCTATCTATCTATCTATCTAATCCATTCATCCATTTATCTATCATCTATCTATTTCATAAGAAATTACTGGAAATAGGAAAGAAGAGAATTGAGGACAAATAAAAATGAACAAGAAAAACTCAGAAGATCAGAGAGACAACAGATTAGACCAAAAAGAGTTGACGAGAAGTGGTGTAAGAGTAATAAGAATCAGACAGAGATAAGGCTGGTAGAAGTTAAGGCAGAGGCGTCCATGATGGAAGAGAGAAAGCATTAGTCCACACGGCACATCGATGCAGGGGGTATTGCTATATTAGAGCTTATTGAAGTTACTGTTTTCTATTTATTCTACTAAAATTTATGGAGAATCTACTATTTATAAAGCCTGAGGATTGACAGATATAAGAGAACTTCTGTCAGCAAGAAGTCTCATCACGGAAGAAGTGTTTATATCTAGTGTGGTTTTTTTTTTTTATAAGAGCAGGAAAGTGAATATCTTACTTTATAAATTGCTTTGTTAATTAAAAAAATTATTATAAAGAGGTGGGACCCATAAAATAGAGCCATTTGTCATCTGTAGACCCAATTCTTCAGGACTAAATATATTGTCTCAGATAAGTGCTATACTGCATCCAGGGATGCTCATGATAACCAATCAGTCTTCAGTGTGATGAACTCGGGGGCTAAGAGCTCCAGCCATGAGCACTGTCCTTTGTTGCAGTACGGCATACAAATATCAACACATTCCATGTGCACCAAGTGTAAACTGTTGGGAAGCAAGGCTTTATTGGAGCTGTTGACAGATGTCCTCACCATTTTCCTTCACTATAGAAGCTGATAATAATCTATTAATTGATCAAAATATGAATATTGTTTATGGGGATATATTCATATTTAGGTGTTCTTTCAAAAGGTTTTGCTCAAGTAGCATCATTTGTAATATGTGCCTAATAAGTTGTATGCAATACACAACTAAACAAATTCTGGGAACTAATTTTTCTTGCCATTAGAATAAGGCCATTGAGGTGTGATTACAACTGCTGAGATAGCATACAGCTTCCCATCTTGGAGGGAGAGGATCAGACAAAGTTCACCAAAGAGTCATTAATTCATCTTCTCCAGGGCTGTCAGCCCAGCAGTACATTTTCATAATTGATCATTTCCAACTGGTTACTTGACAGGACCTCCATTTCTAGCATTTGTGTTAGGAAAAGTGAAGCACCTCCCACCTTCAGTTAAATGATATTTAACCCCTGGATGACTTCATGTAGTCTTTGGTCATCAGTGGTAAACTGTACTGGAACTTCTAATGGTTTTGTTTTGTTATTTAGAACTTCTACATTATGGACAGTCGGAGGAGAGTTGAGAGTCTGCTAATTAAATTCCTAGAAAGTTTGAATTTGCTAACAGGAGCTTAATGAGATAAACGTCAGAATAAAACTAGTCAGACTCCTTTACAAATACAGAATATCCACAAAGGAATTTAAAAATGCAAGGTGGGGAAGGGCTGAGGGGAATAATTGAAAGAAATAGTTCAGGAGTTCCTTGATGTCGCAGTTGTGAAAAGTAAAATTTTTTTTAGCGTGAGTGATGTTGGTTTATATTCTCAATTCTGCCAGGGAGATTGTACCTTCCTGGGGAGAAGGACCTTATTTTACATTTTACCACCTTGATGTATGTTATCTTACCTTTTCCCCACCATGTTATAGCTATTTTAATGCCTTTAAAGTTAACTGATCAGCCAGCATGTACATACTTTAAGGGTTCTAACTGACCTTGATTCAGTGGAACTGAGTACTGCAAGAGAGAAAACAGACTCAAAGATCTCTTACAATCAGAGAGGCTTTACAACCTGTATTCCAGTTTCTAATCATTCTACAGAAGATCATCCTATAGGAAGACTCTAGAGATGAAAGAGTTTTCAGTGACTGTGTGCAGCGTATTTCAGGATTCTATTTTAAACTCAGAATTCTTAAAAGTAGACCGTGGATTATGTATCATTATTTGAAAATGAAGTGGTCAACTTTTTAATCTCTCACGAGGTCCTTTGAATTATCTTGTATTTTTAAGAGTCTAGAAGGGGTGTGTGCACACTGCAGAGCATCTCCCATGTAGGTGTTCTTTGCTGTGGTTTGGGTGGGAATTTTAGATAACTCCTTCACGTGAGCATCAGGTCTTCTTGAATGGCTGCTGCTCTTTTGGGTCCTTGTTGCCCGGTGGGCAGCAGGATGTCACCAGGAGGAAGGGTAGAAATGATTATTTCTGAAAAAGGGAAAGTGTTACATGGGAGAAACAACAAAACCTTATTCTACTCGCATCATTTGTAAAGTCCCATTTGACCTTAACTAAGTGGAAGAGAGCACTGGGTAAGGAAATTAGACTCAAAGATACTTTATTATCAGAGTTGTTTTTCAGGATTATTATTGCAGTTCATAATCATTCGACAGAATGTCATCATCCCAAAATACTCTAGAAATGCTATTAAAATATTCCGGGAAAAATATTAGTGACTGTGCACAGCATATTTCAAGATTCTCTCCACTGTGTAATGATGTAGAGGGTACCTGGTAAATGTCTCAAAATAGGCATTTTTTTTCCATTGGAAAGCTAATGAATAATTTTCATTATAATTTAGAGAGAAATTAGAAAAGGGAAATAATTTAAAACTTACTTAATTCATCCTCATTTCTGATAATAAGCCCTTCTCTGCTGAGCCCTGCCTCTGCCCTTTCTTTTTTTTTTTTTAATTTATTTATTTTACTTATTTATTTTTGGCTGCGTTGGGTCTTCGTTGCTGCGTGCGGGCTTTCTCTAGTTGCGGCGAGCGGGGGCTACTCTTCGTCGCGGTGCGCGGGCTTCCCATCACGGTGGCTTCCCCTGTTGTGGAGCACGGGCTCTAGGCGTGCGGGCTTCAGTAATTGTACCATGTGGGCTCAGTAGTTGTGGCTCGCAGGCTGTAGAGCGCAGGCTCAGTAGTTGTGGCGCACGGGCTTCGTTGCTCCGCGGCATCCTCCCGGATCAGGGCTCGAACCCGTGTCCCCTGCATTGGCAGGTGGACTCTTAACCACTGCGCCCCCAGAGAAGCCCCTGCCCTTGCTTTTTAAAAGGATGTTTAGCACATGCTCCTTCCTATCGGGTCACCTCGTTGGAATTGCTGGTTAAGTCACAAGAAGAAAAAGAAAAAAACATGAGGTCAAGATTCTTAACGATCATTTAGTTACTGATCTAGAGTGTTAAAGGGCCACTAAAAGGCATGAGGGCATGTTAGTTCCAAAATCCTTTGCTTCCATCACAGATCACACAGATAGCTCACCAATGCTAGAAGAACAGTGCGAAAGGTCTAGATAAGCCCTTGGAGAGGGGATGCCCTTGAAGCACAGGTGTTATTGCCCAGTCATGGGGTTAAGGAAGTTTTCAAAAAGTCAGACCGCTATCCTTCCTGTAATTCCACATACTTGTAGTGAGGCCCAAGTTAGTCCGAGATAAGTTACCTCCAAAGAGCATTCAAGCAAAAAAGAAGGAATTATAAATATATGTGCACTGAATGGAGATCCTCATGTCAACCTTGCAGAACTAGTGAATCACTGGGCTGAGGTTGGAGATAGTTGGAGAAGGATTAGAAGATTTTCCATATGCCTAGTGTGTTCCATAGAGGAGAAATGTAATAGAGATTCTACTACAACATGTTTCTTAAACATGAGTTAGGCTTGTTTAGAGTAAGCTATGCATAAGGTGAAATATGTTTCCCTTGGTTATATAAGTTTGGAGGGCTTCCTTGGTGGCGCAGTGGTTGAGAGTCTGCTTGCCGATGCAGGGGACACGGGTTCGTGCCCCGGTCCGGGAAGATCCCACATGCCGCGGAGCGGCTGGGCCCGTAAGCCATGGCCACTGAGCCTGCGCGTCCGGAGCCTGTGCTCCACGACGGGAGAGGCCACAACAGTGAGAGGCCCGCGTACCGCAAAAAAATAAATAAAAAAGTTTGGAAAGACTTGGATTTATATGTTTCTTCTAGTAACTTTGTAAGTGAGAATACAGTACTTTGTAAGTGAGAACACCTAAAACATGCTAATTAACTATGCCTGCTGTGAAATTCTTTATCTGTGAAGTAAGCCTAGTTAAAATTATTTCCCTGCTTGACACCAGGATTTCTCTTAAAGAATGAATGTCTTTATTTACGAACAGGTTCTAACTGGGGTAGAGATAGTGAAATTTTAAGCACATGAGTTTGTAGGAAACAAGGGAGGAAAGTGAGAGCCCATCTATTCAGATAAGTTGGTAAAAATTGCCAAGGGACTTTGTGTAACATGGGAGAATAATACTCTATTTTAAATCATCTGCTATATAGTTTTGCAATGAAGTGCTCGTCTCCAGTATCCCCTGAATCTCTTCTGTGTAAAACTCTATAACAAACTCTGTATCTCCTATGAATGGCAGTTTGGGGGTGAGGGAACATGGAATCAAGAGTTGAAGAATGGGTCCTAAGAGTAAGTCAATAAGTAAAAAGCAATTAGATACATATAGAAAATTAAGAGGGACTTCTCTGGTGGTCCAGTGTTAAAGAATCCACCTTCCAATGCAGGGGACGAGGGTTCTATCCCTGGTCAGGGAACTAAGATCCCACATGCAACTAAGCCTGAGCACCACAACTACTGAGCTGCACACCTTAACTAGAGAGCCCACGTGCCACAAACTGTAGAGCCCATGCGCTCTGGAGCCTGTACGCCACAACTAGAGAGAGAAAGCCCACACACCACAACTAGAGAGAAGCCCGTGTGCCGCAACGAAAGATCCGCTTGCTGCAACTAAGACCCGACGCAGCCAAAAGAATAAAAAATAAAGAAATATATATTTAAAAAAAAGAAAATTAAGAATCCATCAGGAGCATGCAAGCAAATTTGGAACTGCAGGGATTAGCGGAAATGTTGGAGAAGGCATTGGACTTTCCATATGAATAGGATTTTTTTTTAACATCTTTTTTGGAGAGTAATTGCTTTACAATGTTGTGTTAGTTTCTGCTGTGTAACAAAATGAATTAGCTATATATATACATATATCACCATATCTCCTCCCTCTTGCATCCCCCTCCCGCCCTCCCTATCCCACTCCCCCATCCCACCCCTCTAGGAGGTCACACAGCACCGAGCTGATCTCCTTGTGCTATGCGGCTGCTTCCCACTAGCTATTTTACGTTTGACTCTGTGGAGATCTCAAGGGACAGGATGACTCTGCTGATATCTTGATAAAGCAGCTGATACGGTTGTGAGAATATAAAATTAGATTAAAGCACATTATTTCAACAACTCCGTCACCTCCACCTTTCTCATAAGTCTGTCATTTCTTCTCTCTTTTCACTTCTCCTGGCTTTCAGCGCTCTCATGTTTAGCACAGCTACTCAAGACTTCTACTCTATAATTCTACGTGCACCTGCTCTTACTGATAATGTTCTATTTGAAACTCTCTGAGTCATTAAAATGGGGATAATAATGTCTTCCTCAAAAAGTTGTAAGAATCCACTAAAATAAAATATAGGAAAGGGGGGCTTCCCTGGTGGCGCAGTGGTTGAGAATCTGCCTGCCAATGCAGGGGGCACGGGTTCGAGCCCAGGTCTGGGAGGATCCCACATGCCGCGGAGCAACTAGGCCCATGAGACACAACTGCTGAGTCTGCGCATCTGGAGCCTGTGCTCCGCAACAAGAGAGGCTGCGACAGTGAGAGGCCCGCACACCGCGATGAAGAGTGGCCCCCGCTCGCCGCAACTAGAGAAAGCCCTCGCACAGAAACGAAGACCCAACACAGCCAAAAATAAATACATTAATTAATTAATTAAATTTAAAAAATATATATATAGGAAAGGGGCAATTTATAGAATTCAAAGGGCTATAAAATATAGGTTTTATATTTAAACAGCAGCTCACAACTGCTCTAATAAGAAGAGAATAAAATAAAACAAATAGAGGCTCTTCTCCAAACAACTACCTTCTTTCCGGGCAGCAGAGCTGGAAGGAAAGTTAGTGACTCTCTAGCACTTCTTTTTTTTCTTTTTTTTTTTTTGGCGACACCGTGGGGCATGTGGGATCCTAGTGCCCTGACCAGGGATCAAACCTATGCCCCCTGCATTGGGAGCACGGAGTCTTAACCACTGGACTGCCAGGGAAATCCCTCTATAGCACTTCTTGATGGGACCCTCTGTTTAACTACATATCAGAACCAAAGCTCAGTTCTCTCAATGGCCAGGCCAAGGCCCTTTGTCTTTTCCAGGGGCCTCTGTGCAGAAGGATGTGCTCTTAGTAACTGCAGACTAGTTAATATAACAGACTTGAGAGGTCCTGGCCCCTCAGCCCCTTCACATCCAGAGTATCCTTTCAACCTAACTTTCAATTTGAAGAGCAAGCCATACGTGGAGATGGATGCCAGGCACTTAGAACAAGTTCTCGGGTTGGCTATCTATTTTCATTTGGTTGTCATCACTGGACTTGAACTATTTCAGAACTTACCGAATATGAATAATGGCTTGATCCTTTTCATTTCTTTGCATGAGAATTTGGTAGCACTGATTTAGGATGGGTTGAAGGTGGGGTGGGAGTGAGGCCTGCCTTTCTCCAGAATTTTTCCGGCTGTCGTATAACTCAATTCCTCCTGGTTCTGGTCAATGGCAACAACATGTTGCCCTGATATCCTTTTAAATACGTGTTGACAATTTTGGTGTTTCACTCTGTCTTCCTATATCCTCCAAACAGAGCATGCACAGTTCTCTTAACCTTTGCACATAGATCTTATTTTGTAAATTCTCTACCATCTTGTGACTTCCTTGAAAGCTTCCCATCTGTTTTTCTTTGAAGAAAGCCATATAGAAAATCAAAGGGCAACTGGAAACAAAAGTGCAAGTATATCTTTTTTTGCTTTTCTTCTCTACTTCATTTTTCTTGTTTATTAGCAGGAATAATTTACAAAAGGTAATAAACCTGATACTAAATGAATAATTGCCTCTTTCTGAAAACAGCACAATTTAGGTTTAGATTTGGTGCTGAATACAGTTGAAATCAATGCCTGCATACAAAAAAAGTTTCTTTTAAGTCCATTGGTAAAGAGTTCATTAGATTGGATATTGTATGTAATCTTGATGATGCAGACATGAACAGGAATATGGGTGCATTCCTTTTTTTAAGCCTTTATCTCAGAAGAATTCAAGATAACCGTAAACCATCCTTTGTCAAAGTTTCTTTCTTTTCTTTTCTTTTCTTTTTTTTGCGGTACGCGGGCCTCTCACTGCTGTGGCCTCTCCCGTTGCGGAGCGCATGCTCAGTGGTCGTGGCTCACGGGCCCAGCCTCTCTGCGGCATGTGGGATCTTCCCGCACCGGGGCACGAACCCGTGTCCCCTGCATCGGCAGGCAGACTCTCAACCACTGCGCCACCAGGGAAGCACCGAAAAGTTTTATTTTTAACACACACACACACTCACTCACACACACACTCACTCACACACACACACACGTGTTCATGGTCCATTTTCATGATGTTGTATACAAGTGTTAATTGTTTCTGCCATCTCTCTTCCTTTTTTTTTTATAAACTAGGAATGCCAAGTGTGTCTCCTATGTCCAGATTATTATGATGGTGGGATTCATCCAATATGGGCTTTACTAGGAAAATCAGGGCAAAACATAAAATGTTGTTGATAAAGTCAGTATTTTTAATGTTTTATCTAAGACAACAATAGTATTCCCAAGGCTGACTTTCTCCACCAGAGATTTTAAGAGCTCTTATAATAGAATTTTTGTTATCATTTCTCTTTTTTCCAAGAGTGCATAAGAATGGAAACAAAATCTTTAATTTTGATTATTTATTATAATTACGAGGGCATTGTCAAGAAATGGGTCCATATAAAATAATTTCTAATTTAATTTGAATCATAAATATATAAGCATCTTACTTATAAGATAGTAACTTATCGATTTACAGGAAAATTGAAAATCAATTTGAAATTGATTTATAGGAAAAGAAGTCCTTCCCCTGCTTCACCCCTCCCCTAAAATGCAGAGAAGTGAAAACTTACTTAATATACATGGTGTGCTATGTAACGACATAAAAATCTAAGAGTCCCCCCGCCCAAATTTGGTACTAAACTTTTAAAAGATTTTTGATAATGTGATGGTTAATTTTATGTGTGACCTCGACTGGGCAATGGGGTGCATAGATATTTGGTCAAACATTATTTCTGGTGTGTCTATCAGGGTATTTCTGGGTGAGTTTAACATTCAGATTGGTGAATCAATAAAGCAGATTGCCCTCTCCAGTGTGTCTGGGCCTCATCTAATCCACTGAAGACCTGGATAGAATACAAAGGCTGAGTAAGGAAGAATTTTTTTCTCCGTAACAGTCTTTAAGCTAGGATATTGGTCTTCTCCTATCTTTAGACTTGGATTTAGACTAGAGCTTCCACCATCAACTCACCTGGTTCTCAGGTCAGACTTGGTGTGGAACTATGCCATCGGCTTTCCTAGGTCTGGACTTCTCAACCTCCATGATTGCATGATCCAATTCCTAATGATAAATATAAATCATACACACATAATATGTATGGTATATACTATTTATGTAATATAAGCCTATATTGTATTGTGTAAATAATATACATATATGAATAAGTTAAATGTATTAGTCAGGGTTCTCTGGAGAAAGTGAAGATATGTCTTGTATTGGTTCTTTTTTCTCTGGAGAACCCTGACATACATTTAACTTATTTTAATGCTATGAAAACGCTATAAAAAAGAAAACCAAACTTGTGCTAATTTTCAACGTAACACACCCCTTTTCTTACTTTTATATTGTATTTTAAAATTCAGAATGTATAAAATACGTTCAGGCTACATTGTAGTAGTATAGTAAGCGTGACCTTTTATATGATCCCTCCACGGCAGCTTCTGTATACCAGTACCTGAAATTCCATTAGTACAATGGAATTACCTATTTCTCTATCATAGATGAGGTGTGAAAGGTAAATACTTTGGAAGAGAGTATATATGGACTTCAATTTATGTGAAAGTGAATGGAGAGTATTAGATCTCTTTGAGCATTTTTTTCTGAGGAAGGGATGGATAGAGAAGAAAAATAACTGAAAAGAGAGGAGTGTCACAGAAGCAGAAAGAATACAGAGAGGCGTGATTGAGTGCCCTACAGCTTCTTTTTGCTTATTTCACATTTATACAAAGGCCACTCCAATGAAGACCACTATCCAACAACTGAGGGGCACATCTCCATTCTGCTTGGACCCTCAGGAGTGATTCCAGGGATTGGCAGTTACCTTCTTTTAAGATTTAATCAATTCTCTAACTAGAACTGTGTGAAAATATAGACTACTAAATAGATAGCAGTTGGCCATCTAGGGCAGCCTGACCCACTATATAAATTCTAAGGAGGCTGGAGAGAGGAAGGATTCTTTTTCTATTTGTGCTTATTGTAAGCATGGGTACTAGAATATTCTTACAATAATGAGCAGTGTCATGTCTCAAACGTTTGTTTATCAGGTCAACTTGACTGCTTTCTGAAGATCACGGTGACACAATAAATGTTAGAAAAGATAAGGCAGATTCTCAAAAAGAAATGGATTAGAGCTTGAGCTTTTGTCAGTTACTGAAAAATAAAACAAAATTCATATATGCTTTTAATATGTACAAAATGCCAAATTCAATTTTATGCCAAATTGAGTAGCATTATAGGATCATATATGTATACACACACAACTTTATTGAAGTTTAATTGATATATAATGTTCTGAAAGTTTAAGGTGTAAATGTGATTTGATACACATATATATTGTAAAATGATTACCACAATAAGTTTCATTAGCACATCTATCACTTCACACAACTATTTTTTTTGTAGTGAGAACATTGAACATCTATTCTCTTAACAACTTTTAAGGATATGATACATTTTTTGTTAACTGTAGTCATCATTCTGTATATTAGATGCCCAGAATTTATTTGTCTTATCACTGGAAGTTTGTACCTTTTGACCAACATCTCCCCATTGTCCCCTCCCTCTCAGACCCTGGCAACCACCATTCTACTCTGTTTCTATAAGTTTCTATCCTTTCAGATTCCACATGCGATGGGATCATTCAGTATTTGTCTTTCTCTGTCTGGCATATTTTACTTAGCATAATGCCTTCAAAAACTTGGTTGGTGACCCATAAAAAGATAGAAACATAATTAAAATATTAGCACTGTTTTACACTTGTTAAGCGGTCAAAAGATACATAAATACTATAATAAATAGAACATTTTATCTTGAAAAAGAAAATTCCTCAAAGCCTAAAGAATTTGGTACTTAATCCACCACTGGGAGGGGTTTTATTATGGTGATTCCCATGGTTCTTATATTTTTAAAAATATTACAAAGTTCTGATGAGCTTTTATGAGAAAAATAAAAGCCAGGTTTTTCTTCAGAGAGTCTTACCAACTGTGATATTTTTTGATAGGTTATAGGAATAATCAACAGCATAATAGAAAACTACCCTAAGAAGAAATCTCAGAGCTTAGATAATGTTGTCATTTATTCAAGGGACTTGGTCAGTCATACTGTAAAGAAAAATAACTACTTTTTTGGTACCAGGCTGTCATGAATTAAGAACGAAAATAATTTGGGTTATGAAGCATTTTTTTTACCTACAAACTAACTCTGTAGAGACTTGGGAAAAATAGGGAAATATAAGTATCTTAGCTTCATTTTAAGCTGATCTTTGTAAAATGGAATTCTTCCAAAGTAAGCATTTATAGTACCATTTTGAGGGAAATGTAATATTGAAATCTGTATGAATGTGCATTAATTTAATTCATGTGTGCCTATGTTCAGCAACCAACTAGAGAATTAATATCTATCCCTTCTGTAGCGATAAAGACTCAAATTCTTCACAACATCGTAAACCCTTCTTAACTAAATTATGGTTATGATAATAAATTCACATCTTGAAGGGCTTAAACACAAGAGAATAAAGAACTTAATAATGAAAGTTAATGGATTACAATCCATTTAAACTGTATATTCAGAAAGACTGTTTTCATTGGGGAGCTTTCGCTAGTTTAATAAATGAGAATCGTCTGTCCTGATTATAAGAAATCAGCCCGGTTAACCACACAAGCAAGGTCGGCTCACGGATCAAAACACTACTAGGGAAGACAGAAGGTATTTGAAGGGCACTTAATCTCCAGACCTGGACCATGACCTTGACACAAGGGCATTTTTCCTTTATCAGAAAATAGCCATTTACCCTGAGTTTGTGTTTGAATTACTCATTTGAGAAAAGAAGTAACTTTACACATTGTAAGATGCAAACTATAATGGTAAAACCTCAAATTATTCTCTCCTCCACTTCTTGTTTGTGGTTCTGAAAGACGGAAGCCACCTTAATGAAGGAATTAAAATGTTTCATGAAACACAAGATTTGGTGTTTTGCCATGAGAGTCAGTCAGACTGGTTTTTGTAGTGAAGCTGCATAAACCCCAAGAGATCCTCTTTGTTCCATAGGCAGGTCCATTCCCTCACTGCTGTAGAATGTTCTGAGTGTTCATTAACTAACCTGCAGTAACTGAGCAGCACCCTGAGACAGGTGCCCAGCTCTGCCCCTGCTGTGTGTCCAAAGGTGCGCTTGGGAGAGACTTAGAAATTAACATTGTGAATCAGAAGTATATCGACTAGGCAGATGGACAAGGTTTTGCTCAAGGGGGTGGAACTGGAGGGAGAGAACATGGCTCCCTGAAAGAAAATAGACACAAGTGAAGTGGAAGTATGGGAGATGGGGCCACATCAAGTCCTGCAGGCCGAGAGTGATGGGTCATGGCAAGGTGTGAGACTGTGTCTAACCATCTGGCCATTCAAGGACAGATACACACGTACACACACACCTCCATAATGCACAAACACACACCGTTTTCTTTCCCAGTCCTCTTCCTGAGTGTGTACACTTGGGAACGAGGAAACTGATATACATAAAAGAAATATGACACTGTGATCTGGTTGCAGTGGGACATCCTTTAGAACAAACTGGTTGTAACAGTGAAGGAGGAGAAAAACGAGCACAGGAAGTCTGCCATGGCAGAGGTAGTGGTAATAGCAAAGAGGACAACAAAGATATCTCTGATTATATGCATAGCTGGTACAAGTCACAGAATTCAGGTATATTAAGAAGGATGACTTCAATTTTCTGTTAATTCTTTTTCATTCTCATTCAACTGGAATGGAAGAAACGGAAGTAAACATTTCTCAGAGATCTTTTCTATCCATAAATCTGGGTTTGAGTTGCAGGAGCCTTATGGAGGACCAAAGGGTGAGAGGACCCTGTTATCATTTCTTCACTCAAATGAGATGCCCATCATCCTGCCTGGGCATTGACCCTCAGACCTTATATGTAAATGCCAGGTCATTTCTTACTGCTCTTCAGCCAGCCCTTTTGTGCCTCACTGCTCTAAGTGACACACGTGTGACATACTTGGAGTCATGGGAATTACCTTGCCATGACCTGTTTCCCTGCGGAGCAGAAATCTCAGTGGGGCCATCTCTTCCTCATTAGTCTAGACCCGATCCTCGGGCAGTAAGTGGATCCTGAATTGCTCTGGGAGGGCTTCCTCCTTCCCAAGGTTCTTTCAGGAATTCCCAGTGCAGATGCCCTCTCTTAGGACCCACTAGGATCTTAAACTTTTCCTCTGCTTTGTCCTTCAACATGGGACTGACTTTTGTTAGACCACTACAGCAACTAGAAATAGACTGAACTGGGTCTTTTGAGGCCATTATAGTGCCAGGGATAATAGAAGCCTTGCCAATAATAGCTGAAAATTTCCTAATTTATACACCTGGTGTCTTCTCAGTTTATATTAAGAATCAAAGCTTGTAGAGATAAAATCTCAGAATACAAATTTTTTCCCCGCCTTCTAATCCGTCAAATGTCTCTTTTAGGGCAAAGAGTCTAGAAAGGCCTCAATGCTTTAATTTAGGAATAATGGATAAGTAGAGAAGCAAAAGGAGAAATTATAGAAGATGGATATAGATTATAGATGGATAGATAGATAGATAGATAGACAAAGTACTTTGCCACATAAGTGAGAGTTCCAGGTGATCATGCTGAATTATGAATGCTAAGATGGTATACTACTGGATAAAGCTGAGCGACAGAGATCATTCACTTTTTATCCCATTGTTTAGGATCTTACAGCAACTGCCTAGGCGTCTTTACAACTGAGTAAATGCTAGTCTTTAAGAATTTTCTATAGTAGAGGCATTGAAATGTTATTTAGCACTGGACCAAGTGGTCAGAAATCCTGAAATATGAGAGATATGTGACTTTCTTATTAATAACAGTGTTAAATAAAGTTAGTCCGTACCTGACAAAGGACTATGGAACATGAAACAAATGTCGATCAAAGGCACATAGAGATTTCACTCATATCCAGTTTTCCTTTTTAAATAATCTTTCAAACAGACAGAAGGCAACTAATATTTAAGATAGTAATTTACTGAAATTAAAAGCAAATAGCTCTATATTATATCAATAAGGGCTTTTAATTTAGATTTGTAAAAACTTATGCGTGTGACACACATTAAAGCTAGATACTCAGTCATGGTTGTGTACAGGTAGTTAGGTTGTGTACAGGTAGTTAGGGATACTGACTTTTTATGTGTATCAGGTAGTGTCAGGGAAACAATTCAATCCCTATAAACTCAATGTTTCCCACTGCATCCATCTAAGCGAGAGCAAAATTGGTAGGAAATAAGATAAAAATACTGTGATATCAGTTATAATAGTAGCAAACAAAACGTGTCAGGTTTTATTCATTACATGAAGCATTTAACACTTATTTCAGCCTTATGAGGGGTGCAGTATTATTATCTTCATTTACAGTTACGGAAACTGAGGCACTGAGCCTTTGCGTAGCTGCTCAAGTACGTGGTGAGTCAGGATTTACAACCAGCCCACCTGGCTATAAAGTCCATGAACTTACCTCTCTCCCTCTACATCCTAGAAGTCCCATTTCCCTTAGACTGTGTAGAACAAGAGACAATCACCCTGAGCACAGGGGCAGTAGGTCTTCAAAATGGTGGGTCTCAAAATTTAAGGACAAAGGTAAGAGTTGTTGTTTTGACCCAAATTATTGAAGGTTTTTAATAAGTTGTATGGTTATTTGAACTGATGACAATGTTAATTTGTTCAATTGCTTTAAATCTTCACATGTGAGAATATATTATTTAGGTATGTTTGGTTAGTGAACATTTCTCAATGGCCCCGTCTAAAGGTTTTCGCCCTTCTTAGTGACTAGCTGTGGTCAATCTGTACCTCAGTACCTGAGCTCATGGGTAAGTGTGAAGTACAAGACAGTAGTTAGTGTCTTTAGGGAAAAACCAAAGTATAAGTTACTTTCCTAAAGAAGCCCACAGATCATATCATCTGGTCGTACAGAATTTTCAGAAAATGCAGTATGTGGCAGAGAGGAAAATTTGGAGTCAGGCAGACTGGAGTGTGTACTTGTTTGCACTGTGACCTTGGGAAAGTTACTTGACTTCTCTGATTCTTAGTTTCCTAATTGTAAAATACAATTAGAAATGCCTATGCAGGTTGGCTGTGAAAGATTAAATGAGATAACATATAAATCCCCTTTATATAACAATGGTGGTAGTTACTTAAGATTAGCAATCATCCCTCTCTGAGCTAGATCATTATAATGGCACCTAGGAAAATTGAGTTTTTGTCACCAGCCCTCTGAAGTCAGCCAGTAAGACATCTACCGAGCATGAAAAGTTCTTGTTTTAACTCTCATGAGTCACAGAATAGCATGACATTGTGGCCAAACTTCCAGGGTTTGAATCCTATATCTGCCACTTACCAACTGGTGATTCTAGGCAAGTTGCTTTATGTCTCTTAATGTCTTAGTTTACTCATCTGTAAAATGTGCATAATAACAGTATTCTCACTGCTTGTTGTGAAACTAAAGTGATTATTTATGGATTTCTTAGAGCAATGACTTATAATTAGCACTATGTAGGTATTTATTAAACAAATATCTTCACAATGTATTGCTAATTTAAACTCTAATAATGGATTAGACTGGGTAATATTTTAGTCACATACATGTCCAATACTTTTGATTTCTGATTCAGACAGACATAATTATTCCATATCTTGTGGAGGTAGTCAGAGGTGGAAGCTTTTGGATATTTAACAAATACTATATTAGAAGGTTGATTAGTTTAGCTTCACAATGTTGGCCTGAAGCTACCTTTTTTATGGGTCTACAATCTAGGTGAATATTTTTTTAAATTTAAATTATGGTGTC
Source organism: Leucopleurus acutus (assembly GCF_964270905.1). NCBI lineage: Eukaryota > Metazoa > Chordata > Mammalia > Artiodactyla > Delphinidae > Leucopleurus > Leucopleurus acutus. The sequence goes on from NC_139149.1 coordinate 28,759,875, forward strand.
CTTTGTGTATTTAAACTGAATTAAGCTAAGTAAAATTTTGAATTCATTATGTGTTCCCCAGGACATCTGACCTCATATATCCCCCTTGAAAGAGATTAAGATCATGCAGGAAGAAAGGAAAAAGCCTGAATGACATGCTGTTAGCTGGATGTCAGGATGGTGATTATTAACAGCAAAATAACAAAATATTATGGAAAGATGTGATCAGGAGTCTAAGTCAGTAATTCTCTCCAGTCCTTAAGAGTTCTGTTGCATTAATCTGCGATCTGTTGCCAACCAATCGAATTGCTCCCCAAATATGAACTCCATTCTCCACGCTGGATTCGAAGTGTTCAAGAATTTATTTCTGATCCCAGTGTGTGATTAGATGCTGACTGAATGTGTCTCTCAGACAAGTGATGAGACACCTTGTCAAGGTGATAGTCACTCAGACACTCCATCTCATATAATACAGAGTTGGAAGGTGGTAGCTGCATTTATTTCTGTTAAGTGAACATTAGAGATAAATGGCAGGGTTCGTTTTCCAACTTAACATTTCTGTGAGGGTGAATAATGGATAGCTAAAAGCAAAGGTGCTATCTTAACAAAAGCCAGAACGGGAACAGGGATTTACCTTGCTCCATCTGTCTAAAATAATATCTCCTATTTTTAACTGTTATTGCCATCTCAGTGGCATCCCATTCATTAAGCTTACTTTTGGCAAAACCTAAATATATGAGAATCAACTAAAGGATTACTAACTAGTGTAGACCATCCCTATAAACCCCTACTATATTTTGTCAGAAGGTAATATCCAATTTGAAAGTGAAACAAAAATAAATCTTTTTTCAAATATAGTTATGAATGGAAACTTAAAAGGAGTGCTTTCTTGATGAAACTGGAAGTCAGAGTCCAAAAGAATAGAATTTGATGGAAATATAAACTTGAAAACATATAGACCATGCTTGGTTTCTGGGCAGGTAGCCAGAAGGAGGCATCACCATAACCAGTTGTGATACCTACACCATCAAGGTGGGGTAAGGCTCTTTCTAGTTTCCTAAAAAATTACAGGTATTGACTTTCAAAACTTTGATGGAGTAGAAAGTAAAATATTTTATCCCTGCCTGCTCTTCATGGTGATTCTGTTGATTTGGACTGAAGATGAGAGGGGTCCAGGGTGGTTAAAAGTGACTAGCCCATTGACATTAGCGCTCAAGAAAATATGAGTTTTTAAACTACTGGCTTCCCTTGACCATTCCTACCTCTTGGTTTAGCTGTTAATCTCATTATCGAAGTCACGCTAAATTCCCTTGCTGCTAAGGTTTGTTAGAAATCACAGCAAGAGAAAGGTTAGTGGTACCCATCCCCTGATTGCTGAATGCCTGGGGTCCTCCTGTTTGGCAAGATGATGCATTGTTCCCTGTGCTTTCTCTGCCATAATCCTACTGTTCTACAACCCAGTATATAATTTCACGATCTTTCACATTATTAGCACATTTCAATAAAGTTCAAATGTGTATACCCTCGAAGCCATTAACATTTTGTAGCACATTCTGGGTGGCACATTCCTCATTCAGAAAAATGTCTTCAGAGGAATGTTCTTCTGATATATTATACTCCTTGGTTCATCATTTAAAACTTGAGACATCCACCAGCATATACATCTTATTCAAGGTGTCAAAAAAGGGCAAAAAAATTGCACTGATTTAAAGAGCCTTGTTACTTAAACTTCAGGGATCACTGCATCCATTTTCCTTTTCAGTGTTAACCATTTTTTCCCCTATTTTTTTCTCTATTCATTTTCTTTTAAAATGAGGGTCATAAGGAGGGAAAAAATGGGTAAATACCTTTAAAGAACAGCATTTAAACCCAAATTTTGGGGAAAATAATCAAAATGATTATTTGTCCCTGCATAAACAAGGCGACATAGAAATATTTATATCTTTAGGAGCATTTTCTTTGTGGATTATATCTATGCAAAATAATCATAATATGGTCTTCAGTTAGGAGAGTCTTAAAAAATTGAAACTTCTCACTTATGTAGAGAGACTTAATAAAGCTATTAAAATCTAAAAGGAGGTTCTTCAAGTTTGAAAATAAGAGTGTTGATTCCTTTTGTCACTCTTCAGGAATTCCTTATAGGATAAATCACTAAAGAACATAAATATTGTTATGCTGAGTAGAGGCTCAATATCATTGAGTGATAGAACGCAGATCAGTGGTCGTGGATGAAGGAATCAGTGAGGGGGTTATCTGCAAAGAGGCAGAAGGGCAGGACAGTTTTGGGGGTGATGGAAATGCTCTGTCATCATTGTGCTGGTAGTTGCCTGGTTGAGTCCATTTATTAAAACTCATTGAACTGTAAAAAAAAAAAATCATTGTTTACTTTATATGCACGTGTGTGTGGTTAGAATAGAACGGATGTTCATCTTCAAGTTGTGATGGGAAGGGCTCTTCTGAAAGACTCTTCTGTTCCTCGTTGTTTTTTCTTTTTAGTTAATTTATTTATTTTTGGCTGCATTGGGTCTTTGTTGTTGCGCACAGGCTTTTCTCTAGTTGCAGCGAGCAGGGGCTACTCTTCATTGCGGTGTGCGGGCTTCTCATTACAGTGGCTTCTCTTGTTGTGGAGCATGGGCTCTAGGTGCACGGGCTTCAGTAGTCGTGGCACATGGTCTCAGTAGTTGTGGCTCACGGGCTTAGTTGCTCCGCGGCATGTGGAATCTTCCCAGACCAGGGCTCGAACCCATGTCCCCTGCATTGGCAGGTGGATTCTTAACCACTGCGCCACCAGGGAAGTCCGACTGTTCCTCGTTTTGATAGTGTTAATTTCACCAGCTGAGACTTATTTTTTCAGTGGTTCTCAAACTTCGTTGGACTTTGATTCACCTGGGAAGTTTGTTAACAATAAAAATACCCAAGGCCCACACGCAGAATAGTCTGTTTGCAAGTGCAATTGATCCTTGAAGAACACAGATTTGAACTGGGTCAGTCCACTTACACATGGATTTTTTTGAATAGTAAATACTACGGTGTTACAGTATCTGAAGCTGTGGATGCTGAACCTAGGATATAGAGGAAACACCTATACAGAGGAACTGTGTATACTCAGAGGTCCAACTATAAATTATACACCAATTTTCAACTGCCTAACCCTTGCATTGTTCACAGCTGTAGTCTGGGATTGAGCCTTGACTTCTGCAATTTTATGTGCTTCTTATGTGATTCTGATAGTTTGAGAAATACTAAGTTCAGGTGATTCTCTAGTGGATTCATGTTAAACAGAAATGACCCTTGGAGATAAGATACTGTTATACTTTAATGTGCTTGACTGAAGTACTTTTTCTAATTTATTTTTGCCTCATAGGACTACCCTCAGAGAACAAGACCAGCGGTGTGCTGATAAAGTGGCTGAAGGGGGGAGGTGGGTAGTGCGTTTGGGGATTGGTTGGAGGAAAAGCCTCGTTCTGTAGCATTTGACAATTTCTATGGTGTAAATCCTCTTACCATGGCTGACTGCAAGCTACTGTTGGATTAACAACCATCTTGTAAAATTTCTGAATATTGAACAGTCACCTCTTTTGAGTCGATGAGATGTGGCTCCTGCATACAACTGAGACTGCAAGTAACTATTTCTGAGAAAGAGGAAAAGTAGGCTGTGAATATAGGGCTCGGGTCCAGTAAAGTGAGGCTGGGGTGTGATGCTCTGCTAAGGACACCCAGGGAAGGATTATGATCAAAGCAAACAAACAAAAGGACAAAAGAAGGGAGATTCTGTTTAGGATTTCACTTGGACCACAGGCCTTTGGACCTGGTAAAGAGGCTATGTAGGACTCCAGGAGGAAACTCCAGGAGGAAAAACTCCAGGAGGGTGGCTGAGGTCAGGTGTCAGGTTAATGATAATGTGTAGGCAGCCCAAACAAAAGTCATCTTAGAGAAGAGTTGATGAGCCGTTAACTAGAAACTTAACAGGTCCACATAAAATCAAGCAGTAGGTTAACCAGAATGGCAAAGAGTAAAGAGATGAAATCTCTTGGGCAGGGAGAGGCAAGCAGAGAGAAGACAGTTTGTGGGTATGGTGGAAGCCCAATTCAGTACAAATATCAGAAGTCCAGGTACTGGTTGCCTTGCTATATTTATGCAACATTGGGAGCAAAGGAGAACCTTAATAGAGTAAAGCTGTATGGATAATTAACACCACTAAAGTATAGAAATTTAATAGGGAACCTCAAATTAGTGTATCTATCTAAAGTGACGCTATCTATGCGACGTTAAATAGTGCCATGGATGGTAACTTCCTGACATATGCCAAGGGAAGCTCTTCATTTCTAGTGTCCTCATTTGGAAGCCACTTTCCAATTTAATATACTTTTTTGTTTAATATTTAAGGTTTCTTTTTCAGATATAATAATACTGAAATTGCTACCAGCTTCCTGAAATATCACTGACTTATAATTTCTCTTTATAGGCAGGCAAGAGGCAGGAACCTTCAACTCATATGCTATCCTTCTACTCACAGGGGCAGACTTTTGGAGTACTCATGGGCTTTTGTTCTATCATCGAAGAGTCACTTGTAGAACAGGAAGGATTATTACTTTATTTCCCAGCCCCCTCAAGATGGAGGAGTTATCCTTCTTATTCCAAGCAGAAAAATGAATCGTCAGCAGTTCAGGGACATCTTAAGAGTACAGTGGGGACACATGAACACATTGGAAGGACAACCTGTTTGCTTTTTCTCAAATAATACTTGATATGACTATATACAAAACTAATACAGTATGTTAAGATAACAATAATATTTCAAGAAATCATTTGCCTCTCTGTTATAATGACAAGATAAATTAAATTAATTAAATTCATTATAAATATAAATTTAATAAATTATAATGAAAAGGAAATAGAGCTGATTTGTACCCACAGAAACAAATGCCGAGTGAATAACCTTATTATAAATGTATATTCAATTTCTTATTTGATTTTGTTTAAATGATTCCTCACCCTGACACTCTTCTTGCAATACAATCAAGCATAAGGATTTAGAGAAAATAGTACTCTCCTGTATTGATTTTGTATGTGAGCTGCATCCCCAAATCAAATTGCTTCATGAAAGGTTATAAAGAGAATTGACATCACAGAATAAAAAGGAATATGTTACTTACAACTTCCAGCCTTAAGGGTCTCAGATCAAAAGTCAATTCAAAAAAAAACTGCCTTGAGATATTAAGGCAGATTATTTTACTGCGTATCTTCCCAGAACATAGTATCTTTTCCACAGCTTTCCTCTATCCTTTAAGTTGGACCCTACTTAACTTAAATTATATAATTTAATACAAGGATTTTAACTTATTAAATAAAATTTAATGTATTTAAATATATTCAGTGGTTGGAGTATAACACAATCTTTAGTGTATAACAATTTAAGAATAATCAGAAACAGGATAATGCAAAACTGCTTTTTTTGCCGGATCATTGATGATTAATAATAAAATAGTAATATAAAAAGGTAAAAATTGTGATCCAAGAAAAGGATACAATTACACCTATCATAAAGCTCAGGATAATTTGATCCTGAACTTCCTAGCAACCAGAGAAAATAGAAGTCATTATTGATTTTATGATTGTCATCAGAAATGACAAAGCCCACCAAATTTTTCAGGAAATAAAATATTATATTTTCTTTGGATTCTATGTTAATTTATATAGGGATCTGAGTAATGTCATGTTCAAGGTTCTCAATGATTTATAGTAAATGTGGCATGCACTTATCATGGTGATTCCACAAGAGAGGAATCAAATGTAGTTCATAAAACAAGGGGCTTTGTATTTGATCAGTGGACCTTAGTGCTTTGCAGAAGTCAAATTTCATAATGAGAATCAAAATTACATTAGAAAATAATCTCCTAATTTTTCACTCTTTATGACTTCTCCTGTTTAAAAAATTATCTATTGGTTGGTGACATTAGATATGAGAGCCCCTGTATGTAAGAATACCATCTTATGATTCAATGTTGTATGATAGGGATGATAAAAGAGCTTTACCTCCTTCCCAGATTGTCCTACATGAAAATCTACCTATTTTTCCAGAAAAGTTGTGAAAAAGTTTTCCAAAGCCATTAGAATTAACATTTAAACATGCCAGTGAATTTTTATGCATGTTAAAGAAAATAATGCTTCCATCACATTATTTTACAAAAACACATTAGATTAAATGTAGGTAGGAGACCTATATCTCATTACAAATGTCATTTGTTTTTTCCCATAAATACATCACAGAGGTAATTTTTGTGTTCAAAATGTTATAATTGTCACATAATTTCTTCAAGAACAGAATTTTTAAAAAAGAACAAAGAATGAGACAGACTCAGTTGTTCTGCAAATAGAATTTGCAATTGTTAAAGATATAAGATTTCTCTGAAAAATAGCATAAGGAGAAAATAACTATAGAAAATGGTTCTAATGTTCCTATGGTGTCTAAATACATTTCAAATCTGTTGCTGATTTGTTGGTACTTAAATATTTGAAAGATAAAGACAGAATTCCCAGCTCTAACACAATAAAAAATTATTCCAATTTCTACAAAATTTGGAATTTTGTTAGAGACAAATCGAGGAACTTCTGAGAGAGAAGAGATGAGCTTTCATCAATTTGGAAGCCTTTTCCTAAAAATCTCTTTGGGTCTGTGCCAAATAGAGAAAACAATAATTATAGCCCAAATTTGGAGTGATCAGTAACAGTTGGGTTTTTTATAGGACTGAATAGTTTAAATCCTAGTCATTAATAAATGAAGGCCACTGCCAGAAAATAACAATATGTGAATACAGTAGCAACAGCACAGTAGATGAGTTCTTTTAGGAAGAAATAATTCTGTGTGCAGCCACTAAATCAGCAACGATTGTTACCTTGCAAGAATATATCAACACCTCTTTTCAGCTTACCCTAACTCCTACGCAATAGCATTATATGTTGGAAAGTAAAAGAGCAAGGCTAAAAATTTATTTTAGTACAAACCACAAAAATGCTCAAACTCTGAATTCCATCTCTATTAATTAGTAAATTCAATTAAGTAAAACCGAGTTAACATATATACACTAATATGTATAAAATGGGTAATAAGAACCTGCTGTATAATAAGTAAATAAATAATAAAATTCAAAAATTCAAAAAAAAAACGGAGTTAAAATTCAGCATTATTCTGCTAGTGTACATTGGAGATCAATGGTGTGTAGTTGTAAGATGGAGGTAAACCTGATCCACTGACAGCCAATCAGGAGACTTGGGAATGGAATTTTGCCTTCAAAATGGCCAGTGAAATTGTTAGGGACTCATATTTGCGAATATCACAGTCTAGGAGACTTTTGACATTCTTGTGATGAACAGTGGACTTTGTTTTCCTGGAGGATCCAGTTTGGGGGATCTGGAACCTCTGAGAGATAGACATGTGGAGAAGATGAAGAGTGACCAGGTGATGACTGTTGGGTTCCTCCCTTCAGAGGTGCCATTGGCAACTTGCCTTTGCCTCTGACCAGGTATTTCTGGCAAAGGGAAAACAATCTTAGAGTGTTCTTGCTAATTTTGTCCCACAGACTCAAAACTGTTAGGCTGAGTTCAGTGGAAATTAAAACAATAATAACAATAAAGCATTTGACATTGAACTGTTATTTAGTCTGAGCACTTGATTTCCAAAAGTATTTTAAACGTTTTAGCTGTTCACTATTTTGAGGAGGTAACATAATCTGAAACATTGTGTTTTGCTGAAAGTTGAGCACAGTAAAGTGCTTATGAAGTTTAAGACTATGTATCTTATTATTTTTTTTTTTGGTTGTTAAATGCTAGATAGAAATAGCCATTTGTCCTTAAAATTAATTTTGTGTATTTGAAATTGGATCCTTGACTTTTTTCATGTTTTGCTTTTTAACTTTACATGTAATAGCATATTCTGTCAGCGTAACTATCCGTTATCAACTTTGGTTGAATGAGAAGTAAGAGACATAAAATACAAGATGAAAAACTATGTTAAAATTAGCAATGGATTTCCTGTGATTTTTTTCCCCAAGATTATACTTTAACTGTTTAAAATGCCACTGAATCTCTTTGTCATGTTTTACTTGTTTGCCCCACTATTTCTGGTACTTTTCTGGATCTCTTACTTCCAAAGCTAATTCCCTTTACCCACATACATACAAAAACATGCATTGGACAATATAGGGAATTGAGAGGAATGAGAATTATGGAGGGTACTTGTGTGATATCCCAATCATCCATCTGCCCTGAGGCAGTTAGTTGCTTAAAAAGTATTTATTTTGCTACAGATCTTCAGTTTGGACAGGTCTCTGTGGAGATGTTCATTTCAGTTCCATGAAACATCAGCTGGGCTTCTCACCTGCGACTGGAGTATCCATTTTCAAGATGGCTTACTCACAAGCCTGGTGAATTGCTACTGGCTCTAACTGGGAGGTCAGTCAGGGATATTGGCTGGGGGCTATTTCCTGTCCACACGGGCTTCTCCATGGTACTGCCTTTGCTGTCTCAACACATAGGTTTAAGCAGTGAGTGTTTCAGGAGACAGGAAGTGGGAGCTGCCAGTCTCTTATAGATCCGGAAATTGGCAGAGGCCATCTTTCACCATACTGATATTGGCCAAGCAGCCACAGTCCACTGTTACCTAAGGAAAAGGAACATTGACCCTACCTCTCAGTGAGAATGTGGCCTCCTTAAATCTACCACAGATGTGTTGCACACTTTGGTATCTCAGGATATTAATATGCTTCTGCCTGTGTGCAAAGTTACAGTCAGTGACCATCAACAGTGTGATTTTTCTCACATTCAAATTAATTTTCCTGTTAGCATTTAATCACTAAATTTTTGAACTAAATTTTTTCTCTGTCTAATTCCCTCATTTTAACAACAAGAAGGAAGAAAAAAAAAACTTGAGGGTTAAATGTGGAGTCAATGGCAAAATTCAGATGGAACCCAGATTTCAGAGTTCCTTCTCCCATCTTTGGGTTACATAGTGACTTTGGAAAGTTCCCATTATACCACGTACCCAGGAAAACTAAGTAGTTTCGACATCATCATAAGGTAAACTTACCAGATTGGCTAACTGTTATCTAGTGAATAAAAGGCTCTCAAGGAATAAAGTACATACTTTTGGAAGGTGGGCAATATCTTAGATTGAAGACAAACATAAATACTTTATGGTTAGGTAGTGGGAATAGATGGGAAATAAAAGAAATGAGGTAAAAGTAGAAGAAAGCATACAGACACTGGGGGATTTAAATGTATAGAACAGAGAAGTAGAAAATGAATTTTGAGGGAAATTCTTAGGTTTTACCCCAAGAAAGAAAATAAAAGATTTAACTGGGCTTAATTTAGCTTAATTCAAGCACTAACTAGCATAAAAGTATAATTAGGATATTTTGATCTGTAAATATATGAAAAGACAGCTCTTTTGCATATGAAAGTGTAAAAATGATCTGCATTATGTTTTGTTGGAGAATAATAAGGAATGTCTTAAATATCACATAAGCCCATCTAAATGGCTTTTACACAGCAGCTTACTCTATTCAATTCCAGAAGATTTTAAAAACTGCTTGAAATACATTAGGCCATCTTTGGTTCCCTGACATAATAAAGCTTAGAAAATAGCTTTCACTGTGCTGTAGTATACTGTAATTTAAATTGAGTGATTTTCTAGCCGAGTCAGGTAAACAATGAGCCAAACCCCAGCCTGGCCTTAAGTGAACCAATTCTAAGAACAAGTGATTTACATGTAAACTTGGCAGATAAAGCACAGGAGAAGCTGTTTACTAACCTTATTCTCTGCAGGCAGAGGTTTTGTATGTTCTGGCACATCTGCTTGTACTGAATTGACCCATTTGACCAAACTGACCAGTCACCTCAGAGCTAGGTATGTACAACCAGGCCTAATTATAATTTAGATGTAGATATCAGCTTTTTTGGGGGGGGCGGGGAGAAAGTAGAGGTAGTTTGCCACTGTGTTATGCTAAACCAGGAAGAGAGTCAACCACAATATTCAACTATTCTTCTCTGGAGATCACGAAAATAACCTGTATTAAACACACTAGCTATAATAGTCGTATAATCGTGAAAACATATTAAAAATAATATTTTAAAATAGCTATGGATCTATGCCAGACTGTTAGCTGAAAGTAATAGACACTGACTCTGGATAATTTAAGCAAAAGTTGGGTTTATTCAAAGGAAGTTCTGGCAATGCCAGAAATCCAGGCTCAGAGCATTTGTGGCCAATGATGAAGCCTCAAAATCCTTCCATAGAGCCGGTGCAGTGATGACATCAGTGAGGTACCACCAGGTGCCTCCACCACTGTATGTGTCACTGACACACTAGCATGGAACCCTGCAGCTAGAAGGGCTGCCGTGGCTTGACCCATATCAGCCAAATGAATTCTCAGGGTTCCTAGCTTTTGTCTGGACAGGTACAACTCAGGGGTGGAGCTAAGTGACTTAGCTCAGGCTACTATGACAGAATGTTAAAGATGGGTTGGCATAAACAATGGGCATTTATTTTCTCAAACTTCTGGAGGTTGGAAATTCCAAGATCAAGGTCCAGAAAGATTGGGCTTTTAGTGAGGGCCCTCTTCTTGGCTTACAGGTGGCCACCTTCTTGCTATGTTCTCACATGGCGGAGAGAGAGGGTTCTGGTCTGTTCCTCTTATAGGGCACTAATACCATCATAGGAACCCCACCCTCATGACTTCATCTACACCTAATTCCCTTCCCAAAGGACCCACCTCCAAATACCATCACATTTGGGGTTTAGGTCTTCAGTATAGCACCAAGTCCCGTGACACCATCATTCTCATTTGGAGTTTGGAGAATCCCGAGTGCCCTTGGCAACTCTGAATGGAGGTAGCTATGAGAATAAATATTCTGACTTCATTCTCCTTCCTTCTTCCTCTTTGATCTAATGTTGGAGCTCCGCACTGGCTAGAAGCCCCCTAGGTTGTGGGATTCCTTTTTTGTCAAAGTCCCTATAAGCTAAGCATTCCTGGGCACAGAGTAGTATAAAGGGAGGAAAGTGAATTTGGAGGCACAAACAAGAGGTATCCACTCCTGTCTTGTTTACCACCTTACCATATAAGGTAAATGAATAATTGCCATATAAAATGAATGAATAATTAATTCCTCATGATCATGCTAAATCCTGAACTTCTCTTGTCCACAAAATGTGCAACTTTTGTTTCGAGTAGTGTCAGAGCCAGATTTTTTTGTCATGCCAATTCTTAGTGCCTTTGGTATGAGGATACATATTTAATACTTCTCTCCTCATTGAACATGTCTTTGTCCTGGTACCTTCTGCACTTCAGCTCTATCTAGACCTCAATCCATCCAATTCTGCTTCTGCCTCAAACTCACTCTTAACCTTGATGGTACATAGAGATTAGATGGAGAAGTATATGCTCCTTCATGGTCAGAATGTCTCTAGAAATCTCTTCTAGCCTGAAACTGAAATGGTTATGGCTTAAAGTGATAACATTCTTTGAGAGAATGTCTTCACTGTCTTGTAATAAGAAATTATGGTATTTTTCCAGATTGTATGCATTTGACTTGTCTTTCCTAGGGGTATGAGTAATATTGTGCCAATAGAAATCATAGCAATGATTTAACAAATCCTATAATATTTAAAAATCATATGTAGATTTATGGTTCCCAAATGATAAATTTTGCATTCTCAGTGGAAGTTATTGATATAAATGTTGAAAATGTCTTAACTCTATAATAAGGTAGAAAAACCTAATTTCAACTCACTTAATATCTATAAGACATCATAAAGTATTTATTGATTTGTTGAGAGAAAACATGAATTGATTGTTTATTCACCCAAAAGTTTATGAAACAGAGATGTAATTGAAATAGATTTTGAAAAACTCTTAATTGGACTTAATTAACTAGTAAGGCAAGGCATCTATGGAAACCTCAGCACATCAATAGTTGAGGTAGAAAATAATACTTGATTAACTGTCCACGATCAAAACAAATGGGAAATGCTCAACTAACATTGGTTTCTTGCAAAGCATATACCAACTGGTAATTCTTTTGAGGTTTTAGAAAAATAACATTCATTTTCTTAAGACCACCTTTCCTTTGTCATCAGGGACCTCCAGGTCTGAGTGTGGGCTGTACGTAGACCTGTGGAGTAAGTGAGGATCAAACATTAGCAAATAAAGAACTTGTTGTGGGGTAGAAAGGATTTTGAACTTGGGAGTAAGGAAATTGGGTTCAGGTCCCAGACCTGCTAACCAGCTGTTTGATCTTGGCCCAGGGCTTTACTTCTCTATTTCTTCAATGGAAAATAATGGCATTAGATTGGGTACTTCCTGAGGAATAAAAGCATGCTGTGTCTATTATGAAACAGTGGCAAACTGTACTTTGATACAAATACTTTCTTTAATTTCCACTCATTCATTCCATAATTTTACAATCCCCTCTAACAGCATCTGCTCTCATTCTGATAATGTATTATGCACTGAGAATACAAAGTTGAATAATAAAGAGAAAAGCAGATATGTTAGAAAACAAAAACTGTACAATAAAACCATGGTTCAAATACTAAGTAAAATGTGGCATGATTTTAACAACTGATAGACTATCAGGAAAGAGAATGCATTTGCCATTGATTCTAGGATTCTCCACAAGGGGCTTAGGAGCTGCAACACCAGAGACTTTGAGAAGGATGTATAATTCTATAACATAGATGACCTTGAATTAAGAAACGTTTATAAAAGCAGTATAACAAACTCTTTTTTAATCTTAATTTTTACTGACAATCTGTGGTTAACAAAGACTTGATGTCCATGGCAGAGCAAAATTTAGTCCCTAACAAATTCCTTAGCAAATTTTAATTGTTTCAAAGTGGGAAATACAGATTATTTTTTGAAATGTAGTGGAAAAAGTAGAGGTGCTCATTCTATGCAGAGTAGAATGGAATTGCTGAATAGAATCAAAGGAACAAGTGAAATAAGTATATCATTTTAAGTTACAAAGGAAATAGGAGAATAACTAAAAATAATGCTATAGGAAAAATCAGGAAAAGGAAGGAGAAGGGATTCATAGAGGGTGTTGGGTGAGATTATTGATTATTTTGAAATATGGGGGAAATGACTAAAACTAAAAAGATAAATGGCTTAAAGGAAAATTACTTCTCAGGAATAGAAGGAAGGATGGAGAAGAGTCATGCTGAAGACTGTTGCTTTTCATCTTGTTTTTCAGTCCTTTAGAATTGTGGGGTTATTTTTTTACTCTTAATAGACTATATTGTGTATATATGTACGTATGCATTCTCTGTATAGACTCTATCTACCTATTGATTTATCATCTATCATCTATCTATCTTTGGGTGGCAGGTAGAATTTCTCAGAGAAGGTGATACTGGAGCTGAATTCAAAGAAAGAAGAGTTATATTAGGCAAATAAAGAAGGAACAGAGGCATTTCAATCTAACTATAAGACTTGAATGCATCACTCCTGTCTTCTGATTCAAAATATGAAGTTTATGTAATGGTTGATCTAAAGAAATGCTGACCTGAGACAAGTCATTCTTTCTTAAACAAGACTGTGTTTTCCTTAAATATAAAGTTGAGCATAAAAATTGAAACAATATCCTGCTATGGGAGAAGACAGAAAGGAAGCCAGAATCTGGCACTATTGGTGAGGGAATAACCTCACCAATATGGGCTGAGTAACATTTGCATGAGGTGAGGAACCATTCAAAATCCTTGACAATCTAAGTTTGGGAGTGTTGAAAATGAAGCTTTGAGAGTTCTTGATGGAGATAGTTCTTGAGGCCAGATGGGCTTGGAGTTCTCTCCATGAGTGGTTTTGAAAAGAAATACAAGTATTTACAACATTCAGAGTCCAGCTCAGAGATAAATAGACTGACAGGACCCAACATTATTTTCTGGTGTCCTGTCCCATTGGCGTGGATCAGAGCTGTCATTCCAGTGGGAAAATAAGAGCAGAGGATCAGGTGTCTGCTTGTGCACAAACTAATCCTTGGGTCATCAATGTGCCCTTGCAATCAGGGACCACTTGACACTGGAGCAAATTTGTGAGAGAAAATGAGTTGAAACTAGAATTCTATACTTGACCATACTAGCAATCTAATATGAGGGATAGTTATTTCCAAAAAGTTATACACCACAGAAAGATGAAAAATAAATCCATGAAAAAAAATCGTGAACTACAAAAACAATGTGGGCACAAATAATTTAGTAAATCTTAAATTTAACTCTAAGCAATTATTTTGCTTTTATTTTTATTATTTTGGCCGCGCTGCATAGCTTGCAGGATCTTATTTCCCCGACAAGGGATCAAACCCAGACCCTCGGCAGTGAAAGTGTGGAGTCCTAAGCACTGGACCTCCAGGGAATTCCCAATTTTGCTTTTATGCTGAAAAATATTGATAGCAGTTAGGTACCAAGATCTAAGCTCACAGACTTAGAATAGTATGCCATTTTACATAAGGGGCTTGAGCATACTCAAAATAAGGAGCAGCAGTGAAAGCATTCTAGTTTGTATAGATACTTATTAGGTCTTGTTTAACAAATGTGCTAGAAATATGACAGTAATCATCACATTACAATTCTATATATATATTTTTAAACCATTTAGAGGAGAAATATTGGAATTAAGAAAACAATAAAGGAAAAGTCAGAAAAGAAAAAAGAATAACGAAAGCTTAATAAAAAATTCCAAATATAATGGTAGGAATAAAGCAAAATGCATTAATAATCACACTAATATAGAATGCTACATTTTGTATTAAGAAGAAGTAAATACTTACTTGAATTTTTTGAAAAAGTAAATCCTGTATAAATGAGACAAAGCTTGAGAATGATAAAGAAATGAAGTGTTAAAAGATTTACCAGGCAGATGATAACTAAAATTACAGTGATGTAGCAATACTAACATTAGATTGAATACTCATCAATACTAACCTTTAAATGCTATTTTAAAAAGATAAAAGAAGCATATAACAATAAAAAATGTTATCTAATAGAAACACATTAGTCACAAATATTTAAGTACCTAATAAAAATAGTGTAAAATATATTAGTAATTTCAGATTTAAAACACACAGTAAAATATGAAAATATTTGACAAGCTGCGATCATTGGGGAAGAACTTCAACAAACATGTCTCAGCAATTTTAAGATCCAGAAACTATACTGAAGATTGGCCAACAGCGATATAAAGTCTGATATGATATGTAATTTCCTTCAGAGAGTGAAAAACGTCTAAAAGACAAACCAATATAGGAAGGACAGAAAGAGATATTTCACAAAAGATGTACAAATCAAATGGTTAGTAAACATTTACATAGATGGACAAAAGCATTAACATCAGAGAAATGTATATTTAAACATTTTTATTTTTACTCATTTTCAAACTTTGAAGAATGTTAGTACCCAGTGTTTGAGGATACAGAAAAAGAAAAAACTTCATGTAGAGTGAAATCATAATTGGTAAATCCTTTTAGAAGCAATTTGCCAATAATACAGAAATTTAAAGTACTCAGTCTTTGAGACAGCAACTGTAATCCCATGACTTTATCTCAATGAAATATTCATGTGTTTGTTTAAAGATGCTACTGTAACATCTCCGTCATTAAGAGAATATTTTAATACTTTAAAGATTCACAGAACATTCATAAAGAATTAGTTAAGCCTACATGTATGATACGAATATGTTGGTAAGATATATGCTTAACAGAAAAAATAAAGTTCTAGAAAAACACATACAGCATTTGTAAGAAAATAATATTTGTATATAAATACCTAGAAATAAATACCTAGAAAATGTCTAGACATCGAATTCCTAACTTTAGAAATTTCTGAGGAGAGGATGAGAAAGCAGTAAGAAAGAGGATTGTGGATAATGTTCATGTTTTTCTCTGCATAATTATTTAAGTATTTTTCAGATAAGGCTATATTAATGTTGTATTTGTGAAATTAAAAATATCAAAAGCAGGCTGCATAGATGTTTACTCCATGTTACAATTAAGAGAATTGAATTATCAGGGTGTTAAGGTATTAAACTAGTAAGTGGAACGACCATGCTATGAATTCAGGAAGGCTCATTCCAAGTCTTCTTGTTATTTTTTGGCTTTCTTTTTGTTGAAAGCCTTAAAAACATAAGGATTTAGTAATTTATAATATTTTTTCTCACAGGTTCTCTTTCATTAACTAAGTACCTGTTCTTCTTCAGAATCCAAAGGTATCAAGGTATCAGGCTGAAGTTTGATCAGTGGTACATGTCAGTGCTTTTGCAGAGATTTTTTTCTATGTTCAACTCACTATGGTTACAAGTTGTCATTCTGCGTTATGGTCCACTTCATTTGCATATGGGAGAAATAGAATTATTCCTAGTGAGCACCTATTGAAAAGAAAACATTGGGCTTCCCTGGTGGCGCAGTGGTTAAGAATCCGCCCACCAATGCGAGGGACACAGGTTCGAGCCCTGGTCCGGGAAGATCCCACATGCCGCGGAGCAACTAAGCCCGTGCGCCACAACTACTGAGCCTGCGCTCTAGAGCCCGCGAGCCACAACTACTGAGCCCGCATGCCACACTACCGAAGCCCACGTGCCTAGAGCCTGTGCTCTGCGACAAGAGAAGCCACCACAATAAGAAGCCCCCTCACTGCAAGGAAGAGTAGCCCCCGCTCGACGCAACTAGAGGAAGCCCACGCGCAGCAATGAAGACCCAGCGCAGCCAAAAATAAATAAAATAAATTTTTTTAAAAAAAGAAAACATTGAATTGTTTTCAACTCATTTCTTTTAAGATGTTACATGCTACAAAGATGTCAGTCATATGCATTAATTTTTTATCTTATAAATGGTACATATTCTGAACAGTTTATTCTGCCAGTAATCTGAGGTAATGAGGATTTTATTATATATTAGTTGAAATAAATCAGGTTTACAAGGCACTTGATAAAAATGTGAATATCATAAAGGAAAATAATCTAGTCATGTAACTGTAAAAGCTAACAGCTGTTTTGCTTGCACGATTATTTGGAAATAGATTTATTATTACCTTATAAAAGTCAGGAGGTATTCATAATTGGTAGAAGGAAAAAAACCACTATGTTAGGGATATATACATAGACCTGATATTCTGATTGAATTTAAATTTTATTCGTGGCATACAGCCTAATCTGTTCCCTGGTGGTTTTATAGCCTGGGCTTCATTGGTCTTCTATTATGGAATGTATATAATTTGCTAAATATAGCATTAGAATTGGGAGTACTTAGCAACTTAGCAAATCCTAGAATGATTGCTTAGGTCAAGTCCTAGATTGGATCTTCACAAATAGGAATTATTCATCTCTTTAATTACCTAAACAAATTCTTCCCATCTTGGCAACTTTAGGTATTATATTGGGGTCACAAAACTCATTGCAGTTATCCCTTGGTATCTGTGGGGGATTGGTTCTAGGACTCCCTGTAGATACCAAAATCCATAGATGCTCAAGCCTCTTATGTAAAATGACATAGTATTCTAAGTCTGTGAGTCTCTTTCTGTTTTGTAAATAAGTTCATTTGTATCATTTTTTTTTTTTTTTTAGATTTCACATATTTGGGATTGACATGTACACACTGCTATATTTAAAACAAATAACCAACATGGACTTACTGTATAGCACATAGAACTCTGCTCTATTTTGTAATAACCTAAATGGGAAAAGAATTTGAAAAAGAACAGATATATGTATAACTGAATCACTTTGCTGTACACCTGAAACTAACGCAGCATTGTTAATCAACTATACTCCAATATAAAATAATCTTTTTTAATGGCATAGTATTTGCATGTAACCTACGCACATCCTCCCATATACTTTAAATCATCTCTAGATTACTTATAATGCCTAATACGATATAAATGCTATGTAAATGGTTGTAAATACAATGTAAATGCTGTATAAATATTTGCAAATCTAGGTTTTGCTTTTTGAAAGTTTCTAAATTTTTTCCCAAATATTTTTGATCTGCAGTTGGTTGAATCCATAGATGTAGAAACCATGGATATGGAGGGTGGGCTGTAGAATGTTTAACTTTGGGATTTTGTTACTGGAAAGATGATCGTGTATGTGTGTGTGCACAGACTCATATGTCTTTGTGCTTATAGGTGAAGAATATGAAGAGAGAAAAGAAGATCCCCAAAGGGAAGGCCATTTTTGGAACTGTTTCTTGTCTTCACAATAGAAGATCTTTGGGAAGACAGTCAGAATTACCATTGGGAGTCAGTTTTATCCTCTGCACTTTTCTCTTTAATTTTTATTTGTGCAATACTCTGCCTCAGTTGCCTCAGTTTTCATGGATTGTTCAAGACTTAAATCAGGAAAGATGGAACAGGTTGGTAGAATCCTCTAGAACTTTTTTCAGGCTGGGAAGTAAGTCTAGGCATTCTCCTTCTCCCCGCCAAGCAATCTAATGACTAAAATCTGCTAGTTTTCCGAGATAAACTAGTGGGGAGTTTCAAGAGATGATGACAATAGAAGGGTAATAACTACTATTCTTGGATGACCTCCAAAACAGGGTTGTGGAATGTTTCTGCTGGCTTTATTAAGGCTTATACCTACTAATCCCTGCCTCGGGCTGTTATGGTATTATCAGTGATAACATAGCTAAGTATCCCTCCACCGCCATCAGAGACAGTGTTCCATGCTCTGAAATTGTGGGAATATGCTTTTTCATATCAAAGCTAGATAACAAAAAGCAAGTCATCTAAATGGCCTAATAACTATTTTAACTAGGTAATTAGAAATGCATCCATGTGGAGAATAGAGTGATATCGCTAAAAATATTGTTGAAGTAAATTTATCAGCATTCAGGCTGTATAGTAGAAGGAAAAGCATTTACTACAGACCTACCTGTGAAATTAACCATAATTTGTTTTTTTGCGAAAGGTATTGTGTGAGTGATTTTTGTATGGTCAGAAAGTGAGTCTGAAAGTAGTATCATCTGTGTTGATTGGTAGGTTAGAAGTTCTGCAGATGCCAGAGAAACTTTCTTGTAGCTACTGTTCCCCAAAAATTTACCACCCTGTCTGACACATCAGATATGTTCAATATATATTTTAATCATCAAATAATTTTGTAAAGCAGATAGTTCAGTGCCTACCAAGTGATATTTGCTTAATAAATGGGAGATATTATTATTCTTACTGTATATCAAAAAACAGAACTAGAATAAAAACTTGAAATCATCAGAATAATTGTTGGGCTGTACAGCTTGCATATGTGGCACCTTATGGCAATTATATGAGATCAAATAATTGAAAGGACCCATAAGACTCTGTATAAGGCTTTAATTAAGATGAAGGATACAACAGGAGGAAGAAAGCCTAGGCATATATCAGAGAGGTCCAAGACCTCCAGGCACAGCTCCTGGGACCTTTCTCAGGAACACAGGAAATGCTTTATTTTCAAATCATGAACCTGCAAGAAACATACAAGTTACCTTAGTCTCAGGGGATCCAAAGTACTGCTAAATGCAGCTCAATCCAGACTGCGTAACTATACAAATCAGGTGCAAATCATCAACCTACAGCTTTTCAATAAACAATGTAAACACATGGGTAGTGGTACCTTCTGAGGGGTTTTGGTCTTTAAAAATCACATTATAAATCACTAGCTGATAACTTTCATCCCTGTCTTGGCCAAGGGTTAGTGCCATGGTCCTGGGCATCACTGGAGATCTGCACAGTTACCCAAGCTACTGGCACATTAACCTATCTTTACTCAGCACTTTCATGAAAATTGGAGAAAGGTAGCCTCCTGGTGTAATCTGAAGGAGTAGATAAGGCTTCCTCCTCCGGGAAACACAGATCCTAAGGCTTACAGCTTGAGAAATAAATGTGGGCCACCCACTGCTCTCTGCTTGTCCCTAATGGTAGTTGCTTCTCTGAGTGTACAAGCTCTATATTAGTTGATGGTGGGCATGAGGCAAGAGAAATATGTGGAAGAACCATAATCTGGACACTTGATACTTCGCTGGTGTGACCCCATGCATCAGGGGACAGGTCTGGTTGTGGGCAACGGTCAGAGGCTCAGACTAGCAGACATACATGTTAAATTGAGATTTTTGATGACATCTATTCCTGAATATTCTGAAAAGTTCATCTCCCAGAACTCTACACTATTACAGTAATAAGGTAGGTAGACCCTGATAAGAAGCCACGTGGGATGTAAGTGTGGGGAACACAAGGCAAGCAGGTAGTGTCTAGATGGTAAACAATTACAAAATATTTAACGTGTAAGTAAATAAACGATGATTGCAAGTCCCACCAGCCACTCTGTGTTCAGAGACAGGACATGTGACTTTGGAACGCTTGTGAGAACGAGGCTAACTGAGTCTTGGTTTTGTGACACCTTGGTGCCAGACAGGTTCAAAGCAGTAGCTCGAATGCAGAAGAAGCAGGGCTCCCTCCGAGTACCAGAACTGTGGTTGAAAGTGAGCATTTGGTCCCAGCCACGAGGCACATGCCAAGATATCACACCAGATGGGACAGAAGGTAAGCATGGGAATAGTAAAGATAACACTTTGATGCTTGGTTATTCATCCTGTAGAACTTGCTGTTTATAATCTGGCCTAAATAAAATGGCACTGAGAAACAAAACAGCACAGCGATTAAGCGCCAAATTCTAACGCCAGAGGTCTGATGTAAACCCTGGCTCTGCGACTTACCACCTGTGTGGCCTGTTTTATTAGTTTTAAAGCTATTCTTTGCTTTAGTTTCCCCATCTGTAAAATGAGGATAATAATATCACCTCCTTCAAAGGAGTGTTTTTAGAATCAAATGACATAATAATAAATGTAAGGGTCTTAGAACAGTGTCTGGCACAATATAAAATACAAGCATTAGGTATCAGCTACTATTCTTTTTATTCCCAGAGGCAAGAGTGGAGTTAAGCTCTCGTGGGTAAAGCCTGGCCCAGTGCTTTAAAGGGCCGCTGCCTCTGTTCTAACGTGGCTGGTAAATGATCAGAACAAAACCTTTCTTCCTTTTATTAATACCCATGTCCTGCTGAACAATTTGTATCAACAATTCCCATTCAGTGCTACACTTCCTGAAGCCCTGCTGACCTCTCTGGCTACTAAGGACTGAACTGTTTGCCTTTTCATGGATTTTATGCGCTAGATTGATCTGGGACTGCTGTTTTGCTTACTGTCTTGCCCATATCTACTAGACTTTTAAGCTCCATGCAGGCAGGAGTTACATCTGTTTTCTTTACCACTGGGTACGTAATAACTAACAGACCTGGAACACAATAGAACCACAATTAATGGTTTAAGGAAGGAAGGATTTAGCCTCACCACACGGACCTGGCATTGGATTCTTCTCCTTTGGTTCCTTTCTTTGGTGCTATGCATGGCTCAATTCCTTTGTTAACTCTACTTTCACTTCTTTAAATTAATATCTTACCCAATCTGATTTAGTCCCTAGAACTCAACTTAATAGACTTTCCCAGTTTGGGACCTGTGAGTGGGACCTGGACACGAGGAATATTGAGATGTCAGTAGGAGAATCAAGGAAGCTATTGCACCGATGACTTCAGAATGCATCACATATTCAATAAAAAGGTAAGATTATTTCCTCATTTCAGTACACTGATTTTGTATATTGTGCTAAAGTCAATGTGCATACACAGGAAACTAAAGAATGAAATAGATATCATGGAAAACAATCATGTCACACAGTAATGTGATATGTAATTGATTATACCTTCAAACTATATGTAAATGATTTAAAGACGTTTTTTCACCTTTTATTCTAAGTATATCTTACCATCAGAAATGCATCTTAGTAGTAACTGTAGGTTGAAGGATATACTATCATTGCCTCTTAATAATGTGGAACTGAGAATGCTCTCACAGGTTATTTGGTAGGTATGGAAACTGCCCCTAGGAAGATGGTCACTTGCCCTAAGTCATATCAACACATAGATATAGAGTGTTCCCTCCATTATATTAAAATGCTCCCTGTGGACCTGTCAAAATAAAGGGAAATGACTAGTCATCTCCCTTTGGAATGTATAGTGTAAATCACCATCAGGATCTATGACACCTTATATAATGATAATTGACCACAGACCTTGGCAATAAGGTTTTCTTTTTTTCCCATGGGATGTATCTTCATGCTTTGTGCTTCAGCCACTACTGATTCATATATGGCCCATTTCTTTTTTTTTCTTCAAAGTACGGACACACAGTTATTGGCTCTGACCTTGTATGATGTTAAATTCATTGTGGTTTTGAGTAAAAAAAATTTCTTTCCAAGCATGCTGAATTGTTTACTTATTTCTTCAGGCACTTGTAGCAGTGAGGATTGAGAAGGTTTTAATGAGTTGGAATTTTCTTTTTATTGTGCTATTGAACAAATTACAGAGCTAATGAGATTTATACTAAATGGGAAATCTCTGCATCACCTGCTGATTTATGGGTCTTAGGGAAAAATTGTTGGTAATTTTTCTCTTTCTACAATGGGACAAAGTTTTAATTTTAAACAATATTTTCTCTGAATGTAAAATATAAGCTCACATTATTTCTTCATGGGAAATACATTTGATATGGTAAACGAAATACATAGTTTACATCAAGGGTCTCCTGGTGCACTGGCATATTTAATTAAGATATTGCGATGGTATGAATGAGGTTTGACACTGGGAAACCCAAATTCAAATCAAGTTCTGCTAGTTTTAGGGGTTTTTTTAAACATCTTTATTGGAGTATAATTGCTTTACAATGGTGTGTTAGTTTCTGCTGTATAACAAAGTGAATCAGCTGTACATATACGTATATCCCCATGTCTCCTCCCTCTTGCGTCTCCCTCCCACCCTCCCTATCCCACCCCTCTGGGTGGTCACAAAGCACTGAGCTAATCCCCCTGTGCTATGCGGCTGCTTCCCACTAGCTATCTGTTTTACATTTGGTAGTATATGTAAGTCCATGTACTCTCTCACTTAGTCCCAGCTTGCCCTTCCCCCTTCCCGTGTCCTCAAGTCCATTCTCTACGTCTGTATCTTTATTCCTATCCTGCCCCTAGGTTTTTCAGAACCTTTTTTTTTTTTTAGACTCCATATATATGTGTTAGCATACGGTATTTGTTTTTCTCTTTCTGACTTACTTCACTCTGTATGACAGACTCTAGGTCCATCCACCTCACTACAAATAACTCACTTTCATCTCTTTTTATGGCTGAGTAATATTCCATTGTATATATGTGCCACATCTTCTTTGTCCATTCATCTGTCGATGGACACTTAGGTTCCTTCATGTCCTGGCTGTTGTAAATAGAGCTGCAGTGAACACTGTGGTACATGACTCTTTTTGAATTATGGTTTTCTCAGGGTATATGCCCAGTAGTGGGATTGCTGGGTTGTATGGTAGTTCTATTTTTAGTTTCTTAAGGAACCTCCATACTTTTCTCCAGAATGGCTGTATCAATTTACATTCCCACCAGCAGTGCAAGAGGGTTCCCTTTTCTCCACACCCTCTCCAGCATTTATTGTTTGTAGATTTTTTGATGATGGCCATTCTGACTGGTATGAGGTGATACCTCATTGTAGTTTTGATTTGCATTTCTCTAATGATTAATGATGTTTAGCATTCTTTCATGTGTTTGTTGTCAATTTGTATATCTTCTTTGGAGAAATGTCTATTTAGGTCTTCTGCCCATTTTTGGATTGGGTTGTTTTTTTGATATTGAGCTGCATGAGTTGCTTTTAAATTTTGGAGATTAATCCTTTGTCAGTTGCTTCATTTGCAAATATTTTCTCCCATTCTGAGGGTTGTCTTTTGCTCTTGTTTATGGTTTCCTTTGCTGTGCAAAAGCTTTGAAGTTTCATTAGGTCCCATTTGTTTATTTTTGTTTTTATTTCCATTTCTCTAGGAGGTGGGTCAAAAAGGATCTTGCTGTGATTTATGTCATAGGGTGTTCTGCCTATGGTTTTAGTTTTTAAATTGGGCAAATCACTTAGTAACTAAGCCTCAGTTTTCTCAGATTAAAAATGTCAATATTTCTGTAAACTATATGTCAGGGTAAATAAACATGTCAGAGCAACTAAATCAAATGCTAGAACATCAATTCCTAAAAACTCAGTAAATAGTAGTGGTGTTGAAGTTGTCATTAAATTTGAAAACCACATCCTTGACTCTATATTTTGTATAGGAAAATTAAAAGCTGGTCTGGGGGATATGAAGAATTCTGTAGGATTATTAGAAAATACATTAAACTACCTTTAATCCTTCATTTAAGACTCTTAGAAGACATGAAGGTTTAATAAGGAAAGAAAATTAGGGTTAGAAGAAAAGTAGATTTGATGAGAATAGCAAATCAGGAACCATTATCATGATCGATCAATGCTTTCATATGGACTTAATAAATTGGAAGAGGATCTTTCTCAGTTTTGATTGGGCAATAGTTTGTGGCAAAGGAAAAAAAGATGAAAATAACAGATGTGCGTTGGTCATAATTCACATGGAGAAATTGTTTTACTTGGAAGTTTATGTATTTCTTTTTCTGTTCTCTCATACTTACCCAAGACTTTTTGCTCCCTTTTGTTAAAATACCACTGTCACTTTGAAAGAAACTTATAACAGATAAACAGGCTCACACATCCAAATCAGATCTCTAAAGAGATGGCTCTCCTTCTACCTTAGGCACGGCTGTTCTTTTAGTCTTTTTTTCCTTTTTTTGAGTTTCTAAACAATAAAGGAAACTACTTTCTTATTACTTTGATATATATTTTTGTGGCGCTATGTGAGGTACCCAGGTTGCCACTGAAATCTAGATAAATGATTCGATAAAGATACACAAAAATATAATAGAGGTTCGTATGGTCTGAAAAAGATAAAGACACACTACATTAACCCTCTCCATGAGAAATAAGACAAACATACACATCTATCTAAATACCTCTGCCCCTGTGAGCTCAGTGCATTTATATCAACCGCTGAAAACTATGTTGTGCTATTGGAATATCCCACTTGCTGAGACTTTTCTATCCAAAGCAAACTGCCAGGTTTAAGCAGTCCTCGGTCAAGCAGCATAAAGCAGCAGAAGAAAATAAGTCTGTGAGTTTAAAATCTGCTGTTTGGTACAGAAAATACAATACAGCGTATTCTAAAGTAGTTGTGGTTTTATCCTATGAAGCACCTCTCTACACCAGAGACTTGGGGTAGCAGTTCATCAAAATGAATATCACCAGATTTTCCTCAGAATTGGTCCTGCCGAATCCATCCTTCCCCATGCATATTCCTCCCCTGTTTCTCAATATTTTAAATTCCCTTAGAGAAATTTTTTTTATATATATTTTAAGACTTAAAAATGCTTAACACGCAAATAGCCCTAGAGAAGATGCTTGAAAGATCTTTTAAGCATTTATTCAACAATTAACTATTTAGCCACTCTGTATTGCCAGGGACTTTATCAAGTCCTGATGATAAAGATATAAACAAGACAAAAAGCGCAAAAGCACCTAAAGACTAATGGCAGACGTAAAGGAGTACATGAGCAGGCGCAGAGATAGGGCTACTTTTCCAATAGAGGTAAGAAGAGGGTGTTATAGGAGTGAGAGGGGAGGGGAACTCATCCAATTTGGGGTATTACGGAAAGCTTCTTGAAAGAAGTGGCTTCTAACTGGACACCTAGAAGAGGAGAGCTATTTGAAAATGAGACAGGGTGAATTGCAAGGGTAGCTCATACAGGGCAGAAGCCCCGGGAAGAAGTGGGATCAGACTTGCTTTTAAAGAAATAAAATCCTGGCAGTCCCTGCTTTGGGTGAACCTCAAGTAAGTAAGTGTGTCTGGGGCTTGGAGCATACCTGGGAAGGGGAGAGGTGGACACAGATGAGGCGGGAGGAGAAATCAAAATTTGTCACACAAGTCTTTATAAACTGGAGCTTCTTGAAGTATAGTCAGCAGATGGGCACTTTCAGCATAACTTGGGAGCTGGGTAGAAATGAAGACTCTGTTTCTGGGGGTCTGGGGTGGAGCCTCAGATTCTGCAATTCTAACGGATTCTCATACACCCACCTTTAGTAGCAAATTGTAAACTATATTAAGAATGTGTTCTTTATCCTGTAGACAATCTGTGGATGGATATGATTTGCACTTTAAGTACCCTAGTTGCATCAAAGAGGTTATATTTCTGGGCTCAACACTTTGTTCATAACCGTTCAATGACTTTATGAGTCAGTAGGTGACAGTTATAATCCCTGGTGTTCCAATTCTAAATCTGTTGTTTTGTTTTGTTTTGTTACCTGAAATCACTTCCAGTTAGGCTCTTTCTATGAAGATAGAGGTATTGAAACGTGCAAATTGTAGAAAGTATCTGGTGCTGGGTTTCTGGTCAGTGGACTGAATATTATGAAACCTTTTCTATTTTCATACGCTGATACAATATATATTAAGGATTGCTTTTACTGAATGTCATTTCTAGTTACTGTCAATTTTTCATGTGTTTCTGATGAAATAAGATTGGAGTTTGAGCTGTGCTTAGACAGTCCTGGGGGCCATTGAATAATTGCCAACTGACTGTTGGGAAAACCTGCTCATCAGAGAGAGAACAGAGTATCGGTGTTCAGCGACATTTGGAAGTTCTGCTTGGTTGACCGGCTTTAGGGGAATTGGCCGCACTTGTTTCATCTGCTCTGAGGCAGGGTTGTTGTGAAAAGTAGAAAGCAGGTATTTTAAATTATTTTTTATAGAGAGGAAGAGAAAATGAGAATCAGGGCACACAGCTGCCTATTTCTCAAGAATATTGCTCGGCTCAGAGCATCTGAGTCAAAGAATTCCTCCCAGGCTGTTGTTGGTTATGACTTAGGAAAGGGCACCTGTCCGACCTGACAAGTGTACACAGTGCTGGAGGCTTCAACTTTCCATTAGTAACAAGAGCCCAAAAGGTTAATTTGTTTTGGCACTTCCTGATTACTTTCTGTGTTCATCTCATTCTGAGACTTCACATTCACCACCTGATTTAGGGGCTCTCCTGAGCAGCATATGATCATTTTTCTAGACTTATTTGCTAGCTTTGGTCCTGTGATCTCTAAACGCAGTTAAATAGCGGAAATCAATTTTCAGTTTAGAGGGGTTGATGAGACCCAGAGAAATTTGAAGATCTCTCTTCTTGGATGTGTTTGGGAGTCATGCTGAATTGTCTTCACAAACGGATGGAATTTGGAGGTCTCGTCATGTCAGTGACCTGGATGCAGGTCCCCTTAGTTGAGGCTCATTTGGATTCCTCATTTTAGGATACTTTGTCTTCTCAAGCTTCCCATCACCTGCAAACTTTTTGGGGAACACTACTATTTTAGTCCGTTGCTTTAAAAAATTCTTTGAATAGCTGTGCATAAAAAAATTCCACTCACATCCAGTGCCTCTAAAATAAGCCAAATGTCTTACCAAACCTCTGTGAACCCTCAGGTGGTTTGATCGGGCAGAACAGATGACATCTGTGATTTCTCACTTGGCTTTTAAGCCTTTCATTCGCTTACTACCTTGATTTCCATAAACTATGTATATGTTTTTAATTATAGTTTCTTTCTTTTTGTTCATTTATTTAGAACTTTCTACCAAGAGGTCATTGGCCCAGATAGGATGGAGTCTAAGGACTGGCTTCTTGAAAATGTCCTCATCAAACTGTTGCTACATGTTTATCCATTTTCTTCAACCTCCAGCAATTCCTTGTGAGACACTTGTGGGAGCACACATTACCCTCACCCACGTACTTATAGTATTCACAATACTTCTGATTATTCCATTTTGTTATTAATGTATTTATTTTTATATTCTTTCCTGTTCCAAAAGGGACTGGAATTCATATTATGAATACCTTGTTATTGTAAATAGTCATAGCAATCAGTGGTAACTTTTTGCCCTTGTAGCCTCAATTTTCTCATTTGTAAATAATATTAGGAAAACTAGCAAACCTAAATTTGTGTGGAAGAAATTCTTATCCTTTGTGCTTAAGTATTCATGAAAGTGCTGACATTTTGTATCCTTTTCACACTGCTAGTGTCAGGGAATGTATCATCACCTAGAGTCTTTGTTTCAGAATTGATTCTAACTCCACTGTAATCCCCAAGGATGATCCAGGATATGTTAGTGGTAATTTGACTGCTATGTGAGTCATCTCACTGGTTGCTCAGTTTAATTCAAGGACCATGACTGGTTAGCAAAGTCGTGTCTAACACAGTTTACCATATTTCAGGATTCATCCAGCTCTGACAGGACCCATGGGACTCCTTGAATCAAAGATCATTCAGGTACAGGGTTAGACCTCATGGACTTAAATCATGAATTGTCTAACTCTTTCCCTTCCTGCTGTGGCCTCTTTAGGTTCACTAAATCCCAGGACCTTGGTACTTATCCTGGTTTTATTCCTTCAATTTCATGCAGACTTCACTCGTCCTTCCTTTGGAACTTGGCTCTTCTCCAGACTGAAGTCTTTGTTCCTTTTTTCCCCTGAGAGCATTCCTTAATAACTCTCAGAGAAACACCCTCCCAAACTTGAAATTACTCCCTCAGATTTCCTTTTCCTATATTCTTCTGCAGATCGATGCTTGATTTTCCCTGTATTAAACCAATAATCATTTAGAAAACAAACTATAAAGATATATTGTAGTCACATCAGTAAACAACATAAACTCTTTAGGCATAAATATTAAAAGAAATGTGGACAATCTGCATATCTCCAAACTCATCAAGTTGTGTAAATTAAATACGTACAGCTTTTTATATGTCTGTTATACCTCAAGTGGTTAAAAAAAAAAAAGAGAATGTGTGTCTCATTCAAACGGACATAATTAAACAAAAGCAAACAAACAAATCCCAGACATTTAAAAAGAATCTTCTAGAAAGACCCAATATCCTAAAAAGTTATTCTACAATGGTCTATGAATCCAATATAATACCAATAAAAATATACTTAGAATATTTCTATTTTTTAATTTTTTAAGGTGTAATGATAAGAATTAGCCACACGTAAAAGTGCTTTAATACTAAACATGGAGAAAGCATAGGTTTTTAATTAGATGGCACTGAGATATTTGGCTAGCTTTAAGTATCACATAATATAAACTTTAAGAATAAAACTATGGATGGAATAAAACTGGTTGAATATTTTAAAAGTCTCATCATATACCACATTTTTAAATGTGAAATCATAAAGGAAATATATGATAAAGATGTATGCAAAACATTCATATAAACACACACACCACACGTACCACGTGCCAACTGAGGAAAATATGTGATTTTTTTTGCAAAAGTCATAACAGAAAATTTAATCCTTAGTATAAAAGTTTACAGAGATTTATTTTCTCCATAATGACAAGATGAACAATATAATACAAATTTTGGCAGAGCGCAAATGGACAAAACTTTGAGATTGGCAGAGTACGAAAGTGGGAATAGAAATAACCAATAGATATGAGAAGATATTTAACTTCACTGATATCTAATGTTACTAAAATTAATACAAAGGATTCTTTTTGACAATCATATTGGTAAATATTAAATAATTTTTCACATATATATTTCTGCACAGCAAATCATCTCAAAACATGGTGGCTTAAAACAACAACTACTTATTTTTCCTCCTCTCTGTACTTCAGGAATTTGAATGGGGATCAGTTAATTCGCTCCAGTGGCATTGGCTGGGCTCACCAATGCTGCTGAACTCAGCTGGCAGCTGGGCTGGACTGGAAAGTCTTAGAAGGCTTCACTTGTAACATCTGGTTCATTATGCTCCTTCATGTGGCTTTTCTCTTTCTCCATGTGATATCATAGCATTTATTTAGCAGTCTTGAGCTTGTTTTTATTTAAAGCATCATGGCTGCCTTTCCTGACCAAAAGTAGAAGGTGCTGGTCGCTTCGGAGCTTGGCCTAGAACCGGCACAGTGCCTCCTTTCCTGCATTCTGCTGGTCAAAACAAGTCAAACAGTGGAGATTCAAAGGGAGAGAATTAGCCTCCCCTCTTGACGGGAGGGATGGCATATGTGGAGACGGATGAGAGGAATTGTTACAGTACTTTTCTGAAGACTGTTATAATTGGTATTCAAAGTTGTGGAAGGTAGAAGGAAATAGGTGGTCTCATAAACTCTCTGGAGACACGAACAAGAGAATAGAATATTAAAAAGACACTTGAAATTATGTTTAAAACTATTTAAATTAACAATATCCATACGATTTGAGATGTATCTTCCAGGATCTATCCTACAGAAAATTGAGATTTCTAAAAATATATGAAAAATTATTCATGACAATATTTCTTGGTAAAAAATTAGAGAAAAAGATCCAAATACTTATCTCTGGAAGATAGGTTAAATAAAATATGGGATTTTTTCCCCCATATTTTAAAATATGGGATTACATAATTAAATACTGAGAAACTTCTTAAATATCTAGGGTTTTCACTAAGATGGAAAAGTGTTCCAATTGAAATCCTACATTAATTAATTCTTATTTATTCATTGGCTTATCAAAAAGCAGTTAGTGACTATCAACTATGATAAAAAAAACCTCTAAAAGAAAGTTTTTTTTTTATGACCATATTCTAATTCTTTTTTTTTTTTTTAACATCTTTATTGGGGTATAATTGCTTTACAATGGTGTGTTAGTTTCTGCTTTATAACAAAGTGAATCAGTTAAAAGAAAGTTTTATCTCTGTAGGAACTGACATCTGATCAGAGATTTTAGGACCTAGGATTATAACTATTACATTATGAGTCTACATGAGGAGATTTTTAACTTAGGATCATTTTCAAATAAAACTTTTAAAATGTATAGCTCTTTTCCACAGCCTGAAGCTTAATTTCTTTTGGCGCAAAATTAGTGAGAAATGATGTCTACATCGCTTAACTCTGATGAGCCTGTGCCTAAGTACAATTATTTTCACTGTAGGATTTATCATTACTCTCGGTGGATGTATCAATATATTTACCATGTACAATTTCTAACAACAAAAAAAGGAAGACTGAAAAATTTGTTTCCTGTTTTATAAAATATAATTGCCAAATCTTCCTAATGCAAATTTCGAAATCAGAATTTATTTACCATATGATTTATATTATGTAATCAGTATCTCTCAGGACTGTCATGGCATATTAGCTATGGTTTCTAAATAATAAATACTTCTGTCAGTAGTAAGCAGGTCCTCCCTGCTTTGCTCCCCATCCTTAGCCAGTGCAATCCAGAGAGCTTTTTGGCCCCAGAGCCTGCCGTCAGTTCTTGCTCCCCTTGGGGATTTAAGGGACTCCCCCTCAAAAGAAAATACCCTTGCTTCATATGCAGCTTTACCTCCTGGCACACTGGCCAACGTCGATTGCATAGAATTTTGGACCTTGTACAAATGTTCACTCTAGCACTTGCTTCCTTGGACTCTTATCTTCCTGTTTATTATTAATAATATACAACCTTTTTCTAAAGCATAGGATTTACATATGTTTTCTTGCTTATTTTTTAACTAATCCTATGGAGTAGGTACTTGTCTTAGGTTGGGAGTTTTAGCAGCAGAGCCTGAGGCAGGGGCTCTAGAGACAGTGACTTATTGAGGGAATGTTCTCAAAGAAGGTAAGTGAAAGAAGTAGGACAGGGCAGGGACAAAAAAACTAAGCAAAACATGGTGTCTGTTCGTGGCTAGTATCAGCCTGATTCCACAGGAAATGCTGGAGCACAGAAAGTGCTGTGCACGGAGTTGTTCCCAATTTGACACAAGGGAACTGGTGTTTCATGTCCCTAACTCAGTCAGTCACTGGCTGCCCATGGGGCAGGGGGATGGATAGTAAATTGTTAAAACCCCCCACTCATAGCACCTGGTGCTGGGTGTGTGGTCCAATACAGTGGATCAGAGCAGAGCATCAAAGCATCCTCTACTGTCCTACTATCCAGCCAGAATTACATATTTAGTAAGTAATAAAGAACTGCATTAATGTTCTCCTTAACCCCAAATTTAACTTTATTGTTCTAGACTTGGGGTTTGTTCAGATCCCTGATAATGTGGCAAGCTTCAAAACTGTCTGGCTCTCTCAGTGAATTCAAGTGAAAAGACTGCTTTGTAGAAGCCCAGATATAGGGTAAGGCTGAAGGATGAGCAGCTATCTTTTATTATTCCATTTCTATCTCTTCCCTGAACAGGTCAGACTTTGATGCCAGGAGTGACTTCATAGACAAGCAGAACGGTCCTTGGCACCTGGGAGTGACCTTGGCTCATTGCCATTTCAGTCTCTGTTTTCCTCGTCATGGTGGCTCATGTTAGGACTGGGATGGCCAGAAGTTTGGAGAGTCTCTGGGATAGTGGGAGGCAGGAAGGAAGTTCCAAAGATCTCAAGAAAAATTTGACTCACCCTTGTTACTTTTTCTAGGCAGTGTGGATTAAACTAGTACTCACTCAACCCTGAAGAACTGAACACACAAGGAAGTTGTGAAACATTCTTTCTCTTTTCTGCAACTGGATTAGGAATAAGACCTTCAGCATCTCAGTTGAAGCCCCGGGAACTCCAGGGATTCCTAAATTTTGAGGGGTGGTAGGTTGATACTGGGCAGGGAAGCATAGAATATGGTGGGTCGTGTCCATAATCGCTAGAGATACTGCTTTGCCCCTGACACCACACGTTGAATGTTGCTATTTTAGCATCACCACCTGATTCTGTTGTGGTGCAGTTTGCTGCATCCCAGTGACCAGGTAGCAACATCCATCTATTTTAGCTCATTTCATTTGACACATCATTGAATAATAATGTGAGCTAATTTTAGACAGTCTAATTCTTTGCATGGAATGTGTCCATGCCGAGAGGATTTTCACTGTGTATTGAAAATTTTAGTGTTCCTGAGTATGCAACTAATTTTGATTTAAAATGGTGTATGATTTAAAATGGTGTATGATTTAATTTCTTACGGAAATACTGTGACTTTCTTCCTGGAAGGGGGGTACCTTACAGTAACTGGAGACATACTGGGGAAACTATCAGACTTCTACTTTGTCTGGAGGCGGTTCAGGGTGACCATTTCACGTGGCAGGAATCTGAGATGGGTGGCTCAGGTGAAGGAGCTGTGCTTTATTTTTTAACCTCAATCCCTCAGTGTCATTCGGCAGTTTTCTGTGGATAAATATCTCTCTTCAGCTCTGAATCATTTCACAACAGCAAATCTCAGTGAATCTGTCAGGACTGAGTTGTCAGGGCTAATCACCATGGTTACATTTGGTAATACTCCCATCTGTGGTACCCGCGATGTAGGAGCACAACTGACTCCCCAAATCACCGAGCCTAATGCACCCGTACTGATGATGCCGTGACATGACAGACTGAGTTAAGAACTGCTTTTCCCTTCTCCATTGTACCCTCACACTCACACACACACACACACACACACACACACATTTGTCTATATGTTATTTAGAAGAAATGTATATTTCCTTGGTCACTATCTCACTAGGGATGTTTAGGGGGAAAAAAGAACAGAACAGAAAGAAATATACTTTTGCCTCTAAATCCAGGACTTGCCCCAGACCTCTTTCTTCTTACAGACAATACTTTCCTTCAACCACATTTCTCTCTGGCTTAATTTCTTTAAAAAGGAGATGACGAATACCTGCCACCACCTTCTCACCTCCTCTTAACTCCTTATCTCACAGTAACTGTAGTTCCACTTTTACAACTTCATTGAAGTTACTCTTGTCCATATAAACAATATCTTTTAAAAAAATATTTATTTTTAAATATTTATTTCGTTGGGCTGGATCTTAATTGTGTTAAGTGGGCTTCTTAGTTGCGGCACGTGACTCCTTAGTTGTGGCATGCATGTAGGATCTAGTTCCCTGACCAGGGATTGAACCTGGGCCCCGTGCATTGGGAGCATGGAGTGTTAACCACTGCGCCACCAGGGAAGTCCTGTGATGTCTTTATAAATGCTGAAATTGGGGGACACTAGTAAGTCCTTTGATGATTTAATCTCTTGCATAATTAACGATGCTGTTGAGTCCCTCTGTTAAGCAAACCAAACCAACGAAACAAAAAGCCCTTTTCTAATCATGACTTGGGATCTATCACTCACAACTGAATTTCTAAGTCTCTCCTCCTGGCTGTGGCTTCGTGGTGTCCTTTGAGGCATTTCTTCCTGACACTACATCTTAAATGTTGATGTTTCCCAGAGTTCTATGATTCTTCCTTCCCTTCTCTTATTCTATAAAGCTCCCTGGGTAATCTACCAACAACTATGGCTTCAGGTGTCACTGATAAGGACTTTTTGCCATGCCATCAATATTTACTTACAATTATATTCCTGTCCATAACATTTAGATGGTTCAGAGTGTAACTGACCAGTGAATGCCACTCAACATAGAATTCATTCATCTCAAAAGATATGCATTTGCAGTTCTCAACACACCCTTCTTACTGATCTGAGTTAAGAGATATTGATTCCTTTTTGACATTTGCCTTCCTAATAATACTGCCTGTCATTCAGCCCAAGTTTCCAATGTCTGGCATAAAATCTCTAGCACTAAGCACAGCATCGGGCTCATGGTAAATTCTCAATAAATGTGTATTGAATGAAACTGAAAGGGGTGCATAATGGGACATAAGAAGATGTTAAACCAAGTTAAATTACAGCAGTGATGGCAGCTTGATGTGCTGGGTGAACTGGTCAGAGAGACAAGTGTGCTGGTACTAAGTAGCTGTGTAACCCTGGAGAATGTTCTTAACCCGAGTCTCATTTTCTTCATCCATAATGTGTGTGTGTTGGGATGGAGGTTGAACAACATGATCCCTATTGTGTCTCTTCCAACGCTAAATAGTGATGTCTTATCCTATAGTGGGGAGATACCTCATTTCAGACCGTCCTTGGATGGGAGAATCATAATGTTAAGGGTTCTGTATGAGATATATGCCCATATATTTTCTTCTCTAATATCTCAGCTGAAGGGGTACCACAGAGATGAGCTTGTCAGAAACTGATACTTCTCTCCTGATAAGATATTTTCATTATTTCCCTTTCTAACTGAGGGGTCCCCAAAGAGCTTGGGTGTTTGTTTTGCACACGCTGCGCAGATGCAGAGGCAGGCATAGGAAGCTCTACCTGTGCCTTCCCAGGGAGCAGCTGAGTAAAAAGTAAATGATGTGTCTAAACAGCAAACCAATTCTTTCTAAATATAGGAACTTAATTACTTCTCTCATAATAAAACATGGGGGAGAAAGAGTATCTCTAGGTATTGAAATCCAAGCTAGGGTTTCGAATTAGACAAGTATTTCCTAATCTAGGCAACTTTAAACATAGCCAGAACTTTTATTTTTCTAGTGAAATGCTTGAAATCAAAATGAAGAGATTGTGTTTGCATACATTATTATGTATATTATTATGTGACAGTGGGGTATTTTTAAGCACTACCTCAGATAAGCAACAAGATGAAGCAGATGAATAGATATGGCAATAAGCTTATGAGAACAAACATCCTGCATGTGCTGCCTTTTTTATTTTTTAAAGAATTAAACAACTTAATGTGTTCAGTTTTTGATATCTGCCCTGCTCATCTTAGTTCACCTGTAACTTTGACTGTCAGTAATATAAGCTCTTAGCTCTGGACAGAAACCCCGGAAGAAAGAAACAAACTTGAACTTTGCTGTGATCCATGGCATAACAAAGCAAAACCTAAAGATGTAACCCCTCCACTCCCTACTTCCACCTCCCTGAATCGTTTTCACTTGGACTCAACCATTAAAGCCAAACCAAAAATAGCTATTGCATCAGCTTGTGTAATGTGACCAGTATTTTCAAGAAAAATATTATTGTCACAAATTTCTCATTTTTCCCCCTCAAGGTGAGAGGTAAATTTAGCATGATAATATGCAATTTGAAATTTCATTGCTTTTTCATTGCAAATACACATGTTTATAGTAAAAACAAATATGGATAAAGAACAAAAAGAAATTTACCTGCTTTGTCTGTCAGAATCCCAGCAGGAAACAGATGGTATACTCAAAGGGTTTCTTTAAGGGAAAGGAGTTAACAATGGGATTATTTATAGGAGTGTGGGCAGGGTTAAGGGAACCGAAAAGGGACCCTACACACCCAGAGCCTACTATCCCTGGGAAATGATTACAATTCCTCGGTTTACAAGGGCACAGGGAGGGAAAAGTATTACTGAAACTGGACTAGAATTATAACCTTGGAAGAGTGGCCATCCAATAGGAAATGAATTCATACATAGAACTGAAAACTACGGCCAGAACGGGAGGCAGGAAAGTATATCACTCAACCTTCATTTTCTGCACTGTTCGACTCTGAGATTGCCTCTCACTGGCTGAACCAAGAGAAGGCAAGAGAGCCTGAGAGATGAATTCCATAGGAAACAACACCCAAGCACCAGTCAGGACAAAGAAGGGTAGAGAACGGATGTAGAAGAGCAGAGAATTACCAACACACCAGTGATCCTAATACCTAGAAATATCCACTGTTAAGATAATATAAATCTTTCCACACCTACCTCCTATAATGGTTATAGAAGTTTTATTTCCCATTTCTGAGCATCCTATCAAATTAAGAATTTGTGTGTACATGTCAGTCTTTCAAAAGGAAGATGAAATCTGTTAGAAGGATCAGAAGAATGGTCTTACCTTCTTGTTAGCAGAAATAAAGTTGCTTTTCACAGATGTCGTCGTTGGAGTATTACCTTCTGTGTGTTGAGTAGGCTTTATTGAATTACATCTTATAGATCAAGGAAAAAGACATGGTCCTGGAATCCATGTAACCTTTATTCAATTTCTGTTGCCTTCTTAAGAATGATTTAGCAAAAATGTGGTTCATTGTACTAACCCAGTTCTGAATCTTCACGGTTGTTAACTGGGACGATGAAAAAACGAAGTTCCTAGTTTATATTTTTTAGAAGTAGGGAATACAGGTTTGCTTTTTATGTCTAGCCATGATACTCACGGGGATAATTGCATCCTACTTGTTTCTAACGGTCAAGTGCTACTACACAGCCTCTAGGATTTGGGGAGTGTGCTCCCACATTGCTCTCAGGACCTTGCCCAGTCCTTCAGCAGTATCTCTGGTCTGCAGAGGACAACTTCACTGGGTTTATTAATGATGTTGGTGCCTATCTGGGCAACACATCCATTAGCACTTTGGTAAATAGAGTGTCCTCTGGGTCTCCCATTGTAGTCAGCTAGTTAGTGTTCTGGTTTCAGATAGTACATCCACTCTAGAATGCTCATTCATCTGAGACATTTGATCCTTTCCTCCACTCTTTCCCATGATAGATCCAGCATCTCTACTTCTCTTAGTGTTTGCCATCTCTTTATCCGAGCTTCTAAAAACCAGTCAGGGTGTATGAGCACTGTCTCCCAGGGGACTTTTTATAGGTTATAACTCCAGGATAAAAAATCTTGTATTACATGTGAATGCTCTCATCTTGATAGTCTCTTTCATTTTACTTTACATCCTGCCGTCCATTGATCCAACGTTCTCAGCATCCAATACCACAAACACTCTCCGTGTTCTTGCCCCTATGTATAGACCAGGTCCCATAGCTCCCTTCACACACTGTCTCATTTTCTTCCTTAGCAAGCCCCGGACTCCTTGGGAAGGCAGGGTTATGTTGTGAGTTGACCTGTTTAGTGGTCTGATATATAAGAAGGCAGATGGCAGTAGATCCTGAAAGGAGCACACATTATCCAACAAAATGCTTTGTGTCATATTTAAGCAAGGAGAGAATGCTAAAGCTTTTAAACAAGAGAGGAATAGGCTAGTGGTGACCTATCGTGTTCAGACATATCTGGGAATTCAGGAATTCCAGCTTCTCCCACACAGATGTAACCATTTCAAGTCTCCGGGTCCTATTCCTTCACCATCAGGGCCCTGAATCAGCATAGCAGATCTGCTAAGGTTGATGGTTCATCCTCTTCTGGAATTCTGCTAATCTTAGGATTCTGTCCTGGGATGGAACATCAACAGTTTTTGTCCTCGGCTGATGAGATGAGAATCCGGTGGTTCACTGCTAAGGAGACCCCCTTCTAATTCACCTTATATTGCTGGTTAACCAGTCCATTGATGGCTCCCATCTATCTGATTCCATAATCTTTATGCATACAATTTCCCTTGGGCCTCCCAAATCCTACAATACTGCATCACCTCCTAGTGCAGTTCCTTCTGCTGGATTCCAGTACCAGTTTCACTACTGGTGAAAGTTTTAACGGTGACCCTGAGATTATAACAGGAGTTATATGTACTCTTTTTTAGATTCTTTTCCCACACAGGTCATTACAGAGTATTGAGTAGACTTCCCTGTGCTATACAACAGTTTTCCTTAATG
The DNA here is from genome assembly GCF_964270905.1 of Leucopleurus acutus. NCBI lineage: Eukaryota > Metazoa > Chordata > Mammalia > Artiodactyla > Delphinidae > Leucopleurus > Leucopleurus acutus. Next base: position 28,798,207 of record NC_139149.1, read on the forward strand.
GAGGCATTTGTATTCCCCTCATCAGTAATTGGGTGTGGGTTGCCCTCTAGGAGTGGGCAAGCTTCCTCTGACAGAGAGCAACTCCTGGAAAGGGACTCAGCTCCGTGTAATCAGCAACTAACCCTCCTGGGGAGTGGAGGAGTGTCCCAATCCACAGCTTCCACTCTGAGTATTTCCTATACTGGTGGAGAAAGAGCATATCAGCTAAGGCTGATAGTTCCACCTTTCCTGGAGTTCTGATGTCAATTATTTCAATGACTTTATTACACCTGGATTTCCTTAACTTCGGATGAAATGAGAAGTTGGATAATTTAACAGATTATAGTCTTGTGGGCACAGTTTCTTATAGGCATATATCTAATACCAACCATATCAGGTAAGACTAGTGAAGGATTTGAAAAAATTTAACATCTACATCATTTTCTAGATAACACCCATACCAGTATGAGAACTATAACATAAACTTTAAAAAATTTATCACAGAACTTTCACAGAACTTATCACAGAACTTAGACTTCATAATTGTCACATATGTATTGTCCTGGCAGTGGTTTTTTAAAACAGAACTCTTTCTCACTCATAAAGTCAAGTTAATATTCTCAATGTGCAATGTAGTCTAGGTACAGGTTTAAAATGTTTCCAAATCCATTAACAATTGAAAGCTTTGTGCTAAAACAACCTAAAGTGTTCAGAATTATGAAGTAAATATTTAAAAACATGGAATGATTCAAATAAAGTATTAAAAAGAGTAGTAAGGAACACCTTTGTAAAGATTCCAAAATCTAGTATTCGGCAGGAAACAATTAGGAGAATTTTACATATTGATGATATCCACAGAAGTACAAAATGGAAGAAATAATCATTATACAAAGGAGCAGCAGACCTGGTATTAACAGGGTCACCACTAGAGCCTTTATGCAAATTTAACAAAATTCAGTATCCTCTCTGAGCAGATTTTCCTCTGGGAATACACTGCTTGGCAAACAGCTAAGTTTCTTTGTATGAAATAAGAAAAGGTTCCACATATTCTAGCCTGATGTAGGCCTGTGCTGGGGAGTGTACTTGGCAAGCAGAGTGTAGTCTAAATTCCAGTCCCCACTTGCTCCCTCAGTTTGATGCTGTTGTGCAGTGAACAACCAGTACAACTGTATCTGGTGGCCGTAGGTCTTATAATGGTTATTGAAGGCATTCATTCAAATGGTTTGTTTAGAGAGATCCTGAAGAATTGCAAACCAGCCTGTCACATGGCCTGCATTTTTCAAGACTGAATCAATATTAAATTTATTAAGAATCACATTAATATTTATTTTTGTTATCAATAAGTGGTTTTAATATCCTTTTTACCTGTTACCACTTTAATTCTAATTAAATTGTCATTTGAGTAGGCCGAATAAATGACGCTTACAAAAGGCAAATGTTGACTATGGAAGAAGGAAGTTCTGGTGCAGGAAACAATGCTAAGAAATATACAGGAAGGAAGGACTAACAGAGGGCAGCCCTAGAATATTTTGGTGCAGTGAATGGGAGACCAAAAATCAGACTTAGGAGCTGACCTGAGGTGCAGTGTCTAGAAAGTAATATTGACACTTTAGCTTTCTGTGATAAAACCTCTCACTTGTTTGAGATGATTGGGATGATTTTGCTCAGTCAATCATGTTAGAATATGTGGGGGAAAACCATAACTAGTTTACATCAACATGAAGTTCGGAGACACCTCAAAAGATGGAAGAGGAAGGGAGAAGCATTTCCTCTCTAATTTATCACTGTGTCAATTTCCCCGAAACATTTCCAATCAAATTATAGTACTTAATAACCTTGATCTCACTTATCACTGATTTGAGGTACATTTTCTCAGCACTTTTTCTGTCAAAAATTTTTCAACACAACAAACATATTTTATACACTGGTAATCAAGTGATAAGATATAGATAATCTGGTTTGGAGTTTATAGGGGCTATTTTTAAACTCTATAATTTACACATAATTTTAATTTATGCCATAAAGAAATAAAAGTAAATGAATAAGTAAATGAAGCTATGTAAATATATGCTCTGTCAAGTAGAAGGGGGGGGTGTGAAACAAATCAGTCTATCATGTCTAAAAGACATGGCTCATATTAGCAAATTACTCCATCTCTCACTCATAGCATCCTTAGACTCAGGACTGAAATATCTCTGTGTGATATCCTTCAGTTGAAAAGGACTGATTTTGAATCCTGGAATCCTTCATAATCTACTGAAATCACCCTTTATCATCACTTGCTAATGGCACCAACAAACCTAAGATTGAAATTAAACAGCTAGAAGATTGATTCAAGAGACCTTTGTCAAACACTTCATCTAGTTTCAGTTGGGCTATTTATTAGACTAGATGCTAAAAGCTCTATGCAGAAAAGGCTGTATGTTTTTTACAGTGAAAGGTTAGAGTGGACATCAGAGGAGCTAGTGCAAGCAGGGTGGAGGGTAGGAGAGCAGTTCATAGGCAAAGTTCAGGGTCTGTATGGACCAAAGGTGGATGGGTGTGGCATGAGGGAGAAAGCAAGGCTCAGGGAATGGCCTGGAAATCAAGAGATCAAGATTCTGGATGGCTAGGAGGTCCAGGCCTCTATTAGCAACAGCAGAAAGGAGAGTCTGAGAACTGGGAAGTCAAGCAGAGGCCAGAGAGGCCGAAGTGTGTTAAACATTCACTTAATGCACATTTATTGACTAAAGGGAAAATCACAGGCTACTTCAATTCCTAGACTCATGTCTGTCATCTCTCGAAGAAGGTAAAATTTAGAAATCTGCATGAGAAGCAGATATCAATGGTTTTTTTCTTTTTTTTAAAGGTTTTTGAAATTCAATACATCATAAAGATTAGAATAATAAGCAGTGATTAGAATACATTACTTAATATAATTGGAAATATCTAAGTTAAGGATAATGGCCTTTCCTTGTCCTTCATATAACTTGTTCATTCTCTTGATTTATCATTATTTAAAAAGTAAGAACACCAAGTATTTCCAAGTAGAACTTTGGTTGTAATTCTTATCCTATTATCTTTGATTTAAGCAATCATTGGGTCCCATGTTGCTCTTGGGTGCCTTTCTCATGAATATGTCTTAGCTCCTTAAGTAGCTGGTGTTTTTTAAGTGCAATATGTAATTGTCTATAAATTTTAAAATCTTGTATTCGTAAATTATGCACTTTATTTTTACCTTTTTATTGTATTTTACTGAAGTCTTCATCTTAGTTCATAAATAATTCCTTTATATAGGGAAAAAAAGGTACTTGCTTTATTTTTCCATCTGGAGAGTTAATCAGTACTTTTATTAGTTCCTTCATTCAAAAATGATATTATGGATAGCTTATTGGTGATAGATTCTGTCCACAAACACTCAAGAGTAGAGAGAGTATAAGCAAAAAATAGATAAGTATACAGCAAATAAAGAAGAGGATGTTATATTGTAATATGTGCTATGAAGAAAATAAACAAGGAATTTCGAGAGAGAGCAAGGAGGAGAGGAGCTCAGGGAAGAAAGGAAAATAGGAACTTGGAGAATGCACAAAAGTAACCGAAAAAAAACAACAGGGGAAAGAAAGAGAAAGTGATATGGCAGGTTCTTAGTTCATCCTGTGACCGTGTGGATGAGAACAGACAAGGAATGTTCTCATGGAACAGGCAGATAACCCAAAGTGTTGGTCTTCCTTACAATGAAACTCTCTAAGAATTTCATGCTTATTTTCTTCAAGTTCTAAATATTTGGTATCATTTGCAAGGAATTGCAATAGGTAATTGATGGCTTTCTAGAGGATTGAGACATAAGCACAGAACCAAGGATGAGATTTCACTACTATAATCACTGAACCTGCCCTAAAGTAACATAACTAGTAGGCAGTTGTTCAATTCGCTTATATTTCCTCAACTATTATTAAAATATTGAGCTGCATCTCTATGTTCTTCGATCATAATTTTGTTCAGTTGTTACCTTCTTAGGTCATTGAATAAAATAGAAGAAAAATCCACAAATTAGAGCGTATTTACGTATGTGAGCATTTATTCTTAATAGCAAAATCTTATTCTTTTTCATTTTTATTTAATATATTATTTTAACAACTTTTAGCATGTTTTTCCAAAAGTTAGGTGACATAATAATTTCTTTAATCTGAAAATAACTCTTTGGTAGCTGGAAACTGTTAACTCAGACAAGTAATTAATAAATATTGGCTCCCAGAATTGTTCTTGTTGTAGAAGGGGAAAAATTGCTCATGGAAAGCATAAAAACTTTTAATACTGATGTTGGGGAATAATTTTTATCCCACTGGTTCTCAGAAAGTAAATAATGTGTAATGAAATCAAATAAAATTGTTCCTAGTTTCTCTCTTAGACTGCAGATAGCAGTAAGAAACTCCTTCCCTTATTACTACTTCGTTTTGTTTGGTTCTCATCACCTTTATTGCCTGATGAACTTTAGCTATAGGTGAAAGAAGTGATAGTTTCTTTTAATTGACAAACACTAGAATTCAAAGACAAGGACTCAGCATTACATCAGATGCCCAGAGTGTGTGAAACTCACACTCACATACAGGCAAGGCTTCTCTGAATTTTCTCGCTTTGTCGGGACAGAAGAGGAGAACTCTAGTTTATCCTTAGAGCTAAGTATAACTGGTGTTGTCATTTGATGGTGACAGCCAAAAAGAAGCGAGCAATATGACTAAACTCTAATAAAACCATATTTTGACAAATTTAAAACCACATGAATGTATAGAAAATTTTCTTCTTTAAAATCGATGCTTTGTGTCTTATTAATTATACTGTTTTCTGTGTGTGTGTGTGCACTCACTAAGTGCCAAGCACCGCTCTAAGTATTTTATTTGCAATTCTTATGTGAACGTATTATCGGTACCACTGCACTGCCAATTATGAGACGGGGAAACTAAGGCACGGATAGTGAGTCATTTATCCAAAATTAGCTAGGTAGTTAGTGGTGAAGTTGGGATTCACGTCCACTAGTCGGATTCTAGAGTCTTTGCTCTTAACACCATACATATATACACGAGTTGTCCTCGCTTAAATGTTTCCCCATTTTCAAGTATATCTACCCTGAATACTTCATTTTGCCCATCACTTCTTTTTAATATGAAGGACATTACTAGGCTATACTTGGTTTCAATTCATACTTTCAGCCTTCATATTTTCTAGTGAAATTATTATTTAGTTATATACATTGGCATGCAGAATATTTCCTTTGCCATTGACATTAATCTTTAAGATAAAATCCTATAAAGTTCTGACACATGAAAAAGTTTCCTAGGATGTTTGGATTATTCTTTTAAAATTTGACCATTGTTACTTTCTTCGGAGACGTCACTGAAGTTATTTCAAACCCCACGGTTTGGAATGAGTTCAGTTCAGGGAAATGAGATGGGTGAAATTATCAGTAGTGTGATGTATTTAATCTTTCAGCTCTAGGCAACTGGTTTAGATATAGCCTGAGGTGAGAGCTCTTTTTGTATGACAGTTTCCTGTTAGCCCAGGTGAAATGAGTTAGTGGTATCATACCATTTCCTATAGTCAGGTACCCACATCGTAATTGGCACCAGACTTTACAGTCTCCATAGTGAGTTCTTGGAGGGCAAATGTCTCATTACTCTGAGGAAACCCACCAAATGATATTTTAGTCTCAAAATGAGAGATGTGCCCCCTTTTTATCCTTATTATCTAAATTCTATGCCCTATAATTCATTGCCCTATATTCAAACATAGTTATTAAGCTAGTGGGAAACCCAGAGATAAATAATCATCCAAATTATTTTAATATCTTTAAAAAATAACTGTTTACCCTTCCCTTTCCCCTCCCTCCCTCCCTCCCCTCTCCTCCCCTCCCCTCTCCTCCCCTCCTTCCGTCCTCCCTCCCTTCCTTCCTTTTCTTTCTCCTTTCTCCCCCCCACCACAGACACACACACACACACACACACACACACACACACACACACACACAAATGTCAAGAAATAATAAGCAAAATACATGACTCTAAATAATTCATATTAAAAATTTTAGTTCTACAGTAGAGAAGGTCTTTGCATAATATATTATAAAGAAAGAGATAAGGAAAGAGTTTAGTATGTATGTTCCTTCACCAGTTTTTTTTCTCACTAAAGATACAAACATCCTCAATTTTACACAGACAACGTGAGTATTCTCATGGACAGCCAGAGGTTAAGAAAGTGACGCTGGCTGGTTTGGATTCATCTCCCTTTCCCTGGAGTTTTGGTACTACAAAAAGGCAAAGGAATTTTATTCTGGATTGTATAGTAACTTTTTGAGTGATTTGTCACATGTTTTTTGGTTCTCTAAATACTGCAGACCACTTCAATTTGTTTCACTTCCCTGAAGTTGACCCATTACTTGGATTTTATTTGCAAGCCCTTATTTTTAGAAAGAGGGCAGAAGGATAGACCACAAAATTATCTTTACAAAGTGAAATCATTTAAATTTGAGCAGATACCAAGTCAAGGTTCAGTAAATCATTTTTATATATATTCTCTACACATACATTCAGTGTGCCTAATGTAAGGTACAACTAGGAATAATTAAAATATTTCCATTGCCTTCCACCACTTTCTTTTTTTTTTTTTTTTTGCAGCAATGAACATTGGGGTGCATGTGTCCTTTTTTTTTTTATCTTTATTGGAGTATAATTGCTTTACAATGGTGTGTTAGTTTCTGCTTTATAACAAAGTGAATCAGTTATACATATACATATGTTCCCATATCTCTTCCCTCTTGTGTCTCCCTCCCTCCCACCCTCCCTATCCCACCCCTCTAGGTGGTCACAAAGCACCGAGCTCATCTCCCTGTGCTATGCGGCTGCTTCCCACTAGCTATCTATTTTACGTTTGGTAGTATATATATGTCCATGTCACTGTCTCACTTTGTCACAGCTTACCCTTCCCCCTCCCCATATCCTCAAGTCCATTCTCTAGTAGGTCTGTATCTTTATTCCTGTTTTACCCCTAGGTTTTTCATGACATTTCTTTTCTTAAATTCCATATATATGTGTTAGCATACGGTATTTGTCTTTCTCTTTCTGACTTACTTCACTCTATATGACAGACTCTAGGGCCATCCACCCCATTACAAATATCTCAATTTCGTTTCTTTTTATGGCTGAGTAATATTCCATTGTATATATGTGCCACATCTTTATCCATTCATCCGATGATGGACACTTAGGTTGTTTCCATCTCCTGGCTATTGTAAATAGAGCTGCAGTGAACATTTTGGTACATGACTCCTTTTGAATTATGGTTTTCTCAGGGTATATGCCCAGTAGTGGGATTGCTGGGTCATATGGTAGTTCTATTTGTAGTTTTGTAAGGAACCTCCATACTGTTCTCCATAGTGGCTGTACCAATTCACATTCCCACCAGCAGTGCAAGAGGGTTCCCTTTTCTCCACACCCTCTCCAGCATTTATTGTTTCTAGATTTTTTGATGATGGCCATTCTGACTGGTGTGAGATGATATCTCATTGTAGTTTTGATTTGCATTTGTCTAATGATTAATGATGTTGAGGATTCTTTCATGTGTTTGTTGGCAGTCTGTATATCTTCTTTGGAGAAATGTCTATTTAGGTCTTCTGCCCATTTTTGGATTGGGTTGTTTGTTTTTTTGTTATTGAGCTGCATGAGCTGCTTGTAAATTTTGGAGATTAACCCTTTGTCAGTTGCTTCATTTGCATATATTTTCTCCCATTCTGAGGGTTGTCTTTTGGTCTTGTTTACGGTTTCCTTTGCTGTCCAAAAGCTTTGAAGTTTCATTAGGTCCCATTTGCTTATTTTTGTTTTTATTTCCATTTCTCTAGGAGGTGGGTCAAAAAGGTGATTTATGTCATAGAGTGTTCTGCCTATGTTTTCCTCTAAGAGTTTGATAGTTTCTGGCCTTACATTTAGGTCTTTAATCCATTTTGAGCTTATTTTTGTGTATGGTGTTAGGGAGTGAACTAATCCCATAATTTTACACGTAACTGTCCAGTTTTCCCAGCACCACTTATTGAAGAGGCTGTCCTTTCCTCACTGTACATTCCTGCCTCCTTTATCAAAGATAAGGTGACCACATGTGCGTGGGTTTATCTCTGGGTTTTCTATCCTGTTCCATTGATCTATGTTTCTGTTTTTGTGCCAGTACCATACTGTCTTGATTACTGTAGCTTTGTAGTATAGTCTGAAGTCAGGGAGCCTGATTCCTCCAGCTCCATTTTTTGTTCTCAAGATTGTTTTGGCTATTCGGGGTCTTTTGTGTTTCCATACAAATTGTGAAATTTTTTGTTCTATTTCTGTGAAAAATGCCATTGGTAGTGTGATAGGGATTGCATTGAATCTGTAATTGCTTTGGGTAGTAGAGTCATTTCATAATGTTGATTCTTCCAATCCAAGAACATGGTATATCTCTCCATCTATTTGTATCATCTTTAATTTCTTTCATCAGTATCTTATAATTTTCTGCATACAGGTCTTTTGTCTCCTTAGGTAGGTTTATTCCTAGATATTTTATGCTTTTTGTTGCAGTGGTAAATGGGAGTGTTTTCTTGATTTCACTTTCAGATTTTTCATCATTAGTGTATAGGAATGCCAGAGATTTCTGTGCATTAATTTTTTATCCTGCTACTTTACCAAATTCATTGATAAGCTCTAGTAGTTTTCTGGTAGCATCTTTAGGATTCTCTATGTATAGTATCATATCATCTGCAAACAGTGACAGCTTTACTTCTTCTTTTCCCATTTGGATTCCTTTTATTTCCTTTTCTTCTCTGATTGCTGTGGCTAAAACTTCCAAAACTATGTTGAAGAAGAGTGGTGAGAGTGGGCAACCTTGTCTTATTCCTGATCTTAGTGGAAATGCTTTCAGTTTTTCACCATTGAGGACGATGTTGGCTGTGGATTTGGCCTTTATTATGTTGAGGAAAGTTCCCTCTATGCCTACTTTTTGAAGGGTTTTTATCATAAATGGGTGTTGAATTTTGTCGAAAGCTTTCTCTGCATCTATTGAGATGACCATATGGTTTTTCTCCTTCAATTTGTTAATATGGGTTATCACATTGATTGATTTGCGTATATTGAAGAATCCTTGCATTCCTGGAATAAACCCCACTTGATCACGGTGTATGATCTTTTTAATGTGCTGTTGGATTCTGTTTGCTAGTATTTTGTTGAGGATTTTTGCATGTATGTTCATCAGTGATATTGGCCTGTAGTTTTCTTTCTTTGTGACATCCTTGTCTGGTTTTGGTATCAGGGTGATGGTGGCCTCGTAGAATGAGTTTGGGAGTGTTCCTCCTTCTGCTATATTTTGGAAGAGTTTGAGAAGTATAGTGTTAGCTTTTCTCTAAATGTTTGAAAGGATTCGGCTGTGAAGCCATCTGGTCCTGGGCTTTTGTTTGTTGGAAGATTTTTTTTTTTTTTTGCTGTACGTGGGCCTCTCACTGCTGTTGCCTCACCCGCCACGGAGCACAGGCTCCAGACACGCAGGCTCAGCGGCCATGGGTCACGGGCCCATCCTTTCCGTGGCATGAGAGATCCCCCTGGACCGGGGCAAGATCCCGTGTCCCCTGCATCAGCAGGCGGACTCCCAACCACTGCACCACCAGGGAAGCCCTGTTGGAAGATTTTTAATCACAGTTTCAATTTCAGTGCTTGTGATTGTTCTGTTCATGTTTTCTATTTCTTCCTGATTCAGTCTTGGCAGGTTGTGCATATCTAAGAATTTGTCCATTTCTTCCAGGTTGTCCATTTTATTGGCATAGAGTTGCTTGTAGTACTCTCTCATAATCTTTTGTATTTCTGCAGTGTCAGTTGTTACTTCTCCTTTTTCATTTCTAATCCTATTGATTTGAGTCTTCTCTCTTTTTCTCTTGATGAGTCTGGCTAATGGTTTATCAATTCTGTTTATCTTCTCAAAGAATCAGCTTTTAGTTTTATTGATCTTTGCTATCATTTCCTTCATTTCTTTTTCATTTATTTCTGATCTGATCTTCATGATTTCTTTCCTTCTGCTAACTTTGGGTTTTTTTTGTTCTTCTTTCTCTAATTGCTTTAGGTGCAAGGTTAGGTTGTTTATTCGAGATCTTTCCTGTTTCTTAAGGTAGGATTGTATTCCTATAAACTTCCCTCCTATAACTGCTTTCGCTGCATCCCATAGGTTTTGGGTCGTCATGTCTCCATTTCATTTGTTTCTAGGTATTTTTTTGTTTCCTCTTTGATTTCTTCAGTGATCACTTCGTTATTAAGTAGTGTATCGTTTAGCCTCCATGTGTTTGTATTTTTTACAGATCTTTTCCTGTAATTGACATCTAGTCTCATAGCATTATGGTCGGAAAAGATACTTGATACAACTTCAATTTTCTTAAATTTACCAAGGCTTGATTTGTGACCCAAGATATGATCTATCCTGGAGAATGTTCCATGAGCACTTGAGAAAAATGTGGATTCTGTTGTTTTTGAATGGAATGTCCTATAAATATCAATTACATCCATCTTGTTAATGTATCATTTAAAGCTTGTGTTTCTTTATTTATTTTTATTTTGGATGATCTGTCTATTGGTGAAAGTGGGGTGTTAACTATGAATGTGTTACTGTCGATTTCCCCTTTTATGGCTGTTAGTATTTGCCTTATGTATTGAGGGTCTCCTGTGTTGGTTGCATAAATATTTACAATTGTTATACTTCTTGGATTGATCCCTTGATCATTATGTAGTGTCTTTCCTTGTCTCTTGTAATAGTCTTTACTTTAAAGTCTGTTTTGTCTGATACGAGAATTGCTACTCCCCCTTTCTTTTGGTTTCCATTTGCATGGAATATCTTTTTCCATCCCCTTACTGTCATTCTGTATGTGTCTCTAGGTCTGAAATGGGTCTCTTGTAGACAGCATATATATGGGTCTTGTTTTTGTATCCATTCAGCCAGTCTGTGTCTTTTGGTGGGAGCATTTAATCCATTTACATTTAAAGTAATTATTGATATGTATGTTCCTATTCCCATTCTCTTAATTGTTTTGGGTTTGTTATTGTAGGTCTTTTCCTTCTCTTGTGTTTCTTGCCTAGAGAAGATCCTTTAGCATTTGTTGTAAAGCTGGTTTGGTGGTGCCGAACTCTCTCAGCTTTTACTTGTCTGTAAAGGTTTTAATTTCTCCATCAAATCTGAATGCGATCCTTGCTGGGTAGGGTAATGTTGGTTGTAGGTTTTTCTCCTTCATCACTTTAAATATGTCCTGCCAGTCCCTTTTGGCTTGCAGAGTTTCTGCTGAAAGATCAGCTGTTAACCTTATGGGGATTCCCTTGTGTGTTCTTTGTTGTTTTTCCCTTGCTGCTTTTAATATGTTTTCTTTGTATTTAATTTTTGACAGTTTGATTAATATGTGTCTTGGCATGTTTCTCCTTGGATTTATCCTGTTTGGGACTCTCTGTGCTTCCTGGACTTGATTAACTATTTCCTTTCCCATATTAGGGAAGTTTTCAACTATAATCTCTTCAAATATTTTCTCAGTCCCTTTCTTTTTCTCTTCTTCTTCTGGAATCCCTATAATTCGAATGTTGGTGCGTTTAATGTTGTCCCAGAGGTCTCTGAGACTGTCCTCAGTTCTTTTCATTCTTTTTGCTTTATTCTGCTCGGCAGTAGTTATTTCCACTACTTTATCTTCCAGGTCACTTATCCGTTCTTCTGCCTCAGTTATTCTGCTATTGATCCTCTCTAGAGTATTTTTAATTTCATTTATTGTGTTGTTCATCGTTGCTTGTTTCATCTTTAGTTCTTCTAGGTCCTTGTTAAATGTTTATTGAATTTTCTGTATTCTATTTCCAAGATTTTGGATTATCTTTACTATCATTATTCTGAATTCCTTTTCAGGTAGACTGCCTATTTCCTCTTCATTTGTTAGGTCTGGTGGGTTTTTAATCTTGCTCCGTTATCTGCGGTGTGTTTTTCTGTCTTCTCATTTTTCTTATCTTACTGTGTTTGGGGTCTCCTTTTTGCAGGCTGCAGGTTCGTAGTTCCCATTGTTTTTGGTGTCTGTCCCCAGTGGCTAAAGTTGGTTCAATGGGTTGTGTAGGCTTCCTACACAACACAGGGAGTAGTGCCTGTGTTCTGGTGGATGAGGCTGGATCTTGTCTTTCTGGTGGGCATGTCCCTTCCACCACTTTCTTAAAAACAATGATTGCATCTTAGTCTTACTGTACAGCCAATTTCAGCATGAGAATGACATTTCTTCCCCTGAAAGTATAATATTTTGTATTTTGCAAAATACAGAGTGGGGACATAAATTTCCATTTCAGAAACATACTGAATAAAAGAACGCTAGGGATAGAAGTATCTTTAGATTCATTCACATTTTTCAGAAGTAGAAGTTGAGTACTGGGCAGATAAAGTAATTTGTCTAAGATTTCCTGTCATTGTTATATTTTAAGATTATCTTTTAAAATGAGATCAGTGTTTTATATTTTATCTTCATGGCATAATTCACCTTCCATAACAGCTGTGCAGTGCAAAACAGAACGTATAATCCAACAAATGTAAGGTGAATTGTAATTTGACCTAGCCTGTGTGAATTGAGTGTCAAATTTCTCCCCCTTTTTCTTTTTGCTAAATAAATAAATAAACTACAACAAATAAACAAAAACACCATAAAGACATGTGCTTCTTCCTTATAGAAATTTCTTTTTAATATAGGAGCAATTGAATGAAATACATAATGTTAAGAAATGAGTCATTCATGTCATCTCTTATTGTGAGTATTTCACAAAGAATTGATAAATGACATCAATGTTTTTCTTGCCAAATTCCTCTTCAACTTCAAAAAGAGTAATATCCTAACTTTCCTTCCTTTTTAAAAAACCCTTACTCTTCCCAAATAGACTAAAAGTCATTCGTGAGCATTATTTAATCTTCCCACAACTTTTCTTTGAAAATGTAACAAGAAAAGGAAGTGGCATATGTCATTTATTCAGTTATAAACTACTTGCTTTTGAGATACAGTATATTTGCTAGCACATACATGTTGTATTTAAACATTAAGTGAAATCGTTACTTTATAAAGAGCTGAGCTATTTGCCCCAATAGGTTTTCTCATGGGATTCAGGATATCAGCCTGCTGTGCATCCTTTTCTCTTGTTCAATTTATGATATGCATCAATTCTTCTTAAGGGCATAAGTTGTTTTTTTAACACCAAATTGGAATAAATGCTTTAAGTCTTACTGTTATTTCATTAACTGGTTTCACCAATTCTACCACAGAAGTAGAGATAAAAAGTTATTCTTGAGCAGAAAAACATTACTGTGATATTAAAAAGCTGCAGCTTACCTATTAGCCTCATACTATTGGACAAATAAAACCGCTACTCAAGGTTCAATAAGAGATCATAGAGGTTGTAAGAGGAGCCTCTAAAAGCATCACAGCACATGAATTAGAATCTCTTCTTTGTATCTAAAACCTGCTCTTTTATGCTGTTATATGCTCCCTACCCTCCAAAATTCAAATGCACCCTGAATTTGAAAGCCGATTAATGAGCCATTAACAAGCTCTGCAAGAGTGTTCTGTCCAATAGCAATCAACAGCTCCTTCTTCCATTGGATATATAGCTTCCATATTCTTAGAGATATTTATTTGGTTAATTGATCATTACTGCCATGCTGGATAATATGCATTTACAAGGAAATAGCTGAAGCCTCAGCTTTTAAGACAGTAACAAATTATTACCTAAAATGAAAATTGCATTCGGCAATAGCACGGTAAGTTGTTTTGTGTAGTGTGTCTGTGTGTGTGTGTGCGTGCGCATGTGCTTGTTTGTGTATTAATCTATTTATTTATTTAAGATTTGTTGCCAACTCGAGATTGTATTTTTTTCTCGACATCCTCATTAGCCCCTGAAGTAATGGAAATAAGTGTGATCTTCATACTTGACTCTCAGGAGAATGACAATCTGACTCAAGCCTGAATCCAGTGCTGTAGATTGTACGTGGCATTGATATCTTTGTACTAATGGGCTACTGGATCATCTCAGAAATGACTTAAAATTGTTGCCAAGTTGGGGGTGAGGGCAACTCATGAAATATGCATATATTATATGGGAGGACAAAGAGCCTTCCGGTGGGCCTAGCTCTGCACTCCTTAAGACTGGCTTTATTCATCAGATTGACTGGTTTTGACCTGACAAGAGTTTCAGACTTGAAGGGAAAAGACTTTCAGGATCTATGGTAGGTAAAATGTAAGTGTGTGCAAAAATATTTTAGAGTCTGCGATGAGACGGGTAAACACTGTGCGCAATTCTTGGAAGGGTATCCTTGGCGATGGTAGATAGGGCTGAGCAAGGATTAGCAGGGGGAGCATAGGAGCGTTTTGGAAAGTGAAAGTAAATTTAGAGACATTAAAATAGTCCCTGGAATTACCTAAAGACAGCTTTTAGCAAATGATAAAATAATGTTTGTGAAACGTTGACCAACATTTTTCCTGTATCTTTTCTCCTCATTTGAGTGCATAGACAATTTTTGTATTCTCATCGCCTTAGTTTATGTATATAACAAAAGAATGCAAAGAAAAAGAAAATCTCTTCCTTGCTTCTGAGTTTTAAAAACCTAGGCACGGGCTTCCCTGGTGGCGCAGTGGTTGAGAGTCCGCCTGCCGATGCAGGGGACACGGGTTCGTGCCCCGGTCCGGGAGGATCCCACATGCCGCGGAGCGGCTGGGCCCGTGGGCCATGGCCGCTGAGCCTGCGCGTCCGGAGCCTGTGCTCCGCAGCGGGAGAGGCCACAACAGTGAGAGGCCCGCGTACCGCAAAAAAAAAAAAAAAAAAAAAAAAAAGCCTAGGGACTTGGGGAAAAGATGAGGACTCAAGCCATTAAAAAAAAACAAAGTTGGAGAAAATCTCATCTGTAGGAGTGAGTCCTTTGCAACTCTTTCAACTGGAAGAATAGCCATAATGAAAATTCCTCACCTGGAGTGAAGGAAGTTAGAGAAGAGGATCTGAAAGGAGGGCAGATGTGATAGTTTTCAGAAGTCAACATGGGTTCAGAACATGGGGCAGTGCCTGAAAGGGAGATAAATATAGCAGCACCAACATAGAAGCCTGGCGTAGATAGGAAGCACCGTTAGGGCAGGTGGGAATTGTACAAGTGAAGGTGGAGAGATAAGGGGCCAAGTCAGACAGCTGGCAGAAGCAGGACTCTGACGCCCACGCCTACCTGAACTCAATCACACCATTACCCATTGTCTCCTTAAAATACTGGGTCATAAGTTTGGTTACTTTTAAAACTGGAAAACTGGAATAACTCAGTTTCTTCAGCCTGACAGGGATTACACAACTTCTACACAGAAATATTTAAGAAATATCTGCGTTTCCCTAGAATCATATTTTTATTGCTATAAAACATCATAGAATCCACACAGAACAATAATATAGAATAGAATGTCTATAAAGCTAGTGGACAAGAGGTAAGAATTTGAAAGATGAATTCATGAGTAACTAAAACTCAGTGTAGGCAGCTTCGATATTTGACAGTTACAGTTTTAACAATCTTCTTGTATTTAATTCCATAAATTACTTCAGTATATGGGTACATGTTCAAATATGCTTTTAAGTATTTCTCATAAGTCACAATTACTTAGTAATAAGAAAATGACCATAAAACACTCCTTCTTGTGTCAGGAAGGATTGCCTCCATTTTCATCCTGTTTCCTCGTTTCCATCCATTCTGATCGCTCCTGACCTGGAAGGGTCTTCTTGAGCCGCGAGCTGTGCGTGGCTTCCTTCAGCAGGCAGGAAACATAGGGTTTGGGTGAGACATCACTGGAAGCCATCGTAATGCCTGTTCGAATTGGCCTGTTTTACTGTTTTCTGGATTGTTACGCCCCTCTGCTGCTCAGCCAGTTGCTGGCATTGATCAATTAAGTTGCAGCCCAAACACAGTGAAAGCAGAAAAGGATAAAAAAAAAAAAAAAGAATACATTTACTGTGAAACATATGAACAAATTCTGTTATCATGAGATTTTCGCTTCTGAACAACAAAACTTGTCATTCAGTGGAAAGGCAGGCATTTGTTCACTATTAACTATGACCTGCTAATGCCACTGAATGAATTTAACCATCAGATTCTTTAGTATTATTTCTGATGGCTAAGTGGCTGGTTCCTGGATGCCCTATGGGCCCTTTTCTCATGAAATAAATTTGCATTTGTTTTTGTTTCTCTGTCCTTTTTATTTATATGACATATTTTTTGAACTCCAACATTTATTTCTTTGAGAATTGTTTAATTCTCGTTTTTCGATAACCTTCGATTTCTCTCTGGGTGGGTAGCTTTGATTTGATTTTTTTCTTCAGATAATTTTTGACGTGGTCTTCCTCCTTTCCAAAGCTTCTGCGTCCACATTGATGTTGCTTTGCTCTATCTTGGTGAGGGCAGTTGTAAATAATGAGAGGCTTCTGGGCCTACTGTCCTCATCATGGAGGTGGGGAGGTGGAGAGAAAACTTGACTTAAAAAACAATTTGTTCTGGGCTTCCCTGGTGGCACAGTGGTTGAGAGTCCACCTGCCGATGCAGGTGACACGGGTTCGTGCCCCGGTCCGGGAAGATCCCACATGCCGCGGAGTGGCTGGGCCCGTGAGCCATGGCTGCTGAGGCTGTGCGTCCGGAGCCTGTGCGCCGCAACGGGAGAGGCCGTGAAAAACTTGTTCTAATGCCCACAACACTTGCTGGGGAAATTTTCAAGTTGACATCTCACAGTTTCTGCTTTGCCTCCCTCCCCACTGGGTTCCAATTAGTTCAAAGTACATTTTTTTGGTAACACTGCTTATGAGGCATCAGGGAAATGATGTTAGCTTTCTGCCAGCAACAACAATGTTTGAATACATATATAACCGGAATAAACCAGTTTCTACCCCAGAAAAAGGCTTTCCTTGTGTGAGCTTTGCATAATATGTTCTTAATGCTGTCATAAATTCTCTAATTATTGCTTCATGCATTCTTACATTATAATTTCAAAAAAAAAACATATGTTGAGAAATTCACCAATGGCTTCCTTATTTGTGTACCAGCTCTTTCAAATCCATTGCCATTGCACGATTCATTTTGCAATGAGTTTTTGCATTTTATTATAGTGAAATTGAACAAATCTTTCCAAGTCCAAGCAACAAGTCCAAACATAAGGACTACAGAACCTGTCTGCTACTCTGACTTCTCCAATAAGATTCTCCAGGGGCAGAGAAAAGCTTGGAAGGGGTGCGGTACCTTGGGAGTGTTATATACATCTCAGTTAGGGGAGGATAACCAAAGCAATAGTGTATACAGTGATAGAAGAGCTATAGGCAGAGCTTTAAAACAGGTGGTTAAACCTGATGGTTTAATGAAGATTCAAATGCTTAATTTTCCTTATATGCCTTGTTAAAATCTATCAAATATGTTAAGATGCAAGTATGTTACTCAGTGATCCCAGGTGACCCCAAGAGGATTATGCCCCAAGAGTAAGGGCAGATGCTACTCGTTTAGCTTGACTCTGCTCAGACTGAAAAAACCAAAGTCTTCTTCATAAACCTTCATTTAACCATAAATTTCTGCTAAGGGAAGAGTGTACTAGAGTGATTAAGTACAGAATCTCTGGAATCTAACAACCCTGTACTGAACCCCACTACCTCCATCTACTAACCCTGGAAACTTGGGTAAGAGATTTCATCTTTCTAACCTTACTTGCTGTGGCCACACAGACGGTATAAGATTGAAATGAAATGATATTTTTTAATGAGTACATTAAAAGTGGAACTGATGGTGAAGGTGATCCCTAAAGTTAATTCCATGGTTCTTTGCTGTCTAGTTAAAAGCTAGAACTGTTCAGGAGTGGCCTAGACATGAATGTGATATAGGTCATTTTTATGGTTCCCTTCTCTTCTCCTGTGAGCAACCCTCACTTTCCATTTTCTCCACAACAGCAATCATGGTACACTCACGCTGCTCCCAAGATGCCCAAGCACCAGACTCTGATGATAATACCTAAAGCCCTAAATTTGCCCTTTTTTCCTGTCTGATGTCCAATGTAATCCAAGTAGGTTACATGTGAGGAATGTGTTTTAATTTATACCAAGGTGTTGATGGATCAAAGTAATATGTCGCACTCCAAGACAACTTTCTCATCTTAGCTTTGCCTCTCAGTGAGAATTTCCAACATCTGGGAGAAGAATAGAGGAGGACTTGGGGCAGATGCTTTTTAAAAACATCCATTTATCCATGTATTTGTTTTTCAAATACATTGTTATTGGGCATCTAAGGTTCAGTGTTACCAGAAGAACTACAATGTAGAATGAGTGAAACTAAGCTCTTATCTGTAATGCAGGGAGCCAACACTGAAAAGGGAAACAGGATCTTTTTAAGTGGATGAAACAGATTCATAAGGGGAGATTTAATCAAGTGGAAAAAACTAGTCCACTGAAAAGAATCACCAAAATCTTGATACTTTATCTATGCAAATATATAAATATAGTATACATTAACTAAATATATATAACTAAATTAGTCATATAATCTAATGACTGAATATTTTATATATATATATATATATATATATATATATAGTTTAGATTTTCATTCATTACTCATTAAGAAAAGAATCTGACAGATACTGGCTTTGAAATCTCTTTGGAAATGTGTTCAGACTACAGAAGTCAGAAAATATATTCTTCAAATTTTGGCCATTGGATGGATATCTTCATAACTCTTTAGGAAATGATTATCTTTTCATTCAGTCAAATGCCTTGCGGACATGTTTAAGGTCTTATTAAAGCCAAGTTAAAAAGAAATGTACACACACTGCACGAATTACAGGAAAAAGCTTGGAGGTACTCATTCTATATTAGAATATCATTGTCACACTTTGTAAGTATCAAGAACAGTTTATCTTCGTGATCCTTTAAAAATTACCCACACTCCTTAGGCAATGACATTTTAAAGATGGTTTTGCTGAGAACAAAAGATTTTTGATGAAAGAAGTTAATTTATATCAGGACTACACCATTCGAAAAAGTAGCCATCTGGAATTTACATTGCTTTATCATTGATATTAGCCCTGCCTCAAGTAGAAGCCTGCCTTTGGGACTTTTATCTTCTAGCATCTTAGGCCCATATAAAAGCTCAAAACACTTAAGGTATTTAATAGATACTTAAAAGAGAAAGAACTTTTTCATCACCTAGTCTAATACCCTACTTCACAAATTCAGACCAAGAGAGATGGATGACTTCCCCTCTGTTACAAAGTTTGTGTGAGGCCATGTCTTCTCTTTCTCCTGTCCATGTTCTTAAACTCACTGGATTTGATTCATCTCTTCATGTTACCATGTGTGTTGGGGGCTTACAGCTGGTGTATTAAATTAAGAATATGCAGATTATGACCTGCTGAATGAGGAGGCACAGGCCACCGACACGGGGTTGGTTGTAAGTGAAAACCCCAAGGTCGTTTTGGCTTACGGCACAGTTTTAATGCATTCACGAGCAAGCAGGTGATAGCAGGGTAGCAAGCATCGTGTTACTTATAACGTGGTTGGGGTGGAGGTCACTAACTTTTTGTGACCAATTCTATTTTTTTTTTTTTTTTTTTTTTTTTAAAGAAAGCAGGGTGGGAAATTGTGGCAGGAAACCTAGGTTTAGGTCCTTATCTACATGTCCAGACTCTGGGTGTGAGTAGGGTTGTCATACAATAAAATGCCTAGGGAGCAACTCAAAGTAACTGTTTAATCGTCACACCATGTGAGTATCATAGCAAAACAAATGCAGATTATCTTCAGACATGAAAGGAGGATTATGAAAAATAGTGATGTTAATGTCTGAAGAAAGATCAGATAAAGAGGAATTTATGGTCAAGGATTACATTCCCTGTGTTTATCTTAATGTTTTGCCAGTCTATTGCTTTTCAATTTGCAAACAATCTGAGAAATTATTATTGTATTAGTCAGGGTTCTCCAGTGAAACAAATCCAATAGGGTTTTATATATATATTTATATATATAAATAAATATTCTGTTTCTCTGTATACATATATATTTGTATGTTTATAGTATATATATTATATATTATTTATTACATATGTATTTGTATATATACATATATGTAATATAGGAATTGACTCACACAATTATGGAGGCTGAGATATCCCATGATCTGTTCTCTGAAAGCCAGAAAACCTTGAAAGCTAGTGGAATAATTCAGGCCAAGTCCAAAGGATTGAGAACCAGGGAGCTGATGGTCCCAATCTGAATCCAAAAACCAGAGAACTGGAGATCACAGCTGTCTGAGGGCAAGAAAAGATGCATGTCCCAGCTCAAACTGAATTTGTCCTTCTTCTACCTTTTTGTTCTGTTCTCACCCTCAAAGTATTGGATTATGCCCACATACATTGAAGAGAGGAATCTACTTTACTCATTTCACCAATTCAAATGCTAATCTCTACTGGACACACCCTCACAGAGACACCCAGAAATAATGTTTTACCATCCATCTGAGGATCCCTTAGCCAAGTTAAGTTGACACATAAAATTAACCATTACATTCATCCAATAAAGAAGTTTGGGGGCCAGATTCTGAAATGTCCATTTTAGTTGAGAGCTCTATTCAGATAACATTTGTTCCCTGTCAAAGCATAGCTCTCTTATAATAATATCGAATAGACCTATGTTGGGCACCATGTGCTGGTTCCAGAGTTATTTCACACGGCAGCCACGGAAAGCGTCTGCAAAATATTTCAGTAACATTCTTCGAGTCTAAGTGAGATGCTTATATCAAAATGCTTGCTTTTATTTTCCATATAAGGATAAAATTAAATCTGTTCATGTCACTTTTTTTCCCAAACTTTTCCCTGAAATATACTACAAATATCATCTTATTCTATCCCCACAATAAACAAGAAAGAAAAATACTATTTCCTCCAGTTCATAGATGAAGACACTTCAGTTTCAGATGTATAATTAAATTAAGGTCATCAAATCTATCTATCTATCTATCTATCTATCTATCTATCTATCTATCTATCTATCTATATATATATATATATACAGGGAACTATACTCAATATTTTGTAATAACCTATGAGGGAAAAGAATCTGAAAAAAAATATATATATGCATGTATAACTGAATCACTGTGCTGTACACTATACTTCGATTTAAAAACATGTCACCATCTCAGAAGCTCCTTCTCATGTTGGGTGATCTCTTTCAAACCTGTTTTATTCTGTAATAATTTGCAGGCATATGTAAGATTATGGTTGCTGTTTTTTTCCAGTAGATTGTAAGCTCTTTGAGGGCAGGGACCTTGCTGTTTATCTCACCACTCTACCCTCAGTGCCAGGCACAGTGCCTGGCACAACATAGGTACTCAACAAATACTTATCTAATGAGTGACTCTGCAAGATGCACTAGAAGAATCGGCCATGTCTTCAAAAAATTTATAACATAATTGAGAAGAGATTACATCTCCTATTTAGCAGTGGCTAGTACAGCTATTTGGTAAAAATTTATCAAATAATCCATGCGGTTTGAGTTTTTTTAGGAGACTGAGTAGTCTAACTTCTGAAAACAGTTGAAAGATACTGGTATGAAAAACCTTTGTATATGAGCATAGCTGTTTCCTCCATCACCCATAAGTAACAAAAATTAGTGTCTCTGGATCACTTGTTAAAAACAGCCTAATAGGCTTGTAGGAATCTGGTCACTCCTAACCACAGACATTATTGCTTTCTATAATCTTCTGATTATAATCATTATTATAAAATAGTGACATTTATCATGTATATTGTTAAGTTCTAATTACAAAGGTAATGTGCATATATTATCAAAATTATGCAGAAACAATGAATATTTTATCCTTTGCCATATTTTATATGCATCTATCAGCTATCTATCTACCTATGTATTGCACTAACTATATATCAAGTTATAGAGATAGATATAAATACAATAGATATATTCATGAAATGACAAGCGTCCATGTTAAGCCCTGACAAAACTGAAGATTTTTAGCAAAATAAATAATTGTTTTAAGCCGTGATTTGGTGTCTGAAAATAGGATGCTGCTGTAACAAAAACTTGCTTTGGGATTGGAACTGGGCAGAGGGTAGACTTTGGAAGACCATTAAGGATACGGTTAGTAGAAGTCTACAAGGTTTAGAGTTGCATGTTAGAAACCTAAAGGGCTTGAAGGATTCTATCAATGAGGGTTTAAGGGAAAGTAAGAGGATGTTACTGAAGATAAAGAGGATTCTTGTTATATAGTGGAGGCAAGTTGGGCAACACTGTTGCATGTGGTAATGTGAAAAATAAAAAAATGCCCCTAATAATTTCTCAGTCAGAGTATTATCTAGTTTGGTCTCTTCTATCTGCCTATAGTGATATGTAAAATGGGAGAAATGGTGTTTTAAAAAGCAAGGAAAAAAAGCTGTTCAGTTTTCGATAAAAATTTAAAGGAAATATACATAAGCAGGAATTGCTGGATTGCAAATTAACCTTTTTCTCAATTCTAGACTTTCCAAATGGCAAACTTTTCTCAAATTAAGAAATGATATCAGGAAAACGATAAAAAGAGATTGAGCCAGTGAGATTCGTTATGAATATCTCAGTGTGTGTGTGTGTGTGTGTGTGTGTGTGTGTGTGTGTGTGTGAACTAGTTTCCCAGTCAATCTAGTTAACAAGGTAGAGTTACTTACATGTGTATTCTTAGTCAAAAACTCAATTTACCTTTAAGGACATAAAACAAAACATCAAATGAGAGGAGCATGAAAAATACATAAATAAATTTGACAAGTTGGCCAAAGACCATTAATCATCTTGGGAAATAGAGAAGTCACATGATTTATAATGAAGTAAGTATTCTCAAAATGTGACATTCAGTTGTCTTAAGATCAACAATAGATTCCGTTCTGATTCTATTCATTTGAAAACAAACAGAAATACGGCAAGTTTTTTTCTAGTAATTATATTCATGAGGGATTTGAAAGCTGAATTTTGAAGTGAAGAAAAAGCTATTCCAAAGAACTGTAGTTGAAAAGAGTGCTTACTACTGTCATTTTTATTAAAACTTCAAGCACTCTTCAAACATTGAGTTTCATAAGATAGAGTATACATGTTGATATCTTGAGAGATAAACAACCTTGTGCTTCAAATTAGGAACAAAGAACTTCATACATGAATCTAGATAGCCCCATTTATTTTATTTCTAAAAAGTTGCATATTTACAAATTAAACCTACTCTGAAGAGGAAAAATACTTATATTTCTCATAGCTTTCTTTTTAATGGTCTTCTTTTTATGGGAGCCTTAAGAAGTTAGATTTTGCATGCAAATAGTTATAAACATTACCAGTGGCAATGAATAAAAATGAATGTAAATGGGTTTAATCTGACAGGTGTGATCCTGCACAACCCTGGCTAACCTTATTCTGGAAGGAAATGCTGGGAATGAATGTGCAGTCTAATTGAGGAATAAAAATGGCAGATTCAAACATCTGCTCTTCTGCTGTGCAAGTAGATAGACCTATGGCGTATTGGAACTGAGGGGAATTTGAAGAGGCTATCTGATGCATCACTAATGTCTCTACTCACAGGTGACAGAAAAATGAAGCCCTGAAAAGAAAAGCTATTTTCGCTTTTCCATTTTGCTCCAACTTTTTAGACCAATTTGAACTGATCGCTCCCTCTGTTTTCCACCCCATCCCATTGTAGTGTCTGTTAGTCAGAGAGGAAATGATAGATCCTCCTACATCCACACGCTTTTTCTTAAGATTCGTGTCACACCCCATGATGCGAGAGAGCAGGCTCCCTTGATTTTATTAGGTAACTAAAAACGGCCTCTTGAAAGATAAGGCAGTACCTTCAGAGGCAAATCTGGAGTTTGGAATCAGCTGTCCTGTTTGCCAGTGTCAGTCTGAACTTCTATTTCTAAAACATGCTCTTTATGAGACCAATCCTAAGATGGTTTGGTCTTCATCCACTAGAGTGGTGTCTTCTTGGTGTGTCAGATGCTGAAATACTCTTCCTCTCTTGAGTGGCTTTTGTGGGGTCATCAGTGACCACTACCCCACTGCCTCTGTGAGGGCTTTCCATTTCTCCGCGTCCTGTGGGCGATATACCTTTCGCAAGGCCACCGACTACTTCTCCCTTAGTTCCAGTTGTTTGTAGTACATCCCACAGAGGCTTTTTCTGTTGAGGTCACCCAGCTCTGGCACGCAGAACTATAGCCAGGGGGTTTTGCCAGATGTTTTAAGTCTGGCTATTTTTCAGGGGTTCTCTCTGTCCACAAGAAACTCACATAGTTTTGCCGTGAATAGAAGTTCTTCGTATCCTGTCTTCTTGCTCTGTCATCATAGGCAAGTCAAACATTTTTGTTAATAAAAGCTTCCAGCTCAGAGTCAAGCACTGGCTTCTGTGTTGTCCAAACCCTAGAAATCCTGACATAACTTTCCTCCCCAAATTTGGCCTGATGTAGGTGAGTTGCTCAGGACTCATTCAACTCTCTTCAAGGACAACCTCACTCTCCTGTCTCATGAATCCTTAGTCTTCTCTTAAATGATCTGGTGGTAGGTCATATGTTAAACCTTTCTGAACCAACTTTATAGTTTTTTCATATGTTTTATAGGAATGGACCAGTTCCAGTAGTAAAAGTTTGGGGTGGGGTCTCTGTGAAAACTGAAAATCTGCTTAGTTCCAACTTTAAATTTTGTACGAAACAGGAAATTTTGCAGGAGTTTACAAGCGATAATTCTATTTGGAATTAGAATCCTCTCTTTGAGAGGGAGCCTAATCTTAGGTTTTAAAAGTATTTTCACATGTATTTAACCCAATCTCACATTCTACGTTTCTGTTTTCTTCCTCTCTTGTTCCCTCATACACACACTTAACTTATCCATGGAGAATCAGTGTAACCCAGTAACATACCTCAGTTAAGGATCACTTGACTGCAAACAGAAAAGGCAGGCAGAAGTTGAGGAGATCCAGAAGTATCTCGAAGCACTTCAGGTCTGCAGGTATAAAAAATATGTCTGAAAAAATAATCATACAAGTAACAGGAAAGTCAAAGATAAAGGTTATTCGCTTCATCTATCCCAGTGTTCTCAATCTTCGGGGTTTATATTTCCAGCATACTTGTTCACAGTGGTCTCAACCCTTGAAGTTAGCTTACCTTTTCAAGCTTAGGTCTCCATTGTTAACTGACTCATTTTTCATGGCCCAAATCCAAATTCATGAGACAGAAAATTCAATTATTCCAGCTTGTATCAGGCTTATATTCCACCTGTGGCTTAATTAGGCGGGTGGTAGTAGGTTTGGAAAGAGTGGGGGAAATTCAAGTTCAAGCAGTTCTATAGGAAGATGATCTCCTAGCATCGTTTCTAGCTCAAATGGGCTAAGAAATTCAATAACATAGTATACTACGTAGCATAGTAACTCTTTTTTAAAATAATACCAATAGAATGCAGACAGCAGGTTTAAAACATGATACAACTTAGAGTGATTATAGGTCCAAGTATCACCATCATGTTCATTTATATTATACTGGGTCTCATTCTTTGCCGTTAGAGCATGATTGACACAGTATTTTGTAAAGCCAAACATGTCCATGGAGTCCTTAAATATCTTAAAGAATGAGAAGAAAAACAATAGCAAGAATGCCCTTGGTGAGGCAAAGCTCTATCTGATTAAGTAGAAAATATTGCAAACAATAGACCATGATTCAATCATTAGCAAATTAAAATCTGTGGTTCCTATTCATCTTCTGTTGTCATAACTGTTTGCCTTTGGTCAACGGTTCTTTCCTGACTGTATATAGAAATACACTTTCCAAGGTTTGCTTTGTCACGTAACATTCAACACCAACAATACTGTGAAATGAGTACACATTAATTATTTTGATGAATCTATTCAAAGCAGAAACCCTCAGTTTAAAAAATGGATATTTTAACCTTCACTAAGCAGAAACAAGATTTTACGTGAAAATTTTCTCCCCTTCTGTTGATATTAACCGCTGTGTTGGCCCTTGAAGTTATGTGCTGGTCTGTCACTCAGTCCATTCTTAACATGTTCATGGCTGCATTTTGGCTCATCTAAAAGGATAACAATAGTTACATATCCAAGATGATGGCACTGTTTGAGACCTTGGTGGTTTTTACAGCTTTTACTAAGGGACAGGAGCTCATCTTTACCTGTGTGTCCTGCTAGCACGTCAAATTTAAAAACGTAATAAAAAAGAATTCACCCCTATTTCCTCCAAAACCAATTATTTCTTCAACCAGTGTTTCTTTGGTAAATTGGTACCTCTCAATAAATAAACACTAAACAATTATTATATGCTACAAAATTTTCTAGCTTGTTAGCAAATCATAGTTGTTTTAAAAAAATAATCTCTCCAAAAAAGCTAATGACAGTGTTAACCAGCAATGAATAAGATTTTCCAGAATGATCTGATGAAAATTACACTTCGGTTTCATGAATTTACCATGAACTGTGAATGTCACTTCAATACTATTGCCATGTTTTACTTAACGAGTTCATATTTGTAAAATACATAGGACAGTAGCTGGCACCTAGAAAGTAGCTGGCTGTATGAATGTTTGCTAAATAAACAAAAATAAAGCCTCAAAATTGAAAGACTGAAAGGGGAGAGGAGTCTGTAAATCTTGATTCATAAGAACATCATTTAGGACTATCTTTTTATTTCTTTACAGTTACTCTGCTTAGAAAGATGACACAGCCTTTTAAAAAGTCCAAGTGTAGGCATAGAGTGTCTAGATCTATAATAAAGATAGAAGAACAAGGAGTTGGCCTCTGGGAAAAATCAGAAAAATGTTACAAAGTTCATGTCCCATAACTGATGTACATATCAGTAGACATAAAATTTAAAAAGCTAGTTTGGACATGGCCTTTTTATCTAGAGCTATATATGAGGTATGATTAATGACTAAATTGTAGCAAATATGCATAGCAAGTAAGATAGATGAAAAAAATGCATGGATTTTCCCCTTCTTTAATGACAAATAACATTCATTTAAAGATGAAGGTGTTTATAACTTTTGGTTAATTAAATTATCTTGATTATAGAAATTAAATTTGATTGAGTGTTAAGTAGGCTTAACAAATCAAGGCTACTTTAAAGGGTAGTGGAACTCGGGCGTAAGACCTTATTTTAATGAAGAAATAACTAGGCTTAAGAATGCAAGATTAAGAAGCAAATTTTCAATATTAAACAATATTTAATTGCCTACTATGTGCCTACCCTCATTCTAGGACACACGGTACATTGCATTTATAATAAACCCCAGTCCTTTACCATAACCTACAAGGTCGTGTAGAATCTGGCCCCTTTCTGCTTTTTTGACTTCAGCTCTTAACATTCTTCTGCTTGCTTCCCATGCTCCGGCCTCACTAGGCTTCTTTCAGTCTCTTGGCGATTTTGAGCATCTTTTCAAGTTAGGCCACTGCACTCCCCTTAGCTCTACCTAGTTTGCTTTTGTGCCTGCTGCTTCAAAAATTTTTTCCCTGGGGCTTCGCTCGTGGCGCAGTGGTTGAGAGTCCGCCTGCCGATGCAGGGGACACAGGTTCGTGCCCCGGTCCGGGAAGATCCCACATGCCGCGGAGCGGCTGGGCCCGTGAGCCATGGCCGCTGAGCCTGCGCGTCCGGAGCCTGTGCTCCGCAACGGGAGAGGCCACAGCAGTGAGAGGCCCGCGTACCACCAAAAAAAAAAAAAAAAAAAAGTCTTTCCCTGATAATCCTACATAATGCCACCTGCCTCAACCACAAGGACTCTTTTTATCATATGATGCTGTTTAATGTTCTTCACAGTACCTATCACTATCTAAAATTAATTTTGTGTTTGCTTGTTGTCATTAGAGTCACCCTCATTAGAATCCAACATTCATAAAGAACAAAAACTTGTCTATTTTGTATCCCTCTGGGTATCTCTGTAACCTATAACAGTATCTGACTCCTAGTGGGTGTCCAATTAGTATTCATTAAGTATATTCAAAGAGGAATAATACATAGCTTTTGCAATTAAAAAATTCTGGAAATTATTTCTGCCTCTTTGCTAAATCTTTCCTGGTGACCCTACACAGACTCTAAAACTACCAAATACATGAAAATCAGATCAATCCTAATTAGATAAGGTCTATGATCACTTTTATAAGGGCAAGAAGCTTGGAGACTTGAGCAAACAGCTGTCTCTGGGAGAGTCATTTTTCCTGCCCCTTAACCTATCTGTTCATTGCATATGCATCTGTGTAGGAATCCAGAAGTGTCTAACACAAAGAAGAGAAAATACTCTTTTGGGATCCTCCATTTCCTAACGATACTGGCCTGATTCGGTGGTGGTATTTAGACATCAAAGTGCCTTTTCTTCCCAGGCCATACCTATTAGAGGGCTTCAGATCTAGGTGTATTTGGGGAAGGAAATAAAAATGTCATTATCGCTCCATTAAATAATTTCCCAGATTGTGCACGCTTTGTTTTATACTTCTTGTCTGTGTTTTTAGAGGATAAGGAGACCGAGGAAGGTTTACCTCTAGACACATGAATGCTTGGGAATATGGAATTCCTCCTGGGAGCTGGTAATTCCCCATGGTTCCTCTTCATTTTATCTCAACGTCTCCAGAGATGTGCCTCACAGCATACCTCATGTTCAAAATTCTGCACAATCTTGTCCTCCAGGGCTCTTGAGAGTTTTCAGAAACAAAATATCTTCTTTGGTTGGTTAGATAGGACTGGCTTTTATTTCCTTGAAGGAGACCAAATACAGTTAAAACACAATATATTGCTGCTTTAGCATTATAGAAAACTTACAGTGCTGTAGGTCACATAATTACTAAATAATCACTCTCTTGTCTATATGATCGTTTTCAAATCTGTTTTTTTAATTTATTTTTTT
Source organism: Leucopleurus acutus (assembly GCF_964270905.1). Taxonomy (NCBI): domain Eukaryota; kingdom Metazoa; phylum Chordata; class Mammalia; order Artiodactyla; family Delphinidae; genus Leucopleurus; species Leucopleurus acutus. The sequence continues at coordinate 28,827,117 of NC_139149.1, forward strand.
AATTTTTGCTGTGTTGGGACTTCGTTTCTGCGCGAGGGCTTTCTTTAGTTGTGGCGAGCGGGGGCCACTCTTCATCGCGGGCCTCTCACTGTCGCGGCCTCTCTTGTTGCGGAGCACGAGCTCCAGACGCGCAGGCTCAGTAGTTGTGGCTCACGGGCCTAGTTGCTCCGCAGCATGTGGGATCTTCCCGGACCAGGGCTCAAACCCGTGTCTCCTGCATTAGCAGGCAGATTCTCAACCACTGCACCACCAGGGAAGCCCTCAAATTTGTTTTTATACTGTATCCTTCTTTATGGAAATGTGTGAAGAATGACTATCCCTGTAGCTTGCTTCAAAAGCACTTTGCCATGTCATTAAGGTTTCTATCCTTGAGGAAATATTTAACTGTATGTTAAACTATTCCAATATATATTGTGGGTATGTTTATTTAACACATTTTTTCCTAAGGCAAGTGTGGGCATGCATACTATTTATATTTGAAATGAACTGAAAAAGACAGAGATCTGAGTACTTTACAGAATTTATATAGATATAAGCAATAACAGCTGGAAGTCAGAATAACATCTGACTTCGAAGAAATTCTCTTAAAGACAGGTTTGAGGACAATCTAGAGAATTTATATTAATTGTTGCTGCTGGCAAGAGTCTAAATTTAAATGCTAGCCTGTTGATGTGTCCATTGATCATTTAGGATACATGATATCCCTAAGACATGATGAGTAACAGGAAAACAGAGCTTGGATCCAAACTATAAGAGGGAGGTTTGGCAATACTTTTACCCTGTGGTAGTCGTGGTAGCAGCAATTTAATTGAAAGATTAATAGATGGATTTGAGATATTTTGCATAATGATAAGCACAAACTATGGTTTGACAATGAGAGTTGAATTTTGGGGAAGCTTTACTAATTCTGTCAATTCTTTCTGCCATAGGACTATTACCATAGGAACCAAATTAATTTTTTTTTACATCTTTATTGGAGTATAATTGCTTTACAATGGTGTGTTAGCTTCTGCTTTATAACAAAGTGAATCAGTTATACATAAACATATGTTCCCATATCTCTTCCCTCTTGCATCTCCCTCCCTCCCACCCTCCCTATCCCACCCCTCTAGGTGGTCACAAAGCACTGAGCTGATATCCCTGTGCTATGAGGCTGCTTCCCACTAGCTATCTATTTTACGCCAAATTAATTTTTGAATGAATGTGAAATGGAAACTTTGGTGCTAATATTTTCAGGAGACCTGTATTAGAGTCAAATCACGAGAAGAACTGTGAACTTATAAGAAGGCCTTGTTCATTTACCTATTTTCAGCACTTAGCAAAATAATTAGTATGTAGTAGATAGTTAAGACATTGAGTTGAATAGATACTGAATAAATGAGTAAATAAACTCAAGGGACTGAGACAGGCTGGGACCTGGGACCCTTTGCTACAATGCATGCACCTGGACAAATGTCTCCTCCAGCAACAAAATACAAAGAAACTATAAGGGACTAAAAATAACTGTGTGCATGGGCAGTTGGGGCAAATTATGGACAACAAGATACAAAGACCAAAACATCCAACTGCCACTTCTGAAGAGCCGGGAGCAAAAGCAGGGTACTGTACATGCTGCCTGCACACAACAAGGGGTAGGCAAAGCACCTAAGCCTCCCCTCCGGCCCGACGCCTGGACCCAGCCCTGCCCTCACCCCACATAAGGATCCAGCTCACTCCCCCTGAGCGAGCAAGCAAGCAAGGGAAGCTGTTGCTTGTTCCGGCTCCCCCCGTGCTGCAGCAGGGGCCCCAACAGAGCCTTGCCTGAATTTCTTGTCTGGCCTCTGATCTGTTGACTAAGGGAGCCAAGAACCTTGGTCCATAACAGGACTAGTTAAAACTCATTTACAAAACAGAAACAGAGTCACAGACTTAGAGAATGAACTTATGGTTAGTGGGGGGGTGGGGGGAAGGGTAGAGGGGAGGTATAGATTGGGAGTTTGGAATTGACACGTATACACTGCAATATTTAAAATAGATAACCAACAAGGACTTATGGTATAGCACAGGGAACTCGGCTCAATATTCTGTAATAACCTAAATGGGAAAAGGTTTTGAAAAAGAATAAATACATGTATATGTATAACTGAATCACTTTGCTGTGCACCTGAAAGTAACATAACATTGTTAATCAACTCTACTCCAATATAAAGTAAAATTTTTTTTAAATAAAATAAAAATAATATAGCTCATGGTTCATAGATTCTAAGTCTCAATTTAAAAAACTTTATTAAAGGTGCCTATTAATCTAATCAAATTGATAGAACAACTTTCTTATAAATCAGGAGATAAATAAGTCCAGGAATCTGTCTGGGATACTAAGAAAAACAATGGAGTTAAATTCTTGATTAAAAATGACCTAATTCAGAGGCTGATTTTAGATATTTATAAAGAACCATTCTCTGATCATCAGACTCTTTCACAATGGAAAGAGATGTTTTGAGAGAGAGAGTGAATGCTCAACATTTAACTATGTCCAATTATATTTGAATGATACTCTTCTCAGGAACGCTATAGAAACTATTCAAACAAACTATAATACTTCGGACTAATTTCCCAAAAGACAGTAGATTTTGGTAACCCGTTTTTGATTGATTGCTTGCTTTTAAAAAAATTAAGAAAAAAATGGGCTTCCCTGGTGGCACTGTGGTTGAGAGTCCGCCTGCCGATGCAGGGGACACAGGTTCATGCCCCGGTCCGGGAAGATCCCACATGCCGCGGAGTGGCTGGGCCCGTGAGCCATGGCCGCTGAGCCTGCGCTCCGCAGCGGGAGAGGCCACAACAGTGAGAGAGGCCCGCGTACCGAAAAAAAAAAAAAATTTAAGAAAAAAATACATCCTGAGTTGTTGCAACATTTCCATGAGACAGCAGGACCCTAGGAGTGGGACAATTGCTTTTCACTCTAGTTTTTGCACCTAATAATGTGTGACCTTGAAACAAGTTGGTTAACTATTGGGGGTGGGGGTCTCACTTTTTTTTTTACCTGTGAAATAACATTAGATCTGCCTGCTACGTGAAGTTGTTGTGTCGTTCAAATAACATAGTAGATGTTAGAGAACTCTGGAAAGTCTGACATTGCTATTCCAGTGCATAGTCAGGTACATGCTGGTATCAAAGGCTGCTTTTCTCCATGTGCCTAGATATAAATGTGGTTGTATATTTTTGTAAAACCTACGTGAAGAAGAGGGAAAGGTGGTGGTGTGATAAGTGTAGGATGAGAGAGAGAATATCAGTGCATCTAAAAAATATTAATTTGTGATGCCAAATATGTGAATTATCTTTTAAGTTCTTCAAACACATTCAAATCTATTATGCAAAATATACTAAAATACTTGCTGAACAAAATAACAATAATACAATTTTCAGGATTTACTAATTTCCAGACACTTCATAACATTTTCTTCTTATTTAGTTTGTACAACTTTATGTGTCACATGATATCAGTCTCATTTTACAGATGTGATTATCCAGGGACCTACTATTTAGTAGATAGTCTCACTCCAAATGCCCTTGTTACTATCCAATATTACAGCACTATATTATATCACAGTAGGAAGGAAAAACAACATTGGTTGAGAATATGGGAGGGGTACCACAAATATTAACATTTGTGTAACATGATTTATGAAGCAATCACATTCATTATCCTAAAATTTTTTATTTGACTCTCTTGATATTTTAAATAGTTTATACCACTAGTTCAAGTTCAGTATGTATGTGTTAATATAAATATATGTATTTATTTATAAACATTTTCTTGCTGTCTCTATTGCAACAGTAATGACCTTCAGCGATAGTTCTGATTAAACAGCCAATAGTCTGAGCCAATGTCCCACTTCCCTTTTTCCTTTCTCCTGGTAAGCTTCCCCACCCACTCATCCACCTTCTTCACCAATTATTGGTTGATCCCCTACCACAGGGTCTGCCAGATTCTATGCTGATACTGGGATCTTGGGCTCTCCAGTCTCCTTATCTACCAGATTCTGGTGTGATGGGAGTACAGGAGAGTGAGAGCCTGGCCAGAATGGCAGCGGGTATCCAGGGCTAGAATGAGACCCTGGAATGTCTGAAAAACATCCTAGGCTTCTCTCTGGACTAAGGAAAGCAGTGGAGATAGATAACTTAAAACAGGAGGAGGAAATTTGAAATAACTGGAAAAACAGAGAAAAGGATCTCAGGTCAGGGCCTGAGGCATAATTTCTAGACTAGCTAAGAGCTGTGGACTCAGATATTTACAAATATCTGGACAATGCTTACATGGCCTTACAGACTGACAGTACATATGTGGCTGCTGATGATTTCAGAGTCAACGACAAGGCTAAGCTGGCCATGTACCTTTCCGGGGAGAAGGGTGAATCTGTTCTCGTTTCAAATGGGGATGACTAAGGCTCCGAAGGAGCTACTCTTCATGAAAAAGAACCTCAGAGAGAAGGAAAAAGTTTTCAGGTCCACATTGTTAGCTCTGGGCTGACCATGGTTATAGAAGCCCCCAAATATGAGGCTCTCTGCATGACTATGACCAGTTTCCAGGCCCTTTGTGACCTGATATGGAAGGACCGGAAGAATCTGGGCAAGTGATTGATCAGGCAAATTGAGGAGAATGCCGTACATCACGATTCTTATATAATGGAGACAACAGTGAGATGTACAGTCCAGTCTTCGGAGAATGACCTTGACTCAATGAGAAATATGAAGACCAGACTAGAAAATAGACTATGGGGGATAAAGGCCCTCTCACACGGATGCAGCATCCTTAACAGCTCCTGTTGCACCCAGAGGTAGAGCTGATACTACTACCAGCTGAAAGTCCATGCAATCCACGCACCAGACAACAGCCTGGAGGATCACAGATGGCAACATGGCATATGAGACCAATGCCACCAAGGTTCTGAGGCACAGGGAACATGCCACAAGCTGAGTGGTACTTTGGGAGCAGATGTCCAGTAAAATGATTGGAAGTTAAACAAAAATAATCTTAATTAAACATCAAAAATTCCTTATATTGCAAAAAAATCACAAAGATGACACATTTCCAAAGTTGCAAGATATAGCTACATAAGATGTCTCCTTATATATGTGTAATCATTTGTTCAAAACGCAATGAATTAAATAATAAACGCCATAAATATTTATTGTGATAGTACAGTTGTAGATGCTTAGTCTCTATCAGTAAACAAATCAGACAGTAGTCCTTGTGCTTTTTCTAACAAGAAAACCATTAATTTATGATACCCTTCCAACTGAAGCTTCAAGGCACATAAACTAATTAAGAGACACCCAAAGAGGAAGAGACAGTATAGAGGTAGAGACGTTCTATTCCCTCCCCAAATAGAGGTAAGGGCAAAGAATAGTGACATTTAAGTGTCCCGTGACTTAGGAAAAGCACTTGAAAGTGTCTATGTGGTGTTAAGAATGACCTTCTGCCTAGCAAGCTTTGGTTGAGCAAAAGAAGTTGAACGTTTAGGAATGACAAAACCATAAAGTGTTGTATTTCATTGGCTTATTCAGTCACTGAGTTCTACACTTATTATTTACAAAATTAGAGGGTTGAAATAAATCACATTCAAGATATTTTATAACTGTGAAAGCAGCTCTTTTGCCCCTTTCCTGTTTGCCCATGTCTGTTCCCCTCTAACCTTAAAAGAACCTAATTATTGGAAGGAGATCACTAAGCAACTGAAACTGACTCCTGATTTGTGTACTCCGGAATGCACACCATGCCTTGTCTAACCTGTTGATTCCTACTAGATATAAAGACTAGCTCTCTCCCGCCAACCGCCCCCCACCCCCAAGCAATCCTGCATGCAGATCACTCAGGCAGGGTAACACCTGAACAGAGAGTCAGTCAGTCTGCACGCAACAAAGAATGATGCAGAATCTAACTTCCTGCCTCGATGATTTATTGAGATTCTTCCCCTTTTTTCCACTTAAAAACTGTCACGTCTGAGCAGAATCTTCAGAGCTGGTCTCTGGGCACGAGTCCACCATCTCTCCAGATTGCCGGCTGTTCTGATCAAAGCCCTTTCCTTTCTACTGACACTTGCCTCTCGAATTATTGTCTTATGAGCAGCGAGCAGCCGAACCTGGGTTCCGTAACAGCTGTACAATCCTATAATTCTCTAAAATACTGGGTATTTATTATCCCCGCTCTGCTCTTCCAATTTACTTGATTTCCTGCTTTGTCTTTGAGTATGCTTCAGTGGTTTATCCCCAATCAGGTGACCTACTGGATGATACTAATCTCAGAAGGAAGGTAGGGTAATCTCCTGAATTAGAATCATGCACCTTTGAGCTGTTGCAACTTTCCAGTGGCTGGTGACTACTGGGGTTGCCAATGAACAGGTAAGAGTGAGACTTCAGCACATGTTAGTAATTTGAAGTTAAATTTTAGACAACATGTGACCTTTCTGAAGTGAGGCAGAGCAATATTTCAAAATTGTTGAGAATAAGTAATTGTTCATTAATTAACCAATGTAACACATACTGCCAGCGAGAATGCATTTCCCTGTCATGTTATGTAGATTGCTAGTGTCGAGCCCTCTTTAATTCTCAAAAATCCTTAAGAAAGCAGTGTGACACCATAATCTAACATGCATTAAAAAATACTCTAGCACGTCCCAGAATACTTACATGAAAGGTGCTCTAATCATGAAAAAGAATTTTTTTTTACTTAGACTGATAATTCACATTCAAATCTATTTAGCAGCACATTCAAGCCTACAGATAACATATGAGCAAAATGAGAACTAATACTGTGATTTCAAGCTTCACTGAACTAGAGCATGGAAACTCTGAACTAAACAATTGCTAAGTGCTTGCCAGAAAATGACTGTGGATGAATTATTTTAACTCACTGTTTCTTCTTAGAAGCAACAAATGAAAATCTGCGTTTCTGTATGATGTAGTCACCATATTTTAACTAACGTTGATACTCGCTTTAGTCACCCCACTGACCTAGAAACAAGAGAATCAATAGATTCCCTGCTTAAATATGCTCCAAAATGATAACAAGGGAATTTTTATCATCCAGATCCTACCCGGTTTTTAGGTGGGTGAACCCAGGAAGATAACACAAAAGAAAGAAGATACCTCACCATTGAACCAGACAAATCTGACAATGACCTTTTCAATTGATTTTCTGTTGTTCTAAATCCTATTTTAAGATCCAAAATTCACTGTGACTGAACTACACTCAACATAAGCATTGAGCTGAGGATATCTTAGAGACCAAAAATACTAAATTATTGATGCCTAGGTGCCAGCATGTAGAATATACAATTTGATAATCTTTTTGATCTTGTAGGAATATTGTGATTCCCAAGCACTGTAATGGAGGTTGAATGGTCCCAAATATTTGAGAGGGTAATGATTAAAAGTCTAAGGTGTTGTTGCCATGGGACGGATGGCTGCAATGACCAGAAGAGACAAATCGGCAATAACAGTTAGGATTTGTTTAAATTCTTAGCTAAGGTATGTCTAATAAGCTGTATATTTGAAGCCAGCTTCCTGGCTTTTTGCACTTGATTTCTCACTTGGGGCCAGTGCTTGTGCTGTACTCATAGTTTCCGACAGCGGGTTGTCAGAAATTTGGACAATGAACAAGCTAGAAGGCCATGCATATCAGGCCATGATGAGGGTTTCAGGGTTGTGGTGACTAAAATAGGTGGCTCTGTAGCCCTCCCTGTAGCTTTTAGGCACCAGGTCCTTCCACATCACGCAGAGAAGTGCATAGAACCTGTGAAAGGGAGTCTCATAGCAGATCCTACCCACTTTCCCATTTCCTCCGGCTTATTGTGATCAAAGCCCAGTCATTTAGGGCGAAAGAGAGAAGGAAAAGAATAAGAAGTGACTTTACCAGAGGTATTTTTATCTATTACCTACATATGGTCCAGTAGATGTACCAGTTAAGTTTTCCTCTGCTTACTCCATTAAACTAGTACATTTGTTGCCGATGCTGACAAATGTCAAAAAGAAGTGGATTGATTAAAATGATGTGCAAATTGATCTCTTTCTACATGTATTCTGTCCTCTGTGCTGAGGCCTTTATCTTTGAAATTAAAGGCACTACTAATTTATTAATAATAGGCTGGGATTTCCTTTGCTCCTTTACTAGAATAATTTTTTTCCTCCATTTATAGTCCTCATGAATCTCCTTCTTGTTGACTTAATATCATTTTTTTCTAAACAAGCTGTTTCTAAAATGTCAGAATGCAAATGCATTTATTTGAGAGGCACTTACATACTTTACATTGGAATAATAACAATACATTTTTGCACTCTGTATCCAAGTACCCTTAGGAACTATTTATTGAACTTTGTCAAGCCACCACTAAAATCTACACATTCAGAGGATAAAACTTACTGGAGCTTTTAAAACTTAAGTATTTAATGGACTTGATTTAGTCCTTTAGACTCAGGAGGGTGCTAGCTAAGTGCTTGAGAGGTTCAAAGTTGCCATCATAATAACTAAGTCCCTTTCTCCCTTCCCTAGGGAGCTGGTATGAGCTTAATCTTTGAATAGGGTTTTTTAATCTTTTATTCATTATTTTTCAGAAAGCCCTTGCCTGATAATAGGGTACACCTGATAGTAGGATGTCCCTTTTCCCAACTTCAGAAATCTGTTTTCTCTACCACCTGCCTTTTCTCATTTAATGTGACCTCCTCCTCTCCAAACCTCTCACACTTGAATTTGATGACTTTTCTAATGTTGGGGCTCAGAGTGTTCAAAACCCCATCTCCTGTGACACCAGTGTTTTGCCAGGCATTGTTGAAGCTGCGGTAAGCTGACATCACCTCCTATGGTAACCAGGTCTGCCCCTTCACCTCACAGAATTTTCCAAAATTAATTAGGTCTTTTGTTTGGATGGCTGCTCAGTCATAAGACATGTTGAATAGTGTTTGTTGAGCATTTACACTGCATTTATTAACGGAATTGTAGAATCATAGAATGGAAACAACTTACATGTCATCTGGTCTGTCCCCTGTTACGCTCCATCTCCAAAAACTCTATGGAGGTGGTTAATGTCTGATTAAAGCTCAGACACTCACTACTATCTATGTAGTAATGATTACAAGTATTAGATAATTGTAATTTCATAAAGATCTTCTCATACTGAGCAGAAATCTTGTGAACGTGACTTTCCCATTTCTGTATTCAGGCAATTTTAAAAACAAATCTAAATGCCTTTGTAAAGCATGACTTAAAAACTGTCCTTACATAATATTTGATTAATGATGCCTTTATATAGTTTAATAGTATATTTTGCAGTATATATTAAGTTTCTGTCCATAGATTAGTTCTTAATTCACTTATATATTGAGAGCAAAAATGAGAGAAATACTCTACTAGCAAACAAAAAGGGGAGAAAGTCCTGAAGGAAGAAGTAGGAAATTAGTGCAAACCAAAAATAATGATACTCTGTTCTTAAAATCTCCAGTAGTTCCTGAAGCTTTCATAACTTTTACAAATGAAAATGGCCACATAGGGTGCTATAATCCAGGGCTTTGGTTTAATTTCATCAAATATAAGTACCGTGATATTGAATTTTAACAGTTTGCCAAGGGTGAGACATTCTTTTGTTGTTGTTATTTAATCACCTCCAAATGTTATGTGTTCAGTCCCTGAAAGTATTTTCTTACAGTATCTAGATTTTCCTTGGAGATCTCATTTGTGTACAACCCCTGCTTGGCTCAGCTTATGAGGTCTGATATGATCTCATCTGAAAGTAATACTGCAGGGAGCCATTTGTTTTACAGAAATAAGCAATATCATCGTTGAATCCTGTGGAGCACAGGATGTGATTTCAGAAAATAAAGCATTTTTCTTGTGTAGAAATAAAAAAATGACATATGTTGCACATATAAAATATCAAATGTAAAAACATTCATATGGTAAAAATTAAACCAAATGAGATTTCAAAGAAGAGGTCAATCGCTAATAAATGTAGGATTTCCTTTTTTTCACTGGTTTACTCATCTCATTTTCCACAGTTTATCTTTCAGTTATTATCTTTCCACTTCTACTCCAATTTTAATTCAATTTTCATAGAAAAACTCATATCTGTGGGAAGAACAGTAGAAACACATGGTAGCATCTTTGTTAGAAGCTTCTGAGTTAAGCAGGTCAGGGCCCAAATCCCCAAACCACCACTTATCAACTATATGATCTTGGCTGGATATCACAACTCTGTAAGTCAGAAATGCATGAAAATTAAATGCCATAACTTTGATAACTATTGGTGCTGTTTACCAAACATTTTCTATCTCTGCTTTCTAAGCACAGGGTAGGATTTTATTTCCTTGCTGCCTCAGGTCTGGGTGAGGACAAATGATTAGTTTTGGCTAATTGCTTATGAGCAAAAGTGACGTGTCAGTTTCAGGCCAGAGCATTTCATTATCTGCAAACATTCTAGAACACCCTTCCCTCTCTTAAGGTAAATGAAGATGGTTTCTCTGTGGGCTTTGGTCCAGAAGTTTAGAGATCTAGGGCCTGACCTCCACTTGACCTATGATAGACATATTACATGAGAAGAAATGACCTTCTGGTGTGATATATCATTTAGATTTGGGGCTGTTTCTTACTGAAGCATAATCTAGCTTAACAACTGTGTTTTGTCTATAACAAGAGCCTAGTAAAGGGAATATTGAAGAAATATCTCTAAATATCACTTTCACAGATTTGTAAAATATACAACAGAAAAGACTTTCAGGAGAACCACTGCCTTGGTTAAGGCCTATTGAACATGGTGAATCTTTAAAATTATCAACATTATGCAACATTGGACAGGTCTCAATCCATTTCAATAAGTGTCCTTGAATAGAGTGTTTATTTCCATGCCACTTGGCATGGAAATCTTTTCTAGCCTAATTCAGTCATCTATGCTTGGTCCAGACTGATAAACATGATCATTTCAAAGATTCTCATGTAATTTTAATTTCTCAAAAGGTACTGCTTATTTGTTCACAAGCTTATATTTCAATTTATTTTGTTGTTTTACCAAAAGATCCAGCTTAATTTTGTAATACAGTTGTGTGAATAACAATCCATCTGCATTAGTTTCTTAGGGTGGCAGTTGCAAAGTACCACAAACTGGGTGGCTTAAATAACAGAAATTTATTGTCTCACTGTTCTGGAAATTAGGTTAGAAATCAAGATGTCAGCAGGGTTGGTTCTTTCCAAGGTCTGTGGAACCATTAGTTCCAAGCCTCTCTCCTAGGTTCTGAGAGTTTGCTGACAGTCTTTTGTGTTCTTTTGTTTATAAGTGCATCACTCCAATCTCTGCCTTCAATTTCACACGGTGTTTTTCCTGTGTCTTCACATTACCTTCCCTCCATTCCTGTCTGTCTCTGTGTCCAAACGTCCCTTTTTTTTTTTTTAACATCTTTATTGGAGTATAATTGCTTTACAATGTTGTGTTAGTTTCTGCTGTATAACAAAGTGAATCAGCTATATGTATACATATATCCCCATATCCCCTCCCTCTTGCATCTCCCTCCCACCCTCTCTATCCCACCCCTCTAGGTCATCACAGAACACTGAGCTGATCTCCCTGTGCTATGCGGCTGCTTCCCACTAGCTATCTGTTTTACATTTGGTAGTGTATATATGTCAGTGCTACTCTCTCACTTCATCCCAGCTTAACCTTCCCCCTCCCCGTGTCCTCAAGTCCGTTCTCTACGTCTGCATCTTTATTCCTGTCCTGCCCCTAGGTTCATCAGAACCATTTTTTTTTAGATTCCATATATATGTGTTAGCATACAGTATTTGTTTTTCTCTTTCTGGCTTACTTCACTCTATATGACAGACTCAAGGTCCATCCACCTCACTACAAATTACTCAATTTTGTTTCTTTTTATGGCTAATATTCCATTGTATGTATGTGCCACATCTTCTTTATCCATTGGTATCACCTCACACCAGTCAAAATGGCCATCATCAAAAAATCTACAAACAATAAATGCTGGAGAGGGTGTGGAGAAAGGGCACCCTCTTGCACTCTTGGTGGGAATGTAAATTGATACAGCCACTATGGAGAACAGTATGGAGGTTCCTTAAAAAACTAAAAATAGAACTACCATATGACCCAGCAATCCCACTACTGGGCATATATCCTGAGAAAACCATAATTCAAAAAGAGTCATGTACCACAATGTTCACTGCAGCTCTAGTTACAATAGCCAGGACATGGAAGCAACCTAAGTGTGCATGGACTAATGAATGGACAAACTTCCTTTTTTTTTAAGGACACTAGTCATACTGGATTAGAGCCCAGTCTAGTCCTCATTTTGACTTGATAACTTCCTTAAGGATCCTATTTCCAAAGAAGGTCACATTCTGAGGTACTGGGGGTTAGGACTTCAACCTGCCTTTTTTGGGGGGACACAGTTCAACCTATAACACTGTCATTAATTCAAACTAATTAGCATTTCTAGTAGAAGTAACCAAATATCTCATTACATGCATGCTAACACACAGTGGGCATATGAATTTTTTTAAAACAAATTATTATTATAACTAACTCTAGACTGTGGACCTTGTGTGAATTGTCACCCATGGCACAAACTCTTTTTCTTCTTCACTTGACTGAATCACCTGACAGATACAAACATAGAGAAAATTAAGTGGATGACCAGGATTCTCACAATTCTCAATATAAAGTGTTTGTGTGTTTATTTTCTGTGTATGTGTGTTTGTGTGTAGATTGCATTTCCTGGCCACCTTATGTTTAGGTAGAGGCGAGAGACTATTTCACTTTACCTGTTTTATCTTTGTATTTGAATAAGAATGAATCAATAAATACATGCCTTCTTTGAGAGACTTGTAATGTTAAACTGTCTTACTTTTGCTTAACAAAAACTGTTTGCTCTTCAGAATGACCAAAGTTAAAGTCTCTTTCCAAAATGAGTTTTCTGAGGAATAGCAATCTTTCCATAAAAGATAATGTTGGCCTACAATTTCATTATCATTTTCAAAAGAAATAGTTTTTTGTGTGTCTCATCCTCAATGCCCAATAAACAGTTGATTAAGAAAATCGAAAGTAGAGAAAATAGGGAAGTGATAAGTAGCATTTTTCTGCTGGTAGAAACAGATGCTAATGGAGGTTAATTGTGTCTGCAAGGTCAGAATGCCATTTTTTCCGTTGGCAACTAGACAGTTCCTAATGAGGATGTCATCCATATGCAAATATCCTGTTTGACTACTTAGAGGAGTTTTCTTAAAGTTACAATTACATAAATAATGATTGAACATCTTAACTGAATTTACTTTTTTTTTTTTTTTTTTTTTTGCGGTACGCGGGCCTCTCACTCTTGTGGCCTCTCCCGTTGCGGAGCACAGGCTCCGGACGCGCAGGCTCAGCGGCCATGGCTCACGGGCCCAGCCGCTCCGCAGCATGTGGGATCTTCCCGAACCGGGGCACGAACCCGTGTCCCCTGCATCGGCAGGCGGACTCCCAACCACTGCGCCACCAGGGAAGCCCATGAATTTACGTTTTATTTGGTAATAGTTATCACTCAGTTTGACTAAAAGGGTGAGGCTCACTTTCCAATATACTCAACATGCCAACCATCAGAGTATTCTTTTTTTCTCCCACCTTTATTGAGATATAATTGGCATATAACGTTGTGTAAGTTTAAGTTATTCGACATAATGATTTGACATATGTACATACCGTGAAATGATTACCACAATGAGTTTAGTTAATACATTCATCATCTCACAAAAAAAATCTTTTTTCTCATGATAAGAACTTTTAAGAGCTACTCTCTTAGACACTTTCAAATATACAATACAGTACTGTTAACTAACAGTAACCACACTGTCTTTACACCCCCAGAACGTATTTATCTTAGAACTGGAAGTTTGTACTTTTGACCACCTTCACCCATTTCCCCTACCCCTCACCCATCAGATGCATTCCTAGACAGGAGAGAAGAGGTGGGTTCATGGGCCATCTTTATTGACCTAAAACATTTTATTTTTTTTATTGAAGTATAGTTGATTTACCATGTTGTGCTAATTTCTGCTGTACAGCAAAGTGACTTAGTTATATACATATATACATTCTTTTCCATGATGGTTTATCCCAGGGGATTGGATATAGTTCCCTGTGCTGTACAGTAGGACCTTGTTGTTTATCCACTCGAAATGTAATAGCTTGCATCTACTAACCCCCAATTCCCAGTCCATCCCTCTCCCTCCACGCTCCTTGGCAACTGCAAGTCTGTTCTGTCTGTCTGCGAATCACTTTCTTTAAAACACTTCTTATGCATGTAACCTCAAGCACTAAGCTGGAAATGGGGGTTTGTGGATGAGAAGGACATGCTTAACATGTTTATTGACATATAATAATACATTTGAAATTCAATGCTAAACAACTCAGGAGATGACTATTTACCTAGAATTGAGTAACTTCCTCAGGGAATGTTTAAAATTAGACAATGTGCTCAATTTTTAAAGGGAACACTCAAAGCTTATCTTGTATTTGATATTAAAAGAATGTGTTTTAGAACTGCCTGAGAAGATTTCTCTGTAGAGGATCTGAAAATTATATGCCCAAAATTACCCTAAAAAATTGAGTTGAGAAAGTGTGCTGACACAACTGTTTTAGGCTTATAACTGACTAACGGGTAAAAAAGCACTCATTTCATCCATGGCCTGAGTTCATATTCGCCAAGAATATTCAATTTTATCTACATTGCTTGAGAAATATTTCTCCTTAAAAACCACTAGTCAGTCCTGTGGAGTGTGAAGCTTAAATTGTATGTGTAAATGAAAGCTGAACTTTCAACCTTTTCCTTCTCCCCCAAGGAAAGAAAGAAATTGAAACCCATTCTGTGAATGCAGCCATTTAAATCAACACTGAATTTCAAGCTAACACAGGTGATCCTAAGAATGGCAGGGCTAGAGCAGAACAAGAGGTCAGGTAGTCCATTCCCCTTATATTTGGAAAGAATGTTCTTCACCCACATCAGAGAAGTAAGGCTCCAGGAAGTAATTTCAAAATCTCAAAGTAACAAAGAGTGCATAAATTCTCCAGGAGTCTCATTTCTCAATTCTTTATGCAAAAACTAACCGATGACTTATTTCTCAGAAGGTTAAGTCTAATTTTTTGTATTACAACCTCTAACGCACTCCTTAAATTTTAAAGCACAGGCACATCATCTGGGGATCTCCTTAAAAATGCAGTTTCTGACTCAGGTGGTCTGTGGTGGAGCCTCAGGTTATCCATTTATAACAAGTCCCCAGTGATGCTGCTGCGGGTCTAGCGACCACACTTGGAATAGCAATGATCTAGAAAATATAGAAATTTAGATCTAGAAGTACCCTTAGAGCCCGCTTTGCCTGACACTTTTGTTGTATTAAATGATTTCAGCCACTTTGGATGGTAGATAATTCTCTTTCTTTGTTTCATGTATTCATTAAAAAAAAGTCTCTTTAAGTACTGAATGGCAAACAGGATTTGAGTATTTTGTTCCTTTGAACATAGCACAGAAGCTGGAAAACCACAAATCAAAATGCTATAGAGCAGGGCAACTATTTGGCCAACAATGTTTGAAATTTCCTATTGAATGACCATTAGATAAATTTCAAATTCAAATTTGAATTAGCCGATGTTCCCATCACTTGTTATTTTATTACACACAGCCACCATGCACTTTTATTTATTATGTCACTTTCTTGATCATTGAGGTTTGGACTCCTGTTGCTGGCCAGACATGAGTGTGGTAGTTGACGAGATAAGCTTGGAGTCCTTCTTCAACTTTATGATTCTAGCACAGTGAGGCGCAAAGTGATTAAGGAGCTTGCTGAAATTCACATAACTGGCTTGATTCAAAGATGGGAACTTAGGGTCTTTGGTTCTAGGTAAAGTGCTTTTGCAGTATCTGACCTTTCACTCACATGTTCCTTTACTTATAGAGATTGTAAAATTGTAAACAACATATGAAAATTGGCCATCTTTCATTTGATTCTTGAAAATATTAGAAGTATTTTTTTAAATTTGCTTATTTTGCATCATGTAGATGAAACATCTTGATAAAGAACTAATAGTTTTACTTTGTGAATGTGTTGGCATCTAGGCAGGACTATTAAAAAATGCATATTATCCATGAGAGTTTGAGATAGTCATGCCGTGGAAAGTCTCTTAATAGTTGAAAAATTTTAAACAAAATGTGATTTCTTGATGTAAATCCCATCTAGTAGCATGTTCTTGCATTGTCATCTGAACTTTTTCTTAAAGCTTATTTTCTCTGTAGTTTGAGACTTAGCACTTTTTGTTGTAAATCATTATATACATGAATGCTATTACTGCCCTTTCCCTTAAATAGTTACTGTCTTCATCAGGAAGGTTGAGCATGGAGTGTGAATATGTTCCAAGATTGCCCACCCTCTAATCCTTTCATTCATCTTGTATTTTGGTGTGTGTAGGAAATATGAATGCCATTTTCAGATTACAGATTAAAATGACAAATTAATTGGCCAGTCTTTTCAAACAGATGTCAGGGCTGATCATCTGTACTTTTTCCTATTAAAATAGTTTCTTTCCCTTCTTCATCCTGAAAATTAAATTTGAATGTAAATAATAATAAAATCTGGTTAACAAACAGGCTTTGGATGACACTGAAATAATTAAAGGTTTTAAAAACTCTATCATTTTCAATATGTGTTTCTTCTCTATTTGAAAGCACTGAGCTCACTCTGTATACTGAAGCTATTAGTCTGACAATTGTACAGTCAATAGAAATTGAATTTAAAAGAATATCAAGTATTTATCATAAGACTGAGAGGGGGTTACATACTCAGTAATCTATACCGTTTCAGAAAATAACATCA
This sequence comes from Leucopleurus acutus, assembly GCF_964270905.1. NCBI lineage: Eukaryota > Metazoa > Chordata > Mammalia > Artiodactyla > Delphinidae > Leucopleurus > Leucopleurus acutus. The sequence goes on from NC_139149.1 coordinate 28,843,987, forward strand.
GAGGATCACAGATATTATTGCCTACAGATTAGCTTATTTTTAATGTATTATATTCAGATCAGTGCCACAATACAAGTAGCTAAAAAAACCTATTTAGGGGTAAGCTAGTGAAGTGAAATGCAATTCAGTAGGAGAAAAGAGGTGATTTAAAAAAACTAAGTTGTGATTTTTAAAACAGCTCTTTCTTTCAGGGTTCCTTGGTCACAACGCAGAGGTGTATCTAATGCTTGTTGAGCATTTGCTATATGTCAGGTGTTGTGCGGGCACAGGGAGCCACTGGAGACCAGGACAGACGTGGTCCATGAGTTGACAGCACAGTAGAGAAGACATCCAAGTAACCAGGCACACACACTTCAGTGTCCGAATCAGCATAGGGATGTACAGGGAGCGCTAAGAAAGTTGTCTATACTATATCGGCCTTGAGGTGAAGGGAAATTACATCTAGTAGTTAAGGACTTGGAGTTAAACAGATGTTGGTTCAAACTCTGGGTTCACCATCTTACTAGTTGTGTGGTCTTGGGCGTGTTAACACAGCTTCCTAACACTTAGTTCCTTTATCTATAAAACTGAGATATTAATAGTGTAGTGACCCCCAAAATATATGTTTGTGTGCTAATCTCCAACACCTGTGAATATCACCTTACATGGCAAAAGAGTAGCACCTTATATGGTCAAAAATGTGGTTAAATGAAAGATCTTGAGGGGAGAAGCATACCCTGAATTATCCACATGAATCCTACTTACGGTCACGGTAAGAAGCAGACGCACATTGGGAGAGACACACAGAGAGAGGTAATGTGAAGACAAACCAGAGGGAGGCGACACAAGCTAGGAAAAGCCAACAGCCACCAAGAGCCGGAAGAGGCAAAGAACAGATTCTCCCCCAGAGCTTCTGCCGAGAGTTTGGCCCTGAAGAGACCTTGATTTGGGACTTCTGACCTCCAGAAGTGTGAGAGAACAAATTCCTGTTCTTTTAAGCCACCAAATGTGTGTAAATTGTTATGGCAGCCCCAGGAAACGAATGCAGATAACATCTACTTTTGAAGATTAGAAGAGGTGCTTTGACAGGAACTCTACTCAATATTCTGTAACGGCCTATATGGGAAAAGAATCTAAAAAAAAAAGAAGATATATGTATACGTATAACTGATTCACTGTGCTGTACACCTGAAACTAACACAACATTGTAAATCAACTAGACTCCAATAAAAATTAAACAAACAAAAAGACTAAAACTCCCATTCAATCAGCTGGGGGGAAAAAAGAGGTGCTTTGAACATTCTATGATGATACGCGTAATTTTCAGGATAATTGTACTATTAGCTGAACTTGAAGGATGAGCTGAAGGTATCTAGGAGAGCAGGGTGGGCAGGGAGTACAGAGAAAAGCATTTGCCAGGCCCTGGAAGTGAAAAGTGATAATGGCATTTAGAGGTAGTGCGAGTTCAACAGAGAGGGTACTGACAGTTTGTTAACGAGTTTGTTACAATTTTATTTCCTGACCAGCGGTTCCAGAAGTTATACTTTATTCTTTACCACATAAACAGTATCAACAAACTCTGCAACAAAAACAGTCACAGGCAGTTTCCCACAGGAACCAGAAGTCTAAAATTTCACTGCTTTTTGATTGTCTTTGAACTCAGTCTCCAGCTCTTTCAGAAAAGAACAGTGTAGGAGGTGACAGTGAAATCAGTAGGTATTATGGTTTCTGTGAAATTGAGCAAATTGAAAGCAAGCCCAACTGAGTCCCTAGATTACAACTCCCAGAAAATAATTAACAGGGTAACTACAGCTCAGCAAAGGGCCCTTCTCAGCCAGTCAAAGAAGAAGGCTGCACGGATGCTTAGGTCAGGCACCAAACCCAGGTGGAACACAAAATCGCCTGTAACTTACTCTTATTATACAAGCCTCAGAAATTCCAATCTTTGCTCTGGGAACAGATTATGCTCATTAGCAGGGGAGGTACACCAACAGCATTTATGTCTGAATGCCTACATTTTATCTTTACTTGAGGTTTTTCTTAGTTGAAACATTTGCCTTCACACTTATACCTACCTCTTAAGGCTATCGTCATGCCTAGGACATTCCCCACTAATGAACAAAAATTCCTTTTACTTTGGCACATCTGAGAGAGGGTGGACATAAAATGTAAGCACTTTGCCAAATATTAAGAAGGAAGTAAAGTGAATTTGAGAAGTTTTCCTACCCAGCTGATAAGGCAACACAGATGGGTCATTACTAGGTGTTCCAAGGCTCTTAATATTCTACTTTCTGATTTTCAGGAAAGGGAGATGCTGCAAAGGGCTAGTCATATTTTACAGGCAGCTCACAGGAATTTCTTTCTGTTTAATATCTGTGCTGTAAACACACATCCACTGGATAAGATTTCATTTCTTGATCAAGAACGAGGGTGATTTCTGTTCCAGGGATACACCTATTTCCCAAATGATCAGTAGGACTTTATTAATGAACCTTAGAGACACGCATTCCACTCATTTTTTCTATCAAGGGTGTGACTTGATTCTTTAAATTCTTAATATTTTTTACAATAACTTAACCATGCCCATTCCTATAACATCCATAAAACAAAAACAAAACACAACACATACACACACACAAGCAATGTATCTAAATTGTCTATTTTAAACTTAAACCTCCCCCCATATCCCTTCCCCAATATCTTTACTATCTCCCTGCTCTCGTATTTTCAATTTTTAGCAGTAGATACGCCCATAAGAGAATCACTAGTAGCGCAGTTTTAAATTGCATTAAGAATTTTTTTTCTGGTCTTGAGATTTTCTCTTTTTCTAATTGTCACACATTGTGAAAAGAGAGAGAAGAATTTTGAGCCAAGAAGACGTGGGAAGGTCTAGTTTCGACTGAAGGAAATTACATGATTCCTCAAGTCTGTAACACGGGGCCTCGAGGGGCTGTTACCTGGTAGACTTTTAAAGCAAGTGCTGGCAAATTTTGTAGCAACGTGAATATGCTGGAAGCTGAGAATATTGTTGAGTTGTCATGAGGATGTTGAAAGGATGAATGAAATCAAGATAATGAAATTAAACTTACAGAATTTACCAGGATGACATAGTTTTCATAGGTATCCAATGGATTTGTTTTTTTTTAAAAGTTTATCTACTCTCTGGAGAATCATGAGCTGGCTGAAAAGTGCCATTGGGTACCTGAAAATCCCTCAAATGTATTAAGGAGTGAACAGGAGAGAGGGAATTTACAAATTGAGACTTAGAATATATTCATTTAAATTCTACTGTAACATTTCTATTGCCACCAAAAATTGTAAGCGGATGTATCCTGAATACACCCCCCCACACACCCCCACACACATATACACACATTTAAATACATTTTTGCAGTATCACAAATAACATTAGGTTACCATCAATTAACTCAGTGTCCCACATGTGTATGAGAGGCACCAACATGAAATTTATCCCCCTACCACTCATCGAAAGCTCTCTTTCTATATCACCTGTTCTAAGTTGCAGTCTTTCTTTCCTGTCTGTTGATTTTCTTCCAAGTTGTATGTAAACTGCATTATGTTTCTTTAAATGATGCAAAGATGCATAATCAGCATTGTATCTTACAGTCACAAGTTGGTGTGAAATTGACCTATCTCACATTATTCTGTGTCCCTGTAATTACTTGTCCTTCATATTTTCTTTTGGATCCTGAAATATCCTTTTCAAGCTTTTATGTCACCCTTTGTAGCAACCCCTGATTCACTCTAAACCCAAAGTTGATTAGAATTTTTCATTTTTGTTTTGGTTAACATCATGGACTCCAGAATTAAACTGCTTCCATTTGATTGGTGATTTCCCCAATCCCTATCTGTGTGATGTTGGGCAAGTTACTTAACCTCTCTGAGCTTATCTGAGCCTGTATTATAGAATTTACCATAAAGCTATTATGACTGTTGTTGTTTTCACTCTCACTAAACATAGCTCTGAGGTCTGTTAACAGTTCGCTCTTTTATCTAATTTCTACTGAGATTTTAATTATCCTAATAAAAACAATTTATATCTTAATTCAAAACTTTATTAGATCAGTGTATTCGTTTGCTAGGGCTACAATAACAAAGTACCATAGATTGGGTGGATTAAACAATTGAGCTCATTTCCTCACAGTTCTGGAGGCTAGAAGTCAGAGATCAAGGTACTGGCAGGGTTGGTTTTTTCTAAGGCCTCTCTGGCTTACAGATGGCCATCTTTTCCCGGTGTCTTCACATTGTCTTTCCTCTGTGTACAGTTGTGTCCTAGTCTCCTCTTTTTTTTTTAACATCTTTAATGGAGTATAATTGCTTTACAATGGTGTGTTAGTTTCTGCTTTATAACAAAGTGAATCAGTTATACATATACATATGTTCCCATATCTCTTCCTGCGTCTCCCTCCCTCCCACCCTCCCTATCCCACCCCTCTAGGTGGTCACAAACCACCTAGCTGATCTCCCTGTGCTATGCAGCTGCTTCCCACTAGCTATCTATTTTACGTTCGGTAGTGTATATATGTCCATGCCACTCTCTCACTTTGTCACAGTTTACCCTTCCCCCTCCGCATATCCTCAAGTCCATTCTCTAGTAGATCTGTGCCTTTATTCCCCTCTTGCCCGTAGGTTCTTCGTGACCATTTTTTTTTTTTTAGATTCCATATATATGTGTTAGCATATGGTATTTGTTTTTCTCTTTCTGACTTACTTCACTCTATATGACAGACTCTAGGTCCATCCACCTCACTACAAATAACTCAATTTCGTTTCTTTTTATGGCTGAGTAATATTCCATTGTATATATGTGTCACATCTTCTTTATCCATTCATCTGTTGATGGACACTTAGATTGCTTCCATGTCCTGGCTATTGTAAATAGAGCTGCAGTGAACATTGTGGTACATGACTCTTTTTGAATTATGGTTTTCTCAGGGTATATGCCCAGTAGTGCGATTGCTGGGTCGTATGGTAGTTCTATTTGTAGTTTTGTAAGGAACCTCCATACTGTTCTCCATAGTGGCTGTATCAATTTACATTCCCACCAACAGTGCAAGAGGGTTCCCTTTTCTCCACACCCTCTCCAGCATTTATTGTTTGTAGATTTTCTGATGATGGCCATTCTAACTACTGTGAGGCCACTGGGACCCACTCTCGTGACTTTGTTTAACCTTATTTATCTCTTTCAAGACCCTATTTCCAAATTGTGTCACATGATGAAGTACTAGGGTTAGAATTTCAACGTATGAATTTTAGGGGAACAGAATACGGCCCATAACAATTAGCGTTTCTGAAATTCCTGACTTCAAAAATTCAGGATTTCCCTTTTGTTGGAGAGAAACAAAATAAAACAAAACATTAAGAACAAAAGGAGCAAGAAAGAGAAAATGAGCCCTGGTGTAAATGTTGTAATTATTGTGTTCCGGATTGGCTTCGTCTTTTCAATGAAGTCAATGAGGCCATTGCCCTACATTTACTTTCATTTCACCTCAGGAAACCTGCTCTTTGAAGCATGGAGCTTATATCAAGGCTGGTTTAACTTGAATATGACTAATATATGATGTCTCTTAACAGTAGTTTTTGCAATCTGGCATCTGACTCAGAACCTGTTTCTGGAACATTTTGACCTATGTGTAAACATAAGAAAGCAGGTAATTTCAATAAGGCCTATGAAGGAATAGAAATTGTTCCATCTTAGCAGTGATGATGCTAATAGCAAATCCTTCTCCAGTGTTTTCTATGTGCTAGTCACTCACTATTCTAAATTCTTCACAGGTATTTGTTCTTTTAACCCTCTTGTGATATTTGAAGTTCCTATTCTTGAGAAATGCAACCTTAACTTTTGCATTATTAAGAGACTGCAGGGAGAGAAGTTTAAATATGCTGTGGTTAATGGTAAATATATGACCAGTCTTTTCTCAATTTAAGAATACCTTGAGGAAAAATATGAGTTTTTATAATTCATTCACAAGTTTTTAGTCATTTTCCCATTATAGACAATGGAGTTGTTTCACTAATGAAAAACTTAAAAATTAAATTTTTATTTCTTTTAGATCTATATGCTTATTAAGCATTAAAACTTTTCACACAGTATACAGTGAAATGCTTAGAGTGTGTTAAAGTTGGTTGAGAAACTGATACACACAGACATTGAAGAAATTGACTTGTCCGAGGTCACAGAACTGGAACGTGGCGGAGCTCTCTAATTCCAAGCTATTAATGATATGCCACTTTTTTCTGTTGTTATCTACAAAGAGAAACATTTCAGCAATGAGGCAAATTGATTAAAAGAAAAAAAGCTGAACCTAATCACAGTCCCTAATTATAGGCTGCTTTATTTGTAGAAAATTTTGTGTTAGCCACTATCCTATGATAAGGATTTGTTCATGTGGCCACGCTTCTCTGTAGTAACTGGTTATCAAGAAGAACGTAGGACTATAGGGCACACGAGCAATTAGGGTATTTATATTTTAAATAAACTTTGGAGAGCTACCGTATATTTAATTCTTACTCTGTCATGTATACAAGAAAAGAACTTTACTTATATTTCTTAAATCTTATGCGAGTAAGTACTTTTCATTTAAACCAGTTTTCTACATCTATATTGAGTAAATTCAAATTCATTTACTTTCATACCTAAGAAGCCACTTTAACAAAGATATTTTTAACTTTATACTCTGGACTGATGTAATAGTTTTTAATTGATTTTAACTTTGTTTGAAATATACTATAAACAACTAGTATATTAATGGTCCTAAAAGACAAATTTATGGTGTCACTTTCATGGCTTTAGAAACTTAAGTCCCAGCTGTTTTGAAGATCTTTGCAATTTAAGCTCTCTTATCTTTCCTGGTCTCAGGGTCCACTACTTCCCTTAATTTACAAATACCCAGCTGAGAATGTATTATTGTAGATTCACTAAAGAAATTTACTGCTCTCATTCCTCTTCCCCTCCCCCCTCCACCCCGCACATGATTGTCTTGCCCTTCCATCATTCTCCAAGTAAGGAAACCTTAATGAGGTATCAGGGCCTGATTTCAGTGTCACCATTGGTAGGAAAACTTCCCAGACGTCCTCGGAGTCGTTCTCAGCTCCTCTTTTTCTAAACTCCTGTAACTCTTAACTTGCTATATTCTTACGATGTTGATCACAAATTAACTTGTAACATTATATTTCCATGCAGAAATCATCTTGCATACCATCACATCTTTCTGTGCAGCTTTAAGCACCCTGTCTGTCATATGAAGGAAGCTCTCAATAAATATTTATGGGAGGAAGGCAAACAGAAAAACGGAAACAAATGAAAACCACAACATTTTGGTGCACTGCCCTTTCTCTCCTTCCTAAAGAAAAATGCACAAAAATAATATTTGTTTTGAGCCAGCACAACTACCTGGAGGGATAGGACAGACCTTTGAATAACCATCTAAAGATACACTAGCAATCAACTAAAAATTTGGAAAAGGCAGTATGTATTTATTTATTCAACAAATAGTGATTGAGCTCTACCATATGTGGATCTTATGCTAGTTAGGAAGATGAAGAATTGGCCAAGAAATGGGAGTTTGCCTTAAGAATCTTATAGTCTACTGATAAATAATCTCAATACGGTGTAATAATTCTCCTAATAGAAACCTACAGAGAGGTCTGTGTAAACACAGAGAAAGATATGTCTAGGTTTGACAGAAGGCATCCAAAAAATATTTCAGAGAAGAAATCATATTTGTTCAGAATCTCGAAGGATGGAGATGAGTTTACCAAGCAGATAAGGAATAACTATTTTCAACACTTGAGAAAAGGTGTGTACATAGCTGGTAAAACTACGTGATTTATGGAGAAATGGAAGATTATGGAGTAAGAAAGGCAGGGAGTAGCCATATTGGGGAGGAACAAGTAAGCTATACTTACAAGTTTGGTTTTTGTCTTCTTTGAGATGGAGAGCCACTAAAGAGTGGGCAGAAAATGGCATGATCCGATTTCCAGTATGTTGATAAATCAATTAAGATGGTGAGCCAACACTGGAAGCAGGAACATTCGTTATGATGCCATAGGAAATCTTTAGGGAAATGCTGGAGTCCTGAACCCAGGCAATAGTAAAAGGGTGCAGAGAAAGAAGCAATGCAGATTTTAGAAACTTAGACTGAGTGATGGGAAGGGAGAGAGACATGATGGCGTCTGCCTTATACTTTTGGATAAATGGTGATGCCAAGAGTCAGGATTTGGATTAAGAGGAAGATCTAGTGTGGAAAGGAAAAACAATACGTTCAGTATTGGCTGGTTTTTACCTGGCTCTAGAAAATCAGGAGGACCTGCCTAGCAAGCAGTTACAAATGTTTTTTCTGGCAGGAGATGACTCAACAGGAGACATGTATTCAAAAGCCAGTGTTATATGAGTGGCAATGAAACCATAGAGGCATATGAAATTGTCCAGGGACCTTTCTGAGACAGAGGAGGACAAAGTACAGAGGAGTCAGCAAAGCAGACTGAACAGTATGGTTTGAAGTCAGAGGAGAACTATAAGAATATTGTGTCATGAGAAAAAGAGAGGAGAGAGTTTTGAAGAAAGAACGTCTCAACAGTGCATGATGATGTGAAAGATACAAAGAGAGAATCAAACAACATCTTCAAGAAGCTTACAAATAATAAGTCAACTGGCATTTAAACCAGATAGTGTAATTTGGTGTGCTGTTTAATATGAAACACTTACTTCAATTTGAAAATTCAGATTATTGTCTGTGTCTGGACCAGGAACTCTTCATGAGACAAGATGTACTATTATGCATACTCTCATACAGTGTATATATATAAAATCCAGCAAAGAGCATTTATTGGGTATCTATTTCCTATAGACATGACTATTTGCAGATATTTTAGAAGGAAATTAACAATCACAAACTCTATCTAGGAAGAAGTTATAATTTGATTAGAAAACTTGTCTGTTTTTTTCCATGTGGCATAGTAATTTAGTTTATATCAAGGCACCAGGATATAGAGTCCATTTACTTCAGACGGCAAGCAGTATAGACAAAACCTAGCTAGCATCTAAAAAGGGATGCTTTCTGTCCTTCACACAGTCAAACTTAATCTATGACAACAGTCAACCTTTCTAAGGTGGCTCTCAGGAGACCAGATATTATCATACCAAGCACAGCCCCAGAGGTCTTTGTGTGCCACTAACTGATCATATTATGTTATTTATTCCTGTCATTTTCCATTCCTTTCACAGCTATTGACCGTATAATAAGCTGGCAGACAGTTCTGCATTTATCACTCCTGCATTGATAAGAAAGAGGATCATACTTTAGTGTAACTCATGTAACTGCTGTGATGAATATCACAAGGGGTTTGGAAGGCTCTGTTTCACCGATTGCAACATTCCCAGTGGTCCAAACACCCTGTCTTTTCCCAGCAACTTCTCAGCATCTGTGGAGGGTTCACCCATTTTTTTACGCAACACGAGTCAAGTCTGCACAGTGAGCACGAAAACGATCATACGTCTCCACCAGAACATTGTTATAGGTCTTCATTGTTTATTTCAATGTTACATGAGGCTTTTTTCATTTGAGGATAATTTTCTCCTACTTTTTTGAAGCAAAAGAAGCTCAGCACCAAGCTTGTGAAATGCCAGTACTTCAGTGAAACTCATTTATTCTTACTATTCCTCATTACTTTGTACATTCGAATTGCTTTTTAGAGCTTTATACAAGGTGCACACAATCACCCACTATGTGAGCTTCTCCCGTTATAATAATTTTTATAGCCAACATAGTCAACATGTACAACTGGTACACAGCAATCTGATTCCTTAGCTGTGCTAATTGGATTCTCCATATAATTACAGATGGTAATGACATTTTAAGCACCTCCTACAGGTACTGAAAGAGGTTTAGTTTTAATTTTTTTTTATGTGGAACAGCATAAAGAAAGTCCAAGTTCTTGGAGCCAGGCCAGACTACAGAGGTGCCTTTCAACTGTAAATAGTAGTTTTCATTAGAGTATAATTAGAATCCTGACCACCTGCACTGCTGCTTATCACACCAGCCACTCTGGGACAAGGAAATCCCGAGAGGAAAGTCAGTGTTTTGCGCCTTAAAAGCCAGGAAATTAAATACCTATTCATTAGCAAACAACAATCATAGATGTTGGATCAGATTCTGATTGAGCTTGGGTGGCAGATACCCTCTTGGGGATCACGCAAAAAAAAAAAAAGTTCTGGTTCAGTGATTCTGCATGATCAGAAATCAGACCCTGCACCATGCTAAAGCCTCAAATAATGTGGTCTAAGAGTGTGTGTGTGTGTGTGTGTGTGTGTGTGTGCACGTGCGTGCGCAACTCCAGAACAAAGTGGCTGGTGTGCTGGTTTATCTGCTTACACGCTGGCAGTCACATTAATGAGGCTTCACTAATGATGCTTTAACCTGTTGTTCTGTTCAGTCAGTCACCGTATTTATTAGGACCTCAGAGGAAGCAGAACACGTGCTGCGGGTCTGAGGGGGAGGCCGGAAAGGAAGAGACTTGATTTTGCCCTCTAGAAGCTAGCTCCACCACTTAATGTGCTACGTGACCTTGCTGAACATCTCTGCCTTAATAAAATGATGGTGAAGATACTTAATGAGGAAGATCTTTGTTAAAGATTTCACGGTAGAATGCATGTACGGTACTCATACCGTGCCTAGTAAATATCAGGCAGCTGATAGTGACAACAGCCGTTGTGATTAAGAAAATAAAATAGTTGGAGGAGACAGACAGGGACGCAGGTGTTTACATACCAACCTAAAATAATGTGCAGCGTAATACAGTGAAAGTAAATGGGTGGTCTTGCTAGGGCAAAGCATTAAAAAAATCCACTACCTGTGTATACATTGAGAACGGCTGGCTTTATTGAGGCTGCTCTGACAAATGTGACAGATACTCATTTAATTCATTTTTAATTTTGGACTCCAGCACACTTTTTGCTAGGCTCATTTCTGAATGTAATGTAAAGATACACACCCAGCTCTTCATGCCCTTTTGCCTCATTACTTATGTATCTCTTTCCCTCTGGTAAATGTCAGAGAGTAAAATCGAAAATATAGCTGGTTTGGGGTTTGAAATAGAGCCAGACATGCGGCTGTGTGTCTGAGGGAGGCGCTGCTGTTCTTCAGTTCAGTCTGTCATTTTCGCCCGCACATTTCAACAGGTCTGACTCCCAACGAAGGTAATATTGGCTGTCCTTGTCCGAGGGTGGTCGTGCAATCCCCTGACATAAGTGAGATTAAGGAATATTTGACCTGCTTGCCGAGGAACTGATGGTATTTCTGTCAACATACTCATCTTTTATGGGAGAGCTTCAGTTCCCCAATCAATGCCTGTTCTTGTCTTATGCCTTTCATAACAAGAAAGGTTAGCAGAAAAAAAGAGACCTGTGAGAGCCAGTCATTTTCACAGAATTCCTGTGATACGGTGGGTATAGCAAAGGCAGGTTCAAAAGTAGTACTGATTTTTCCTGCCTGCGTTTTAATTGAATTACAACATCAGTACAGTGATAAGCTACTTGCGTTCATCTTTTAAATGTGCCTGTCTTTTGAAATAGTCAGATTTCTGGTTCTGCTTTTTAAGACATATATGAAAGGTGATTATTCAGCTGCAGACATTGCTAGATATGTCCTTAGTATTAGCTTACACAAAAATGAGATCAGTAAACAATAGTAATTCTCTGGTTTAGCATTTGCAAGGCAAAGGAGACATCTCTCCCTCCTGCCTTTTCCCAAATGCATCAAGGGATCCAAAATAATTTATTGGAGTTATCTCTGGTCTTTTCCTTTCTGTAAGACCTCTGGTTATATCCCCAAGTCTTCACTTCCTTTGCTTTAGTAATTACTAAGGTAGCGCTGAGGGAAAATACAGGCTCAGGACCTGATGCTTTTGGTTGTATTGTTAGGGGTTAGGGGATTTGAACATCTGGCCCCTTTCATTGGGCCTCAGTTCTTCTCTCAGAACAGGAATAACAGTGATCACCACCCAGGCAGCAGCAACTTGCACCTGACAGAGCTAAGGGGTGAATTAGGTCAATCCAGTTCTCGTAACTGCCATGTCACTTAAACTTTGTTCTACGGATGAAACCACCAATCAATTGTCTTTTGTACTTTTCTACCATGATAACTTTTGCTATGTCAGTTTATTACCCTACATGGCTGCTTTCTTCCTGAATGAGATACTTGACCCAGATGCGACTTCAGATGAGAATCATTTACAGATAATACAATCAATGAAGAAGTATTTATTTTGTGCTTAACCCCTTGCTACACTCTGTGAAGGTAACAAAAATATAAGACATGATTCTTGCCCCACAGGAACTTTTAATCTCGTTAAGAACTCTAACCCTAACGGAGTAACCACATATAATTCTAGACTGTGTAAGTAAAGTGGTTTATTGTATGTGCTAGTTGATGGGGATAAAGAACTGTCATAGTTCAGGGAAGGAGTAAATAGTGGTCCATGGGGCTAAAGTAAAGAGTGAGCAGGCTAGAGCAGAGAATGACAGTTGGGAAGAAGGAGAAAATAAATTCGGATAATTAGGGTAGGAATCAACTATAGAGGTCTCTGAACACTTACCTACAGGGCTAAGATTTAACACAGCAAGTTCTCTGAGCCTGTGAAGGTTTCTGAGTAAGAGAGTATAATGCTGAGAATAGGATATAGTAGCTATGAATTTAGAGTCCATTATCCAAATGAGGAAAACATTACCTAATTTTACTTTCTAAATCAGATAAATCGGACTTGACCTCTATCTACCAGAGGTGTCAAGAAATACTATCTCAGCCATTTTTGGTAGAGGGGAGCCTCCCCGAGATTCATGTAAAAACTGCAAGGCAGGAAGGAGGCTTCTGGTCTTTAGTTCATTGTGGCTATTCCCAGTATGCTCCCAGAATTATAAAGCTCGCATGGTCTTTTCACCGTAGTAGCCTGCTACACTCACTGCGTTCCAAGTGTGAAGACCTGCACTTTCCCCATGCCTCCAACATCATGGCCTTTTTGTGTTCTGTCACCTCGGTCGTGCTATTATGGGTCCCTTTGTCATTTGGGGCGCCATGTAGGAGTGGGACACAGCTCCAACTCTGACCCTCCACCATCTTGCAGGAACAAGCCATATCTGCTTCACTATTGAGCCAGCTCTGCTTTCTTCACCCTCAGCATGAACCCCCCCCCTCAATTAGCTTATTCTCACAAAAGCCTGGATATGGGGGAATGCGCTCTGGGTATCTGCAAATTTCTGCTTCTGGCCCCGCTTCACGAAAATCATTGCTAACGTAACAGCCCAGACTCAACACAAAAGGCTTTTGAGTTGGGTATAAAATCTACCTCTAATTATTTCCCGTCGCCAATATGAAAACTGACATTCCATAGTTACTCTGTCCCAGGTGTTTAAGCACTGGATGAGGGGCAGCCTGGAACTAGGAAGCTAGCAAAAAGGCTGTGCGATAATCCACAGGTGATTGCTGAGGGCCCTGCCCAGGATATGAAAGTGACTTTCTGTAAGGTGATACTATTATTAGGGGATCTGGTATAAAACAAAAAAAGGAATTTGACTCCAATCTCCTTGTTATTTCACTTTCCTCCTTTCCCCACAGCGATTCCTGCCGTGAGGTTGTCAAACAGAGGCCTACTGCAGTGCTTGTAGCCTGGAGCAGTAGAAAGCAGCTTCTCACAGTTTTTGCAGCTTCTGTGCAGGAGTTGTAACAATTAGTTTCTTTTTCCTCAGACAAGCCATATTTAGCACAGAAAAGAAGTGGTGTTCTGTTGAGTTATGTTGAAATAGCTGAGAGGAGACAACTTGGATAACAGGGAGGATAGCATTGAGCCTGGGAGATGCACTGAACTGTGGAGAACGTAAAAAATTACAAGGAAACTACCACCAGTTGAGTTTGGAAGTGAGGGTGGGAGAGATCAGGAAGGCACTGCTAACCATGGGATCACAGAGAAGAATTATAAAGAGTTTGGGACAGAAACAATTCCTAGAAAAGCATAAAGAGAATCTGAAAAGAAGGAATGATTTTTTCTAGTTATCATAATGTCTTGAATAGAATTCTAAATATACTTTCTTATTCTTCCAGGCCCATAAATGGGAACTAATGAAAAAGTGAACCCCGAATGATGTAGGAACTTAACATTTACTCTGTGATTGTGCTAATATACTGAAAACTCGTACTGTTTAAGTTAATGAACATATATATATACACACACACACACACACACATATATATATATATATATAAAACTGTCCTCACTGTGGACAATAGGACTTGGCAGAAACAGAAACCAGAGGGTTTCTGTTTCTGCCATGAGGGTCCATGGTATGACATCAGGAAGAGTGAGATTTCTCAAAAAATTAAAAAAAGAACTGCCATATGATCCAGCAATCTCATGTTTGGGTATTTATCCAAAGAAAACAAAAATACTAATTAGAAAAGATATATGCATTCCTATGTTCATTTCAGCATTATTTACAGTAGCCAAGATATGGAAGCAACCTATGTGTCCACTGATAGACAAATGGATAACGGAGATATTTTTTATACACACACACTCACACACACAATGGAATGTTAGTCAGAAGAAATGAAGTCTTGCCATTTGCAACAAAATGGATAGATCTAGAGGGTATTATGCTAAGTGAAATGAGTCAGGCAAAGATAAACACTGCACGATACCACTTATAAGTGGAATCTAAAACACAAAACAAATAAACAAGCAAAAAAATGAAAACAGACTCACAGATACAGAGAACAAACAGCTGATTGCTAGAAGGGAGGGCTGTGAGGGGGTAGGTAAAAATGACGAAGGAAATTAAGAGGTACAAACTTCCAGTTAAGTAATAAGTTATAGGGCTGTAATATACAACATAAGGGATATGGTCAAAATATTATAATTACTTTGTATGGGGACGGATGGTTACTAGACTTGTGATAATGATAATTTCATAATGTATGCAAATGTTAAATCATTATGTAATACACCTGAAACTAACATAATATCATACATCAACTATATTTCAATTAAAAGTAATAATAAAAAAAGGAGAAGAGTACTGAAGAAGTGTCTAGATGGTACTGAGTTCATCATCACTGTTAGTATCAAACAAGAAGCAGGATTCTTATATAAAAGATATATTTTAACGTGAGTTTACTACTTGCTGAGAAAGTTGTAACTGGACACTTTTGAGATGCATTTCTCCCAGAATTGTGACAATTTTCTCATACTGTTTCCTCATCCTTCCTCACTGTTATCAAGTCATATTGGCAGATGTAGCATGAAACTGAAGGAAGGAGTTGTAGGAAGTTATGCATTTGCACCTTCCATAAGTTTTAGAAAATTCTCAGTTTCGGCTGGAGTGTATCTGGTGGCCCATCAGATCTCACAGGAATCTGCTAAGTGGCTTTGTTTCATTGTGCTTTGCTCCAGAACCACGGGTTCCCAGCTACAGGATAGAATGGATGCTCATGCCGTTAACAGTGGAAAGGGCCCATTAATGAGATGACGGCCAGAAGTAAATTGTTTTTTATTTTTCCTCAGAGATGAGGTTCCTTAGGTATTATTTCTCAAGAGTGGCATTCTAGACATTCGTGGGGGAACAACACTTCACTGTGCAGAACCGCCTTATGTATTATGTTCCTGACCTTCTCTCCACAGATTCCAGTGTCATCTCCCAAAACCCAAAACACTCCTACATGATTCCAAATGTTCCCTGGTTGGGGGGAGTATCAGACTGGCTAGGAAATTAGTCTACCCAGCATATGTTTATAATCCCCAAAGAACTGATGAGCTACATGAATTACATAAAACATTGAACATAACCAGTATTCTTTGAAATTTTTTTTAAAAACACCAAATACCAAATGCAAATTAACACAAAATAAGAACAACTTCCCCCAAATCTCAAAAAAGTCATACTCATTGTTTGAATAAACTTTTGGAACTTGTCCATTCAATGAAAACATTTGGTCCAAGTTCCTCGTGGCTCACGGCCACACACATCACTTAGAAATGCCAAGTGCCTCTTGCAGAAAAAAGCAGCATAGGCTATCGTTTTCTGTTATAATGTGCAATGAACAAGTAAAAGGTGATGAAAGAACTGAAGAGTGTTATGTGTATGTGGAGTGAGTGTACACTTGTGATTTTGTATCTTGGCTCACGGATTATATTTTTTATAGCTTAACAGGTAAGCGCATTTGGACTAAGAAAAGAAGCAAGATGCTTTAGTTTTATAGTAACTGATGCACCATCTTTGCCTTTCTTTCCTGAGGGCCAGGGCCTCCATAGGATGACTGCATAGTGTGACTTCCACATATAAATCACAGCCTACCACCTGTTATTTAATAGCTAGCAGTGCTGACTCTATAACAGCAAGGCTCTGTAAAATTGTTCCCTCCAGCCCTGGGTGTTCCCCATAGAGGTAATTGTCTAGAAAATAAATTTTCTGGACAAAGAACAAGAAGTTACAGATGTAGGAACATCTTTTAAAGTCTTAGAAGTTAACTTTCAACTGTGCTGATGTGTCTGGTTCTTCATTCTTTAGAGTTATTGTTGTTAATTTTCATCACATATAAATAGATTTATATAATTAGTTTTCAATTAAAGGACCCTGAAATACCCATTGGGCATCTGTAATGATTGCAGAGGCTACTGGTTACTCAGACTTACATTTTTTTTTTCCCAGCAGTTTTGTTGGCAGTGAAGTAATGTATTATATACAAGGAAAACCACAGTTGCAAAACCAATTGCTAAGGGGCTTGTAAAATCCAGCTTTCAAAAGTTACTGAGGCATCAAAGTAAAGGACAAAAGAACCAGATATTTTGATCAGTTTCTCAAGGTCAAACACATTACTAATTCATCAAATATCGCTTTCTGCTGAAGTTATTTGAAAAGCAAATAACCTGTTCTGTGCAGATGTTGTACTTAATAACTCTAATTCTTCAAGAAAAAAGGCAGCGATGGAACAGACAGAATTTTCTACTGGTGTAAGGAATACCTTCACTGGTCTGAAAAACACTTGCATCATTAATAAATTCTTTGAATATTCTTAATAAGAAACCTGAAAATTTTTGACTGTAGTAGCTTTAGCTGATTATCTTTTATGTCAGTTACATCTGCTGGTTTAGAGGACAAACCATTACAAATTCTAATTATGAATAAGATTGAGTATTCTAAGGTGTCTGGATTATCTTTGTCTTAGAAATAGAAGTCACTCAATTTATACCTTATGATATAGATTAGACATGATTGAACTGGCTCCTAAAATGGAAAGCAAAATTGGCTGGGCTGGGGGGGTGTCTGGAAATCTATTATCACGTCTTCACTGACTATTTTCTCAGTGAATAACTTTGGCCATGAGACTTCCTTTCTCTGGCCTTGTAAAATGAGGCCTTCAAAACTGATAAACTCCTTTAGTTCTAAAGTTTACATTTCTCTCTCTAAATTTATTTAGAACTATTTTATAACAGTTCTGCTCCATGCATATAACAAGAAAACTGTGGTAGTTATTCTAGTATAGAAATGACTTCCATGGGAAAGAAGTTGAAAAAGAATAGATACATGCATATGTATAACTGAATCACTCTGCTGTCCACTGGAAACTAACCAACATTGTTCATCAACTATACTCTTATATAAAATAAGTATTAAAAAATAAAGCACAAGAAATGACTTCCAAAGAGAAGTTGGCATACATTTCAGGGTAGAGTCTACCATTTCACATGGGAAGACTGAGGGAAGACTTAAATAGATGTGATGGTTAATTTTGTGTGTCAGCTTGACTGGGCCAAGTGGTGCCCAGATTAAACATTATTTCTGGGTGCGTCTGTGAGGGTGCAGCTGGATGAGATCAGCATTTGAATCAGTGGACTTAGGAAAGCATATGGCCCTCCATAATTTGTGTGGGCATCATCCAATCTATTGAAGGCCTGAATAGAACAAAAAGATGCAGGAAGGAGAGATTCATCCTTATTTGCTTTCTGCCTACCTGTTTGGGCTGGGACACTGATCTTCTGCCCTTGGACTGGGATTTACACTATCAGGCTCTCCTGGTTCTCAGGCCTTTGGACTTGAACTGGGATTGTACCATTGGCTTTCTTGGGTCTCCCGGTTGCAGAAAGCGATCGTGGGACTTCTCAGCCTCCTCTCTCTCTCTCTCTCTCTCTCTCTCTCTCTCTCTCTCTCTCTCTCTCTATCTATCTATTGAGAGACTTATGTTATATAGAGAGAATATTCTATTATGTTTGTGTGCATATATATATACACATCCTGTATTCTACTGGTTCTGTTTCTGTGGATTATGCTAATACACCAGAGACTGAAGCATCATGAAATAGGACAACACTGGGTCACAAGTATTAATCCTATGTAGCTTGACCTATATACACTGATGTGGGCGTACTCTACCCTAAGGTATACCACAAATTATAGCTGCCTAATCAATTTGTGAAAAATCTATATGAGAGTAAATGGTAAGTACAGACTTTTAAGAAAGGTACCAAGAAGGAATAAGAGAAGAAGGAAGAAGACCTAGGGGAAGTGGTAGTATCAGTAGTAGCAGTGGTGGTACTGGTGTGTGTGGTCCCTCCTGACTTCTAGAAAGTATGGAAAATCACAAGCTCAGGTGGAGTAAAATGAGAGGACGCAAATCTCCTTCCTTATTCTAAGTAGATTTTGAAATCATTAATGAAGGCCTATGGCTGGAGTAATTCTTGGCAGGAAAGGACACAGGATCCTTTATAACATGGACTGTGGCTTTAGTGCAAGGTCTAACCTATAAGAAGGGTCAGAGGAACTAACCATTTATATAGAGCTGACTCCACTGAGTTTTTTAGTTTTCAAAAGAGACCCAACATAAATTATTTCTCATGTTGGACTGCAACAGAGAGTTGAGAGTTTGCAGACTCATGCCTATATCTAAGTGGCTGATGCCTGTCAGGTCCTCTGAATACCCTGGCTCTAGGCCTAAAGCAGTTAAGCTTTACTGCTAAGTCAGTTTTAGTTAGATGAGACTGTCGGTCAGTGCAGTCCTATGGTATCAGGATCTGTGAGGATGCCAGCAGGTGGCTGTATGTGAGTTGGGGGCAACTGGGTTGAATTTGGAGTTCAGCAAATACTAATATTCATAATGCCTTCTCTGTCTCAAACCCCATGGAGTTCTAATACAATTTATTCTCTCCTGGTCAGGCTTTCTTTCCAGTAAAACCTCAGGAAATGCCAAATAATTTCCTGGCCAAACCAGTTTTTAGACCACATTTCGAATAATAGTACCAATAGTAGAACTGAAAATAATTCATGTGTATATACTTAAAACTTTGCTGAGCATTTCTCTTCTTTTTTTGACTCCTTCTTCCCAGGACAAGGAACCTGTGCAGGCAAACTGGAAGAAGCAGTGGGAGGGTAGACAGTACCTGTGTATTATACATTAATCACGAATCTATCAAAAAATTCTGCCCAATAGAGAAAACGATCCCTCCAGCTCATTGCTTCACAAAAAAATCTATTCTTCGCTTATATTCTGTACCCCCAAATTTAATTTTAACCCGCTTTATTAGGTTATTGTCTGCAAATCAGTGCTTGCCTTTGTCCTTGTATTAGAGAGCCTCAAGGACATGGAGTATGGATGCATCTTGTTTTGTATATACCTGTCATCTTGCCACATGAAAACAGACACATACATTTTTAATGACAGTGATAATAAAGACACCTAGACCTTGTGCTGGGAAACTTTGACGGTATACTCCCAAGTAACATTCAGGAGAATAGTTTGCAGATTCTCTGCCTGAGGCTTTGACATAGGGGCAAAGGGTAAATATTCACAGGCACCATGGAATTCAATAGAAGGCAAACGTTCATAATCAGTTCTCCTTCAAATCTCGCTGGATTTACTGTCTCTAATGAACCTGACACAATCAAGAATGTGTGTGTACTGCAGACTTAACCTACATTCAGGGTTATCTTTCTCTGTGTCTGGCTAAGGCAGATATCTATTTTCATAAGTCTGGCTAGCGTGCCGCATCATTTCTTATAGCAGATTCCATTTCCTGTTAGTGACATATTCGGATGTAATATCCAGATAGGGGCTTGCCGAAGTATAATCCACGTTATCCTAATGGCGCACCTGAAATAGCGGGAGAGGAGCAATATAAGTGTTATATCACGGAGAGGAGAGGCAGCAGGCAGTCTGAGTGACACTGACAGGCAGTTTTCTTCTTAGTGTGCCTTTTGACGTGGGAGTCTTGAGTCTTGTCAAATTAACTCACCCAGAAAGGCCCCTGATGAAACACACTTGTCTGAACTATTAAGTAGTCTTTGTTTCTCAAGTCTGGAAAAACGAAAAATGTCTCCTTAGAATACATAAATATATGTCTTTATATTTAGACAGGGCCATGATCATCGTCTTGACTGGCCTGCTGACTGTATCAGTAATTCTCAAAGTCAGGTCCCTGAACCAATACCATTGGCTTCATCTGGAACTTGTTAGGAAGGTGTGTTCTTAGGTGCCACCACTGAACTGCCGAATCAGAACTTCTGAGGGTGAGCCCAGCAATCTGTTTTAAGAAGGCTTCCAGGTGAATGCACAGTAACGTTTGCAAAGAACTAACTAGCCTATTTTCTTAAGCTATCTGAGCTATTCCTTTGCTACATCAGAGATGATTGTTAAAGTATCATCCAAATTTATCACATAATGATACATTTGGTTATAGCACGAAATGCCATTTGAATGGCTCAGTTTTTATGCTCTTCATTGACATCATTGCTTCCTTAAGCAACGATGTGACAAATTTGTAAAATAAACTACTTTACTCCTTTTTGTACAGCCTAAGCTAAGGGTCTATGATGGAACAATGATTAATCTGTAAACTGTGGTCCTGCCGTCCATTCTGGCTTCATATTGGACGCACCTGATTTCTTTCCACTTGTTGATTTTCTCCATGACCATCACTGATCACTGAGCAGCAGAATAAGACCAAGGACCACAGAGTCCTAGACAGGGCTTTCTCCTGATTTGAATCCCCACAGGGAATGATGTCAGAATGTGCATCAACTCCTGCAGTATTTTGAGCTAAAGGAGAAAAAAAATGCAAGCCAGGATATTACCTGTCACCCACGCCACCCCCAAATCTTAAAAGCTTTCACGATCCAGTGAAATATACAACCACTGCCAAGTTGTAGGTACTGAGAAACGACTGTAGGTGACGGGTCAACCAGGTCCCCTACTTGGAGAGCTCTAAGTGTCAGGATCTGCCCATCTTAGTCCCCACCTGCCACTTGTTATATTTCTTCCATCTCTCTCTTCAGACTGACTCTACTTCCCTCTGTCTTTATAGGACTTATTATTAAGATTCTTCCTTCATAATGGTGCCTCATATCTATTTGGCACTTGGCTTTATCATAGCCTTTAGTTTTAGTTACTTGAAAATTTCTTTGGAATTTTAAATGCAATATTCCAGTCTTAATTGTCACATCAGCTTCTGTATAACTTCTTTGTGTTTGTTTGTTTGATTGTTTACTGTTTTGTTCTGAATGTTGTCACCTTTTTGTTTTCCCCACTATTTGTTTCATTCCATCTATTTAACCTGTCCACTTATTTTCTGACAAATAATCACTCTGCTTCCTCTTCTTTTCATGTGCCTGCCTCCAGCTTGCCTGGTTTGGACTCTAGCCTTGCTTTGATCTTGGATCTGTGTGTGTAGCTCAAAGTTATATGTTCAACAGACTCCAATATCACTAAAGGTGCCTTGTTCCACTATATATTTTTTTCTGGCTTTTTTCTTGAATTCGTGATATTTTTGACATTATTAACATTCCTGTACTCCTATACATATCATGGCTCTTCAATGTACCCTACTACTATATGCAGAAGCTCCTGACTTGGGTTCAAGTCCTTTTAATCTGATATTGCCTTGCTACTTATTTCCTCTTTACAGACTGATTTTGACAGGTTCCCAAGAAGATTAGTGAAACAAGCCTGATGATATTTTTGGCTGCAATTCCCCACCCCCCCTTTTCTTGACAAATCTCAGTAGCCCAGCGGTCACAATTGCGTACAGTGTACCCTGTATAGGATAGCAGCCTGCAGCATAGCCTGTATACATAGCAGCCTAGTAGCTGCTGTCCATCAGCCTGACCTCCTATCTAAGAAGCAGTTATTCAGAAGCTGTAGATGTTAATCAAAGATGGAATTCACCTCTACTTAGTGCTGACAGTATAGGCAGTTCTGTACTAATTACTCTTTTGCAATCACACCTAACTTGTCCTCATAAAGAAAAAGAAAGTTCTGCTTGGAGTTGCCTTGGGAAATGAAGAAAGGACAGCAAATGTCAGCTTGTTTAGGAAGAGGAAGTACTGGGATGAAAAATCAATATTAAAAACCTCATACTCGTCAGGAAGATCTGATCTCAGGAATATTTTGATTTCTTGTGTAGCTCAACTTTACTTATCACCCTAAGACAACTTTGCACCAATAATATTTGAGCCCCTGATTCTCTAAGTGAGTCTTGGACAAAAGGAAGAGAATGAAAGACCAGCAATCTCTTCTGAGCTACGAGTCTTGGGATGGAGGGTGATGAACCATCGTGGTTCTGCTTCTGTTGGACAGTCGAGGAGGGAGACTTTCAGGAAGACTGAGCACTTGTCGTAAAATGAGACTGCCAGGCATGGATGCAGCACAACTGAATGACTTTCTGAGACTTGATATGGCCCAGATTGGCACTATCTAATAGAAACATAATGTGAGACTCATATGTAATTTTAAATGTTCTAGAAGCCATATTAAACTATGTGGAGAGACTTTTGATTTTAATAGCAATAATATATCGCATTCACCCATATATAGATAAAATTATTATCTAATATATAATCAGTAAAAATAGTTTTTAATGAAATATTTTCAATGATTTTATTTGAGCTAAGTTTTTGAAATCCAGTGTGTATTTTAAACTTACAGCACATCTCGGTTCAGAGTAACCATAATTCGAGTGCTTAGGAGCATGTGGGTCTAGTGGCTGCTGTACTGGACAGTGCAGGTCAAGATGCCATAGCTTCCTCCATTGAATAGGCAACTGAAGAAAGGAGTCCAATTATGGTTCAAGAAGAACATCCAGTGCTGGCTGTATCTACTCTTAATAATAAATAAACCAACCATTAACCATTATGATCTGGGAAAATAGACAGTTAATGCCACATCCTTGTTTTACAATGGGCTCAACAAATAAATAGCTTACTAGTCATATAATGCTTGATATTATGAATTTTCTATTTGCTTGACCATGTGGTTAGGTTAGAGAGAACAGGAACAAATAGTGCCTTCAGAGCTAATTCTTTTAGCTAACTTGATTGTCTGGAAAAATATCTTGGTATATCTTGAAAGCTCAAATGGGCTTTGCCTACATGTAATACAATGAGTTATAACATCAAGTGTAAAACCCACCAGTGGATTAATTTAATCCAATTCAATTTTAATCAGTTCAATTAAGCTATCTACTTAGTGATAACACTTTCAGTCACATTAGTTATTTCATTACCTAACCAGAGAATTCAACCAATAGTTTTTATCTGATAGCCTTTTCAGTTATGGTTTATAGCTACAAGATTCCCATATAACGAGGGCTTTAGATCTACCCACTTCAAAATATTTGGCTTGACAGGTTATTCCCTTCCTGGTTTGAATAATTGCCTTGAAACATAATAATGCTTCATCTATTCAGGGACAGAATTGCAAACTCCTATAATACTTAGAAGTAGAATGGTTTCTAAAGATGTTACCATTCAGTGGTCTTCCATATGTGGAGTGGGGCTGCACAGGGAGTGCTCAAATACTGGAAGAGTCCAAGATTTTCCAGGGCACAGTTTCAAGAAATTCAATTTTTAAATCCTCAATAACAGGTATATCCAACTCAAGATCAATTTATCTGATAAATTGTTTGAATGTTTTAACTTTTTTTTTCTTACAATAGACAGATATTATATACTGATTGTTCATCTTTTTTTTTTTTTTTTTTTTATTTCTTATTTTTTTTTGCGGTACGCGGGCCTCTCACTGTTGTGGCCTCTCCCGTTGTGGAGCACGGGCTCCGGACGTGCAGGCTCAGCGGCCATGGCTCACGGGCCCAGCCATTCCGCAGCATGTGGGATCTTCCTGGACCAGGGCACGAACCCGGGTCCCCTGCATCGGCAGGCGGACTCTCAACCCCTGTGCCACCAGGGAAACCCCTGATTGTTCATCTTACTATGGTGCATGGTTTACTACAGATAATACCCAGGGTGCTCAACAGGGGAATCCTCATTTCATGAGAAATCAGGATCCTATAATCTCATAGGGCTTCTTCTATTTTTCTGTTTTAGAGTGTATACTTCTTTTAAGGATGAAACAAGGTACTAGAATTTTGATGATAAAATGACTTGGGTGCATGTGGTAGACAGAATTTTAGCCCCCCCTGCTGCTAGGTACCTGTATGTTACAGCATATGGCAAAAGGGACTTTGCAAGTGGAATTTTGGTTAAGGACCTCAAGATAGGAAGATTACCCTGGATTATCTGGGTGGGCCCAATGTAATCTCAAGTGCCCTTAAAAGTGGAAGAACACTGAATGCTCTTCTTGGACCATAATCAGGTTCCTTCCCTCAATTGCTTGTTCAAGGCAGAAGAGTCAGAGAGATGCAATGACTGAAGAGGTAGGAGAGTTTCAGAGAGTGACAGAGATTCAACCTGTCATTCCTGGTTCTGAGATGAAGGGAATCACAAACCAGTGAATGCAGGTGACCTCTGGAAGCTGAGAATGACCCCCAGCTGACAGTCAGCAAAGAAACCAGACCTCAGTCCTACAACTGCTTGACAATAAGTTCTGCTAACAACCTGAATGAGCAAGGAAATGGACGCTCCCTAGAGTATCCAGAAAACTTAGCTCTGCTAAAACCTTGATTTCAGCCTTGAGAGATTCCAACCAGACCCAGCAGAGCCTGCGGGATGTCTGACCTACAGACACTGAGAAATAATAAATGTTTTTTTTTTTTTTTTTGGCCATGCAGCTGTGGGATCTTAGCTCCCCAACCAGGGATCAAACCCAGGCCATGGCAGTGAAAGCACAGTCTTAACCACTGGACGGCCAGGGAATTCCCAAATGGGTATTGTTTTTAGCTACTATGTTTGTGGTATTTGTTACAACAGCAATAGAAAACTAATTCAGGATGGAAATGATCATTTCCTTTAAAAACTTTGCCTGTTTCATCTCCTGATCTTTATTAAAGAATGAATTGCTGTGAAGGGATAACCTTATGAAAACAAAGGCATATTGGTAGAAAATAATATCCACTAATTTTTTTCACATATAAATGTAACAACTTATTATCAACTATCCTTAATAAGAAGCATTAGAAAGCATCACTTGTTAGAAAGAAACGCACCTTTGAATTGCTGAATGGATCAGCAACACAGAATCTTTTAAATATTACGGGACTATTTTCTAGGATAACGAACATTTCAAGATACGCTGGACAAAAACCCACGGAGAAAACTTTCCTCTGATTTATTTTTTCAGATTTCTTGCGTTTGATTCATTAAAATGGTTAAAATTTCTTTTATTAAATCTTTATTCTAATTACAGGAATACTGTAATTTTATTATTTCATTATTTTCATTATTTTATTTTATTATTTACAATGTTTAATATTTTTAACTGTAGTTGACTTTCAATACAATGTTTAATATTTTACCTCCTATTAAAAATGTTAGCTCTTATGACAATTAGATTTTAACAGCATTTATATTTATTTATTTTATCTTACATGTATAGGAAATGCTTGATCATAATTTATCTCATTAGAATTGAAATTTTCTCATTATCAATGAAATATTACTGGTATTTCTCATGACTTATCATAATTTATAATTTGATCATATTATTTTTATTAATTATAAACGAATGAATGTAATGATAAATTAGAAAAAAATAGCACTCAGACCCTTTGGTCACAGGAAATGAGATAAAATTTAAAATTTCAGTGTGGGTGTGTATTTGAATCTATATAAACATACACATCCATAGACAGATAGATAGAGATATAAATGTAATAGGGTAATCAATAAAAGGCTCTAAAGGATAAAGATATTTTATGTTATGGCAAAATTGGGGGGGGCAATACCAGAAATTACATCTTTTCAACTATTATGAAACTATTTAGATGTCAGGTTAAAAATGTGCAAAGGATAAATAATTTACAACTTCTTTTAGGATGTTTGGAGAAAAAATTTTAAAACCACTGATCTGATCCACTGTCTTGGCCTTGTTGTCCTAGAAACTGGTGTTTTCCTGAGTACTTTTTAGGGAGTCCAATCCCAGGGTCGAGAATGAAGGTCAGAGGGAGTAAGGCAGGGAGGAGGGGAAAGCTGGTAACAGAAAGTCTCACACAACTGACTGCTCAGTTCTCTAAGGCCATTCTTGAAGAAGTGATTGAAACTGAACCTCAGAACCATCTGTCTAGAGGGAGGCAAGGAGGAAATTTAGCCTCAGGATCCTATCTAGACCCCATTTGCTCCACGGTTCACCCCAAAGGATGCTAACTCCCTTATGTTCCATTGTTGTTATGTGTGAATGGTGAGGTGGGCTTCTTGGATTTGTCATATCTTGAGGCCACAGGGAAGATGGGAAGGAGAGGTGAGAACCGAACAGGTGGGTCTGCATGAAGTCAGTTAGCATCCTTACAGAGCTCAGTAGCAAACAAAGTAGAGACAGATGAGGGTGAGAAAGTCTGAAATGATGTCCAACAGGTTTCTCTACGGACTCCTTTTGCACCAGTTGGATATGCTCATGTCTTTCTATTTTTACTTTTTTTTGCGGTACGCGGGCCTCTCACTGTTGTGGCCTCTCCCGTCGTGGAGCACAGGCTCTGGACGCGCAGGCTCAGCGGCCATGGCTCACGGGCCCAGCCGCTCCGCGGCACGTGGGATCTTCCCGGACCAGGGCACGAACCCGTGTCCCCTGCATTGGCAGGTGGACTCTCAACCACTGCGCCACCAGGGAAGCCCTCATGTCTTTCTTTATATCCATTTTCCATAGTTCAACATAAGACTCCTTTTATGGGAGAATAAGATGTCCTCACATCTTCCCTGAAAGGGGAGATCCAAGCACAATCAGCTAGAATTTCCTTCAACATAACTCTATAAAAAGATTTAAGATGAGGTTAGCAAAACAAGCTATAGTCCACTCTGCTGTAACTAATCACAAGGCATAATGATATTTATAATATTCCAGAACAACCTCCAGTCTGAGTTTTCCTACCCTCAGTCAGCACTGCAGCTGGTCCAAGTGAGATGATTTAGAGTTTCCTCCCCAGTGGGTCTGAGCCCTTAGTTACTTTGTCCATGTCCATGAGGGCCATGGTTGCTGCTATCACCCATGCACTGTTATTATCTCTCTCTTAGTGAAGGAAGAACTAAGTGATTTTGGTGATTTCTTGGGTTCTACTCTTTTTTATAAAATTTTGTTTTATATTGGAGTAGAGTTGATTAACAATGTTGTGTTAGTTTCAGGTGTACAGCAAAGTGATTCAGTTATACATATACATGGATCTATTCTCTTTCAAATTCTTTTCCATTTAGGTTATTACAGAGTATTGAGCAGAGTTCCCTCTGCTATGCAGTAGGTCCTTGTTGGTTATCTACTTTAAATATAGCAGTGTGTACATGTCAGATGAATGGATAAAGAAGATATGGTATATATATATATAAAAAATAAAATATTTGTCATTAAAAAGAATGAAATAATGCCATCTGTAGCAATATGGATGTACCTGGAGATTATCATACTAAGTGAAATAAGTCAGATGGAGAAAGACAAATATCATATGATACTGCTTATATATGGAATCTTGGGTTCTACTCTTTTTTTTTTTTTTTTTTTTTTTTTTGCGGTACGTGGGCCTCTCACTGTTGTGGCCTCTCCCGTTACGGAGCACAGGCTCCGGACGTGCAGGCTCAGCGGCCATGGCTCACGGGCCCAGCCACTCCACTTCACTTCACATGTTCCCTGCCATGGATCAGTCCTCATACCTCTTTTCCATGCAGCCTTGTCTCTAATCTCTGAATCTTATACCTTCCAGACCCCTGAGTAACCAGCCAAATTGTTTGCTACTTCCCAAGAGCTCTTGTGTATATGTAATTCAGACCACTTATCTCTCTATATAAAACAGATGACTAAGTGTTTTCCTTACAGCTCTGTCCACTGAGAGGATTTCTCTTCACCACACTCCTACGGTCTCCCATGAGTGGGACTCAAGTGTACTAGCAGTCCATTTGGGCCTGAGCCAACATCAGTGACGAGGCTGAGTTATTTCTTCCTCCAACAGCTGGCTCTCGTTAGCCCCCAGTAAGTTTACAACAATAAATTGAAGAGGGGCAGTAATGTAGTAATGGTAGGCAACATGGAATTCTGAACCACTTCATGTAGTTCACTCCTGTTTTTAGAACTGCATGGGTCCTTGTGGGAAGGAGCCCTCATTGCCACTCAGCTTTGCTGCCCATTAGGGTAATTGCGTCCACTGACAGTTAATTACAGCCACTAGATCTTCACTGTTCCAGAAGCCATTACCTTCACTGTTAGCAGGGAGCCCAGTTCCAAGGCAGCATTTCTTATTATTGTGCCACAAAGGACAGACACTACTGAGGGTTTCAAAGATGCTAAAATATATTCTATTATCTTAGTAATGAGAGTATTCTAGACATACCAGGGAACACTGCCAGGTGGTGGGTTCTCAAGTCTAATATAGTAAATTTATCATCACATTGCCACCTTTCCTGAGCCTACTGACTGATTTCTCAGTATTCTTTCCAGGAAGGCTTTTATCACGATTTACCATCTTCAGAATTTGTGCTTCAAGGAGACATTACAAAAAAACTTAACATGTCCTTGCCTGAACACTGAAGCCCAAGGCATGCGTGAGTGGCTTAGGCAATAAATTACTCCATAGTCCATGTGTAGTCTAATTCTGTTTCCTAACCCACAAGATCCACTCTTAAATCTGCTTCTGGGCCCTGGCAGTACATATAGGCAGTGTCTGTAATTCCTTCAGGGTGTGCAATTTCTTTTGTTAAAAGAATTGTGCTTGCCTACTTGGGATTTGTTGAGACTGACTCTGCAGGCTAGCCTGAAAGCAATAAGGGCAGCATGTGAAAATTTTAAGGAGAACAATTGTACTTCGTAAGTTGCTGCCAGAGACTTTCTGTCTTCCATTATTTGCCTTTAGCTGGTAGATGATTTCTGGAGGTTTTTTAAAATTGAGGCTTTCAAGGCAGTTAAGAAAAACTGACATTAAAAAAGCCTACTCTAAAATCCTTAAACTTATCATAGCTCCCATATAGTTCTCATGCCACATCCCAATATCACAATTTTCCACATCCCTATATCACACTTTCCATTCATCCCAGGTGAAAGCTTCAGTAATTGTGATGCCACCGGCGGTGGAGACATTTGCAATCCTACTGGCAAGTAGTGTTTCTCCAGAATCGCATCCTGAGACTTATTACCGGTGCTTTTCTTACCAACTGTTTTAGCCTGGGTTCCCCAGAAGTCAGAGCCTGACTCAAAAGCTTATATGTTACTACTTTTTTAGGAAGTACAACCCCAAGAAAGTGAGAGAAATGAAATAAATGAGGGCCATAGGAAGAGACAGTATGAGCTGAATGATCAGGCTGGATACCACAGAGTGCAACTGATTCTCCAATCCATTGTGATAGTTTTCAGGAAATGATATAAAGTGCATCTCAGGCCTGTCTGCCCGAGCGGAGAAGGAAGGAAGAATTTAACCACAGTACACCCTTTCCCATTGGTTAAAATTTTCCCCAGGGGTATTCGCTCCCTGCCTCTTCCATATTACACACGTATGGTCCCTGAGCAGGATCGGCCACAATTGGAAGCTGCATAATGAAACTGCACATTTAGCATCATGGGTATGAGACCAGGCACGGTCTGGTACACCTGCATGAAATTAATCAGGCTTCACACAGAGCAGGTAGGTGAAATAAGAGACAGATCAGAAAAACAGAGAGTGAAATGGTATCTAAAATATGTCTGGCATATTCACCAACATTCATTCTTATACTCTAGAAAAACGAGGCCCATAGAAGTAAATGGCTTGCTCGAGTTCTCACATTAGAAAAATTAGAGAAAGCTGACCTATCCTATAGACCCGACAGGGACAAAATTTGGGGCTCTGTCTTCTGATAGTAGGGATTTGGACCGTCCTGTACTTGTGTTTTTCAATAGTCAAAGACCAACCAGATTAGAGCATATGGTAAAGCAAAACCCCTGGCGTTCGCCCTAAAGGAAAATGATGAAAACAATATACTTTAAAAAAGGAAGAGGGAAAACTTGGTGGACTTATTTGTAACTATGTGGTCAATTATGTAGATTCCTGGCTCACGACTCTTTCAAGGGCAATGAAAAAGTCTAAAATGAAGTAGTTTATTTTATCTTAATCTGAGCATGCTAGCAGGAATACTGTTAGTTCATTTTGATGATGAATCTGACATCATAAATCATCTCAGGCCACTTGGGGATATGTGTTCTTTTTTAAGGACTGCCAGAGAATATCCCATTCGTTAAGAAATCTAGCAACTCTTGAGTGCTTACTATATGCTGACTAGAGATTTCCACCCTTTAATATGCCTCACACGTACACAAAAAGGTTCTTTCTATATCGAAATTCCAATTACTTCAGGGGTAGAAAAAAAAAATCACTAATATGCCTTAAATGACAACTTTCTCTTTAGCAAGCCCTAAATGTATTAGAGTCTTTTTGGCAATACCAGAAGGAAAGTGGAATTGTGACCCTCTAGATTGGAAATGAGCTCAAAGAAGCCATGCGTCTACAGTGAATGAGCCCAGGGTGGCACTTTGGAGACCGGGAACACTGGATTTGCAGGGGGCTACCCATTTGATTTCAGCACACTGAGGCTGCTAGTCTAACAGCTGAGCTGATGCATCTCTCTTTGGCTAAAATAGAAAAAAGAATCCAAATTCTCAGCACCTGGACAAACCATTTAAAGTTGAAGAATAAAAAAAAATTTGAGGAAAAATCGTTGTTGCTTTTACTAAGGTTTTTAGAAAACTTAAAATGTATTATTTACTTTCAAGTTTTAAATAAATATTTGAATTAAACTTTTCATTTTGAGATAATCATAGACTCACATGTGGTTATAAGAATTACTACAGTGAGATCCTGTGTATGCTTTACTCAGTTTCTCCCAACGGTAACATCTTACAAAACTGTCTTACAGTATCACAACCGGGATATTGTCATGGTTACAGTCAAGATACAGAACACTGCCATCACCACAGATCACTCATGTTGCTCTTTTATCAGCACTCAAACTTCCTTCTCTGAGCATCGCCATCCTTGATCACTAATCTGTTCTCCATTCATGGGATTTTGTGGTTTCAAAAACGTTACATAGATGGAATCATACAGTAAGTGACCTTTAGGGACTGTCTTTTTTTTCACTTAGCCTAGTTCTCTGGAGATTCATCCAGGGCATTGCATGTATCAATAGTTCTTCCGTTTTAATTGCTGAGTAGTAGTTAACGGTATGGATATGCCAACTTGTTTACTTGTTCACCTGTGGAAGGACATCTGGGTTCTTTCCAGTTCCTGTTTAATCAGAATAAAATTGCTATAAACATTTTTGTACAGATTTTTGCGTGAACACACTTCTTTATTTCTCCGAAATAAATGAGTAAGACTGAAATTGCTGGTTCTTATGTTAAGTGCATGTTTAGTTGTTTTTTGGTGTTTTTTTTTTAAAGAAGCTTCCAAACTATTTTCCAGAGCGGCTGTATCATTTTACATTCCCAGCAGCAATGTGTGAGCCATCGTTTCGCCGCATCCTTGCTAGCATTTGAAGTTGACATAATTTTATATTTTAGCCATTAATGATAGGTGCATAGAGATATCTCATTTTGGTTTTAACAGATATGTGGTTTGGAAATATTTTTTCCTCCTCTATGGGTTGTCTTTTCATCTTCTTAAATTTTTTCAGAGCAAAAGATTTTAATTTTGATAAAGTCCAATTTATCAGTTTTTCCTCATATGGATTGTGCTTTTGGTGTCAAGTCTAATAATTCTTTTCCTAGCCTTAGATCTGAAAATTTTCTCCTATCTTAAAAAAAGTTTTGTAGTTTTACATCATAGTTAAGTCTGTGGTTCATTTTGAGTTAATTTTTGTATAAGTCATGAGGGTGAGGTAAAGGTTCTTTTTTCCCCCATCTTTCCGCTATTGAATTGTGTTTGCATTTTTGTCATATTTGTGTTGAGTACATTTGTGTTGGTCTATTTTTGGTTTCTCTGTTTTGTTCATCTGTATATTTATCTCTGTACAAATACCACACAGTCTTAATGCTATAGCCATATAATATATCTTGAAATTAAGTTGTTTGAGTCCTCCTATTTTATTCTTCTTTTTCAAAATTTTTAAAGATTTTTTTATTTTTTATATTTCCATATATATTTTAGAATAATCTTGTCTATATCTCCAAAAAATATTGCTGGGAAGTTGATGAGAAATGTGTTAAATCTCTGTATCAATTTGGAGAGACTTGACATCTTTACTGTGTATGCTTAGTCTTTCAGTGAATACAGTATGTCTCGCTGTTTATTTAGATCTTTGATTTCGGTCATCAGTATTGTGTAGTTTTCAGCATACAAGTCCTACACGTGTTTGGTAAATTTACACCTAAATGTATTTTTTTTTCTTTTCTCTCTTTTTTTTTTTTTTGGTAATTATAAATTTTTCAAATTTTTAGTTTCAGTTCCACGCATTCATTGTTAGTATAAGGAAATGCAATTGACTTTTTTTTTTTTTTTTGCAATTGACTTTTAAATGTTATACTTAGGTGTTTAAAACATCAACAATCCTAGCAGCAATCCTATGTACAATATTACACACTTCTATTGTATCATTTTACAGATGTGAAAACTGAGTGCAAGAATGAGTTAAATGCTGTGTCAGTTGCTACTGCTGCATAACAAAAAATTCGTTTCTAATGGCTTAAAACACTTCTTTATTTTCTCGCACGCATCTGCCAATTCCCTGGGGGATTGCCTGGGAGTTGATTAGACTAGGCTGGGCTTGACAGAGTTGTAGGATGAACCCAGTTCTGTTCCATGGTGTCTGCCTTTGGCCAGTGGGCTAGCAGAAGCATGTTCTTCTCACAAATATGACAGAAGTACAAGAGGGCAAGCCCAACCATGCAAACACATGTCAAATCTCTGCTTACATCATAGCTGCCAACATCTTATTGGTAAAAGCAAGATATATACCATAGCCTGGCAGCAGTGGGACAGAGTGATATATTCTCCCTCTAGTGGGGGAAAATATAACTTGGCACAGGGTGTAGATACGGAGACAGATGAAGTATTAGGGCCAATAATTCAGTCTTCTCCATGTGCCCAAGATCAGCTGTTAGTAAGTGGAACTGCTAAGGCAGAAGGCAGATCTGTCTGAATTTAAAGTACATTTATTATTTTTTAAACAATGGATGTAATCCCAATCTATAGAGTAAAATGACCACAGTGTAGGCAATATATGTTGAATAAAGGAATGAATGAAGTAGCCAATTCTGCCTCTTGATAAAATATATTTTAGTATGTAGATATAAAGATATGTAGATATGAATTTAATTTTTGCAACAGCAAGACAAAATTTCTCATCAGTTAAGCATGCTTGTTAATTACTCTGCTTCATTTTTTATTCCTTCAATACCCTAAGGTCCTCTGGTCATGCTGTGTTACGGGACCTGAAAGTGTAACAACTTCCTCATAGTTACAGTACAGTTGTTTTCAGACTTCAGTAACTAATGTTCTCTCTGACATTGTTCTGCCTTCGGTTTCATACCATTCTCCAGCAAACAGTGTTATTGTCAAAGATGCCATGCATTTTCATGACCTGCTCATCTCCTGAAGTTTTCCAAAGACCTTTCCAAAAGTCCTTTTAGGAAGTTGTCTTTAATGTGTTCATTGCTTTTACGAGCCACTTGCGTGCTTTTAACAAGTTCTGTAATTGCTCTCATATGGAGGAAATCTCTATTTAATATTCAGGGAGTGCAATTAGTACGAAAGAATGTCAGAAAGAAGGAACTGAACGACATTTCTTCAACCTGACTGTCAATTACGGACTTTTTCCAAAATGGATGAGTATCCCAGAGTTTTTTTTTTTTTTTTAAGAGGGAGTTGGAAGCTTCTGAGGACAAAACTTGTGCGTGAACCCTTGAGTACTGTGGAACCAACTGTCTGGTGTGCATTTGTACATGACGCAGCAGAAAGCATTGCTAATTATTGGATGGTAATAGGCCCTAGTATTGTCTTTAGAATATCAGAATGAGGGTTTTTTAGTACCTCACTGAGAGTTTATTTTATGCAGGAAAGTCATGGAAAGCACATGTGATTTTGATCTAGATATCTTAATATTTCTATTTCATGAAAGAAATGCAACCAGCAATGTCTTCAGCGACATCTTTACAACATATGAAATAGTAATTGATTTCATATGACAGTTACTGGTATAGCCTTTGGAAAAAGCTAGAAGTAATACTCAAAATTTGACTATATTTATGTTATATTATGTTAATATTGTGAGCATTATTTAAGTATTCAAAATTGGATATTTGAGAGGGAGAAGCAAAAATAATTGAATACTTGTCAGAGTACTTGAAGGAGGATTAGAAAAGAAACAAAATTCACTTCAATAAACACTCATTGAGTATCTACTGTATACCCAGGCCTAGGCTAGGTGCTGAGGTTTTGAAATTAATTAATTAGAACAGACTCATCTATTCTGTTTGGATAAGGTAGACTTCATGTAGGTCAACGACTTTAAAGAAATGGTCATTTTAATTTGATTAAAAAACAACAATTTCATTATAAAAATGAAATAATTCTTTTTTATACTATCAGCGATACTTGCCAGAATGCCACATTGAAGGGTTAAGTACAGTTTATTTACCTAGATATTGATTATATTTACATCCATCATCTCAAAAGAAAAACAAAAAGCTAAATAACAACAATGACAAAACCTGCTTCCGTTTGAGTCCATGAATCTTAGAGCTGCTCTTGTCAATATCCTCCCAAATACATTAATCCCTTCTAAAACATCTTAAAGATATGGTCCACCAATCTTTGCTTGAACATTTCCAAAGAAAGAAGCCTACTACTTTGGGATGTTCTTTACATGAAGTAAAAAATAGCCTTCCTCTTGGAATCAGTTAGGATGAGTTCAGTTGCTAGTAGCACACTAACAATGGTTTAAATGAGATTGTGTGGTAGACAGCTGGAGTTGATTGATTTCATTAAAGATCTAGGTTCCATTTATAATTTACTGTTCTCAGAATGTTTGAATTCATTTTCATGCTCATGCATTTATAGTCAAAATGGCTGCAACAGCTCCAAGCATCATTTCCAAAAGAATAAGGTCTATTATTATTTGTTATTTTCTGCATGAAAGTCATTTTTACATGAAGAATACCACTTATTGTATGATTTATAAATACATTAAATACCTAAATCTAAAGTTGATAGGCATCAGGGAATGACATTAAGGAAACAAACACTAAAGTGTCATAGCATCACCACACATTCTCCTTTTAAGGGGTAACATACTATGTAACTGATTCAGGGTAATACATTTAGCCACTGTTCAAACCCAATCCTAATATTTGCAGAGTCTGGGCCCAAAGTACAAATAGAGCCCACCTTCCATTGTATCTAAATATTTAAAACAGTGAATTAAGCGACCACCGAGTTAAATAAAACATGTATTATTCTATTCTCCTATCAGGCTCTTTACTATTGTTGTAGACCCTGTGCTTCCTGGTCAAACGTGTGGTCAATAGTTGAGTTGAAATCCCTTTTCCAGGGAGTTCTTATCTCTCCAGTCAGATCACTGCATCCATTGGACACGTGAAACAGGAACTCAGAAACGAGGACGGACGAGATCCTAGCCGTCTGCCTTGCTATTTTACAATTGTTAGGGTGACCTCATAAAGGTCATAATCCTTATCAGAAGCCCCGGGATTTCAGAATGGCAATACATGCATAAACTCAATTTTATACACCACTGTCAGCCTAAGATCAAACACGATATTTCTCTAGTGAAAACATGAACATTCACGCTTAGTGGGATAAATATTTAGAATATAATTAGCCTCACATCGTATGAGATCAGGTTTTGGGGCCAAAGGAGTTCAGGTTAAGTCAGGTTTCGCCCCTAAATGAGCAATAAAAACAAAGCAAAACCACAACTTCTGTTTTTCAGAGCTTTTTGAATTTCATAATTGCTTTGTAAGAAATTTTGGATCTGTAATATGCCAGGCACTTTAAATATATTTTACAGTTTAACACATTACATTTTCTAAAGATAATATAATACTACTTATTTTGCATATGGATAAAGTTCAGAGACGTTGAGTAACTTGCTGGAAGAACTGTGATTTAAACTCAAGTTTGCCTTTTTAATCCCTTTGGTGCACACTAGACTGCCAATAACATATAAGGAAACTGGGGTCAGTTCACCTGTAAGTTTCATGGAGAACAGTCTTCAGAATTATTGTTATGAAACACTTAGGCCAGTTCCTCTGACATTCCAGCATTTTCCATATCCTCTCTTTTGCAAAAGTGCCCCAGATAAGGGACATATTTTAATGATATAATGTACTTCATTTCAGCATCCTTTTAAGAGAACTATGACTTACTAAATTCCGATGCAATGACACAAACTTTTGGATTAATGAGCAATTTATCAGTGACTTAAGGAATATTTGCCTATTAAATCAGATTCCCATTGTCTTGTAAGTGCGCCTCTTTTCGAATGCAATATGTTTCTTTTTATGATCCTCCTCATGCTTGCTTGCTTGAGTTCTGTGGGTTATTTCCATTTATACCCTTAATGACTAGCCTCAAGGAATGTGCATTACAAATGAAATGCACGTTAGTAATGCTCACTGTGACAGAACTGAAAAGGTCATCTTTCTCTTCCTCCAAACAAAGAGGAAATCATCAATTGTTAGGATGTAATCTTACGATTTTAATTTGTTTGTTTGTTTCGGTTGTTGTTGATTTTAATCAGTGTTTTTTGCGTTTTTTTTTTTAAATGTTGATATGAATTCTGCCCTTGGGATACACAGATGGCATTTTTAGTCTACTGGCAGAGTGACATAATTGTTCTATGATTCATATGCTCTCTGCTTTTTGTTGTTATTTTTTGTTTGTTTTTGTTTTGTGTTATCTGTAGCAATCATCTGTGATAAGGTTGGTTGCTGTAGGGGTCTAGTCCCTGACCCATTAATGCAAAACAGTACCCCAATTCTGATCCTGGTCCATCATCACCATCTACTTCTCTTCTTAGGTGACCTCAGCCAGATCTTTGGCTTTAAAACTATCCTTCATTGATGAACTGTTTAATACCAAATTGAGCCTGACTTCCGCCTCAGATGCTGATCTCTATATGCAACCAAACTCTAGATATCACCACCTGGAGGTCTAACAGATTTCTCAAAAGTTATCATCCCTCAAGGACAATTCTTGATTTCTACCCCTCATTTTCCTCCACCCTATTGCAATAAGTGACATTTATTCAGTTGCACGGAGCAAAATATTGAGATGATCCTCTATTTCTCTTTTTTATTTATCACTTTCCACATTCAATGTATCAATAAATCCTATCAAATATAACTCCATATAAATCTTGAAAACAGCAGCTTTCCTAGTCTTTCCTCCAACTTGAGTGCTTTCTTCCTTGTTCAGAAAGCTGTCATCTCCCCCTTGGAGGGCTGCAACAATCACGCGGTTGCCTCCTCTGCTTTCACTCTTGCCTGCCTGCAATTCAATATCCGAAGGGCAAACAGGATGATTCTTGTAGAATGTAGATTAGAGAATATTGCACACCAATAATAATAATATTATTATTATTATTTTTTTTTTTTTTTGCGATACGCGGGCCCCTCACCACTGCCGGCGGAGCACAGGCTCCGGACGCGCAGGCCCAGCGGCCATGGCCCACGGGCCCAGCTGCTCTGTGGCACGCGGGATCCTCCCCGACCGGGGCACGAACCCACCCGCGTCCCCCGCATCGGCAGGCGGACCCCCAACCACTGCGCCACCAGGGAAGCCCTATTATTATGATATTATGATTCTCTAATAATGTAGATTAGAGAATTTTTTTTTATTAGCTTGGGCTCCACACCCACTTTTAATTTTTATTTATTTATTTGGCTGCGTTGGGTCTTGTTGCTGCGTGCAGGCGTTCCCTAGTTGCGGCGAGTGGGGGCTACTCTTCGTTGTGGTGCACGGGCTTCTCATTGCAGTGGCTTCTCTTGTTGCAGAGCACGGGCTTTAGGCGCTCAGGCTTCAGTAGTTGTGGCACGTGGGCTCAGTAGTTGTGACTCGCGGGCTTAGCTGCTCCAAGGCATGAGGGATCTTCCCGGACCAAGGCTCGAACCCTGCATTGGCAGGTGGATTCTTAACCACTGCGCCACCAGCGGAGTCCCAATATTTTTCAAATGTCTTTTAGTTATACTTATAATGACATCTAAATTGCTTTTTCTATCCATTACCGTCCTCCATTATCTTGCCCTAATGACCAGTCTAACCTCACCTCTTCCCACTCTGTCTTTTACTGTTTTCCATGCATACCCCTGCTTCTTTCTGTGTCTCAAACATAAAAGTATTTTCATCTCAGGCCTTTGCGCTTACATTTCCCTCTGCCTGCTAGTCTACCTCTCCCTGCAAACTGATTACCGGTTTTTGTATGGTTTCGTGCATCTCGTCATTCAAATCTCATACCAAATGGCACTCCCTCAGAGGGGTCTTCTTTGACTACCCTATCCAAAATTGACTTCACTTCCATGGTATTATTTTCTATAATATTATCCTGTTCTAGGTCTTCAGAATATTTATTATTACTGAAAGTATTTTATTTGCTTACTTGTGTATTACAGTCATCCCCCCTTATCCCCCTTTCTTCCGTTTCAGTTACCCATGGTCAACTGAGGTCCAAAATGTTAAATGGAAAATCCCAGAAATAAAGAGTTCATAAGTTTTAAATTGCACACTGTTCTGAGTAGCATGATGGAATCTTGCACCATTCCTCTCCATCCTGCCCAGGAAGTGAATCATGCCTTTGTCCAGCATATTCTGCCTGTCAGTCACTTAGCAGCCATCTCTGTTATCAGATCTACTGTGGTGGTATCCCAGGGCTTGTGTTCAAGGAACCCTTATTTTACTTAGTAATGGTGCCAAAGCACAAGAGTAGTGACGCTGACAATTCACATATTCTCTTACTGTGTCTAAGTTATAAATTAAACATGATCAGAAGTATGTATGTATAGGAAACAAACAGTAT
Source organism: Leucopleurus acutus (assembly GCF_964270905.1). Classification (NCBI taxonomy): domain Eukaryota; kingdom Metazoa; phylum Chordata; class Mammalia; order Artiodactyla; family Delphinidae; genus Leucopleurus; species Leucopleurus acutus. The sequence continues at coordinate 28,883,387 of NC_139149.1, forward strand.
GTGTAGTGTTTATGTTTTTCACACTAAAATATAGTTTTCATGAATGTGGTGCTTACCAGTACCTGTCTTTTCCTCATTCCCAAGCACGTAGAAGACTGACACTCTCAGGCCTTTTGCATGTTCATGGGGCTAAATGATTAGTTCTAGTCAATGAAGAGTGAGTGAGAGTGTTACATGTCACCACTAGGACAAAGCAACAAAAGGTTTATTTGCAGTTTTCAAGTTTGTCTTCCCCTAATGCAGGGCCCAGGAAAGCCACTGTTCCAGATCACTTGACTATAAGATAGGGGAGACTTCATAAACCTGGATCCTTGAGTGAGTGGGTGGAGCAGATTCCCTACCTGCTCTTACGGGACATGAAGTGTGTGTGAGAAATAAACTTGTGTTGCATTAGGCCTTTGAGATGCTAGGATTACTGTAGAAAATACCTAGCCTGTCTCAGTGAAAGAAGAGACCTTAAATACTATTTTATTTTTGTTTCTTATTTCACTCAGCAACTAGAATAATGTCTGGGACAAAAAAAGACAATAGTAATAAATAAATGAATCCCTGCTGCCTGTTTCCCTATCTAGGGGGGCAGCTATAATCTTGAGCTTTACCAGTGCTGTGCTATATCCTTAAGACTGAAATTGCCCCACAGCCCAGGAGGCAGCATATTCATTTGTGAAATGTCACCTACAGTGTCTTTATTTTAAAAATTCATTTCTGTGCCATAAAAGAAGGTAAATTCCAAATATCTATGATTTTGGCAGGTAAGAGAGAGATTAAGAGAATGGGGGAGCAGATTTTTTTTAAAAAGACAGAAGGAGAATCATATTACTGTCTCTTGTATCAAAGCTATTATTTGACTCTTCAATTTCATGAGGCGAGAATTACCAGATTAGTTGTATTTATTTATCCCTAGATTTTATATTCTGCTTTTTTCCATCATCTATTTTTTTATCTTCCCCTTAACTCAATTTTCCCCATTCTCCTTACTTTAGCATTTTCCCCTCAAATCCATTACCTCCAATTCTTTGCCTGCTCTGCAGTGATCAGCATGGTTCACAGGCATACTATCAGTGTTAGGAGAAAGCTTTTAGAGAGGATGCAATTGCTGTTCCTTTTTCGTTCCATAATATGCAGAACTTTTGTGGGTGTGGGTGTGGGTGTGGGTGTGGGTGTGGGGGGAATAGTTAAAGATTATAACATGACTTCTTTAGATTTAGATAACTTTTCAAATTATATTGAGCTTAGACTAAAATTAATTTTTATCTTCAAAGCCATCACTACCTAAGGAAGGCGTAGCTCAAAAGATTAATAATTTTCCACAAATAAATAATAAAGTAGGAAACTCACCCTGAATAACCAAGATTTCACTCCAATTGTGTTTCAGTAATTTATTTCCATGTAACATTCACTAAAAAGAATTGCTGAGAATTAAAACAACATGTTAAATTCATTGTTAAGTCCAGTTTATTGGGATTGATTCTCACTAGGGTTAAGAATCTGCTTCAGGGGCTTCCCTGGTGGTGCAGTGGTTGAGAGTCCGCCTGCCGATCCCCAATCCGGGAGAATCCCACATGCGGGGAGCGGCTGGGCCCGTGAGCCATGGCCGCTGAGCCTGCGCGTCCGGAGCCTGTGCTCCGCGACGGGAGAGGCCACAGCAGTGAGAGGCCCGCGTGCCGCAAAAAAAAAAAAAAAAAAAAAAAAAAAGAATCTGCTTCAATCTGTTTTGCTCTTGAAAGGATAAATGTAAAAAGTGAAATCCTAAGCAAAGCTATTTGGTATCCTTCCCATAATTGAAGCTATATTAAGCTAGGGTTTTCTTCTAAAATTATTAGTCTTATGTGAATAACTTTTTGTTTAAAGTTACCTTTTTGAGAAGGAAAATTATTCTACTTTTTCACTCTCAGATATTTGCATTGAAGTTTGAGGGTTTTTAATAAAGATACACAACTTTAGTAAGTTAATTTTTTCCTAGACATTTGAAGCATTTTTCTCAAAAATGAGTGTTTGGGGTCCAGTCCAATTATTTATACATTATGTGTTGCTCCAGTGTGCTATCTCAAAGGTACTTCTCCCTGGAAACATACATTAAATGACTATAATTCAATCGCTTTTAAATGTTACATGATGAGGTATGAAAGCATCATCTCTTGAGTTGCTAGTGCTGGCTGCTTTAAGTTTGTGTGTGTGTGTGTGTGTGTGTGTGTGTGTGTGTGTGATTTTTAAACTTAAGTTGTGATAATAATTCAGTCATATTAGAAGGATTCTGTGAAGACAGTGTAAAATAACGTAATCCTCTCTTGTTTCAAATATTCAGTCACGTAAATTCCTAGACCTTGCTGAAGGAAAAGAACGAATGGATATATAATGAGAAGTGTAAGGAGGAAATGTTACAACATCTTAACTATGTTTATGGCCCTTGGTTTTATGAGGATCCGAGGAATTTTGTGCCATAGTGAGGTTCCTCTTTTATATTCATTCTGTAAATTAGAAAGAAAAAGAAAAGATGAGTAGAAAAAGAATAAAAATAAGCATCTTCCTGCCTAACACAAAACTGTTGAGTTTTTCTTAATTTTTTATGCTTTTATATCATTCTTCTTATATCTATCCATTCGTCAAATATTTAGTCTAGTTTCTTTCCCTGGGTGGTCAATTGATTTCATGTTCTTTTGGCCAGGGACTATGTCTACAATTCCCTCCTAAATTGTAACTACTAGTAAAAATGAATTTGGAGAAAGAGCAAAGAGATGATCAGCACCAGAATGTCCAAAATTCTGAAAAAACAATTCACATGTAATACCTGCCCTTTGAATGAGTAATCTGTCAGTAGATTGTTCCCCGGTTTGAATGTGTGAATAGAAAGACCAAACATATCACCTCTTCATAAGGCACATCTTAAAATACTGTTTTTTAAAAATACGTTTTATCTTTACCTAACAGTCCCTAAACAAGGCACTTTGTTATTGCACATAAAGCAATTGATGTAAAAGTACTACTAAAGTAAATATTACAATTTCTTCTCAAATGTGTTTATGCGACTCCGTGCTGTTTTCTGTATCCCTGAATATCACCTCCATTTTGTGGCCTTTTCTTGCTTTTTCCTTTGCCTTGAATTCTTCCTTCCGCCTTCATTTCCTTTCCAATACTCCCTGTGCTTTTAATGCCAAACTATAGTCTCAAACGGACAATACATTTATCTAAAAATACTTTATATCGATAAAATTTCTCTGAATTTTGTGGTACTTACATTCTATATCTAGTTTATTCATTCACTGGTTCTTTCAATAAACAGCTACTGGATTCCAAGCACTGTACTATAATTTGGGAATATCATAATACATAAAGCTCAACTCTTGGCCTCAAAAATCTCACAGTCCAATGTCAGAAACTTATAAATATGTGTTATGAACTTTCCAACTAAACAGATGTTTCTTTGAGTACAATGATTTTTTTCTTTTTTATTCATCATGATATCATAGAATCTATAGCACCTACAACTCTGGGGAGGATATAGTAAGTTCTCAATAAATATTTGACAAAATGAATGTATGAAAATATGAATGAATAAGATGGGGTGATGATTAAGTACTACAATAGAGAAATGTATACGAAAAGGTACCCAGATGGGTATGGAGGGCCCAACAAATGTATCTGACAAGGGAATACTGAACTTTAAGTTGACTTTCAAATTACAAGGGACAGTAAATGGTAGTACAAAAGGAAAGGGACATCCCAGGAAATGCCAAAATACACAAAAGACTATGGAGCCTTTTAGAACTGTGGGGAATTTGGTATAATTTTTCCCAAGACCCCACCCACCCTACCTCTCTCATGACAAGCTCCCAGATCTCCTTAATACTGAAGGTTTTGTTGTTGTTGTTTTTATTTAAAGCAGACCCAGTTTCTTTGCTTGAACCTCATGCTGATGTCAGTTCATAAGGAGTGAATAGAATAAACTCTGGATTAAAAACCAGATCACTCAAGTGAAAACACAGTACACTTTTAACTCACTGTGTGGCCTTTGAAAGCTAACTTTCCCTCTCTATGCCACAATTTCCACACGAATAAAATGAAAATGTTGCAGTAGACATTCCTGAGGTCCTTTCTATTATGGAACATTCTATGATCCTTGACTCTTAACTCCTAAAATCTCCCATTTTCAATAGACTGAACAAGAAAGAAAAATACAAAGTGAAAGACATTAGGAAAATATCACAGAGCTAACATATTAGGAAGGCTGCAGTACTGCTTTCTTAGGAAAACTGAAGGGAAACGATGGGTATATATCTGGTTATAAAGAGTACAGTCCTTTTAGGAGGCATGAGAGGTCGGTCCAGAGGACTTTGACTGTTATGCTACTACGTGACCATTTTCCTCTTAGGAAACGTAGCACCAGCTACCTTTCACATGCACAGGGTTTAAATAAAGGAAAGAACTTGTGCAGTTAATGAAAAATCAAAAACTATGGTTTCTATGTTGTCTATTATGTTGCACTCAGGAATTTAGCAGGTGCTACGTGCATCTTGCTACTTAACTGTACGTTTACAGGTTTAGAACACAAGCATCTTTATGAAGGCAGTAAGGCATCTGGCCTTGAAGAAAAGGGCAGTCCAGGATATGTGAAGACACTCATCTGGCACCGTAAGCAAACTGCCACCACTGAGTAACCAGCCCCTGTGTGTAAGAGTTCTTACGATGATTTGCTCACCTCTGTCTAACAGCCACTACTATGGCAACAGACATGGATTTAAAAAAAAATAAACATTTGATAAAAGCAAATGGGGAAAAATCCCTACCTTCAAGTTGTAATAAATATGGTGAGTTTCAGAAATGGAAGCTTTCGTAGCATGATGTTTTGGAAGAGAAAAAATCAGAGGGGCAATGTGCTCATAGAGTGTCCAGCAACTTACCAGGAAGACAGACTGCAGAGCCTGGAAAGTCAGTTTACTCACCTATGCATGTGTATGAGTAACCACTCTGTGCTAAACACTCTGCTGGGCAATGTAACTAAGAAACATGCTTATTACATATATGATTGATTATATCACTGGCTATTGGTGATTGATTCAATCTCCAGCCCCTCTTCCTTCCCTGGAGATCAGGGGCAATGAGGCTGAAAGTTCCAACTGTCTAATCACAGGCTTAGTTCTGCTGGCAACCAGCCCTCATCCTTAGGTGTTTTCCAGGAGTCATCTCATTCACATCACAAAAGACACCTTTATGCTCTCATCAAGGAAATTTCAAGGGTTTTAGGAGCTCAGTGCCAGAAATGGAGACAAAGACAAAATAATATATTTCTTACAAATCTGTTATCATACTATGCCACACCTCTCTTCCCCAGAATCACTCTCCTATGCATTATACAAATATGAGAAACAGAAGTTTCACCATTGATGAAAACAAGTAGCCTCTGTAATTTGCACTATACATAGAAAGCAAATGGAAGAGGGGTAAGTGCCTTAGCAGAGAATCTAACACAAGAGCTTACAAAGAAAGCACCAATGAGGGGATCATTGATTTCTCCTCCGGAATCCACCGAAGAGTTAGGTATTAAAGACTCGGGGATTGCTGGTACTGCAGAGGGGTAGGAATGAGGCATGGGCCAAAAACTAAACAATAGTTTGAACAGTTGTGTAAAGGAGTTGTTGGGTTTCCAGTCTCTGTTCCCTCTCTTTCTAGACTTGATATTATTTTTCTTTATGAAACTGAACTGGGGGCCTACTTCTGTCTTGGGATATTATGCATTAGAGGAACGAAATTTGAGGGCTCCTGTTGGAAACTGAAGCTCTGAGTAAAATTCTGCCTTTTGATTAGTAGATCTTCTTAGTACATTTTCCCCACACAACTCTAGAAAACCGATAGTGAGGTTGATAAATATCAGGAAGAAGGATAGGAGTTCCTTTTCTTACGTCTTACTGAAATTGACATTTGAAGGCCACTGGTCAAAAAGCAGCTGACCATCAACTTGCTCTCTAGTGAAACGTTCCTGCTCCCTGTATACGCACCACCAGATCAGAGATTTCAACCCCAGCTTTTTATAGTGACTCCTTTCTTGCATATTAATGGACAGTACACTTCCAGAAGGAGACGAAAGTGTCCCTGCGCCTCTTGGTGGACTCTTCACTTGCCAAGGGTAACATCACAGGCAGCTCTGTCCTAGAGACTACGGAGTCATGCCTTCATCTGGGAGTATCCTGCTATGACTCCTGCTTTGTGAGGCCGTCTTCATAAATTTCCACCAAAAAATTCCCATCTTCTAATTGTGCTAGCATTTCTCAATAAAATATACCATGATTCTGTTCTGACAATCTCATAACCATATATATTTATTACTTAGAAATATGGATGTGAATATCTGAAAAAAATACTCAAAGAATAGAATGTGGTTGTACCTGGATAGTGGGAAGGAGAGGAAGGACAATTGTTTTCTGAAAAAAATCCTTTCAGAGCTTTTTGATTTTTTAAAAATAATTTGTATCTAATGCTTTCATATGGGAAAGCAGGAGCCAGAGAGGGAGAGAATGAGCTCAAGATGGTCTAGTATGTTCCACATAGAAAAGCGAGTGATGGTAAGTAATGCAGTTGCAATTACCAATTTAAAGGATCTCATGGACAGCTCAAAGTTCCAAAACAAAGGGGACAGTAGAATGATAAGTTGAAGTTCTTTTTAGAGAAGAAAATTGATAAAAGTAAATAAGTTAAAAATAAGTTTTGCCCAATCTAACCTTACACCTAAAGGAGCTAGAGAAAGAAGAACAAACAAAACTCAAAGTTAGTGGAAGGAAAGAAATCATAAAGATCAGAGCAGAAATAAATGAAACAAAGAAAACAATAGCAAAGATCAATAAAACTAAAACCTGGTTCTTTGAGAAGATAAACAAAATTGATAAACCTTTAGCCAGACTCATCAAGAAAAAGAGGGAGAGGACTCAAATCAGTAAAATTAGAAATGAAAAATGAGAAGTTACAATGGACACTGCAGAAATACAAAGCATCATAGGAGACTACTACAAGCGACTCTATGCCAATAAAATGGACAACCTGGAAGAAATAGACAATTCTTAGAAAGGTATAACCTTCCAAGACTGAACCAGGAAGAAATAGAAAATATGAACAGACCAATCACAAGTAATGATATTGAAACTGTGATTAAAAATGTATAAAATAGATAACTAATAAGAACCTGCTCTATAAAAAATAAATTAATTTTAAAGAATAAGTTTTACCAAATTTAAAGCCTATCTAAACTGCATAACAATAAGCATTTGAAATTTATATTGATTTTTCTCAGTTTTTGTGAATTATGTTATTATAAATAAAGCTGAAATGGAAATTTAATTAATTTATGAATCTTTTATTTATTTGGCCTAGAGATTTTCCTTTTATCCTACTACAAGTGAGGTTATTTTTCTTTGCTAGATTACTAAAGAAGAAATTCTGGGCCCTAAAGAATGAAACTTCACAGTCTTGGAACTTGTCAGATTGCTTTCTGGGAGTTTTTTTTAACAATATTACCACTTATCAGGTAATAACTGAGAGGAGATTATGAAAATTCTGTGAGTTTTGGGACCTGCAAATATCCCATTGTGGATTATGCACATAATGGGAAATAGGAAAAATAATTAGAAAATTGTAGTTGGAGCAGATCAGGAAGGTTTGGCTGATACATTTTAACATATTATGTTGGCAATGGGGAGACATTTTTTTTAAATGAGGGATAAAAAAGAGTAAAGGCCAAGGATATGACCCAACTCAGTAAGTACTTACGGAATTTCTACACTATTTTATGTATCATGCAGTGTACAAAATAAATAAGACATGCCCTTCGCTTTCCAGGGTTCAAAGTTTAGAGGGAATGACTGACATAATGATGAATAACTTTTAAATGCAATATTGACTTGATAAGTAGCACAGAAGTTGTAGATACCGACCAGAGTACAAGGGCAGAGTACTTGAAATTTAATGGAGGGAACTTGGGAAAACTCATAAAATGTCTAGTTAGAGTTTGGTCTTGAAAACTCAACAGCAGCAGATAGAGATGGAAGTTAAAGGCATCCAGGAAGGAAGAGGGTACTAATCATATTCAGAGAATACATACATTTCAAATAGAAAAGAAACAGAAGGTAAGTCCCATTAGAGTTAGCCCATTGTACGTCTGGTCAAGGGCTATTTTTTATCATGCAGAAAAATACTTGGCACATAGTACATAGTAATATGTTATACATCAATAAATCATTTTGACTATCTAAATTTATAACTTTTATAATAAAAATGCATTATTTTTATAATTTAAAACTGAAAAATATTCTGTGCCCAAAAAACGTCATTAGTTAGTGCAAATAAGAAGCAACATTGAAACAAAGGAAAGATTAAGCTGACAGTTAAGCAAAAATTTTTTTTCTTTTTTTTTTTCAGAACAGCAAACAATTGAGGAAACCCAAGTCAAATTATGTTCATGTAAATAAATTGAAAAGTAAGGACATTTGCTTGTCAGTGGGTTTTAAGGTTAAATGCAGTGAGTGTTTGAAGGAATATCCACAAACAGAAAAATTTTTAAAAAAGAATAAAAATATTTTGTCTGTTTATCGGGGAAGATGTAGCGCGAAGGTAAAAAGAGTGATGTGTAAGATCTAAATCAGAAGAGGATCAGTTAAGTCATTAGTTTGGGAGCAGAAAAAAATATACTCTGAGTATGCAGATTGCCATTCTCGCTGGGTAGAATATTGAGAAAATAATTTCTAAGATGTCAGTGAGTGCATTATTAAATTATCTAAATATGGGGTTCAGGAAAGGTAGAGAAACTAGTAACCTGAGAAAACAGAGTAAGATTATAAAATTAAAAAGGTATAATGAGGCAAAATTTGGATTAATGAAAAACACGTTTCTATCATGGTGGGGTAGAAAGTAAGAGTTTGGGGTCAGAGGGGACTTCGGTCTCTTGACCATTTGAAAGCACCTATCTTGACTTATGAGGACATCACAGTAATACCTAAAAGCAGTCTGGGAGTGCCTAGTGCCTAGTAAAACTGGCTGAGGGCCTGACTGAGCAGGCTGCTTCAGACTTAGAGCCAGAAAAGCTTTCTCTTCTCACCTGGGCAAGGCACTCACCGCCCTCGGCATCCTCCTCCGGCAGCTGGCTGAGAGGTACAGTAGCCTTCCTTCACAGTGCCCTAAAACCTCCCCAAAAGTTTAAAATTAATAGTCAGGCACATAAAAATTGATAGAAAATAAACTTTTAGTACCTCTGCAATATCCCTGGTCCCTTTATTTGGTTCTTTTGTATCATTATCACATTCCTTTATGATCGGCTTTGGCAATGAAAAAGCATAGAATGGTTCAGAATTTTTATAAATGGATTTTTTCCTTTCTTCAAACACCATTGAAATATATTTTCTCTTGAGAACTCGAGGCATTTGGCTGGGAAATGGACAGTTTATTTCACTTTAATTTTCACGCAATGAAGGGTAACAATGTTAAGTGCTAAGTTTGATGAGTTTTGACAAATGTATTATATCCATATAACCACCATGCTAAACAAGATAGAGAACATATTCATAAACCAGAAAGTTTCCTTGTGCCCCTTTTCAGGTGATCTCCTCCTGTCTCTGCCTTTCTCCCATTGTGAGGCAACCTCTGCTGTCAGATTTCTATCACAATGCATTAGTTTGCCACTTCTAGAAACTCATGTAAATGAAATCATCCACAATGTGCTGTTTCATATTAAGGCTTCTTTCACTCAGAATAATATTTTTCTTTTTGTTTTTAAAGATTCATTCATGTTCTTTATTTATCAATAGTTCATTCTACTTTATTTCTGAGTAGTGAATTCTGTTATGAACTAAGCACAGTTTTTTTTACACTCAGCTATTGATGGACATTTGTGTTGTTTACAGTTTGAGCCTATAACACATAATAATTTTATGAACATTTTAAAACAAAATTCTTTATAAAAATATGCTTTTATTTCTCTTGAGCAAATACTCAGGAACGGGATTGCTGAATCACAGGATAGATATGTGCTTAACTTAATGAAAATCTCTAAAATAAATTAACATTTTATACTCTATGGTAGACAGAGTAATGGCCCTCCAAAGATGTCTGTGACCTAATCCCCAGAACTTGTAAATACGTTACCTTACATGAAAAAGGAATTTTGCAGATGTGGTTAGGTTAAGGATTTTGAGATGGGGAGATTATCAAGGATTATTCTGGTGGACCCAATATGATTACAAATAATCCCTCATAAGAGGAAAGCAAGACAGTCAAAATCAGAGAGAGGAAACATGATGATGAGAGAGAGATTGGAGCAATGCACTCTGAAGATAGAGGGAGGAAAGGACCATGAGCCAGAGAATGCAGGCTGCCTTTAAAAACTAGGAGAGGCAAAGAAACAGATTCTCTTCTGAAGCTTCCAGAAGGAATACAGCCCTGCCAAGACCTTGATTTTAGACTTCTGACCTCCAGAACTGTAACAGAATAAATGTGTGCTGTTTTATGCCTAGTGGTATTTTTTCAGAGAAGCAAGAGTAAACTAATACTATCATCAATAATGTATGATAGTCGAATCACATCTCATCAAAATTTGAAATTGCCTCACTATCAAATTTTAGCCATACTATTGGGTATGTAGCTGTATCTCACAATGAGGTTAATTTGCAATTTGAATTTCCCTAATGATTGTCAAATTTGAGTATCTTCTCAGTAGTTTGTGAAAATTCACAAATTTTCTCTTATAAAATGTCTGATGAGTTTTAACCATTATTTTTCTTATGTTGTTTGCTTTTTTATTATTCAGTTGAAAGAGTCCCTTATCTATTCAAGATAATAGTTTTTAATGATATATGGATTACACATATTTTCTCTAATTTGTGGCTTATATTTTCTTTTTTTTGTTTTTTAACATCTTTATTGGAGTATAATTGCTTTACAATGGTGTATTTCTGCTTTACAACAAAAATGAATCAGTTATATATATACATATGTTCCCATATCTCTTCCCTCTTGCATCTCCCTCCCTCCCACCCTCCCTATTCCAACCCTCCAGGTGGTCACAAAGCACCAAACTGATCTCCCTGTGCTATGCAGCTGCTTCCCACTAGCTATCTACCTTACGTTTGGTAGTGTATATATGTCCATGCCTCTCTCTTGCTTTGTCACAGCTTACCCTTCCCCCTCCCCATATCCTCAAGTCCATTCTCCAGTAGGTCTGTGTCTTTATTCCTGTCTTACCCCTAGGTTCTTCATGACATTTCTTTTTTCTTAAATTCCGTATATATGTGTTAGCATACGGTATTTTTCTCTCTCTTTCTGACTTACTTCACTCTGTATGACAGACTCTAGGTCTATCCACCTCATTACAAATAGCTCAATTGCTTTTCTTTTTATGGCTGAGTAATATTCCATTGTATATATGTGCCACATCTTCTTTATCCATTCATCCGATGATGGACACTTAGGTTGTTTCCATCTCCGGGCTATTGTAAGTACAGCTGCAATGAACATTTTGGTACATGACTCTTTCTGAATTATGGTTTTCTCAGGGTATATGCCCGGTAGTGGGATTGATAGGTCATATGGTAGTTCTATTTTTAGTTTTTAAAGGAACCTCTATACTGTTCTCCACAGTAGCTGTATCAATTTACATTCCCACCAACAGTGCAAGAGTATTCCTTTTTCTCCACACCCTCTCCAGCATTTATTGTTTCCAGATTTTTTGATGAGGGCCATTCTGACTGGTGTGAGATGATATCTCATTGTAGTTTTGATTTGCATTTCTCTAATGATTAGTGATGTTGAGCATTCTTTCATGTGTTTGCTGGCAGTCTGTATATCTTCTTTGGAAAAATGTCTATTTAGGTCTTCTGCCCATTTTTGGATTGGGTTGTTTGTTTTTTTGTTATTAAGCTGCATGAGCTGCTTATAAATTTTGGAGGTTAATCCTTTGTCAGTTGCTTCATTTGTAAATATTTTCTCCCATTCTGAGGGTTGTCTTTTGGTCTTGTTTATGGTTTCCTTTGCTGTCCAAAAGCTTTGAAGTTTCATTAGGTCCCATTTGTTTATTTTTGTTTTTATTTCCATTTCTCTAGGAGGTGGGTCAAAAACGATCTTGCTGTAATTTATGTCATAGAGGGTTCTGCCTATGTTTTCCTCGAAGAGTTTGATAGTTTCTGGCCTTACATTTAGGTCTTTAATCCATTTTTAGCTTATTTTTGTGTATGGTGTTAGGGAGTGATCTAATCTCTCACGTTGATTGATTTGTGTATATTGAAGAATCCTTGCATTTCTGGAATAAACCCCACTTGATCATAGTGTATGATCCTTTTAATGTGCTGTTGGATTCTGTTTGCTAGTATTTTGTTGAGGATTTTTGCATGTATGTTCATCAGTGATATTGGCCTATAGTTTTCTTTCTTTGTGACAACCTTGTCTGGTTTTGGTATCAGGGTGATGGTGGCCTCATAGAATGAGTTTGGGAGTGTTCCTCCCTCTGCTATATTTTGGAAGAGTTTGAGAAGGATAGGTGTTAGCTCTTCTCTAAATGTTTGATAGAATTCGCCTGTGAAGCCATCTGGTCCTGGGCTTTTGTTTGTTGGAAGATTTTTAATCACAGTTTCAATTTCAGTGCTTGTGATTGGTCTGTTCATATTTTCTATTTCTTCCTGATTCAGTCTTGGCAGGTTGTGCCTTTCTAAGAATTTGTCCATTTCTTCCAGGTTGTCCATTTTATTGGCATAGAGTTGCTTGTAGTAATCTCTCATGATCTTTTGTATTTCTGCAGTGTCAGTTGTTACCTCTCCTTTTTCATTTCTAATTCTATTGATTTCAGTCTTCTCCCTTTTTTTCTTGATGAGTCTGGCTAATGGTTTAGCAATTTTGTTTATCTTCTTAAAGAACCAGCTTTTAGTTTTATTGATCTTTGCTATCGTTTCCTTCATTTCTTTTTCATTTATTTCTGATCTGTTTTTTTGATTTCTTTCCTTCTGCTAACTTTGGGGTTTTTTTGTTCTTCTTTCTCTAATTGCTTTAGGTGCAAGGTTAGGTTGTTTATTCTAGATGTATCCTGTTTCTTAAGGTAGGATTGTATTGCTGTAAACTTCCCTCTTAGAACTGATTTTGCTGCATCCCATAGATTTTGGGTCGTCATGTCTCCATTGTTATTTGTTTCTAGGTATTTTTTTATTTCCTCTTTGATTTCTTCAGTGATCACTTCGTTATTAAGTAGTATATTGTTTAGCCTCCATGTGTTTGTATTTTTTACAGATCTTTTCCTGTAATTGATATCTAATCTCATAGGGTTGTGGTCCGAAAAGATACTTGATACAATTTCAATTTTCTTAAATTTACCAAGGTTTGATTTGTGACCCAAGATATGATCTATCCTGGAGAATGATCCATGAGCACTAGAGAAAAATGTGTATTCTGTTGTTTTTGGATGGAATGTCCTGTAAATATCAATTAAGTCCATCTTGTTTAATGTATCATAAATTTAAACCTTGTGTTTCCTTATTTATTTTCATTTTGGATGATCTGTCCATTGGTGAAAGTGGGGTGTTAAAGTCTCCTACTATGAATGTGTTATTGTCGATTTCCCCTTTTATGGCTGTTAGTATCTGCCTTATGTATTGAGGTGCTCCTATGTTGGGTGCATAAATATTTACAATTGTTATATCTTCTTCTTGGATCGATCCCTTGATCATTATGTAGTTGTTCTTTGTCTCTTCTAATAGTCTCTATTTTAAAGTCTGTTTTCTCTGATATGAGAATTGCTACTCCAGCTTTCTTTTGGTTTCCATTTGCATGAAATATCTTTTTCCATCCCCTTACTGTCAGTGTGTATGTCTCTCTTATATTTTCCTTTTCTTAATGATGTATTTTGATGAGAGGAAAATTTTAATATTGATTAAATTCAGTTTTTTAAAATAGGTATAAAACTATTCAGTCTTTCTCTGTGTGTGTGTGTATGTGTGTGTGTGTGTGTTTGGTGAATTGTATTGTTCAAGGATATTTCTATTTCATCCAAGTCATTGAATGTATAGGCATAAACTTTTTTATAATGTATTCTTATCCTCTTTAATGTTTGTATGACCTTTATGGCTCTTTAATATATCTCTTTCTTTTTTGATATTGATAATTTTTATGTGAGTGTATTTTCTTTCATTAATGTTGCTAGCTGGAGTATCTATAAATGTCAATTAGAGCAATTACTGCTATTTTGGTTACTGATTTTCTACTGGTTTGAGTTATCAATTACAGACAGAGGGGCATTGAAGTCCCCACATTATTTGCAATTTCACCCTTGTATTATTGCTGTCAGGCTGCAGAATATTTACTGTTTCCTTCTATTTGGCCTCCGGATGACGTGGAGACCTTTCCATATCCTCACTGTGAGAACCTGGTGAAGTTCCTGAAGGAAAGGCCTGTAGTAAGGGTGTATGCTCTCCATAAGACTGCAATTCCCATGAGTTTCTCCTTCTAACACTAATCTACACTCACCCTCCAGTAATTTGTCAAAAATACTGGTTAAGTGTTCTTCCAACTTTAGGTATCAGCAGCTGTTGCTTCAGGTAAGAAGATCTTGGTTGCTATATCCCTCTGAATGACCTATCTAGATTTAATGGGATATTTTCCCCGTGACTTCAGTCCTCTGATGAGTACATGAAAAGAGTTTAGTTTTCAACTGTCCAACTTTTTCTTGTTGTAAGGTCAGGAATGACAACTTCCAAACTTCCAAGACATTTACTTGTCAGAACTGCACCCAAAATTCCTCAGTTATCTTTTAGATCATATATTTAAATAAAATTTATATTTTACACAAAATTACACAATCTGGTTCTCTTTATTCCTTTGTGTAAGTCCAAAATTTTATTTGGCATAGTTTTCCCTAAGTCTTAGAATTCTTTTTTTAAGCATTTGATGTAGCGTAGGTTGGGTTGGAATGAATTCTCTCAGCTTTGTTTGTCTAAAAAAAAATTTTCCCTTGTATTCTTAAGGTTTTTTTCTTTTCTGAATGTAGAATTCTCACTTGACAGTTTTCTGTATGATGTGTTACAAGATGCTTTTAAAATTTTCCCTTTATTACTTGTTTTCAGAAATTTGATTGTGACATGACTTTATGTGGTTTTCTTTGTTTTTGTTCTATTTGGAGTTCATTAAGAGTTTTGAATTAGTAGGTTTATATATTCCCATTAAATTTGGAATTTGGGGGTATTATTTCTTCTAATATTGTTTTGCATCCTTGCTCCTCTCTTTTAAGGATTCTGATTATACATATGTTGGACCTCTTGATATTATTACATGGGTCATTAAGGCTCTGTTCACTTTATATTGGCCTTTTTTTATGTGTTTCAGTTTTTCTATTTCTATTAATATATTTTTAAGTGTTGATTTTTATTTGAAATCTTCTATTAACCCATCTAATTTTTCATTTTAAATATTGTATTTTTGGATTATTATATTTTTATGCTTTATTTTTTAGCTTCCATTTATCTCCATTCTTTAGTCCTTGGATACTTTTTTTAGCAATTCTTTTAAAAGTATTAATTATATATCTGTCATGTCTGCATCTGTCTCTGTTGACTGACTTGTTCCCTGGTTATGGGTCACAGTTTCCTCATCATTACCAGGAATTTTTGATTTGACATTGCATATTGTGAATATTACATTGTTGAGTTATGAATTTTAATATCATCTTTAAAAAATATTAGACTGACATTGTTGGGACAGGATATTAAGTTGTACATCAATCAGCTTGATTCTTTTAAGTTTTTTTTTTGTTGTTATGGTGAGTTAGTAAAGCTTTTTAAACAGGGCTAGGTTAGCATTACTACCAAAGCATGATTTTTCTGGACTTTTTACTGAGCATTCTCCATAATTAAACAAGAAATGTCCTTCTGATGGATTAGGACCCAGTTTCTCACAACCCTGTGGAAATTGTGTAGCTTATTGCTTTATAGTCATTCTTTTTCTTGGTCTCATGGAGTTTCAACCTACACATAAATGATATAGAAATCAGCAATCAGAATCTTGACCAGTTTTCAGACCTCTTGATTTCTGTTTAGCCTCCTCATCTTTATTACTCTGAAATTTAAACCTGAACTCTGGTCTCTCACGCCTAAACTTAGTGAAATTCCCATACTTTACTTGTGTTACCCTGCACTGTGCTCTGAAATATGCCTTCAGACAAAAAGCTAGGGTGATTGTAGATCTCACTCAGTCTTTCCCTTCCTCTCAGGGACCACAGTTTTGCAATGACTGTTTTCTAATGTTTGAAAACAGTTGTCTAAATATTTAGTGTTTTTTGGATGTACAGCAATAGGGTATGACTACTCCTCCAGTTAGTACACCATGATCAGGAACAGAATTAATATAATTATGTTAAACTCTCATGTTCTAATTCCAAAATCTAGATCATTTCTCTGCATCTATTGACTATTTTCCTCTACACTGTGTGTTATTACATTTCCTGTGTAATTTCATGTCTAGCAGTTATTTGCTTTATATTGGATATTTTAAGTGATATGTTGAAGAAACTGAATTTTGTTATTTCCCTCTAAATTGTGTTGAGTTCTGTTTTAGTAGGCTGTTACTAGTGAGTTATTTTGATTTTATTGAGGTGTGAATTTAAGTTATACTTTATATAGGTCAGTCTATTGCTTTTGTTTGTTTTTGTTTTTGTTTTCTGTTACTCTTAGGGAGAGTCCCTTAGTTCTTGGATATAGGTTTAAGTTATAAGACATGGCCCTTCTGGTAATTCAGTGGAACATAGGAGATGATTACCAAGGTCCTCTAGTTTGGCATGAATGGAACATAAACCTCTGTCTCCCCAGTATCTAGTAGCAACTGAAATCTCTGGTCATGTATTTCTTCCTTTAGAACTGTTGTTTCTCCTAAACTGTATGAAGTCTTATCTTGTGTGCAAACAATTTAGATGTCAGCCACAAATTTATGTGTAAGTAAGTTTATGCTTACACTTTATGGATTCCTCTTTTCCAGGATTTCTTTCCTCAAATTTCAGCTGCTGAATCTGTCCTAAACTTCAGCATTTGACTACCCAGTCCAATAGGACTGCAGCTTTCTGCCCGAGCTCCATCCTATGTATACCTTGTGGACCAGAGAATTTTCTTTAGGTGATCTCACCTAGTATGGTTTCTTTGTTCAAGGGTCATAGTGTCTCCAGTTCTGCCTATTTTTTGTTGCTGTCCAGAGCCTTATAACTTCTTCCTTTGCATATATTATCTTGAATTTATAATTGTTTTTAGCAGAAAGTTTAGAATAATACAAGCTTTACAAGCTATTCATTATGGGAAGGGGAAAGGGTTTTTGTTTTTTGATTAGTTGGACTGCATTAGACAATCAAAGGTATGGATACATCTTATGCCCTATTTGCTTTATCTTTTTCAAACATGTAATACTCCTGACATCCAGTACAATGTGGCACCTCTCTCAGATATCTGTTTAGGCATTTTGGCTGTGAGAGTTCTTTAGAAAATAATGAATATTAGTGATTCAGTACCATTTCTCAGATGAGGTTAGGAAGTCAGTTTATTAGAGTATGATAAGTTAGTTCACAAGTGAAAATATGGATGTCTATGAGTGGACCAATGCCATCGTTAAGTTTAATACCTTTATGTAGTTTTTGAGCCCTGAGAATACTCTCTAGAAATTGTTTAAGATACTTACGCTTTCTTGCTTCCTCTCTCCCGTTCATTCATCCAGCTGGCACTTATTGTGTGTTTACTATGTGCCAGTTACTGTTCCAGAGGCTGTGGATTAACTGGTGAGATGGAGCGAATCCAGAATATACACTAGAGTATATACCATACTGAGAGAGACACACAAAAAATATTAAACTAATAAATACATGTTATATCAGGTAGGCAATGTGAGAAAGAATAAAATAGAGTAAGGGACTAGAAAGTGATGAGCTGCTATAGTCAAAGAAGTCCTCTCTGAAGAGATGATATTTAAATACAGCAGTGGTCTGGCTGGGAGAAAAAAGAAATGCAAATAACTGGGAAGAAGTATTCCAGGAACATGGAACCAGGCCTTCAGGATAGATTGTGATTGGCATGTTCAAAAAAATAACTTGAAAGACAGTGGGATTGAGGCAGAGCAAAATAAGGGCACAGTGGTAGAGACCATAGAAGTAGGCAAGGGCTGCATTATATTGGCCATGATAAGATATTTAGGTTTTAATAAGCATTATATGAAGTCACTGGGGCATTGAAAACATAAGTGATATGATCTAATTTATATTTTTAACAAATTATTCTAGCTGCTGTGTGAAGAATGGATTATACGTTAACAGTAAAGAATAAGGAGATCATATTGTTACAGTAGAATAACCAAAAGGTAATAGTGGCTTTAGTCAAAGTTAGAGTGGTGGGAGAGGTAAGCTGTGATCTTCCCCCAGTCCCCAACTTGAGCATGTGTCTAAGAGCTGCTCTCTTTATTTCTTTATGACCTCAAAGGAGAGTCAAGTCAATGTATGCCCTGTCTAAAAAGTGTCAGGGCCCTGACTGCACAATAGCAATAAGTATCTAACTGAAAGCAAAGTTGCTTTACTATTCATAGGATTCTTGAGTAGGACTCTGGCTAAAATAAAATAGGAGCCGGGAAACGTAAACCTATTATTAAGAGATAAAGTTCATTTTAAAGGTAATATGTAATGAGACACAGAGGAAAATTGTTCTGGAAGCTTTGGTTTAGTGAGACAAGTAAAAGCTATCCCCCTGTGCTATAAAAATATCTGTAAGTTTTCCTCATGGATGCTTGACTCCATCACTCTCTTTGTTGAGAATCTCATTGGAGCTTGATCCTGAGAGGTCTGAATTTTGGCTTTAGCTTAGCATTTAGTTTGGTAGTTTAATAGGGTAGAAATTGCTATGATTGGAGACCTGCCTGGACAGTTTTTTATTTGGATACAAAAGGATATCAAAAGATACCAAGTCGGCGCAGAAACCACTTATGGAACACTCACTGGTTCTAAGCACAAGAATAGGGTCACAGGGAAATAGAAATATTCACTCTAAGGGAAATAATGTCTTAATTTTGAAATTATAAAGAAAGCAGGGATTCTCCTATGTCAGAAATCCAGGTGGTCACATGGTGCTAAAGCACCACATAAAAAATAGATGTTGGAGGACTGACATTTTCCCCTCAGTTTTGTTCTTCTGATTTCCATCCAGTATGCAGTAAGTATGTGCTATTTGGAATCATCATCTCATTATAGGTCTATGCAGTCAATTAGGATGTTTATCTGTGAACTTTATTTCAAAGAGTTCAGACTGTGGAGTGGTGACACTGTCAGCTATTGTTAATGATAATGACTGCTGTGGGGAGAAGAAGCTGCTGAGACTCCCTTTTCCAATGCCTCGCCAGCCCTCAGCTTCTCCTGCAGCTTCCCTGCCAAGAGCAGACAAAGCATTAGCTGATGCCCAGGGAGAATCTCATATAAGATTCTTGGGGTGAGAGGAAGTTGAAGCTTTTCTATCTTATCTTTTCTCTCAGATACCTCACTCAACTTCTCATCAAATGGTCTCTTTGAAAATTTCCTCACACAGTAAAGAAATGGCAGTTGCTTCTTTGTGGGTGCTAGATTTTCATAACACAGGCATGGTATGATTTTTTGTCTGTTTTCACTCGCTAGCCTGATGGAAAAAATTTTGCAAGTTTTACGTGTTCATAAAATAAACAGAGCTGGGGTTTTTGCAAATTATGTAGCTAATTTTTCTGTAATTTTTTTTCAGTTCTATTAGATATTTTTGTTACATTTCTTTTCCCTTTAGACGCCATGAAGGAGAAAAGAGAGGTGTTAAGAGAATATACTCAGACCCTTATTAAGACAACAAAATAATGGGAGCTGGCAGCAAGAAAGGCTGGGGAAAATGCACTGTACACGCACCGACTCTAACAGGAGAATAGACGAATGAAATAAGAATGGATATGCCTTTTGTTAGAATCTGTTTTTGTTTGTATTTTGTTTTCACATTTAGCTAGCTATCCATTCCCGAGCTCTTGAACACTTCTATAAAGTAAAGGAGGAAAGCAGCTTTTTGCTGCACACTAAAGTGGTTATAATGTTTGGAAGGAGGTAAAGAGAAATACCTCTCTCTACCTCCTTCCTGTTCAGATCATTGTTAATTCTTAGGAAAATCAATCAAGTAGGTAGTATCATTTTTTAGCTTCTTCCTGCCTCACTAACTCAAAATGGGGCCCAGGGATGAGTAGCATTAGCCTCACCTGGGAGCTTATTAGAAAGACAATCTCGGAGTCCGTCTCAACCTCCTGATCCGAAAGAGCCAGGAATCTGTTTTTTCAAACTCTCCACGTGATAATTCTACACACTGAATTTTGAAAAACTGTCTTGTAGGTGTGTGGAATCCAAAATTCTACATTTCTAACAAGTTCCCAGGTCATGTTGATGCTGCTTGTTCTTATGCCATAGTTTTGAGTAGGGAGGTTCTAATGGACGTCTACATAATTCTGAGATCTTTTTCCTTTTCTTTTTTGCCCGTTTACCCCCATTATTAGCTTTCTATCCCACGTCACTCTCTCCCTATTCTATACATGTGCAGCTGGTTGATTGAACAATTGGAATCCGGCAAGATACAAATATAAAAACAATTTTTTTTTTAATAACTGCTGCCTTCGTACAAGCATGCATCTCTTCTTTCTGGATCTATAATGACCTTCCGGATAGATCCAGTAGCTTTCTCCAAGGTTTTAATGTAAAATAGTGCACAGGGAGAGAATCTCTGTGTGAACCTGACACGTGTCTCCTGGAGTTGGGTTCACATACTCGGAGGTTTATGTCTGCTTCCCTCCTAGAGAGTACTGAGGAAGCTTGTTGGAACAGGCCAACATCTCAGCTATTAAAGTGACTGGGTCAGAACCACTTAATGTTTCATTGTCCTTCCTCTTCCCTCCTGGCTCATACTTGACCTGTAGCCTATGTCCAACGTAGAGTAGAATGAATTCCATTGAACTTATCATCTTCTAATTCTAGCTCCTCTGGCATTGGAAACTAGGATGAGAAATCAGGCAGCATGGCCCTCTATCATAGCTACCTTTTGGTCATGTGAAGGAATGTCTTGTCTTGCGTGTCTCTGTTGGGTGCATTTTCTGAGAGTGAAGTCATTGAACTGTTGAGCTTCTCTTCTGTGCTTGAAGAGCACCAGGAGTCTTGGGTCGTTGGGTTGACGTTTTCTTCCCAAACATATGCTACAAAACGGGTGTGACCCGTTCCAACAAGCTTTCTCAGTACTCTCTAGAGGGAAGCAGACATAAGATTCTATGTGTATGTGAACCCAACTCCAGGAGACACATATTGGGTTCACATGGAGATTCTCTCCCTGTGCACTCTTTTGGCATCCAAACCTTGGAGAACCTGGGGCTTTCCTCATCTTGCCAATATCCAGCCACAAAGTGAGATACTTGGTCTCCCCACCTCCAACTACTGGTTTCCCTATCTTTGGTGGCCCCTTTTGAGGTTTAGGGTGTACAGATCAACAATTTCTTCTTGATTCTCCTCTCTATGCTAAGTTAGATTGTATGTACCGATATGGGGACAAGAGGATGCAGTGATGGTTGAGGATAATCGAACTCATTAAACAGCTTTTTATAAAGCATTGGGGAAATCATCAGCAGGTGCTTGCAAGTTCTCTACAGAGAATACGGTTACTTAATGCTTCTTTGTCTTTATATTGGAAACATAGATGTTCATTGCCAGGCAAATGGAAGTATCCTCTTTCTTGATATGCTATCAACATACCCCAACTCCTCCTATCACTTAGTGTATGGGTAGCCCTCATCTTCATTTAAATTTCATTAGTTAAGGAGAGAATTGTAACAGAAAGAGCCACACTCAGGAGCCTTACATTGAGGCACTGGGATTTCAGAGGACCATGAAGGATGCAGGGGCAGAAAAGAGTTCTGGGGACAGGAGACAAAACCTATTACTATCTTCCTTCTTTGGGAAACTTGTCACTTTAGGAGCAGCATGAGTCACTGTGTCTATCCTTGGTTATACACTGTAGGAAGCTTCTTCCTTTTTACAATTTGTAGATAGCATTTGAGAACAGAAAAGTATATTAGACATCAAGTCCAGTCCCCTTATGTAAAAAAGAAATCAAATGTATTCATGCATTAATTTAGTGGACATTTATTAGGTGGCTTCTCTTGGCAAGAGACTGAATTTTAAGAGGCTTTACTCAGATTTCTCAGTGGTTAATGCAGGGGTTTACCACATTGGCTCTGCCTGTTTTGTGGTTTCAGGTTTACAGAATGTTCCCAAATGATACTCCATAAAACAGAGCCCCTCATTTGTAAAGAAGATATAACCAGGAAAATTAAATAGCACATCTTAACTATTATTAAGTAAATGCCTATACAAATTCAAAATTAGTCTTCGAAAAAAGCAATTTCATTTAGAGGGAATAATGGGCTTAAATTGGAGTTGATTTTGGTATTTCAAAGTGCACCAGATTATTTCCAAATGTGCCATTTATCACATCTTAGTAAGTCACAGTGAGGTGCCACTGGCCACTTTATAGCATTTCTGCTACAATTTGGGAACACTGCAGCCATTATGCATAGTAGCCCACATTGCTCTTGACAGGTAGCTGCACCTTCCAGGAACCAGAGCCTCTGCTGTCCCTGAAAGTCACCACAGGGGTGCTCGCTGTGATGTAAACAGCTGCTCACAGTGTTGGTAATGAGCTTAACACACCTGGCATCCCTTTAACAGCTGTAGGGTGACCTCTCAACCATGGGCCAAATCCAGACTGATTATTATGAGGTGAAAAGTCTCAAATCCATTCGGCCATCCCATGCGCTATCAGGCCACCTGGTTAACATCTGTTGTTTGAAGTTTGTGGTGGTTGTTTTCTTTTCAAGCATTGCATTTTTTTTCATTGACTGGTGTGAAAAAAAATGGAAGATAACGATCACTACAGAGAAACATTATTAAAACATCTCTGACAGAGTGAAATTCCCACTGTAAATATTGTTGCTTTTAAAGTGCACATTTGGCTAGAAGATCGACTATTCATTCAATCATAAAGATTTTGGTAAGCATTACGTGGGGGTATATTGAAAGCTAATTGAGTGTAACATGGAGTGACTGATAGTCGAAAGAAGTTATCACCACGGGGCTTACCTTAGTCAATTTAGTCAAAGCAAGAATTATAACACAAATGAAGATAAATAACTGAAGATTAAATTTGTGCTTATTGGGGATGTTATTGCTTCAAAGTACAGTCTAATTTTGTGATGTGGTTGGTGAAGGCATCTTACAGAGAGAGGTGATTTGACTTGGACCTTAAAGAATAGATCAGACTTATCTGGAGATGCAAGAAGAGAGATGAGCAGCAGATCGGCACTGCGGGAAAGCTCTAGCACCAGGAATTAGTCACATGTGCACAAGGAGTTGGGTTTGAAGCAAGCAAGTGGCCTGTGCCGGAGAGCAGCGGAGAGGCGATTTATGGTGGATCGGGGGAGTCAGAGGCCTTCAGAATTAGTACAAGTGGAGAAAAGTCATTGTGAGTTCTCTAAGAAGTAATTGCTGACGTGATGATGTTTCAAGAAAGACGAATAGAGAAAGTATGTAGGGGTGAAATGGAATCGGTGGCACACTTCCGAGTTCTCTAATTGAAAAGGTAATCATCAACATACGTAAAGCACTACAACGTTTCCCACATTATGAGCAGCCATCTCATTTGATGTTTTCACACAAGCCCACCAAAATATTCCTAGAAGCAGAAAGATATGGGGGTGCAGTTGTTCCAAACAGGTCTGGGGTACTGCATGAAGCAGAATGTCAAAAACTTGAAAGGCATTTGATGTCTCATGTTTTCCTACACAAACCCAGCAGATTTTTTTTTTTCCTGATCCATAATATATCCTTGCTGATCTTTTAAAATATGCATGTTCAAAACCAGAAAGCAAACGTTAACCTGAAAACACTTCAGGATCTACTTCACATGTCCCCAGCTAGCTGACTGTCTGAAGACTTGGCTGTCAACTCTTGGGAAATATTGCCATTTTTGGGAGGCAGTTATCTCGATTCATCTCTTTTTGCAACAAATGAGAAACTTCTCCTGTCTCTCAGACCTCAAACCAGTCCTAGCAAAGACGCCAGTGGTTAGAGCAACCAAAGCAACGGGAATCTACTATTGTGGATCAATTTACATTGAACAGTGACGAGACTGGGGGTGGGGGAAATTGGCCTGTAATTATCCAGATGTTCTTAAGCACACATATGAGGGTATATATCGTACTAAACCCCTCTTTTTTGTTGTTGTTATTGTTATCATTACCTTTTCTGATTCTATCCTGATTTCTAACTGGTATATACCCTTTGAGGGGTTCTACATTGTCACCCACATCCATTTGTAAATTAAAATGTTATATTCCCTTTACATTATCACGATCTTGTAGCTTGGTGTCCTAGGTTTCCTTGCTTGGCTCCTGTGCAGTCCTTTCTTGGTTATGCAGCTAATGGGGAGGTTTTTCCCATTAAAGCTGTGGAAACAATACTACATGTACTTGGGCCAAAATTTATAAAACATCAGCAGTTTTATTTTTCAGTTGGTATTAAATTGATCTATATGTGTTTTCTGGATCTTTGTATTTGTGGTTCGGTTTTTGATATGTGTCTATTCCTCTGACGGACAAGTCTACTTATTTCTGTAATACTCTGTGAACTCCAGATTTACACCTCCTTTATTTTGGATTAGGAGCTGAGAGCATGTGCACATTTTTGAGGACACCGCCAGGTTAACCTCTAAGAAGTTTATATCAATTTACCATTTGTGTAATAGTGCAGGAGAGTGAGACCATTTTCCCAAGTGTCTGTACACTACATATCATTTTTTTCCCATTTTTGCAAACCTGAGCAGTAAAAACTTATTTCCCCCAAATGTTTAAGGTATATTTATTTAACAACTGGTGAGTTTCATGTGTTTGTCATTTGAAATTCTTTTCCTATGCAATTTTTGTATGTAGCCTTTGCTACCTTTTCTAAGTGACTTCTAAGTGCTTACATAACTGTGCATCAAGGAGATTTTCTGTCACGTGTGTTTCAAATATTTTTTCCCAGTCTATAGTTTGTGAACTTTGTGTATAGATAATTTTTGTCATACAGATTATTAAAAATATGCAGTCAGTTTTTTAAAGTCTCCCTGATTTTGAGTCTTGCTCAGGCTTGGTATCCTCATTGTAAAGATATTTTAAAGACATTCATTTTCCTCTGATTAGTATGTTTTTTATATTTAATATTTACATATTAAATCCATTTGGAATACATGTTCATATATGAGCCTAGGAAGAGGCTCTAGCAATACAACACACATTAACATATAATCAAATGATCGATTGCATCAACACTTTCTTTTTCTTTATTAACATCTTTATTGGGGTATAATTGCTTACACTGGTATAAAGCTTTACACTGCTTTATAAAAAAGTGAATCAGTTATACATATACATATGTTCCCATATCTATTCCCTCTTACATCTCCCTCCCTCCAACCCTCCCTATCCCACCCCTCCAGGCGGTCACAAAACACCGAGCTGATCTCCCTGTGCTATGTGGCTGCTTCCCACTAGCTATCTACCTTACGTTTGGTAGTGTATATATGTCCATGCCTCTCTCTTGCTTTGTCACAGCTCACCCTTCCCCCTCTCCATATCCTCAAGTCCGTTCTCTAGTAGGTCTGTGTCTTTATTCCTATCTTACCCCTAAGTTCTTCATGATTTTTTTTCCCTAAGTTCCATATATATGTGTTAGCATACGGTATCTGTCTTTCTCTTTCTGACTTACTTCACTCTGTATGACAGCCTCTAGGTCGATCCACCTCATTACAAGTAGCTCAATTTCGTTTCTTTTTATGGCTGACTAATATTCCATTGTACATATGTGCCACATCTTCTTTATCCATTCATCCGAAAATGGGCACTTAGGTTGTTTCCATCTCCAGGCTATTGTAAATAGAGCTGCAGTGAACATTGTGGTACATGACTCTTTTTGAATTATGGTTTTCTCAGGGTATATGCCCAGTAGTGGGATTGCTGGGTCATATGGTCGTTCTATTTGTAGTTTTGTAAGGAACCTCCATACTGTTCTCCATAGTGGCTGTACCAATTCACATTCCCACCAGCACTGAAAGAGTGTTCCCTTTTCTCCACACCCTCTCCAGCATTTATTGTTTCTAGATTTTTTGATGATGGCCATTCTGACTGGTGTGAGATGATATGTCATTGTAGTTTTGATTTGCATTTCTCTAATGATTAGTGATGTTGAGCATTCTTTCATGTGTTTGTTGGCAGTCTGTATATCTTCTTTGGAGAAATGTCTATTTAGGTCTTCTGCCCATTTTTGGATTGGGTTGTTTGTTTTTTTGTTATTGAGCTGCATGAGCCGCTTGTAAATTTTGGAAATTAATCCTTTGTCAGTTGCTTCATTTGCAAATATTTTCTCCCATTCTGAGGTTGTCTTTTGCTCTTGTTTATGGTTTCCTTTGCTGTGCAAAAGCTTTGAAGTTTCATTAGGTCCCATTTGTTTATTTTTGTTTTTATTTCCATTACTCTAGGAGGTGGGTCAAAAAGGATCTTGCTGTGATTTATGTCATAGAGTGTTCTGCCTGTTTTCCTCCAAGAGTTTAATAGTTTCTGGCCTTACATTTAGGTCTTTAATCCATTTTGAGCTTCCTTTTATGTATGGTGTTAGGGAGTGATCTAATCTCATACTTTTACATGTACCTGTCCAGTTTTCCCAGCACCACTTATTGAAGAGGCTGTCCTGTCTCCACTGCACATGCCTGCCTCCTTTATAAAAGATAAGGTGACGATATGTGTGTGGGATTATCTCTGCGCTTTCTATCCTGTTCTATTGATCTTTCTGTTCTTGTGCCAGTACCATACTGTCTTGATTACTGTAGCATTGTAGTATAGTCTGAAGTCAGGGAGCCTGATTCCTCCAGCTCCGTTTTTCGTTCTCAAGATTGCTTTGGCTATTCGGGGTCTTTTGTGTTTCCATACAAATTGTGAAATTTTTTGTTCTAGTTCTGTGAAAAATGCCAGTGGTAGTTTGATAGGGATTGCATTGAATCTGTAGATTGCTTTGGGTAGTACAGTCATTTTCACAATGTTGATTCTTCCAATCCAAGAACATGGTATATCTCTCCATCTCTTTGTATCATCTTTAATTTCTTTCATCAGTGTCTTATAATTTTCTGCATACAGGTCTTTTGTCTCCTTAGGTAGGTTTATTCCTAGATGTTTTATTCTTTTTGTTGCAATGGTAAATGGGAGTGTTTTCTTGATTTCACTTTCAGATTTTTCATCATTAGTCTATAGGAATGCAAGAGATTTCTGTGCATTAATTTTGTATCCTGCTACTTTAACAAATTCATTGATTAGCTCTAGTAGTTTTCTGGTAGCACCTTTAGGATTTTCTATGTATAGTATCATGTCATCTGCAAACAGTGACAGCTTTACTTCTTCTTTTCCGATTTGGATTCCTTTTATTTCCTTTTCTTCTCTGATTGCTGTGGCTAAAACTTCCAAAACTATGTTGAATAAGAGCGGTGAGAGTGGGCAACCTTGTCTTGTTCCTGATCTTAGTGGAAATGCTTTCAGTTTTTGACCACTGAGGATGATTGTTGGCTGTGAGTTTGTCATATATGGTCTTTATTATGTTGAGGAAAGTTCCCTCTATGCCTACTTTCTGAAGGGTTTTTATCATAAATGGGTGTTGAATTTTGTTGAAAGCTTTCTCTGCATCTATTGAGATCATCATATGGTTTTCCTCCTTCAATTTGTTAATATGGTGTATCACGTTGATTGATTTGCATATATTGAAGAATCCTTGCATTCCTGGAATAAACCCCACTTGATCATGGTGTATGATCTTTTTAATGTGCTGTTGGATTCTGTTTGCTAGTATTTTGTTGAGGATTTTTGCATCTATGTTCATCAGTGATATTGGCCTGTAGTTTTCTCTCTTTGTGACATCCTTGTCTGGTTTTGGTATCAAGGTGATGGTGGCCTCGTAGAATGAGTTTGGGAGTGTTCCTCCCTCTGCTACATTATGGAAGAGTTTGCGAAGGATAGGTGTTAGCTCTTCTCTAAATGTTTGATAGAATTCGCCTGTGAAGCCATCTGGTCCTGGGCTTTTTGTTTGTTGGAAGATTTTTAATCACAGTTTCAATTTCAGTGCTTGTGATTGGTCTGTTCATATTTTCTATTTCTTCCTGATTCAGTCTTGGCAGGTTGTGCCTTTCTAAGAATTTGTCCATTCCTTCCAGGTTGTCCATTTTATTGGCATAGAGTTGCTTGTAGTAATCTCTCATGATCTTTTGTATTTCTGCAGTGTCAGTTGTTACTTCTCCTTTTTTATTTCTAATTCTATTGACTTCAGTCTTCTCCCTTTTTTTCTTGATGAGTCTGGCTAATGGTTTATCAATTTTGTTTATCGTTTCAAAGAACCAGCTTTTAGTTTTATTGATCTTTGCTATTGTTTCCTTCATTTCTTTTTCATTTATTTCTGATCTGATTTTTATGATTTCTTTCCTTCTGCTAACTTTGGGGTTTTTTTGTTCTTCTTTCTCTAATTGCTTTTGGTGCAAGGCTAGGTTGTTTATTCGAGATGTTTCCTGTTTCTTAAGGTAGGATTGTATTGCTATAAACTTCCCTCTTAGAACTGCTTCGGCTGCATCCCATAGATTTTGAGTCGTCGTGTCTCCACTGTCATTTGTTTCTAGATATTTTTTTTTCCTCTTTGATTTCTTCAGTGATCACTTCGTTATTAAGTAGTGTATTGTTTAGCCTCCATGTGTTTGTATTTTTTACAGATCTTTTCCTGTAATTGATATCTAGTCTCATAGCGTTGTGGTCAGAAAAGATACTTGGTACAATTTCAATTTTCTTAAATTTACCAAGACTTGATTTGTGACCCAAGATATGATCTATCCTGGAGAATGTTCCATGAGCACTTGTGAAAAATGTGTATTCTGTTGTTTATGGATGGAATGTCCTATAAATATCAATTAAGTCCATCTTGTTTAATGTATTATTTAAAGCTTGTGTTTCCTTATTTATTTTCATTTTGGATGATCTGTCCATTGGTGAAAGTGGGGTGTTAAATTCTCCTACTATGAATGTGTTATTGTCGATTTCCCCTTTTATGGCTGTTAGTATTTGCCTTATGTATTGAGGTGCTCCTATGTTGGGTGCATAAATATTTACAATTGTTATATCTTCTTCTTGGATCGATCCCTTGATCATTATGTAGTGTCGTTCTTTGTCTCTTCTAATAGTCTTTATTTTAAAGTCTGTTTTGTCTGATATGAGAATTGCTACTCCAGCTTTCTTTAGGTTTCCATTTGCATGGAATATCTTTTTCCATCCCCTTACTTTCAGTCTGTATGTGTCTCTAGGTCTGAAGTGGGTCTCTTGTAGACAGCAAATATGCATCTTGTTTTTGTATCCATTCAGCCAATCTGTGTCTTTTGGTGGGAGCATTTAGTCCATTTACATATAAGGTAATTATCGATATGTATGTTCCTGTTCCCATTTTCTAAATTGTTTTGAGTTCGTTATAGTAGGTCTTTTCCTTCTCTTGTGTTTCTTGCCTAGAGAAGTTCCTTTAGCATTTGTTGTAAATCTGGTTTGGTGGTGCTGAACTCTGTCAACTTTAGCTTGTCTGTAAAGGTTTTAATTTCTCCATCAAATCTGAATGAGATCCTTGCTGGGTAAAGTAATGTTGGTTGCAGTTTTTCTCCTTCATCTCTTTAAGTATGTCCTGCCAGTCCCTTCTGGCTTGCAGAGTTTCTGCTGAAGGATCAGCTGTTAACCTTATGGGGATTCCCTTGTGTCTTATTTGTTGTTTTTCCCTTGCTGCTTTTAATATGCTTTCTTTGTATTTAATTTTTGACAGTTGATTAACATGTGTCTTGGTGTATTTCTCCTTGGATTTATCCTGTACGGAACTCTCTGTGGTTCCTGGACTTGATTAACTATTTCATTTCCCATATTAGGGACGTTTTCAACTATAATCTCTTCAAATATTTTCTCAGTCCCTTTCTTTTTCTCTTCCTCTTCTGGAACCCCTATAATTGGAATGTTGGTGCATTTAATGTTGTCCCAGAGGTCTCTGAGACTGTCCTCAGTTCTTTTCATTCTTTTTGCTTTATTCTGCTCCGCAGTAGTTATTTCCACTATTTTATCTTCCAGGTCACTTATCCGTTCTTCTGCCTCAGTTATTCTGCTATTGATCCCATCTAGAGTATTTTTCATTTCATTTATTGTGCTGTTCATCATTGCTTGTTTCATCTTTAGTTCTTTTAGGTCCTTGTTAAATGTTTCTTGCATTTTGTCTATTCTATTTCCAAGATTTTGGATCATGGCTTTACTATCATTATTCTGAATTCTTTTTCAGGTAGACTGCCTATTTTCTCTTCATTTGTTAGCTCTGGTGGGTTTTTATCTTGTTCCTTCATCTGCTGTTTTTCTGTC
Organism: Leucopleurus acutus; assembly: GCF_964270905.1. NCBI lineage: Eukaryota > Metazoa > Chordata > Mammalia > Artiodactyla > Delphinidae > Leucopleurus > Leucopleurus acutus. The sequence goes on from NC_139149.1 coordinate 28,913,891, forward strand.
TTCTCATTTTGCTTATCTCACTGTGTTTGGGGTTTCCTTTTTGCAGGCTGCAGGTTCGTAGTTCCCGTTGTTTTTAGTGTGTGTCCCCAGTGGCTAAGGTTGGTTCAGTGGGTTGTGTAGGCTTCCTGGTGGAGAGGACTAGTGCTTGTGTTCTGGTGGATGAGGCTGGATCTTGTCTTTCTGCTGGGCAGGTCCACGTCTGATGGTGTGTTTTGCGGTGTCTGTGGACTTTTTATGATTTTAGGCAGCCTCTCTGCTAATGGATGGGGCTGTGTTCCTGTTTTGCCAGTTGTTTGGCATAGGGTGTCCAGCACTGTAGCTTGCTGGTCGTTGATTGAATTTGGGTGCTGGCGTTGAGATGGAGATCTCTGGGAGATTTTCGCCGTTTGATATTATGTGGAGCTGGGAGGCCTCTTGTGGACTAGTGTCATGAAGTTGGCTCTGCCACCTCAGAGGCACAGCACTGACTCCTGGCTGCAGCACCAAGAGACTTTCCTCCACACAGCTCAGAATAAAAGGTAGAAAAAGTAGAGGAAAGAATTAGTAGAAGTAGGAAGAAAGAAAGAAAGGCAGGAAGGAAGGAAGGAAGGAAGAAAAGAAAAGGAAAGAAGGAAAGGGAGAAAGAAAGGAGGGAGGGAGGGAGGGACAGTGGGAGGAAGGAAGGAAGGAAGAATGGAGGGAAGGAAGGAAAAAAGAAAGAAAGAAGATAAAGTAAAATAAAAAAGAGTAAAATATAATAAAGTTATTTAATTAAAAAATTATTAAGAAAAAAACGGATGGATAGAACCCTAGGACAAATGGTGGAAGCAAAGCGATACAGACAACGTCTCACACAGAAGCATACACATACACACTCACAAAAAAAGGAAAAGGGGAAAAAAATCATAGATCTTGCTCTCAAAGTCCACCTCCTCAATTTGGGATGATTGGTTGTCTATTCATGTATTCCACAGATGCAGGGTACATCAAGTTGATTGTGGAGCTTTAATCCGCTGCTCCTGAGGCTGCTGGGAGAGATTTCCCTTTCTCTTCTTTGTTCTCACAGCTCCCAGGGGCTCAGCTTTGAATTTGGCCCCGCCTCTGCATGCAGGTCGCTGGAGGGCGTCTGTTTTTCGCTCAGACAGGACGGGGTTAAAGGAGCCGCTGATTCGGGGGCTCTGGCTCACTCAGGCCGGGGGGATGGAGGGGGACGGAGGGGGACGGAGGGGCATGGAGTGCAGGGCGAGCCTGTGGTGGCAGAGGCCGGCGTAACGTTGCTCTAGCCTGAGGCCCACTGTGCATTCTCCCGAGGGAGTTGTCCCTGGATTCCGGGAACCCAGCAGTCGCGGGCTGCACAGGCTCCCCGGAAGGGAGGTGTGGATAGTGACCTGTGCTCGCACAGAGGCTTCTTGGCGGCGGCAGCAGCAGCCTTAGTGTCTCATGCCCGCCTCTGGGGTCCGTGCTTTTAGCCGCGGCTCGCACCCGTCTCTGGAGCTCCTTTAAGCAGTGCTCTTAATCCCCTCTCCTCGTGCACCAGGAAACAAAGGGGGAAGAAAAGGTCTCTTGCCTCTTCGGCAGGTCCAGACTTTTCCCCGGACTCCCTCCTGGCTAGCCGTGGTGCACTAACCCCTTCAGTCTGTGGTCACGCCGCCAACCCCAGTCCTCTCCCTGCGCTCCAACCAAAGCCCGAGCCTCAGCTCGCAGCTCCGCCCGCCCCGGCAGGTGAGCAGACAAGCCTCTTGAGCTGGTGAGTGCTGGTCGGCACCGATCCTCTGTGCGGGAATCTCCCCGCTTTGCCCTCCGCACCCCTGTGGCTGTGCTCTCCTCCACAGCTCCGAAGCTCCCCCGCTCCGCCACCGGCAGTCTCCGCCTGCAAAGGGGCTTCCTAGGGTGTGGAAACCTTTCCTCCTTCACAGCTCCCTCCCACTGGTGCAGGTCCCGTCCCTATTCTTTGTCTCTGTTTTTTCTTTTTTTCTTTTGTCCTACCCAGGTATGTGGGGGGCTTCTTGCCTTTTGGGAGGTCTGAGGTCTTCTGCCAGCATTCAGTAGGTGTTCTGTAGGAGTTGTTCCACGTGTAGATGTATTTCTGGTGTATTTGTGGGGAAGAAGGTGATCTCCGCGTCTTACTCTTCTGCCATCTTCCCCTCGTCCTCGATTGCATCAATACTCTTTACTGAGAAATTCTGATGGGTTCCAGGCTGATTATTGAGTCACCTTTATCATATTAAAGGATCATAAATGCATGATTCTGCTTTTATTTATCTATTTGCTTAGACTGGGTAGAATCTCTAATATTATTGAAGCAGATACCACTGTCTTGTTCTTGACTTAATGGAAACATCTTTACACTTGAATAAGAAAATTATATTTGATATTTATTTTCAATAAATATGTTTTATCATGTTCAGAAATATTCTGTTTACTCCAAGTTTTCTTGGCAATTTTATCAAGAATATTTGCTATATTTTTGTCAAATGCTTTTTTTCAAAGTCTATTACATACTCAGTTTCTTCCTTTTACTTACTAACATGATGATAAATGTTTATTTGCTGTCTTTTTTCCCCACCTTTATTGAGCTATAATTGACATATAACATTGTGTGACTTTACTGTGCAATATGCTGATTTGATACATTTACATATTATAAAATGATTACCACCATAGCATTAGCTAACACCTCCATCCTATCACATAATTACTATTTCTTTTTTGTGATGAGAACATTTAGGATCTACTATTTTAGAAATTTTCAAGTATATAATTTGTATCATAAGTTATAGTCACCATCATGCACATTAGATCCCCAGAACTTTTGACTCTTATAACTGGAAGTTTATACTTTTGACCAATATCTCTCCATTTCCCTTGCTATAAGTAACCACCACATTACTGTTTCTCTGAGTTCAGCTTTTTAAAATTCCACATATAAGTGAGATCATACAGTGCTTGTCTTTCTCTGACTTACAATACTTAGTATAATGCCTTCAAGGTTTATCCAAGTTGTCACAAATGATGGGATTTCCTTTTTTGTCATGGCTGGATAACATTTCCTTTAATACATACACCACATTTTCTTTAGCCATCAGTGGACACTTAGGTTGTCTGTACGTCTTGCCTATTGTGAACAGTGCTCCTATGAACACTGGGGTGCAGGTATCTCTTTGAGATAGTGATTTCATTTTCTTCAGATATATACCCAGAAGTGAGACTGCTGGATCATATGGTAGTTGTATTTTTAATTTTTTGCAAGACCTCCGTACTGTCTTCTGTAGTGACTGCACCAATTTACATTCCCACCAACAGTGCACAAGGGTTCTCTTTTCTCTACATCCTTGCAGACGCTTGTTATCTTTTGTCTTTTTTTGATAATAGCCATTCTAACAAGTGTAAGGGGTTATCTCATTGTGATTTTTAATTTTCATTTCCCTGATGATTTCTGATGTCAAGCACCTTTTAATGTACCTCTTGGCCATTTGTATGTCTTCTTTAGAAAACTGTCTATTCAGTTCCTCTGCCCCTTTTTAAATCAGGTTTTCGGGCATTTTCTTTTTTTTTTTTTTTTTCTATTGAGTTATACGAGTTCTTTATATATTTTGGATATTAGCCCCTTAGCAGATATATGATTTGCAACTATTTTCTCCCATTCCATAGGTAGCTTTTTCATCTTTTAATTGTTTCATTCACTTTGCTGAAGCTTTTAAGTTTGATGTTGCCCCACTTGTTTATTTTTGCTTTTGTTGTTTGACATGGATATAAAACTTTCCATGTTTTACAGTTTCAGGTCTTATGTTTAATTCTTTAATCCATAGTGAGTTAATTCTGGTGAGTGCTATAAAATAGGGGTCCTATTTCATTCTTCTGCATGTGGTTATCCAGTTTTCCAACACCATTTATTGAAGAGACTTTTCCTACTGAGTGTTCTTATGATGATAAATGCTTATTTGTTTTCTCGTAGTAACCTATCCTTGAATTATTAGAATTGAATGTATTTGGTCACGTGCATTTCTAATGGAGACAGAAACATCTGTTACAAATTTAGATTCTGTATTTGATTATAATTTTAAACACAAGTTTTCTTTTATGGGGTACCTATAAAATATACAAAATTTTTTCAGGATAATACCAAAATTTATGTAACTCCACAATTGAAATGAAATAGTTGCAAATTCTATATATATAAATATATCTATATATTTGTACATGTTTGTGTGTATATATATGTATATATGTGTGTGTATCTATCTATCTGTCTGTCTATCTTTAACCACTGCGGTTATAAAAGGAAATAAACTAATGAATGAATTTTGTCAGAATATGACGCTTTTAAAATTGTACAAAGTATGAAATTTTAGTTGGAAACACGCAGCTTAAAAAAAAATAAGATAAACATCCTAAAAATTTGGCTCTTTCCTTGGGCTATTCCTATAAAAGGGATTAAAGACATGTTTCTTTAAGATGATGTTAGGGTTGCAGGTTCTACTTACTTCAGTAAGACTTTGGTGATACTTCTTTCCCAAATGAGTTCTCTTGAAGGAACGAAAACTTCATGTTCTCATCCTCCACCCTGCCTGCTCATCCTTCTTTATAAAATCACTTCTGCTTTAGTAAGCTGATTCTGACAAGTGTGCGCACAGGCAGTAATGACTAGACTCCAACAGTAGGTCATGAATAGAGGGAATTTTGAAGCCATTAAAATGGGTTTCAAGGCCTGTCTTATCATGATGTGCTCTCAGAGCAGAAGGTTGACTGCAGTCACAAGATGAATCGTGAAATAGGAGGACCCACTGAAGTGTGATGCTGGACCAGGAGCATGGTTATTCTGAAGCATCTCTTGATAGTGATCTGGCGATGCTAGTGAATTGACCTCATCTATTGTCCCCTTAGATCAATTGCTTTCTACATGTCGACCTTGAACACCTTAGCACTGAGGTAACACCAAACATGATCAGGCTTTTCTGTTTGGCTTCAATTCTATCTCTTGAATCTATCATCTTACTGTAGAAAATTTTACAAAGAGGAATGAGACATTTTAAGAGTATACTGGAGGCCTAGCCTTTTCTCACAGGAAACTACTTTTCTCTTCTCCAGGTTCAACCCTAAATTCATTGTTGAAAGTGTCTTATTGTTCCCTGGGAAGAAACCATTACCAAGATACCTGTCCTTTGTGTTTCACTGCTTATTCTTGGGGCTGCAGGGATTCTGGAAATCTTATAGTTGGTCAAAATAAATGTGATAATCTGGTTCCACTCAAATTTATCTTTCTTTCCTTTCTCAAACACAATACCAGAAAGAAACATAATTATCAAAAGGTTTTTTCATAAAGAGGCAATTTGAAGTAAAATAATGTTTTTGCATTCCTCTGAAACATAAGTATATTCTTAAGTGAGAGTAAGTGTGTTTTTTCTTTTTCTCACCTCTCCTTCCTTTCTCCTTTTCCCTTTCCTCTCATTCCTTTTTTCTTTTCTTTTTTCTTCTTGGGGTGAATTGTCATGCCTTTTCACTTAAAGGCAACATCGCATAGAGATTAGGAATATAGGTTCTGTAATCAGAGTGCATATATTCACTTCTAACTTTCTTAATGTATATTCTGAGCAAGATATTTAATCTTCTAAAATTTCAGCCCTCCTATCTCTAATATGGGCATAAAAATGCTATCTACATCACACAATTTTAATGAGAATTAAATAAAATAACCCAAATAAAGAGCAGGGGACATAGCAAGCACTCTATAGATATTAGATAATATATTAGTTCATAAATTTTAATATATTAGTATTGCAAAACTTTTTAAAGTATTTCAGAGTAGTTAGATAACGTAGAAAGGAAAGGAAGAACTTGCCTATAAAATTATTTGACTCCTAATATATTGACTTTTTTTTTTTTTTTTTGCGGTAAGCGGGCCTCTCACTCTTGTGGCCCCTCCCGTTGCGGAGCACAGGCTCCGGACGCGCAGGCTCAGCGGCCATGGCTCACGGGCCCAGCCGCTCCGCGGCATGTGGGATCTTCCCGGACCGGGGCATGAACCCACGTCCCCTGCATCGGCAGGCGGACTCTCAACCACTGCGCCACCAGGGAAGCCCTATTTATTGATTTTTGATGGGATTTTCTGTGTATATTATGGTTGTCAGTTTTGCTTTTTAGTAAATTATGATGATGTGTATTTTAAAATTTAACTAAGTTTTCAGATTAATCATTGTAAAATTGTATCACATATCCATTATATGATTACTTAACCTCATTCATTGTCCTTCATTCCAAATGCTGTCATATATTCATTTTCTCTTTTCCCTTAGATGAATTTGCCAGCTATATGTTTTATTAATCCTTCAGAGTATTAGAGTATAATTTGTATTAGAGTAAAATTAGTTACTAATTTTGATGCTTTTAATCTTATTTTCTCAACTTTTGCTTTCATCTTTACCTTATCCTGTTATACATTCTCTTTGATTTCATTATGTGTGTCTTTTATCAAATGTTTTAACCTGAATACATAATATATTTTTGTAATTTAAAAAAATAAAGACTGTAAAACTATCAGTATTTCTCTGCATACAGATTAGCTGATCTTTCTCAATCTGTGGTCCTGGGACAACCTGGATGTTATTCAAAGAAAGATGCCTGGGACTCAGTCAAGAAATTCTACTTTAGACTCTCAGAAGACAAATGGTAGACACTGGCATTAAAATACATAATGGTTCACTAGAGTAAATCCCTATATATCTGAGATTTTTTCCCTTTTTCTTCATTACTTATAGTTTCAGTTTAGATATTTATCCAACATTAATTTTAACAAGTGGCTTAAGTATTTTAAAAATGGTTAAAATTTTATGTGTTTTTTTTTAATACATCTTTATTGGAGTATAATTGCTTCACAATGCTGTGTTACTTTCTGTTGTACAACAAAGTGAATCAGCCATATGCATACGTATATCCCTATATCCGCTCCCTCTTGAGCCTCCCTCCCACCCTCCCTATCCACCCATCTAGGTCATCGAAAAGCACCGGCTGATCTCTCCTTGCTATGCTGCTACTTCCCACTAGCTGTCTATTTTACATTCGGTAGTGTATATATGTCGATGCTACTCTCACTTTGCCCCAGCTTCCCCCTCCCGCCACCTGTGTCCTCAGATCCATTCTCTATGTCTACATCTTTATTCCTGCCTTGCCACTAGGTTCATCGGTACCTTTTTTTTTTTTTTAGATTCCTTATATATGTGTTAGCATACAGTATTTGTTTTTCTCCTTCTGACTTACTTCACTCTGTATGACAGACTCTAGGTCTATGCACCTCACTACAAATAACTCAATTTCGATTTTTTTATGGCTGAGTAATATTCCATTGTATATATGTGCCACATCTTCTTTATCCATTCATCTTTCGATGGACACTTAGGTTGCTTCCATGACATGGCTATTGTAAATAGAGCTGCAATGAACATTGTGGTACATGTTTCATTCTTTTTGTTTCTTGCAGTAGGCGGGCCTCTCACTGTTGTGGCCTCTCCCATTGTAGAGCACAGGCTCCGGACGCACAGTGCAGGCCAAGCGGTCATGGCTCACGGGCCTAGCTGTTCTGGATCTTCCCGGACTGGGGCATGAACCCGTGTCCCCTGCATCGGCCGGGGGACTCTCAACCACTGAACCACCAGGGAAGCCCAAAAGCAATGTTTTTAGGAGAAGAAAAAAAGGCTAAATTATAGGAAAACTTGTGGGGTATATTGTTTAAAAATAGGGCTTCCGGGAAGATAGCAGAAGAGTAAGATGCGATCACCTTCCTCCCCACAGATACACCAGAAATACATCTACACGTGGAACAACTCCTACAGAACACCTACTGAATGCTGGCAGAAGACCTCAGACCTCCCAAAAGGCAAGAAACTCCCCACGTACCTGGGTAAGGCAAAAGAAAAAAGAATAAACAGAGACAAAAGGATAGGGCCAGGACCTGCACCAGTGGGAGAGAGCCGTGAAGGAGGAAAGGTTTCCACACACTAGGAAGCCCCTTCAAGGGTGGAGACTGCGGGTGGTGGAGGGGGGGGGGGCTTCGGAGCCGTGGAGGAGAGCACAGCAACAGGGGTGCGGAGAGCAAAGCTGAGAGATTCCCGCACAGAGGATCAGGGCCGACCGGCACTCACCAGCCCGAGAGGCTTGTCTGCTCACCTGCCGGGGCGGGCGGGGCTGTGAGCTGAGGCTTGGGCTTCGGTCAGAGCACCGCGAGAGGACTGGGGTTGGCGGTGTGGACACAGCCTGCAGGGGGTTAGTGCACCACGGCTACCCCGGAGGGAGTCCAGGGAAAACTCTGGACCTGCCGAAGAGGCAAGAGACCTTTTCTTCCCTCTTTGTTTCCTGGTGCATGAGGAGAGGGGATTAAGAGCGCTGCATAAAGGAGCTCCAGAGACGGGCGCGAGCCGTGGCTAAAAGGTCGGACCCCAGAGACGGGCATGAGACGCTAAGGCTTCTGCTGCCGCCACCAAGAAGCCAGTGTGCAAGCACAGGTCACTATCCACACCCCGCTTCCAAGGGAGCCTGTGCAGCCCACCACGGCCAGGGTCCCAGGATACACAGAAAACTTCCCCAGGAGAACGCATGGTGTGCCTCAGGCTGGTGCAACGTCACACTGGCCTCTGCCGCCGTAGGCTCACCCCCCATTCCGTACCACTCCCTCCCCCCGGCCTGAGTGAGCCAGAGCCCCCGAATCAGCGGTTCCTTTAACCCCATCCCTTCTGAGCGAAGAACAGACGCCCTCCGGCGACCTACACGCAGAGGCGGGGCCAAATCCAAAGCTGAGCCCCTGGGAGCTGTGAGAATAAAGAAGAGAATGGGAAGTCTCTCCCACCAGCCTCAGAAGCAGCGGATTAATCTCCACAATCAACTTGATGTCTGTGGAATACATGAATAGAGAACGAATCATCCCAAATTCAGGAGGTGGACGTTGAGAGCAAGATTTATGCTGTATAGCTTTGCTTCCACCTTTTGTCCTAGGGTTCTATCCATCTCTTTTTCTTTTTCCTTAATAATTATTTTTTTATTTGAATAACTATTATATTTTAACTTACTTTATTTTCTTTCTTTCATTTTCCTTCCTTCCCTCCTTTCTTTCCTTCCTTCCTTCTTTCTCTTTCTTTCTTTCTTTCTACTAACTTTTTCTTTCTACTTTCTCTCCGTTTTATTCTGAGCCACGTGGATGAAAGGCTCTTGGTGCTGCAGCCAGGAGTCAGTGCTGTGCCTCTGAGGTAGCAGAGCCAACTTCAGGACACTGGTCCACCAGAGAACTCCCAGCTCTACATAATATCAAATGGTGAAAATCTCCCAGAGATCTCCATCTCAACACCAGCACCGAGCTTCACTCAACGACCAGCAAGCTACAGTGCTGGACATCCTATGCCAATCAACTAGCAAGACAGGAACACAACCCCACCCATTAGCAGAGAGGCTGCCTAAAATCATAATAAGTCCACAGACACCCAAAAGCACACCACCAGACGTGGACCTGCCCACCAGAAAAACAAGATCCAGCTTCATCCACAAGAACACAGGCACTAGTCCCCTCCACCAGGAAGCCTACACAACCCACTGAACCAACCTTAGCCACTGGGAACAGACACCAAACACAACAGGAACTACGAACCTGCAGCCTGCAAAAAGGAGACCCCAAACACAGTGAGATAAGCAAAATGAGAAGACAGAAAAACACACAGCAGATGAAGGAGCAAGATAAAAATCCACCAGACCTAACAAATGAAGAGGAAATAGGCAGTCTACCTGAAAAGGAATTCAGAATAGTGATAGTAAAGATGATCCAAAATCTTGGAAATAGAATAGACAAAATGCAAGAAATATTTAACAAGGACCTAGAAGAACTAAAGATGAAACAAACAGTGATGAACAACACAATGAATGAAATGAAAAATACTCTAGATGGGATCAATAGCAGAATAACTGAGGCAGAAGAACGGATAAGTGCCCGGAAGATAAAATAGTGGAAATAACTAATGCAGAGCAGAATAAAGAAAAAAGAATGAAAAGAACTGAGGACAGTCTCAGAGACCTCTGGGACAACATCAAACGCACCAACATTCGAATTATAGGGGTTCCAGAAGAAGAAGAGAAAAAGAAAGGGATTGAGAAAATATTTGAAGAGATTATAGTTGAAAACTTCCCTAATATGGGAAAGGAAATAGTTAATCAAGTCCAGGAACCACAGACACTCCCATACAGGATAAATCCAAGGAGAAATACACCAAGACACATATTAATCAAACTGTCAACAATTAAATACAAAGAAAGCATATTAAAAGCAGCAAGGGAAAAACAACAAATAACACACAAGGGAATCCCCATAAGGTTAACAGCTGATCTTTCAGCAGAAACTCTGCAACCCAGAAGGGAGTGGCAGGACATAGTTAAAGTGATGAAGGAGAAAAACCTAAAACCAAGATTACTCTACCCAGCAAGGATCTCATTCAGATTTGATGGAGAAATTAAAACCTTTACAGACAAGCAAAACCTGAGAGAGTTCAGCACCACCAAACCAGATTTAAAACAACCGCTAAAGGAACTTCTCTAGGCAAGAAACACAAGAAAAGGAAAACACCTACAGTAACGAACCCAAAACAATTAAGAAAATGGGAATAGGAACATACATATCGATAATTACCTTAAATGTAAATGGACTAAATGCTCCCACCAAAAGACACAGATTGGCTGAATGGATACAAAAACAAGACCCATATATTTGCTGTCTACAAGAGACCCACTTCAGACCTAGAGACACATACAGACTGAAAGTAAGGGGATGAAAAAAGATATTTCATGCAAATGGAAACCAAAAGAAAGCTGGAGTAGCAATTCTCATATCAGAAAATATAGACTTTAAAATAAAGACTATTAGAAGAGACAAAGAACGACACTACATAATGATCAAGGGATCGATCCAAGAAGAAGATATAACAATTGTAAATATTTATGCAAGCAACATAGGAGCACCTCAATACATAAGGCAAATACTAACAGCCATAAAAGGGGAAATCGACAGTAACACATTCATAGTAGGGGACTTTGACACCCCACTTTCACCAATGGACAGATCATCCAAAATGAAAATAAATAAGGAAACACAAGCTTTAAATGATACATTAAACAAGATGGACTTAATTCATATTTATAAGACACGCCATCCAAAAACAACAGAATACACATTTTTCTCAAGTGCTCATGGAACATTCTTCAGGATACATCATATCTTGGGTCACAAATCAAGTCTTGGTAAATTTAAGAAAACTGAAATTGTATCAAGTATCTTTTACGACCACAACGCTATGAGACTAGATATCAATTACAGGAAAATATCTGTAAAGAATAGAAACACATGGAGGCTAAACAATACACTACTTAATAACGAAGTGATCACTGAAGAATTCAAAGAGGAAATCAAAAAATACCTAGAAACAAATGACAATGGAGACACGACGAACCAAAACCTGTGGGATGCAGTAACAGCAGTTCTAAGAGGGAAGTTTATAGCAATAGAAGTCCACCTTAAGAAACAGGAAACATCTCGAATAAACAACCAAACCTTGCACTTAAAGCAAGTAGAGAAAGAAGAACAAAAAACCCCCAAAGTTAGCAGAAGGAAAGAAATCATAAAAATCAGATCAGAAATAAATGAAAAAGAAATGAAGGAAACAATAGCAAAGATCAATAAAACTAAAAGCTGGTTCTTTCAGAAGATAAACAAAATAGACAAACCATTAGCCAGACTCATCAAAAAAAAAAAAAAAAAGGGAGAGGACTGAAATCAATAGCATTAGAAATGAAAAAGGAGAAGTAACAACTGACACTGCAGAAATACAAAAGATCATGAGAGATTACTACAAGCAACTCTATGCCAATAAAATGGACAACCTGGAAGAAATGGACAAATTCTTAGAAATGCACAACCTGCCAAGACTGAATCAGGAAGAAATAGAAAATATGAACAGACCAATCACAAGCACTGAAATTGAAACTGCGATTAAAAATCTTCCAACAAGCAAAAGCCCAGGACCAGATGGTTTCGCAGGCGAATTCTATCAAACATTTAGAGAAGAGCTATCACCTGTCCTTCTCAAACTCTTCCAAAATGTACCAGAGGGAGGAACACTCCCCAACTCATTCTACGAGGCCACCATCACCCTGATACCAAAACCAGACAAGGATGTCACAAAGAAAGAAAACTACAGGCCAATATCACTGATGAACATAGATGCAAAAATCCTCAACAAAATGCTAGCAAACAGAATCCAACAGTACACTAAAAGGATCATACACCATGATCAAGTGGGGTTTATTCCAGGAATGCAAGGATTCTTCAATATATGCAAATCAATCAATGTGATAAACCATATTAACAAATTGAAGGAGAAAAACCATATGATCATCTCAATAAATGCAGAGAAAGCTTTTGACAAAATTCAACACCCATTTATGATAAAAACCCTGCAGAAAGTAGGCATAGAGGGAACTCTCCTCAACATAATACAGGCCATATATGACAAACCCACAGCCAACATCATCCTTAATGGTGAAAAACTGAAAGCACTTCCACTAAGATCAGGAACAAGTCAAGGTTGCCAACTCTCACCGCTCTTATTCAACATAGTTTTGGAAGTTTTAGCCACAGAAATCAGAGAAGAAAAGGAAATAAAAGGAATCCAGATCGGAAAAGAAGAAGTAAAGCTGTCACTATTTGCAGATGACATGATACTATACATAGAGAATCCTAAAGATGCTACCAGAAAACTACTAGAGCTTATCAATGAATTTGTTAAAGTAGCAGGATACAAAATTAATGCACAGAAATCTCTGGCATTTCTATACACTAATGATGAAAAATCTGAAAGTGAAATTAAGAAAGCACTCCTATTTACCACTGTAAGAAAAAGAATAGAATATCTAGGAATAGACCTACCTAAGGAGACAAAAGACCTGTATGCAGAAAAGTATAAGACACTGATGAAAGAAATTGAAGATGATACAAAGAGATGGAGAGATATACCATGTTCTTGGATTGGAAGAATCAACATTGTGAAAATGACTCTACTACCAAAAGCAATCTACAGATTCAGTGCAATCCCTATCAAACTACCACTGGCATTTTTCACAGAACTAGAATAAAAAATTTCACAATTTGTATGGAATCACAAAAGAGCCAGAATAGCCAAAGCAATCTTGAGAACGAAAAACGGAGCTGGAGGAATCAGGCTTCCTGACTTCAGACTATACTACAAAGCTACAGTAATCAAGACACCATGGTACTGGCACAAAAACAGAAAGATAGATCAATGCAACAGGATAGAAAGCCCAGAGATAAACCCACACACATATGGTCACCTTATCTTTGATAAAGGAGGCAGGATGTACAGTGGAGAAAGGACAGCCTCTTCAATAAGTGGTGCTGGGAAAACTGGACAGGTACACGTAAAAGTATGAGATTAAATCACTCCCTAACACCATACACAAATATAAGCTCAAAATGGATTAAAGACCTAAATGTAAGGCCAGACACTATAAAACTCTTAGTGGAAAACATAGGTAGAACACTGTATGACATAAATCACAAGATCCGTTTTGACCCACCTTCTATAGAAATGGAAATAAAAAGAAAAATAAACAAATGGGACCTAATGACACTTCAAAGCTTTTGCGCAGCAAAGGAAACCATAAACAAGACCAAAAGACAACCCTCAGAATGGGAGAAAATATTTGCAAATGAAGCAACTAACAAAGGGTTAGTCTTTAAAATTAAGAAGCAGCTCATGCAGCTCAGTAACAAAAAAACAAACAACCCAATCCAAAAATGGGCAGAAGACCTAGATGGCGGAAGAGTAAGACGCAGAGATCACCTTCCTCCCCACAGATACACCAGAAATACATCTACACGTGGAACAACTCCTACAGAATATCTACTGAATGCTGGCAGAAGACCTCAGACCTCCCAAAAGGCAAGAAGCCGCCCACGTACCTGGTTAGGGCAAAAGAAAAAAATAAACAGAGACAAAAGGATAGGGACGGGTCCTGCACCAGCGGGAGGGAGCTGTGAAGGAGGAAAAGTGTCCACACACTAGGAAGCCCCTTCGCGGGCGGAGACTGCGGGTGGCGGAGTGGGGGAGCTTCAGAGCTGTGGAGGAGAGCACAGCAACAGGAGTGCGGAGGGCAAAGCAGAGAGATTCCAGCGCAGAGGATCAGGGCCGACCGGCACTCACTAGCCGAGAGGCTTGTCTGCTCACCCGCCGGGGCGGGCGGGGCTGGGAGCTGAGGCTCCGGGTTCAGTCGGAGTGCTGGGAGAGGACTGGGGTTGGCGGCGTGACCACAGACTGAAGGGGTTAGTGCACCACAGCTAGCCGGGAGGGAGTCCGGGAAAAGGTCTGGGGCTGCCGAAGTGGCAAGAGACTTTTTCTTCCCTCTTTGTTTCCTGGTGCGTGAGAAGAGGGGATTAAGAACGCTGCTTAAAGGAGCTCCAGAGACGGGCGCGAGCCGCGGCTAAAAGTGCGGACCCCAGAGACAGACATGAGATGCTAAGGCCACTGCTGCCGCCACCAAGAAGCCTGTGTGCGAACACAGGTCACTATCCACACCCCGCCTCCGGGGAGCCTATGCAGCCCGCCGCTGCCAGGGTCCCGGGATCCAGGGACAACTCCCCCGGGAGAACGCACGTTGCACCTCAGGCTGGCAACGTCATGCCGGCCTCTGCCGCCGCAGGCCCACCCCACACTCCGTGCCCCTCCCTCCCCCGGCCTGAGTGAGCCAGAGCCTCCGAGCCAGCGGCTCCTTTAACCCCGTCCCGTCTGAGCAAAGAATAGACGCCCTCCAGCGACCTAAATGCAGAGGCGGGGCCAAATCCAAAGCTGAACCCCTGGGAGCTGTGAGAACGAAGAAGAGAAAGGGAAATCTCTCCCAGCAGCCTCAGAAGCAGCGGATTAAAGCTCCACAATCAACTTGATGTACCCTGCATCTGTGGAATACATGAACAGACAACGAATCATCCCAAATTAAGGAGCGGTGTGGATGAAAGGCTCTTGGTGCTGCAGCCAGGAGTTAGTGCTGTGCCTGTGAGGTAGGAGAGCCAACTTCAGGACACTGGTCCACAAGAGGCCTCCCAGCTGCACACAATATAAAACAGCGAAAATCTCCCAGAGATCTCCATCTCAACATCAGCACCCAGCTTCACTCAACGACCAGCAAGCTACAGTGCTGGGCATCCTATGCCAAACAACTAGCAAGACAGGAACACAACCCCACCCATTAGCAGAGACGCTGCCCAAAATCATAATAAGACTACAGACACCCCAAAACACACCACCAGACGTGGACTTGCCCAGCAGAAAGACAAGATCCAGCCTCATCCACCAGAACACAGGCACCAGTACCCTCCACCAGGAAGCCTACACAACCCACTGAACGAACCTTAGCCACTGGGGACACACACTAAAAACAACGGGAACTACGAACCTGCAGCCTGCAAAAAGGAAACCCCAAACACAGTGAGATAAGCAAAATGAGAAGACAGAAAAACACACAGCAGATGAAGGAGCAAGATAAAAATCCACCAGACCTAACAAATGAAGAGGAAATAGGCAGTCTACCTGAAAAAGAATTCAGAATAATGATAGTAAAGCCATGATCCAAAATCTTGGAAATAGAATAGACAAAATGCAAGAAACAGTTAACAAGGACCTAGAAGAACTAAAGATGAAACAAACAGTGATGAACAACACAATGAATGAAATGAAAAATACTCTAGATGGGATCAATAGCAGAATAACTGAGGCAGAAGAACGGATAAGTGCCCGGAAGATAAAATAGTGGAAATAACTAATGCAGAGCAGAATAAAGAAAAAAGAATGAAAAGAACTGAGGACAGTCTCAGAGACCTCTGGGACAACATCAAACGCACCAACATTCGAATTATAGGGGTTCCAGAAGAAGAAGAGAAAAAGAAAGGGACTGAGAAAATATTTGAAGAGATTATAGTTGAAAACGTCCCTAATATGGGAAAGGAAATAGTTAATCAAGTCCAGGAACCACAGACACTCCCATACAGGATAAATCCAAGGAGAAATACACCAAGACACATATTAATCAAACTGTCAACAATTAAATACAAAGAAAGCATATTAAAAGCAGCAAGGGAAAAACAACAAATAACACACAAGGGAATCCCCATAAGGTTAACAGCTGATCTTTGCGCAGAAACTCTGCAACCAAGAAGGGAGTGGCAGGACATATTTAAAGTGATGAAGGAGAAAAACCTAAAACCAAGATTACTCTACCCAGCAGGGATCTCATTCAGATTTGTTGGAGAAATTAAAACCTTTACAGACAAGCAAAACCTGAGAGAGTTCAGCACCACCAAACCAGCTCTACAACAACTGCCAAAGGAACTTCTCTAGGCAAGAAACACAAAACAAGGAAAAGACCTACAATATTGAACCCCAAACAATTAAGAAAATGGGAATGGGAACATACATATCGATAATTACCTTAAATGTAAATGGACTAAATGCTCCCACCAAAAGACACAGATTGGCTGAATGGATACAAAAACAGACGCATATATTTGCTGTCTACAAGAGACCCACTTCAGACCTAGAGACACATACAGACTGAAAGTAAGGGGATGGAAAAAGATATTCCATGCAAATGGAAACCTAAAGAAAGCTGGAGTAGCAATTCTCATATCAGACAAAACAGACTTTAAAATAAAGACTATTAGAAGAGACAAAGAACGACACTACATAATGATCAAGGGATCGATCCAAGAAGAAGATATAACAATTGTAAATATTTATGCACCCAACATAGGAGCACCTCAATACATAAGGCAAATACTAACAGCCATAAAAGGGGAAATCGACAATAACACATTCATAGTAGGAGAATTTAACACCCCACTTTCACCAATGGACAGATCATCCAAAATGAAAATAAATAAGGAAACACAAGCTTTAAATAATACATTAAACAAGATGGACTTAATTGATATTTATAGGACATTCCATCCATAAACAACAGAATACACATTTTTCACAAGTGCTCATGGAACATTCTCCAGGATAGATCATATCTTGGGTCACAAATCAAGTCTTGGTAAATTTAAGAAAATTGAAATTGTACCAAGTATCTTTTCTGACCACAACGCTATGAGACTAGATATCAATTACAGGAAAAGATCTGTAAAAAATACAAACACATGGAGGCTAAACAATACACTACTTAATAACGAAGTGATCACTGAAGAAATCAAAGAGGAAAAAAAAATATCTAGAAACAAATGACAGTGGAGACACGACGACTCAAAATCTATGGGATGCAGCCAAAGCAGTTCTAAGAGGGAAGTTTATAGCAATACAATCCTACCTTAAGAAACAGGAAACATCTCGAATAAACAACCTAGCCTTGCACCAAAAGCAATTAGAGAAAGAAGAACAAAAAAACCCCAAAGTTAGCAGAAGGAAAGAAATCATAAAAATCAGATCAGAAATAAATGAAAAAGAAATGAAGGAAACAATAGCAAAGATCAATAAAACTAAAAGCTGGTTCTTTGAAACGATAAACAAAATTGATAAACCATTAGCCAGACTCATCAAGAAAAAAAGGGAGAAGACTGAAGTCAATAGAATTAGAAATAAAAAAGGAGAAGTAACAACTGACACTGCAGAAATACAAAAGATCATGAGAGATTACTACAAGCAACTCTGTGCCAATAAAATGGACAACCTGGAAGAAATGGACAAATTCTTAGAAAGGCACAACCTGCCAAGACTGAATCAGGAAGAAATAGAAAATATGAACAGACCAATCACAAGCACTGAAATTGAAACTGTGATTAAAAATCTTCCAACAAGCAAAAGCCCAGGACCAGATGGCTTCGCAGGTGAATTCTATCAAACATTTAGAGAAGCGCTATCACCTGTCCTTCTCAAACTCTTCCAAAATATACCAGAGGGAGGAACACTCCCCAACTCATTCTACGAGGCCACCATCACCCTGATACCAAAACCAGACAAGGATGTCACAAAGAAAGAAAACTACAGGCCAATATCACTGATGAACATAGATGCAAAAATCCTCAAAAAAATGCTAGCAAACAGAATCCAACAGTACATTAAAAGGATCATACACCATGATCAAGTGGGGTTTATTCCAGAAATGCAAAGATTCTTCAATATATGCAAATCAATCAATGTGATAAACCATATTAACAAATTGAAGGAGAAAAACCATATGATCACCTCAATAAATGCAGAGAAAGCTTTTGACAAAATTCAACACCCATTTATGATAAAAACCCTGCAGAAAGTAGGCATAGAGGGAACTCTCCTCAACATAATACAGGCCATATATGACAAGTCCACAGCCAACATCATCCTCAATGGTGAAAAACTGAAAGCATTTCCACTAAGATCAGGAACAAGACAAGGTTGCCCACTCTCACCACTCTTATTCAACATAGTTTTGGAAGTTTTAGCCACAGCAGTCAGAGAAGAAAAGTAAATAAAAGGATTCCAAATCAGAAAAGAAGAAGTAAAGCTGTCACTATTTGCAGATGACATGATACTATTCATAGAGAATCCTAAAGATATTACGAGAAAACTACTAGAGCTTATCAATGAATTTGTTAAAGTAGCAGGATACAAAAGTAATGCACAGAAATCTCTGGCATTCCTATACACTAATGATGAAAAATCTGAAAGTGAAATCAAGAAACCACTCCCGTTTACCATTGCAACAAAAAGAATAAAATATCTAGGAATAAACCTACCTAAGGAGACAAAAGACCTATATGCAGAAAATTATAAGACACTGATGAAAGAAATTAAAGATGATACAAAGAGATGGAGAGATATACCACGTTCTTGGATTGGAAGAATCAACATTGTGAAAATGACTCAACTACCCAAAGCAATCTACAGATTCAATACAATCCCTATCAAACTACCACTGGCATTTTTCACAGAAGTAGAACAAAAAATTTCACAATTTGTATGGAAACACAAAAGACCCCGAATAGCCAAAGCAATCTTCAGAACGAAAAACGGAGCTGGAGGAATCAGGCTCCCTAATTTCAGACTATACTACAATGCTACAGTAATCAAGACAGTATGGTACTGGCACAAAAACAGAAATATAGATCAATGGAACCGGACAGAAAGTCCAGAGATAAACCCACGCACATATGGTCATCTTATCTTTGATAAAGGAGGCAGGAATGTACAGTGGAGAAAGGACCGCCTCTTCAATAAGTGGTGCTGGGAAAACTGGACAGGTACATGTAAAAGTATGCGATTAGATCATTTCCTAACACCATACACAAAAATAAGCTCAAAATGGATTAAAGACCTAAATGTAAGGCCAGAAACTATCAAACTCTTAGAGGAAAACATAGGCAGGACACTCCATGACATAAATCACAGCAAGGTCCTTTTTGACCCACCTCCTAGAGAAATGGAAATAAAAGCAAAAATAAACAAATGGGACCTAATGAAACTTCAAAGCTTTTGTGTAGCAAAGGAAACCATAAACAAGACCAAAAGACAACCCTCAGAATGGGAGAAAATATTTGCAAATGAAGCAACTGACAAAGGATTAATCTCCAAAATTTATAAGCAGCTCATGCAGCTTAATAACAGAAAAACAAACAACCCAATCCAAAAATGGGCAGAAGACCTAAATAGACATTTCTCCAAAGATGATATACAGACTGCCAACAAACACATGAAAGAATGCTCAACATCACTAATCATTAGAGAAATGCAAATCAAAACTACAATGAGATAGCATCTCACACCAGTCAGAATGGCCATCATAAAAAAATCTAGAAACAATAAATGCTGGAGAGGGTGTGGAGAAAAGGGAACCCTCTTACACTGTTGGTGGGAATGTAAATTGATGCAGCCACTGTGGAGAAAAGTATGGGGGTTCCGTACAAAACTACAAATAGAACTACCATATGACCCAGCAATCCCACTACTGGGCATATATCCTGAGAAAACCATAATTCAAAAAGAGTCATGTCCCAAAATGTTCATTGCAGCTCCATTTACAGTAGCCCAGAGATGGAAACAACGTAAGTGTCCATCATCGGATGAATGGATAAAGAAGATGTGGCACATATATACAATGGAATATTACTCAACCATAAAAAAGAGTGAAATTGAGCTATTTGTAATGAGGTGGATAGACCTAGAGGCTGTCATACAGAGTGAAGTAAGTCAGAAAGAGAGAGACAAATACCGTATGCTAACACATATATATGGAATTTAAGAAAAAAAATGTCATGAAAAACGTAGGCGTGAAACAGGAATAAAGACACAGACTTACTAGAGAATGGACTTGAGGCTATGGGGAGGGGGAAGGGTAAACTTTTACAAAGCGAGAGAGAGGCATTGACATATATACACTACCAAACGTAAGGTATATAGCTAGTGGGAAGCAGCCGCATAGCACAGGGAGATCAGCTCGGTGCTTTGTGACGGCCTGGAGGGGTGGGACAGGGAGGGTGGGAGGGAGGGAGACCGCAAGCGGGAAGAGATACGGGAACATATGTATATATATAACTGATTCATTTTGTTGTGACGCTGAAACTAACATACCATTGTAAGGCAATTATACTCCAATAAAGATGTTAAAATGAAAAAAAAAAAAAGACCTAAAGAGACATTTCTCGAAAGAAGATATACAGACTGCCAACAAACACATGAAAGAATGCTCAACTTCATTAATCATTAGAGAAATGCAAATCAAAACTATAATGAGATATCACCTCACACCAGTCAGAATGGCCATCATCAAAGAATCTAGAAACAATAAATGCTGGAGAGGGTGTGGAGGAAAGGGAACACTCTTGCACTGCTGGTGGGAATGTGAATTGGTACAGGCACCATGGAGAACAGTATAGAGGTTCCTTAAAAAACTACAAATAGAACTACCATGTGACCCAGCAATCCCAGTACTGGGCATATACCCTGAGAAAACCATAATTCAAAAAGAGTCACGTACCAAAATGTTCATTGCAGCTCTATTTACAATAGCCCGGAGATGGAAACAACCTAAGTGCCCATCTTCGGATGAATGGATAAAGAAGATGTGGCACATATATACAATGGAATATTACTGAGCCATAAAAAGAAACGAAAGTGAGCTATTTGTAATGAGGTGGATAGACCTAGAGTCTGTCATACAGAGTGAAGTAAGTCAGAAAGAGGAAGACAAATACCGTATGCTAACACATATATATGGAATTTAAGAAAAAAAAAATGTCATGAAGAACCTAGGGGTAAGACAGTAATAAAGACACAGACCTACTAGAGAATGGACTTGAGGATATGGGAAGGGGGAAGGGTGAGCTGTGACAAAGCGAGAGAGAGGCATGGACATATATACACTACCAAATGTAAGGTAGACAGCTAGTGGGAAGCAGCCACATAGCACACGGAGATCAGCTTCGTGCTTTGTGACCACCTGGAGGGGTGGGACAGGGAGTGTGGGAGGGAGGGAGACGCAAGAGGGAAGAGATATGGGAATATATGTATAACTGATTCACTTTTTTATAAAGCAGAAACTAACACACCACTGTAAAGCAATTATATCACAATAAAGATGTTAAAAGAAAAATTCAACACCCATTTATGATAAAAACACTGCAGAAAGTAGGCAAAGAGGAAGCTTTCCTCAATATAATAAAGCCCTATATGAGAAACCCACTGCCAACATCATCCTCAATGGTGAAAAACTGATAGCATTTCCACTAAGATCAGGAACAAGATAAGGTTGCCCACTCTCACCACTCTTATTCAACACAGTTTTTGAAGTTTTTGCCACAGCAATCAGAGAAGAAAAGTAAATAAAAGGAATCCAAATCGGAAAGGAAGACGTAAAGCTGTCACTGTTTGCAGATGACATGATAGTACACATAGAGAATCCTAAGGATGCTATCAGAAAACTACTAGAGCTAATCAATGAATTTGGTAAAGTAGCAGGATACAAAATTAATGCACAGAAATCTCTGGCATTCCTATACACTAATGATGAAACATCTGAAAGTGAAATCAAGAAAACACTCCCATTTACCATTGCAACAAAAAGAATAAAATATCTAGGAATAAACCTACCTAAGGAGACAAAAGACCTGTATGCAGAAAATTATAAGACACTGATGAAAGAAATTAAAGATGATACAAATAGATGGAGAGATATACCACGTTCTTGGATTGGAAGAATCAACATTGTGAAAATGACTCAACTACCCAAAGCAATCTACAGATTCAATACAATCCCTATCAAACTACCACTGGCATTTTTCACAGAAATAGAACAAAAAATTTCACAATTTGTATGGAAACACAAAAGACCCCGAATAGCCAAAGCAATCTTGAGAATGAAAAACGGAGCTGGAGGAATCAGGCTCCCTGACTTCAGACTATACTACAAAGCTACAGTAATCAAGACAGTATGGCACTGGCACAAAAACAGAAACAGATCAGTGGAACAGGATAGAAAGCCCAGAGATAAACCCACGCACATATGGTCACGTTATCTTTGATAAAGGAGGCAGGAATGTACAGTGGAGAAAGGACAGCCTCTTCAATAAGTGGTGCTGGGAAAACTGGACAGGTACACGCAAAAGTATGAGATTAGATCACTTCCTAACACCATACACAAAAATAAGCTCAAAATGGATAAAGACCTAAATGTAAGGCCAGAAACTATCAAACTCTTAGAGGAAAACATAGGCAGAACCCTCTATGACATAAATCACAGAAGGATGCTTTTTGACCCACCTCCTAGAGAAATGGAAATAAAAGCAAAAATAAACAAATGGGACCTAATGAAACTTCAAAGCTTTTGCACAGCAAAGGAAACCATAAACAAGACCAAAAGACAACCCTCAGAATGGGAGAAAATATTTGCAAATGAAGCAACTGACAAAGGATTAATCTCCAACATTTACAAGCACCTCATGCAGCTCAATATCAAAAAAACAAACAACCCAATCCAAAAATGGGCAGAAGACCTAAATAGACATTTCTCCAAAGAAGTTATTCAGACTGCCAACAAACACATGAAAGAATGCTCAACTTCATTAATCATTAGTGAAATGCAAGTCAAAATTACAATGAGGTATCTTCTCACACCAGTCAGAATGGCCATCATCAAAGAATGTAGAAACAATAAATGCTGGAGAGGGTGTGGAGAAACGGGAACACTCTTGCAGTGCTGGTGGGAATGTTAATTGGTACAGCCACTATGGAGAACAGTATGGGGGTTCCTTACAAAACTACAAATAGAACTACCATATGACCCAGCAATCCCACTACTGGGCATATACCCTGAGGAAACCATAATTCAAAAAGAGTCATGTACCAAAATGTTCATTGCAGCTCTATCTACAATAGCCCGGAGATGGAGACAAACTAAGTGCCCATCATCGGATGAATGGATAAAGAAGATGTGGCACATATATACAATGGAATATTACTCAGCCATAAAAAGAAACGAAAGTGAGCTATTTGTAATGAGGTGGATAGACCTAGAGTCTGTCATACAGAGTGAAGTAAGTCAGAAAGAGGAAGACAAATATCATATGCTAACACATATATATGGAATTTAAGAAAAAAAAATGTCATGAAGAACCTAGGGGTAAGACAGGAGTAAAGACACAGACCTACTAGAGAATGGATTTGAGGATATGGGGAGGGGGAACGGTAAGCTGTGACAAAGCGAGAGAGAGGCATGGACATATATACACTACCAAACATAAGGTAGATAGCTAGTGGGAAGCAGCCGCATAGCACAGGGAGATCAGCTCGGTGCTTTGTGACCGCCTGGAGGGGTGGGATAGGGAGAGTGGGAGGGAGGGAGACGCAAGAAGGAAGAGATATGGAAACATATGTATATGTATAACTGATTCACTTTGTTATAAAGCAGAAACTAACACACCATTGTAAAGCAATTATACTCCAATAAAGATGTTAAAAAAAAAAGTTTTACTCAGTGAAACACCTTTAACCTAATTGTTGCCTCAATTTTATGGTTATAATTGGTTTTGCCTGGTTTGGCAGAGAACAATGACTAACTAGTGAGAATAACACTGTTTGGCCTTCATATCACTTGCACTCTCTTCCCATGAAAGTTTTAAAATCTTAGTCCAAAGTCATTTTTCCCACCCACTTTCAACATAGGTCCTACCCAATTACAACTTATATAAGGTAGACTTGAGTACATATTTTGTGTCCTAAGGGAACATGTATGTATTATTCTCGGGCACTTCTTGGTGAATTACTAGAGAAATAGGTATATTTCCTAAATATATGTGAAATCATCAAGGTCTTCACATTTTTGCACACACATGTGCAGCCACATACCCCTTGCTCTCCCTCCCCTCACACACATCTTCCACCTTTCTTTTTTTGTGTGACTGACTCTCACTCATTCTTTTCTGTCATCTTAAAAATACTTAGTTGCTTGGGAAAGTCCAGTATGTTATAGTTCACCTATCTTATCAGCACACTTTAGTATCCTAATACAGAGTTTCGGAAACAGTGGCCCAGATGAAATATGCAGATGGAAATTTCTCATTAAATCTCATTTAAATTCCTTGTTTAATTTAATATCATTTTATATTCATTAAGTTTTACATAATAAATTAGACCCAGGCGACCAACTTAATATCATTTCTAGTGCCATAACAGTGACCCCCCCCCCATACCCACAATTACATAAAATGTGTTCCCAAGCCCCTCTATTTTCTCATGTCATTTCTTAAAACAGATGGTCACACTTGGGGAGCAGTGGTATTTATTATTCATTCTAGGCAGGTTAGCAGAGCATCTTCTAAATACTTAGCATTTTCAAGACAGCATGGGAAATGCAAAGAAGATAAAATTCCTGACCTTAAGGGACATAGAATTTAGCTAAGGAGGCAAGACCTATAGACAGGAACACTTACATAACCAAACAGGGCAGCAAAGTAAAGTGCCAGGTCTACAAGAAAGAAAGAATTCCGGGGATTCACAAAAAAGATTGAGTTTCATGCATGCTAATGAGAGAAGGATCTAAGAGCTGGCTTGACCCCTTTAATATATGTCACTCCACTATGTGCCATATAGAAATAGCATGTATCCGGATCGATCATCCACTAATTCTACATCTCAGTGATTGGTGAAGTGTAAAGGTCTACCACATGCTTCAGATGCTTACTGTCCCGTCAACTTTTTCATTTAGTCCTACTACAGGCTCTCACATCACTTGTCGAATAATGGGAAGAACATCTGACTATTTCTGAGTTTCAAATGGCAATCTAGTGATCATAGTACCCTGCAGTTTGCGTCTCAAGGCTCCTGCTACAGCTGCTTGCCTAAATGCTGGCTTCCTTGACTTACCCTACGTTCCCATTCTGTAAATTTCTAGCCCTTTCTTTGATGGGTTTTTGACCTACATCTTTGATTTGCTTTCAAGTAACTTGTGGTCTCATTCTGTTCACTCTTCCTCTATCTGCTTGGTTACTCCATGGATTTTCCTCAGAACTCTAATCTGTTGAGCTCACTGATTGATTTAAGTCTTGGGTTCCATGTATTCTCCTGCTCTGTGCTGGTCTGTCTTCTCAGGTATTCTGTTCAGCAAACTCTAAATGCCTTGGTCTCCCCCGAATCTCAGCTCCATCTTCCCAACTCATGAAATCCGGTGAGTTCTGCCTTTGGTCCCCTCCTTGCCCTGCAGACTGGAGACTTTCAAGGCTGTAAGCTGGGGCAATAAGTAAGCTGGTTGTCATATCAGGGGAGAGGGTAAGTGTACTTGCATCTAATGGATAGGAGCCAGGAATGCTGCTAAACATTCTGTAATACACAGAACAGTCCCCCACAAGAATAAATCATCCAACCCAAAATGTCAATAGCATGCCAAAGTTCAGAAACTCTAGCTTAGTCTTATACAATAACCAGAGTTTTGGAGAAGAATACATTCACATTTTTTCTCTTTCTGTATATCTTAGTTACAAAAGCTGATTTTGTGTTTGGTTTCAATTAAGTTTCTGCACTTTTTCTGGCATATCAGAAAGAAAAGCAAGTGTACTTTTCTGCCAGTGGTTTGGGTAAAAATCACAATAAGATCTGAAAGGGAAAAGGGAAAAGGAGAAAAAGATCAATAAGATGCAGAGACATAGATGATTACCCCCAAGTAATAAATTCAATTCAGATTTATTAAATATTGTGATTTTATGTTGATTCTGCAGAGCCTGTGAGTTGGTATTATTCCCCCATGAGATGAGGGAAAAGGGGATTTAAGTGATTTGCCTGAGGTTATATGAGTGATGAATAGAAAAGATAGAATTTGAACTCAGATCTGACTCCCATGCTTTCATCTACCACTTCACAGGTACATGAAACAACAGAGACAGGCTAATGGAAAGCATCAAGCTGTTGAGTAAAACGATTTCATTTTACTGTGTCACAACTAAGATTTAATTGGGGTTGTTCTGTTCTGATCGTGGGAGGAATGGGGTTATATGAACTGCCTTCCTGGAAAGCCCAGAAAATGTTCTTTACCTCAAGAGACTGCCATTTTTAGTAGGACATCTAAGAAGAAATAAACCTTATGAAGACAGCCTTTTGAAAGAGGGGCAAATTACTTGATTTTTACATTCAGAGTGATGCTCTGAAGAGTCATGTGACCGAGGGATCCTTATATAACATTACCAGAGGGGAATTTTTGTTTTTCAGTTTAGGGCTTTCTAATACAGAAAGAAATGTCTTGAGAGTAGCTGAAATTTGTTAGTCTAAATTTTAAAAATAAAGTAAATTATTTAAAAAATAAAGTAAATAAGATGAAGTGAACGCAAAAGGAACCATAGATCTGCTTTGGATTGTGATATGAGTCTACTTTTTCTTCTTATGAAACAGTGGTGGTTTGGAGTGATAAAGGTGAGACACAGTGTGTGTGTGTCTTGCTTGTCTTAGTTTCACCTAATGGATCTCAGGTTCCTTATACAGTATGTGTCCCCAGGCGAACTCCTCCTTCACACTACCTGTAGCTAATGAAGTGTGCAGGCTGTATTCGAGAGCTTTACAATCAGTCCCAGAGAGATTTTAAGCTTTGCTTATGCCCTTGTGCAAAGTCTAATCTTATGTAAGACCTTATCATTAACAGATTTATGGGGAATATTTCCCCCTTCAAGTATACTCTATAAAACGCTGCCGGTTATATGAATTAATAAACATAGCTGTGTAGGGCTGCAATTCTGGTTACCTCTGTCTCTAACTTGAGTAATCTCTTTGAATTATATTTTGTGTCCTTTGCTGGCTGTGTGCTCCCTGGAACACTGGGGCAAAGATGATCATTTTATTCTCTCTCTTTTGACAGAAGATACTTCCGTATTAGAATAAAACAAACCTTGGATATAGCAGACAGCTGTTTAACAATTTCACATGTGCGTGTAGTAGGCAATAATGACACAGCCAAATATGAACCTGTACCATTTTGGTTAAAAAAGTTAGGAACACCAAAGCCAAGGAAACCAGCAGACAAACAAAAATAAGAACAATTAAGTTTTCTGCAAAAGGTAAAATTTAAGCCACGGTTGTCATTAATATACATATTGGCTAAAATCCAGGTTATTTTCTCTGGGAACAGTCCTGTGTAGTACTCTCTCTCCCAAAGTCCTCCAGTTTTTAGAAAGTTGGACTCCTGTTCACTGATGTCAAAGAGCAAATGGAGTGGGTAAATGGTCATTTAAGCTCAGCCTGTATTTTCCCTGAAAATGAAATAGTTTCATCTACTTGCCTCATCTGGGAGGGGCAGTGGCACAAGATTAGTACTAAATATAGAGATCAGCATTTTTCATACATTTTTGATTACCAGCCACAGTAAAATATAACTTATTGTACATAAACCCACTAATATAATCTATTCAGTTTGCTTCCTTTCTATTTCACTCCTTTCCTTCCCTTTCTTGTCCTTCCCTTCCTTTCCCTTCCCTTTCCTGTTCTAGTCTGTTCCACTCTATTCCTATTCCTATTCTAGTCTATTCCATTCCATTTCAATTTATTCTATTTTTCATGCTTAAAAAGATGCTAGTGGACTTAACTACCATGATGTTGTGACCCAACAATGACTTACAACCAAGCAATGTAGAGTGGCTCCTACACTTCCAGTTATTTTTAAGCAGCAGTTAAAAGTCAATATCCTCTTTTGTTGCTAGCACCCCTTTTTAAATAGTATGATTGATACCACATAACTTACTCATTTAAAATGTACAATTCAATAGTTTTTAGCATATTCTCTGAGTTGTGCACCCATCACCACAATTTAATTTTATAACATTTTATCATCCCCAAAGGAAATCCTGTACCCATTAAGAGTCACTCCCCGTCCAACCATCTTTCCTAGTGCCAAGCCTGGATAACCACTAATTTAGTTTCTGTCTCTATAATTGGTCTCTCCTGGACATTACATATAAATGGTATTAAACAATATTTTTATAACTGACTCTTTTTAAAATGTAGAGTAACATTTTCAAATTTTAACAAGTATCTGTGTTTCATGAGTTTCATTTTCTAAGTTATATCCCATTTTGTATAGATATATCACATTTTATTTATGCATTCATCAGTTGATGGACAATTGGGTTATTTTCAATTTGGGGTTACTATGAATAATGCTTCAACAATCATGTACATTGTGTGTGTGTGTGCATGAGTGTGTGTGCACATGCATTCACGTGTTATTTCTCTTGGGTATATACCTAAGAGTGGAATCACTGACTCATATAGTAACTATATGTTTAACATTTTGAGCAACTGCCAGACTGTTTTCCAAAGTGGCTGCACCTTTTACAGTCTCATCAGCAATGTATGAGGGTTTCAGTTTTTCCACATTTTTGCCAACACGTATTATTGTTGGTCTCTTTTATTATAGTGGGTGCAGTGGGTACAGTGGGTGCAAAATTGTATATCACTGTGATTTTGATTTGCATTTTCTTAATGACTAATTATGCTAAACGTGTTTTCACATATTTTCATGTGCTTATTGGCCATTTGTACATCCCTGGAGAAATAGTTATTCAGACGTGTAGCCCATTTTTAAGTGGATCGTTTGTCTTTTTTATTACCGAGTTATGAATTGTTTACATATTCTGAATAAAAGTCCCTCATCAGATAGATAATTTGCAAATCTTTTCTCCCATCCGTGGGCTGCCTTTTCACTTTTTAATGGTATTAATTGTAGCACAAAAGTTTCTCATTTTGATAAAAATGCCATCTATATTTTTCTTTTGTCATTTGTGCTTTTGGTGTCATACCTAAGAAAGGCTCACCTAACACAAAGTGACAAAGATTTACTCCTATATTTTCTCCTAAGCATTATATAGTTTTAGCTCTGATATTTATACCTACAATTAATTTGTTGTAATTTTTGTGGCCAGTACCTTTTTTTTTTTATTTATTTATTTTTTTGGCCAGTACCTTTTTGAATCAAGTTCACTAAGAGAGAAGTAGAGAATAAGTTTGTGACAACATTAAATAATCTAACAGAAAATAATAACAGAAATAAAGAAAAAATAGAGAAAGCGTAGGCATACATACATAATAAATACATTTTGGTAAGCTAGTAATGAAAGGTGACAGTGCAAAGCTTATAACTGAGTGGAGAAAACGAGTCTCAAACCATTAGAATAGGTGGATTTTCCTACTTAGGAAGAGTGAAGTAGAGGGGAAAGATCAGTGTTTCCAGGTAATGAAGATTAAGCTACCTCATAACGCAGATAAGTCAAAAGGTGTTGAGTAGAATGTTCAGATTTGACTGCAATGTGTTAAGAAGAAGTAATTATTTCTTAGCTGTATGCAAATTTCTAGCTATGAGGTATTGCTATCCTTAATCCCTACTAGTTTTAGCAGTTGATCTCAACTCTTCCCTTTTCATCATATTACACCAGCTTTCCAATTAGAAATGTCCTGGTCTTTTAGAAGCTATTTAAATAACCATCTTCAAACTTAAGAAGTTGAACGTATTTACTTTCAAATGTATCAGTTCTCCCCTCTTGTTAACAGACGAGTTGACAAGTGACGGGAAAATGTGAGTGTTCTCCTTGTATTGAATTAATCTCCAAAAGCAAATTACTCAGTGAACTCTTCCACCCCTCTCATATTCTAATATAAAAACAAATGATGCCTTACTTCACTCTGTATGACAGACTGAGAGAGAAAAACAAATACCATATGCTAACACATATATATGGAATATATA
Source organism: Leucopleurus acutus (assembly GCF_964270905.1). Taxonomy (NCBI): domain Eukaryota; kingdom Metazoa; phylum Chordata; class Mammalia; order Artiodactyla; family Delphinidae; genus Leucopleurus; species Leucopleurus acutus. The sequence continues at coordinate 28,944,146 of NC_139149.1, forward strand.
TGGAATCTAAAAAAAAAAAAAAAGGTTCTGAAAAACCTAGGGGCAGGACAGGAATAAAGATGCAGACGTAGAGAATGGACTTGAGGACACAGGGAGGGGGAAGGGTAAGCTGGGACGAAGTGAGAGACATATATATGCTACCAAAGGTAAAATCGATAGCTAGTGGGAAGCAGCCGCATAGCACAGGGAGATCAGCTCGGTGCTTTGTGACCACCTAGAGGGGTGGGATAGGGAGGGTGGGAGAGAGATGCAAGAGGGAAGAGATATGGGGATATATGTATACATATAGCTGATTCACTTTGTTATACAGCAGAAACTAACACACCACTGTAAAGCAATTATACTCCAATAAAGATGTTAAAAAAAAAAAAAAAACCACCAAAAAACAAATGTTGCATGAGCAAACCATAAACTGAAGTCATCAGCCCAAATGATGTTGAGGTGGAATGCTTACTGTCCATCAAACATGATAATCCTTGGATCAGTACAGGAGTGGCACTAGCCTTGTCAGAACGTCTGCAACTGTGACCTGATTAAAATGAAAAGCCTAATGAACAGAATCTATGCAGCAGCTTCCCTTCATTATTCTCTCGCCACAAAACGTCACAGGCAGCATCTGGTGTCAAAGACAAATCATATTCTGACACATCCACACTAAACACTTTTGCAGCCATAAAACATGCTGCAAACTGGCTCAGAGACATGCATTTTTAAACAGCTGACATTAATGATGTATATTTAGAGAGAGCAAAAAGCTGTATTTTGCCCCTTTCAGTATACTGTATTTTCTGCTGAAATCTTTTTGGAAGAAAACTTGTACATCAAACTTCCTTTTAAGAAAAAATGGCCCCTCTGGAGTATGGAGGGTGATACTTCCTCATTTAAGAGGCTGAAGTGTGCTATAAGATGTGAAATGCAATTATGTACCATTAGCATGTTTTTGTAACTAGTAAACATCCAAAACTGTGACTTTATATTTTACTGTACAAAGCTTGATTAATTAACTTGCCATGTAGTTTACAACTAGTGTTTTTAAATATACAATAAAAAGTGCAAGTGCAGAAAGAGGCAGAGCAATATGAATATTTCTTAGAAGCAAAAAAAAAAAAAAAAATTACCAGTTCAGGTATCAGGCACCAATAAACAAACTGAAATAATGCCTGAGAATTTATATGAAAACATGGCAATAATTTCATTTGTCTGATGTAAATGAAGTCTATCAAAAGTAGACACATTAATTTAAAATTAGCTAGAATTACGGTAATAAATGTGGTATTTTAGCAATGTGTTTTAATAAACAAACCATGTAATACTGCAGAACAGAAAACAACTCCCACATATGTGTAAGGCTTAGTAAAAAATGGACTATGGAGATTTCCTTATTATTTAACAATTATCTGTCTATGTTCATACAGTTTCAGTAAAACAAAGTTTACTTTAATTTAAAACCCAACATTATTATGTACACATTCTAAAATCCAGTTTGAATAAAGCATGACATTTAAATTCACCTATAAAGCAACTTTACTTTTGTCTAGTAGGAAAATTTAAAATACCCTAATATAAGTTCAGTTTTTGATATGTCACATTTAATTTGCATTCCTATATTCACTATTCTCAATTTTATTAGATCACATTCCTTATGTAGCCTGAGAGAAGGGGATTTAAGAAATGTTCTGTGGAGAATGAAATTGTAAATGCTTGGTAGCAGGGGCTGCCTTCATTTAGAAAACTAGAAAGCATGCAGAAGTATGTGTCTTTGAGAAAAGAACATTGGTTTGGGGTCGTGGAGACCTAAAACCAAATGTGATTGCCAGCGTTTTCTAGGTATGTTATCATAGACATTTTAGTTAACTTCTTTATATCTTCATTTTCTAATATATATGGGAACTAATAATATGTACCTTGTAGATTTGTTTTGAGGTTTAGTCTTAATGTATTTAAATAAAGTAAATAGCAAATAAATTTTGCTATTCAGGTCAAACTGCTGACATTTTTTGTTTTTTATTTTTCAGTATGGGGTTAAGGTGTTCATATCTTATAACCCCAATTTGGAGCACATGGTCTGACTCTATCTGCCAAATGGTATAACCTTTGAAATGGTGGCTATGCTAGAAAATCTTGGTTTTATAGCTGCTCCATATGTAGTAGTTCAATAAGTAATAAAATCAAAGACTATTTCAGACAATTCTAAAAAAAAATAGCTCCTATACCAATAATATCTGCAAAAACTTCTTCAGAAGCTTTCATTGTGGGTCTGTTGTTGGAGGTAATTTTTTGCAGTAACGTAAGGGTCCTGGGGGCAGAGCAGATGAAAAAGACTTACGGTGGTGTGTTTAGAGGGTGTGGGACACAATAGCAACCTGCTCTGTCCCCCACCTGAGATAAAATTTTTATGGTTCTTTCTCTGCCATTCAAGTCTGCAGCTCAGGGGAATATTCCTGGGGAGCCCGAAACCATGGGAGGGCTCATGAAGAAGAAGACGACCAAGAAGATTTTCTTCAGATTTTTCTTTTAGCCTATATCCTTATAATTGATTCCTGTTCCTATATTTTTATCTTGTTATGCTATTATTTAAATTTCTAGTCTTTCTTAAAAACTCTATTTGGGCTTATTTTTGGTTTTCACAAGTAGTTTTCTTTTTTATCTTATTGCTCTATTTTATTTTTCTCCATTTTAGATTTTTTCACGCTGTATTATCTTTCTCCTAGCATTATGAAATTCTCTTAGCTAAGTAACTTTTTATATCTATAAAATTTCATTTTAATTCATTTTCTTTTTATTGAATACACTGTCTATTTTGATTTAATTTTTCTTATTAGTATTGCTTTATTTTTGTTAAATAGTAAGGGAAGTAGAACACCTGGGCATGCTCAGTTTAGCTCTAAGAGGAAAGACATGCCTTACATTAGAAGACTGGTCTATTTTATCTTCCTCTAATGATCTTCTTAGGATCCTCCTAGTTTCATGTAGTGGTCCTCCAAAGCTAAGCCACTAACTCCTGAATAACTAAGTTTGGAAATGCAACAGCATACCCTGGCCAAAATTCTTTCTGAACCAACAGTAGGCTCAATCAAAATATCACCCTATGACATTTGTTTAAAAAGTTTCTGAATTCTCACATATTAAAAACATTTACTCATTTTACACATGGTATTTGAAATCCATAGTTTCTACCCTATGGAATTACTCATTATTCTTTAACACATGGAAACAGATCACTGCACGATGGGACAAGGATTCAAAGGCTGATTTCCATTCAGGAAGGATCCTTATAACACGAAGGCCCATATTGTATTTATAATTTTAAAAATCAATGACTTTTGAATCCTCTACTAGAACTCCTCCTAATGAGAAATAATAAAGAATTATTAAGAAAACTGAATTAATTATTGTTAAAATCCTCTAGGTTAGAATTCGAGCTTGTGAAGAACTTGTTAAAATGTGTTTTGGGTACCTACTTCAGAGAATTTAGTTGGTCTTAAGTAAGGCCCAGGAATTTGAATATTTAATCAGCATGTCTCTGTGAATCTAAAGTAGGTAGTCTGCAGACTGAACTTTAAGGATCACAGTCCATAACACTGGTCTTTCAATCTTCCTTCCCTAATTTTGAGCATAAAGGAGATTTTATCCAGGTCAGAGATTTTGACAAGTGGAGTTTGTACAGAAGAGGCAACTAGTTAGAGTTATCTAAGCAAAATGTCGATGTGTCCCAGAGGTTGCCATTCAGCTGTATTTGATTCCATCTACTGATCAACAAGACCTGTTGTTTTCCTCCTGGATTCACAAGGAGCAGCCCTTGGGGAAACAACAGTCCCAGGCCAGATTGTTTATGAGTAGAGCTTTGGCAGTGACTTAATCCTGGCATCCAAAATCCCCAGAAAAATATCATACCAGCCAATGACTACAAACACTATTTGACAGACAGAAGTTAAACTGGTTGCAAACAACTCCGTAGGGTGTAGAACATTGGTACCCCTGATACCTTCCTTGTCATGACTATATTTTTCCCTTAGAGTCAGAAAGTTAACAAGACAAAATCCACAAATACAATGAAATTCCTGTTCTAAAAGTCATGTACCGCAGGTCTGAAATAAAGCTTATTCTATGCAAGACTTCAGTTTAGAAACCTCTCCTTCCAATTCATGGAGATAAGTCTTAACTTTACTTAGACGTAAGTTTTGGCTGCTCTACTACTTTTGTTAGTTTTAGACAATTCCATGAGATGGTGCCTTTTTCTTCTGAATTTATATATATTTCTTGCATATCATTCTTTTCGAGTTGGTACAAACAGGTAATATTCAGCAAGCCACAGCAAGGAAACTTGGCACCTTTCACGCTGTTGCTCACATAATGGCCATCACCGAATTGTGCTTCATGGTCAAGACTTTATTATCAGACAGCACTGTGAGAATCAGCACTATGAATTCCACTTCTTTAAGTGTTGAAGTTGTTAATGAGAAATTGTCCATTTATCCCCACAGTATGACCCCACAAAGCATGCAAGGACATTTCTTAGAGTTTAACCTGAGGAGGGCCCACTGTCACTACTTTTTAAATAATAAAAGTAAGTAAAAGCACACATCTCACTTTCTCAGCAGTGTCTTCCAGAAAGGGCAGAGTCAATGTGATAATACTGGTTTTTCTTTTTCTTTTCTTTTTAGTTTTTCATTGTTGCCCCAAACTTTAGGTGTGAAGAATTGCATTGTTTGAATCAATATTCCTTAGTTGGTAGCATAATTTCTTCACTGGTCCAAGTAATAACCCACTTTTTATTTTTATACACTTTATCCTCCATTCCCAGTTCTGTTTCCTTTTCCAACAAATATTCGTTATAACATATCTAAGGTGAATGTTCCTAATCTATTTCCTTGCTGTTACTAGTATGTGTAAAATCCACACACCATGAATAATATTGAATGCTTGCTCTAAGATATTATATTAAAGTGTATCCCACCACAGGTCTTCTTTGGCAACAGTTTTTCCTCAATATTATTTTTTTAAAATCCATCTATGCTGCTCTTACAAGTCAGTTTACTGTTTCTAAGTGTTATATAGCATTTCATCATACCTTTTATGAATTTATTCCTTCACTGATGGAATGAGGCTTTTTCCATTTTTTTTTTGCTATTACGAACTATTATGAATATCTTCATATATTTATGTGAAAGTCAAAGTAAAAGAATTAGAAGTGAAGATATTTTTGTTATTTGCAGGCGTTATTATTATCTACGTAGAAAATCCAAAATAATAAATTAGTAAATTTAAATAAATAAGGGTTATTTTTTTAAAAGTTTAACAGCGTATCTGAATACAAGATCAATATATAAAAAGTATTAATGCTTTTATCAATAATTACTATTAAAGTTTTCCTTTATACCTTCAAATTCTACTTTCTCTTCTTTGTTCCAAGTTCTATATTATACTTTTCATTTCACAATTTCTTTCTGATACACTGAGAAAAAATTACCTTAATCCAAATTTGGCTTTGTCTACTATTCAGCACAAATATTGACTATTTTTTTAATTAAAATATATTTTTTATGCTCAAGGTCTCCAGGAAGTTTGTTGATTTTTTTAATTTACTGCTAACACCTCCTGCTGATGTTCCAACTATCAAATACCTCCTCTCATCTTTCTGAAATCATTAGTTTTATTTAGTTTGACTCCTGCTCTGGCTGCTCTGTCATCTATTTCCTCGAATATAATGTCTTCTTTTGTTTGTAATCTCTTTGGGCCCTGGTGTTTCTCGGATGTCTAATAGTTCTTTTCTTTATTAATGTTTACAGTTAAGAAATCCTACAGTACTGTGGGCTGCTGTTTATATCTTCAAGTCTGCTCCCAGTTTTCAGCAAGAGTCCCAGGTTACCATTCTATTCCTCTATAAATCTCACTGCCTGCAGTCTCTTACGTGTCCTTAACCTCTATTGCTCCAAGACATCTCCTTTTTACCTCCAGGAATCTGAACAATTTCCCTCTACATATATTGATTGGGAGAAGGGAAATAACCCATGGAACCATCTTCCATTTGTGTGTTAATATAGGAGAAATTCATGGTGGGGTGATCACATGACTTGTCATCAAACCACTGAGAGTTAAAGGTGACACTATTAATGGTTAGGACGATTGTGTCCTAACTTGAACATATGGTCTACTTTAATCCCTCTTAGAAAAATACTGGCTATCAAAAGGTTTAATAAGTCTATGAATAACATAAATCATTCTAGGAAAAGGGCAAGATGGCAGAGTAGGAAGACCCTGAGCTCACCTCCTATCATGGGCACACCAAAATTATACAACTGTTACAGAACTACTATTGATGAGAAAGGCCAAATCTACCAGAAAATATCATCTGCAATGAAAGATATAAAGAAGAAACCACAACAAGATGGGTATAAGGGGTAGAGTCACACAATACAGTCAAGACACGTAGCCAGGTTGGGTGACCCACAAATAAGGAGAATAGTTACAATTGTAGTGGTTCTTCCCAAGGAATGAGGGATCTGAGCCCCACATCAGTCTCCCCAGCCTGGGGGTCCTGCACTGGGGAGACAAGCCCCCAGAACTTTGGCTTTGAAGGCCAGTAGGGCTTACTTTCAGGAGACTCAGAAGGCTGTGAGAAATAAAGATTCCACTCTTAAAGGGTGCACACAAAATCTCACAGGCGCCAGGACCAAGGGCAGAAGCAGTAATTTGAAAGGAGCCTGGGTTAGACCCACCTGCTGAACTTGGACAGCCTCCCAGAGAGGCAGGAGGCAACTGGAGCTCAACCTGGGGACATAGACACTGGTGGCAGCCATTTTGGGGAGCTCCTTCTACCACATGGACACTTGCTGGCAAGCACCATTTTGGAATCCTCCCTCTCGCTTACTAACCTGCGGACCTAGCCCTACCCCAGCCCAAGATCCTGTATGCACCAGTACTGGGACACTTCAGGCCAGGCAACCAACTGGGTGGGACCAGCATGCAGGCTGCCTTAAGACCCTCTGAGCCCACAGTCACCACTGGACATGGCCCAGCCCACCAGAGTATCCAGAACACAGCCCCACACACCAGTGTGCAAGCAGTAGGCCCAGGACCCCCAGGCCCTGCAGAGCCTTGCAGCCAGAAACCCTGAGACCCAGATCCATTCATTAGGAGGCAGGCACCAGCTCCAGAACACCCTAGGCCCTGGCCTCACCCACAAGCCAGCTGGCTCCAGCCTTGGGACCAGCCTTACCCACCAGTGGGTAGGTACTAGTTCCAGGACACACTGGGCCTGGGCCCTACCCATTGGCAGGCCAACACCAGCTCTGCAATACTTCCGATTCATCAGCCAGCCACCCCAAGATCCAGCCCCAGTCACCAGTAGGCCAACACCAGCTTTGGGACACCTTGGGACCCACAACCAGCTGTGTTAGGAAGTGGCCCCAGCCAGCAGCGGGCCAGCATTAGATCTGGAAACCCCAGGCCCATAACTAGACACCCCAGAGCCCAGCTCTTCCCACCAGTGAACCAGCACTAGCCCTGGGATCCCCAAGTTTCCCACAGCCAGCTGCCTCGTGACCTCGCCCCACCGACCAGTGGCCGGCAGCCCCTGCAAGAGTCAGGGCCTGGCAACCACCGGGACCAGCGGTTAATACCCAAAATATATAAACAGCTCGTACAACTCAATATAAAAAAAAAACAAGTAACCTGATTAAAAAATGGGCAGAAGACCTGAATAGACGTTTTTCCGAAGAAGATGTACAGGTGGCTACAGGCACATGAAAATATGTTTCAACATCGCTAATCATGAGAAAATGCAAATCAAAACCACACTGAGATATCACCTCATGCCTGTCAGAATGGCTACCATCAAAAAGACCACAGACAAGTGTTGGCTAGGACGTGGAGAAAAGAGAACCCTTGTACACTGTTGGTGGGAATGTAAATTGGTTCAGCCCCTGTGGAAAACATTTTGAGGTTTCTCAGAAAACTAAAAATAGAACTATCATATGATACAGCAATTCTACTCCTGGGTATATATTTGAAGAAAATGATATCACTATCTCAAAGATATGTCTGTACTCCAGTGTTCAGCAGCATTATTCATAATGGGCAAGACATAGAAACAACCTAAGTGTCCATCAACAGATGAATGAATGAAGAATTTGTGATACAGATAGATAGGTACCTATAGGTAGATATATAGATATAGATATATACACAATGGAATACCACTCAGACATATAAAAAAATGAAATTTTGCCATTTCAAACAACATGGATGGACCTGGAGGGTATCGTGCTAAGTGAAATATGTCAGACAGAGAAAGACAAATAATGTAGGTTATCACTTATATGTGGAATCTAAAAAATACAACAAATGAATGACAAAAACAAAACAGAGACAGACTCACAGATATAGAAAACAAACTAGTGGTTACCAGCAGAGAGAGAAAAGGGGAAGGGGCAAAGAAGGGTAGGGGATTAAAAGGTACAAACTACTATGTGTAAAATAAATAAGCTACAATAATATATTGTACAGGTCTGTGAATATAGCCACTATTTTATATTAACTTTATTTAATTTAATTAATTTATTTATTTTTTGCAGTACGTGGGACTCTCACCGCTGTAGCCTCTCCCGTTGCGGAGCACAGGCTCTGGACCCGCAGGCCCAGCAGCCACGGCTCACGGGCCCAGCCGCTCCGCGGCATGTGGGATCCTCCCAGACCGGGGCACGAACCCGCATCCCCTGCGTCGGCAGGCGGACTCTCAACCACTGCACCACCAGGGAAGCCCTATATTAACTTTAAATGGAATATAATATATAAAAATTTTTGAATCACTCTGTTGTACGCCTGAAACTAATATAATATTGTGAATCAACTATACCTCAATAAAAAGCATAAATCATTCTATCTAATGACTTGTCTGTAATATATGTTTTTTAAAGTAACAATTTATGTCAGAAAAGCATGAAGATGTATTAAGTATGATTTAATTTTAGTGAAAAATACGTAATGAAATTTGGAGATCACTTTGCCTTTTACTTTTTTCTTTCACATGGGGTGAGTGATGAATGACTAGTGTTATCAGTGGCGTGATGCTGTCATAAAATTGCTCTGTACTTCAAAGTTTCTTTTACGTTAATTAAATCTACTGAGGACAATATGTTTGTTATGACAGAACATAGTTTTCCAATGATTGCCGATGTTAGCCAATTAGCTAATTTTTCTTGCATTCCTGTTTGAGAAAAATAAAACCAGAAATTGGTATAAGAAGTGGCTTAGAAATGATTAATTGGACTTCCAAGAAAGCTCACGTTCTCCAAGAGGACATTAACCTTTGTTGTAAAACGTTAAATCTAGACCTTTGATTCTGATTTAATGAGGGTTATATGTCAGGCTCTGAAGGGTTCTGTGGTAGACAAAATAATGGCACCCCGAAAATCGTGTATGCTGTAATCCCCAGAATAGGAATGCTACTTCACGGCGCACAAGGGGTTTTTCAGACTTTGATAATTTTGAGATAGGGAGATAATCATGGATTATGTGGGTGAGCCCAATATAATCACGAAGTTCCTTATAAGAGGGAGGGAGGAAAATCAGATTCAAAGGAGATGTGACAATGGAAGCAGAGCTCAGAGAGTGACAGAGGATTTGAAGATGCCAAGCTAGTGGCTTTGAAGACGAAAGAAAGGATCCTGAGCCACGGATTGCAGGCAGCCTCTACCAGTGGAAAAAGTAAGGAGACAGATTATCTCCTGGAGCCTCCAGAAGGAGTGAGGCCCTGCTGGCACCTTAACTTTAGGGCTTCTGACCTCCAGACCTGTAAGATAAGAAGTCTGTGTTGCTTTAAGGCACTCAGTTTGTGGTAATTTGTTACAGCAGCAGTAGAAAACCAATACATGGAGCTATCCTTGGAAAGCTTTTGCAAAATTTATCATCTGGGCATTAGACAGAAGTTTTGCTGAATCGCTCCTTTGTTTCTGTCACCCAGAATGAAAGTATAATATCTAATAGAGGGTTAAATACATATCAATATATATTATGTAATAATACATAATTAATTATAGTTTATACATTATTTTATATTTATATGCCTATTTTATATATTTATACTTATGTCTATTTTATATATTTATACTTAGTATTCTGTACTTCATAAATTGATACAATGTTATACAAACATAATTAATTATATGTTAAGTATAAATAAATGTATAGTCACGGAGTCAGGTGTATTTTGGAAACGTAGTTTGTGTTGCTATAATTGAATTCAAACTAACCTATGAGGCAGCATTTATACCAAGGACAGATAACTTAATTTTGTCTTCACATTCTCATTTTTCATTTTTTATTAAACTTCCAACAGAGTTTCAACCACAGAGAATACATATGGGGTATTGATATAACCCCCCAATTAGTTTCTAAATTCTCTAGCTCTTCCCTCCCAATCCTCTCCTTTCAGAATTCCGAAGAGGTTCTTAAACTCTCATTGTCTTCCTTGAGGTGGGAAAACTGCTCATCACAATTTATTCCTCACTCTGGTTTATGGCGTCAGTTCAAACTTCGAACTCCTTTAGGATTTCCTCATAATATGCAAAGCCACATTTTGAGAATTCCCAAAATCTTTTACTCTATTCAAACTGGGCTTTTGCTAATAAAAACTGCTTTGTGACTTTTATTTTTTCCTTCTCTATGCGTCCAAAACTATCTGTTTAGAAATTACAATGTCCTCTTTGTTTTAGGCGGATCTACAATCCTCCTTGAGGCAATAAATGCCAGGGCGTGGAGTGTTAAGAACAACAAGAAACAAAACCTTCGTTACTTTCTCAAAAGATCCTGCTATACTACATCCATTACTTGGCTCACTGACCCAGGAAAAAGGGCTCAATCCTGGTCTGGCAATGCCCCTTCTATGTTTTCTCAGGGCTGGAGGAAAGCAACCAGAGCCAAGAAGCTTCAGAGCCTTTGCTCAGTCATCTTTTGTTCTGGGAAAATCTCAACTTAAGCAAGTATGCTGCTTTTTTATAGCACGAAGATGTTTTCTTTTATTATAGAGCCTTGGTGAATCTGTTTTCGTGCTTTTTAAATAAACGTATCAGAAGAAATTGTTGATGCAAAGAACTCTTAAAGTCAGGTCTCAACCTCCAATACCACGAACACTCCCGACTGCCAACACCCATCACATCATCAACAGCATCTCAGTATTTCATATTTGCTTTTCCATATAATCAATTTCCGATTCCTAATTGTGTGGATTAGAGGCCCTAGTATGGAATGAGAGCCCTGGGAATGAGCTGCCTGGCATCCAACAGCTTCTTGTCAATCTGGAAGAGTCATTATGTATAAATCATGCTGGAGGCTTTCCCAGGAAGGTATGGATTCAATTAGAGAACTTATAGGAAGATGAAGTGTATTTGCCTACAAAAACGGGTTATAAGCGTTGCTGAATGGCTCCTGAAATAAAACCCTCCACCAGTCTAGACTGTGTGGCTCATTACGATTAAGCTGTAGTAACAACAGGTGTGTAGTGAGAGAAGACCACAGATAAAGAGGAATGTTTTGGTCAGAATTGAAACATGTAAAGAAGAGACTGGGCTTGGGTGATGCCAAGGATGGTGGAGTATGAGAGTGGAGGGCCTTGGTTTGCTAAGGGATGACACTGGAATACTCAGTATGTGGTAGAGGAATTAATAGAACAGAAAGATAAGGTCATCCAGTGGAGGACGGAGAAAGGTCAAATTCAGTTAGTCACACTTGCAGCATGATGGGTTTTAATACAACATACTCCCCTAAAATTGCAGAAATGAAGTACACTCATGCGAACTTCTCAAAGCTTATCAATAGTGCAGAAATGTTTTGTTATGAGCCTTCTTCGGGGACTGAATGAAAATATGGATTGAAACCAATGTGTATAGTATCAGGAACTCAGCTGATTAAAGCAACAAGCCAAAGATGAAAGAGTTCATCACTTTCATTACTTACTGAGATGGTGTTAAGTAGGAGTGTAAAATCAGAGAAAATGCCGACCCCTCCTTTTCCATTTTCCCCCAGGGAATGGCACACTGGTGGAGGTTCTCTCCCTGTTGAAGGATCCCTAACAAAGACTCATCAAGCAGCGTTATGGACTCTGGATTTGGAGAAAGGGGGAGGGGGCGAGGGCCAGGAGCGGAAGAGTACTGGGTACTGAGTCAGAGTGGGGAAAACTGTCTTCAAGTTTTCCTTAAGGAGGTCTCAGCAGGGACACCTGACCAAGACCTCTGCCCAAGGCCTCAAAAAAAAAGACCTAGGAATGAAGGTGCCTGGGTTGGCAGTGCGAACATGTGTAACAGCCTGACTGGGCCGGTGGGCCTGTGTTCTTGACTGCACCTCCCATCAGAGGCTGTGAGGCACTGGCGAAGCACCGTGTCTGTGTGGAAAGTGAAGCTTTCCCAGTGAGGCCTTCCAGGTTCAACCTTTGTAATCGCCTATGTCAGGCTGAAAAACTCACATACAGGTTTTTAATTGGGAACCAGACTCCTCAGATAGTAGGTGCTACTTTAAATTATCCCTTTGACAATCACTTAAAGTAACTAATGTAAATAACTAATACCTTTTAATTTTATTCCAACTGGCTTAGACGGGGAATAGTCTATGGACTTCGAAGGGTGACATTTGATGCTTATCTTTGGGGAGCTATAAATTGCAGTCTTTGCAGAGGTATCTTATGGTGACAAATATTTGAATGAAAAGTGACATCTAATATACAACTGTTTTCTGTATGTGGATTTGAGGAATCTTGTAAGCATTGTTTAAAATGTTTCAAATTTATTTATTTATTTTTATTTATTTATTTATTTATTTTTTTAACATCTTTATTGGAGTATAATTGCTTTACAATGGTATGTTAGTTTCAGCTTCACATTTATTGTGATCTCCATTAAAATGAATATTTTTATTACATTTATTTTTTACCGAAGATGCCACCTCACTTCAAGCACCATTATAGGCAATATGCTAGGTGTTCACTAAAGTGTATGCAAGAAAGGAATATTAAATATTAAGTGAATATATTGTTTGCCATTTGCCTTTGTGTTATTCAGATGAAACAGCCTTCAAGCAGATAGTCAGGGGCAATGGTTTATTATTTTAGGCTACAAATTGTAAAGATTAGAACTGACAGAAAGCCAAGGCTCTGTAGAGGACACCTTGTCCATATAAAGTACTGACTTCAGTTGTGGTTTATCTCTGAGGATTTCCTGAGAATATTGTAACCAAGGACTCCTTCACTTGCTGTGGATCACCAGAACGCATCTTAAAAAAATTCTAAGGGAACAACATTGTGAAAAATGGCTTTTGCCGGGCTTCCCTGGTGGCGCAGTGGTTGGGAGTCCACCTGTCAATGCAGGGGACACGGGTTCGTGCCCCAGTCTGGGAGGATCCCACATGCCGCGGAGCAGCTGGGCCCGTGAGCCATGGCCGCTGAGCCTGCGCGTCCGGAGCCTGTGCTCCGCAATGGGAGAGGCCACAACAGTGAGAGGCCTGTGTACCGCAAAAAAAAAAAAAAAAAAAGACTTTTGCTAAGATATATTCAGAGAGAGCAAAGTTCATAGCTTTAACTGATATATTGGTCTTTGCAAAATATACCTCAGTGGGCAAGCATTTTTTTGGAGCAAAAGCTGAAACCGTTTTTCTCATTTCTTTTAGTCTAAACTGAACACAGTATTGGTAAATTTTGAAAGATCTCTGCTGGGCAAAAATCTTAAGGAATGTGCCATTTGAGATATCCAATTGTCAGAATAATTGGGAATTGATGTCTTTAGCCAAACTATAACAGATATGTACTGCAATTACTTAAGTTGGGATTTTTTCATTTTTCCAAATATAGGCTCTCTGGTTGTTTTGTGATCCCAGGACCAACTGTGATATGTAGCATAGCAATTTTGCAGGTCCTGGGTTTTGTGACTTTTGTAGGTTTCCCAATCCTCCATTGCTCTTGGGTGCCATTTCTCAGGGCAATCCAACAACCTGCATGAAGCATCGCCTCTTTCATCGAGGTTGTAAATCTGAAAACCAGATTTCCAAACCTGTCAGAAGTGTGTGTAAAATAAGAATACCTATTTTCTGAGTGAAGGCTTGAGGGAATCCTCTTTGACCCAGCGACACTATCTTGACTACCCACAGGTCATTTTTGCTTTCCTTTGTCATCTTTGTTAGACAAGTGAAGCTATTTGGTGTTTGAATTCTAGCCAGGAGGGATGTTACTATCTTTCTTTGGATTGCCCTTCTTATTTCACATTGAGATGAAAGGGTTTAAATGCCACAAGTGGAAAAAGGGAAAGACTTCGGTTTCCTGCATTCGGATCTGAATTTTACCACCTTCTAAGACAGAGATTCCAGACTCTTATGGCCCATTAGAATTTTCCAGGACGTTTTCAAAATACATCTTTTTGCCTGGCTTCACCTCAATTTCTCTAAGTGTAGGGCCTAGGGATAAGACGTTTCCAAAATTCCCAGTTGATTCTCTAATGTATAAGAGGTTGAGAATAACTGATCTAAGGCCAGTTAATTATATTTTTCAAGATCAAGTTTCCCATCTACGTAACAAAACTACTAGATGACATGGTTTCTGTTATTTTTGGTGGGGAGAGGGCTCAAATCTCAATTCATTCTTTAAACAAAATCTTACACTTGTGGAAATAAATGAAGACCAACCAAATGAGAAAAGCAAAGGCTATTCAGAGCTTGCTATATAGCAAGGGAGGCAGCCATCTCACCTGTGTTTTGGCAGAGACTCAAAGGTAGGCAGAGGGGTGGGAAAGCGCTATAGTGGAAAAAGGGAAGGCTTCAAGCATGCTCTGATTAGAGACTGTTGTCCTGAGGAAGATGTAAGTGGAATAACTATAAGTGGGAAATCCTATGTGGTGGGTTAGGTATGCATATTTGGCTTTTTCTGGTCGATCCTAAGTTGGGAGCTGAGAAAAAAATTAGAGGAGCTGTCAGTTAGTAATCAAATCTTTGCCATTTTGAGCCAGTTGTTACAGAAGTTATTGTTTAGCTTCCTGGATTGTCACTAGAGATAGTAATCGGGCTTCCTATAATTCTAAGTTATAGCAGGCTACCTTCCTGAGTTGTTTATTATAGATAAGGAGGTTGGTTTTCTCCAGGTTGATGCAGGTTGTGGGTCAGAGTTCTATTTTTATATATAATCTGGCCATTTTCCATTTGTATATTCAGTCCCTCACATTTATAATCCAAATTCTGTTGCCTAAAAAGTAGAAATAGGGAAAGAAAAGTCAAAAGAAAAAAAGGCTTAAACCTTGCCTCCATAATAGTAGGATTATTCCCCACCTTAACACCTATCGATTATTTTCTTTCTCTCTATTCCAGGGGAAAATGGGCTTTGCTGAAGTCTGCCTCCTGAGGGTCTGCAGTCCGCTTTTCTGTGACTGCCTGGCACATAAGTGTTTGTGTCAGCATCTCTGAAACATGCTATCTATTCCCTCATACTGATGCCAGTTGGGTCGGCTTTTTTGTTTTTTACTTTCCCTCTAACATAAACATGGCTATTAATATCAAGCTATTATTGAAGTTTTGCAGATTATGGAGGTGATGTTGGATAATGTTAGCAAAAAATGATTAAGAAACAATTTATAATTTAAATGATTTCTAAAATTCACTGAGCATCTTCACCACAAAGAAATTCTTATTGACCATCTTTTTAGATTCCCCTTGGTACCATGTTGCAGTGTAAATTCCCCTCCTGTAATCCTCTTTTCTATTCCGTGCAATCCAGAGTCACTCCACCACCGTATTGCCCACATTCTGTTTCTCAGGCATAGCAGGAGGAACTGAGCATGTTTCTTGTATTTTGATGTGGTGCAATTTGCATATTTGGTATAAAGTTCTCTCATTTAGATCAGGCTGAAAGACCCTTACTCTTTCAACCAAAGCAGATTATTAAGACAGCTTCTGAAATAAGAGCTTTCTACCTCAAGACAATTGCTACAACTCCCCTTGATTATAGAAGCAAATATAGTTTATTGTCTTCTCTCATATATTTCCTCTACTTGTATGTTTAAATCCAATATGTAAAACAGATAAAATCGGTTAAAATCACCAAATATGAATCACATAATTTTAATGAAAAATTGCTCAAGACCAAAAGTATTTCTAACTCATATTTTTTATGTGTCTGAATTTGAAATCGGTGGAAGTAAAATCTTTCTGCGTGGCTTTTTCCAGAAAAATAAAGGTTTGCTTGTAGTAGAGTTATATGTGTATACTTCTTTCCCCAGTTGGATTGTGAGATTCTTAAGAGTGGATATTTATCTTTCTTTTCCCAATGCCAAGCATAATAAATTGTATAGAATACGTGGTTGGTTTATATAGAATAAGTATATTGAAAAATTCTTATCCTTCCTTAATATAATGTTGTCAGCATTTTATCTGAATTATCGGGTTAGCCCTCTGATAATAAAGGCAATTAAGACGGACATGAAACCTCACTTCCTATTAAAGTTGTTGACACTCAAAGGAAAGACAGTTGATTGACTAATTAAATTTTAAATATTTTAGAAGTATTCTCTGTCTAGAGAACAGCCCAGAAATCATTGAAAAATAAAAGAGAAATAATTGGTTACAAAGCCATTTAGGTGCCCCAAACTTACTGAACAACTCTGAATTTTATCTTGTTTTCCTTTGCAAAGAGACGTTAGCTACTGTGGAACCAACCTGACTCCAAAGACCATCTCCAAGTCTCTTGCCTCGTGATGAATTTTGCTCTAGTCTCATGATTAGAGACTCAAGCTGACTGATAGATTTTTTTTCCTTTATTGCACATAGACTGGAGGTCCATGTCAATTTAGAACTTTTCCCAAAAACTTCAGTTTTTTTAGGGTACACCTCTAGCTTTTGGTAATTTATTCAAATTCAAAACAGATGGATTCCCAAATATCTGTTTTCAGATTGCATAAGGTATGTGCTCTCATTTAAAAGCAAGCAAGCAAGCAAGCAAATGAAAAAGTAAACTTGAACAACTAAACTAAAATACAGTTCTCCCACTAAGAGTACTTTTTATGTATTTGTTTTATTTCACTTTTGTTATTTCTGTTGGATAAAGGACAGCTTCATAACTGAGTACAAAAAATAAAAATAAAGATCAAAACAAATAATAAACTGTTCCTAAATATATGCCAGCATTCATTATAAAATATGCACTATAAAAAATGAAGTGTTTGAAATAAAATCACACTGAAACTTCCATGTTATAGTGTAAGACCAAGTTAGAGATCTTCAACTAGGAAAAATTCATGGTTTAATTTCATTTAGATCACTATCACAAGTTTATTATATATATATATATATGTACACATTCACACACTCAATAACAATATATGTAGCTTTTCTGTGGGTCAATTGCCATCAAATAAAAAAATAAAATGACTTTGAAATCATAGAGATGTGACAGCTTAACAGTGGAATATATATTTATATATAGGTATATAGTTACATATTTCTCCCCAGTGCACTCTGAGGCTCTGGGACTATGGTAATTTAGTGGTAAGCAAGACTGACACAGTCTCACTCCTTATGGAGCTTTCATTGTTATTGAGTAGAAAAGGACAAGGATTATTTGTCAGGCAGACCTGGACCTTCATTCTGTTTTCTACATATTATCATGACTTGGGGCAAGTTTCTTAAGCTTTCCAAATTTTAATTTCCTCTTCTATATGATGGGGATAATGAAAGTTCTTCTCCTATGAAATTGCTAAAGGGTTAAAGAGGTAACAACAGTAAAGTTCTTTGTACAGAGATCATAGCAAGCATTTAATAAAGGGTGAGTTCTGTGCTCTTGCTGATGTCCTTATTATTATCTGTATCACCATCATCCTCATTGTTCGAGAAGAAACACCTTTTCCCTGTTCCTAATTTCCAGAAAGAGAAGTCCCAGAGTACACTGTATGTCTCTCTTTTTAACTCTTCACCCTTGGGAAATTGTAATAATTTATTCTTAAGTCGGAAACTGTGATAAACTGATACAAGATCCCTGGATCAGAGAGACAGATCACTCATTACAGAAGAAGGACAGCCAGAGCAGCATCTGGCCTTAGCTCCGCACAGCCCAGTTCCCAAAGGGCAGCGAGACCTGTGTATCCCAGGAGAAGAATCCTAACATTAGGAGACTCTGAACTTACATGGACTGCCAACACATCTACCCTGCTTGGCTCTGGAGAGAGAGTACTCATCATCCTGGAACGGAAGCAACATCTCTGGGAAGGGGAAGAGAGGGCATTGTAATTATTACCCTGGAATGTTCCTGTAAAAGTATGTCTTCAAAGCCCTCTGAAGGAATACATTATCCCTAACTTCCAAGGCTGTTTACTGTTCAGACACATCCTTTGCTGAGAAGGCCCTGACCACGCAGGGACATGAAAAATCCATGGAGAACTGTCTAAAAAACAGTTAGCTCTTGGTAAATTGGGGACGAATAATTTCTCATGTTGGGCTCAGCTCTGCCATTTTCCTCAGTCAGTGGCTTTTTCCCTGGGAGCATTGAAGCTCTAGAGAAAACACGAGTCAGGAGAGCTAATATGTGTGCCTGGCCCTGGGGTTCAGGTAGCAGGTCCAACCGGCTCTCACACAATGTGATATCAAACACTTTAGCAATGATCAGTCATAAGGTTGATATTTTGTTGTTGACATCTGTCATGTTTCTGCTTTCTTACTCAGTTTTTTAGGACCTTGTCAGGGAAGAAGGTATGGTTTTTGGAGGCTCCCTAAGAGATCCTACCAAATTTTATGATTTCATATAGCAGTTCATAGTGTAGCACCAAGTTACTGAGGCAACTCATTTTGTTCAATATGATTTATTTCAAAAGACGCGGAAGTATAATTTAGTTTAGAAAACACTCCATCTCAAATTATGAGAATAAAAGTGGTATTATGTCAATGAGTGAGTTTCAGGTGCTTAAAAATTTTTGCTTATGTGTTGTTTCGACTAATTTCCAGAGGTCGCAGATTTTTAAAAGGGCTTTGTATTGAGTGAGCCTCATATTAATGTATAAATCCGTGTTGTTTTCTTAACTAACTTCTCTCTAGTTATCTGGATTGTTGCAGGACCTGTTATTAAAGCAAACACCAGGGTGGACTTGCCTTTTGTGTGGAGGTAGGAAAGGGCTCACTGAACAATTGAAGTTAAGCTGAAACTTGAAAAATAACCAGGAATTGGCCAAGCTAGTAGGGGTGGAGCGAGGAGAAGGTTCTACGCAAAGAGAAGATCAAAGGTATAAGCCCTGAAGTCGGAAAGGACTTGGAAAAGATGTTGATCTGAAAAAAAGGCCAATGTGGCAGAAATCCTGGCAGAGGAAGCAAGAAGGCACTAGCAAATGAGACTAGAGCGCAAGGCAGGCGCCAGATACTACAAGGTCTCAGAGTTCAGGAGGAGAACGGTGCCCTTTATCTTAAGAAGCATTAGAGTGTCTGAAGGAGGACACTGTGATTATTAGATAATGAATTGCAGGAGAGCAGGAATTGGTGAGACCAGTTAGCAAGTTACGGCAGATGTACAAGCAAGAAATTAAATTGGCCTGGGCAGAGTAGGTGGCGGCAGAGACAGAGAAAAGCAAGTAGATTCCAGATATATATTAGGAAAAAGAATTGTACTTATTTTTTTATTGTACAAACTGAATCCTGTGTCTTGCAGACCTAAGAAGCACCAGTAAATGTTCACCAGTCATGTGGAACCCATCACCTACAAAACATTTTTCAATTTACCTAGCCTCCTGTTTTGTTTGTTGTTTTCAGAAAGCCAAAGAGAAATTGCATAGAACATTATTTCTCAAGTAAACGTAAGCTCAAACTAAATCACACAAAGCAGGTAACTAATTAAGAAACAATTAATTAGACAATTATTGTAAATCTACACTTTTCAGATGTAGAAGGCAGGGTATTTATTTTGATATGTATAATGTTTCCTGTGGAGAAAACAATAAAAAAGTGTCTGGAAGTTATAAAGTTGTGTCCATTCAATGCTATAAGAGACACCATTTCAACAATGCAAATGATATACATATGACTTCTCCATCAGCTAACGGCTATCGGGAAAGAGACTAAGATTTTCTTTCTAGCACTGAGTCCAATTAAGTTGGACTCAGTTTTTAAAGGCGTCGGTGTTATTTAATTGGGTGGTATTCATCCTCACACTCAGGGCTCCTACCAGGAGTGCTGTGGTTGTGATAAATCCGTTATAAACTGATTCTGCGAGGACCATTTCTAACACTTCTCCTAAAACTCCAGGGATCACAAGCTTTTAGCTTGAGGAAGTGACCAGTAGATAGGGCTTGGGATAATAAGATTTTAGCAAAAAAAAGTGTTGTGAAATGATCCATTTATATATTATTTAGTGAAAATCCCTTATTGAGCACCCACTGTCCATCTGGCATTATGCTAGGCTCTGGAAATATAAGAAATTCAAGAAACTTATGGTTTATTAAGGTAAGCAGATATATTTTCAAAGATCATAATAATAGTGAAGAACTTAAATTTGGATTTAGTGGCATGAAAATAGCTGAAGCCATGAAAGCGGATGAGCCCCTCCCAGGGACTTTAACAAAACGTAGTCACAAAAGAGCACAGTAGGGAATCTTTTAACTAACAAAAAAGTTAAAGAGAGATCTGGTGAAGATGAACTGACACAGAGCCAATGAAAGACAGTCCACTGAAACCGTAGCAAGTCAAGACCATAAGGAGGCCAAGAAACTATGGTTTCTACGAAGAACATTCATATTGTCAAATGTTTAAGGGTACCAGTATAACAGACTGCAAAGTGTTTACTATGCTTAGGAGGTTAGGAAAGACTCTAGGAAGTTTAGTTCTTAGCCACTGGCAGGGAAGAAGGCCAGATTGTAATTCAGATGTGAATGGCAGGTGTGAAAAAGTAGATGGCAAGTATAAACATCTCATGCAAGAAGTATAAACATCTCATGCAAGAAGTTTGGATGGAAAGGGAGGAAGTTAAGACACGAGCAGGAAAGGGTATTAACAGAAGGCTTTGAAAAGATGAGATCAACGCTAATGGGAGGGGCCATTTACACAAAGAAATCAAGACAGCAGATGTACCAAGACCTGTATTCAGTTATTGGTGGGTTTCTTTTTTTTTTCTAATTTTTAAAAATTTTCATCTGCTCGTCTTAAGAAGCAGTAACCATTGCAATCTACTCATTGTGAGATTCACTTAGTCTCAAAGCTACCCTTGTGGAGGCTCTTCTATCGTTATCCCAGCACTCAAATAATGCTAGGAAGTGGCTCTGAGACTTTTAAAAAACTACATGGTCAATGTCTATACCACAGTACATTAGCAGAACACTGCCAAAGTTTAGGTGGCTTGAAAAAGCACTGAATGTACACAGCTGATGATTAGAGAGTCATATTTTAATTAAAATCCTTACAGATTTGTGAAAATTCTTAATTATTGTGGCTGTTTATCCTTAAGTAAATTTCACTTTATTCAAGCCCAGTAAAGCCTTAAGTCTCCTGGTGGAATTCATGTAACCCATCCAATTCATTATAAAGCAGTTTCTCACTGAGAGCTTGGAAGTGTTGGGGTTTATGAGCATCCAAGCCCACTTGATTTGCTTTGTCCCTTGAGCATGTTTGCTAATGCACAAATATTATTCATTAATGTGCCAAGAGGTGTTCACTAAAGCTGAGCTGTGGAATTACCTTAACTTCAGTAGAAAAGTCATCACTCTTCTCAGGCAAAGAATGCTGATGAGGAAAAGTCCTCCAAAGAATTGTGATGGTATAGAATAGCCCCAATAAATAAAGCACATTTTACTGCTTTTGTTAACGTGCATGAGAAAATAATGAAATCTATATCTTTTCCATTAATCTGTTTGTGAGATTTTATCTCCAGTGGAAATGGTGGAGAAATTCAAGAGTGATTCTGCAGAATGGTTAACTCTTAAATTCCTGTTATTTGTTTCTGTCATGAAATTGAAGTATCCAGTCTAAACTCTCTGGCAGGATGGACAGTGATTTCATCATATTGTTCAGGGCTCAGGAAATAACCATTTCTTACTTGGCAAGAAGGTAGAAGACATTGCTCAGTTAAGAGAGGCCCAGTTGTTGTCAGTTTAGGGCTGGTGTAGCAGTCCCATGTCACCTGGGACCCAGGCTCCTCCTTCACTCCCTCTCTGCCCTCCTGAGAATGTCCTCTCAAGGCTGCTAGCTTAGAACAGCTGCTTCCAACCACCTTCACATTGCAAGTAGCAGAAAGGAGAAAGAGGGAGAAGAAAAATGTACCTTCTCCCTTTTTAATTTACAGTTTATTGAAATATTGCATAATAGATAAACAAGCTCAAATCATAACATCCAGGTTAACAAATTCACACAAAGCAAAGATAACCTTGTAACCATCATCCAGATAACCTGGACGTTGTCAGCACTCTAGAAGTCCCCCTCTTGTTCCTTTCCATCATTATTCCCCCTCAAGATAACCATTATTCTGCATTTTAACACCATCGATGAAGTTTGCCTGCTTTTGAAACTTATGTAAATGCAATCATAGAGTATGTTCCTCTGTGTCTACTTTGTTTTTCTCAGTATTATGTTTGAGAGATGTATTCATTGTTGCTTCCAAAGTTTTTGTTTTCTGGTTAATCTATAGCATTATATCGTGAGAATACACCACAATTATCCGTCAGTTCTACTGTTGACTAACAATGGGTGGTTATTACAATTAGTGCTAGTTATAAACATTCTTTCAGGTGTTTTTTTGTGAATGTATGTGTGTATTTCTGTTAGATATTCTTACGAGTGGGAAGGTCAGTTTATAACTTGTATCTCTGGTCAGCTTTAGGAGATATTACTAAACCGTTTCAAAAGATGCTTTACAAATTACATCACTTCATCAGCACACAGCAATCTCAGTTGCTCTACAGCCTCAGTAACACTTAATAATATCTGTCTCTTTAATGTTTAGCAATTCTGATAGGTATTGCACTCTGGTTTTAATTTATATTTTTCTCACATCTAAGGTTGAACACATTTTCATGTATTTAATAGTCTTCTATTCAAAAGAATATCTCCTTTTGAAAAGTACCTGTTAAAGTTTTTGCCAGTTTCTCTTTTAACAATCTGTAATTTTAAAAGCCTGTACAAGTTTATAGATTTGTAAAAGTTCTTTAAATATACTTGATATGAGTCTATTGTGGCATATATGTATTGAAAACAACCACTCCCACTCTGTGGCTTGCATTTCCATATTCTTAATGTTTTCTTTTATGAACCTAAGTTCTTAGTTTTAGTAAAGTTCACTTGATCAATGTTACCCAACATAGTTAATTCTTTTTGAGTGTCATTTAAGAAATATTTGCTCTCTCCAAAAACATGATATTATCCTGTTTCTGTCTAAATAGCTAACTGCTTTACCAGTTACATTTAGATCTACAGTCTATCTGGAATAGATTTTTATCTATGGTGTGCGGTAGGGGTAAGAATTCACTTTTTTTTCATATAGAAATTCTGATGCCCAAGCATCATTTACTGAAAGGCCATCTTTGTCTATATTTAATCAGTGTTATAAAGCAAGCCACTTTGTTATAAAGCAAATAACTATATCTGTATGGATTTGGGTTGTTTCTGGGTTCCTGTTTCTTGATCTACTAGTTTTTTATATAGCAATATCATACTGTCTTAATTACCATACAGCTTTATGATATATCTTGATTTCTGGGAGCCTTAAGTGCTCCAGCCTTGTTTCTCTACAAGTTTGTCTTGGATGTTCTTAGCTCTTTATATCACCATGTATGTTTTAAAATACCCTTGTTCATGCTTTGCACATTTACAGATATAACTGTGGGTCATTAGCAACTGTATAATATTGAGACTTCTGACCTGTGAACATGGCATTCCCTTCATGTATTTAAGTTTTCTTTTTCTCAGTTACATTTTTAGTTATATTTTTGTTGTTTTGTGGTTAGTTTCAGGGTAGATGCCTCAGACTTTTCACTGGAAAATCAGTGGCTTTTATGATATTATAAATGATACTGTATATTTTAAATGAAATTTTCTGTTTATGACTGATACACAGCACTACAACAACTCTATTTTAATAATGTGTCTAATAACCTTGCGCTATTCTCATACTAATTTATTTGGGTTTTCTATATGCCCTATCATTTATTTATAAATAATTATAGTTTTATATTTCACATTCCAATTATTACTTGTCTTATATTCTATTTTTCATCTTCCCTTATTTTACTGGCGTAGGCTCTCAAATTCAGGTGAATAGAAATGTTGATAGCAGGTGTCCTTGACTTTTTCCACATTTCAGGAAAAAGTTTTTGATATCTCAACCTTTAAGTTTGAAGTTTGCTGTTGATTTTTTGTAGGTAATGTTAAACAGATTAAATAATTTCCTTTTAAATTTAATTTGATAAGAGTTATTATGACTGGGTATTTAAATGTGTCAAAAAGTATTCTTTGGGCTTCCCTGGTGGCACAGTGGCTAAGAATCAGCCTGCCAATGCAGGGGACATGAGTTTGAGCCCTGGTCCAGAAAGATCCCACATGCCGTGAAACAGCTAAGCCCGTGCGCCACAGCTATTGAGCCTGCACTCTAGAGCCCACGTGCCACAACTACTGAGCCCACGCGCCTAGAGCCCGTGCTCCGCAACAAGAGAAGCCACCGCAATGAGAAGCCCGTGCAATGCAACGAAGAGTAGCCCCCGCTCACCGCAACTAGAGAAAGCCCGAGCGCAGCAACAAAAACCCAACACAGCCAAAAATAAATAAGTAAGATAAATTAAAAAAAAAAGTATTCTTTGCCTATTAAGATAATCATGTGATTTTCTACTTTACGTTAAGATGATAAATCATACTGCTTAATTTTCTTTTATAAAACGAATCTAAAATATCTCAAATTAAGTTGTCATTTTTGCAAGTCTCCAACTTACCTCTGGTTTGCCCTGCTCTTAAAATGTTCCTTCAAGGGTCTCAACAGAGAGCTTAAGGTATTTTTTCTTTTGTAGATCCTGAACCCTGTATTTTGTCTCCTTGACAACGTGATAAAGAAAAAGCTATTGTTTCAGCAGTTTTTCATTGAACTTCCTAGCTCATTTATCTGCCAGTAGATGGCACAGGGAGAAACCACCAAATGTTGCTCACTCTCTGCTTCTCTCTTCTCATCAATGGCTTTGCTGCTCATTTCTTGGCTCCCATGGCAGACATAATCTTTATTTTTTGACTACAAAAAAATGCCATGCAATTGGCAAAAGTGCTGCCTTTCTTGCACCCACCAGGGCTCTTATCTTTAGCACCATGGCCAAGAAACATCAAATGCCCCTAGAGAGAAAGTGGCTGACAAAATATTGGCTCACTTCTCTGGGCTGCTTCTCTCCTTGGCTTTGGTTTTCCAGTTCTGGTTGCCGTGGCAGCTCGCTTAAGCCATCAAACATTTTTTAATCTGGTTTTTCTAACTATTCCTGATGGGAAGCTTGATCTGTTTAACCCTATATAGAGACTAGTTTGATTGGTCTGGATTGAGTAAAACCTATCTGCAATTAGATATCAGAAACAAATTAAAAAATACAGATGAAAAAATGAGCAAAATGTATCTGAATAAAAATTTCTCCAAAGAAGACACACAATGGTCAATAAGCACATGCAAGACTTTCATCATCACTCATCATGAGTAAAATGTAAAGTAAAACCACAATGCCCTACAATTCATACTCATTAGTATGTCTATTATAATGATAAAAAAATAACCACACACATAGAACATGAGTGTTGCAAGGGTGTGGAGAAATTGGAACCCTTGTGTATTGCTGGTGAGAACGTAAAATGATGCAGTTGCTGTGAAAATGGTGTGGCAGTTCTTCAAAATATTAAACATAAAATTACCATGAGATCTAGCAATTCCACTTCTGGGTATATACCCAAAAGGACAGAAAGTAGAGACTCAAACAGATATTTGTACACCCATGTTCATAGTAACATCATTCACAACAGTCAAAAGATAGAAGCAATCCAAGCATCCATTGTCAGATAATGGATAAACAAAATGTTGTATATACATACAATGGAATATTATTTGGCCTTAAAAAGAAATGTCTGACACATTCTACAACATGATTTAACCTTGAAGATATCATATTAAATAAAATAAATCAGTCACAAAAGGACAGATACTAATAGCTTCCACTTACATGAAGTACCTGAAGTAGTCAAATTCATAGAGACAGAAAGTAAATTAGTGGTTACCAGGGGCTAGGAAAGAGGGTATGAGAAATGAGTGTTTAACAGGTGTCGGTTCAGGAAGATGAAAAAGTTCTGGAGATGGATGATCATAATGGTTGCACAACAATGTGAATGTACTTGATACAACATTACTTAAAAATGGTTAAAATGGTAAATTTTATGTTACGTGTAATTAACCTCAATTTAAAAAAACACTTCAACTATTCTTCATTAATCCCATGCCTGTTTACACTACAGATATAAAATTCTTCCCACTATTGTATCTTTCCTACTCATGTCTATCCCAACACAGGATTAAGTCTAATTTTAGCTATTTGTATCTTCAACTTTCTTTAGTTTATTGTATTTACTAGGCTATTTTCTACCCTGGTCCATTAAGGTTTCTGAAACCATACCACAATTTACATGGTAAATAATACAGTAACTTAATTTCTTATCATTAGTTGCCAATAAAAATCTATTTTTGTATTTGTAAATTTTCCTTACTAATCCTTCTTGAGCTTATATGAGGAAGATTGATCTAAAGAATCTGTCATACAAAGAATATTATTAGTATAATACAAATTATTAGAGCAATTTTAGCTAATCATATTATGACCAGAGCCAATTAAGCAACTAAATTCCAGATTTCTTTTTATATGCTTTCTATTGACCTGTTTCTAGCAGTTTGTTCTGTTTCCTCATTTGAAGCCACAGTTTCAAGAAACATGAATGAAGGGACACCTGAGAATTATGAATGAAGCATACAGGTAATTGCACATGCAGGTAACCACTTTGGCTGTTGATGGAGTAAGTGGCCAACCAGGCTGATAATTGGATACATGCAAGCACAATTAGGCAATTATGAATGCAGTAGCTTGCACAGTACACTTTTCCAGACATGTCTAATTATATTCACAAGTAATAGTATAGTACGCAAATTATTCCCTTCCTGGAAATAAAACTGAGCCTAGAATAGAATGCATTCTTTTGCGCTTAGGGTCAACATTTTATGACAGTTAAGATTAATGAAATAACAGGTTATTAGGTAACAGTTAAGCGTGAGATGAGGCTGGTTAGACAGATAGATATATGATATATAAAGATAGAGATATAAATAGAGATAGAGATATATCTTCCCTGCAGAGGGAGATCAACAGTGCCAGAATTATAGTGAAGTGAGTGATTTAGAACCATGAATTCTATTTTTGTACTATTTCTTCCCATTTTAGGAATCAGGATCTGGTAACCGACACACACACACACACACACACACAACCCAGACAGATACGTAAGCAGCATCTCAGTGGTCTCTTTCTTAAACAAACTTGGCTTTTAATATGGAATTGAAAACTCATTTAAAGTAAAGTGGCAAGAACCAAATGGCCGATTAATGTGTTTTCTAGAAAAATTACACTTTTTAAAGAATCTGAATTATAATTTAAAAAATAGGAAAGAAAGGAAAGAAGATTCAGTTGATCTTTGGGTAACAGGGACTTTTCACATTACACTAAAAATGGAATATTCTAAGTTTAAATTAGTTTTCTTGAACATTCTATTCATTTTTAATTTGTGATTTTTGAAGACCAGAAAAATTGCTCAATATTATTCTAATATTGGTAGTGCCACTGCCACTTAGTAGCTATGAGGATTTAAGAAGCCATTTTTCTTTCATAAACTACGATTTTTTCACCTATAAAACATGAATAATACCATCTCACTTTCAAAGAATTTTAAAGGGTTAGAAGCAACATATACAAAGTTTAGCACAAAATCTAGATATAACTGTAAATTTGTAGATGATAGTTATTATTCCTATTATGTTTTATTTAAGTAACTGTTTTTCTTCTTCTTTATCCCCCCATTTCAATTTTCTGCATAAGGAAAGAGTGTCTTCTAATTCATGCCCTCCCTGTGTCATCCTTCCCAAATGGTGTCTCTCTCATATAATGTATTGGAAGGGGATAATAAAATAATTCTGTGGTAGGAACACTTTTAAGATGGCTCGCAATGATTCTTGCCTCTCAGTATTTAGTCTCCAGTATAATCCTCTCATTTTGAATGGAGCAGGACCTAGTGACTGGTTTCTAATTCATTGAATATGTAAAAGCTATGAGTTGTCACTTTCTAGATTAGGCCACAAAAGACTTGAATTCATTTTTCCCTACTTTTCCCTTCCTCCTGGCTTGCTCATGGCAACAATCCTTTTTTTGTTTGTTTGTTTTTGAGTATAGTTGATTTACAATGTTGTGCTAGTTTCAGGTGTACAGCAAAGTGAATCAGTTATACATATACATATATCCACTCTTTTTTAGATTGTTTTCCCATATAGGCCATTACAGAGTATTCGGTAGAGTTCCCGTGCTATACGGTAGGTCCTTACTAGTTATCTATTTTATATATAGTAGTGTGTATATGTCAGTCCCAATCTCCCAATTTATCCCTCTCCACCCTTAACCCCTGGTAACCATAAGTTTGTTTTCTACATCTGTAATTCTATTTCTGTTTTGTAGATAAGTTCATTTCTACCCTTTTTTTTTAGATTCCACATATAAGCGATATCATGTGACATCTTTCTGTCTGACTTACTTCACTCAGTGTGACAATCTCTAGGTCTATCCATGTTGCTGCAAATGGCATTATTTTGTTCTTTTTTATGGCTGAGTAATATTCCATTGTTTATATGTGCCACATCCTCTTTGTCCATTCCTCTGCTGATGGACACTTAGGTTGCTTCCATGTCCTGGCTCTTGTAAATAGTGCTGCAATGAACATTGGGGTCCATGTATCTTTTTGAATTATGGTTTTCTCCAGATATATGTATGGCAACAATCCTTGATGGAGCTTGGAGTGCACTCAACCCAAGTTGAGCCTTAAGATGACTGCAGCTTCTGCCAACACCTTGATTCTATCTTGTGAGAGCTGCTGGTTCATAGATACTGAAACAGATTCCCGATTGAAACGAAAAAACCAAAAAGCAAAACAACAAAAAAAACCCTGTGAGATAAAAAATGTTACTAAGTTTTTGGGTAAGCCACTAAGTTTGAAAGTAGTTTGTTATGCAGCAACAGAAAACTAATGCAAACACACCCACCGCACACTTTCATTTCCCAAAGATTTTTATTTGTAAGGGTCTTTCTCCAGGGCATTTAAAGATACATTATTTTCTGTGGTTGAAGACATACCTTCTCATTTACAAATGCCTTCTTATAGCTATTTCCTCCCTACCTCCATATCTTAGAAAGAATGGTTAGGCAGTAATTTTCTTCACAGTAGATGCCAAATGAGAAAAAATTTACACTTCAGGAGTAGAGATCTAAAACACTGCATTTTAATAAATCAATTATGTAATAAAGTAGTCAGAAAATAATTTTGAGGTTTTAGATTTTTTTTGAAAAGCAACCTGAGAAACACAAATAAGAATAGAATATTGTTCTGTTCCCAAGGAGGTTACAATCTAATAGTTAGGAAAAAAAAAAAAAAAGAACCTATATAGATTTAAAGCTTACTAACACTCCAAGGTAATAAATGACAAATGGGTTGCACAAACAGTAAGCAAGCTAGAAAAAAAGAAGAAAAACTTCCCAGGAAGAGGGCAGAGCATACTCAAGTCCTTCAAAATGATTAGAATTGGAAATCAGCCCAATTTCCAGCCTCTACTTTACCAATACTAGTGTCCTTGCTCCTTGGTAATTCATTTCTTTACTGATTATCTACATCAGCATGGATAGTATTTTATTTTACTTATGAATCTACAGAATGGTATAGGACATTTATATAATTGCCCCAAGGCTAGAGGAAATATTGGAATTAAAACCAAGGTTGCAAAACTCAAAGTAGAAAAAGAAATATAGTCAACCAATTAATTTTTTAAATTAGCTGAAAAAGAAAACAATCAAAATACAACCTATCATATTATTTGTCTGCTCTTACATAAACACGAAGTCAAAAACTAAAATTTGTTGTAAAATAACCATTGCAGTTTTCCATCAACTGGTTTGTATCATGTTTCCATTTTAAACTCCTAGAAGACTTGTAGACTGTCTGGTTACATAGATATCTTGATTTAGTGATACTGATTAGATGCTTCTAGTAAACTAGTTTTTCAAAATTATAATGTTATTCACACTCTGACATAGAAATAATACCCAGAGGAGTGTGAAGAAAGCAAGGAGGATATGATGTCACAGAAGTAAGGAGATATGACATATTAAATGGAAAAAATACTTAATAAAGGCAAATTTAATAGCAGGATTGAGTATGATAGAGACTCAGAAATGCCCACTGGATTTGAAAATGTGGTGGTTCTTTGATTTTAATGAGAGATAACTTTAGTAGAGTCATGGGGCAGAAGCTGGAGTTCAGTGGATTAAAGAGAGAATGTGAAGTGAGAAAGTGGTGACAATAACCGACCAGTTTTTTGACAAGTGTAGATGAAGAGCAGAGGAGAGAGATTTGGTTACTGGAGGAGCACTTAGGCTCAGGGAGGGACAATTTTGTAGGATGTTTACAAATGAGAGAGAGAGAGAGAGAGAGAGAGAGAGAGAGAGGGATGGACCTCCAAAGCAAGACGTAGGAAGTAGAGTCAGGTGCACTGGGAAGAAAAAGGTGGATTGCCTTTGAATAGGAGGGGGACTGTGTCTCCTGAGAATAGAGAAAAGTATTATGAAGAGAAAGTATGTAAGCCAATGTGTGCTTGTGTGAGAAAGATGATTCCTGACTGCTTTGATTTTCTCTCTGCTGAGTATAAGGAGGGTAGGAAAATAGAGGATAAGAATAGGGAGGAAGAGATATTGGAGAGTGTGTGGCCAAAGACAACAAAAGGGCTTGACTGTGGCCTAGAAAGACACACACTGGATGGAGATCATAAACATGCAGTGGTGCCTGTCAGCTGTTGTGCAATTTCTTCCCTCAGTACTATCATTAACATTTTTATAAAAACTTGAACAAGTGATCTTATTAATACTGTAATTTCTTATTTCTATAGCTATATATGACTTTCAAGTCTTTATTCTGGAAAAGAGTTTGCTAACCATTGGTCTAAAGAAGAAATCAGTTAGAAAATTAGCTACATATTGGTCCATGAGCAACTACCCTTGTTCAAAATTATCCTATTTAGATAATGCAGAATTGATTGGTTGTTTTTATTCTCTGTGGTATAAAACAATCATAAGGTGATATAGATACAGAAGTAATTGGCAGCTTCTAAAGTGAATGCCTTAAATGAATTTACTGGAAGACCATTTCTCTTTTGAGTCATAAGTGAGTAGATGTGGTTGTTATATATACCTTATACAAGCAGCTCATGCAGCTCAACACGAAGAAAACAAACAACCCAATCCAAAAATGGGCAGAAGACCTAAATAGACATTTCTCCAAAGAAGATATACAGATTGACAACAAACACAGGAAAGAATGCTCAACATCACTAATCATTAGAGAAATGCAAATCAAAACTACAATGTGGTATCACCTCACACCAGTCAGAATGGCCATCATCAAAAAATCTACAAACAATAAATGCTGGAGAGGGTGTGGAGAAAAGGGAACCCTCTTGCACTGTTGGTGGGAATGTAAATTGATACAGCCACTATGGAGAACAGTATGGAGGTTCCTTAAAAAACTAAAAATTGAATTACCATATGACCTAGCAATCCCACTACTGGGCATATACCCATAGAAAACCATAATTCAAAAAGACACATGCACCCCAATGTTCATTGCAGCACTATTTACAGTATCCAGGTCATGGAAGCAATCTAAATGCCCATCGACAGACGAATGGATAAAGAAGATGAGGTACATACATACAATGGAATATTACTCAGCCATAAAAAGGAACGAAATTGGGTCATTTGTAGAGACGTGGATGGATCTAGAGACTGTCATACGGAGTGAAGTAAGACAGAAAGAGAAAAACAAGTATCGTATATTAACGCATATATGTGGAACCTAGAAAAATGGTACAGATGAACCGGTTTGCAGGGCAGAAGTTGAGACACAGATGTAGAGAACAAACGTATGGACACCAAGGGGGGAAAGCGGCAGGCGGTGGGGGTGGTGGTGTGATGAATTGGGCGACTGGGATTGACATGTATACACTGACATGTATAAAATGGATGACTAATAAGAACCTGCTGTATAAAAAAAAAATGTGCCCTCTTGATAAAATGTTTAAAATAAGTCATTAAAAAAAAGTTTGTATTGTGAGAAAAAAAAAGACTGGACTTAGTCATGAAAACACTCACTCACCCTTATGTTTGTCTTTTAGCCTCTTTCTCATATCTGTGTTGTTTTTGGTAGGGTGACAGAGAAAAGCATTAAGAGTTATAAACTTGGAAGGGAAGACAGGAGACATTTGTAACCTGGAAATATCCACCCAGATATATTTTAGTTTATGTTGAAGATTAGATGCATTACTTTAAGGAAAGCAGCTAAACATTTTTTTATTTAAAGGCAAAGCAAATTGTTTGCATATAACTAGGGGTGAAAAGCTTGCTTGCAAACTAATTTTAAAAATATTTTCTTTTTCCAAATGACTTATCCCAACATACAAGTGAAGTCAGAGGCTATTCTTATTGGGAAAGACAGTATGTGAAGAAAAAACATCCTGGACCCAGAGATATAAAGTAGGGATTTGAGGCTTAGTTCTGACATTTACTAAATCTTTGGTTTGGGGCAAGTCATTTAAACTCTCCAAGTCAGAATTTCCTACTTGTAAAACGAGAATAAGGCCTATTGTCCGGGAAGCTTGTGTGAAAATAAAATAATGACATAATACTTCTGAAGGTGTGTGGCAAAATATAAAGTGCTCTATAATACTGTTTTTGTTTGAGATATCCCTGAGACAAAATTTCCATCTCCGATCATTTTAATCATTTTGTTTCCATACATTTCTACTAGTGTGGAGACATTTGGTTCTTGGTAATAGAAAATTCAGTATAGACAGATCAAGCCTAAATTCATGTGAGGCATGGTATTTTGATTTGCCATCATACAAAACACTTTAGAAAGTTCAGAGAACACAAGAGGAAAAAATAATTCATAGATCCATAGACCTATCACTTAAAGAGTGGGTATTATTTTTTCAATCTCCATTTCATTGGTTATATTTTGAAGTTTTTTTGAGATTTTATATATATATATATTTACTTTTATTAATCTACAAACATCGCATTTTTCTGTGATACCGCAGCCTTTACAGACATGAGTTCAAACTGTTCCACTATATGGACTTATCACTCATTAATCATTTGATGTATTTTTAGTTTTTTACTATTATGTATAATGAACATAAACCTTTGTTGAATTTAGAACTTTTTAATCCCCATGGGACTTACTTCTTAGGTATATATTACTGGAGAGATTTACTATTTGCTATTTTGTTACCTCAAGCCTTCAATTTCATTTATTTTCTTTCAAAGATAGTGTCTTTAAAAAAAAAATCAATTGACTGAATAAATGTACTACAGTAGATGATGTTAATTCCCAGGAAGCTGCACTCTTCATAAGGTTCAGGCTGTTTCTTGCACCATAAAATCCCCCTGGTTACCTAACATAGTATTTTAGAAGGAGTTGGCACCTAATTTGTAGCATGACCTGCTTGTCAGTTTAGAAAGCTAGTTCACTGTCCGAGCTGGAGATATTGGTCTCTTCCAATGGCTATGTAGAGAAATGGAGTCACGCAGTGTCTCTAATGTTTTGTCATATGAGAGAGATTATTTCAAGGCTAGTTGGGCAAATGATAATGTAGGCAGAGCACATCCACAAATTAGATAAACAGATGGGCTTTTATTGCCGGAAATAATTTGTTCTTGGAAGGAACATCTAACACTGGTGACTGTCATATTCTGACAGCAGAGTGACAGCTGGGATAGGAGTCAGAACTGACCCGGCACATTTCTGAAGGATGACATCTCTGAAGCAAATGGGTAGTAGTTATTTATTAATACAGTACATTTGGTAAATTATTTATCTCAAATCACATTTACTTAGTTATATTACTCATTCCTAAATATCTTAACTTTTTATAAGCAATGACTACTGGAATTCTCACTGGTGCTAAATCTAATCTTAGTTCACAGACAGTTCTGTTATCATTTCAAATAGCTACAATCAGGAGCATTTCATTACAGTGAAACGCATGGTGTGAAGTACAAATCAGATGTGACACCTTATTACTTACTTAAGAATGGCCTTCAATCCTCAAAATTCTAGATAAGTGATGCAATATTATTTATATCTGTTTGTACTGTGAAAAATTTCAGGTAAGGAACTACTTCTCACGTAGTTCATACATTTCATTTCTATCTTCCAAAGCCCAGTGCTAACGTCATAAACAGATTCATAATAACTGCTTGCTGGTAGATGGATGGATGGATGATGGATGGATAGCAGGAAAAATCATTCCCTCTATCTCCAGTTATTGCCAAATTTGTTACTTGGTTCTTTAGTGTCTAAGCTTGCTTGAATTCCAAAATTCTAGTAACAAGTGGGTCATTCTTTAATTTACTTTCTCATTCACTCCACAGCTATGTTTTGAAAGTCTACCATGTATGTGCTCAACACTGCAAATGGTCTCAACACAGCATAACCTAAAAAGTTCAATTGCTGCTCTGAGATTGTAAACTGATAAGAGACGTGGTATGTGCCACTACCAAAGTACTTATGATGAACACCTAATTTGAATGGGGAAGGTGGGAGGGAGGCAGGGAGGAGACAGTGAATGAGAAAGAGACAGAGAGAGAGAGAGAGACAGAGAGATGGAGAATGGCTTTGGGAAATAACCATAAACCATTTAGTGATTTCATTCAATAAAGATTGTTTAGAGTATCAGCTTTGTCAGACTCTATTGATGGACCTCAGAGTAGCAGTAGCGAACAAGAAAGACACAGTTGCTAGCCTTGCAGACTTCAACATTTGAAGGGCAAAGCTTACTCTCTGGTTGAACTAAAAAATTGGTTCAGGTAAGTCAGGCAGGGAGTGGTGGGCTTCAGGGAATAAGACTCCCCAGTGCTGATGAATGGACAACTGATTTGTATGATTGATAATGCAGAAATCCATCTTTCCAATGTCCTCAAAAAAACTTAATTAACCTGAAATAAATCCATCTAGAGGAAGTCAATTAAGTATTTGAATCATAGTGAGCATTTACACTACGCCTGATATTTTCTCAACACTATCTTTTTAACCCTTCTTGGAGTGACTGTAAACTCTATTCTGCAGATGAGGAATCTTAAGTTTAAGAAATATTAAGAAATTCTACCAAAACAACACTGCAAGTATATGGCTTAGCAGGGATTAAAAATGAGATTGTAAAATTCTGGTCTTTCTTGACTGCTTACATTTATAACAGAGTTTTTAAAGCAAAAGGAAAAGAGAAGGTGCTGAAAATTTTGTCATTTGATTACACAACACAAAATGCAATAAATAAAGCAGAGAAAGTGAGAAGTCAAAAGAAAATATATTAATTACATATATAGCTTTAAAGAAGTGTTTATTGCTTCTTTTAATATAAATGCTCAACCTGGCTTTCTCAGTGAAATCTTCTCAGTTTGCTATTAAACATTCCCATTCTCAACATAACTCATTACACACTCTGTGCTTACGATAATTTATAGATGCTCATGGTTCCAGGAAGGGAATGACCTTTGTCAATACTGTATAAATAAGACATAAGCCTTCTAGGGTTTTCAAATCAGAGTGAAATTCTTTCAGGTTTTATATAGGAAGAGTGACAGATCACAGATTTATTTATTAAAGCTAAAATAGTTCAAATCACATAAACACTACCAACATGTTGTCTGTAATACCACAATCAGCGTTCAGAGTAAAACAATATTTTTTTAAAAAAAGCACATTTGAACATTACGAAGAAAAATCTCTGCTGTTTCATGTTGGGAGAAAGTCCATAAAAGTTCAAACCATAATATGCTACTAAATCCCAATTACTCTTTGTAATTACTACCATTAAAACTATTATGTAGTTTTATTTATTTGGGAAAACATGTTGATAGTTCATCTTTTCTTGGTTCTAGTTCTAACGTAGTGCAGTAGATGAAGAATAGAAGACTTTGTAGGATATCAGTTATTTCAAGGTTTTTGTTTAAGGCATCTTTCCTTTAATCAAACAAAGAATTTGTCAAGCATATAACAGGAACTTATAGTTTAGCTTTTTGGACAATGAAATGCTCAAGCTATGAACAAATCAAAGAAGGTCAAACCCAGCATGAATCAAATTAGTGCAAAAGGATAGGTGAAATTTTAAGAACCGTATATTAGGACTGTTCTTTCTCTCTATGAGAGGTGAAAGGGAAAAACTCTTTCTCTGTACTCACACGCCTGACACTAACTACCTAGAGTTAGCACAGACCCCACAGGTTAAGGGCTCAGTCCCAGAGGACCCTCCCCACTTCAGATGCTAATCTCAAAGTCTGGACCTCCTACACTTCTGGCCAGCCAGTTATATATCAGGGGTGATCACAACCCCCTCCTAAGATTCAATAATTGGCTAGAATGGCTCACAGAACTCAGGAAAGCACTTTACTTACTATTACTAATTTATTTTAAAGGATATAACTCAGAAACATTCATGTGGAAGAGAGGCAAGATAGGACAAGATATGTGGGAAGGAATGTGGTGCTTCCATGCCCTCTCCAGGGATGCCATTCTCCTAGCACCGAGACATGCTCACCAAACCTGAAGTTCTCTGAATCCCCTTGCTTAAGGTTTTTATAGAGGTTCCATTAAATAGGCATGACTGAGTAGATTACTGACCATTGCTGATTAACTCACCCCAGTTCTTCTCCCCTCCCCAGTGGTCAGGGAGTGGGGCTGAAAGTTCTAACCCTCTAATCACTATGTTGTTTCCCTGGCAACCAGCCCCCATCCTCCAAGATAACCTCATTAGCACAAACTCAGGTTTGGTCAAAAGGGGCTTACTATAAATAACAAAAGACGTTCCTCTCACCCCTATCACTCAGGAAATTCCAAGGGTTTTAGGAGTTCAGTGCCAGGAACCAGAGATAGAGACTAAATACTATACATATTTCTTATTATGCCACAGAAGTGATTCAGTTTAATCATTAATGACTGGATATACGTAATTCCAATAATCGGGTTGTACAAATAATGAATATGGCTGTTTCCAAGAGTGTGACTCAAAATACTGATGACTTGCAAGGAGTATGAGGTTTTTAAACTGAAGAAGGAAAGAAAAAGCCAGGAGGATAGAGCTAGGGAGGTGGTAAGTAAATGTTCATATGGTTAAAATTGTTCTGCTTTATTGAATATGCATATTTTATGTATACAAATAATGAAAGGGTAAGGAAATTTAGGTCTTACTCCGGACAGCTACTCACATGCTATATCAATATAATGTATATTGTATGGGTAAAAATTACCCATATGTTAATATGTACAAAATGTGTAGGAGAGCAGAAAAATAGAAATGTGGTCTCCAACCTTTGGAAATGTGAAAATATATTTTAAAAACTAAATTAAAAATGCAATATATATCTATATCATTGAAATCCTTTTAAAACTGCTTTCATCTATCACACAGAATTATAATTTTTTTTTTTTTAAATCTAGAGAAACAGAAGCTAGATAGATTAGGTCTTATGACACTCAAATATTCTTCATTTGATATCAGTTGGAAAAGAAAACTTGAGTCATTCAATGTATTAGTCATCCACAATAAAAATGGTATTGTATTTTAATTTGAAGTTCTTTTTAAATTGGCTGTTTTAATTATCAGTATGTCATTCTTAACAAAAAAAATAGAAAGTAATTAAATAAAAATGAATATGTTTCAGAGTTCACTAGAGAAAGAAAAGATGGCTATCTCCTTCTAACTTTTCCAATAGTTAATTATGTTAGTAATATATTTTCATTATAAAAAATCAGAAAATTCACATAAGCCAAAAAAATAATTGGTATATTTATATTCTTCTCCTAGAGATAACTACTACTAACCTTTGGTAAAGTTTCTCCCAGACTTTTTTCATCACATGTTATTAATTAAATATTTTTATAAGATCAGGCAGCATATGATATTTTTTCACTAAATTATATATGAAGAACATGCTTCTACATTATAAAAGTGTCCTTCAATATCACTTGTAACAGTGTTTTATCTTACTTATGAATAAATCATGAATTATTTAATTGCTATAACAACATTTAAAGGGAATTTAAATGCCTAGAAGAGGCCAAGCAGATAACCTAATCTTTGAACTAGACAATAGCACTTGTGAAACAACCAGAGAACCCAAGCCTAGTCTAATGGATTTTAAGTTTAATTTAAAATAAAAACAGAAACAAAAATCACATTTTTAAATCAAGAAAAAAATAGAAATATTTATTTTGCAGCATATCTGATAATTCACATATCTGAAGACTTTAAAGGGTCTAATCCAGCTGAGACCCAAATTATTTTGTACTTTTTAGATTTTTTAGCCCCTGATTTTATGATATTAAAAAATTCTGAGAAGTCTGACCTGGGGGTATATAACTCTACAGCTGATTTCCTTTTCCTTCTGCAAGGTTCCTTGCATTGACCTTTTTCTTTTTCCAAATTGTTTGAGACTTACAGAAAACTTACAAAGATAGCACAGAGAATTTTATTTGCTTTTCACCAAAATTTTCTAAGTATTAAAATATTAATATTTCACCACATTGGCTCCTCTCTCTCTCTGTATGTGTATATGTGTGTGTGTGTACATATCTATCTATCTATCTATATATAGATAGATAGACAGATATGGTGTTTCTAAATTTGTGGTTTGCTAGATTATGTAAGTGTTTTTAATTAAAATCACAACTCCTCCTAACTTAGACAAATAATTGCATATACTTTCCCCCAACGGTCTTATTTAAAGCAGAGAAAAAAATCCTTATAATCTTACTTTGCTGTTTGTTTGTCTTACTGGTAGATATTTTTCTAGTATGCTTTTTCACTGAAGATATAGTGGCTTAAGGATTATTAATGCATGTGAGGATCTCAATTCTGATGTTGCAAGACCTTTTCTCCTTTTAACAAGTGATGATCAATACCCACAGTTTTTGGGTCCTGGTATCAGCAAATGCCTCTAAGACAGCTGTGGCTTCCTTTCTTGTTTATCACTTTAGTTTCAACTTATTTTCATTTTTGCTTTATTTGGATTTTTACCTTAACCTATTGAGAAATCTCTTACGCATTTAAAGATATGTTTGTAAAAATGTATTCAGCGTTTCTAGAAGTTTAATAGTGCATAGTTTTTCATGACATCAAAGCAGCCATATTGCCAGAACAATTCTAAATAACAGTTTTAAATATAACATCTTCAACTGTTTTCCTTGAATATAATTTTCACTATTTTTTCATGAGTCTGGAAAATAAAAATTAGCAAGAACTTATCATACTTATTGTTATAGATTCTTCTTCTCAAAGCACTGATGAAATCACTGTATATCAAACAGTTAATTTTATTGATATTCTCCTCCACCAATTAAACTGAGTATTTCTTTGGACATTTTGAAGATAAATCCTATCTTGGGTATGCAGATATTTTGTTGTTTTCTTAACATTCAAATAAGTTATCATATTTTTCAATATTTCTTGTGATGGCCTGCTAGTTTTAGACAAAAAGATAACAAGTAATAAATTTCTGAGCAACATATTAAAGGAAATGAATGCTTAAATGATATTTGACACTAGCAGAACTGGAAAGTGAGTTGATCAGAATCACACTGGTTAGCCTGGAAAGTGAGTTTTTAACAGAAAGCAAATTTGGCAGTGCTAACTCTGAACTATTCATTGGCTATGACATGATTTGACATTATAATCGTTCACTTTACATTCTTTGTACTAATTCTTTATATGTAGTAAGCAAACTTGTCTTTACATTTTGGCTTCCCATGTGATTTCCTACAAAGAACATAAGTCGGTCAAGGAAACTATAAATCTTGTCTGCTTAGCAGTTATATTTCTTTTTGCATGTTACTAAATTAGCATTCAGTTTTGCATTAGCTTGTGTGAGCTTGGCTGGCCTGAGACCATCTGGGAAAGACTGAAAAACAAAAAATGAAACCTGAAATATTGTGAACACAGAGACCCTGGGATGCTATATACATTACCAGCTAGTCAGCTACCCCTTAAATGACTCCTGTGCCTTAGTCATGTAAGCAGTCATTCATTTCTGTCATTATTCATCCAATAATAGATTTATCCATCCACCCATCCATCCATTTATCCATTCACTGAACCAGTACTTATTAAATAGCTCTGTATATCTAGCTTTGCGCTAGCTGGTAGTAATAAAGAGACAATTATTTCCTACAACCTTTCTTTAGAAGGGAGGCAGATATGTGAAACATATAAACATAATCATGTATTACAAGCATAAAAATAGAAAAATGTGTGGTATTCAGTAGGGTCACAAAGGAAAGAGTGAGCGATTCTACTTAGTTTACCCTGTAGAACAAAAAAGAGGAAACAAATATTTGTAACTCTCCCAATATCATCAATTTCTTTCACTTTCTCTGAAATTATGCCTTTAGTTATGAGAGGATATGAATTGATCCTGAGTATATTTTGACTATGGGAAAACATGCAAATGAGTAAAAATGAAATGAATAAAAGTAGGCAAAATTTTAAAAGTCACACTACAATAGCTGTAATTTTGGAAATATTTCCTCATTTAAAAAGTATATGTTGAACACCAACATGTATTGATATAAGACATAATTTAATCACTGAATTTTGTGACTAAAAATTATGCATCAATAGCTTTGAACGTGGCCCTTTCTATTTTTGGAATATGTTCTAGATTATTATTTATTAGACTGAATTTTTCATGTTAAATTTTAAACTATTGGAAGAAACCATCATTACAAATCTACAGCTTTTTAGGTTCATACTCTTATTACGTCAATTTTGAAACAACTACAGTATATATATTATTACACAGATCAAGAAGAGCTTAAAAATGTTTAATAGTGCTTTCACCAATAAATGAAACATCTATGTTTAACAATTGAGTTTTAACCTTTGAAACATATAAATGCCATATAGACATATATATATATATATATAACTTTATCTGTCCATAAAAAGAGAACTTATTTTTTAAAATATGAAGGAACAATGTTTGTTTTTTTGAGAGACTAAATTTTGTGCTCAATGATTATGAGGTAAGAAAAGAACTTAGAAATTTAACTGGACACACTGGTCATGAGCCAATACTAGATTTCCATGAATTATGGGATCTAAAACTACTGATCTGACATTTGCAAGGGTAGCTTACAAAATTTGTTTTAATTGTTCCATTACAAAGTTTGATTGTTTTTGCAAATATTTGGCTATGGCTTAAGAATTTTAGATATTTATTTATATTTTAAGATTACTGAGGAAATATATGATGTCTTCACTTCCTAATACAGTACAAAAAGTTACTAGTGTTGTAATTTTGATTCTAATGGCTGATACTTAACAAAGAGTATAGATTGTTTTAAATTATTTTACTAAACTGACATCACAAATCCTATGTACATTCTCAAACTTGTTTATTAAGTTAGAACAGAAATTAGCACATTTCAAGTATGCTCATTCAAAAATCACAAAGTTTAAGGATTTAAATTTCACTCATACTTCGTGAGTATTTCCTTATTTACGTAAAAGGCGTAGTGTTGAGTAATGTAAATAATATAAGGCTTGTTTCATGGAGAATCAAATATGGTAACTGTGATAAATACAGAATAGAGATATGAGGCAAAGGGCTGGTATGGAGGAGAGAGTGATGGGCGGTTCTTGATACAAGACAGTCTTTCAGAAGAGTTCTTGCTTGAACTAGGCTTTTGATGACAAATAGAAATTTTTTCAGGTAAATGAGGGTGGTGAAAAAGGTTATTGACCACAGAGGAAAACAGAGTAGCACATTCAAGAAACTATATGTCGTTCAGTATCCTAGTATGCAAGATGCAGATTCACAGCAGGAGGTAGGAGATGAGTCTGGAATGCAGATTTGGTCAGATTCTACAGGATCTTGCAACCCAAGCTAAGATCTTGTGATGTGGATAATGGCAAGCCACTGAGACACAGATAAAGTCTATCTTTATTGAAAAAAGGTTATTGACCACAGAGGAAAACAGAGTAGCACATTCAAGAAACTATATGTCGTTCAGTATCCTAGTATGCAAGATGCAGATTCACAGCAGGAGGTAGGAGATGAGTCTGGAATGCAGATATGGTCAGATTCTACAGGATCTTGCAACCCAAGCTAAGATCTTGTGATGTGGATAATGGCAAGCCACTGAGACACAGATAAAGTCTAGAAATTGAGGTAAAAACACTCAAACACACACACACCCCTCCCACACACTACTTTTCACCTTAGCAGATATGTTATTTACTTCATATTTCTAAAAGAGAAAAAGAAAACAACTGAATCTTCTCAAAGTCTTACCAATTTTAGTTTTGGAAAGGACCATAGGAGGTTTTAAGGCCAATCTCCATTTTGTGCAGATAAAGAATTTATGTTTCTAAGAAGCTAAATGAGGTTCTTAAACTCTTACCAAGGACCAGATGCAGAGCTGGACTAGAACACAGGTCCTCTAATTAACTGTCCAGAATTATTTGAAGATTCAAAATCATTGTGACTTGGCAAGATTGTTGCAAAATATTGATGCTTGGTACTGCTTGATCCCAACCATCATTTGCCTACCATAGCTCGTCTTTAGCTTTCATTAATTCAGGTTTTTAAGGTTCCTTGCCTTTAAGATTGATCGTTGTCATATGCGCTGTTCGTAGAAGTAGCATTTGGTTTTCACGTGGCTTCTTTTAATCTCAGTATGATTGAAAACAACATGAATGTTTCTGGTGAATATCTATGCCCTAACGCCAGCATGGAAGTCCAAATACAGAATAGCTGTGCATTGCCAGAGACCCAAGACTGAAACAGAAGGAGGTGCCGAAGGTCTGATGACAAGAGTCAAGGTTTTTGGCTTACCTGTGAAGGAAAATTAACACATGGGCTTTAAATGAAAAAATCCCATCTTCATGCAAAATGCAGCAACATTAATTACAAGAGTAAAGTCTATTCATATCTTACTTCAGAAGAAGGTGGGTTATTTTTCATTCTGGATGCGCTGATTGTTATTCAATAACCTTGTTGGATTTTGCCCTTAACTGCATTTATCAACTATGAGAGTTGCTCAGAAAATAAGTTTATAAGTTTAATTACCAGAACATTATGCAGAATGCAGGAAATTTGATGGTGGTTTTATATTCT
Source organism: Leucopleurus acutus (assembly GCF_964270905.1). Classification (NCBI taxonomy): domain Eukaryota; kingdom Metazoa; phylum Chordata; class Mammalia; order Artiodactyla; family Delphinidae; genus Leucopleurus; species Leucopleurus acutus. The sequence continues at coordinate 28,987,612 of NC_139149.1, forward strand.
GCTGGCATGTGAGGGAACATTTCAAAGGGCTCAGTTCTGATTGTTTGTGACATGGTGTCTCCTTAATTAAGAATGGCTGTTCTGCATGTCTCCTTCCCACACAACGTACATGCCAAGATTTAATTTTTTTAGCTCACCTTTTTTTCAACAGCAAAAATCAAGATCAACTTGCTGATGTGTTGGAAAAAATGCTAGTACTTAATTTCAAGCTGCTATTTAAGAAAGAAGCTCTTCCACCAATATAAGCTGACTTTAGTTTTTTAAGAAAATGTATATCATGTGTGTTTCTGAATGTGTTTGTGGTTGTGTGACAATGATAAACTGCTCAGTTCTTCTCTCAGAGCTGTCACTGCATCATTGAATTTATTTTGTCTTTCAGGTTTCACTCTGACACTTAAAGGGAATATATGCTTTACATGTTTGCTTGGGGTGCATGATTAAGAGATGAACACTCTCCTATCTATTTCCTGAGATTCAGAAACAATAGCTTGAAGAAAACAACCTGGAAGACTGGGAATGGAAGCGTATGTATACCTAACAGTCTGCTATGTCCATACAGTTAACATTTGATGGTTACTGTTTCCCTCCATTAGTTAACCTAAGATAACTGATCAGTCTATGAAATTATTGAAGATCTATTTTCACAAGCCAACAGTTTTTTTTTAGAAATTGAAATTTCATGAAAATAGAGAAAAAGGAAGATTTCTTTTTGACATTTTTATAATTCCAGGAAGGTTGGGGGAATTCTTAGGTAGCTAAGGCCCCCAGAGTCTTGGACAACAAGAACCCTAACTACTTCTCTAACCTGTTCTCATATCACTCTTCTCCTGGCTATGTTCCTGCCATGCCAATCATCTTTCTGTTCCTCAAGCAGTTCTCACTCATTTTTACTGCAGGTTATTTATCCTTGCCATTCCCTCTACCTGAAATAATCTTCCACGGATCTTAAATAGCTGACTCCTGGTTGCCATTCAGGTCCCAGTTCAAATGGCCTTTCCTCAGATAGGTTATGCTGATAATCTAATCTACAGCACTGGGCTCCCTAATACCAATCACTCTCTTTCTCTGTCTCTTCAAACTTCCTTTATTCTGGTCGTAACACTTAGATGTATCAGAATGTATCTAGTTGCTGATTGTCTGTCTTCTCCTTGAAAATGTAAGGACTTTGGTGGTCCCTGTCACCATCACATTCCCAATAGAGTAAGTCCCCTACATACGAATGAGTTCTGTTCTGAGAGTGTGTTCGTAAATCCAATTTGTTCATGAGTCCAACAAAGTTAGCCTGGGTACCCAACTAACACAATCAGCTATATAGTACTGTACTGTAATAGGTTTATAATACTTTTCACACAAATAATATATAAAAGACAAACAAGCACAAAAATAAAGAAAACATTTTTAATCCAGTACCTTGAAAAGTAACAGCTACATCACCACTGCTTTTATGCTTGCTTCCTGGGCTTGAAATAAAGATACTCTACTGCTGAGCTCTATACAGTACTCCACAGTAAAGAATACAAAAGCACAACCACTTGTAGAGGATGCACACACGTGACAATGTATGCCAGACACATGAACTAACTTACGTGATTGGGCATGCGAACACACATTCGCATCTCTGAAAGTTCGCAACTTGAAGGTTTGTATGTAGGGGACTTACTGTATTTAGAAGGGTAGTAGCTCAAAAATATTGGTAGACTATAAGAAAGAACAAATGGAGCATCCTGTGTGTGGAGTTTTCTGTAATACATCCAATACATTTTTGTCCTAAACTGGCCGTTACAAATTCAAATGCCTACAGAGGTCAGGCAAATAATATAACTGAAGATAGGCCAGGTATCATGATTGACAGCGATGGGAAGGGGAAGATTCTGACAAATTGTGGAACATTAGCCCCACCTACACTCAGTTCTAACTATCATTTATTACCATGAATTTGGACTCCAAATTGCCAGAGTTTATGTATAATTCTTAAATTTTAATGTTGGCAAAATAAATCTTCTATTTAAAATTTTATTAGCCAAAAATATACCTCTATGCTATTGCTGAACCTATTGCTGAACTTATGTATGGCTGAACCTCTTGTTTGCAGCTTCAGCTATGAAATTAAATGTGACTGTGAGAGAGTATCAAAAAATCCCAGGGGGAAAAAAATCTTCGAAAATTTGATATGACATGTCACTCCAAATAAGCTATGTTTTATGTGACATTTCCATCCATAAAGACTAATTCAGTTGTAACTGAAACCCCAAAATAACAGTGGTCTGAACAAGGTACAAGTTTATTTTTCTCTCATAATGAGACATGGTTTGTTTCTTTGTAGACCAGGAATCTGGTCTCCTTCAACTTAATTGCTTCACCACCCTTACAAATGAGTTTTACCTCATGGTCCTCAATAGCTGTTTCAGTTCAAGATATCAGATCTGCATTTTGAAAGAAGAATAAATTTTGTGACAGAAGCAAAAAAAAGAGAGACATCAGATTTGTACTGCAACCAGCAGAAAGAAGGAAGGGGATGAAAGAAAAGTGGTAAAGAATATCTGTCACTCAACTCTTAAGCCTGTGACCTTCAAATTGGAAGGCAGGTTACCATAGGATGAATGGTCATGTATTTAAAAAACCCAGCATCTTTCAACCTTGAGAAAAAAAAAAGATGGTGTGAATTAGACTTGTTCTCTGAATACAATTATCACTGGCTCTAGTTAACGTTCCTGAGTCCCAGATACAAACTAATGAAGATCGATAGCCTTGTTATGTGCTGAGAACCTTTCTAATGGTGTAACCAAGGACCTGAATCAGGAAACAGGAAACAACCTTAATTCTTTCTGCTTAATATGATGCAGCTTAATAAATATTTCATATGTGAAATGATCTGCTGGGATGTGTGGTTTTTTTGAATGATGAGTTGAAAAGTGAAGGGGGAAAAAAACACAGTCATTCAGCTGGTTAAAGTCTCTACATGACACCAGGCTATTATTTTAACTGACATTGGCACTCAACTACCTGGGCTATTGTTTTCCCATTGCCTACGCATATCTTTAAGAAGGCCATCAAGTCTCAAAACAGAAATATCCAGAATGGAAAAACATCCACCAAAGATAGAATGCACAAATTCTGGGATGTGATGGTTTTGCAACCTGGAAAGGAGCCACTTTCAACTGCATGATATCAACAGAGAAGCTGAGAACACTAAAAAAGGATGAGAAACATCTGATTGTTCCATGTTGGTATGGTCATTCACATTTCTTCTGATTTTGAGATGTTCTTAAACTTTCTGTACCTGTTTCCTCATTCAGTACCTGAGTATTACACTTCAAAGAGTGTTACAAGTGTAAAATTACATTTGTAATGTGCTGAGCCTCTAGACAGTAAAAAAAAAAGTGTCAATTCACTTTTTCCTGGTTCTTTCCTTTGTAGCTAATCGAAATTAGATACATGGTTTCCTAGGAAGAGAGGAAAATCCCCATTCAGTTTGCCTACCACTGATTTTGGCCACAACTGTTCCGACTGAAGCTTGGGGGAGAAAGAAAAGATGTATGTGGATGCTGTTTTATACAGATAAAACTGTCTGAAATGTGAAGGGTGATAGAAAAATATGATTTTCTTAGCTTAGCTTGATGACTGATAGGCCACCATTAGAGATATTCCCAAGAGTTAGAGTACAGTCATAAAATTAGCCTTAATCAAATGATAGCACTTATCTGACGTAAGTCCTCACGATGCCCTTTAATTTCAACATACAGTAACTCATCAGTAGAACTAGAAATCATCTGGCAGAGAACAAAAATTCTTTCTAACCATCTTCCTCCATCCTCAGAAGCTCCTTTCACATGTGCTCAGGTATCTCTGCATTAGAAATGAAAAATCTTTGCTGCAGTCTCTTATCTCAAGCTATTGCCCTATCACACCTCTGCTTTTTTCTACTCTACTTCTTCTTACCACTTCTTTATTTCTCAACAACTTTTAATCTGATTTCTGACTGCATAACTCTATTGAAATATAGACACTAATATCCCCCTCTCTTTTTAACTCTTACATCTTTTGCTTATATTTCATTCTTCCTATAGGTTCAGTAGTATTTAGCATTTTAAATATCCCTTTTTACTTGAAATTCATCTCTCTCTTTGCCTCTCTGGCCCTGAATCCTCTCATTCACCTTATACTTCTCTGGATAATCTTTCTGCCTCTTTGGGTAGTTCTGCATTCTCCTACCTCCTAAATTTAGCATCTTCCAAACCAGATTTCTGTTCCTTTTACATTTGAAGGTTAGGGTTAACTTTTACAGACTTATTCTCTTTAGACTGGCTGCTACAAAGCTTCAAAGAAACTGGCTCCGCTGAATGCTTAAAGGCAAGCAATCCTGGCAGAGGGCTGCAACATCAGGTCAGAGCAATGATTCTGCCAAAGTGAAGAGCTGTAGCCACATTACATGCTCGGTGGCTTGAACCCCAGTCCCTGATCATAGCAGTGAAGGAACTAAGACTCCCACAGCCATGAATAGTGGAGTGCTGGAACAGAATTCTACTAGTTTTGCAGCTGTATTTTCAAAGCTTGGACCTCCGTTTCCTGATCACCCCAGGGGACGGTGTTCTCTCAATCAGTGAGTGTTTCAATTCTGGATTAAGCTTGGAGCTAAGGTTCTTCCATATCATGCTATCATTGGGCCTCAGTCCCTGATTATGCCATGGGAAGGCTGGCACTTCCCCAGTCAAGGAGCTTAGAAGCCCTCCAGACCTACAACCAGGGATGCTCTCCAGGAGTCTAATGTCCAGACTTTTGCGTGCTGTCACAGAATGCAAAGAGCCATGGAAGCCTGCAGACCTGCCACTGCTCTCTTTTTGATGAATGTTCTCCATTGATGCTGATCCAGAAGGCTGGTGTGTTTGCTTCCTGATAATTCACCTTTGCTTGATCCATAACATTCTTTTCCTCCAGGAATCCATCCACTCACGACTTTCTTCTACACTTATGCCAAGATCCAGAGTAGAGAGTATGATTTATGAAATCTTGTGTCTCTGCTCCCTAGCATGCTGGCTGGTACAGGTAATAGTTTTACTCTACCAAACTCAACAAGTTGGCAGCAGGACGCCACAGGCCTTTTTTGGATAGGTGAGTGAGAAACATCATCTGAGCAGTTCTTTTAGAGATTCATTTTCCATCAAGAATAGTTCTGCTTACTTCCTATCTTTGTGAAGAATGCAATAACTGACTCTGTCATCCAAGCTCAATACCTTGGAGTCATTTCTGAATCTTCTGTCAGTTTCCATGTTGGTGACAGTGGATTAGGGCAGACAATGCTGGTTATAAATTTTGATTGCTCTACATTGGCATCTCGCATTGGATGTCTTACAAACTGCGAGTAGGAAACAAAGTACAAAACAGCTACACAATAGTAGCTTTTTACCTTCTGTTATTATTATGCCCTTTTTTTCTTTTTGTAAATGACTTGCCTCCTCATCTAAATTAAAAGCACTTTAAGGGCAGTGACCTCATATGCCCACAATAACTAGAACCATTTTGTGTGTAATTGCTGCTTAAGAAATATCGTTTGATTTTGATTAGATGATGATAGTGCCGAGGTCAAACTTTCAGTTACACAAGAGGATAAACGCATGAGGGAGAGAAGCATCACAAGGCAAGGAGGAGGGTAAAGAATTAGGAGGTGTTCAAAGATGTGTCATCCATTTCACAATTTTTATTGGAATGGGATCTTCTCAAAGAGCCTAAAACTCCACTCTGACCAATGGTCCTGAAAGTATATTGATTTCAGCTCTACTCCAGACAGCTGATGCTTTCTAGCCTGATGACAGCCTACTCTCTAATCAAACCAAGGAATCCTTCTGTTATTTCAGTCGTTGGGAATCATAGAAAATTTAGACATGGGAATATTTGTCATATTCCTTGATGCATACACATTTTTAAAAAGAAATCTCTGGAAAGAATACAAAAGAACACACCAGACAGAATAAACAGGCACACGTTTTTCTGGAGGACTACAGCTCTTACAAATGTCTGACCTTGTTTATAGGGTTCAGAGCAGCATTACTAGATTTCCCCATCTGAAATTAAAACCATCCATCTACATGCCAGCAAGTGTCTACAGATGCAGAGTCCAAGGAATCAGCTTGCAGACTAAATGCGAATTGAATGCACAGGTTACCTGCAAGCTTACTTGCTCTTGGGAGCAAGACATTTTCATACGTGCTCATCAAGTGGACCCTTGTTCTATAAGCAGCTTCATTTTGTAAACGTGCTAAGAAATGTACTGGAATTATAGAAAACATGTATCCAGAGAAAAAGGCCTGGATTCACTTGTGAAGACTGCAGTGTTATCACACAGGTGTAGGCTTATATCCCAAAGTCTGTGTGTATCAAAATAAAGTACACTGGGTAGAGACAGTTTTGCATCATTTTACCTTCCTTTTGTCTTGTCTCAAAATTCCAAGGCACGGTTTGTTTGTCTGTTTCTCTCTCCATATGTGTGTATAATCATGTTTTATGTGGTTTTTGTGGCTCAGAAACAACACACTCATTCTTTTAATGGTGATTTCTCTACTCCTTTGTTTAAATTCTTGAGTCAATTTTATCACTCACCTACAGGAAACTCTAGGAACATTAGAATCCCATAAAAGGAACTTCAAGAAATAAGTCCTTCCTTACCTCTCTGGTTTCATCAGTAATTACTCCTCATTTTGAACCCTCCACTCTAGAAATAGAATGTTATGTAGTTTTCTCAAAATACCCAACCATCACACACCTACATGCCTTTACATATGCTGCCTGGAATGCTACATACTACCTGTATGAATAATAAGTTCATACAATGTATCTAGTTTGACAAAGATACTTTTAGATAGGAAGATTCCCAGTCATTACTGTAGAAGGCAGAAAGAGAAAAAGACAGAAAGTCATTTTCCTTCTGTGTTATGGAGGAAATTTTTACTTTACCATTCTCCTCTGTGAAAGTTCTTAAGCCTCTTCAAGGCTTAGTTTCTCAACTGTAAAAATGAGGATGATAATACATATCATATGATTGCTACCAGGATTAAATAAGATTATATGAAATGTTATAGGCAGATTGGTTCAAGACAGAGGAGTAGAAGGACTTGCTATCACTCCCTCCTGCGAGAATACCGGAAACACAACTAACTGTTGAACAATCATCGACAGGAAGACACTGGAACTCACCAATAAAGATACACCACATCCAAAGACAAAGGAGAAGCCACAATGAGATGGTAGGAGGGGTGAAATCACAGTAAAATCAAATCCCATAACTGCTGGGTGGGTGACTCAAACTGGAGAACAATTACACCACAGAAGTCCACCCACTGGAGTGAAGGTTCTGAGCCCCACGTCAGGCTTCCCAACCTGGGGGTCCGGCAACGGAAGGAGGAATTCCAAGAGAATCAGACTTTGAAGGCTAGCGGGATTTGATTGCAGGACTTCTACAGGACTGGGGGAAACAGAGACTCCACTCTTGGAGGGCACACACAAAGTAGTGTGCTCATAGGGACAGGGGAAGGAGCAGTGACCCCACAGGAGACTGAACCAGACCTACCTGCTAGTGTGGGAGGGTCTCCTACAGAGGAGGGAGGTGGCTCTGTCTCACCATGAGGACAAGGACACTGGCAGCAGAAGTTCTGGGAAGTACTCCTTGGCGTAAGCCCTCCCAGAGTCACTCATTAGCCCCATCAAAGAGCCTGGGTGGGCTCCAGTATTGGGTCGCCTCAGGGTACCAAGCCTCACCCATCAGCAGTCAAGTGGATTAAAGTTTTACTGAGCTCCGCCCAACAGAGCAAAAGCCAGCTCTACCCACCACCAGTCCCTCCCATCAGGAAACTTGCACAAACTTCGTAAATAGCCTCATCCACCAGAGGGCAAAACGCAGAAGCAAGAACTAAAATCCTGCAGCCTGTGGAACAAAAAACACATTCACAGAAAGACAGACAAAATGAAAAGGCAGAGGGCTATGTACCAGATGAAGGAACTAAATAAAACCCAGGAAAAACAACTAAATGAAGTGGAGATAGGCAACCTTCCAGAAAAAGAATTCAGAATAATGATAGTGAAGTTTGATCCAGGACCTCAGAAAAAGAATGGAGGCAAAGATTGAGAAGATGCAAGACATGATTAACAAAGACCTAGAAGAATTAAAGAACAAACACCTAGAAGAATTAAATAACAAACAAACAGAGATGAACAGTACAATAACTGAAATGAAAAATACACTAGAAGGAATCAATAGCAGAATAACTGAGGCAGAAGAACGGATAAGTGACTTGGAAGACAGAATGGTGGAATTCACTGCTTCGGAACAGAATAAAAAAAAAAAGAATGAAAAGAAAAGAAGACAGCCTAAGAGACCTCTGGGACAACATTAAACTCAACAATATTCGCATTACAGGGGTCCCAGAAGGAGAAGAGAGAGAGAAAGGACCCGAGAAAATACTTGAAGAGATTACAGTCAAAAACTTCCCTAACATGGGAACGGAAATAGCCACCCAAGTCCAGAAAGCGCAGAGAGTCCCAAACAGGATAAACCCAAGGAGAAACATGTGAAGACACATAGTAATCAAATTGGCAAAAATTAAAGACAAAGAAAAATTACTGAAAGCAGCAAGGGAAAAATGACAAATAGTATACAAGGGAACTCCCATAAGGTTAACAGCTGATTTTTCAGCAGAAACTCTACAAGCCAGAAGGGAGTGGAATGATAAAGTGATGAAAGGGAAGAACCTACAACCAAGATTACTCTACCTGGCAAGGATCTTATTCAGATTCGATGGAGAAATCAAAAGCTTTACAGACAAGCAAAAGCTTAGAGAATTCAGCACCACCAAACCAGCTATACAACAAATGCTAAAGGAACTTCTCTAAGTGCAAAACACAAGAGAAGAAAAGGACCTACAAAAACAAACCAAGAACAATTAAGGAAATGGTAATACGAACATATGTATCAATAATTACCTTAAACATGAATGGATTAAATGCTCCAAGCAAAAGACACAGGCTTGCTGAATGGATACAAAAACGAGACCCGTATATATGCTGTCTACAAGAGACCCAGTTCAGACCTAGGGACACATACAGACTGAAAGTGAGGGTATCAAAATAGATATTCTATGCAAATGGAAATCAAAAGAAAGCAGGAATAGCAATACTCATATTAGATAAAATAGACTTTAAAATTAAGAATGTTACAAGAGACAAGGAAGGATACTACATAGCGATCAAGGGATCAATCAAAGAAGAAGATATAACAATTATAAATATATATGCACCCAACACAGGAGCACATCAATACATAAGGTAACTGCTTACAGCTGTAAAAGAGGAAATCAACAGTAACACAATAATAGTGGGGGACGTTAACACCTCACTTACACCAATCGACAGATCATCCAAACAGAAAATTAATAAGGAAACAGAAGCTTTAAATGACACAATAGACCAGATAAATTTAATTGATATTTATAGGACATTCCATCCAAAAACAGCAGATTACACTTTCTTCTCAAGTGCGCATGGAACATTCTCCAGGATAGATCATATCTTGGGTCACAAATCAAGCCTCAGTAAATTTAAGAAAATTGAAATCATATCAAGCATCTTTTCTGACCACAATGCTATGAGGTTAGAAATGAGTTACAGGGAAAAAAGTGTAAAAACTCCAAACACATGGAGGCTGAACAATATGTTACTAAATAACCAAGAAATCACTGAAGAAATCAAAGAGGAAATGAAAACATACCTAGAGACAAATGACAATGAAAACATGATGAGCCAAAACCTATGAGATGCAGCAAAAGCAGTTCTAAGAGGGAAGTTTATAGCTATACAAGCCTACCTCAAGAAACAGAAAAATCTCAAATAAACAATCTAAACTTACACCTAAAGGAACTAGAGGAAGAAGAACAAAAAAAACCCAAAGTTAGCAGAAGGAAAGAAATCAAAAAGATCAGAGCAGAAATAAATGAAATAGAAACAAAGAAAACAATAGCAAATATCAATAAAACTAAAAGCTAGTTCTTTGAGAAGATAAACAAAATTGATAAACCATTAGCCAGACTCATCAAGAAAAAGAGGGAGAGGACTCAAATCAATAAAATTAAAAACGAAAAAGGAGAAGTTACAACAGACACCGCAGAAATACAAAGCATCCTAAGAGACTAGTACAAGCAACTCTTTGCCAACAAAATGGACAACCTGGAAGAAATGGACAAATTCTTAGAAAGGTATAACCTTCCAAGACTGAACCAGGAAGAAATAGAAAACATGAATAGACCATTCACAAGTAATGAAATTGAAACTGTGATTAAAAATCTTCCAACAAACAAAAGTCCAGGACCAGATGGCTTCACAGGTGAATTCTATCAAACATTTAGAGAAGAGCTAACACCCATCCTTCTCAAACTCTTCCAAAAAATTGCAGAGGAAGGAACACTCCTAAACTCATTCTATGAGGTCACCATCACCCTGATAACAAGACCAGACAAAGATATTACAAAAAAAGAAAATTACAGACCAATATCACTGATGAACAGAGATGCAAAAATCCTCAACAAAATACTAGCAAACAGAATCTAACCACATATTAAAAGAAACATACACCATGATCAAGTGCAATTTAACCCAGCAATGCAACGATTCTTCCATATACGCAAATCAATCAATGTGATACACCGTATTAACAAATTGAAGAATAAAAATCATATGATCATCTCAATAGATGCAGAAAAACCTTTTGACAAAATTCAACACACATTTATGATAAAAACTCTCCAGAAAGTGGACATAGAGGGAACCTACCTCAACATAATAAAGGCCATATATGACAAACCCACAGCAAACATCATTCTCAATGGTGAAAAACTGAAAGCATTTCCTCTAAGATCAGGAAAGAGACAAGGATGTCCACTCTCACCACTATTATTCAACATAGTTTTGGATGTCCTAGCCACGGCAATTAGAGAAGAAAAAGAAATAAAAGGAATACACATTGGAAAAGAAGAAGTAAAACTGTCACTGTTTGCAGATGACATGATACTATAGAGAATCCTAAAGATGCCACCACAAAACTACTAGAGCTAATCAATGAATTTGGTGAAGTTGCAGGATACAAAATTAATGTACAGATATCTCTTGCATTCCTATACACTAATGATGAAAAATCTGAAAGAGAAATGAAAGAAACACTCCCATTTACCACTGCAACGAAAAGAATAAAATACCTAGGAATAAACCTACCTAGGGAGACAAAAGACCTGTATGCAGAAAACTATAAGACACTGATGAAAGAAATTAAAGATCAAACCAACAGATGAAGAAATATATGAAGTTCTTGGATTGGAAGAATCAATATTGTGAAAATGACTACACTACCGAAAGCAATCTACAGATTCAATACAATCCCTATCAAATTACCGATGGCATTTTTTTACAGAACTAGAACAAAAAATCTTAAAATTTATATGGAGACACAAAAGACCCCAAATAGCCAAAGCAGCCTTGAGGGGAAAAAAGCGGAGCTGGAGGAATCAGACTCCCTGACTTCAGACTACATTACAAAGCTACAGTCATCAAGACAATATGGTACTGGCAGAAGAAGAGAAATACAGATCAATGGAACAAGATAGAAAGCCCAGAGATAAATCCACGCACCTATGGTCAACTAGTCTATGACAAAGGAGGCAAGGATATACAATGGAGAAAAGACAGTCTATGCAATAAGTGGTTATGGGAAAACTGGACAGCTACATGTAAAAGAATGAAATTAGAACACTCCCTAACACCATACACAAAAATAAACTCAAAATGGATTAGATACTTAAATGTAAGACCAGAAACTATAAAACTCTTAGAGGAAAACATAGGAAGAATACTCTTTGACATAAGTAACAGGAAGATCTTTTTGGATCCACCTCCTAGAGTAATGGAAATAAAGTAAAAAATAAACAAATGGGACCTAATGAAACTTAAAAGCTTTTGCACAGCAAAGGAAACCATAAATTAAACGAATAGACAACCCTCAGAATGGGAGAAAATATTTGCAAATAAATTAATGGAGAAAGGATTGATCTCCAAAATATATAAACAGCTCATGCAGCTCAATATTAAAAAAACAAACAACCCAATCCAAAAATGGGCCAAAGACCTAAATAGACATTTCTCCAAAGAAGACATACAGATGGCCAAGAAGCACATGAAAAGCTGCTCAACATCACTAATTATTAGAGAAATGGAAATCAAAACTACAATGAGGGATCACCTCACACCAGTTAGAATGAGCATCATCAGAAAATCTACAAACAACAAATGCTGGAGAGGGTGTGGAGCAAAGGGAACCCTATTGCAATGTTGGTGGGAATGTAAATTGATAGTCACTATGGAGAACAGTATGGAGGTTCCTTAAAAAACTAAAAATAGATTTACCATAAGATCCAGCAATCCCACTACTGGGCATATACCCAGAGAAAACCATAATTCAAAAAGACACATGCACCCCAATGTTCACTGCAGCACTATTTACAATATCCAGGTCACGGAAGCAACCTAAATGCCCATCGACAGACGAATGGATAAGGAAGATGAGGTACATATACACAATGGAATATTACTCGGCCATAAAAAGGAACGAAATTGGGTCATTTTTAGAGATGTGGATGTATCTAGAGACTGTCATACAGAGTGAAGTCAGAAAGAGATAAACAAATATTGTATATTAACGCATATATGTGGAACCTAGAAAAATGGTACAGATGAACCAGTTTTCAGTGCAGAAATTGAGACACAGATGTAGTTAACAAACGTATGGACACCAAGGGGGGAACATGGCAGGGGATGGGAGTGGTGGTATGATGAATTGGGAGATTGGGAGTGACAATGTATACACTGATGTGTATAAAATGGATGCCTAATAAGAACCTCCTGTATAAAAAAATAAATAAAATTCCAAAATTAAAAATAAATAAATAAATAAAATGCACTTTCCCCTTGGAAGAGCAGTCCACCCAGTTCTTAGCACCTTGGTGTGTGTTGGTGTTTATTAAAAAAAAAAAAGAAAAAAAAATGTTATAGGCAAAGTAAATACTAGTTTTTGTTTTGTTTTGTTTTGTTTTGTTTTGCGGTACGTGGGCCTCTCACTGTTGTGGCCTCTCCCATTGCGGAGCACAGGCTCCGGACGCGCAGGTTCAGTGGCCATGGCTCACAGGCCTAGCCACTCCGCGGCATGTGGAATATTCCCGGACCAGGGCACGAACCCGTGTCCCCTGCATCAGCAGGCGGACTCTCAACCACTGTGCCACCAGGGAAGCCCAATACTAGATTTTTGTGGTCATTTCAGATCAATTATATGACTTTATGACTTTCTCCCTGATAAGGCTGTTATGATTCTGTTAGTGTTATTTTTCCCTTTAAGGTTTTCCAAATACTGTCACTGGGAGGAATCAATGTTCTATATAGTTATTCTTTGCCTTTATCATCAGGAGGCTAACCTAGACCAAGATTATTCATTATTAAAAGAAAAAAATCATCAATTTTGCTTAAGAGCTTTAGCAAACATGTAGAATAAAGGTGGAGTTATTTTGAGAATTTAGGGATCTTAGTACAACTGTATTTCTTAGGAAGAAGAAAGTCATTGGACAGACCCTTTTTTTCCATCTTTCAACTTCCATTACCACAAGATCCCTTCTCATTACTTTTCTATGTGTGTCTTCTTTATTCTTTTCTCTGTAGATAAGTTTCTTCCATGCAGTTTGTAATTTATGCTCTACCATGAATTCAGTTTCTCTGCCTCTCTACTTGATGTAACTTTATAGATTTAGTTTCTGAGAACAAGAGCATCTTTGTCCTTTAGTTTAAATTCTTATTTGCTGGATAAAGCTACTCAGGCCAGGAATTCAGGTTACCTGGGACGATATGGCTCTTTATGGACACCCTACACCCCAACAGCAGTGCCAAAGAAGATGATTTGGGTCTGAAGGCAAAAGCTAACACCTCTATTGAGCAACATCCTTTTCAATCCATCTCCTAGAGTAAGGGAAATAAAAATGAAAATAAACAAGTGGGACCTAATTAAACTCAAAAGCTTTTGCAGTGCAAAGGAAACCATAAACAAAATGAAAAGAAAACCCACAGAATGGGAGAAAATATTTGCAAACAATGGTACCAACAAAGGATTAATCTCCAAAATATGTAAACAGCTCATGCAGCTCAGTATTAAAAAAAAAAAAAAACAACCCAATCAAAAAATGGGCAGAAGACCTAAATAGACATTTCTCCAAAGAAGCATTCAGATGGCTAAGAGGCACATGAAAAGAGGGTCAACATTGCTTATTATTAGAGAAATGCAAATCAAAACTACAATGAGGTATCACCTCACAGCAGACAGAATGGCCATCATCAAAAGGTCTACAAACAATAAATGCTAAAGAGAGTGTGGAGAAAAGGGATCCCTCCTACACTCTTGGGAGGAATGAAAGTTGGTATAGCCACTATGGAGAACAATATGGAGGTTCCTTAGAAAACTAAAAATACAGCTACCATATGATCCAGCAGTGCCACTCGTGGGCATATATCTGGAGAAAAACATGGTTGGAAAGGATACATGCACCCCAATGTTCATTGCAGTGCTGTTTACAATAGCGAAGGAATGGAAGCAACCTAAATGTCCACTGACAGATGAATGGATAAAAAAGATGTGGTACATATATACAATAGAATATTAGTTAGCCATTAAAAAGAATGAAATAATGCTATTTGCAGCAACATGGATGGACCTGGAGATTATCATAGTAAGTGAAGTAAGTCAGACAGAGAAAGACAAATATCATATAATATTGCTTGTATGTGAAATCTAAAATAAATGATAGACAAAATTATTTACAAAACAGAAACAGAGTCATAGACTTAGAAAACAAACTTATGGTTACCAGGGGGAAGGGTGTGTGTGGGGGGAGATACAGATTGGGAGTTTGCAATTGCCATGTATACACTGCTATATCTAAATTAGATAACCAGAAAGGAACTAGTGTATAGCACAGGGAACTCAATACTCCATAATAACCTAAATGGGAAAAAAAAATTGAAAAATAATAGATACATGTATATGTATAACTGAATCACTCTGTTGTACACCTGAAACTAATACTACATTGTTAATTAACTATACTCCAATATAAAATAAAAATTAAAAACACAGCATTTACTTTAAAATGTTGCTAGGATTTGAGACCACCTCTTGAAATCCTGACAATTTCCAGGATCTATCAGAGGATCCTGGTTGTACAAGGGACAAAGTAGGGAGAAGATCCAAGGAGTGACCTCAGCTTTTGGATTCCAGGAACTTTTCCTTTCTTACTTTGCTTCCATTCCACATTCCAGAAAGCATCTTTCTGTATAGACTCCTCCTACTTTGTCTCATCTATATTATCTGGGTTTCCTGAAGCTTTATGTCACAGGAAAGGGAATAAGAAAAGAGAGCAAGCTTCCAGTTTCTCCCCCAGATTTGCCTTATGACTTTCAAATAAGTGTCCTGGAAACTGCAAGCAACAGAACACTCATACCCACCTTGCTGTAGAGGACCCTGTGGTTATCTCCCCAACATCTCTGTCACCCCTCCCCGACTAGGTATCCCCCATGGAATGAGGATAGATTGATCTACTCCAACATCTGGGTGGGTGAGCTCAGATTTGTTTAAACCCAAGGCCATAGTTACGGCTTAAGGGGATCTATTTCTAAGTCCATCAGCATTGGCATTCCTCTCACCACAGGGGATGTTTAAGAATGAGCATTGCACAAAACTTGGCCAATGGGACATAAAGGTGACATTTTATTAAAAAAAAGCTTTTCTTACTACAAAGTAGGATCACTCTTTCCTTAGACAAGGACACATGTAAATCAGATTGCAACTGGCCACCTTATTACTATGAGAAAGCCAGTCTTTATATGGTACAGTTATTATGGAAATCAGATAAGAGAAATCGAAAGGAAATGGGTCTTGATGGCATCACTGAATACCTAAGTGAAACAAACCTAAAGCTCTTCCTTCCTTTGTACTTTTCAGCTATGTGAGCTGACAGAGTATATGTATTATTTAAGCCCTTTGCAGTAATATTTTTTTCTTGCATCCAAACACATCCTAACAGATACCCTGGCTTCAGAGTAAGAAAAACAAAACAAAACAAAACACTTGTTTGCCTACATAATTGAGATTTTCCAAGCTAGTCTATCTTCAGTCATGACTGGATACAGCAGCTCAAAAGATTCTGTCAGGAATTGTTTGATCTCTCTTGAGTCTCCTATTTAGTTGGGGTCATTTTCTGGTTTCATGCAGTAGCCCTGGAAACTCTAGACTCACCCTACTATGGTCTAAAGATTGCTATTGATTTTACAAATTCTCAGCCTTAAGTCCCATGGAAAAGGCAAGGAAATCCTGCCCAGAATTCCCAGCCACCAGCACACTGTTTCTCATTTACTCTGGTTGCATCTTGTACCTATCACTCAACCATCTGTGTAAATAGAATATGCTGCTCAAATAGTCAAAGGTCTGCTTCTGAAGCAAGGGGTAGAGTGAACAACCCTAGCAGAACATGGTAAAAGTAAAATGAGGGGTGGTTCTCCAGTGGAAAATTGCATAAAGTGATCAGAAGAAGAATGGATGAATTCCGGGCAGGGACAACAATAGGTTACCTACTGAATATACTATTGCATCAAAATAAACCTTAAAAATTGTTTATGCTAACTTCAACATTTGAAAATCAAGGTTGAAAGAATTTAAGTAACTTTTCCCAAGTCACATCCAGTGAATTATAGATCAACTAGGACTAGAGTTCAGGACTTCTTCTTAGTCAAGTGATCTGCCCTTAAAAATTGGAAGGACGTGTCATACCAGTAAGAAAAACAGACAAGTGTCTTAGTTAGATTTCTTACACAGTATGATTATGAGACTATTAACCTCACCGAGAGGAGGGTAACATTTTGCTCCTTTCTTCATTCCTGGGGGAGAAAATAGGTGCTCATATTTAACAAAAAATTATAATCTAGGGAGAAAAATCTCTTCAAATACGTCACAGTATATCTCTGTAAAGGTTATTTCTTGATTTCTTGGCATATTGGCATCTTAATTCATCTAACCGTTAGAGTCATATATGGATTTCTTCTGCTGCCTGATACTCATCAGAAATGAAGGAAGTTGCTTTGATACTGCAAGAACATTTTCTTCACAGAATGAATTAAATACAAGTCAGCAACTTATTGTTGCTGACAGTAGAGCATCTGAAACCCTGATTCTCATCTAAAAAGGCAAGAAGAGGAAGAGAAGTGGGTATATATCCTATTCTTTATCAGGGTAAGGAGTCACTTTTCATTGTACTTCCTTCAATGAATATGTAAATAATCCTTTAATAACAAAAGGCAAAAGAAAGAAGGAAAGATAGTTGCATGATGGTTGCAGGTTTGACAGATCAAATTCAGAGAGTAACAAGGACAAAAAATGAAATATTTCTCAGAGTTTAAGGGCTTCAATTCAAGGGCCAATGAGACATATTCTGAAATCATGAGGCTTTGTCCTTTGGCTTCTAGAGCCACTACTTAGTTTTTTCATCTGACACTGTAAGAAAGGATTCTAAATGTTTTGCAGGCTACTCACATGTTGGAGTCCCAAAGAGCTTTTAAAGGTATCATAAAGGTTGTGATAATATACATTTTTCTTCTATAGAGTAGGTCAGAGGTTCTATTAAAAAGCCTCTTTAATATAAAATGAACATAAGAAATTCTCAGATAGGAACTCTATGCAGAACAGAGAATTTCTAACATAATGACACCAGATTTTGTCCCAACAGAGGAGTCAAAAGCTTCAATGTGTGACCTCAGGTGCAGTTATTTTGTGTCACTAATTTTCCATTAGTGGAGCTATTCAGGGAGCTGGGTTGCAAGCAGAGAGAAAACATAACCTCAAGTTATTGGTCTTATATATACGCTATTCATGTGAAAAAAAAGAGGCATGCATCCAAATGGAGGTAGATGTCGAGGGTGGTGTAGAGAGAGAAGAAACACAAGGTGGTATAAATTCTTGACCATGTTATTGTAAACAGAAGTCTCTTATTTATATATTCTTTCATTCATCATTCTTCAAGTATTTCTGAATATTTCTTATGAGCTAAATGCAGCATTACTCGTTTGATTCTTTCAGAAGTGCTACTGAAGGACATTAAACAAATGGTTAGAAAAGTGTAAGAAAACACCTAATGTGTATGTGTGCATACACACATAATGGAACTTGACACAATATTATTTAACTTCTTATTTTGAAATAATTTTAGATTTATAACAGGTGTTACATAAAGAGTCCAGAGAATTATGTCTAGGAATTTATGTCAAGGAAATAATCAGGCACTTGTGTACATATTTATCAATGAGGATGTTCATTTTAGTGTTACTTATGAGCAAAATTGTGAAAATAATTTAAGTGGATATCCATTGAGAACCAGTTAAATACATTAATACATATTCACATTATTAAATATTTAGTCGTTAAAATGAGTAAAAATTAAATATTTATTTATTTATCATAACCTCAATTTTATTGTATAATCTTACAAACACATATAAAAATCTGAAGGAATTTACATCCAAAGCGTTGTTATCTCTAGGAGGTGACTATAGTTTTTCCTGTATAGTATATTCTCAGGTAGTTGAGCTTTGACAGACTAAAAGCAAATATGAGGAGTGAATATCAACTAACCGCCAAATAGAACTGATGGGCCATGATCCTCTGTTTTTGATGGTATTGTCTCAACCAAGTTTAGGTTTACACGTTAGCACAGAATGTGACTCTGTAAATGTGGTATCTTCAGTGACATATAGAAAGGTGCTCACTGCATAAAAATCCATCCACCTTCTTGCTGATGCCTTGAATTCCACAGATGTAGATACGGTTTCAATGCTTACACACCACAAAGATGTAACTCAATGACTTAAATTCACATTGTGTGTCAGTACTACTAATATATTCCTTTGAGAGGGGAATTTTGAAGAAGGCAGAGGGAAGCAGATGAAGTTGGCCTTAAAGAGGGAAAAAAAACTGGAAGGGAAGTTGCTGGAAACCAAGACAGTCGTCACTGATTTCTGATTTTATAGCTTTCCTTCCTTCCCCCCTCCCTCCCTCCCTCCCTCCCTTCCTTCCTTCCTTCCCCTCCTTCTAGAAATATTTACTTAGCTCAGTACCAACAATATATGATGCCCTATACTAAGTTCAAGCCAGTTAAAAATCTTATAACCTAAATTTTTATCAATGACAAAATGAGGATAAAATAGTTCTCATTTGTAGGGTGGTTGAGAATATTCAATGCAATGAGCAATAATGAATTTCAGGCCTCTTGCATCGTTTTCAGTTTCTTAACTTAGTAAATGATAAATGGTAGCTCTTAATAGCATTATAGTACTGTATAATAATGTCCTCCTTTTGCATTTATTCATGATTCATACTGCAGATATTTACTGAGCACTCACGAGGTCCAGGCAATATTCTATGGATTGTGGATGCAAAGATGACTAAGACAGAGTCCTGGTCCTCTGGGATCTCATGTCACAGTGGAAAACATATCATACAGGCACAAAACAAAGTTACCTGATACATTCTTTGCCTGGCCAAGTTATATGACACCCCCCCCCCCAACCAATATTGTATTTTTCAAAAGTGTAGTAAAAAATCCTTAAAGCTAAATTAGTCTAAGTCACTTACAGAAGTTGCAGGCTTCCCCTGAGTAATTCACTACTTGACTGAACTTAGTGTGACAGAATGAAGATCATCTGAGTGGAAGCAAATGAGGTTGACTTTTCTTTAGGACTTCAACTTTTTTTAAAAAATATATTTATTTATTTTATTTATTTATCCTTGGCTGCATTGGGTCTTCATTGCTGCATGTGGGCTTTCTCTAGTTGCATCGAGCCGGTGGCTTCTCTTGTTGCGGAGCATGGGCCCTAGGTGCGCAGGCTTCAGTAGTTGTAGCACGTAGGCTCAGCAGTTGTGGCTCATGGGCTCTAGAGCGCAGGCTCAGTAGTTGTGGTGCATGGGCTTAGTTGCTCCACAGCATGTGGGATCTTTCCGGACTGGGCTCAAACCCGTGTCCCCTGCATTGGCAGGCAGATTCTTAACCACTGTACCACCAGAGAAGCCCAGGACTTCAACTTTTTAAGGGGAGTATGGTCCTATCTCTCAGTCAACCCAATCAGGCCACCATACTAGGCTTTGTATATCAGATTCTAGAACAGATGTGAGAGCTCTCCCACCAAGGGAGAAGGAAGAGCCAGGTGGTAAGCAGACCTAGATTCCTGCAAAAGCCATGGAAATTAAGGATATTCAGGGGACAGCAAGATAAACAAAATTTGGGAATAAAGTCAAGCTTTACACAGAACAGAATCAGAATGAACTAGGTAGAATATCAGAAACAGTTCTGGGTAGATACTAAAAAAGACATTGAAATTTTACTCCTTATTGGCCATCACCCATATAATACATGGATGGATGGGTCTTTCTAGGCTAACGTTAAAGCACTGAGGCAGACTCCTGATACCTGTAAAGTCTTCAGGTCCCTAATGTGAAAGAACAGAGAGAGCGTAGATTAGAGAAAGGGAGGGGAAAAGGCTGCCTCAGATCTCCTGATGGGAATTCATGGCAAGAGCTTCTAGACAAGTCCTGCTAAATGCAGAAAATCCCTGCTGGCTGCAATGGGGGACATGTCAGCTGCCAATCTCTAAAGTCAGTTGGTGTGAACCCGATTGACTTTAGAGATTAACAATTCAGTCAAAGTAGAGTGCTGGAGGACCTGTATCATACATGAATTGGAGGAAAAAAATTGGGGAACTTTACTGATTATAAAGAAACTTTCTTGTTGAGTCTAAAAGGGGACAATTGGTCTCTAATGACAAGTCCCTCTAATCATCCTTCAAAGAAAATTGGGATCTTTGGGGGGCAAATCTATGTGTGGCTGCAAGTACAGGATTCCTGGATGAAATGTTTTCCTTTAAGCACGAATAGTTCAGAAGATTGGAGCCAAAGAGAGGCAGTTATTTGCCTTCCCTGTTTCCTAACTACAGCACTGAAGTAAGCTCCCACGTGGACAGCTGGAAGTGAGTTCTGATGGGGGCAATTATATAGATGTCACTGCAAGCCGTTATCTTATCAGATTTTTTTTCTTTCAGAGTCCCGGCATCATCTTTCAGAGGGACCGGATTACTTAAGATAAAGAGAGGGCTTAGATATATTGCCACAATAAAAACAAAGATGTCTCAGACACTGGCTTTATAACATTATCCACAGATGGAAACTGTTTGAAAGGATACATGAAAATAAAAGCAAACCCAGCTCACTCATTGCTCAAGCAGTAATGATAGTCAGACTTTCTAAAGACCCTGGACACTGATTTATCCATTACATAGTTTGCATCTTATTTGAGGAAATTCTTTAAATGCAAGGTCATTCCAATGCATGCCGCAATGCCTTTTAATGTATATTAGGAGAAGCATCTAGAATCTTACCAGTAAATCTGGATTCTGTGAAGAGCACTCAAGTCTCGGAACAATAATACACACATTCAAGAGTGCAATCTCAGTGAATGAGCACAAACCTGCCACTTAGTTATGAAGAGACGGTCTAGGAATGGACAGTAGCCTCTGAAGTGCCCCACAGAAGAGTAAGCAGGTAAGAAGGGTAATTTATAATTTTGCACATCTGTGAAAGAGAGGTGGCCGTAGCCAGGTGAAAATGACATGTTATCTTTCGGCTATATTTTCCAATAGCGAAGGGGGGCAAATTATCACATGTTAATTCTCAGAAAACTTTAATTCAGGAATTTATGGTCTGTCTAGATTGTATTACTGTATTTTTGCTCCTGATTTTTCATTTCCTCATCTGTAGGGGAATCATACTTCACTCTCCATTGATACGTAACTTGAAGTGCCTCCCTAGGGCAGGAGTATAGGTCCTGCACAGTGGGACTTGCTTCGGCTGATGCAGTGTAAGCAGATGTGCCGAACACCTCTATTAGCACAACATTAAGAGCAGTCATGTGCTATGACCTTAGCTCTTTGCCCATTTCCCCCAGACTGATTCTTCAACCTGGCTCCTGAAATTAGAACACAAGTGAACTGAAGTCAACCAGCAGCAGGTACATGTGAGTGGGAAATAAATACTGCTGTAAATCACTCAAGGGTTGAGTGAGCACCTGATATGAGCCAGGCACTTCACTGGTCTCTTTCCTAGGTGTCATCTTGTTGAATACTCTCAATTAGCCTGTGAGGTAGTAGTCGTCACCTCATTTAATAAATGGGGGAGTGGAATATCAAAGAGGCTTAAATGATTTTTCCATACAGCTAGTACGTGGCAGAGCTACTTTCAAACCAGTTTTTGCCTCAATGTCAGCGCAATTTCCACCATGTCACGATGGCCTCTTCACTAACCTCAGGAAACTCTACAAAGAACGCAAAGCACAGAATAAGTCTTATTTTTCCATAAAGTCTAACATTGTCCATTGAGTCCAAAATTCTCTCCCTCTTTCCTAAAAATCTACCTTATAAATTTCCTCATTATGGAATTCAGGCAAACTCTGTATGACTGTTTTTACAAACTTCATATGTGCATGTAATCCCTGCTTGACTCAAGTTTAAACTCATTAGAATAAAGCAGGCACCTCACTCACTTCTGTTCATTCCTTTCTGAATGAATAAATCACTTCCCTTTTCAGGAAAATTACTTTGTGGAGGGAGGGAGATTGGACAGAATGGCTCAACACCACTGATAGATGCTTATACCCAATTAGGGTAAAAGGAGGAAACCGAAACCGAGAAAAAGCTGACACATGTCTTCTAAGTGGTACACAGAGTGTTCTAAGATTTTAGCTTATGTCTTCAAACTCTGAGTTAAAGATGCTTCCCACTGTACTATGTTGCCCATATGGTTGGTTTCTATAGCATGCTTTTTATTTTTTAAAGCAGAAAAGTTCTCTGGTCTGTCCTCACTTGCCCAATTGCCCAACAAAAGTATGTATCGAAAAGAAAACATCCAGATTTGCTATACACCATTTGTGAAAAATCGTTCAAGAAATAATTCCTCAACTCATTCAGTCTCATTAGTTTTCTCCAGTTGAGCTCAGAGGTCAAAGGATGAATTGGGGCCACTTCAGTGCATTCCCATCTGTTCAATCCTTTGCCATGCTTGCACAGCAGGTAGGATTTGAAAGAGAATCTGCCCTTATCTAGAAGAATTTTTTTTGTAATGGCTGAAAATAATCAGACTTACACTTGAGAGCAGCCAGAGTCGGTGCCAGTTCCAATGCTAAAGTAAACCTCTGCCAATACTTAGGATTGGCAACATATTTCAAAAATAATTGTCATGGCCAAGAATAGATCTTAGTGAAGTTGCATGTTTCTACTTGGGGATGGGGCAAGAGAGTAGGAGGGACAGAAAAGAATTTTTCAAGGGAAATTCTCAGAAAATTGGGTCTTTCCACAAATGCATGTAAGGGAACACAGACGTAAGCCCAAAGCTAATGTCACCAAACAGCAATATGTCTGTCAAGCCTTAAGGTCCCAGTGAATTTACCAGTGCAATTTCAACTTTAGCTCCCAAGCAGTTGTTCTTACTAAGACTTAGTAAAATGTAAAGGACAAAGATCAAAAATAGGAATAAAAATTAGAAAGAAAAATCAAAAGAAGAAACCTCTTGTTGTCTCTTGTTCTAACTTCATTTTTAAGAAACTCTGTCTCCATGTACCTGATGCATTTACCTTTAGGAAGAAAATGCTTTGAGCATTCAGAAAGAGGTGACTGTCTGCTTTCCACGTCCCAAACTTCAAAGTCAGAGCAATGCTTTCTGTCAAGGCTGTGAGCCCGGGTAGGGTCTCATCATCTTGAAGCACACATACTCTTCTGATTTATTAAATATTGATGATGTTTAAATTCAAAGAAGTAAAAGACATGGTCAGATTTCTTTTTGAGATTGTGATTTTCCATTTCCCTGTGGGCTACACCCTCTTTCTCACTTTAGGTCAGGTAGGCTCCTGCTCTAAGTGTTTTCAGCTGCTACCTCATTTGACACAGTTCTTTGCTCAGCAAACCAATTTTCCTTCAAAAAACTTAAGTTTGTATGTTTGCTTGTGTCTTCCTTCACAGGGCCCAGGGCCTGGCCTCTCTGCCAGAGGATGTGTCATCTGCCCAGGACTAGAGTCACTGAAACACCCGCCAGCCGTCTCTGCAGCAGGACTAAAAGTCTCAATGTCCTCAACACAGGTGAATGAGACAAGTAAAAACAGGTTTTTACCTGAAGAATTTTAGTCTACTATCTGCTGCCAATGAGGGGAGAGAAATTTAAGTATCAGTGGATTAGAAAAGCAATTAAAGATCTCAGAAGAAGACACAGTGAGGGAAACAGCTGGGAACTACATTTTCATCAACAGGTCACAAATGCATGAAGGATGCTGAGACTATTCTTTAAAGATTACATTAAGGGAAACCTAAACAAAATTGTATCTGTATACTGAGATTTTATTTTTTAAAGAGAAAAGCTGAAATATTTCTTTTCTATCCTATAAAGTGTTTCTGTCCCCCCTATTAAAACTGTAAATATTTAATTTAGGGAACAGTCTTACTTTGATGAGAGTCTCTTGTTATTTAGAAATACTTCTACATTAAACAATGATGAAAGCATACTGGCAACATGATTATAAAGGTTATTTAGTATCTGTGGGAAGGATATTGTCTTCTTAAAAAGGGAATCTTGACTGAATATAGGCCCAGAGGGAGACTAAAAAGAAGCATCCTGGGATGGTGGTAACGGCTCAGAGGCTGGACTGAGAGGAACCAAGTCCAGCTTTGCCACCTACCAACGTGCCGCTCTAAGCAAGTAACTTCCTGTTTCCATCCGCAGTTTCCCATCTATAAAATGTAATTAACTATACTAATTCCTAGATAATGGAGGTACAAGAATTTTTTTTTTAAGTATAGGCATTCTGCATAGTATCAATTCCACAGTAAGTACACAACAGTCACTATTATTATTTATTAAAAATAATTATTGAAACTCTCATTACCTTCAAAACAATTCATAATCACTTATTGTGAGGAAGGAGGCGAAAAAGTAGAATTCTACTGAATTTCATATTGTCTCCATAATGGGTAATAATCTGCAGTGCTTTGTTTTACACATTCCTATTTCTGTTATTACCTTCTCCACTATTCTGTTCACCAAGATCCCATCCAGGCTTCAAGGACCCTCTCCAAACCTTAGCTTGCCCTTTACCAATATTTCAACATCCCTTGTATCCCACTATTGTGTTCTCTGTCATCTGCTGCCTGTACTTATCTGCCTCATATTATACTTAGTAATCTTTTAGTGGTCATTTTCTGAAAATACATATACTGTGTTTCTTAAATTCAGAGGCTACACATTTTGCCTAATGTTATATGTAATGTGCATGTGTATTCATACATATTTTAGCAGATGATAGGATTTAAAACTTAAATTCTTATTTAAAAAAATAAAAAAAAATACTGATGTCACCCTAAAAGCACAGAGCTGAAAATCTGAACCAAAAGTGCATTTGATTTTCTCAAATATGTCAATTATCTTTATGTCATTTGATAATTAGTAAATTTTTTAGTATAATAAAAGCATCAAGAGCAAAGACTAAATCTTATGTGTGTGTGTTTTTCTCAGTGCCAGTTGTGTAATAGGTACACAATAAACACTGTTGGACAAATGATGCATGTATTTGACTAATAATAATACTTCAAAAATACAAAGTTTGAAATATTTTACTACTCATAGATAATCACTGGCAAAGTTTTCACAGGATGCACCTCAGAAAGAAGTAAACACACACACAGAGACAAGAAGGATTGCAAACACATTAGAAGTAGTACAAGGCTCTTTGTTGCAAGAAGCAGAGAGTGACTTTGGGTAACATAAACAGAAAAACAACTTATTTGAAAGTGGCAGATATCACACAAAATGTTTGGGAAAACTAAATACTGAATCCTTGTAATGTAAGCAGAAAAGCCCGGTAAGTGGGAAACAGAAGCCACAGCTAGTGCCAGCAGTAGGAAGAGTTCGGATGGGACCCAGCTTCTGGCGCCGCCATCACAGGGTCTCTGGACACCACTGCTGCTGGACTCTGGGTACAGCCACTATGGCCAGGCTAGTGAAAAGAAACTTTAAACTTCTTAAGCATGTCTGTCACTCAGTTAAGTTTAAAAAATCATTGGTAGAAGCATCCTTTTGGTAAAATCAGATTTGTGTGCCCAGGATTTATGGAAAGAAAAGATCTCCCTTCGTTGGTTTTCACAGATGCACATGATGACAAATTAATCTCAAATTAAGATGGGAGTTGAAGTTAAAGGGACACTGAAAGAATGACAAATATACTCCACAATTGATTCTTTCTATTTCCCAAAAACATATGTATACCCTTATACCCATAGTCAGACTTCAGGAAAAAAAAATTCCACTATCACATAATGAGGCTGTCTTTATGCACAACTGAGAGTAATACATTCATGCTATCTCCAAAGAGATGAAATTCCAAATCAATTCATTTGTACAACACGATGCCCAGAAGCTCTGGACTGGATGCCCATTTCTCTTTGGGTTTTACGATTTATCTCAATATTTTGTAAGCTATTGGTTGGCTCAACTGTAGGGATAATCACAATTAACACACCCAACATAAAATTGTGGAAAATTTAAGAGGAGAAAATCAGTTGGAAATAAAATGAAAGTGGGTAGCAGCTAAAATTGTTATTTCTGCAACTGGTCTTAAGCCTCTATTTATTTATGACCTGATCCACCACATTCGTTTCCATGTATCTGTTCCCTTCCCTTCAGCTAGCATCTCAGTTGCTCGGGGTCTTTTCCCTGATGAATGACTCAAATCTTAATATCTGAGAGTTCTGAACACTGAACAGTCTTGACTGTATAAAGTTAGTGTGGCACAAAAAGGCACTCTGAGAATCACCTTGGCTCCCGTCTTACTTCTTTTCCCTGCTCTCACTGTACAGCAACGATCTTATTTCCTTGATGATCACCTCAATCACCTCAACCCAAGGTAATCTCCTTTGCTGCCTGTCTGTGCTGTCTCTGAGAAGCCCCAAATGGTCAAAAAGCAGAATAAACGCCCAGTTCAGTGGGCGGTCCTCCGGTGGAAGTATTCTCCTTTAGGTAATCAAAAACAGACAATCAGACACAAAGGCTCTCTAACGGGAAACAGAAGTCCCATGAATCACAAGACCAGATAAACCTAGGTCACATAATTACCTGAGATGATGTGTCTGTTGGCTTTTTCTGAGAGATGTACATTTAATATTTTGGTATATTTGTTCTTTACTGCTGCATCTCCCACCCCTCACCCACTGCCCACTTGCTCTATCTCTCCCCATGTATGTGGTAGTCAGGCTCACTTGTGGAAACAGAATCAATATGAGTGTGACGGGACAGCGAGGAAGAAGTTGTGTAATTAAAGGTCTAGCATGGGCGGTTATAGGTTCAGAGAAGAGGTCATCAAGCAAGAAACTGATCAGCTCCTGAAGTGGGACAGCAATGTGGGAGCTTGGGGAGAGGGCTCTGGGTGTGTCTGTATAGCTCCTGCTTCTATGGGTTCACAAACAAGCGTCCTGTTTTGGAGGAGCTGGACAAAAGGCAGAGGAGAGTAAGGCAAAGCAGGAAATTGCCAAGGAACCTGTGCCCGTCCATCATGGCAGAATTTCAGAGAGGAATGACTGCTTTTTTACTCTGTCTTCTAAATTTATTTAAGTTCCTCTTTTATCAAACACTAAACTGGAATCATATACTTCCCAACTGAGTCAAATACAACACAATCCATCACATTGTGTGTGTGTGTGTGTGTGTGTGTGTGTGTGTGTGTGTAAAATTGTTACAAAATTAGATCTGTATAGTAACTATAGCTTTGTAAACATCTTCATTTTAACACTTAATATAAGAGCATTCGCCCATGCCATCAAATTCTACATGATTCTACCAAGAGAAAAAAATCCAAGAAAAAGGACACTGGAGCAGAAAAGTGTAAATAACATTTTAATTGTCCCTTGATGGATGGGAAAAAAAAAAGTAAGACAGAAGGTGGCATTCAGGCAGAGGAAGTAACATAAACAAGGAATGAGGGGAATGCATAATGTGTTTAGTAGCTGGCAGTGGACAAAAGACAGGGTAAATATAATATTTAGAGACGTAACAGAAAGATTCAACTGGATTGAGACTGACTTTAAATTTCACGTCAGAAAGTTTAGACTTAATGCTATGGACAATGGGGAGCCAATTAATATATTTTTAAGCTTGAGAGTGGTGACTGGGTTCTGTTTTGCAGTTAAATCACTCATGAGGAAGTGTAGGAACTGGATTAAAGGGGCCAAGAGAGTAGAGCAGAGAGAGCTGCTAAGAGGTAATTGGAAGAGTTCTGGAGAGGCATGATTCAGAATTAACCAGGGCAGTGGCTGTGAGAAATGAGATGAAAGGAGAAATTTGAAATTCACAATAGTGGCCAAATCCAATGGCTTGATGACTAAATATGGAGACTGGGACATAAAAATGTGTTAAAGACAATTCTGAGTATTCTATCTTGAGTCAACTGGATAGAGAGTAAGCCTAATTTAAATTCACATTAGAGAAAGTTTAAGCTTGAAATAGAGTGAGGATTACACCGTATAGTCAGAATTGCTACAGTAATTTTAAAGGGAGTCCCCATCATCAGTGGCTTAAAGTAGTGATTTTCAGACATGAGAGACAGTCAAAATCATAAGATGGGGGATTAGAGGAGTGAAGGGATGGAGGAGATAGAGAGGAGAAGGAGATGGCTTTAAAACACATCACATATTGGGCTTCATTCCAGACATAGCAAATCAGATTCTTAAGAGATGGAGCCTCAGAATGTGTAATTTTAAGCTCCTCCAGTGATTCTGATAGACTGCTAAGTTAGTGAGTTTGGATGTTGACTTGTCCAACTTTAGAGTGCCAGTCATGACACACATCTCTGTGAATGTGAAGTGTACAATGTACAAGGCAATAAGCAGTTGTCCTGCTTATAAAGGACCAAGAGGCTTCCTATTGAGAAAATAACCAAAGGCAGGTCACAAATATAGCAGAAGATAAAGAATAAACAAAAACAATCCCAGATAAAGTCATGAAAACATAAATATTTCTAGGGATACTCACAGAGCAGTTCACAAATACTGAAATAGTAGCAGTAGCAAAACGTCTGTTGTGCAAATTTGCAAACTTGCCTCTGTATACTTTGAACACTAGAGTGTAAGCTCCATGAGGGCAGGAACTTTGATTTTCTTCATAGTTGTATCCCCAGCACCTTATACAGAGACTGGCATATAATAGTGCTCAGAAGATGAGTTCAGTCATTTATCCAACACATATCATCAGGCTTCGTGTGTTCTTTTATACTTTGTGCTAAAAGAATTCTGTGATCACAGATACTTGGCAGGTTATGTTGCTTTCTAGGAAGAGCAGAGATTTCAGCATGAATAGAAGGTAGATTGTAAGAACAGGAAGTCTAGAGGCATGAATAGGGTTCTGATTTATGCTTTGTTTGCTCTATGCCCCTGAATCTAGGGAAGTGCCTAAACAAAATAAATGCCTACTTTATTAAAAATAAATTAATAAGCCAAGGTATTGCAGAAAACAATTTGGAATTTATCCAAGAGGAAATGGAAAACCAGTAAAGAATATAAAGTAGATAAATAACATGAGAAAGTTTTTATTTTATAAAAGTCAACTTAAGCAGCATTGTGGTATCTTGTACCATTAACTGTAAGACCAATTGGGTGATTATCACAATGGTCCAAACAAGAGTAATGTAGGGTCTCAAAAAAGAATAGCAGTTGAAATAGAAAAGAGAAGCAAAAAGAAAGCAGGAGTCCATGATTCAGGTCAACCAAGTACCTAATTCTATATACTACCCATGTCTGAAGACTAGCTATTATTTTGAAAGGCAGAACGGTTGACTAAATGAATCAAACCTGTTTGTCACATATATGCCATAAATTAATATGATTATGTAACAAGTTACCAGTTAAGTAAGTTTATGTGTCATTTTTCTTACAATTGTTTTGCCTTCTCAGGTCCTTTTCATTGTTTTCCTAAAGTCCTGAGTCAAAAGACCCCTTGAGGCACTTTAAATTAAAAATGCCTAAAATTTCATAGATCCACAAAACTGTCTGAAGTTTAATTCTTCAGGACTATTATGCAACAAGGAGGCCTTTCAGAATTACTTGGACAAATTACATCTCTATAGCCAAGGATGACGATGATTGGAATATGGCAAGCACAAGTTCTGTAAATATAGGGGTTTGCACACAATAGTTGCTCTGTAAATATATCATGGTAAGAAAAGAATTGTACTGGCACAGGATTTCAGACATTGAGATTTTGAGTTATGAATTGAAAAAGGAGTCTTGACATTAATTATAGGCAGAACTGTAAGATCAGGCAATTTGGACTTCCCCCTCCCCATTGGCCTGTAAAGAAACATGACTTTTAATGGACATATATGCATCATGGCTTTTCTATATTAACTTTCACTTAGAGCTAATTTACTGTAGATTGAGAAAGATTAAAAATGGATGTTTGTGGCCTGGGGTGCCAAAGAATCTGACCATGCCTCTATGGAATATCAAACTTCCCAGGAAAAGCCTGTAAAAGCAAGTCACCTACTAATATCTTTTAACATTCACACACAATTATGTCATTCTAATTATTGTAGTGGGATGAAAAAAACAATGGGACTTTATTATAAGTTGAAAACTTATAAAAGTCTTTGTGAAGTTCTCTCACTCTGTGTCAGGTATGGACAAGAACATTATCCGTCTTCCAAGAAATATAGTCTTCCATGTAGCAAACAAATTCCCTCAGCTTTTGACTAGCAAAAGGCCTTACAGCGTAGAATCTTTTACATTATAGCAGGTTCCTACAGGTAATGACCAATGGGGTCATTTTGGTACCTTTAATAAATAATGTGAACACTAGGTAGGAAATATCTAGTAACTTGACCAGAGACAGTTCATTGGGAATACACACTGGACTAGAATTTAAAACTCCAATCTCTACAAATAATGCTTGTCTATTTGTTATGTTTGTTTCAACTAATTTGTGCTGCTGTTGACAGCTAATTCAGGATATCAAAGGCACCAGAGGAAACTTTTTATCTTATGAAATAATTTTGTTGTGCCGTAAACAATGTGATTGAAGACTGACCTCCCCACACCAAGTCAAAAAGTTTTCTAATACAAACTCAGACTGTGATAAAACTAAGTTAAAAACAGACCATAATTGGCTGCACACACACTAATACATCACTGGGCTCCCACTAATCTTTTAATCTATTTAATTCAGAGACCTTAGATGTAGAAGAAACTCATGCTATTCACCACAACAGTGGAACAACCCATTAGCGATGGACCATGAAGTTACATCTTTTTCCTCTCTTACGATAAAGAGCCATCAAGTGCTTTGATTGACTGGAAGATCTTAGGTGTTTTCTAATTGCACAAAGAGGCTGATCTAATACTTTGTGAAAATCACATTAAAACTGTGTGAAGATGAAAGTGCATCCTGTAGATCACGCTACCTTATAGTGTGTTCAGGATTAGAACTAATGATTAGCTTGAATAGTTTTAAACTACTTAGAGTGGAAATGGAGAAAACATCCTCCTATTTCAAGCCATTTGCTGATCAGTCATAGTCTATTACTTATTACTTTCCATATATATATATAAAAATATCTTTATTATCGATATATATATATAAGATTGCTAGATGATATCTACGTGTGTGTGTGTATTTTTTTTTCTTTTCTCCCAGATAGTCACACAGTTGGATCCTCCGAATTGTTTTATATCTCAATTCAAATATCATCCTTTCCAAATGTCCTTGGGTGACTAAAATAGTAATCCCAATTTTCTTTTATTAATTGCACTAAACCCTTCAAAAAGAAAACTTATATGTTTATTTGTTTTTTTCTTTAATCATTCTGCATAATTAAAATAGAAGCTCTACCTGTCCAGTGGCCTTGCCTGTCTTAGTCACTTTGAATTCCTTGTGCCTAGAATGGTATTTGCTAAAAAAGAGGAGCTCAATAAATATTTATTATATATTCATTAAATGATTGAATAAATGAACTCTTTATTACAGTGATATTGCCAAAACATTTTAAAATTAATGGTTTATAGTTATGTCATTACTAAAGCCAGGCTACCAAATGCAAAACATTATTTCTAAAATCAATTGAAAATCTTTTGACCAATGAGGAAGCAGAAGCTCAGAAACTAAAGAAACATCAACACATTAACCAGTATGAACATCAGCAAAATCAGGAAAAAGAGTCAAGTACCTTGTCTTTCACTGAAAATGTTCATTCAATGCAGTACTTGGCACAGATATTAAATTGACAGTTGATAAAGGTGAGCACTACTTCTGCCCCCGTTTCCAGTTTTATACATAGATTCAACTGAATGTGTATTCTTTAAATATCTATCTATCTACCCTTAATCCTTACCTATATTCTATTTGGAAAAAAAAATCTTCTCACATAGAAAAATAATTCCCTGAGAACATTTCTCAAGTTAAGAGCACAAGCAATAAGAATGGCATATGAATCGTTCAGAGAAAATGAAGTAAAACTCTTAAAAGCGGTGTGTTGGAAGGAGTTTGGGTGTGGAGAGCATGGAGTTTGGGAAGACTTCTGGTTTCCTTTTAGGATCTAGAGAGCTGGAAAAAGCATCACTTCCACCCCTACAGAGAAACAAATGAAAATTCATGAATTTTCCTGAGGCTGAGCTGAGATTATTGTCAGCTAACTGGGTCTAAAACCTATGGAGAGGCAGCCACCAAAATCGAGGGAGACACAACATGCACACTGCCAAGCAGCTGATAACAAGAGTCCCTCTAGAGAGGCCGGGGAATTCGGTGGAGGCTCACTGTGTATTGGCAAGAGAGTGTGAACCCCTGGGGGCCACAGACCTTGAGGAATCTGAGCCCTTAATAGGGTTTTTTCTCCACAAACAGCACTGGACACTCACACACACACACAAAAATGACTGGAGAAACTTATAAGAAAATGTTCCCGATGGTACAATCCTGGAAGAGGGAATGAGCGCAATCTGCACCCAGCTCCTCCTCCATCTCCCTCTGGTGCTTTCATCTGTGGGGGGCAGGCAACAAACAACAATCATTCTAAGGACACTGGTGAAAACCCACTGCATCTGGGAAGAGGAAAAAGAAGGAGGGGGTAGAAATCCCCCCCCCCCCACCTCACCCCCGTGAGGAGGAAAGGATTATATATGCGGCCAGAGTGTTACTGACCAGGGTTCTTGGCCTCCTTAACCAATAGAAATTGATCAGAGGCCAGACAAGAAATTCAGGCAAGCCTTTATTGGGGCCCCTGCTGCAGTAGTGGGGGGAACAAGAACAAGTAATAAGTTCCCTTGTTTGCTCGCTCCCAAGGCAGGGAGAGCTGGATCCTTATATGGGGTGAGGGTAGGGGCAAGTCTAGGGGTCAGGCCGGAGGGGTGACCTACGGGTCTGCCCACCCCTTTGGTGGTGCTGTGTGCAGGGGCATGTGCAGTACCCTGTTTTTGCTCCCGACCCCTTGCTTTTGTTCCTGGCTCTTCAGAAGTGGCAGTTGGGCTTTTTGGTCTTTTTGTGTATCTTGTTGTCTGTAATTTGCCCCACCTGTGCATGCATGCAGTTATGTTTGGTCCCTTATAGTTTCTTTGTATTTTGCTGCTCGAGGAGACATTTGTCCAGGTGCAAGCATTGTAGCAAAGGGTCCCAGATGGTAGGTCCCAGCCTGTCTCAAGAGGAATCACTTGGAGAGGAGCAAGAGAACTGAGCAGACCACACCCCCGAGACCCATGGACACAGTGCCTACCTAATCCGCCACATACCCTCAGGCTAACCAGTGTTAGGTGACAAATAACTGTGGAATAAGGGACAGGAGCATAAAAAGAGATTCTGTCTAGGAATACAGCACCTAAAACTGAGGGTAGAACAGAGGTTAAGGAAAAAACTCTTTGCCAAACTAGCTTATCAGTCTAAATACTAGGTATCATTAGAAGAATTTGAAGATTGTGGTGAACTGAGGATAAACATAGCAACAATGCTTCTCAAACACAGCACAACTCCTAATCTAATTCAATAGACTGCATTTAAAGACGAAGAAGGACAAGCACACCCACTTCCAGGAGTAAAAACTGTTTGTCTCAGTCTCTGCTGATCTGCACAAGATGTTTGACTTTCAGAAATATATATATAAAACTATCACAAACCAACCAACCATCCAAACAACAAAAACTACTTCTCAATGACAAAGTAATCATCAGAACAAGATTTCTTGTATGACATAGATTTTAGAAGTTTCTAACGTGCAATTTAAAGTAGCTATAAATAATATATTAAAGGCTCTAGTGGAAAAGGTGGGACATCTGTAAAATCAGTTATGTAATTTCAGTAGAAAAATGGAAGCTATAGGAAAGAATCAAATGGACATGCTAGAAATTAAAAAGTATTAAAAATAAAGAATGACTTTGATGGGTTCATTGTAAACTCAATAAAGCTAAGAAAAGAAACAGTGAACTTGAAGATAGGTCAATAGAGATTACCCAAGTTAAAACACTAAAGAAAAATAGGAAGAGAAGAGGTAAAGAACAGACTATCTAGGATTTGTTGAATGATATAAAATAGTCCAATACATATGTAATTGTAATCCAAGGAAGAGAAGAGTAAGATGAGTAAGAGAGAGGAAAAAAAGAAATATTTGAAGAAATAATGGCCAGGAATTTTCCAAAATTATATTTATGTGACATTCTAGAAAAGGTAAAACTATAGAGGAAAAAAAAAGATCCAAGATTGCCAGAGATTTGAGTGGAGGTGGGTGTAGGGGTTGACTACAAAAGGGGAGCATGAAGGAATTTTAGTGGAAATGTAACCATGTCATAAGTAACAGTAAAAGTAGATATGTCACTCTAGGAATTTGTCAGAAGCCATAGGACTCAGCACCACAAAATGAATTTTTACTACATGTAAGTTGTCTTTAAAATCCACCAAGATGTTGAGGAAAACCCAAGGTGGAAGGGAGACAAATGGATCTAACTGTATCACAAATCAATCATATAACCACACTGAAGTGGGCAGAGAGAAAGGAGCCAACATAAGTAATTTTAGGAAAGAGTGACTTGACTGCGTGCTGTAAGGTACCAAAGGGCACTGTACATAAACGTATTCTGTTAGGTAAATGTGTTTGTCACAGGCGTAAGAACTGCCAATTCTACAAGTACATATTTACTAGGGTTGAAGAAAAAAGTTAATATATGAGAGCCAGATTCTCACTGTTGAAGAAAGAATCTATAAATAAAGAAAGGAGGAAGGCTATAATAAGTCCTGTATTGATAGATATAGAAATAGATATAGATATGCATATAAACTCCAAATATAGATTGGAGTCAGTGTTATCAGTATGAACTCATGTTTTACATAGATAAACATAAGTATGTGGATATGTATATATATATATATATATATATATATATATATATATGCTTGGGTTAATATATGTACACGTATTTCCAAGCTCTGTGTCCTGAAGAGGGACTAGAAGCACTGCCTGTTGAAGGACCAAGCAATGAGCACACCTAGCATTCAGATCCTGGTTTCTAAATATCATTTTCCGACAACAGTAACAGGATTCCTTGGAGAAGTGGCTGATTCCAAATTGAGGTCAGATAAAATTACAAGTCGAGTCTGGAACACTTTGTGTTGACAGAAAGTATGGAAGTTTGGAAAAAAAAAAAAGAATGGTATGTCAAAAAGCACAGGAGCCAACCTGAAAGAGCCCCCAACAGCCAAAGCCAGAACAATTTGGGAAACAAAATAAGTAACAGTAGTATTTGATTGTTTTCCCACACTAAATAAAGTAAATCATGTTTAGTCCATACTGATAAAAATAAATAAATGAATATAGAAGCAAATGAGAGAGAAGGGAAAACTCTTCCTTAAAAAAGAATTCAAATTAATAATTGTACAAGGAACACATACACCATTAGAACACCACAGTAATAATTGCTGCATGATCTACTGAACAGATAAGTGCTAAAAATCAGTGAAAGAAAAATTTAAGGAGAAACAAGGTATTTGTATAGTCTCAATGCATCTCCAAAATAAATACTTATTCATTACAAAAGGGGAAATTATAAATCTACAGTGGGGAAAACAGGCAGACACTACTTTAACCAAATGATCAAGTTAGCATCACCAGTAATAAAACTTATCAAAATCATGTACCTCCAGGTATGATGCACTGAGAAGGTATGGTATTCAGCTTGGTGATATTCTTCCCAGAAATGCAAAACTTGAATTAATCATGAGAAAACATCAGACAAATCCATACTGAAGTACACTGTACAAAATAACCAAGTATTCTTCAAAACTGTAAAGTCATGAAACATAAGAAAAGACTGAAGCATTGTCAGATTGTTGACAATTAAGGAGGTGCTATGGACTGAATTGTGCCTTCCACCTATTCACATGTTGAAGCCCTAACCTCCAATGTAATTGGAGATAGGACCTTTAGGAATAATTAAGGTTAATGAAGACATAAGGGTGGGTCCCTAATCCAATAAGATTAGTGTCCTTATAAGAAGAGATACCAAGTGCTTACTCTCAGCCATATGAAGACACAGTGAGAAGGCTGCCATCTGCAAGCCAAGCAGACAGCTCTCACCAGAAAGCTACCTAGCTTCCACCTTAATTTTGGACAACTTTCCAACCTCCAGAACTGTGAGAAGTAAATTCTGTCCTTTAAGCTACCCAGGATGTGGCATTTTGTTATGCAGTATAAGAAGACTCATATAGGAGACATGCTAACTAAATGCAATACGGCATTCTGGATTGGATCCTGGAACACGAAAAAGACATTAGTGGAAAAACTGGTTAAGTCCAAGTAAATTCTGTAGTTTAGATAATAGTACTGTTCCAATGCTAAATTTGTAGTTTCAATAATAATACAATCCTTGGTGAAGGGCATGTGGGACAGCTCTATAGTATTTTTGCAACTCTTCTCTAAGTTTTACTCTCCTGTAAGTCTAAAATTACCTAAAAATAAAAAGTTTTAAAAACACAGCTATAAAAAGAGTGTGGCTTTTGAAGATTAAATACTTATTCTTAGACAATTACCAATCGTATGCATTTGATGGATACACTTCTCTGACCCTTGGTTTCATCTCTGTAAAATGTAAATTTACATTATTATCTCCCTTTGGGTGGAGTTGATATCCCCCTCTGTAATTACCTTCTGAAACTAAAAATTAAATATATTCTAAAGTAATAATTTTATTTGTATTTTAGTTGATCTTTTAAAATATTCTCTAAATATTTAGGATCAATTTTGATAAATTAGGCAAAGGTCATGTGGAATAATATGCTTTGTTTTGTTTTGCTTTTTCCAAACCAGGGACACTCAATGGCAATGACAAAAGTATATTAAAAAATCATTTTGACATTGTTTCTTTAAGTCATTTTGCTATATGATGAGATGCTTCCTCAGTATTTATCATTAGCCACTACTGCTTTATGCTGACTGCATAAAGGTCCTGACTGAAATAGGTCCTCTCCACTGACAAGAATTTTGATCACTCTATAGTGAAACTAAGCTAATCTAAGCTAATATTGATCAATGACAATAACAAAGATAACAATAATAGTATTCAACTGTAGTTAACAAGATAACACTAAAACACTAAGCAATAATAGGGTATAAATTGGTAGTAACAAAAGAGAAACTGGATGTAGGGTATATGGGAATCCCTATTTAACTGTCTTACAATTTTTTCTGTCAATCTGAAACTATTCTAAAATGTAAAAGCTTTTCTTTTTTAAATTCACTGTTAAGAAAATGAAAAGATAAGTCAGAGATAGAGGGGAAATGTTCACTATATATATCACTATGTAAAGTATTTGTATCTAGAATATATTACAAAATTCCTAAGTCAATTATAAAACTTACTTTTTAAATTGCCTAAATAATCAAATCATTCATAAAAGAAAATATAAGTGGCTAATAAATATGTCATAAGTTATTCAACATCAGTCATAATCAGGGAGATGCAAACTGAAACCAAAATTAAATGATGGTTCCAATTAAAATGGTTACAATTAAAAAGACTGAATATTAAGTGTTTGAGAGAATGTGGAGCCTCTGGAACCCTCATATATTGCTAGTGGAAATATAAAATAGTAAAACTGCTTTTGAGAATAATTTGGTCATTTTTTATGAAGTTAAATACACACCTACTCTGTGATTCAACAAATTACCCAAGAGCAATAATAAATATGTCCAAAAATGCTTATAAATCATGTTCCTAGCAGCTTTATTTTAAATTGTTATGAAGTGTGAACAATTGATATGCTCATCAAAAATTACATGAATATATAAATAATGCTATGTTTATATAATGGAATACTAGTTAATAATAAAAAGGAAAAACAGGGACTTCCCTGGTGGCGCAGTGGTTAAGAATCCACCTGCCAGTGCAGGGGACACGGGCTCAAACCCTGGTCCAGGAAGAACCCATACGCCACGGAGCAACTAGGCCCGCGAACCACAACTGCTGAGCCCTGGTGCCACAACTACTGAAGCCCACACACCTAGAGCCCATGCGCCGCAACAAGAGAAGCTACCACAAGGAGAAGCCTGCGCACCGCAACGAAGAGTAGCCCCCGCTGGACGCAACTAGAGAAAGCCCATGCACAGCAATGAAGACCCAACACAGCCATAAATAAATAAATAAATAAAATCAATTCAAAAAAAAAAAAGGAAAAACATGCAACATGATTGAATCTCTAAAAGTATTAACTTAAAGAAAGAGCCCATTATAAAGAGGCAAATATCATATGAGTCTAAATTGGCAAATGTAATATGTATACAGCAATAGAAACGAGAAGAATGGTTAAGTCTGCACATGGTGTGAATTAACTAGAAAGAGAAAGAAAGAGCTTTCAATATTTTATGTCTTAATGAAAGTGATGTTTTCGTAGGTTTAGAAATTGTTTAAAATTCATTGAATTGTACAGCTAAAGTGGGCAAACTTATTGTATATAAATTATGGATAGTAAAAAACAGCATGAGAGGATATACATTTGCATATCCAAATATATATGCAAACACAGTAAATGTAAACAGACTAAATGGTCCAATTACAAAGCAATATCCTCCTGCACACTGTTTAAGAAACGTACACCAAAGATTGAAAATATAAATAGAAAAATATGTACCAAAATAAAGTTGGTTTAGCTGTATTAATCTCAGATAAAACAGACATTAAAGCGGAAACAATACTAGAGATAAAGTGGTTTACTACATAATAATATACATTTAATTTGCCAGGAAGATGTAAAAATTTAATAACAATGTCAGCTATCTAGGAGGAGATACTGAAAAAATATGAGAACAATTTTTTAAAAAACAGAGGTCAGTAGTTAAAGATATTTTCTTCCTGTTATATTACGCATCATAAAAGTCAGTGGGATGCAAATAAGGCAGGAGATATTTAGAACCAGATTTGAAAACCGGTTATAGGACTGCCTATGTAAGGTGATTTATATCAAACCACTAAAACCAAAGTAATACATGGATAAGAATCTGATCTATTGCATTTGTCCATGTTACACAAATGAGAAAATGATGTATAAAAACACCCACAAGAGTAAGTTGGGAAAAGAATACGGGCAATATTTTACAGACTGGAGAAGAGGCAAAGAAAGGTAGTTATGAGGGGGGCTTCAAATATCCACAATCTTATTTTATTAAAAGTAAAGGGTCTGAAAAATGAAGTCTTGAACAGGAACATAAGTGTGTAGACCTAAAGTCAGACAACCTCACCCTGAGTACTAACAACCCCATTTACTTTACTATGACTTGAGGTATATTATTTGAACTTGCTAAGCCTCAACTGACTGAAACATAGCTAACTAGAGTACACACTTCATTGATTTTTTTTTTTTTTTGGTGGGGGGAATGTGTGTAGAAATATATGTTAAACACTTAAAATATCTATGGCCCAGAGGGAACAATCTATGAATTTTAATTATTATAATAACAATTACTATTATTATTATACCCATTTTACAGTACATTGATGAACCGATAAATTTATATGTGGATACTCTGACCAAAAAGAGCTCACTGATAAGCTGAAGCCAAGGGAAACTCGGTTTTTAAAAAAAATGACCATGTCATTTGAGAATTCTTAATATCAAAGGAAGGGAATACTACTCCTACTCAGGGGTACTGCGTGTGAGTTTAGAAAAATAAATGTCAAGATTGTCAGGGAAAAGGAAGGTATAATCCTCTGGGTAGAAGCTTTATAAGGGACTAAGTCTCAAGGGAAATGTGTTGCACTCTAGGGGGGGAAAAATAAAACCAGAAAGCAGGTGATGTAATCACAAGTGAAAAACAGGTGGCATGATAGCTAAAAAAAATTACTTTGGCCACAGAAAAGGCTTTCCAGTGAGCTATGACTTCAAAAGGAAAGGATATCAAATAATAAGAAAAAACTAGAAAATACTGTTGTGAAACTGTAAAACTAGGTGAAGAGGGTTACATCCCAGAACTGACTGTGACAAGATGGATTAAGAACAATAAAAAAGGCTTATAAAGCTACATTTAGAAAAAAATGAACAAGAAAGGAATAAATCCAGAGCTTGATGTGTAAAGTTAATGAGCAATAGGTATCAAACACAGAGACAGAGCTTCTATTTTGCACCTATTTTCCTTTGCAAGGAGAATAATCTTTAATATGAAAGGTTCCCCTAACTGCAAAACTTGTGAAGAACGTTTGAAGTGTCCAGAAAGAAAACAGGAGAAGGAACAAGAAACCTGTAGATGGATGAATTCCTCAGTTTCCAAACAGGTAAACACTAGGGAAAGCCAAAATCATAGCACCTAATGTAAACTCCCCAAAATGTCCAGTCCAGATTACAAAACAGATGGTCTGTGAACACTTGCAAAGAAAGCACATAACATTTGGGCTCAGCATGATCTCAGTAAATGAAACATGACAAACCAAATTTATTTCCTTTTTTGATACAGCTACCAGACTACTAGATGAGGAAAAATACCCTAGACATAATGCATCTGGATTTCAAAAACCATTTGACAAGTTTCTCAGCTGTCCTTGTGGACAAGCCAGAGTGATATGGGCCAGCTGATAGTGCACTGGATGGACGTGAGCCTGCTTGTGTGCCTGTACCGAGAGTGATGATTTATGGATCTGTGTTAGGCAGGTGGAAACCATCTAGGGCCATGGTCCAACACTCTGTGCTTGGCCTTGTTTTGTTCAACCTATTTATCAGTATCTGTTTGAGCTCTCACTGCAGCTGTTTGTAACTATGTTAAAGCCGAAGTGAAATGTACTGATTTATTCAGCAGCCACTCTATGTTTACCATACTGCATACATTATTTAAAGTTATCTTTACAACAGCCCTTTTTTTAATTTTTTTTTTATTTTTAGCGGTACGCGGGCCTCTCACTGTTGTGGCCTCTCCTGTTGCGGAGCACAGGCTCCGGACGCGCAGGCTCAGCGGCCATGGCTCACGGGCCCAGCCGCTCCGCGGCATGTGGGATCTTCCCGGACCGGGGCACGAACCCGTGTCCCCTGCATCGGCAGCCGGACTCTCACACTGCGCCACCAGGGAAGCCCTACAACAGCCCTTTAAGGCATGGGGTATTATCCCCATTTTACTGAGAAAGAGATGAATCTCAGATAAAATGCTTGTTCCATAGCTAGTGTGTAGCAGAATAAGGAAATAGGTTTATGTAACTCCAAAGTTTATGGTCTTAACACTGCATTGTGCTATCTCCAAATGAAGATCAATTGCAGAATGTGATTATCATAAAAATTATTTTTGGCTTCTGCTACATTAATAGGCACCTAGTCACCAGATTAATGAAGGCAATTATTCTATTGTGCTCTGCAGTGGTCTGGCTATACCTAGAGTTACTTGTGAGGAGCTGTTACACATTAAAAGAGACACAGATAAAATGCAGACCTTTAAAAGAACAACCAGGGTTTGGAAATCAGTTATATGACTAGTTGTCTGACCAAGAGAAGACATTTAAAGTTATGACAGTTGTTTTAAAAAAATAAAGCGTCTATGAAGGAAAGGACACATTCCGTGAGTTTAAGTCATCAGATATTGAATTAATAGGTAGTGGCTACAAGGACAGATTACTATGTAAAGTGCTTTGTAAATAGCAGGTCATTCCAAAGAAGTGAGTAGTTTACCTTGTGAGGTAGCAAACTCCCTACCGTTGAACGAGGAATAAGGATGACCCAGTATGAGAAATTGTGGGAAATGCTGCCACTTAACTCTCTTTTTTGCACTCCTGTTGACTTACAACATGTGACACACAAACATCCATATATTTTATTAAATGAAACATAAATAATTATGGATAAAATAGACTTAAACTCTTGCATCATACAATAAGTCTGTTTTGTCCATTCATCACACAGGTAGGAACTAAGTGCCTCCAA
This sequence comes from Leucopleurus acutus, assembly GCF_964270905.1. Taxonomy (NCBI): domain Eukaryota; kingdom Metazoa; phylum Chordata; class Mammalia; order Artiodactyla; family Delphinidae; genus Leucopleurus; species Leucopleurus acutus. The sequence goes on from NC_139149.1 coordinate 29,030,216, forward strand.
GACTTAAGATTTAGTTTGAAAAAATATACTGGCTCCAAATTATAAAAAGAAAACTGCACGGTAAATATTAATGTTTAATGAATGATTTGAAAATATATCAGAAAATGAATTTCAATCTATATAATTATTTATTGAGAAAAACATTAAGACAGTTACTGTGATTGATTCTATATACTGGAAAATTAAATAACACGTAAAAATATTTAAAGAAAACAAATTCAACTTCTATAGATGAAAACTAAAACATGTGAGACGAAAATGACACTTTATGGGATTAACAACAGATTAGATTAGATACTGAAGAAAAGATTATTGAATTTGCAGGCATAGCAACAGAAACTATCCACAAAGAAACACAGCACAAAAATAAAATTTTTAAAAATGAAAATAAACAGTGCACCAGTGAACAGTGATACAAGTGACCGAATAAACATGTAATTAATGTCCCCAAAGGATAGAGGGAGACAAAAGTTATTTGAAGAAATAGTTTCCAAATATAATGAAAACTATAAGTCCACATACCCCAAAGCTCAGCAAACTCCAAACACAAGGAACACAAAGAAAATGACACTAAATAAAGCATATCATAATTAAATTGCTCAAAATAATTCACAAAAAGAAAATGTTAAAAGCAGCCAGATAAAAAGGCACATTAGGTACAGAAGATCAACTATGACTTCAGATTTCTCACAGAAAACAGACAAATGAGAAAGCAATGAGCAAGATCTTAAAAGCACCAACAAAAGAAAATTGTCAGCCTGTAAGTTCTAACACAGCAAAAATATCTTTCAAAAATAAAAAGGAAAAATAGTGACATTTTACAAAAGCTGAAAGAAGTATAGAACCAGCAGACCCACAAAACAAAAAATATTAAAGGCTGTCTTTCAGGCAGAAGAAAATGCTACTACATGGATCTACAGACCTACAAAGGAGAAAAGTGAGCGCAAGGAATGGTCACTGCATGCATAGTCCACTCCAGTCCTGAAACTGGAGGAAAGCAGGGGAAAGATTCCTCAAAGAAGAGCAGCGCCTTTGCTGTTCTGGGCACACTCCAAACATACTCCAGCCTCTGGGTGTTCGTGCTTGCTCTTCCCTCTGCTTGGGGCACTCTTACTCCAGATTTAAGAATGTACTGCTCCATCCCTCCATGAAGGCATCCTTTGTTCCAACGTTATTTTCTTAGAGAGAGTTTTCCCAGCTGAATTAAAATAACACCCCCTATAATCTTCAAACCCTCACTCTGTTTTGCTTTAAATTACTTAACCACTTCAACAAATTATAAGCAAACTAACACTCTCCACTCCACTTTCTGACTTGGCTAGTGGTGATTTGTTCACTTTATGAAAATTCTTCCAGCTGTACATATATCATTTTTGCATTTTCTATATGTATGTTACACATTAATAAAAAAAATTTTAAAAAACAAAAGAAAAACACAGTGAGACACCATCACACACCCATCAGAATGGATGAATTATAAACACTGAGTTCAGCAAGTATAGATGAGTTTATTAAGCAACTAACACTCTTATTCAATGCTGGAAGGAATTTTTAATTGCTCAAAAACTTAAAATTTTTAAAACACTGTTTTAAATTGTTTCAAAACTATTTGGCATTTTCTTAAAAATTTCAAGTTTCCTATAATCTAGCTATTTGATGCTAGGCATTTCCCCCAATAAATTAAAACATATATTCACACAAAGTCTTCTATACAAACGCTCCTTGCATTTATGCTCACGATAGCTAAGAACTAGGAAGAAGTCATCAAATGGAGAATATCCATTAAGAGTTGAGCAGAAAAATAATACACGTAATATCTACATGACTGAACTCTATTCAATAATAAAAAGGAACAAACTACTACTGATACAACAGTACGAGTAAACCTCAAAATTATTATGCTGAGTGAAAGAGGTCAGACATAAGACAATGTTTAATATACGATTCCACTTATATAAAATTATACAAACCACCAGGCAATTTATAGTGACAAAAAGCAGACTGAGAGTTTCTTGCCTCTGTCAAGATGGATAGTAAAAGGTAAGATGGATTGTAAAAGAGTATGAGAAAACTTTTGAGATGATATAAACTATTATGTATCTTGATTGTTCCATGAGTATATATATCTTTCAGAACTCACAAATTCTACCCCTTAAATGAATGAGTGTATTGTACATAAATCAAACTTCACTGAAGTTCATTCAAAATGTAGTTTCCTTGGTACTCTCTTGCAGACAGTTCCTATCTCTGCACTTTTACTTTCTTCCATGCTTTTACCCACTCTTGGCACTAGACAGATACAATAAATTATGCATAGAACTTTCTCATATTTGGCTTCAAATTACATACTAGCCCAAGTTAGAAATTTAAATGTGCCTTAGTCAAGTTATTTTTCTCTCAAAACTTCTACGATGCTAAGAAATTTATTTCTGTAGCTTCCAATATGTGACACTGTCTGCATTTAGCTTTCCCACTTTACTGGGGAAATGAAGCAGCAATATGCTAGTAATGGATATTCATGGCCTACGTGCAATTACCATTCAGAACCACACAGATCAGACTGAATTCCATCACCTGAAGCCTTCCTTCTGCCATGTATGTGAAACCCATAAAAATGGTAATTTGAGAAAAGGCAGGATTTAGTAAATTCTAGAAACAGGGACCTGCTCTCAAGGCATTACTACGTACTGAGAGTTTGTTGTTGCAAAGTAAGGCTTTTAACTAGAAGTTTTGTTTGCCAAATACGGACTCGCACTGGAATGCTCTGTTAACACTAATGCAATCCTACAGTTTTCAGGAAGATGAAAGGCGTTGCATGGAGGCAGATAGACTTTTCTTCTATCTCGTGACATTCTATAAGCAGCCTAATAAATTTGGTTCTTCCTCTTTTAATCTGTTGCTGGTTTCCTTGTGACTGAAAGCATCTTTAATATGTAAACAAAAAAACAACAAAAAAATTAGAGGTCTTTTTCATTTAACTGTAACCTCACTACAGTCTTGTGTATTAAATGAAACAGACATTATTTTATTTTGATGGATAAAAAATAAAACCAAGTCACAGAGAGAATGTGTGAAGGACAGTGAACGCAAGTGTGGAGCAGTCAGATGTGGATCTGAATCCTAGTTCTACCAGTTTGCTGGGTGACTCTGAGTCACAGTCTATTAGAGCTTCATGCATTTTCCTTAGTAAAGTGCTGACAGGCAGCACATAGTAAGGGTAAATATAATGTGCACAAAGTGCCTGATACAGTTTTTGTTTTTATCCAAGATGCAGCCTATATTATCCAGGCTATAGTCTATATACATAAATTGTTATCTTATGTGAATTGTATCATAAAGAACCATTTTCAAATTAAAAGCTAAACATGTTAGTTTAGAAGGTTTATTATGTTTTCATAGGGGAAAAAAGCATCATACTGAGAAAATCAGGAGATAACTGACTGTTTTGAAAGAAAAGACTTACTACCCCTGTGAATAGTGCCAAATGCTGGGTATGGGCAAAGCCACATAACTTCCAGGGAGAATGATAAAGCATTACATTTTTAAGACAAGTGTAGATGTAACCCAACCTGAAAAACTCAAATAACTTAGACTTACTTAAAGCAATTGTCAATTGACAGAAACTAGTGATTGCAATAACCTTAAAATTAATGAGTGCTTCCTAGAGTTCATTCTCTGATTCGGCACGAAGTCTGTAGAACCTCCTTCTGTGAAATGGTGAGAAGTTAAGTCCTTGCTTACTTGTGCAATCTTACATTTCAGAAGTGTTGAAAGTGATGGTTAGGATACCACTCTGACAGCAGATTGAATTCCTTTGAACCTAATTTACCACATGGGAAAATCTTGTTCTGAATTATTTTGTTTATACTGGTGTAACAATCCTTCATTCTTTACCAAAAAACAACAAAAAAACAAAACAAAAAAACCCAACAATGTATTTTCCTACATATTTTCAGAGTGTCTCCTGCAAAGTTAGGCCAATATTTCCATTGGGTTTAAAGGGATATTACAGTCAAAACTTCCAAAGCAAGATAGAGTATTCAAAAGCATTCACCGTCTGTGAACTCAGATAGATGCTGGGTTAATTCCCAGCCCTAATGTGTACTTTGTGTACAATCACTTAACTTTACCCACCTTGATCCGTTACCTGTTAAGTAGGAAGATTAATACTTACCTCAAAGGGCTATTGCAGAATTAAGATAATATTTGTGAATTGCCTATGTATTTCGTAGGCACTCAACAATAATAGTTCTCCTTTTAGGACATGGAGGAAAAATAAACTAGCTACCTTCTTATGTTTCCTTTTTCCAATATTGTTTTGCTGATACCACATTTATATTTTTGTGTCCACTAATTTGTTACAAATATTGATTACTGTTGACAAGATACATAAATCTCCTAGAGCTCTGTGAAATGTTCACAGGACAGAGAGTAACTGGTCCTCAGGTTTCTAAGGACACAAAACTCACAATGTTCTTGGCAGGTAATTTATTGCCCCATGAGGTAATCCAGACCTGTCACCTTCAGTGCCCCCTTCATGGGATTGATTGTGCTTTTCAGAATCAGCAAAATTCCTTGGCAAACTACTAGCCTTACATTATGCCTTCAAGTCTCAAGTTGCTCTAAATGTTTTGGGAAGAAAAGTCTTGAGGCTTTATTATAACAGTGAATCTATTCTCTCTGCAAGACACAACGGAGATCTTAGAAAGACTATGCTAGAAAGGGATAGTGACTTCTGAAGCATGTTCCTCTTCAGAAATCCAGACAAAGGAAAGGAAATAAATGCTTTTGTCCTTCCTTCTCTTCCTTTCTTCCTTCCTTCTTTCAACCAATATTTTTTGAGAACATATGTACTTAGCACTGTTCTGGACACTAAGAATATAGTAATAAAATAGATGGGAACTTATGTATTATAGGGGAATCAGACAGTAAATAAATAAAGAACTAATACTTCACATGGTGATAAGTGCTGTGGAGAAAAATAAAGCAAGGTAAGGAGGATAGGGACTCCTGAGACAGGGTTGTTTTTGTTTCTGTCTTCTAAAGTGTGACCAGGAAGGCTTCACTGAGAAGACAATATTTTGAGTAGAGAAAGTAAAGGGTGAACCATATGAAAACCTGGGCGAGAGTATTCTGGAATTTACTGACCTAGAGTATTTCTTCTTGAGGTTCATCAAGGAGGCCAGAATGACTGGAGTGAGTGAGGAAGTGAGAGTTTGGTAGATGAGGTCTAGAGTTACAGAGCAGCTAGATCATTGAGCGTTTCACAAGCCATTGTAATCATAGCAGCTTTCATTCTGAATGATATGGGAAGCTATGAAGTCTTCTGAGTGGCTTGACATAATCTATGTTTTAAAAATATCACTTTCTCTTTTAAGAATAGACTTTACGGGGAGCCTAAGTCGAAGCAAGACCACTGCGGGGACAGTTGCAATAATCCACATGAAATTCAACGATAAACTGTACTTTAGTGGCAACAAAAGACTTGGTGAAAAGTAGTAAGATTCTTTTTGGAGGTATTTTGAAGGTAATTGAAAGAATAAGCTTTTGGTTTGGTTTTGCTGTATGAGATAAAGAGAAAAGTAAATTTTGCTCCTAGTAACTGGTAGGATGGGGTTCACATTACAAAGATTGGGGGGAAAAAGATTTTTACTGGAGTAGCTGAGACATTTCAAATTTAAGGTATCTATTAGCTATCCAAGTGAAGATATGAGTAGAAGTACATCGACTTTAATCCTGAAAAGGTTATGTGTCTACTTAAAAAGTAAATATTGCAATAGTTTCTAAAAACAGCATGGCTGGTATTAAACATAGGTTGAGATTTTTAATAAAATATTAAAAGATCTTAAGAGGACTATAATCCCCAATGCATCTGTCATCTGGGCTTCTACAATCCATTCAACATATAAATTTATAGGACCACAATATTAAATTTCTAAAATTACTTCAGGGCTTAACTCTGGGTGTCTTTTACCTTGACTGTATGATCTGCCTTTTTACATAAGAGAATAAAAAAAGCTAATATTGAGCTCCTACTGTGTGGTTGACAGTTTACAAACCTGACTACCTTCAATTTTCACAAGAACTGTATGAGAAAGGAATTATTATTTCTGTTTAAAAGATAAGGAAGCAACCCTCAACTAATTAAGAGGATTACCCAAAGATACTCTAATAACAAATAAAGCTAAGCTTCAAATCCAAAGGCCATTGTAATTTTTTCCACAATGCCACTAAAACCTTTCCCATTTGGCTGCCCAAAGAGTGATGAAACTAGCCATGCACAGTTAGAAATAAACGAACAACTTGTATTAAACTGAGCGGGAGTTAACATGCAACTCTTAATTTTCCTTTTCCCTTTAGTTCAGGCTTGCTGAAAGATCAGACTTTGTGTATTATAGAACTCTATGCTATTATGAAACCAAATTCAGACAGGTTTCAATCTACTATTTACAGACAATTTAATTTGTATATTCAAGATTTGCTCCACAGAGAATTTCTCCCAGTTCTTTCCTTTTCCCACAGGATTGTTAATTGCTCTGGCACCTCCATGTGGTGTCTCCCCAGCCATGACTCAAAGACTTTAAATGACTGTATTTATTTTAAGAGAAACTTTAGTACCTATGAAAGCAGCACGTTCTCCCGCAGCACATCTGTTCTCTCTGAGTTTTATATTATCACTTTACCAGAGGTTTTACCTGCTAATTCGAGGGAGCCTGGTGTGTTCAGATTCAACTGGATTCTTATCTGTACTGAGTATAATTAGCTTAATATGTGGGACATACTGATATATTTATAATTGTATGATCTTTGGCAATTTCTAGACTCCTCTGATCCTGAAGGTCTTCATCTGTGAAAAGAAAACGGAAGTGTCTTCTTCAAAAGGTTTTCATATTTATTTACTTTGCAAAAGCTTTTCCTTCCCTTTGGGTTGACAGTGCCCTTTCCTGGTATTTTCTTTTAGTTACACTTCAGATTAGTGACACATTATTGTTTTTCTGTATTTATATTTGTAACCAAATCTGTGTACTATATTAGTTTATTATATTGTATTTCTTCTGTTCCCTGAACTCTAACTCTTAATGACTTAGGGTACTAAAAATGGAGAAAATGGTTGAATAATTTTTGGTAGGATACGTATATTTGCATAAGATTTGACTCCATCTTGCCTTAAAATGTGTTTTTCTAGTCAAATATCTTGGCAGAGCTTTGGTTAAGTTTAATGATTATGCCACCACCATAATATGTGTCAGTTGCAGTAAGTACTAGCTGAGATTATATTAATTCTAAAGCACAGGTGTATTGTGCCAGGTTTGGTCTGCTGTAAAATCAAATAAACCCCTAAAATATGCTAAAGGTTAGCCAGTCTTTCTCAGTCTTGTAACTGCCATCTGACGCATGTCACCTCCAAAGTTATGGTAACGGGGAGAAAAAGAGATGGAGATTCTTAACAACACCTGCCAAGATATGACCCATCAGTTCTGCCCACAGTTCACTGACCAGGAGTAATAACATGGCTCCAATCTAATTGCAAGAAAATTCAGTGACTACCACATTTCTATTTCTCCTCAATAACTGAGTATCAATTCCTCTATATGCCATCTGGATTCTACTGCTTCAAGGAAGCCAAATCCCAGCCTAGCAGCTCTGCATCTTGTGGAATTTCACAGCAAACAAAGAAATTCATAGCTAGAACACAGAATACTGGCAGAAGTTAGCCAATTTTAGAACAAGAAGAGTACAAAAAACATAAATGAGCTTATGTTTAATGACAAGAAACATATTATCCTCCTTCCTAATAAGTATGCAGAAAAGTATCAATGATTTTTATAATCGTGCACCACGGAATTTGTTTGCTTTTAGTAAATAATAACCCTCAATAATTCATTAACCTCCATTAACGAGACACAAGAGGGAGGAGACATGGAGATATATATATATATATATGTATAGCTAATTCACTTTGTCTTAAGCAGAAACTAACACACCACTGTAAAGCAATTATACTCTAATAAAGATGTTTTTTAAAAAAAATAGTAGACGATTTCTTAAGTACACAGGAATAGATTTCTGAAATCTCAAAGACTGTGGGGCTTCAACGTACGAACAACAATGTCTAGACACCAAACCAGGCTTTCCTTTGCTGCTTTTGTATCTTTAAAATAGAGACAACTCACTAATTGTCTCTAAACATTTGGAATCTTCTAAAACAAAACAGATTTAACAAAGATTGTCGCAAAATAATTGAACAATATTTGAAGGGTAGAGAAAAGAGAAAACTGGTGAATATTCTTTTTTTTCTTTCTTTTTTTTTTGTTCTTTTGTTTTCTTAATGTAGAGTCAATAATTTGGAATTTTAATGTAGAGAGAATTCACTATAGAGATGTTTTGTCATTGGCATTACACACCAAAGAGGTCACAGTGAAGTGAGAGATGAAGCAATTTCTGCAGAATTCCAGAAAACAGCCCAGATGATATGCATGTCTATGAAAATATACTTTATGTAGTATGAATAAGCAAGCATTATTCATCTTTTAAATCCCAAAAGATTATGAGTGATAGTTTTCTGTGTTTTTACTAATGATATATTTATTCTCATATTATTTTAAAATTGCAGTTGAATTTTTTTCTTGTTACTAAAAACAGTATATGTTTACTACAGAAAATTTGGAAAAATAAAGAAAAGCAGGAAAATAAAAACTACAAGTAAATATTTCAAGAGCAGACTATGCTTTGTTTACTTCTGATTGTATTCCAAAGAATTATTAATTATGTCAAAATCTGACTCATGCTATCTATGTCTGATACATGATACGTGGTTTTCAAAGCATGATTTTTAATGGCTATTTGACATACACCAACACAAATTCATATGCAGTGGTATTTAATAGTTCCTATTTTGTATGTTTGAGCAGTACCTACAGTTTTTACTACTGTTATGAACTGCACTGACCATCTAAATACATAAGCCTGTATCCATATATCTCATTTGTTTCTTGGGCTTAGATTGCTGTCATAAGGTAGTATTTTTGACTCTTAATAAGTATTGCCAAGTGGCAGTGGTATTCTACAAAACAATCAAAATAATGTTTTCACTCTTTTAAATTAATGAAACGTACATATTACTTACAGAATGTTGTTTATTGGCACTGAGAAATGAATGCTTGAATTTATAAAGAAAGCTTTATGGAGAAAGAGGAAGCCAGCTGAATGGAGACATGTAAGCTATTTTTTAAATAAAAAGGCATTCCAGATACAGCATGAAATAAGTGGAGTGGGAATGTGGAAAGTGATGAGTGGCAAATGCTTTCAGGATGGAAATGTATTCCTTCTAGAAGAAAACTGTGAATAACTTCGATAGTAAGGTAAGAAAAGCAACTCTGATTTATAGGATATGCGGACCTATCAGCATTTTAAGGCAGGTGATAGGTGAAGACTTTTGAAGAACAAAAAAAGATATTGCAGAAGTGTTTAGAGTTCTTAACACGATTGAAATATACAGTTTAAGAAGCATTTTAAAGAAATTTGATTATTTTCCTTAGGATTAGTTAATGAAACCACCCAGTCAATACTGGCTGAAGAAAGAGCAGCACATTAGGGAACATAAAATATTATACCAAAACTATAAATGTGTCCAATCATTCATTCCAGTTTCATAGGTCTTGTCGATTTTTTAGCCAGGTACTGTACAAGGCAATACAGATACAAAGATTAACAAAGAGGCAATTCCCATATTGTGAGGACTCAGAGTAAAGGGAGAAGAATAAGTAATGATTTACAAAGCTTACATTATAATCATTATAATAATAATGATATAACAACATAAAATAATAGGTAAATAATATGATATAATAATGGAGATCTCAGATGGAGCCAATCAGAGGAAGTGACAAACTGTGAGGTGTCATCAAGGTTTGTGAGGAGAGTCAATGCAGGTGACATTACATGGTTAACTTGAAAGGTAGATAGGAGTCTGTCAAGAGGGAAGTTTTGCAGCAGGCATTCTGAGCTGCAAGAAAAGCACAGTCATGGAGGTGTAGAAGGGCATAGAGCATCCAAGGAAGTAGCGTTGCTTCAGTAGCGCTGTGGTTCTGGATTCACACAAACTCAGATGGAAAGCTATGCCAGATTCACTTTGAAAAAACTCTTATAAAGATCTTTTTAACTAGCTGTGTCAGAAAGTCAAAGAAACTTTTAAGCAGGGAATTAATGAGACACATTGTGGTCTTGTCCTGTCTTATGTGTCACATAGGCACTTCTTCATATATATTCATAGATAAGTAGGCTTATCTAAGCTCTGACGCTAGAATTTGTTTGTAAAGACAGTCCCCTTGATTTTCTACCTTAATATATTTATCTCCTCAGTTTTGAGAGAAATATTTTAAGTGACAAAATAGATGTACTGTCCTCTAAATAGCTTGGTTTAGATGTTCCCCACCCCTTACTCTATAGCAGATGATTGTGACACAAATGTGTAATAAAAATCTATTCAACGATAAAAAGAATAATGTGTGTGCATGTGTGTTTATACACACACATATATATAACATATTGTGAAACTTAGTTTCTTCATCTGAGAGCTAACATATCTTGAAATATATCAACATGTATATAAATAAATTATATGTAATATATACATACATAAATAATAGATACACTATATCTTAGGTCAAAAACATTGAATAATCATTTGTATAATATGACCCATTTGTGTAAAAAAAAAAAAGGGAAGTCAATAAAAATATACGTGTTATATTAAATAGACCAGAATATGTATGGGTATTTATTATACAAAAGTGGCACCTCAAGTCAGGTAGGGAAATGTTGTAATTATCTAATAGTGTTGAGACAACTGGAATACCCAATTTTTAAAACTAATTTTGATCTATGTCTCACATTGCACAGAAGGATACATTCCAAATAGACTAAAGATTTACGTGCAGAAACAATAAATCTTTAAAAATACTAGAATAAAACATGGAGAGATTCCTTTATAATTTCAGAGGGAGAGAGAGAGAAAGTCTTTCTAACTATGTCTCAACAACCAGCAAACATAACAATAAATTAATAAATTTACTGAGAGCACAGTTCTCTGCAACAATTAGAAAAATGGATATGTTACTAAAATCATATTTTAAACCCATCAGAAAACACATCTAGAAAGAGGACTAGATAAATTAAAATTCAACTTGTTAGAGGAAGTGTCAATAGTCAGCCACTTTCTTCATTAAGGACACATCACTTCTGAGCATGGATCCAGGATGAGGCATAACCTCATTAGAGGGACTCTACTCGGGAAAAGAAAGACAACGGGATTTGTGATGGTCGTGAAAGCTGGCGTGACAGACTGTTAACTAGAGGAGCTCTTTCTTCGTGAGAAATTTGTTGAGATTTGGGGTAGAGCAGAAAGCTGGAGAGCTAGGTCTGAAGCACCTAGAAAGGCAGAGTATAATCTCTTGTGGTCTTGTGATGTTTAGCATTCAAAGCCCCACACAAAGAAGGGACCTGCTTCAAGTACACAAATTCTCTCTCTTTAAGATGTGGGTCAGATTCTTAAGTATCATGGGTGGAAAATAAGGAAATAAGCACTAAACCTCCAAAGGGCAGAACTGAAATATTCTGGTGACATTCACCCTGAAGAAGTCAGAAATGATCACACACAGCAATCAAAATCCCAGGAGGGCACACACAGCTGAGGAAAATGGACAAATCTGAATAGACAGAATCTTACTAAAACTGCAACTCAACCCAAGCTCAATTCCTGATTGGTTAAGATTACTAGCATATCATCTTATTGCCTAACAGAGACAGGAGAATCACTTTCTTGTGGAAAATAATATTACTGCATAAATAGTAATAATCTTACACATGTATATTGCATAGAATTAAATATTAAAATAAATGTGAGGGATTTCCCTGGTGGCACAGTGGTTAAGAATCCATCTGCCAATGCAGGGGACACGGGTTCGAGCCCTGGTCCAGGAAGATCACACATGCCACGGAGCAACTAAGCCCATGCACCACAACTACTGAGCCCGTGCTCTAGAGCCCTTGAGCCACAACTACTGAAGCCTGCGCACCTAGAGCCTGTGCTCCGCAACAAGAGAAGCCACCGCAATGAGAAGCCCCTGCACTGCAACGAAGAGTAGCCCCCGCTCACTGCAACTAGAGAAAGCCCGCATGCAGCAACAAAGATCCAACACAGCCAAAAATAAATAAATAAAAATAATAATAAAATAAACGTTGAGGCAGGAAATTATGATTGATTATCAAGAGTAAAAGTAAACAATAGAAATAATCAATAACCATTTTCTTCTATACTTTTCCCAGCTAAAGACCCGGCCCAGCAGTGTTACGATACTGGCCCATTTCTGCCTGGTGAGGGATTCTTTTGTTGGACAATTATCTACTTGATAATTTACCATCACCATGACTTAAGTTTTCTCAGAATTTTGCTGCAATCTGAGGCTCATCCTACCCGATCGTATTAGTCTGCTCAGTCTGCTATAACAGAATACCATAGTCTGGGCAGCTTAAACAACAGGAATTTATTTCTCACAATTCTGGAGGCTGAGAAATTCAAGATCAAGGTGCCAACCAATCTGGTGCCGTAGTGAGAGCCCTCTTCCTGTCTTGCAGATGGATGCCTTCTCACTGTATCCTCACATGATGGAGAGAAAAAGCTCTGATCTCTCTTCCCCTTCTTATAAAGACACAAATTCCATCATGGGGGCTACACCCTGAAGACCTCATCTAAACCAAATTACCTCCTAAAGGCCCCACCTCCAAATGCCATCACGTTGAGTGTTAGGATTTCAACATTTGAATTTTGAGATGACACAGTTCAGTCCACAGCAGTGATCCTTCCCTCCTCCCTTTACAGGAGTCAGAGCATGATTAAGGCTCTACCTGTTTACCCCTGCTTCTTCACAAGTGTCTCCACCAATAAATATCTTATATGTTTCATTCTGTCTTGGCATCTATTTATCAGAGGATCCCAATGACACAGATAGTGTAATAAATGTTAAAGCTATCATATCACTATGCTTCTTTGGAGCCCCAGATAAAGGGGCCAAGAATGCTGAGCTAATTTTAATGCTAGTTTACAAAAATGTCAAATGAACAAATCTGATATATTTTTTAAAAAGACAGGTAAGCTGGTCTAAGACCTAATATATAACATGTTTGCTATTTTGAATTATCAAGGCCATTGTTGCCCTCTTTGGCTTAGAAAACGTGAAAACTTTCTGCAAGAGACATGAAGACCAGACTTTCAGAAATGAGTTGTTGAAGGTGAGCAAGGTAGTGAGCAGTCTGCTCACATCATATTTGGAAGAATTCAATTCCCACTACAATATAATTGAATAGCTCTAACCTTCCTGACTAAAATTCCCTTGGAGCTTAACTGCATAATGTTCATTTTCTTCCGCCATCTGTCGATAGTGATATGCTACCAGTCTCTCAGGCTACCAGCCTGCAATCAGTGGTTGCTGCCTTACAGAACCATATGAAAACATTTCCAGAGACCCAGTCTTGGTCTCAGGAGATGACACGCACACAGGGCTGTAGACATGCCATAGATAAAGAACCTGTACAACTACTCTAGAGATCTTAGTCTACTAGTTCTTCCCAATCATACTTCAACTATAGATATAGGTAAACAATCATCAGTTCAATAAATAAGCTAACACACAGGTTCAGCTTGTCAACTCTGACAAAATCAGAAGTATACATTAAGCTTTACTAAAAAAATGTCAAAACACTGACTATGTACTGAGAGGCTCACACAAAGCAAAAAGAAATCTTGAATTTTCAAGGCAGATCCTCAGGTTTTTCCTTCCTGTGTCAGACATGTGTTTCAGATCCAGATAAAATGAGATCTCTAAGTGAGGTTCATGGAGTTTCTTAGACAGCAGGAAGCATTTAGAGAGCTGTACGGCTCATACAACATTCTCACTGGAGCCGTGCCCCATGGTTCCTGCCTCCTGTTTACTAAAGATAATAAGTAGCCAGAGAGGTCCTGTTAAGAGTGTTTCCTACATAAATATCTTCCTCCTAGCAAATATCTTTGGTCAATTTACCTGAAGGTCCAGTTGATAAGGAGATTAGATTTGGTCACCTGCCTTCTTTGTCTCCTGGGAGCATGTCCTTGCCTGCCATCTCCCTAAGGGCATGAATGCACCAAGGTTAACTGGCTTGACACCATCCTCCTGGTGAGTAAAAGATGTAAGAATGGGGGTAAAGAAAGAATTAAATACAAAGGAAATGGCTGATAGAGAATGAGAAATAGATCTTGAAGAGATATAAAGGAAAGAAGACTGAATTCATTGGCAATCAGAGGCAGAGTGGTCTATTCAAAAGATATAGAACCTGCACTTCATACTTAGGATCTAGTTTCCATTTTATTATGATTATTATTACCATTTACTTTTCTCATGCGGTTTAACCTCTCTGGGCTTGAGTGTCCTCAATAATAAAATGGTGATAATATGTTTCCACAAGAATGTTGTGAGGATCTAGATGAGGTGGTGCTTGGTCCCTGGTTGGAGCACATTAAATGTAAGACATTTTCTTATTTTACTTTAAAAAACAAAAGATAATACTTTTTTGGAATTTTTTTCCCTTTTTAGTGGTCAGAACACAAACATCCCAAATATCTGCCACCTATTCTTGTATGCTTTACCTGTTCTCAAAACAGATGTTATATTCCTTTGGGGAAAATGTAATTGGTCTTACTGACTACAGAAATTTATAGACTAAAGAGGTCAGATGTCAATTCTATTGCAGAACATTTCTAAAAAACTTTGTTACATTTATAAGATGCTTTTAACTAATGATACCTCTCTGGGCACTAGGACAGTATCAGGAAAATCATAATTTATAAATTAGGGGTCAGGGGAAAGGCCAAATAATTAATCAGCTTTATTCCAGCTCTTGCCTCTCTCTTACAGGTGATAGACATATTTGTGTGACTTGATAGCACATGCCAGAGCGCTATCTAAGAAGGCTCCTTTCTCAGAATATGCAACTTTCCTGCTAAATCACATAGTCTCTTTTTGAATGAAATGAAATGAAAAAGAATCTCACTTGCTATCACTTATGGACAGAAGTCAGACGCTAATGTCACTCAGGGCATTGTGGCAAGGTCTCCAACCTGACAATTGTTCTTGTGCCTTAGCGAACAGCAAAAGGCAGTGCGTGAGCTTGTAATCAAATTATTGCTATTTTTCAGAGACATGCTTCCTAGGTTGGGTCACTTTGAAAAGCAAGTAGTCTCTCTAGGTATGTGAATTTTTATGTGCATACATATCTATTTTGAATCTTATAACATGGCTCGTCTAATTACATTTTGTATCAGGGTAGTAGGGATGTCCTCATGAAGACGAGAGACTAACAGTGTACGCTGTATGGCTCTCACCTAGGGTCTCCAAGATTTCCAACAGAGATGTGCACCACGCTGTGATTCACTTTGTCTACAAAAAGAGTTTATCTTTGGACCAGTTCTGCCACCAGTAATTTGGCACTAATTTCAATCTACAGTGGACTTGAAATTACTTCCTTGCCTTATAGATTAAAAATCTTTTAAAAATGAAAGTTCTTTCATGGCAGAAACCTCACAAAAAATGAAAATCTTATAATTTCTTTTTTTGGTCAGAGTTCTTGCATACTCTACTGACTTCAAATATCGGTCTCCCATTAAGTAATGCTCTTCTGATGAACATAGCATCAGACTATTGATTAACTGTGGTAATTGAACACCATGATCAGGAAGCCATATTCTTCAGAAGAAATGAGACTAGAATGTGTTCACAACTCAGGCCCCTGGTTGGATCCCCATGCATTTGTTTTGTTTTGTTTTTGTAAATTAATAGTCTTTATTTTTTGAGGAGTTTTAGTTTTACAGAAAATTGAACAAATAATCTGAAGAGTTCCCATATACCCCTTCTTCTCCCTCTCACATTCTCCCTTATTAATATCTAATTCATAATTAGTGTTAAGTCCTTTATCAAATATATGTTTTGCAAATATTTTCCCCCAGTCTTTGGCTTGTCTTTTTATTCTCAGAACCATGTCTTTCACAGAGCAGAAGTTTTAATTTTACTGATGTGTAACTTTTAATTATTTTATTCATGGATCATGCTTTAGGTATTGTATCTAAAAAGTCATTGCCTTTTCAAAGTTTTATAGTTTTGTGTTTTTTATCTAGTACTATGATCAATTTTGAGTCCATTTTGGGGAAGGGTAAAAGGTCTGTGTCTAGATTTTTTTTTTTTTCATGAGCATGTCCAGTTGTTCCAGCAATACTTGTTAAAAAAGACTATCCTTTTTTCATTGAATGTCTCTGCTTCTGTGACAAAGATCAATTGACTGTATTTGTGTGGGCCTAATTCTGAGCTCTCTATTCTGTTCCACTGATCTGTTTATTCTTTCTCAATACCACATTATCTTGATTACTACAGCTTTATAAGTAAACCCTGGAACCACGTAGTGTCAGTTTTCTAACTTTGTTGTTCTTCTTCTATATCATTTTAGCAATTTGGGGTCTTTTGTCTTTTACACACAAACTTCAGAATTAGTTTGTCAATGTCCACAAAGTAATTTGGTGAGATTTTTAGTAGGATTACATTGTATCAATAAAACAAGTTGGGAATAACTGACATCTTGACAATATTAAGCCTTTCTATACATGAACACGGGATATCTCTTCATTTATTTAATTCTTCTTTGATTTCTCTCATCAGTTTTATAGTTTTCCTCATGTACATATTTTGTTAGATTCATGCCTAAGTATTTCATTTTTGGGTGTATGCTAATGTAAATGGTAATGTGGTTTTAATTTAATTGGTGGTATATAGGAAATCAATTGACTTCTGTATATTAACCTTGTATCCTGAAACATTGCTATATTTGCATACTAGTTCTTGGAGATATTTGTCTTTTTTTTTTTTTTTTCAGATTTTCTACCTAGACAATCATGTTATTTGTGAACAAAGGCAGTTTTATTTATTTCTTCTGAACCTGTATGCCTTTTATTTCGTTTTCTTCTCTTACTGCATAAACTAGGATATCCAGTAAAATGTGGAATAAGAATATGAAAGGGGACATCCTTGCCTTGTTCCCAATCCTAGGGAGAAAGCAACTGTTTTGCCAAAAGTCCATATTCTATTATAAAATTGTGAAATCTACGGTTATCTCTACCTGACATTCACTAACCTTCATTGAGAAACGCTATGCACAGCAGTGTGCTAGAACCCTTTTCCCACCTCCCAGCCCCCACTGAAAATCAGGTTGAACATCTACTAAAGGAAACCATAAACAAAACAAAAAGCCCTCAGAATGGGAGAAAATACTGCAAACAAAGCAACCGACAAGGGGTTAATCTCCAAAATTTACATTCAGCTCAATATCCAAAAAACAAACAACTCAATCAAAAAATGGGCAGATCTAAACAGACATTTCTCTAAAGAAGACATACAGATAACCAAAAAGCACATGAAAAGATGTTCAACATCACTAATTATTAGAGAAACTCAAATCAAAGCTATAATGAGGTATCACCTCACACCAGACAGAATGGCCATCATCAAAAAGTCTACAGACAATAAATGCTGGAGAGGGTGTGGAGAAAAGGGAACCCTCCTAAACTGTTGGTGGTAATGTAAATAGGTACAGCCACTATGGAGAACAGTATGGAGGTTCCTTAAAAAACTAAAAATAGAACTACCATATGACCCAACAATCCCACTCCTAGGTATATACCCAGAGAAAACCACAATTTGAAAAGATACATGCACCCCAATGTTCATTGCAACACTATTTACAATAGCTAGAACACGGAAGCAACTTAAATGTCCATCGACAGAGGAATGGATAAAGAAGATGTGGTACATATATATACAATGGAATATTACTCAGCCACAAAAAAGAACAAAATAATGCCATTTGTAGCAATATGGATGGACCTAGAGATTGTCATACTGAGTGAAATAATTCAGACCCAGAAAGACAAATATCATATGATATCACTTATATGTGGAATTTTAAAAAGGGTACAAGTGAACTTGTTTACAGAACAGAAGTAGAGGCACAGATATAGAAAACAAACTTATCATTACCAGGGGATAAGGCAGGGGAGGAATTAATTGGGAGATTGGCATTGACCTATACACACTACTATGCATAAAATAGATAACTAGTAAGAACCTGCAGTAAAGCACAGGGAACTCTACTCAATACTCTGTAATGGCCTATATGGGAAAAGAATCCAAAAAAAAAGATTAGATGTTTGTATATGTATGGCTGATTCACTTTGCTGTACACCTGAAACTAACACAACATTGTAAATCAACTATACTCCAGTAAAAATTTTTTAAAAAAGAATAGAGTTCATGGTTCACTTGGAGTTCCAAGTCTACTGGAGTGGCAAACTTTTACACAAATAAGTATGGGGCAGGTTATCCTGATAGTATAAGCAAAGAACAACTAAGGCTGAGAGAATTTACAATTATATGATTAGAGTGATACAATGTAAATGTACACTATTTGATAATAGAAGCCATACTCTATGTCCAATAAGGGGCACAAAATAAACTCTATAGGGGAGTTACCGTTTGGTGTAAGACAGTGAATATTTTTAAATGTTGCATTTCCTGTTTCAGATTCTAAGAAAAAAGAAGTGCAATGAACAAAAAGGATTGCAGGAAATGAAGGCGTGAGCTTCTAGATATTTACAGACATCAGAATGTCTTTAAGGTGTTTGCAAGGCAAACTTCAGAAGCAATAAATTTTATTTTAATTACTTATTTTGTTATTATTTATCTTTTTAAATTCAGATGACAATTATCTATCTAGTTTTTCAACAGATTAATAAGTATCCGGTTTTTAACAGGCTCATTTATTTCTCTAAGGATTCCAGTCTTATTGAAAGAGTCACCTGTTGGTATAGATCCATAAAATCATTAACCATAATTCCAGGCTTATAATTAGTACTTGTAAAATTGTACCAGTATTACCAAGATCCTGAAGATTTCTGCAAAAAGTAATTTTTCTCCTTATTTAATTCAAAACCAAAACTTTTCCTGACACCAGATAAGTCATCTAGTGAAAATTCAGACACAAGGCAGAAAAGCACACCTCACCATCATTTCTATGCCTCATTTGGGACAACTGATCAGTATGTTTACAGTCTCTGACAAAAAAATACTCTCCTACTATGTCCTAGATATAAGTGAGTATTTATCAAATATCACTGGGTCATATTTATTAAATACAGAAAATAGTCCCTCTTCTTCCTTGCTCATTTAAGAATGAGTTACTATGGGAACAGTGGTAGATCTGTGAATAGTCTAGTAAAAAATATTCCACTTAACAGGGATTCCTAGCACTTCATTCCTAAGAAAAAGTTTACTTAGAAACCTGACATTTTCAAAAACCAAACATTTAAAAAGTCATTTAAAAGCTGTGCTTTTAAAAATATTTCTCAACATAAAAAAAAGTTCTGATTAGGAAGCTTACAAAATTCTGATTGATATACAGCATACTCATTTAGATATTCTGGCCCATATTTAATTTGGCAGGAGTATAAAATGAATTATCTATGGAGAATCTGTAAAGATGGATGCAATTATGAATAATTTTTTTCAGAATCAGCAACTAACTGATACAAAAATGTACAAGCAATACAGTAGTAGCTTTGTTTGTACATGTTAACAACTGGCTTGATCACAAGGGATACTCACCTCAAATATTTGAGGCCTCTGTCTACATCTAGACATGTATTATCTAGGGCCTCTTTCATCTGTAACATTCTACTTTCTAATAAGTCCCTTCTCCTCCCATAGAGAATACAGACTACCTAGAATAATTAAGCTACAGAGCTACTTCGCAGCAACAATACACTTCACGATATGTTGTTCCCAAACGATCACATTTCCCAAATAGTCAGGAATAAACAGCTGATTCAAGTAATTAAAAAATATATTTAAATGACATCAAGCAAATGGTTTTCATTAATATATATCCCAATAATAATTTTGGTATTTTGTGTCATCATTGACAAATATTACAGTTACAGAAGAGTATCAGACTCCATTAAGTTTCAACATCTGTGTTCCTTTTCACTGTGGATGTCAATTTGGTTAGCAAAAGCTATGAAAAATTCCCTTTTACTCACTGCTGAATCTCAAGTACCTGGCAGAGTACTTGACACATAGAATATATCAGTAAATATTCCCTAAATGGATAAATGAATAAATGTTCACATTAGGTAGAAGGAATTGAAGCAAAATAAATAAAAGAGAAGTAAAAAAATTTTAGTGTCCATTTATGTGATGCCAGACGTTACGCTTTATACTATCTCACCTATTCTCAGCAATAGGTGAAGAAATAGGACTTGGGGAAGAGTAAAATGAATTGCTTAATTGTTAACAGTCAGAATTCAACATTTCATTTTTAATAAAGCAGTGATAGAGAAATTTTTATTTCTAATTCTTTCACCTTTAATTACTACTACATTTAGAAAAGTATCCTTACCTTGAATAAACTTATTTTCTTTCAATGACTATTAAAACCTTATTTATAACTACTGTCACCATTTCACTAATTTGTGCAGCATTTAAGTAACCAGAATCAATGATACATGCTTTGTCAGGAAGAGAAAGGAAAATGCCTCATGGATTTGCAAAGGTTGTAATCTTTACAGGTAATGATGACATATCAGAAAGCATTTGAGGAGTTGATAAAAATAAAATTTTAATTATAATTATTGATTACCCTTTTCTGCTTCTCTTTCTAAGAATGAAAAAGGGAGAGTAAATGACAAAAGGTTTTTTTTCTTGCCAGTAATCTCAACTAAAGATACATCTTCAAGTGTTGCTTTCCTAGAGTAATAGCAAAATGAACTAAAGTGTTTTGATTCTCAAGCCCAGAGGGCTCCAGTGTGAAGTAAATTGATTTCTATTGTTTCTCCTACTGAGAATGTGTGTCTCCAGTGCAGTTACTCTTACATGATTTTAATTAATGAGTATGAATCAAATGTATTCAGAGTTTACCCAAGAATAGTGAATTCTAGCAACATTTGCAAGGTATTTGAAATGATTCTTTACCTTGCTGCTGGTTCTAAAAAGCAAGTTCTGCCACCATTTTGGAGACCTGAGCAAAAAATAGCACAAAAACTGTTTTCCCAGATTTACAGAATAAGTGAGACTAACAGTGCTACAGAAATCAATTTTTTAATGGCCCAACACTGAGCTGTGATCTTCTCCAAGCCTGTATCACATGCTGCTCCAGCAGAACTTAAATCTGGTTCAATATTCTTACCTCTGGCTCTGACAATATATAAAAATAATATTGAGTTTTGGGAAATCCTGTGAAGGCTGACTAGTCAAATATATGTAAATATTTTTTTAAAATATTTCATGTCTATTATGGCAAAAAACCATGGCACCTATCTTTCACCAGTTCATTTCAGTTCAGCAAACATCGTCTAGTACCTCTGCTAGGAAGGCAGGATTCAAAGACAAGGTACGGTCCCATTTCTTCCAAGAGCTTATGTTAGCCGTAATGCTACTCATTTTGTCAGCCCCTTACATTTTATTCATTAGGGAAAGCCAGTGACTGGTAGATTGATTGATAGATGTTTGTACTGCACTATTTTTAATTGAAATCAGCCTCACTGCATTTAAAGTGTAAGCTCCTTGCGGACTGTGTTTACTATTTTCTCCCCAGAGCTTAGTGAGGGCCTGACACATGGTAAATTTTAACGCACATGAGTTGAACAAATGTCTTTTGTGAATAAGAGAAGATGTTTTTCTCCAGGTGTTACCATTCCTGGAATGGAGAAACCAAAGCATTCATAAAATACATATTTTTGCTTTCCCTTTGAGAATTTTAGTGTGTTCTTGAGCAACAATATAACTATTTTAAAAAATTATTTATTTGCACAAGTTTGTTCTTTTCCATTGTCTAAAATATTTTTGTTTGGTTTCTGTCCCCTTCAAATTGTTTGATGTGAATTGATGTGTGTTGATCATCTATCCTAAGAGTTCTCACTGCTTAAGCACGTAGCAGATAGTAGGAGGAGATAACTATATTGTCTTGTTGGAATAGCTTTTAAAATGTCAATGAAAGGGTTCAAAAACAGAAACACTCAATAAAGTCTGTCTGGCCAGCATGATAAGCTATGACTTTATATTCCCAAGCACAAATTAAAACATTAATTCCAACAGCTTTGTTGCAACGGTAGTTTATCACAAATCCTCAGTGTTCCATTTTACAGCATTTGCCAAATGTCCTGCCTATACACATGGTAATGATTCACTTTGAATATTCAAATGCTTGAGTTTTCTCTTGTATTTTATAATTAAAATAATAACAAAATGATTTTGGTTTCTGTTGGCAGTTTCCCTATAACCATGTGGTGTTTCTTTGGGGCTCTTTATACTTTTGATGAGAGTAGGGAATGGTCTTCTGTGAGCCTGTACCTACCGGTTACTACAGAGATAAAAAACATGAAAGAGCATGTCTTTGCCACCTGTGAATTTAAAAAAAATCTAAAAAACAAAATATCTTTTGGATGGATATATATTTTGTTATTCTGTTCAGTAGAAAACTTGGCTGTCTATATTGCTCAAGACAATCTTCACATGGGTTATATAACCTCCACTTAAAATTTACCAATAGCAATAAATTTGGTTAAAGCAAAAACAATTGCTTAAAAATAGGCAAAGCCATTTAAGTGGAATTTACTTATCTCAAGGGCAGTAGACTTACATCACTTATTCTAATGTTCTGAGTAGATTTGTAATTGCTCATGTTTGATGGCAACTTTCTTCAACTTTGCTATTTCTTGCCATCATTAGCTAATGGGATTTAGAATTCCAAGAAATGATGTTTGGGATATGAGTAGCAGACAGGCCACCTACCAAAAATCCCCTCTAATTCAGAGTATTTGACTTACTAACCAGGCTGAGTTGATCACATTTCAAATGTAGATTCAGAAACAATTTTGTTACGTATAAGTACATTATAAGGAGAAAATGAAAAAAAACAAAGCCTTACTAGAATCACCATAATAAATAGATGGAATCTATTTCTAAATTTTTTTGAAAAACAGATTCATCCACACTATTTTATTAGACAATCTAAATATTATTTTGCTTATATTATGCTATTCAAACTATCAAATTACATAGTTCCCAACTTTTTGAAATAGTTTGTGTACATCTAGAAAACAAAACCAAAAAAAGCTACTATATTTCCTTCTCTCTAAAGACATTTTGCAATAAAAATAAAGATTCTTACTCTGTAAATAAATCAATTCTTTCACAGATTTATTGGTTTGTGTGAATTTAGTTCAGTGTAGCATATTTTTTCATTAGCCACAAAGAGGGAGCCTTCCCCATCCCACCAAATAAACATATACATTGAGGTAAATAGTTCAGGAGACAAATAGTGACTCTTGCCTGAACTATATAAGCTGGAGTCAGCTATGCTAGTCATATTAGTGAAGTGCTCGGAAAAGTCACCAAAAGCTGGTGAGTGAGAGAAAAAAAAGATCCAGAGCCTATGATTCTTTAAATGACCATGCTAATGAGGTCAAGGAAATGAGTATTATACTGACTCAGAGGGATGAGTTTTGTTTGCTCTTTTTCAGAAAGAATCTCAGAGGGCCGCCCAACTCAAGCCAACTCTCGCTAAGGAATGAATAACAAAGAGGAAAGAAAAATGCAGAATAGATGCATACTTTTGAAATTATTTCTACTGTAAAAAACATCATCTCATGTAACCCTGCATTGATTCATGATGAGTGAGCATCTTTATCTTTTATGAAGAACATTTTTAAAAGAAAAGTTGCCCTAATCTGGTTTGATAAGAAATTGTGTTGGTAAAATAATTCATTAGAAATAATGGTGCAAAGTACATTTTACTATCAAATGAAAGACAATGGCTTTGGTACATGGGATGGAAAAACTGACACAAAGAGATATCAAATTCCCCATTTTTACCAATAAAAGCATTGAATTAGATGATCACAAAGACTTCTTGTAACGTTAAAATCCCATGAGGAGTTATGTAGGTTATTAATGAAGCATAAGTGTATAGCTCACAAAAGCTACAAAGATATAAATAACTTACAGTAACATCTGACTTTTCTTCTACATATATGATGGTATATAACATAGATGGTAGTATACCAAGAGGGTTTGTGGGAGGTTGAAAGAAACAATAATTGCCAAGGAGTTAAATGATTGAGAACTTATTAGTCACTCACTGAGGTCCCAGAATGAATTAAATCCATGCACTTAAAAATCCAATGATATAATTATGGGTTGCAATGAAAAGAATTGGCCGCAAAGGTAAAAAGAATCCAAGTGCTATCTGCCCTCAGCTAATTATATAACAGGCAGAAGCATCAATTGTTTTTTCCATGGTAGCTTTGTGAACATAGGTATCATGAACAATCACATATAGTTGCATTCTCATGCTCATGATACTCAGTGCTACTACTCACAGAAGCAGCTTCCCAGAGGAGGAAGAAAAATATAGAATCTTTAGGAACAATAAAAATATGTAGGAAGATCTGCTTTTAAAAAACATCCATTTCTACTTTTCTTTCCCTCTATTTCTCTCTCTCTCTCTCTCTCACACTTTCTCTCTCTCTGTACCATACTAGTGACTGCCAACTACATGCCAGGATGTGAGCTCTTTGGATGACCTACTTAAAGTCAGCTTGCACTCCGTCAGTTCCAAATCAAAGACTCGTGAGGCTGAGCCAGGACTCCGGAGGTCGTTTATCTCAGACCCCTGCCTGGAGGAGTCACTGTTCTAACCCATCCTAGACTGAGGTTGAACACGGAGTTGTTTCCAAAGGACCCCGGGGTGCTATAGAAGCTGTGTTGGTGACTCAGTTCTCTGCATTCTCCTTCGCAGTCAGGGCCCAATCAAATTTCCTGAGAGGTGGAAAGGCCACCGCACGTTTAGATGTTCTGCCTTTCAAATGCACTCAAAATGAGTTCTTCACAATGAGCAGCCATTTAAAACTTCCTAAGCTACCTGAAAGCTATAGCTTTAACCGTTCCTTTAAAGAACTTTCACTTGACGTATAAAGTTTTCTATCTTTTCCTTATAGTATCAGTTCACTTACTAATCTTCTGTTTTCTCTCCATGTTGGACATTTACTGGATGCCTGGACATAATGTAGTCATTTATTTCCCCTGGAGGTGAGGATTGTTGTGCATATGAGTGAGTTGTTTGTGAGTTTGTCATAAATAAAAGTCACAGAGGCAATAAAGTGTATTTTATTTAAATATTTTAGGGAATTAAAAATAAAAAGACATTCTCTTTTCTCTGATTCATGAACAAGAGAAAGTGGGTCAGTTATTGGCAAGTGACGTCTTCACTTCGTTGTCATCTATATTTGTGCTTGGAACCTTAAATTCGAATGACTCATGGTGACAAGAAGGTCATGGGTAGATTCTCCATTTGGAATGTGCCTAAATTAGCATGGTCCCAAGCCCATAAGTTAATCGTAGATTCCTCAGATATACTCCAGTCTCCTAGTAACCAGAAATAATGACATAACATTTTCTGAAGTATCTCATGAGAAACAAGTTTGCACTGAGAAAAATGACCCTCTATCACAGACTGACATCTCCACGCTCAGGTATTCAAGTCACAGTCACCAAGTACATGCCACGGATCTCAAGAGGAGCAAGAGGAAGGCTCACTAATAATTCTTTATTGATCTAATCAGACTAATGACAAAATAATTAAAAGTACTTTCTTAAAGGGCAGTGGCTCCTTAATTGTTGCTCAATCCTCTCAATTCAGAGATAATGCCAAGGATGATATGTCTTAAACTAGATAGTTAGATTGTATGTGAGAGGTAATCTTCCAATTGTGTCTGTACTGCGTTGAAATCCAGCATTCCTCTACTGATAGGATGAAGGAAAATATGACTCCATGACAAACATTTGGTATCTGCCTAATACAGAAAGAGGAATCAGTAAAACGTGATTTTTTTGACATTCTCTGGAACTCAGGCCTGAGTCCCTCCCTGTAAGGAAAGACCAGGGACTCTTTCATGTAAGAGAACACAGGGGAGCCATTTAACCAGACTTTCTGAAATGTGGGAGTTTATGCCTAGCCTGTTTGCTTTCCATTTCTGAAGATCTTTGAAGACTTAGTACATTATAAAGGTAGCTTTTGAACAAGTGGTTAAAAGGTGAAATAAATAATGTTTAACTCCCTAAAACATATATACATTTTATTTATATATATAATTTTGTGTTACTTATCTTAGGAGTTAGCAAACTTTTTCTCTTTAAGGGGCCAAATTGTGAATCTTTTTGGCTTTGCAGGTTTCTGTCACTCAATTCTACTGTCGTAGTATGAAAGCTGCTGTAGACATTACATAAACTAATTGGCATGGCTGAATCTGGCTTACTGTAAGGCACATTTGGTTCATGGGTTGAAGTTTTCCAACCCTTTCCTTAGACCATAAAAATTGCAAGAAATATCAAAGATTTAAATGTAAAATACTAAAACCATAAAAGTACTAGAAGAAAACTTGAGAGAAAAATCTACTCTTGATGTAAAAATATATTTTTAAGTATCATCCTAAACTCAGATATCAAAAAGAAAAGAATAATAAAACTTGACCACATAATATTAAAAGGAAAAAAAAGCATGACAACAGTAAAAAAAAAAAAAAAAAAAGAAAAAACCCATAAACTATAGAAAAATGTATTTGTAACTCATATCATAGACAATAGACTAATATTTTTACTATATAAAAATTCCTTCTCTGAAAAGGGACAAAAGATGAGCAGATAGCACACAGAAAATAAATATAAATGGATCTTAAACATATGACCCATATTTTCAGCCTTATTCACAGTAGGAAAATTTGAAGTTAAAATGACCATGAGTTATCATTTTTCATCTCTAAGATTGGCAAAATCAAAATGTCTGACAGGGCTTCCCTGGTGGTGCAGTGGTTGAGAGTTCGCCTGCCGATGCAGGGGACACGGGTTCGTGCCCTGGTCTGGGAAGATCCCACATGCCGCAGAGCGGCTGGGCCCGTGAGCCATGGCCACAGAACCGGTGCTCCGCAACAGGAGAGGCCACAGCAGTGAGAGGCCCGAGTACCGCAAAAAAGAAAAAAAATGTCTGATAATACATTACATTCAGGAGGGTGTGTAGAAACAGGACCTCTTAAACATTGGTGGTGTTGATGTAAATCAATTTATTTTCTATAGAGGACAATCAATATTTCAATTGAACTTATATGAAAGGTTTCAAAACAATGGACAGTTCATGTGTATACTTTTCCACTGACATTTTAAAACTTGTTTTGATTGAAGTTTAAAATGTATTTGATAAAAATCTAATAAAGCAATAAAAATCTTTACATGAATTAGTGCATAAAGCAACTGCAGGCAATTAACTCATTCTCATTTATTTTCTCATAAATCATTGCAGTTGCAAGCAGACAAAAATATTTAAAATATTATCAAACCCATTATTTGGATGTCTTCCGAACTGCATTTTAAATGACAACTTTACAGAACTCTGACTTCATCTAAAGGCAGTGATATATAATCCCTATTTCACGCAGTGTCAGTTAATTCGTAAGGAATGTCCAATTTTCAAAGTATTTTTGACTATGAATGCTTCAGTGGCATGTTTCTATATTTGAAAATCTTGTGCCTTTCCACTTTTTTTCCCAATTCTCTAATTCTTGATAATCCTGCCCATGACTCACTACCTATAAAAAGCCCCACATAAACACTTTTAACCACTTTTAACCCCACATAAACACTTTTAACCACTTTTAACTTTTTTTTTTTAACACTTTTAACCAGTTGTGATCGTACAGCCTTGCATGGCATTCTTTAGGAGAGTCTGTACACTTAGCTTTACCTTGCTATCCTCATATTGTTGGATGAATCATGACGTAAATAAAAAGATTTTCAGAATCTTTATAGACTGAAGACTGGAGAGGGTTGGATCTCCATGTAAAGCTTCTTGATTTCCATATTAAAAATGTGGGATCCTATCAGGCAATCAGGCTTCCATTGAAAGTTTTTAGCACTGAAAGTATCAGATAAGATATATGAGTCAGAAACAACACAGACAGACATGTGGAAGCTGGATGTGATGCAGAGATTACAGGCACAGAGTTCAATTAGAAGGCTATTACAATAGCCCAAGTACAAGGAAAGAAGAGGATGACTGAAAACAGGAGTTATCAGGAAATTGTTAAATTAATTCATAAGGCCATGTGAGTGCATGGTAAGAGTGTTTATTTATGTGGGGTTTTATTTTTCCCACTCATTCTAATATCTGTTACAAAAGAGCACAGTTACTGCTGATAAATAACTATATATAGTTTCTGGAGAAAAGTTATAAGCAAAGACACATTTCCCATCCAGTTTGTATAACACAGCTGTCATCTGCTTAGCACGAAGGCTCTTTTCTATGATACAAAATTGTAAACATTAACACCACATGCTTGTCTACAGACAGTACCGTATCCCTGCTAATTTCCAGGTGACCTCACATTTCAGGTAGGTTTTAAAGCTTTATCATTTATACTTTCCCTACGAACATCAGCGTTTTCACTCAATCTTTTAATGAAGGTGTTGCTACAAACTGCACAAATGCTACTGGAGCATGTGGGACTTTTGCAGTCTTTGAGAATACACTGTTCTCTGCAAATAATGAAACAAAACCTTTCATCTGGATGAGATGTGTTGTGCGAATGCAGCTCTTTGGATAGCACATTGCTGGCATTTTTCATTTCATTAATAAGAACAGACACCAGCAACCAGTCCACTTCTGTTCTTAAATTTGCCTAAGTCAACCAGGCAGTTTAAACACAAGAAATGGTTAAGTTTTTTCCAACTCTATAAAACGTCCAGATTTGCAAGAATTCCTAGAAATGGTGTATGCTTAGAGGGGTTAATGCAGAAGTAATTTAAACACTAGTTAGCACATCTGCATTGATGATCTAAAAATTTCTGTAATTCTTTGCCTTAAATATAATGTTCAGTCTGATCAATCAGACCTATCATTACAGAGAGGTTACAGGTCACACTCTGGGCTAAACTCCTAGGTTTGAATTTAACTCCATCACTTAAGATTTAGTTGACTGTGGACAAGTTATTTAACCTCGAAATGCCTCAATTTCTCATATGTAAATTGTGGGTGACAATATTACTTACTCCACATGGTGTTTTATGAGTATTCAGTGAGTAAATACATGTAAGGTGCTTAAATATGTCATTGCACATAGTAAGCATTTAATAAATGTAGAATCATTGTTTTTAGTTCTTCCATATGGGGACAGAAATGGCTGAGGCCATTAGGTGGTTAGATTACCAACTTTTGAGGTGACTCTAAATCGCTTTCAGAAAAATGCCAGTTTCTGAAAATTTCTAATTCAAATCAGCTATGAAGTTGATCTTGTTAGGACATGTTGGTTAAATCTTCCCTCTAGGAATAGGAAAGGCAGTTTATAAGGCAAGGACCACCTTGGGAAGAAAAGGCATCTGCTTCAAAAAATGATGTCTAAAAAAAAAAAAAAAAAATGATGTCTATAACTTCTAAGCTGTTTTTCATCCTACTTGACAAAAGCTTTCTCATACTTTCTTACATGAAACCCAAAGAAGGAATTTTCCCTAAGTTCTGACTGTACTCAGCTGGTCATGCCACCAGCTCAAAGCAAAGGAGGATTCTGACTGCTCAGGAAAGTGCAGAAGACGAATTGCAAAGAACGGAACTAACAGGATTAAATAGGAAGAGCAGAAACCAAATTATATTTTGGCCCTTTGCTTCACATAATTCACCATAATAAGAAGTTCATTCCTCTTTTGAAAAGCTTTCACAAATCTTGCCCTTCTCATTTGGTCAGAAGGGAAAAGAACCTTCTATTTCAATACCTTTTTTGTAGGTCAAACAGCACTATAAAGAATCTAAGCAAGTTTAGGAAATAATTTTAAAATGAACAGAAAAAAGAGCTCTCTGTGAAGAGCATCTATAGGAATCCCCAGAGGTCATTCAAGGGACCGCAGTTGCCTGACATATTTTTTCTTTAGAAGATTTCTCATTTCCCAATAAGAATATTGGTATTCATTATTCTATGAACTCTGCTACTGTTCTGTTTTTGTGTGTCTTCAACTACACACTCCTTTTGTGAGTTCCTGAGTTTTATAGTTAACTTCGAACAGCCATGCTAGTTGAGTGAGAAGAAGAGAATACGGAAAATGAATACCTTCAAATCTCATTTCAAATAATAAGGTAATCTTCCACTGTGAGCAGCCTGTGGCTAGCGCATGCAATAACTTCATGGGAACTATAAATGGAAACTTTCCAGGCAGGTGTAGTCCTGCATCAAGACAAATGGAAGAGTGAGAAGAACTACCACTTGCCTCTTGAATGACCTTGCACAGTGCACAATCTACACAACCACATGCGGTAGCTTGAACTTTGAATTAAAAAAATTTTACTTGACAACTCTACATTGTAAATTGACAGTCGGGGCAAAAAATGTACTCATTAGCATTTTAATCAACTAAATCAAAAATATTTAAAATATTAGCACTTTAATTTACTCAACTAAATCAAAAATATTTAAAATAACTGAGTGATATAGCATCTATAATCCTACCATCTTCTCACAACTGTATCTGTATTTTTGTGTTTTGTTTTGTTTTGTTTTTGTTTTGTGGTACGCGGGCCTCTCACTGTTGTGGCCTCTCCCGTTGCAGAGCACAGGCTCCAGACGTGCAGGCTCAGCGGCCATGGCTCACGGGCCCAGCCGCTCCGCGGCAATTGGGATCTTCCCAGACTGGGGCACGAACCCGTGTCCCCTGCATCGGCAGGCGGACTCTCAACCACTGCGCCACCAGGGAAGCCCAACTGTATCTGTTTTGTATATTACACATTTATTTTGTATTTTGCTTTCCACCAAAGTACATATATTTGTTTTATTTTCCTCAATTTTATCCACATCTATGGGCATGTTTCATACAATCTTTTAAATTATCCTTTTGATTCATTAGTAACATTTCATTATAAGTACATAATTTGTGGTATTTTATGATTTGATTCTTTCTTAGTTTTCATAATCTCATTTCTCAACACCTTTTACATTGTGCTCTCAAATTGTTGGCATTTCAGTACAATTATCAAGCTTTGTCTCTACAAAATACTACACGTGTTATTCTCTGTCTCATTTTGTCCTTCTGATGCTCATATTTGTCTAGCTAATCCTATTTGTCCACCATGTCTTAGCTTACAGGGTATTTCCTTTGGTAGATACTGTCAGTTCCTTAGTAGCCAAATCCTACTTGATCTTACTTAAGGGTGAAGTTCCTTGATTTCAGAAGGGATATGGCCCCTCCACCAGTACCGGAGTATGAATCATTATGAAATTAAGTTAATCATGAAAATCCCATTTCCTTATGCCAGAACCTCACTTTATCATCCTCTCACTAATGAGACCTTTAACATCATTCCGGCAAATGCACTAGTGTACTCCCCTGATGAAAAGACAGAACTTCCTGAAGAGGAAATCTATGGTCCCACTCCATTCTTTTTTTTCTTGATTGTTATGGCTTTGACCTGCAGCAACCATCCTTACCAGGACTGAAAAGCCAGCATGTTGAAGATGGCAGAGTAGAAAACAGAATGACGTATTTTATGATATCACTGGTTCTTGATGGTATCACTGAGCTTTTGTTCCAAATCTGGTATTGCCTACCTCTTGTCTTATTTTACTATTGATACTATTTATTTTAAATCTTTGTTTTACCTAATGACTAAACATTTTTATTTGTAAAATCACTGATATTTTTTACAGTCAATTTTATTCTAACGTGTTCACTTCATTTGAATAACCTGCTCTGGACTCCCAGGCCTGGGTACTACTCTAACTTGATTCAATGGCAGAAGGTTTATTCTTTATCAAGGAAGTTATCTTAGAATATTAAAATTGTCTATTCATCAAAATGAATAACAGACTATTTCCTACGTTAGTGTTATAGTATAGGGAGTACGTCTATCTTTTTCAATATTCTATCCTTGAGCATCTAACCCAGTGCCCAAGCCATAATAAATATGAATTAATATATTGATAAGAAAAAAGGTTGAATTACTTGGTCATTGTCTTTCTTTTTTTATTGTTAGAAATTATTTTATAGTAATGTTTATATGCCTACCACCCTAGAAACACACTTGGGGCAGAATATAGGACTGGGAGGAAGTTTCCAAATACAAAGCTTCCATATCTGAAGGGATATGTTACACTCCTGGCACCGAAGTGTAACAAAATGTGAATGATGTATGGCCAAACAAGGATGTTCACTTAGCTTTGGTGTCTAGAGATTTTATCCAGGCTCCTTTAGGCAGGTATGGTTGATTGAGTTGCTGCCCACATGGCTGAACTAAATCTCTAGTTGCAACTCCTGGATGTCAGGCTGATTTCAAGTGGCCCCAAATCCCAACTTTTTAATTACCTGGTTGGTATTTGTGGAGTGGCCAATCCCTACAGTGGGTTATTTCTTTAGCCTAAACAATCAGTTGGGTTCTGAGGAGCCTACCATGTGTCATCTTGTTAGCACAAGCTATTAGGTTTGGTTCCACAGACCCACCATGACTGACACAGACATTCCATTCACTCAGGAAATGTCGAAGGTTTAGCAGTTACTTCCCAGGAGCCAGGACTAAGGCCAGACCTGTTGATTAGAGTTAATTCTTCACTAGACATCTGCCTAATTTTATCTCTTTTTCTTTCTTTTTTCTTTTTTAACAGATATTGAGCTCTTATAAGTTACAATTTCTCACTCTGATAGTGAGAGAGAAACACTGAATGACTTGTCAAAAAGAGCATTCAGAAAAGAGCAATAGAAGAAGTAGGAAACCTGGATTACCTACAGATTAGATCATGAGCCTGTAACCATTTCTTTCTGTCTAGTGACATGTTCAATTAATAGACTTCCTGTCCATGCCCAGCATCACTGAATATACCTGTGGGTGAGAAAACAGCTTAGCAATATTGAAAGAGGGGATATATTCTCTTTGTGGCCAAGACATTACAATGCAGGAAGTGCTTCTCGCCTTATCCTCACAGCTTGACTCAGAGCACAGAATTCGGGTCCAGAACTGTGAGCATCTCTTTCCAGCTGGCATAAAGTTTGAAAGTACATCAGTCTGGTGTGGGCTGATCCAACCATGCTAATGCCTTGCCATTGGGACAGAAATAAGGACATTAGAATCTGGATACCCTAAGATGGCATCAAGAGAAAGGTCAGCCATCTGGCTGCGACATCAGGTCTTAGTCGTTTTAATTGACGCTTCTTTCTGTCCTGTTTTTCTATTTATGAGCCCATGACTGACATTTCAACTGGTATAATGTTGACTAAATGTCTGAGAACTCACTGTCCCAAGAGCTGGAAAGGGGATTTACAAACGCTTAGTTCTTTACAGAGGTATATTTTGTTTCTCATTAGCACATTTATTTTATAGTCAACATTCCTCACATGTCTGAATAATAGAGAAAACAGATTTTATATTATCTAAAAGATTAAAAGGAATGGTATGAAAAAGTGGTAAAGACTATGGACTTGTTGTCATAAGAACTAGTTTATAAATATTTCTCTGAACACCTTTAATTCCTAGATTTATCAGCTATAAAATAATAACTAGAATGGGCTATACCTCAACATACAGCCATAAGAAGTATTAGATAATACAGCTGGTTCCAGGGCTGATGCTGGCTTACTGATGGTGGGCTTGGTCCTGCCACAGTAGGCTGTGGGGCTGCTGTTGTCCTGGAGCTGGTGTCCATGCAGCTGTGAGGCTATAGCAGGCTCGCTGGTGGGCACGGCTGGGGCCCTGGGGATTCTGGAGCCGCTGCTTGTCCCTGATGGGTTAAGGTAGGTCCTGAGATCTCCAGCTGCAGGGCCCTGGGTGTCTGGGGTCTTGTGCCTGCACACTGCTGTATGAGGCCAGGTCCTGGTCTCTCTGGTGGGTGAGGCCATGTCCAGGGGTGGCTGTGGGCTCAGAGGGTCATAAGGCAGCCTGTGTGCTGGTGGGTGGGGCTATGTCCCTGCACAATCAGTCACTTGGCCTCAGCTCCCTAAATAGCAACTTCCAGTGTCTTTGTCCCCAGGGTGAGCTCCAGTTGCTTCCTGTCTCTCCCGGAGACTCTCCAAGATCAACAGGTAGGTCTGACTCAGGCTCCTTTCAAATTATTGCTTCTGTTCCTGTGTCCCTGAGCATGTGAAATTTTGTGTGCACCCTTTAAGAGTGGAGTCTCTATTTCCCACAGTCCTCTGGGACTCCCAAAAGTAAGCCCCGCTGACCTTCAAAGCCAAACATTCTCGGGGCTCATCTTCCTGGTGCAGGTCCCCCAAGCTGGGGACCACGATGTGGGCTTTAGATGCCTTGATCCTTGGGGAGAACCTCTGAAATTGTAATTATTTTCCCATTTGTGGGTCACCCACTGGGGGTACGGGACTTGACTATATTGTGACTCCACCCCTCCTACCCATCTTGTTGTGGTTCCTTCTTTATATCTTTGGTTGTAGAAGGTTTTTTCTGGTAGGTTCTAGTCTTTTTTCATTGATAGTTTTTCTGTAAATAGTTGTAATTTTGATGTCCCCATGAGAGGAGGTGAGCTCAGGGTCTTTCTACTCTACCATCTTGGAACTAATCCCCCATCTTGGATATTCTTGAGCTCCGGTATTTCATAAATATTTTACAAAATCTTGCTAGGATATTGACTGAGTCTTATTGAATCTAAAGAGTAATCATTTCTGTAGACTCTTGCCATTCATGATCATTGTATACCTCTAAATTTAGTTATACTATTATGATTTCCACAGAGTTTTACTTTTTTTTATCATAAAGATCTTGTAGGATTTTGTGGTTGTTGTTGTTACATTTATACCTAGTATCACATAATGTTTGTTATATTATAAATGGTATTATTTAAATACAATTTTTAAAAATCATTCATTTACTAATGTGAAGGCAAGGGAGGTATGCCACTCAGATATACCTTCAAGAATGAACCTGTTGCATAGAGTTTAGTCAGATAACAGCCTTGAGTTGTTGCACCTTTGGGATCCATTTCAGTATCTGAGGGAAATACACACTCTTCCCGGACAGGTCCCAGCCAATGACTAAATATGGTAAGTATTTTAAGGCATGGTGTCCACTGCCCTTGAACTCCCTGTTGGGCTGCCTACAGGTTTTTTCAGAGCTGCCTCACAGTTTAAAGGCTCACCCTTCCTATTTATTTAAACTTTTGAAGAAATAATGTATTTCTTAAAAAATAGGGTTTAATTAAAATATTAATGTAAATTCATAATCCCATTCCACTACTTAAATAATCTGTAACCTGTTTGTCACTACCTTCTATCATCAGAATGCGTGATATGATGTCACGCTAGTTTTCACCAGAGGGAATGAAGCTTCTATGAACCATGGTCAAAAAGCATCTGATGACATCACTGTCTCAAGCCCATCTTGCCTTCCCCAACTCAGAACACATTTTTATATCCAATTGGAACATATTCTGCCAAAGAATTTGAGTTCATATTGTTACTAAAACATAGAGAATTTACAAGAAAATATGTGAGCAATCATTGAAATGCACTCATAAATTTTTATACTGTCAAACAGGTTAATTAAGCCAGGGGATAAGAATGCTGAACCAAAAATTCAGTTTACATCTAGGTTACTGATGCAAGCATATGTTACCACATATGGCTTTAAATATTTCAAGACAGTTGGTTTGATATTTACACCCTATAGTGTGTGAATCTTCTATATGGTGGTTTTATATTATGCATAGTATTTGAGTTATATGGTAAGAGACTGGTAGAAGTTTTCATTTCAAATGCTGGTAGATGAATTCATGTAAACACACACACACACACACACACACACACACACACACACACACACACACACACACACACACACACACACACACACACACACACACACACACAAGCTTTAAAAGTTAGCATAAGTCTTTGAGACCAAGAAAATTGCCCTGGCTATCACTCTAAGTAGATATTGAAGAGATGTTTCAGCAAAATATAGAACTATTTCTCTTAGGCTATTTTATTTAAAGGATACAATTTCAACTCTGCTCCCATACTTGTCTTCCATGTTAATGGCAACAAGTAATTCAAGATTTAGCCGGTTGCCTAAAAACTATCTTCCAATACATAATTTCATCATTCTCTTCTTACTTTCTATATATTGAAGAAGCAAATATAATTAATATGACTCTTGTTTAGATTATCCAATGAGTAAGAGGCTCCAGTCTGAGAGAGAGGTCTACAGAAATGGTAAAAGAATAAAAACGATGGGGTTGCTTGGTCAGGACCTATAGATAAATGCAGCACCTCACCAACAGAATAATATTTTCTATTTCTTTTCTTGGTTACAGTATGCCTCTGCGACCAGAAGCCTGACAGTCCTTGACCATGCAGAAATGGCAAGGAAAGTATGGTGCTGTTTTAAAAGGGCTTTTCAATTTTAAGGGGACTTTTCAATTTGAAGAAACATGACCAAAGGATTTTTAAAAAGCAATGTCTTAAGGATTTAATACAAAATTCATCCCAAAATCTTGCAGATGTGTTTTGAATACTCATCATTCAAATGCTCAAAAATGGACTTTTTTTTGGTAAAATGCCCAGACAGAATGCTAGCATCCATTCCTCTTCGTGCTTAGTTATTGTGGATGTTTGTAAGCAGGAATTCTTAAAAATAAGAGATTAGGGGAAGTGCCTCAGCAGATAATATATATCATATACATCACGAGAGATAGACTAGATAGATTGATAGATACATACATACATACATATAGAAAGATAGATTTCTGTTTCTTCCCTGATAAATGTAATTCAACTCACCAACACCTCTTGGGAAGCAAAAATTAGACATCTCAGTTTACCATAATTTTGACCACTCTTCCGTGTTGCTAGCAATTGCAGAAATTGTACCACATGTTCAACAGTGAGTAAATGACCAGGAGGCAGTCACTCTTTCTGCAGAAACTCACATGAACAAACTGATTGGAGTTATCTCTACAAAGATATGGATTGACATCGCAAGCGTCAAGACAAATTGCAAATTTTATACCACCTGCAAAGTAATACCTCCTAATGCCCTTTTTCTATATTAACAGAAGAAGTAGGTCTTGGGAGGAACAGAATGCTTTGCCTAACAAATAGGACATTCCTACTGCAACCAATACCCCTTCACTTAATGGTAATAATTCACCTCTGGTGTAAGTGAGAGTAGTCAAGATTATTGTGTTTGTGTTTAGCAAATCCACAAAGAAGAAAATTTAACCTAAATAGGAAATGGGGCCAAGATATAACTAAAATAACATCTTTTAACACATGGGCAGGAAGTAGAAGAAAAGGACAGTGTTTTCACATGTAGTCAGTCTCCTTTATGTTGCCCCCGAATAAATATAAATGTTAATAGAAATTGAGTTTAAACCTATATGAATAATAAAAGGAAAAGGAAATTTCCACTCAGGTTAATCATTGCCAGATGCTCCTATTTGTAAATGGTATGGCCCAGTGCTACAGAATTTGCTACTGTAATCTGACTGATGTTTTAGTGGTTTACATAAAACTTATTAGTTAATTCAGGATATATGTGAGATGCTAACTCCTTTTCCCAATCTGTTTTGACATTAAATTCCCATTCTTGGTAATATATTATGAATGCCTTTGGAAATAGCAGTCATTTAAGTAATTTTTGTGTGATATATGATTAAGATCTAACTTTAAGCAAAACATTTTATATTTCTATTTTTGAACATTAATAAAATAAAATCTTTAATATGCTTATTTTTCCTAGGCACATTTTCACTTTTGTCTCCATTAACATGTGATGTATAGTGTTTACCTTAAATTAATATGTAGTAGAAAAACATACTATATTCCCAATTACACTTCTAATGGCACATATAATTTTTTTGCTCTGGACCTATTGTATGTTAAAAAGGTAGGGTATAATTTAACTATGCTAAAATTATAATACTGACAAAAAAGTTTCAAATAATCTTTGAAATTCCCTCACTTTACACTTAAAAAAATCAGCTGTTTATCTGAATATATTGTACATTTTTCTAGATAAAATTATAGAGATGACTGCAAATTATAATTTGTAATCATAGCTCCATAAATAGTTCTTTATACATGTACATTGGCTTATTTCCAGCACATGAAAAAATGTTTATTATTATTACTATAATATCATGCTCACATCTAATGCCACTTTTTTCACTTGTGTAGTGGGCCCTGTTCTCTTTTGCTTAACCCAACTTCATTCCTCCAGAAATCCTTCCTTCTTTTCTTTAACTGAAATATAATCGACTTTTGTTTTCTTTTTTTTTTTTTGCGGTACGCGGGGGCCTCTCACTGTTGTGGCCTCTCCCGTTGCAGAGCACAGGCTCCGGACGCGCAGGCTCAGCGGCCATGGCTCACGGGCCCAGCCGCTCCGCGGCACGTGGGATCCTCCCGGACCGGGGCACGAACCCGTGTCCCCTGCATCGGCAGGCGGACTCTCAACCACTGCGCCACCAGGCAAGCCCTATAATTGACTTTTAACATTATATTAGTTTCAGGTTACAACACAGTAATTCGATCTTTGTTATAGACTATACTCAAATAAAGTTATTATAAAATATTGGCTATAGTCCCTGTGCTGTATAGCACATCCTTGTAATATATATGTTATATGTTTGTGCCTCTTAATTCCCTTCACCCATTTTACCTTTCCCCAGATCCCTCTCCTCTCTGACAACCAAGTGTCAATTCTCTGTATCTGTGTATCTGTTTCTGTTCTGTTCTATTTCTTTGTTTTGTTTTATTCTTTAGATTCTACATGTAAGCGAAAACATACAGTATTTGTCTTTCTCTGTCTGACGTTTTCCACTAATCGTAATACCCTCTAGGTCCATCCATGTTGTTGAAACTGACAGAATTTCATTCTTTTTTATAGCTGAGTAATATTCCATTGTATACATATACAACACGTCTTTATCCATTCATCTGTTGATGGACACTTTCCTACTTTCCTATTATTCTGCTCCTCTTTATAGCAAAATATCTAGCAAGAGATGTTTTTATTTTCTCTCCTCACATGTTTTCTACCTCATCACCCTATTAAAAATACTGTCATCAATATCACCATCTAAGTAACTAAAGTCAATTTACTTGAACTGTAAGTAAGCAGGTGAAGTAGTTGCCCACACCCTTCTCTTTTATATACTTTCTCATACTTCTACCAAGACTATTTTTCCTGGTATTTACCCTACCTCAATTGTCATTTTATCTCAATTTTCTTTTCTGGTTCTTCCTCTTCTCCCCAGTCTCTGAATTGGAGTGTTCCAAGTCCCAGTCTTTGGTCTTCTCTTCTTTTTTATCTATACTCATTGTCTTGGAGATCTCACCTATTCTCAAAGCTTTAAAAATAAGTGTATGCTAGGGCTTCCCTGGTGGCACAGTGGTTGAGAGTCTGCCTGCCAATGCAGGGGACACGGGTTCGTGCCCCGGTCCGGGAAGATCCCACATGCCGCGGAGCGGCTGGGCCCGTGAACCATGGCCGCTGAGCCTGCGCGTCCGGAGCCTGTGCTCTGCAGCGGGAGAGGCCACGACAGTGAGAGGCCCGCGTACCGCAAAAAAATAAATAAATAAATGAGTGTATGCCAGAGACTTCTACAGTTACATCTCCCATCCACAGTGCTACATTAGATTGCAGACCTATAAATCTTGTTGTCTACTGATATCTGCACTGGATGTCCACAACTGACATCTCAAACTCAACATATTTTAAAATGAATTCTCAGTTATCTCTTCCCAAATCTGCTCCAGTTATAGGCCCTGCCTCACCATTTTTCCAGTACTTTTGCCAACATATGTGGAATCATCCTTGAATCTTCATTTTCTCTCCCAACCTACAACCAATCTGTGAAGAAATTTGTTGTTCCTATCTTCAAAATATATCTAAAATTCAAACACTTCTCACCACCTCCACCGCTACTGAAGCCGAGCAGGACCCTGTGGGGCTCCTGGGCATAGAAGCCTTTCTGTCTCATGTTTCTTGCAGGCAAAACTCCAGCCTCCATGACCTTCCCTGAGTTCCAAAGGGCAGACTCGAACAGCTGCTAATCAAGGGAGGGGCAGCCAAGAAACCACATGAGGCAAGATTAAAGGGACCAGAAAAGCTCATCAAGATTAGGAGATCGACCACCTGAGGGGAAATTAAAGGAGATCAGGCCCTGCACACACCCAGTTTTATCAGCAACCCCACCCTTGAACCATTGCTATAAAACTCTTCATCAAATCCTCCTGGGTTAGGACACATAGTTTTTCAGGGCAGGAGCCCGCTCTGTCCCCCTTTGCTTGGCAAAGCAATAAAGCTGTTCTTTTTCACCTCACCCAAAAGCTCTGTCTCTGAGATCTGATTCAGCACCCTTGCATAGAGGCCGAGCTTTCAGCATCACTCCCACAAAATAGCCTCCCAACTGATTCCTTTACTTATGAATTTGTCCATTAGACTATTATCTCAACACAAGAGTCAGAGTCTGATAGGAAACACTCCCAAAATTAGCTCCTGTTGGGGCAAGGGGTGGTGAGGGGCAAAGCATCTTTGGGCAAGGGAGAAAGGTGGGCTGTGACACAGTCTTGAAAAAGGTCACTCAATTCCATAAGAATCTCTGTAACTACAATGGCCTTTCTAAGTTGTCGGTGAGGAGTGGCAGGGCCTTTATTTTCCCATCAACCATTCACTGAGTGTAGGCTTCCCCCAGAGACAGAGTGAGGCTATGGCTGAGTAGATTTCCTTCAATTGAGGGCAAATACAGGAAAGTTTGGCAGCTGAAAGCTATCAGGCAGCAGCACTACCAGCAACTGTAGACTAAGTCCTCCAGTTCTGAAGGGGCAGGTGCTTAGGAACATCACTGTATCCACTGCACAACCAGTTGAAAATCATTGGTCTTAAGAAAACTATTAAGAGAGTAATTAGATGGAATCTGTCTAAACTCTAATTTGAGAAAAGAATATTGCTAGGATAGCTGTCTGACAAAATATAAATTCCATCCCTTCATTATGAACTTCAACTACACTGTTTACAAAAATTGTGAATTCTAAGGTACTTTCAAGCGGGATATGGGATTAATGATTCAAGATGGTCTAGGTCTCTTAAGGTACCAACTATGTGATGCGAATTTAAACACTTCAGTGGTTTCAGGAAGGTTCCCTTATTACCAGATATCTTTCTACATTGCTTCTTTCTGCATGAAATCAGTTCCAAAAGTAGTCATTAATTCCTTTAGCCTATATTTTCCTTTGTTTAAAAACACACACACCCTAAAAAAGAAAACTCATTGAACCTTTTTGGTTAACTCACTTCTAAACCATCAACACTCAATAAAGACTACTGACTCTTTATGTACCAGATGCTGTGAGAGACTGTGAGCTTACTGAGGTAAATAAAGTACTAAACACATAAGATTTCAAGAAACTCTGTAATTTAGTAAGAGTGAAAAAAAACGTAAAAGCAGATTATTTCAGTGCAGTCTGATATGTGCATCGACAGAGATTTGCCCAGGGACTTGGTCAAAGGTCACCAGGGAGGAATCCTGGAGGACAAGCAGGGTTAAGCAGTTGAAGACTAGAGGTGGAGATAATATTTCAGACAGAGAAAGCTGTGTCTGCAAAGGGTAAGAGGTCAGAGAGAACACACTGGAAATTGCAAGGGGTCGATAGGCCTGGGGCAGAGAGCCTGACGGAGGCAAAGCTGTGGTGAGAGGGAGGCTGGAGTCACAGGCAGGGAGAGTGCACTTGTACTTAGAAAATTATTTTTCCAAATCAGAATTTCCTTAGGGAAAGGGAGTATGCTTGGAAGGAGAAGTAAGTTGGAACATGAGAACCAGAAGTTGTGGAATAATTTCCTTTCTTAATAGCTTACAACACATTGAAAAAATGTGAATCATCCTTTTCTTAATACCCAAGTTACCTTGGTGTTTAATCTTGTGTGTGTGTATACGTGTTGACTATAGCCTATACAAAGAATGCTGTGAAAGAAATAGATCTTCTTCCCTTATAAAAATGTCACATATGTATGCATGTACAACTGTGTATACTTAATTTCAACATGTTTATAGATTTCCTGAAGCTCATCCATTGTTGCTTTAGGACACTGAATTAAGAATCCCAGATCTGGTATTTATGCTTAATTTGATAAGAATAAAACCAGTGTGTTCCACAACTGCCCCCTGACCCACCACCCAAAGTACACAATAATGTCTCTTGTTGCCAATCCATTCATTTGGTGACACCCAGAATCATGATGTACTACATCACTTGGCTTCTGGGCAGGGCCAGATGTATATCACCTTGGTCACATAACCCCGTATCTATGAGTATATAAACTACCAGGGAGTAGTGCTTTTCCTTATGTCTGCTCTAAATCACTAAGTATTAGAGCCCTATTTCCTCTTATTCTGGATTTGAAAGAAAACATGAACACAGCTTAAAGAGTCATTTACCTGTTGGAAGTGTAGGTGCTCAAAACAGGAGCCCCATCATTTATAGCTATAACAATGATTTTACTTGGGTGGGGGGGAGGGATTTAATCAATATCACTGATGAAACTCAATTAAAAAAAATTAAACTTACTCTTTTGGATTTTTTTCTCCAGTTGGCCCTTAAAACAGCTATCCTTTTGTTCTAGTGCACAGTAGCAATCTTTTGTTACAGTGAGAAAGTCGAAGGTTTTTCTTACCTTTATTTGTTTCTCCTGTGCCACTTCTATATACTTTTCCATGTAGGCTTAATTTACACAACGAGATGCATATTCATTTGATTAAAATGTTTTAATTTTTATTTTATTTTTTGGTGCATTTATTTATGTTTTAATAATTTAATTGGATTATAGTTGATTTACATTATTGTGTTAGTTTTAGGTGTGCAGCAAAGTGATCGTTTTATATATATACATATATTCATTCTTTTTCAGATTCTTTTCTCATATAGATTATCACAGAATATTGAGTACAGTTCCCTGTTCTATACAGAAGGCCCTTGTTGGTTATCTCTGTCTTTTTACTTTGTTTTTGGCCATGCCGCGTGGCATGCTGGATCTTAGTTCCCTGACCAGGGATCGAACCTGTGCCCCCTGCAGTGGAAGTGCAGAGCCCTAACCACTAGACCCCCAGGGAAGTCCCGGTTATCTATCTTATATATAGTGGTGTGTGTATGTTAATCCCAAGGTCCTGATTTATCCCTCCCCCACCGTTTCCCCTTTGGTCATAAATACCTATTTTTTTAAATAAGTATGACGTATAATTGTGAAACTTCTAGATAACATGGCAGTGAATACATATTTTCCATACATATTTTCCAAATTCAAAAAATACCAATTCATTGCCAAGTATTTTAATCACTAAAATGTAAAACTACAGTGATAGAAATGAAAACCACTTAACAAGTCTCCCCATCTACAAATAATCTACTATCTTCCTCAGTGAAAGGCAGGCTGAAAAGGGCTAGGAAATGTAGGAGATATGTTTTCATGATCATGTTCACAAACCTCAGGCATTATTGGGAGGAGAGTGTGCAGGTAGACTTTGGTTAAAAAAAATTGTCCATTAGCTGAAATATCTATAAGAATAATGTATGTATATTTAATTTTGTTAGCTTGAGTCAAGTAACTGATTGTCAGAAAAGTTGCTCATATAGAGTGATTGTAAGGTCTCTCGAAAAACTTCTTAACCCAAACTATGTTCATCTTACCTTCCATGTATTAGAGATATTGCTTACAGATAAAAATAATCTTCAGGGACTTCCCTGGTGGCGTAATGGTTAAGAATCCGCCTGCCAATGCAAGAGACACCGGTTCCAGCCCTGGTCTGGGAAGATCCCACATGCCGCAGAGCAACTAAACCCGTGCACCACAACTACTGAAGCCTGCACACCTAGAGCCCATGCTCTGTAACAAGAGAAGCCACTGCAATGAGAAGACCATGCACTGCAACAAAGAGTAGCCCCCGCTCGCAGCAACAAACACCCAACGCAGCCAAAAAAAAAAAAAGCCCATGTTACCAAAAAAAAAAAGAGAGAGAATAATCTTCAGAAATTACTAGGGAATAGTAGATGTAAAACTATTCATTAACCACTTTGAAATTAATTTATTAGATTTATCAGTTTCATCCAGCAAAATTCTGAGGACCTATGACTCAAGAGGAGTCAAGAACAGTATTTTACTTGAAAAAGACCCGGTATGAGTTTTCTGATCCCTAAGAACATTTCAAAATGAAGGTAAAACAAAAAGTAAAGAAAAACTTGATTTATACCATTCACACAAACTTTTCTCTTACCAGACTAAATATTTGGCATATATATATATATATATATATATCTGTGTATCCAGTTTTGTATGTATTCACTCAACATTAATTGATGACCAGGGACCTCCTTAGGTGCTAAGGATACTGTCATATGGAGCTATGGAGTTTACACTGGGTTTTAAAGGATGCAATCACATCCTACATTACTGTATGCAATAATCAGAATATCACAATACTGACTTAATCATTTCAAGCTGTTCACTTACATTAACCATCACATATTAAGTTAACCTTTAAACCCCGAGGTGATATATAAATTGATTACAATATTCAGGTATCAGGCCAAATATCATCATTATGTTTACAATTTTTAGAAATTACACCAAGTCAGTGAATTA
This sequence comes from Leucopleurus acutus, assembly GCF_964270905.1. Lineage (NCBI taxonomy): Eukaryota > Metazoa > Chordata > Mammalia > Artiodactyla > Delphinidae > Leucopleurus > Leucopleurus acutus. Next base: position 29,075,006 of record NC_139149.1, read on the forward strand.
GATATCAGTAAGTCCACAATTCTGAAATGCCAAAGTAAAATTTGTTTTTATACACATTAATAATTTAAGTTCCCATTCCTTCAGCAAAGCAGAATCTTAAACACAGGCAACTTTGGATCGTTTTCCCCCAGGGTTTTGTCTAAATTTTGAGTGACGGAGGCCTACATGCTACCAAAATATTGGTTAGATGGGAAGTCAACTGGGGAGCAATGTATTAGCTAAAATACCTCTTCATTCATGCAGCTTTAGTCACTCTTTCATGAGTTATGTGCCATGTTTTAAGGCACAGAAATCAATCCCCAGCTTGCATCCTGTTCTAAGGCACAGAAATCTTTGTGAGGCTATCTTTGACCCTATCAACCATGCTTCCCTGCCCAGCCATTTTCTCTTGAGACTGGTGCAGCCTAGCCTGTCTCTTGACTCTAAATGGGAAGTGAGAAAAAATTTCTCACTCATCTTGGAATCCTCAAATCCATTTTGAGATTGCTTTCCCTCCCACAGGATCCTGACTTACTCTTCCACTGTACATGATAAGAAAAATGAAAGAAACAACAACACTGTTTTCAAACATTGGACAATGGCAGAACCAGGATTCTGCCATTGAAAAGGGAAAGAAACAGAGAAGACAATCAAGCCCAACAATCACTCCAGCTTTCCCACTATTATTCATGATTTAAAATTGTTTAATTCCTTTACCTTTTAGTTTCTTATAAAACAGGAATAATATTAGTACCTACCTCATCAGACTGCTATACAAAATTAGATAATTAAAAAACTTAGTGCATAGCACAAAGAAAAGTTTAGTAGATATTATCTCTTATGTCATTATCACTGTTTTAGTAATAATAATTATTATAATTACTTAGCTTTATTTTTATAGCTCTTTGCTCAGTGTTGCTATAGCTTAGTGATACCCAGAGATAGGTTCCTTCTATAGCAAAGGTTCCTTTTTTCATTTACCCTCACTTGAGTCAGTCTCACATCAGCATTTTGGAATTGTTTTTTAAGAGGTAAATTAGTAAAGCTTCTCAGTGGTAAACCAGAAGGGTTAAAATATTTAAATTCCAACATCACCTGAATATGCTGATCACCTTATATTGATAATGATAAAGTTAAATGATAAAATCATAAGGCTGGGAAAAACACTGAATGATTTTTTAGTCTATTGCATTATCTTCATGTAGCACATCATGTGAAAACATCATTTCCCAGAAAAATGAGGATCAAATATATATTTAAATGTATTTAGAAAAAGAGATGCATAGTCTCCCTCAACAAGCCATTCTAGGGTTTTACAAAAGTAACACCTAAACTCAGAAGCCTCTGCTACTGTTCAAAGATTGTGTTTTTCCCCTTGAAATTCAAGGAAACCAACATTTACTTCTCTGAATGCAAGCAGATACAAAAGCAAAATCTACCACTCCCATTATTAAACACACTTTCTAAATTCTACCTAAACATTGGCAACTAATAGCAGATACATACGGTATGAATAATTAATTTTAGGAGTAGTAAATGTTAGATCTCTTGAATTTCTTAACTGTTAAATTTCTTAGCTGTTAAATTTAGTGAATCATTCACTGCATGTAACTTTAGACATTTATATCTTTTATTTTATAGATTATTTAGAAACCCACTTCTTACTTCGATTTTTTTTTTCCCCAAATTGTATTTAATATAACTAAAGCAGATATTGCTCTTCTCGTCAATATGACACTTTCCACTCTACTGACTTGACTCAAAAATGTTCTGGTTTTACAAACAGCTAGAGATATGCTGAACACAAAAACAACTAGATCATTACATATACAAATATATAAATGATCTGTGTTCTATTCTTGGACCACTTACACAGAGGATAATTACAGAGAAATTAATCTAATTAAAAGGAGTATTTTCTTGAAAAAATAAAGATCCAAGATTGAGATAAATCCCCATTACTTAAGAGTTGTCTGAACTCATTAACCTCTCCTAATTTCAATCTATTCATGTACAAAATAGTATATTTTTCACTTGTGCTACCTATTCATAAGATTTTAAGATCAATTTAAGTTCGAACAATTATGAATACCTTTATGAATATGATATTCACTGTTGTTGTTGTTGCTACATAAGTACTCTACCCTTACCATAGCAAAGATATACACTATATACAAAAAAGTCATCTTTATTAAAATTCAAGTAAGAGTCTATTTCAAAGATTAAAAAAATACTTCTTCTGACAATTTCATCAAATAATCTAGATGTTTATATTAGCTATGATGATTTCCTCTGCAAATAATAGGACACACAGATCAAAATGGCTTAAACAATATGAAAAATTCATTATCTCATTTACTGGATGTCTCGAAGTAATGCTGGAGCCTTGCTCCGTGACATGTTACTATTGATGGTGTGAAAAACTTAGTGTCAGAGTTTCAGGCAACAATGCTAGGTAGGGCATTGCTAGTAGAAGAACAGACCATTTCATTTGCCAGCAACATTCTCTTCCCATCTTTTGGCCAACATTTTTTCATAATAATTGATGTCAATCCAATTATTGGCAATGGAAATGGGATTGCCAATGATTAGTTGTGATAGGTTGTCCAATATGATAGCCAGTGCCTATTTAAATTTAAATTCAAATTAATCAAATTTGAATAAAATATAAAATTTAGTTTTGCTGTCTTACTGGCCGCATTTCAAGTACTCAACAGCCCCATGAGGCTAATGGTTGCTATAGGGACAGTGTAGAAAAGGAATATTCTGTCATCACAGAAATTCCTATTGGAGAATGCTAGAACCTTAGGAAAATCAGAATTTACCTCTGAACTAGAGCAAGGCTCATCTTCTTTGAAAACTGGATATCTGAACAAATAGTGTTTCTATACAGCAAGAAATATCTCGATATTGGATTTGCATATACAATATGCTATATATCCTACATCATTTTGGGGGGAGCAAAAATTGATACATCAAGCAAGTTTACTCCCAGCTTTGCATATTCTATATACCTTCCTTCTGCACTACATTTTAGCTGACAAATGGGTAAGCTGTGGGGACATTACACAATAATATCTAGGAATTAGAGTTGGACCTATAAATTGGACATAAGACAACTACTTAAATGTAAAAATAAAATAATGCCTGCAAAGGTAGCAGAGAAAATATATGAATGAATTATACTACTCTCCATAGCAAAATAAATGTGTTCATATTTTAATTTCAGCAACCAAATACACGATTTTGTTTTCATATGGCCAGATAGCAAATGAAAACATATTTTGTGTTTAAAAGGTAGAGCCCATTGTTTAAAACTGATGGTCTACATAATCTATAGGGAGAAATTTATAAGAGTTCAATGGTAAATTGAGTCCCTACATAGTTTACTCGCTTGTCTTCAAAGCAAATGAACTATCTAACTGGAAGAAATGTGATTCCCATTGCATTCCACTTCATAGGTAGCATCTCTAGCTTCCCTTGCTGCTTCCCTACTCCCTCTCCCTTGAAAGGAAGATGCCACTTGGGAATGCTTGAATAGTCCCCAAATTCTATTTATATTGTTCAAATTATGAAGAAGTCCAAGATGAAGAATAACTGCTGATAATTAGTAAGACTTTCTCATATAAATGGAACAACAAATTTTGATTATGTTCAAGTTATGAAAAAATAAGACTCCAGGAGAAAATGTTAGAATGCTTTTTGGTAGCTGAGATAAAGGATGATCTCTCTTATACAGGGAAGAATAGCAGGGCAAATATACCTCTCAGGTCATGAGGCACTACGGCAATTTACTCCTGTCCATATTTTTATCAACGGTCCTCCGTTTGTAATCTCTGACTTCTGAGAAATTCTGGGCTTGACACAAAATCTCTTCCCAGCCCGAAGGTCGTGCTCTGTTCTGTTTGCTGTGGCTGAAATAGCTGAGTGCTTTCATCCTAAATCCACTCTTTGGTTCCTGGACCATCTAAGCATCTGATTAGCTCCATCTTTCATCTCCCATCTCAGTGGCTTTAGACCTTTGGCCTCAATGTTTCTGATGTTCCCTCCACACTTTGATTGACACAAAACAGCAAATTTGGCTTTAGAGCCCAGAGTGGGACAGGCCTGGCCTCCTTGCACTCCACTTAATACCTTGCCAAAAGAAGTCTGATCTCAGGAGAGCTATCAACCATTTTTTAAAGAGCAAATTTAAGCTTTTCATTTATTGTGTGCCCTTCTTCATTGTTTTATAACTAATTGAAAAATTTTTTAAAGCTGAATAAAAAGGCTTAAGCACATATTAAAGATGACAAGAATGAACTAATTTTTAATACTTTATATTATATATGTTACAACATAAATTAATCTCCCATTTTTATTTTGTTTTGTCTGTTAGCCATTTTAAACTCTGGATTTAGGCCGTGATCATTAAAATCCATTTATGATTTGCATTTTCTTTGGTAATTGCCTAAATCACAAAATGACAATTAAAATAGATATTTTACATTTGAGGGATCCAGATGTTGTGTTTTACATGTATACTTTTAACTCCTTAAACACTAAATTTCGTTTCTAAGTCAAAATATGTGTTCATAATTGTAAAGTATTTAGACTGCCTCAGGTGGCCATGGTTCTTTCAATATTATGGATTGTGCTTCTAATCCCAGTCAACCATCTTAAAAACCTCTGTTGGTTTTATGATATTGCATACAAAAGGATGTAGCTAGAGACAGCTTTACCATGTAGGGGACAGGACATCTGCATCTGAGTCCCAGGTTCAGTAACAACTCGGTGAATCTGGTCATATCATGTAACTTCCCATGGTCTCAGTTTCCTCGTTTGCAACATTAGCATGTTCATCAAGATGGTTTCTAATTTACCTTCATGTTCAAAACTTTATGGCTCTACAACAAAAAAACAACCAATCTAACTAAAAATATGAGCAAAGGGCTTGAATAGGTACTTTCCAGAGAAGAAATATAGATGGTTAAGAAGCACATGAAAAGATTTTCAACATCCTTCGTCATTAGTGAAATGCAAATCAAAACAGCAATGAGATACCACTTCACACCTACTAAGATGAACAAAATTTTCAAAAAGAGACAGAAAATAATAAGTGTTGGTGAGAATGTGAAGAAATGGAAACCCTCCTACATTGCTGGTAAGAATGTAAAATGGTAGAGCTTCCATTTGGCAGTTCCGCAATAAGATAAAAACAGAATTATCATATGACACAGAAATTCCACTTCTAAGTGCATATGCAGAAATTGAAAACGGGTACTCAAATAATAACTGGCACACATATATTCAGGGCAATTCTATTTGCAATAGCCAAAGGCAGAAACAACTCAAATGTCCATCAAAGATGAATGGAAAAAGCAAAATATGTATATCTGTACAATGGAATATTATTATACCATAAAAAGGAATGAAGTACTAAAACTTGCTACAGCCATGATGAACCTTAAAATCATTATGCTAAGTATTAAAAGAAGCCAGGCACAAAAGACCACATATTGTATGATTCCATTTATATGAAATATCCCATATAGGACAAACCATAAGGACAGAAAGTAAATTAGTAGTTGCCACGGTCTGGAGGAAGGGAGAATGGGGAAAAAATTGCTTAATGGGTGTGGGGTTTTCCTTTGCAGTGATGAAAAAATTCTGGAACTAGATAGTGGTGGTAGCTGTACAACATTCTAAATGTACTTCATGCCACTGAATTGCACGCTTTAAGATGTTATTTTTATATTATGTATATTTTAATCCAAATTAAACAAGTCATGACTTGACTTATACTAAGTAGCATCCTTCTACTAATGTAGATGGCCTACCATGTGTGGGAAAAGAAATTCCATTCTTATCAGCTATTGGCAGCAGCTGAAAAGGTAATTACTGTTTGTATAGTTTTGTGTAAAGAAAGAGCATCTGTCGTCTTAATAAAGAATAAAACTCTGGGGTAATAATTTTCAAAATAGGCATGAGGTGCTGGTCTTCAGCAAATCAAATCTTTCCCATTTAGCTATATGCTGCTTTGTTCTATCAAACTGTCCCCTCTCTTTTCTTCCTTCTTTTTCTTTCGTAAATATAATTTTTGTTTCTCAGGTATATGCTGGGCTTTCTTATGGTTTAGTACAAATATAATTATCTCTCAGTTATAGTGGATTTTTTTTCATTTATTTTGTGGTCATTGCTTCTCACATACTACTGTGCATTAGAATAAAAAAATTGAAAAAAAAGAACTTTCAATTACTTCAAGTTAAAATAGTTGGCAGGTAGTGATGCAATAATAGGTTTGGGCTCCCTCACTGCATTCTTATGCTTGTGAAAAATAACACACACACAATGGTGTGTATAATGATGTAAGCAGCTAAACTACAATTTAGGTTTTAGTTCACCTACCTTGATAAGAAATGCAAGTGTATAGATATTTAATAATTACAACTCCGGTGACAAACTTGGGTACTGGGAAAAAAAGGGTATTATTCTTTATTTTTCAAACTCTGACTCAGAGTTATCTGCTTGCTTATTGTGGTCAATTTAATTTAGTCATTTCTGGGTTTAATTTGTGTACATGCAGTGACTGATTTCTCATTCAAGTCTGTAGTTTAGTCTTATTCTGAGACTAAAGTTCTCTCCCAGGGTTTACATTTCTTCTCTCATTCTCCCTCTTTTCCCTTGTTTCTGAGTTGCCTTATATTTCTGATGGTCTCTGCACCCCTTCTTTAATTCTGGCACCACTGATGTGCTTATTTTGTCTCCTCTGCTCAGCAGAGGTGGTACCTATGAATGGTTTGGGTGAAGTCTCCCTGGGATGTGCTCCACCCTAAGGGAAGCAGCTTTATCTCTCTAAGCCCTACTAGTGACCTAGGGATCCAACCCAGTATATGTATAACTGATTCTCTTTGCTGTACAGCAGAAACTAACAACATTGTAAGTCAACTATACTCCAATGAAAATCAATGAAAAAAAAGAAATACAGATTAATTGCCATAGCAATCTGATTTTTATCACGTTCTGACCCATCTGAGCTAGGGAAGGAAAGAAAAAAAAAAACACTTCTAATTCAGTAAAATTAGTCTGATTTACATTTAAAGTCTTTTTAGGTAACTGTATAGACACCGTTGGATAAGATTTCAGAATTTTATTCCAGTCTTCTTCTCTCCTAGATGGTATCTGAGTGTATGGAGGCTTGAGCTTTAAAAACAAAGACACATGTCTCCAATCCCCGTAAGTTTCTCTTTACCTTCATCCCCACCCCTCCTTGGGGCCCTCCTCCATCCCTGGATTTCCCCGCAGCATAGCTGACCTGGACTTTCATATGAGGTATCGACTGCTGTTGTGTAAGTGGTCTTCGCCTCCCACCTCAAAGCCACCTGTTGATAACTTCTGCTAAAATCTGTGACGAGGAAACAGTCCTTTCTCGAGCTTAGTCAGGGTGCGGGCAGCACTCCTTTAAACCAAGCACATCTTGGCCCTCAATGTTTATGAAGTGAGCCTACTGCGGTATGAGTGTGAGTTCCATCTAGCCCTAGGACCAGGTACAGTTACAGGAATTTTTTGCCCGTACCTGACTGATGCCCTGCAGTGGTGTGTGAGAACTTCTGGATCCCACCACTGTCCACAAAAACTGTAAAGCAGCACTGACTGAAAAGAATCCAGACCCTTTCTCTGACTGAGTATATTGTATGACCAAGCTTTTCCTATATGGCTGTCTGTAGGGATGTTAGGGATGTCTACCATGCTGACTCTGCCAGGACACCTGATGAGAAACTGGGCAGAAGCTCCTGAGGTCTCGGCATTCCCTTAAATGAAAATAATTCATCCCCCACTACATATACCTGATTGCCTGCCTCCTCCACGCTGTCCCCTGTCATCTCCTTAATCCACCAGGGCTGTAGGTGGTGGTGGATATTACTCCATCTTGGGATGTTCCTTAGGTGAAATGCAACAACAGTGTTCTCCAGACCTTTCTTTGCTGTGTTAAATGAATACATAAAGGAATATCTCTCTCGAAACAACCTTGTTTCCAAACTTTTTTGTCTTGCTCAATTCTCAAAAATACAACTTTGGGGGCTTCCCTGCTAGCGCAGTGGTTAAGAATCTGCCTGCCAATGCAGAGGACATGGGTTCGGGCCCTGGTCCAGGAAGACCCCACATACTGCAGAGCAACTAAGCCCGTGCGCCACAACTACTGAGCCTGCGCTCTAGAGCCCGTGAGCCACAACTACTGAGCTGCGTGCCACAACTACTGAAGCCCGTGTGCCTAGAGCCCACGCTCTGCAACAAGAGAAGCCGCCGTGGGCTTCCCTGGTGGCACAGTGGTTGAGAGTCAGCCTGCCGATGCAGGGGACACGGGTTCGTGCCCCGGTCCGGGAGGATCCCACATGCCGCGGAGCGGCTGGGCCCGTGAGCCATGGCCGCTGAGCCTGCGCGTCCAGAGCCTGTGCCCCGCAATGGGAGAGGCCACAACAGTGAGAGGCCCGCGAACCGCTAAAAAAAAAAAAAGAAGCCGCCGCAATGAGGAGCCCGTGCGCCACAACGAAGAGCTAGCCCCCGCTCACTGCAACTAGAGAAAGCCCGCGTGCAGCAGCGAAAACCCAACACAGCCAAAAATAAACAAATAAAATAAAATAAATAAATTTATTAAAAAAATACTACTTTGGGTATCAAAACTTGAATATTAATTCTGCCTTTGGGGTTTAATAATCCTAATACTGTCTTGCCGTCATCTGCCCCAACCTCTATGCCCACACAAACATAAACACTTTTAAAACATAGACTTTTATTCTCTACTTTTGGGATGGGTAAAAAATATGTTATCTAAGACACTGACATAAGCAAAAGAGATCATTCCCTTCAATGTCATGTTGAGCACTGATTATGACACCTAACCTGACTGAAGATTATCTAATTGTCTAGGGGTGGTTATCTTTATTAAATTACCTTTTAACTATTGATTAACATACTTTTCAACTCTGTAAGAATAGTGGTTAACTTGCAGAAAACAGGTATCAGTGCAATTGTTTAGAACACAGGTATCAGTGCAATTGTTTCTTGACTGAGAGCCAAAATGTTACTTCCTTCAGAATATCTATGTGGTATATTGGGGGGGGGCGGGGAAGTGTGTTATTCTGAAAATGAAAGGACCTTATCGCCAAATCGTATAAATTTTCCAGAATGGTTCTGACAAAAAAAAAGAATTGATAATTGAACAGTCATATGAGGTAGGTCTGTATATGGAAACCAAATAAGATTATAATACAGATGCAGAAATAGATGTAGATATAGTACTGGCATTGTAATAAATACAATTATTAATTAGTTATTTTATTTATTTTACCAAGCAGGATAGATTTTTTTTAAACTTCCAATAATCTATATGGGTTCTTTTTGTCCAATGCAACAAATATTTTTTACCTTCAAGATAATCTGAACTGAGATAAAAATAAGACAGAGAGCCCGGCACTGACTTGTCCAGGATTGTGGAAAATACTCAGCCCTTTCCCTACAATAAAACCCTCCCTAATTCCTTGTTTTAAAACTTACTCAGATACAAGTTTAAAGTCAAAACAACTTAAAGGAGAGGGGGTAACATGAGAGAAGATAAAATGCTTGGGCACGCCACGACTGTAGAGAATGTCTAGGATGTCAAGTTCAACCATAGATAATCAGAGAGCAAGAGGGCCTGTTGGGGTTTACAGTTGACATTATTTATGAAATAATTTATGAGATTATTTTATCTTGAGGTAGTTTGATTTAAATGTTTATCCTTTTGTGTGAGTGAAGCTGTGATTTGGGGTATTACAAGCATGGTAGCCTGCCATACCCATTACATATACATAGACCCAGGTGCTCCACGGCACCACTCTTCCCCTCATTCCTGTGCTCTAAGCCTCTTATCTTGACACATGATTTCTGTTTATTACTACAAGGAATTTCTCTGTATGCTTATTTGCTCTTCAACTTGCTTTTAACATCATTTCCACTTTCACTTTATTTCTATCTATCTGATTACCATGGTTGCCAAATGATGGATTGAACACATGTTGTAGCCTATCTCCCTTATGTTCCTGGTCTCTCCAAATGTTTCAAAAGAGTGGCAATAAATCCAAAATCACAGCAAAACAAACAAACAGGAAAAGAAAAAACAAAAAAACACAAGAAGGACGCTTATTGGCCCACAGACTGTGAGATTCCTTAGAAGTCCAAAATAGTTGAAGGAGAATTGAGGAAGGAAATGACTACTGAGAATGCCTGAAGGAGATTCTTGCTGCAAAAAGGCAGAATCGTCATCAAGAATGGGCACACATGGAGGTGTTGATGGTTACCGGGAGCACAGAGGGCTCAAAGGCCAGCAATGGAATACTCAGTTGTGTGGACCACTGTAGGAGCAACCATTATCTCTATCCTTGCCCATCCTCTCTCACCTTGTCATGTTCCAGGCAGCAGCTGTGAAGGATCTACAAGCAGAGAGCGCTAGATCTTGATTTAGATACTCAGGGCATGAAACTCACTTTTTTAAAATCAGTCTGTCTTTAGGCCTATATGACCTAGTGAGTTCTAATTCCTTAGCTATGGAGTTTGATTCTATTCATCCCTTTTGCTCCTAACATAGAGCAAAGACTGATAAAATATTTTTTTTAAAAAAAGAAAACAAAATATAACCTGGAAGTGCAAAACAGTGGGTAGTGATGAAGTACTCCCTTTTTTCCTGTTCCTGGTCTGAAATCTGGCTGTGGTAGAATAAAGATCTAAAGCTTAATTTTGCCTCTGTTTTGAAATTTTTGTTTTATTATGTTTACTATTACCATTTATAGTGATATAGAAGGTAGGTATCTCTTTCCATTTAATTGCTGGTTACCTTAACGTTTTTCACCAATGCCACATCATTCTCACTGAGCTAGACCTGAGAGTCAGTAATATTTGGAGTTAATCAAGTCTTCCCTCCTGATCCCCAGCTATCTCTGCTTTAGAAGACAAGCATATTTCTACACTAGTTTATCTTCACTGAGATGGACCTAAAAGCCAGAGTAGCTAATCTGAACAGTTCATTCAGAGTAGCTAATCTGAACAGTTCATTACGTCAGCACCTCCCCTTCTCCCAAATAATCTTCATTATTTCAATAGGTTCGTCAATGTGCTTTTGGCAAATGAGGCTTCTTGTTTTTTCCAGAATGTTCTAACCCTCCCTGAATTGCTATGAAATGTTCACTGTAGACGCTTTAAACAGATGTACAGAAGTAACTAGGATAAACCAGCTATGTATGATAAATGACACTTCAGATTTGGCACAAATCACCAACAAATGCATGTTAGAAAACAAAGACTGTTCCCATCTAAGCAGCTCAGATGCTACACAACTTAGAATCATCCATCAGAGAAGATGGAGCCACTATTAGTTTTAAAGATCAGTTAGTCCAATTCTTCAATTAATGAATAAACTGGAATTTAGGATAATTAAGCGATATATGGATTTCCACAGTCACTTAGTGGCAGAATCAAGACTAAAACCAAGATTTCCTCACTTTCAATCCAGTGCTTTCTCACTACATTACTCTAAAGAACAACCAAAAGGTGACTGATGAGCTATGATCATATAATCCAACCTACGTTGGTCTTAAAACACAAATTCAAAATTTTATTGAAGCCAACTAAAACTGAAGGGATCAAATCAAAACTTAAAAATATTGAAGAAATTTAGTATTTAATCTATTATGCAGTTAATAAATATTTCTAGAGAGTATACTGCGCATTACTAAGTAATTCATCCTCCCCAAAGACATGAATTCTGCATGTTATATTTTCTGTTTAATAGAACAAATTGTGGCAAGTAGTTATGTATGTTCATATTTTTCTGAAGTATTTATTAAAGTAGTACAGCAACTACCAAGTAAAAATACTGAAAGCAAGGAGTTCTTCTAACTAAAAAGGAAGTTTACTGGCTTCTATTCAGGTTCTTATAGGAAGATCTTGGGGAAGTGTTATCTAAGAATTTGGTGGACGAAGAAAATGGCATAACTGAAAAATTGTGGGAATCTAAGAGGGTGAGGAGAAATAAAATTACAAAATTACTGAAAAAAGTGGTAGAACTTTGCTTTCTTTACAATTTTGCCCAGGGCTGGTCATGTTGATCACAGATGGCAATTACTTTAGGAGTGTCTGTTGTTCTTACTGGATCATGGGACGCAAACCTTACTCTCTTTAGGAGCCGCTTTTCATGTTACTTTTGTGAGTCTAGTAAGGACAAAGAAGACCTGCAGGCCCAGAGCTTAAAGGACTAAAAGTGGAAGGCTGCCTCCATCTACATGACTTTATTATTTACTCTGGAAAATTTTTTCCTAAGAAGGTAAAGGAGTAAATCAGTAAATCACTTCATTAATTGTTTCAGGTACTGCCCTCACACCTAATTATCTGAAAAACATAAGCTCAACCAGCCTCTTTCTGGGACAATTGTTTGTTTATGCAGGTAGACAGCCCTCTTCTCAAGACAAGAGGTTACTCAAATGGGCAAAGAGATCATTCAGCTGAAAACCAAAAACTGAGGAACACTTTTCTAAGACCCTCACTTGTCTTTGGTCACAGATCTTAAACCATTATATCAAAAACTGTGCCCAAACCCAATCAGATTCAGGCATTAAACACCTGATTTCAATCACTAACGCCTTAAGCCCTAGAAATACCTCTTGCTCACCTTCCGCCTTTAATAAACTACGTCTCTCTTAGGGTGATGCTCTCCCTTACTGTAATAAGTTATTATAATAAACTGAACTTTCCTCAGTCAACAGTTCACTTTGTTGTTCTGGTTGGGGAGCTGGCAGCTGATGCTACTAATAGCAAAGAAAAGCATCTTTTCAACCATGGGAGTTGCAATTACTGTATTATTCAGGATATAGACACATCCTAAAGTTCCTGATAGGATCTTGATTTGCTTATTTTCCCACGTATCACTTATTTGTAAAATAAGATATTATGTAAAACATTTACTTATATTAGACAAATCATCATAACCAGCATTTTCTGTTCTTTCTTTACTGAAAGATTCAATTCAGCATGTTAAGTATGATTTAGGAAGAACAGCACATCTTTTATAAGAGTTTGAATTTTTGAAAATAAAATATATTTGTCAAGGACCACCTGTGGTTAAAAAGTAAAAGTACCCCAAAGTACTTAACGTAAGTTTTGAAACAGGAGAACTATAAATACTTTATAGAAAATACTTTAATTTTTTGGTTTGTTGGAAGAGCTATTCCACCTGGAGAAAATGTCAATTCTTGGGCTTTCTGGAAAGCATACACAATCTTGACTATTCTAGGAGCAGTTGGACTGTAGGAGAGGAAAAAGTTCTCCTGGACCCTCTTAGGATTCTTGGCTGGATCTGAAAATTAAACTGACAAAGGCAGATTACCAGAAGCACACAGCTTTATTTAACACAAGTTTTATGTGACCCTGGAGCCTTCATAAGGAAATGAAGACCTGAAGAAACAGACCTGAGTATTTTTATGTTAGGTCTGATAAAGAATGGATAATCCTGGAGAAATATGATAAGTCAAAGAGTACGAGGTAAATGTAGTAAATTGGGGGAAACTTAGCAAGGCCTGTTTGCTGGAATTCTTCTTGGTGTCTCTTTTCTTCAGAAATAAGGATGCTCCTTTCCTCTGGGCACAGATGTAACTGAGCAGGACCCTATGGGGTCTTTCCAGGACAGACCCCTCCCCCATATGTTCTGCTTTCATTCCTCTCTAAAGTACCTAGATAATAGTATCTGATGCACATTTCCTGAGTTGTTTTACAGATGCTAAAACCCCCACTGAATGGAAGAAATTAACTACTTGATGACCATGAGCACATAGCCCCCAGACCTTAAGGATTGATAATGTTAATCCCTGTGCAACCAATCAGAGAATTGTGCATGCATGAGCTGATCACATACCCTGGGATGCCCCTCCCTCACCTTGTCTTTAAAAATGCTTTGCTGAAACCCATTAGGGAATTCATGCTTCCTGAGCACTAGCTGTCCCAGACTCTTTCTATGGCGCCTTACAATAAATGATGCACTTTCCTTCACCTCAACCAGGTGTCAGTAGATTGGCTTTACTGCATGTGGGCGAGTGGACCCAAGTTTGGTTGAGTAACATAGACAGGGTATAACTCACATAAGGGCTTTATGACCTATTTCAGGGGAGAAGGGCAAGGGGAAGGTCAGAGAGAAATTTCTTCCTTCTGCCTTTTGCTCAAATGCCTTTAGCTTAAAATATTCAATATGCCAAGATAAAATCAATAGAATTAGAAATGAAAAAGGAGAAGTAACAACTGACACTGCAGAAATAAGAAAGATCATGAGAGATTACTACAAGCAACTCTATGCCAATAAAATGGACAATCTGGAAGAAATGGACAAATTCTTAGAAAGGCACAACCTGCCAAGACTGAATCAGGAAGAAATAGAAAATATGAACAGACCAATCACAAGCACTGAAATTGAAACTGTGATTAAAAATTTTCCAACAAACAAAAGCCCACGACCAGATGGCTTCACAGGCGAATTCTATCAAACATTTAGAGAAGAGCTAACACCTATCCTTCTCAAACTCTTCCAAAATATAGCAGAGGGAGGAACACTCCCAAATTCCTTCTACGAGGCCACCATCACCTTGATACCAAAACCAGACAAGGAAGTAACAAAGAAAGAAAACTATAGGCCAATATCACTGATGAACATAGATGCAAAAATCCTCAACAAAATACTAGCAAACAGAATCCAACAGCACATTAAAAGGATCATACACCATGATCAAGTGGGGTTTATTCCAGGAATGAAAGGATTCTTCAATATACACAAATCTATCAATGTGATAAACCATATTAACAAACTGAAGGAGAAAAACCATATGATCATCTCAATAGATGCAGAGAAAGCTTTTGACAAAATTCAACACCGCTTTATGATAAAAACCCTGCAGAAAGTAGGCATAGAGGGAACTTTCCTCAACATAATAAAGGCCATATATGACAAGTCCACAGCCAACATCATCCTCAATGGTGAAAAACTGAAAGCATTTCCACTAAGATCAGGAACAAGACAAGGTTGCCCACTCTCACCACTCTTATTCAACGTAGTTTTGGAAGTTTTAGCCACAGCAATCAGAGAAGAAAAGGAAATAAAAGGAATCCAAATCGGAAAAGAAGAAGTAAAGCTGTCACTGTTTGCAGATGACATGATACTATACATAGAGAATCCTAAAGATGCTACCAGAAAACTACTAGAGCTAATCAATGAATTTGGTAAAGTAGCAGGATACAAAATTAATGCACAGAAATCTCTGGCATTCCTATACACTAATGATGAAAAATCTGAAAGTGAAATCAAGAAAACACTCCCATTTACCACTGCAACAAAAAGAATAAAATATCTAGGAATAAACCTACCTAAGGAGACAAAAGACCTGTATGCAGAAAATTAGAAGACACTGATGAAAGAAATTAAAGATGATACAAATAGATGGAGAGATATACCACGTTCTTGGATTGGAAGAATCAACATTGTGAAAATGACTCTAGTACCCAAAGCAATCTACACATTTAATGCAATCCCTATCAAACTACCACTGGCATTTTTCACAGAACTAGAACAAAAAATTTCACAATTTGTATGGAAACACAAAAGACCCCGAATAGCCAAAGCAATCTTGAGAATGAAAAACGGAGCTGGAGGAATCAGGCTCCCTGACTTCAGACTATACTACAAAGCTACAGTAATCAAGACAGTATGGTACTGGCACAAAAACAGAAAGATAGACCAATGGAACAGGATAGAAAGCCCAGAGATAAACCCACGCACATATGGACACCTTATCTTTGATAAAGGTGGCAGGAATGTACAGTGGAGAAAGGACAGCCTCTTCAATAAGTGGTGCTGGGAAAACTGGATAGATACATATAAAAGTATGAGATTAGATCACTCCCTAACACCATACACAAAAATAAGCTCAAAATGGATTAAACACCTAAATGTAAGGCCAGAAACTATCAAACTCTTAGAGGAAAACATAGGCAGAACACTCTATGACATAAATCACAGCAAGATCCTTTCTGACCCACCTCCTAGAGTAATGGAAATAAAAACAAAAATAAACAAATGGGACCTAATGAAACTTCAGAGCTTTTGCACAGCAAAGGAAACCATAAACAAGACCAAAAGACAACCCTCAGAATGGGAGAAAATATTTGCAAATGAAGCAACTGACAAAGGATTAATCTCCAAAATTTACAAGCAGCTCATGCAGCTCAATAACAAAAAAACAAACAACCCAATCCAAAAATGGGCAGAAGACCTAAATGGACATTTCTCCAAAGAAGATATACAGACTGCCAACAAACACATGAAAGAATGCTCAACATCATTAATCATTAGAGAAATGCAAATCAAAACTACAATGAGATATCATCTCACACCAGTCAGAATGGCCATCATCAAAAAGTCTAGAAACAATAAATGCTGGAGAGGGTGTGGAGAAATGGGAACCCTCTTGCACTGTTGGTGGGAATGTGAATTGGTACAGGCACTATGGAGAACAGTATGGAGGTTCCTTAAAAAACTACAAATAGAACGACCATATGACCCAGCAATCCCACTACTGGGCATATACCCTGAGAAAACCATAATTCAAAAAGAGTCATGTACCAAAATGTTCATTGCAGCTCTATTTACAATAGCCCGGAGATGGAAACAACCTAAGTGCCCATCATCGGATGAATGGATAAAGAAGATGTGGCACATATATACAATGGAATATTACTCAGCCATAAAAAGAAACGAAATTGAGCTATTTGTAATGAGGTGGATAGACCTAGAGTCTGTCATACAGAGTGAAGTAAGTCAGAAAGAAAAAGACAAATACCGTATGCTAACACATATATATGGAATTAAAGAAAAAAAAAAGTCATGAAGAACCTAGGGGTAAGACAGGAATAAAGACACAGACTACTGGAGAATGGACTTGAGGATATGGGGAGGGGGAAGGGTGAGCTGTGACAGGGCGAGAGAGAGTCATGGACATATACACACTAACAAACGTAAGGTAGATAGCTAGTGGAAAGCAGCCACATGGCACAGGGATATCGGCTCGGTGCTTTGTGACCGCCTGGAGGGGTGGGGTAGGGAGGGTGGGAGGGAGGGAGACGCAAGAGGGAAGAGATATGGGAACATATGTATATGTATAACTGATTCACTTTCTTATAAAGCAGAAACTAACACACCATTGTAAAGCAATTATACCCCAATAAAGATGTTAAAAAATATATATATGCCAAGATACCATATTTTGGGTAGTGTGTCCTGAACCCCATCCGGACCATCATCCCAGTGATACATGGACCAGGAGGCTTATGATCATGAAGGAGAAAACATTCCTGCAAACTACAGATATTGTTTTACAACTTTCCTTCTTTACCACTTGAGCAGAGTTGCAGATTAGGTTTGTAATGAGGCTGGCATTCCTATGATTCAATCTATTGTGCCAGGGTTGATGCACATTTTCCTCTAGGGTCTGGTACAATAACTTCATACCACTTTGTATTAATAACATGCACTAATAAGTCTTGGATATAGATGAAGAGACAAATAATAAATATGTTGTAAATTACTGGAAGTTTTCCTTGGTTATTTTTTTTATGTATATTTAAGTATAGTTGATTTACAATGTTGTGTTAGTTTCAAGTGTATCCTTGGTATCTTTATTTCCAGGATATCAACAAAAATGTCAAGCTCTTTTATATTCCCTAAACACTCCCTGTTATAAACAATACTATCAACTTTCTATAAATGTTTATTAGTTCTCCTGATATACTATGTGCTCCTTAAGGGCAGAGAATTTGTCTGTGATGTTTCATCTTATTATTAGCACCTAAAAGAGAGAGAGACAGACACATAATATGTGGTCAGTAAATACAGATTAAATAAACAAATAAATAAGTAAATACTTGTTGAGCAAATGAGTGGTTAAGCTCCAGGCTGGGAACCTCTGGAAATCTGCTTAAGACAAAACTCTATAGCCTAAGGTCCACCATGATCCAACTCATGAATTTGCCATAATTAGCCCTGATGTTGTATATACTCTGTTTCAGTCACGCCACACTACCCTTGGTGGTTACATTATTCTCAAAATGGACCATACAGTTGCAGAATTTTCCTTTTACGTACTCCTAGAGCTTAAAAAGAATTTAATAGAAAATAATTGTTTAATACACGTTGAGTTGCATGGAATTTAGGGATGGAAAAACTTTTCCTCTAACCCTATTAGGTTCTTTGAAGGGGTAAATGAATTACATTGACAAAAGACAGATTAGCAGGAAAAAAAAAAAACATACAAATTTTATGTAATGTTTAAATTTTTATGTGTACAGGGGATTCACAGAAAAGAAATGAAAAACCCAAAGAAGTGGTTTGACTAGAGGTTTTATATACCATTTTAACAAAGGAATAGAAATTGTGATAAGATGAGTAAATATATGATGAGATTTTTTTAGTAAGGTTTGTTAAGCAAACTTATCTCAGTGTCATCTGTAGTTTTCTGGGTATGGGAAGGGCAACACCTTTACAAACGGAAATTTATGTCACATTGACAAAGAGAAATGTATGCCCTACTCTTAAGCAGAAAGGGGAAGGAAGAGGGTTCTTACTATGTCGGGTTATTTCTCAGTTGCCTTCAGCTCAGAATATAAGCATACTTTGGAGTGGTTTATTCGGATCCCCCTCAGAAATTTCTCTTTTTGAAAGTTCTAGCATTTGATCATGTGCTGGTGTTATATTAGCACTAGACTGGTGTGTCAGCCTCACATTCCTCAAAAGAAATTATAATTACAGGGACCCATTATATTTTAAATTCCATAATCTCTCATTTGTCTCTTTAGTACACCTGTTTACTCTTGATTTCATAATCCAAGAGAAAATAATAGATCTTAGCTATTCCTGTTTCAGAAAAGTTCTGTGGATCAATAAAAATGCCTTGTATTGGGGGAAAAAAAGATGTACATCATTTTCATGGACGTATGAAGTGAGAAACAATTTGAAAAGAAGAAAATAAAATTATAACTCTAAGCTATATTGGTTTATTTTTCTCCAAGCCTTACTATCTCAGTATGCTGCAGTTAATTCTTGAAAATTAAATTTCTTGTAAGTAGTATGTCATTCCAGGCCTTCTTCAGTTGGCCTCTGATATTTGCATGTAACTGCCATTCCAGTGAATATGGTTTTTGCTTAGCAATTAATCAGTGTCAGGATGCAGTCCACTGTTGAAAGTAATTCACATGCAGATAGTTTTCTTAACTTTCTTCATTGAATTCCAAAGGAAATGTAAGCAGCATCTGGATTTTTGACATCCCTCTGTCTCAATAGCTGAAGTGATAATGTTGAAGAGATGTAAAACACCTGGGGTGTTAACATTTAATTGAAGCTTGTTATTTTGAAAGAACAGAAATGAATTTGTACTTTGTCATAATCCATTTCCCTGAAGATTCAGTTACTCCACAGAAATCAAAAAATAGGACTGTTACCTCATTTGAATTTTAGTCAAATGATCAGAATGCCAATCATCTAACAAACACTAATGCAACTGTAATGAAAACACTGGGGCGCGTCTGGAGCCTGTGCTCCGCAACGGGAGAGGCCACAGCAGTGAGAGGCCCGCGTACCACAAAATAAATAAATAAATAAACACCACCTGTGATAAATATATATTTCAAACAAAAATGTATCTTGTGAATATAATTTTTACTTTTACTCTTTTCTGTCTTTAATAACATCCAGCAATATTCAAAGAAAAGTGTGCCCAGGATAACCTTGTCTCATTGAATTTGGTAGCAAGTGAATTGTGTTCTTAAACTTCCTATATACAAACAAAACATATAATAGCAAGGAACATTGCAACTGGCTAAGTGCAGAAAACTTCAGGATGGTAGTCTTGGTAAATCCTACCACCTTAGAGTAGGGCCTTTCACATTTTAAATTTAAAACATAATAAATAACTAAAATTGTCAACCTTTTTTTTAATCTTCCTAGATCATGACACTAAATAGGAGTTATGAAATTGGAGGATCTTATACACAAATATTTAAAATCACATGTCCAAGAAAAACAGATTGAATGCCATGAAAGGCTAAAATGATCTGAGTGTTCTGGACAATAAACCATTACTCATTTTTGCTCATTTTCAAAACTTTTACAGTTTTTCTTGACGTATGTCTCTGTGAAATCTTAATTTGAGAGGGAGGATTAATGTATTTCACTGTCATGCAATAAAATTAATAAAATAAGAACCACAACCTTGAAAAGCAATGAGTTGCTTTTCAAGAATGATTTATCAGGATTTCCCTGGTGGCGCAGTGGTTAAGAATCCACCTGCCAAAGCAGGGGACACAGGTTCAAGCCCTGGTCCGGGAAGATCCCACATGCCGCGGAGCAACTAAGCCTGTGCGCCAGAACTACTGAGCCTGTGCTCTAGAGCTGTGAGCCACAATTACTGAGCCCACATGCCACAACTACTGAAGCCCGTGTACCTAGAGCCTGCGCTCCGCAACAAGAGAGGCCACCACAATGAGAAGCCCGTGCACCAGAACGAAGAACAGCCCCTGCTCACCTCAACTAGAGAAAGCCTGCATGCAGCAATGAGGACCCAATGTAGCCAAAAATTAATTAATTAATTAATTAATTTTGAAAAAGAATGATTTATCAAATCTGAATTCTTGCTATTTATGCAATAAACAACTGCAATTAAGCTTTATCAAGAATAACTTTAATCTTATATACCATTTCACATGACCACTTATACAGATATTAGATATTTTTGTAATTTTTAATATGAGTTGTGTAAATTGATAAATGAAATCTTCTTAACATGAGAAGGCTTGGGACTCTAAATTAGGTTGGACATTTACAGTGTGGTTCATACAAAATTAAGTTTACATGTGAAGTATCATGTTAATGTCCCCCCAAAATTCTATAATGTAGAAGACTTGGTCTATTTGCCTAAACTCATATTTAGGGGATAACATCTAAAGCTTTCATCTGATTCTTAATGTGATTCACAATTCCTAAGAAGTTAAAACTTCTACTTCAGAACAAAATTATTCTGACCTACTTGTCATCCTAATATTATGTTATTCAATCTTCTGGACTATTTATAGCAGGAAAGACAACTGGACAAGCACAGAACTCAAGTATGCTGGCGTAACAAGCAGATTTGTCTGAAAATCACCCTGGGAACTTACATTGGGTTTCTGGACACTGAGCTATTAGGGAACCCTTATTTCCCACTCATACCTTATTACATCCAAACTGGGCTCCTCATAATTGAACTTCTCATAGGACTGATGGCTTCTTTTCTGCAGCAGGAAGAGCCACGATGATGCCTTACCAGATAATTCCTGTAGAGCACTGATGTCCTACCCTGGCTGCCTGGCATGTAAGTAGTCTGATTATTTGCCAATTGCTCTATAAGGAGGGAGAGCAATGGCCTGATTAAGTGCTTCTCCTGGAAGGCAGACACACACTACACATCCTGTGAGAGCCCTATGTGATGATATCAAAGATCAGAAGACCTGTGCCTTTGATTCTTGCTGAACTTTGGTTGCCAAGTTCCTCAATAAAGACTATTCCAATTCCTTAACCCAAGCCATAGATGCTATGGAATTTTGCCCAGCTCTAGGAAAATTGTTATTTTCTCCAACATATGAGAGAATTAAGTGGTGATCATAAAGAGATCAGTTGTATACTCCAATCACCATTATACCTATATATATTCTCTGATTTTCATGATATTTATGAGTTTGCTGAGATAAAAACTGTGTGAGAGCTTTGGGGGTCTGGTGAATTTGGGGGAGAGCAGCAGAAACTAAGTGGTAGGCAGGACACCAGGGCCCATAGGACACGGTCACTATTAGAGAAGGAGACAAATATGGCCATGAGGACTCAGCAACTGGGGTGAATTTAGAGAGGAGGGTATCATGGCGTGTCATCTGAATACATCCTTGACTCAGCCAATATTGCAGCATATGCAAACAATAAGTAAGAAAGGATTGCTTATAAAAAAAGTAGTTAAGCCTTGAGACCCTAGTCATTCCGATGTAGCACCCCTATAAAGAGAATGGACCATAAAGTGATAGGAGACATTTCCTTACCCACACTATAAATTAAGCACAGGCTGTCCAGCATTAGAAGGCATTTGTCAAGTGCCTGAGATGAGTGACATTTGTGAGAACAGCAGACTGAGGGAGATCAGTCACAAGCTGCAAAGAAGTACAAGTGAGCTCTGAGCCATCTCCTGGAGCAGCCCACAAGCAGTGGGGAGAACAAGTACTTGGGCCACATTCAACAGCAGAATGTCAGCAGTTCAAGCCAGAGATGTCAGGAATCTCAAGCGCAATAACAATAATTTGACCTGCCTATCCAGAAATCTTTGCATGCATTGACATATAAACACAGGTATAGATTTTTACATGAAAACACTTATTACGATATAAACAACATAATCCATACTGTATACAACTAGCTTATTCACTTCTTGGATGTGTCTTGGATATCTTTCCAAATCAGTGTCTGTGCATCTTCACACTCTGGACTCACAGAGCTTTAGTTGAAGCCTGGGTTCTCAACATACTGAAAACACCCTCATTTTGGGCTTTGCACTTGTGGTTCCCTTAGCCTGGGAGGCCCCTTCTTCAACTACATGGTCTGCCTCACTTCTCAGTACATATCTCTTCTCAATCACCTCCAAGCCCCTTTATAAATATAGTTCCCTGTTCTCTGTCGACTTTCCCCCATCACACTTTATCCACTGCCCCAATTCATTTTTCTTGATAGCACTTAGTACTACTCTCCTTGACATTACATATTTAACTGCTTATTTCTTACCTTTATTTCTAAAATGTGGGCTCCAGGATGATAACGATTTTGCAGGTTTTCTTACGATCCTATTCTCCAAGGCCTAATATAAATTCGATTCTCGATAAATATTATTGAAAAGATGAATGCAACAATTATTTAATTTGCTGACTGTCGAAGGGGTGACTTTCTGGTAACCAACCTTATCCTTCATACATAAAAATGGGGATAATAATGTTACCTATCTCATATGGTAAGGGTAAAGATAAGAATATTATTTTAGTAAATATAATAATAGCTAATACTTATTATGTACTGAACAGACTTCTCATATAATCTTCTCTCCAACCTATAAAATAGAAACTTAGTTAAATTCACTGTGGATGGGTAAACTGAGGCTCACAGAGTTCAGAATTGATAGGAATATGATTTTATCCCAAGCGGTCAGACTCCAGAACACTCTCCTCAAAACTACACTATGCTACTTCCTAAATACACACAGCAACTAAAGATGATTAATGTCATTGGTAATCTTATTATTGTTGCGATTCTCTTGTTCTTCTCATGATCACATAATGCTCCATCACGTGGATATACGGTACTACATTTTATTTAACAGTTTCCCAACTTTCGTATATTTAAGCTACTTCCATTTTTATAAATCATTGTAAGGAATGCCTCAGTGGAATCTTTGTACATCTGTGTGTATCTGAGAAAATATACCTATAGAGGAAAAGTTCGAAAGTGTAATAGGCAGGTGAAGTACTTTACATTTTGATATATTTTACCAATTTACATTTTCGAGAGATTGCACTTTTACCCTTTGAGTCTCACATGTACTTGTTGCTTGCTTTTGCCCTTGTTTCCACCATCTCTATCTCATTTTACATTAGAAATTTAGAAGTTACTATTCAGAAAGTCATAATTTCCTTTGCAAAACCAAAACAAATTTGCCTTCTTGTCTCAAAACCCAGACCATTTTATTTGACTTTGCTGTTTTCTTTAAGAAACTGTTATATCTTGGCTGTTAACTCTTTGCTTTATTGTAAATCCCATTTGATTCCAAAAGGAAGATTTCATATTTCTTATATTTTAATGAAGATGGTGCTAATATCTTGGCCACATGATATTGAAATTTCTAAGTGATTATAAGAGGTTCCAGTAAAATATAAGCTATTCAGACCAGTAAATTTGGGGGGGGGGGCGGGGGGTCTTATCCTAAAGTGTTCTGTGCAAAGGGGCTTCTGGAGTGTTCATTAAACTGTTAGAAATGTGCTCTCTGACTTTACATTATTTCACAAAATATTTAGGCAAAAATAAAAGAAGTTTAAAAATATACAGCACCTTAAAGACCAAAGCTCACTCAAGGAACACACATTTCTTAAAGGCAAGGTGTACAAATCCTGTTTGTGGTCTCTAGCCCATTGAAGGGGGCAGCACAAGTTACTAAAGCCCCTTCTTGAAGACATGTTCTAAT
Source organism: Leucopleurus acutus (assembly GCF_964270905.1). Lineage (NCBI taxonomy): Eukaryota > Metazoa > Chordata > Mammalia > Artiodactyla > Delphinidae > Leucopleurus > Leucopleurus acutus. The sequence continues at coordinate 29,099,326 of NC_139149.1, forward strand.
TATGTCATTACAGAGATTACTGAATGCTTGTGTGAAAACATCTGAGAAGTAGTTAGAGCTCAAGATTACACTTTACATTTCTGAATGGAATAGAGCACCTATAAGATGCTAACTTGTATAAACAAAATATGAAATGTGGCTACAATAATCTTAATTGCCATCACTTTTCCAGTGAACCTTTTCAAAAGATACTTGAGGAGGTTTGCCAACATAAATCATCCAATTATTTGGAAAGCCTTGCAAAGCCTTGCAAAGTACCACTTGCAGTGAGCATGTAAAATAAATGAAATACAGATTCCATATATTTGATCGTTTCTTTAACTTCTGTACAGGCAAGCAAGGAATGTGTGTGTGTGTGTGTGCGCGCGCGCGCACGCGTGCATCTGTGTCTGTGTGGGTACATTTCTCTGTGGGGAATTGTTTAAAATTCATAATGGATCCTTATAATACTTCTGCTATTTATTACCAATGGAATCTATTTTAACTGAAATAAGCACTGAAATAATCTATCTAACTGAATATACTTGTTTTTGCCGAAAGTCTTAAAATAATACTTAACAAAATCAAATGCATAGACAGGCTTGTGACAATTGCAGGCAATTTCTCATCTAAATACGTGTGCCTATTTTTTTGTGTGTAGTACGAGCTTAGCTTAATATGGAGCTAAGAACAAGGAAGAAAACAACTCCTGCATTTTCCCTTTCCTTTTCATCCTCACTGCCATCCTCTTAGTTGAAGCCCTGATTATTTGTGCTAAGCCAGTTGTACCGGCCTCCTCTCTCTTCAGAGAACTACAAATGTTTGACAGTAAGTCGGCTTTTCCCCCAGTGAAAGGTAAGCCAGTTCAGTAAGAATTTTATCTGAGCCATAATCTAAAAGGAATAACTACTATACCACTTTTTATGTGCCCACATCATATGTAAAGCATTATCAAGGATGATTTTACGCATTAGTTTCCTGAGAAATTCGTTTGATAAATTTACACCCATTTCATTTTTCTGACATATATTACTTTGATATTTCGGACACATATCACTTTGATTGTTTTTTTTTTTTTTTTTTTAACTGTGTGGATCTAAGGAACCTAAGGGAATACTTCCTAAAAATGTAGAGATAAATGAATTGAATTTTCATTTTTAAGCCTTCATATTCATCATTATATTCAATTAATTTGAAAACATGTACATAGTAGGAAACATCTACTATGTGAAAGACATTGCTGGACATGTTGGGGGAAATATAAAGCTTTAGAAGTTGTGATCCCTGTCACAGAGAGCTCACAATTTAGTTAAAGGGATACTATAGAGTTACATAAAAATAAAATTTCAGGGTGCGTCTAATTTGGCAGGAGGTAATAGATGTAGACAGTGAGTATTATGGAAATTCATAGGATGAAGAGAATACTTAGTACTTTACAGCTGAAAAGCCCTTTGATTTATTCATCTTCAACAGGATCACTCTGCTTTTATCTATTTTATTTGTTTATGCTCCTGGCTAAGATTTCATTAAAAGAGAGGATTCTGTGGCAAGAGTAAGTTTGAAAATCACTGTTCCCATCATCAAGTGAAGCCGTGACAAAGATTTTTAAAACAATATTGGGTAATCTAACTTGTATGCATAAGCTTGTTTTTTTTGTTTGTTTTTTGCGGTACGCGGGCCTCCCACTGCTGTGGCCTCTCCCGCTGCGGAGCACAGGCTCCGGACGCGCAGGCTCAGCGGCCATGGCTCACGGGCCCAGCCGCTCCGCGGCATGCGGGATCTTCCCGGACCGGGGCACGAACCCATGTCCCCTGCATCGGCAGGCGGACTCTCAACCACTGCGCCACCAGGGAAGCCCCATATGCTTGTTTTTATGATGTATCATGTGGTGCTTTGGGAGCATGCTGATTTACTTTCTAACCTGCCAACCTGCCACTGCTTTCGAAGTAAGCATAGATGCCAGTGTCTTTCAAATCCTTCAGCCACCTGCTGCTGCCTAAAGAGTAAAACCCAAACTTTCTAGCTAAGCACGTTCCCCACACATCTGGGGAAGCACATCTGGCTCCAGTTTCCCTATCTCTATTCAATTTCTTCAAATTGCACCCTCATACCTGATACCACATAGAATCCTATGAGATGTCTATTTTTAATTTCCATCTTCCAAATGAGAAAACTGAGGGTCAGTATGGTCATTCACCAATAGATAGGAGGCTGTCACATAAACTTAGGTTCATCTGCTTCTAAAGATGTGCTCTTCGCGTAATAGGCCATTTCCCATGAGTCATTCACCTCTACCACTCCAATGTTAAATCAATGATCCTGGCTCAATATATGTTGGTTAAATGAATAACAAGCAGGAATTGGATATAAAAGAGAAATGTAAGATAAAATTCCACCTTCAAGCTTACCTCCTCATGACTGAGAACATGGCATAAAATTGTCAAAGCATTTTCCAGTCGGTCAGTAAATTTCCTTTAGAGAAGGAATACAGTTTTCCAGTCTTTGGTTGTCTCTGAAAACTAATTTTCTATTAATCTCAGAGGCAGACTATTAAAACTGTGAGAGCAACATTTTGAGAGTTTCTGGTACCTCCTCTGAAGAGTGAAATTGCTACAGTGCCCCAGCTTTCTAGAAGGTTCTATGAATGCTGTGAGCAAGTGAGGATGGGAGGAGAAGTAAAGAAAGGGTACATAATGCATGATCTCATCAAAAGGGCCTAGAGTGATTTCTATTCCTTTTGTAGCTAATCACGTATATTTCCTTATTTCAAAAATAAATTGAGGAAGAGTAAACCCTTCTATTAATTTCTATGCTGCTTATTTTAAACAAAGAGCAACAGAGGAAGTGCCAGGTTTACACAGTTCACATATTTGACAATGTTTCCAAAGAGACACATTTTCATCCAGTCAATATTAAAAAAAAATAAAGAAACAAACAAACCTCCTTCAGTTGACTTACTGGATTTTTATATAGTGTTTGACAAGCTCATTTGTATCTCCCAACTCCCCAGGTAGGGCTTAAGAAATGACTTTTATTTTGTCTGCCAACTCAGGATAACACAAGCCTTTGTAGAGAGCCTGCTCATGGTCAACAAATTTAGAGAAAATGTATTATATGTACTCTATTAAAAAATATGCAAAGTAGAACTGGAAAGAGTTCTACCTTCTCCACACTTAATAAAATAACAGCAATCTATTTCTACTACCAAGAGAGTTAGATACATGCAAAGCTTTTCTTCTCAAGAACACATATGCATGTGTGTGTGTGTGTGTGTGTGTGTGTGTGCGCGCGCGCACTCATGTATAGTTCCCATGGAATCAGCGGTTTTTGAGGAAGTGAAAGAGAATTGTATTAAACTCTATAATTCAGCAAGGAAAAATGTGATAGGAGATAATCTTTAACGAATTATCCTATTTATTTGGATTTAGGGAAAAAAAATGACACACACCTTACACATTTTAATTTACCCCCAATTCATAACACTTTCTCTAATCTTCCCTAGTATCTCCTACTAAGTACAATATGTCTATGCATTTTTATCTTTAGTAAGCAACTTGGGGAAGAAAAGTTTTTGCTTTGCTGTGAGAGTTAAAAAAGTCACTTTATCCTTGGTGCAAACCTGTGCTTCTGGATGAGGGGCTGTTGCACAGTAGTAAAACTGGCAACCCTTCAAAAGAGTTCTGAAATCAACTGTGATATTTGAAGATGAAAAGGATGAACGCATTGCCTGCATTCTGTCCTGTAAACCTTAGGGGTAAATCCTTTGATGTTCAAATGAGAGAACCTTAAATTCCTTTATCTTTCTACTTTTAAAATACTGTCCATGAATTCCTTTTGTAAACACTACATTACATTTTCTATAGTGAAGCACTGTTATTTTGTATGCAGACTCCATGATACGTGTATTCTTTTTGAGTGTCAATGTCTCATTACATTTATTTTTCATATCTCTACTGAGGCAGAGTATTTCATAGTAAGTAGAAATCTTGGGTATTATTAACTATGTTAGGGAATTAAAATAACCTAGAAAATTCAATACCAAAGAAATATTTACTGGCTCATTCATCAGTCCATTATCCATCAGCATTTTGTTGTCATTTGACAAAGAACAAAACTTAAAATTCTAGCTTATTGGTTCTCTATTAAGTATCAGAGGAAAAATATATGAAAGAAATTATAAGGAAACTGAATTGCCCCTACAGCATAAACTTTACTCACAGAGAAGGTCCAGTCTTCTGCAAATCCCCACATGTGCATTACAAATATTTCTTGATTTCCTGGGAGAGTCTCACATGTTCTCCAAAACTTAGCCTGTTCCCCACAGTCACAAGGTTAGGGAACTTGGTGCTACTGTGACCCATTAATGAGGTGTAGCTCTTCTAGGCCAAAGTGCTTAGCACAAAACATCATTAGGGACTGCTCTGAAGCACCTACTTTGACTGACATTTTGAAAATAGGGGCATATTATTTTAATACAGTCAAATATACAAAAAGGGATAATATCATCTCTATCACCCTTTCCTGACTACTTGACCAGTAGACTTCAAGTTCCAGAATCAGACACAGAGATAGGCTTCCTAGAGATTGTTTAGACCACACATATCAACCTCAACTGAAGTCATAGTGGCATTATTCTCTGGAAGGTTCCTCAGCTCTGAATAAAATAGACACTGTTGGACCTTGTGCCAACACTTTACCAGACGTGTGTAAACTCATCAGAGTTTTACAACTGCCATGATGGAGATACTCTATACAAATATATTAATACGTTGTCTCCTTTCTCCAGGCATGATTTTGATTCTGGGTTAAATTGCAAAGAATTTTTAAAAGGTGAATTTTTAATTTATGGTTATGGGTGTCTAAACATTGTTAATTGTACACCCACATTTTCTATGTCTCAAATATTACCTTAATTTTTTTTAAAAAAATCATTTTCTTTTGGTGACTCATTCTTTCTTATAAAATTATACTTCTTTTTCTAAATGAAACATACAAACAAGTGGCAGATTACCTCAAAATTCAAGTTTGTTACTCAGGAAATCAAATCTGCTATCAAAGTGTATCCAGGAAATTCCAGGGTCTAAAGTAACTTTTAACAAGTAGAGAAAATAAGGGCTGTTCCAAGTTAGATCATTATCTCTTTCCATCTGTTGGAAGTGTGGACTTCTTAAAATTTGACTTTCAAAGTTTGAAGCTGAAAGGAAGACAGTATGGTTGATCACAGATTCTAATATCCCTTTCATCCCATGCTTTTCAAAGTCTTCCTGTCTGCCTCATATTGTACCCTTTCTACTGTAATGATGCAAATATTGATGCAAGCTAGCATTATGTCTCACCTCTTCTAACTTTGCACTCTATCAAACTTATCAAGTACATCAAATTTATTTTAATTACTGAAATGGGCTCTCCTTTTCTTTCTCACACTCACCCCACCACCTCTGAGGTTTTGTACATGCGTCTTCCTCTGTCAGAGACAATGCCTCTATTCTTCAGGACAGAGATCATGTCCAGCTTCCTTAGCATTGTTACATCCACAGCACCATAACCGCACCATGTCTGTCTGGCACAGACAATAAGCATGAAATGAAATCCTCACTGATCCATTCCTGATAGGATCTTCATGCTAGTCTGCATTTTCCCTCTAATCAGCCACCTTCTCTTTCGGAGCCCTTCTCCAATCAAACTTCATGAGTGTGTCTCACATCACACACAGCAGAAATTATCTTATGAAATTGTTTCCAGTTTTTCTCCCTTTATCACCTTTATTTAAGAAAGGTAGTATCTCTCTCCTCTCATAATAGTTGTTTGCAAATCATTGCTACTGTAATCAAGAGAAACTATATCAACCAGGCTCTTGGTTATATAAATAGTATCATACAGTACGTGGCCTTTTGTAACTGGCTTCTTTCATTTAGTATAATGTTTTCAAGGTGCATGCATATGGTAGCATGTATCAGTGCTTCATTACTTTCTACTTTCTATAATATTCTATTGTATGGATATCCCACATTTTATTTATACATTCATCAGTTGATGGACATTTGGGATGTTTCCACTTTTTGGCTATTATGAATAATACAGCTATGGACATTCATGTACAAGTTTCTGTGCTGACACGATTTTACTGTTTTGGGTATAGACCTAGGAGTGGAATTGCTGGGTCATATGATAATCCTATCTTTAACCTTTTGAGAAACTGCCAGACTGTTTTTCAACATGCCTGCCTAAGTATGCTTAAATAAGTTAACACACTTTTCCTCTATCAATTTGTTTTATCTTTGGGTCTCAGCTTGGATGTTGTTGAATCTGAAAGCCTTCTCTGAGTTAGGTTTCCTTCTTTTATGCTCCCATACATCTTATGATTATGTCATAATAGCACATCATGATGTATGCTAATTGAACATTTATATTTCTGACATCTCTTTGAGTGCCTTCTGGACTGCTTAATGCGTAACAGGTACACGATCAATATCTGTGGACTGAATCAAAGTTTTAGAGTTTATAAGAAATCTTTATGTTTCTCTGAAACTTCCATTTTTTAATAATGAGCATGCATTACTTCTTGAATTACTTTTATCATCAGAAGAAGTTATATAATGTGTAATTATAATAAATTATATAATTTAATTACTTCTACTGAGCATGTTTATGTCATCAGATGAAAATTAACTTATAAAATTCTTTAAAATATATTAACTATTTTTTTTAACATAGAAAAAATACCTTAAAATGCTTATAGTAAACCTTTCAGGAAGTAGTTTTTTCTGAGGTGTATTTTTGTTTATTCTAGTTCTCTACAATAAAAGTAATTTATGTCTTATTTTAAAAGATCCTTATTTTGGAAAGTGGCATTCAATTTCCTTTGCATTGAGTCTATGTTCAACAGGAAACCACATTATCTGGATGTAGTTTCCAAGGAGCACTGAAAACTCCCTAAAGCAGAAGACATGAATACTGTAATCTTCACAAAGATAAATATAACCCCTAACATACAGTGGATACATTGTCACTCTGGAGCTTTATTGAACAAATTAGTCTCCAATAGCTTGATAAGCTCTGAGTGCACAAACACAATTGAATTTTTAAAAAAATTTTATTGGAGTATAGTTGATTTACAATGTTGTGTTACTTTCTGCCATACAGCGAGGTGAATCATTTAGGATCTACTGTATAGCACAGTGACCTCTACACAACTGACTTTTCATATCTGTAAAATTAAGAACAGGAGTATATGTGGTGACAATGTCAAGATATTGCTGTCGCATAGGCCTCAGCCTACAGCTGGCAGTCAGTCTCTTCGTCAAGGAAACATCTATATTATTATTGTGAACTTCAGTCAAACATACAATGAGATTAAAATATTTGTGGCTCAGATAATTTCAATCTTTTATAGTACATTAGAATGTATTTTAAATGGAGTGAACCTCAGGGGTGTCAGTATGTGATTGTTTCTATGCAAAGTGGATTCTTTAACACAAAACAGAAGAGTGATTAAGATGTGGACTTTGCAGCCACACTGCCTGAATGGGAATCCTAGCCTGCATCTTAGCAGCTGTGGGAACTTGAATATATTATTCACCTCTCTGTTCCTCAATTTTCTCATTTGTAAAATGGATACACAAATACCTACCTCACAAGGTTCATACGAGGGTTATATGTATTCATTATATAATGATTATATGTGCAGAGAACATACTTGACATATGTAAACATTAGCTAAAATCACTGTATTTTTTCATTTTGGCTAGTGATGGGATGATTTTGAATGTCTGACTGCATTTCCTTTAAAACAAGCTATAACTTAGACAGTTTACTAACTTAAGCTATGTCACCCTCAAGTAGTTCAAAATTTTGAGACTCCATGTACTTTTCAATGTCTTCTCTACTCACATTTTAAACCAAATAGTCTAATGATGCATATAATATAAATGGAATACACATTGTTTTTTGATCCAGTATATTAACTAAATATTCAAACACAGAGGAAAACTTAGCTATAAAACCTTAACCCTATTGAAATTGAAAACTGTTCCATTATTGTGGAAATTAGTGTGCTAGACATATCTTCACGTGTTTATTGAAGGGAATATAATTAGAGAAAAAATTTTAAATGTACTTCTTTTTGAATTAAATGTTGAAATCACTGTAACCTCAGATTAAATATGAGCAGCCTCTGGTAAAGTAAATGAAAAAGGTGCTTTAAAAATCACCAATGGGGAATTGAAGGAAATAACTTTCAAATTAATAAGTTAAAGCTATTAGTGTAGAGTTTTGTCCATTCTCCCTTGAGCTGTTATTACTTGCCCAGCAAAGGAAACTGTTGTATTAAAAGCCAACTTAGGATTTTTCTTTTCTTTTTTTCTATAAACGCTGTGCATTGATCATTCCTTTAATCATTCTTTTTCAGTTACTACTGCCTTTAAAGAGCAACAGAATGTAGTGCTCTGCAAAAAAGAAATGACAAAATGTAGGGCAACAAAATCAAGGCAAAAAGAGCCTGGGCTGTTCCTGAGGATTTATTGGATTGCCTTGATAGGAGAATGTCCTCTTTGGGCTACTTTGTGCATATAAATCTCTGCCTCTACTCCAGTGATTCTCAACCTTGACTGCACATTAGAATCAATTGGGGAACTTAAAAAAATTCCAATTCCCAGGCTGCACCAGGGACCAATTAAATCAGAATCTCTGGGACTGAGACCCAGGCATCAGTATTTTTTAAACCTCCCCCAGTGATTTCAGTTTGCTGCCAAGGCCAAGATCCACTGCTCTGGAAAATCCCTTCCACCTCCTTGGGGAACTACATTAAGGGCCATTTTCCACAATCAACACTGTTCACTGATCATGTCATACTGCTCACCCAACAAGTTGGGGCAGTATTGCTGATGACATATTATTCCTCTGTTGTCACCTACAAGCATTCCATCTCACCTGATGTTTTAGAGGCTGACGAAACTCAACTTATTGGTTCCTACTAGTGTGCCCTCAGATGCTGCAGAAGACTTGGGCAAATGATGACTTTAATTTTTTTTTAATTTTTATTTAAAATTTGTTTACATCTTTATTGGAGTATAATTGCTTTACTATGTTGTGTTAGTTTCTACTGCACAGCAAAGTGAATCAGCTATATGTATACACATATCCCCATATCCCTCCCTCTTGCGTCTCCCTCCCACCCTCCCTATCCCACCCCTCTAAGTGGCCACAAAGCAACGAGCTGATCTCCCTGTGCTATATGGCTGCTTCCCACTAGCTATCTATTTTACATTTGGTAGTGTATATATGTCCATGCCTCTCTCTCACTTTGTCCCAGCTTCCTCTTCCCCCGTGTCCTCAAGTCTGTTCTCTACGTCTGCGTCTTTATTCCTGCCCTGCCACTAGGTTCCAAATGATGACTTTAAAAGATAGATATAAAGAAGGAAAGAAACTAACATCTGTACTGTTGGCTATTTTCTTTCAAATATGATTAAAAGGGATTTCTTTTAAGAATAATAAAATGTCAAGTATACCAACTGTTTCATTTTGGTTTGTCCCAATTTATCATGTGGTCTGAATAACAGTATCCATCCTCCACAAAATAATAATAGTAAAAATAGTACATATTTTGCATATGCTTTAAGGTGGTGGAGAGAAACTTTCATATATGTGGTTCTCACAAAGTCTTCACAACTCTGTGAAGTCAGGAGAGCACCTGCTATATTGCTACTCCCAGTTCAGAGAAGAAGAAATTGAGCCTCAAAATATTTCCCAAGCTTATTCGGTTAATAAGTGGACTTAAGCACATAGACTCCAATACCCATCTCATTCTCTAGTCAGTAAACTTTGTTTAGATGATTCTATTCAAATGTCTCTTATTGTGATGGCCTGAAGATCAGCATCTTGCCAAACCCATTGGTCAGTTCTCTATGCTCATCTTATTTCTCCTTCCAGCATCAATCATTCAACACACCTGATCATGTTCTTTTTTTTTTTTTTTTTTTTTGACTCTTACAACACCAGATTCTTCTGATTTTCCTCCTATCTCAACAACTACTTCTCAGTCTGGCTGCCTGGCTCTTCCTCCTCTGCCCAACCTCCAGATGATGGAGGTACCCAGGCCTTGGTACCCAACATTCTTTAGTATTCCATCTAAGCTCTCCCTGGATGATTTCACTAGTCAGACGACTGTTAAATACCATCTAAGTGTAACACATCCCACATTTCTATTTCTGGCCCTGAAGCCTCCACTACCTTCATCTATTTACACAACTCTTCCCCTCCTCCTACATGCCTGCTAGGCATTTCAAACTTCACCAATACCTAAATAATCCACTTGGTTTTACTCAGATCTGCTAATGCTACTGCCCGAAACATCATTATTCTTGCCTAGATGACAGCAGAAAGCTCTTAACTTCTACTTCTAGCTCTACTCCTATCTCCCTACATATCATTTCCCTTCACAGAAACCGGGGTGACCTTTTAAAACTATGTCTTAGACCACAGCAAAACCTGGCTTAGTACGCTCTGATGACATCCAAATTCCTTACCACGAGCTACATATCCAAAAGTGACTTCTGCCTTTCTCTTTTACCCATTCATTTGCTAAAAAATATTTATTATTCTACCTAGCATATGCCCCTAAGGATCCATAATGTACCTACTCACGTGGAACTGGCATATTGGTTGGAAGAGAAAACTAAAGGGGAAGAGTTGTGTGCCTGTGCCTGTTCATGTGTGTGTGTGTGATTGATCTTTTTTAAAGGTAGGATGGTCAAGGAAAACCTCCTGTCTCTGTCTCTGATGGGGTGACACTTAGCAGATACCTAAATGAGATCAGGCTGAGACTGTCTGGAGGAAGATAGTGAGGAGACCCTTTATCACTCATACTTTATCCATATCCTTTGGATGTAGTAGACCTTTTTCTGTACCTTTAACACTTCACACTTGTTCCTGGCCTGAGGTCTCTGTACCAGTCTCCTTTTGCTTGGGGATCTCTGCCACCAGATGTTTGCATGTCTGGATTCACGTCATCACTTAGGTTTCAACCAAGCATCACCTCAAATAGCCTTTCCCTGAACACTCTTAACCACCTCCACATTCCCTGCTCCTTTCACTCTCTAGTCCACTTACTGGTGTCTCATTAGTTACTTTTTAGTTTCATTTATCACAATATGAAATGTTTTGCTTTGGGGAAGGAGCAGAGCAGAAGGGTTATTGTTATTCTTTTCTGTCTAGCTACTTCCATGGAGGTAGTAATCTTAATCGTTTTATTCATATCTGTGTATCCAGAGCTTGCAACAGTGACTATAATTCAATAATTTTTTTGAATGAAAGACTAGATTCAAATTCTGATCTTCAAATTCCATGCTTTTCCCACTGTACCAAAGTCAGTTGTTCATTTTTGATTTTTTTTAAAGAAGATGTTGGGGGTAGGAGTTTATTAATATATTTATTTATTTTTGGCTGTGTTGGGACTTCGTTTCTGCGCAAGGGCTTTCTCTAGTTGCGGCAAGCAGGGGCCACTCTTCATCGCGGTACGCTGGCCTCTCACTGTCGTGGCCTCTCTTGTTGCAGAGCACAGGCTCCAGACGCGCAGGCTCAGTAGTTGTGGCTTACGAGCCCAGTTGCTCCGTGGCATGTGGGATCCTCCCAGACCAGGGCTCAAACCAGTGTCCCCTGCATTAGCAGGCAGATTCTCAACCACTGCGCCACCAGGGAAGCCCTCAGTTGTTTATTATTACAGGCTTTCCAATATCTCATAACCTCTACTTGCTTTAGCTATCTTTACTCTTTTATTTATACCAAATTCTCACCATTAGACTGTATTGGCAACAAAAAATGGGTATAATCCTCAGAAAATATCAATTAAAATGTGCATATTGCCCCCTCCTCTTATTAGCATGAATTAGTTTATCAGATTCCTGAGAACAAACAAATCTTAAGCCCTTGGAAGATGAGATCTGAGTGGGAAAATTTCATTGTTAAGAGATCTAGGCAATGAGAATAGTAAGTCCAGGGAGGTGTACAGGCTCTCAACAAATACGACTCACCTATCACATGGCCTTAAGGATCCAATAAAGCCTCCATCACCAGCTATAGGTTGTTCACCTAAAGTGATAAGTCAGCTAAGTTAGCTATTAGCCCAGAAAAAATAGGTGATTCCCTTCAGAATAGTGATTCCGTACCCTGTGTCCACAGTAGAATCTCCCAGGGAGATTTTAGAATATACCTATGGCTGCACCTCATCTCCAGCGATTGGGATATACCAAGTTCTGGGTGCAAACCCGGGCATGGCACTTAAAAATTCTCCTCCAATGAATTAAATGTGTAACCAAAACTGAGGAACACTGCTCTAGGAAAAAGCAGAACACCCAAAATGAAGTGAAAAAGTAAGAGAAGTGATAACCTAACTGACCGTTTACACACAGTATTGCTCTGAAAAGTGCTTTGAAGAATACACAGGACTCTTTTAAAATTACCTTGATAAAATCATAATGGCATATAGAAGGTACGGGTGTATCACAGGAAAGCATATGAGTGTTGCTATCGGGGAAACAGGTTTACGTAGCCTAATAGGATGAGAGAGATTCTCAGCTGCTTCTCTGCAGGAGAGTAATGCTTTTTTCTCCTGATGTCCTCTTCTCATGGCCCTAAGTTATGGCAAAGGAAAACAACAGGAAGCCCTAGAGGAGCCCCTGGAGGAAAATACCACACTTTAGCAGTGCAAGCGGAGTTACAGAATCATTCCTGCAGCTGATTTTTTGCTATGCTTCCAACATTTCTGATCTCAGGCAATAATTATTGAGTACATCAGAAAATATTGTTAAATAACTACCATAATACAATAAATATAATGTGTTAAGGGTGGATTATTGAATGCAGCACTTACGTAGATGCTTCACATACATTAACACATTTCATCCTCATAAAATCCTTCCAAGTAGGTATTTTTATCACCATTTTTCAAATGAAGAAGTAGACGGAGAAAAATGAGACGATGTATTCAAGATCGCAAAGCTGGTAAGTGCAGGCGTGGGTATCCAAAGTCAAGTTTTTTGGACTACAAATCCATGTCCACTGTACTACTGTGATGGGGTGTCAGGCCAAGTCGGGTGCCAGGGAAGAACACTTACAGAGGGAAAACTGTCACCAACAAAGACCTCAAGTAACGTTTTAAGGAGCAAGAACATGTTACTGAAAGCTACCAGTTCTCTTTTTTCTCTCTTCTCCCCATCTGCTTCCAACTACATTAACAGATTGTCTTAGGATATATCTTTCTTGAGAATTACAACATGAAGATGAACAACCTGCCTTAGAAAAAGAAATACATTTATCTCAAAGCCAAATACTGGGATCATACCAGATGTGGGTCTTGGCATGGGGTTAAGGAATAGAGATGGGTAATGGCATTACAGTTCCTGACTAGAGCCATGGAAGGTGAATTGCCTAGCCGGCAGCATCCTCATCCAAATCGGAATCAAGCCACCACAGAGTGGAACTTTGGCTGGGAAGCCGGGAACTTATCTAGCCAGGCTTCGGGACTTTGTACTCCAGGTTGAGGAAAACTCAAACTGCAGCTGCTGATAATGAGACACTTAAAAATGAAAATGTGAAGATTACATAGAGCTAGGTAACACCTGTCATTCCTATGCCTTTCCTGGAGCCACCTGAAGACTAATGCCAATGATTCATTTTACTTTTCTCATAACCCCCAAAGCAAAACCCACCAGTAGCCTGTAAATTATACGAGGGCCTGCGAGAGCCTGTGGCAATGGCTTTGAGAAAATCCGCACACACATATGCCATTCTTCTAACTAGATTTTGTGCTTTTTACGTGTTTAGTCAAGAATGAAAACAATATTATAAATGTTATGCTTTCCAGGCTTGACAGATGCTCATCTTGGGATGTAGTTACATACACAGATAGAAAATGAGCTGTAACAAGCTCTTTGCAGAGGATAAGTGGGTGTTTTTGGAATCCTTGATGAAAACCCACTGTGACATATATATTTTTTTTCCTTGTTACCCAGATTTATTCTATAAAACTTTCCTTCCACCATTTTTACCATCCAACTGACAATTTTCAGTGTTCCTATGTTATTACTGCTTACTTGGTATAAAGCAGAAATGATGTTTTATGGCAGCTATATGAAGTACCATTGAGAATTAAATTGCTTTCCTTTCTTCCTCATTGTTGTGAATTTGGGGCAGATGAAAGATGGGAGATTGGCAGCCAGGGAGCAGAGAGTCCTCTGTTATCTGTGACATGCACACTGATACAGGCAGAGGGAGCTCAAACATCCCTCTTCACAGCCGTATGCCAACTTTCAAATCTTGGAGAAAGAGCTCTGTAGAAGAGAGTGTCATTTATAAAGGATAAGATTTCAAGATAGGCTTTCTTTAAAAAGGGGTGGTGGTGCTGGGATTTACAAAGTAGTTAGAAGGGTAAAAGTAAGTTGGAGAAGATTTAGAAAGGTGTCTTTTGGGGTTCCTGCTTAATTCGAGAACAATGTGCGCTACGGTCCCTTTTTTTTTTTTCCTTCCTCCTCACCTTCATTTGTGTGTCCGTTTGCCACCCTGGAATTCCCTGGCCATTTTTGCCGTGTCTGAACAGGCTCAGTTCCTGTAACAAACTCTCTTATCAGTCGTAGCCAAGTCCTGAGGCTCCTTATGAAAAAGACGCAGTCTGAAAGCCCACATCGCTGTGGAAGGTCTCCACACGCTGCTGCTCTGCCTTCTCTCTCTGGTTCCAGCCCGCCTGCTCTCGCCTAGGTGAGTTAGCTTCCTCATTGCCTTGCACCTGCTCTCGCCTCACAGCTCAGCTAGATTCCAGCTTCGTTCCTGGACAGACCTTTTAGCAACCTTCTTGCAGCCTGGTAGCCAGCTCCGATACTGAGCCCAGGCTCCAGAGAAACTGGCCCAGGCTCAGGGAGTTCTGACAGGACACATCACAGGCAAAATTTGTCATGGGTTTCTTTCCCTCTTGCCAGAAGCTTCCTTTTGCCTTTTGTTTCCCATGGATTCCAAAAAGCCTCTAAACTGCCCAGGGCTTCACCATGAGGGAGTTGACCAAATGCTCGAGTCAAACTTTTGGTCTCATTTTCCCTCACTCATCCCACCCTTCCTTCCTCTGGCGGTGAGTCTGGCCCCGGCAGCTCCACTGAGCTTGCTTTGTTAAGCCTAGGCATGCATAATGCAGTGTTTAATAAACGTTTCTCATTACGACGATGAGTGTGCTAACGGACCCCATGATTATACTTTGTCTAAATTAGATTTTTCATCTCCCAGTGCAAACGCTACTCCTCCTGTGATCCCTATTTTTGTTGATGGCGCCGCCATTTTTTTCCAGGCTCCCAGCCCTAAATAGCATGGACTCCTCTTTGATTATCCTCTTGATGCCACAGTAAATCTCTTTGCAAACCCTGTTGATTCAAATCCCCAATTTTCTATGCCCACTACCACAGCCTTTATTCACTTGGAGGGAATATTTGAAAGAGTCTCTTAATTTGCCCTCCTGCTGGCTGACTCTTTCCCTTCCAATCCATTTGACACCCTATTGCCACATTAAGCTTTCTGAAGTGTTTGAATGACTGTTCTTCACTTGCTTGCTGTGTGATTAGGGGCAAGACATGGAATTCCTTTAAGTTTTAGGTTCTCATCTGTAAAATTATGATAATACCATCTAAAAATAGTGTTATTATTATTATTGAGTGCCGCACTGTCACAGAATAAAGCACAAAGCACTTAACCTGCTCTTACTTTTAAATTTCCACCTATTTAGTCCAACTTATTTCCCAACTGTTCTCCTCCCTTTGCACTTCCGATGCTCTGATGGTTATGAAGATGCTGATGACATTAATATCTAATAATACCTGTGTGCCAGAACTATTCTAATCACTTTTACATGGATTCACTCGTTTAAACCTCAAAGTGTAATGAAGGTACAATGATAATCCTTTTAGTACAGATGGAAAATTAAAGCCAAAAGAAATTAAAGTAACTTGCCCCAAACCACACATCCAGAAAGTGAAAGAACTAGGATTTGAACCCATGGAATAACACTGGGAGGTTGTGCTCTGAGGCAATGTTCTAAGTGCTTTACAAATGTCAGCTGTCTTTTTTTTTCAACATTACTCTTTCAAAACTTTTGTTTTTTATTTTGAAACATTTGAAAAAGACAGAAGTGGACAAATATGCATAGTTCACTGAGTCATCACCAAACAACACCCAGGTCAAATATAGAACATTGCCAAACTCCAGTAGCCAATACTTTGCCTTCCCAATACTGGGTCTTCCATCTGCAAGCTACTTTCTTGATTTCATGTTTTATGGGAAATACTTCCTAGGTTTTATTCATAATCTTACCAGTTTGACAGGTAGCCTAATCATTTTACAATAGTTTTGGAGATTTTTGAAATCTATATGTATTTCTATATCTATATCTGTATCTATTCAAACACACAGTGTGTATCCTGATATAGCTCTTGCTATATCACACAGCTAATAAGGGAGGAGCTAGGATTTGAAACCAGAGTTTTGACCCACTTATCCACTGTCAAGAATAGCGAGGTAAATATACTTAAGAATTCTTTTATACTGGGATAGACAGATTCCCATCTTCTGTGCTTTAAATATGTTGATGTCTACTTTAAGTTGTGTGAGAGAGCACGCTGACAGAGATATGAGAATTCTTTACAATTTTAGGATACCAACATAATCATCATTCCTAATACACAGCCTAAAAACCAACACACACACACACACACACCCCGAATATATTCTTAGCCTGTTGACAATAAAACAAAACTATCATTTTCCACACCAACTGTGTATTTGGTCTTGGCCAGTTTGTTTTGGAGCTTGCTGTGTGTTGAGTATTTTCTTATCAATGGCAATATTTTCTTGCAGTATGTTGACTGTCATAAAATCTGTATCCCAAAATGCAAAAATTGAGAAAATGACAATTCCCAGACATTTTCTTGCAGTATGTTGACTATCATAAAATCTGTATCCCAAAATGCAAAAATTGAAAAAATGTCAATTCCCCGACCATAATCCATATCCAGTGTTTGAGAATTTGAGTACCATGCCATAATTGGTGTCAATAAATTAATAGTACATTTTTAAGAAAAAAAACCTAATTTTAAAATGAATTACTTCTGATATGGATTGAATGTATACAAAATACTAAAAATTATTAAAGTGGCTTAGACATAAATTTTTTAAAAGCCACATATTTCAAGCCTGCACGCATACACAAATATTCTCACCCCAAGATGTCAGTTCCAAAGATATAGTGACAAACAGAAGAAATAGCATATCACAGCAATCAAGCTCATCACGCCTGGTGTGATGCACAGCTATAATTTTCCTGCCTGATTACATTATTTGGGCCTGAATGACAAACAGAGAAAGATGAGACAGGGAATATGAAGCAGTCAAAGCTAGCGACTTTCCTAGCTCTGAAGATACCAACCTTGGCCCAGATGCTACAGAAGTCATTTTAGGCAGAAAAGGTAGAGCTTATAATTGACTTACGGTCCACTAAGCAAGAAAGGAAAATGGACACGTACCACACTTTATCTGTTTAAATGCTTTTTGCTCTTTTGACATTTGATTTGTATGTATGGACTTGAAAGTTAGGTTGATGTAAATGTAAAAATTACATACATTTTGCCTTCTTATAAGTATTAGATGATTTAAACTATTTGATTCTAAGTGAATGATTTTTTTTTCTTTTAGTTGCTCTTCTTAGCATAATTAAGATAAAGTCATTGTTTAATTTTTTTATATCTGGAGTTTAATTGCATTTTTGACATTAGCTGAGAAATATAATGAAACAAGCAAGAGGAGCATATTCCCTTGGAAAAAAAATATACAGTTGTCCCTTGAGCAACATGAGTTTGAACTGCAAGCGACCACTTAAACATGGATTTTTTTCAATGATAAATACTACAGGACTCAGATCCACTATTGGTTGAATCTACAGATGTGGAACCATGTACAATGAGGAAGCTTGGCTAGGGAGGGGAGTGCCAACTACAAGTTACACAGGGATTTTCCACTACATGGAGGGTTGTCGCCCCTAACCCCCACCTGTTCTAGGGTCAACTGGGTAGACCACTGTCAGTGATTATTATGCTAAGCATATTATTCTTACAAGTGTGAAGTAGTTGAAAAGATGCTGGTCATTTGTTTCTTCTTGTTGTTTGATGACTCAGCTTATTGGTAGCAATGCCTTCTTCAAAAAATGGGTATTGAATAATCAGTGGTCTATGTTTACTCCCACAATCACTTGACATGAAAACAGTGATACAATGTTGGAGGTAATAATGAAATACATCTTACCAAAATGAAAATAGTACTTAACCCACAGTGAACAAAAATTCATTTGCATCTATCAATGTCAGCAAGTATTTATGAAGTTCTTACTTTGTGCTTAGTACCATGTGAAGAAAAAGGGAAGGTGACCAATACTTTTAGAGAGTGTACCGTTTGTCAATCATTATGCTAGGCACTTTGCGCACCCCATCACATTGAGTTCTCAGAAAGTTCAAGTACATTGGATATAATTGTATGCATTTTACATAGAACATAACATAAGCAGAATAAGTTACTTGCCCAAGGTCAAACTGCTAGGAAACTGTGTAGTTAGAATTTGAATCTAGTGCCATGTGGCTCTAGAGTTTATAATATTTTTACCCGCACCAGTTCAGTTTGCTTTCAATTTGGCGGTGAGAAAACTAAACAGGAGTGAAATAATGAATAAAACAGATAAAGCAGGTGTCTGTGAGAGCTAGGAAGCTTGTAGAAGGGATAGATAACCATGGCAAAAGGGAAGAGGACAGATGTATTTCTGTAATAAGTGCCACATTGTGTGTTCTAGGCTAACAATACCTGTGACATCTGATGATTGGGAATGTAAGAATGGAATCATAAAATTTGGTCATTCACAATTGCTGGAGTATGTTTGGTAGATTTTGGTAAAATTCTGGTGACCCCCAATAGTTGAAGGTGGGTGAGGATTACATATTTCCTTTTTTCAACTTTACTACAAGGTAGGAAAGGAAAAAAACAGGTCTCGGAATGAATTCTTTCATACATATAGGCATTGATCATTAAGCATGTACAAATTTATTCATAAAATTTGTCCTCTCAGCTTGGAGGAGTGTCAGCTCTCTCTGCCCTTTCAGGTACTCCACTAACAACCTGCATGAAAATTCTCTCAAGGTAACCAAATTTCTATTCTATTTCAGGTGAAAATATACTTCCATAGGTGGGTTGACATGGGACCTGCTCCTATTCTAATTGTAGGGCACTCAAAAGTACAGCTATTGAGTCTGCTATACTTTTATACCCTGTTCATGAAAGGATGGGAATGTCCAACAATATTTCTAGCCAACCCACACACAAAGTCTAACGGAAAGTGATGTCCTGATGTTCACTGTGCTAAAAGGCAACATTTCTGGGTTTGAGCTGGACAAAAGTTGCTTCTACATTTATATACAGACGATCCCTGACTTAAGATGGCTCAACTTACAATTTTTTGACTTTCCAATGGTACAAAAGTGCTGCACATTCAGTGGAAACCATACTTTGAATTTTGATCTTTTTCCAGGCTAGCAATATGCAGTATGATATTCCCTTGTGATGCTGGGCAGCAGCTCCCAGTCAGTCACGTGATTGCGAAGGGAAACACCGATACACGTACAACCAATTCTCTTTTCACTTTCGGCACAGTATTCAATAAATTGCATGAATATTCAACATTTTATTATAAAATAGGCTTTATGCTAAATGATTTTGCCCGACTGTAGGCTAAGGTAAGTGTTTTGAGCACATTTAAGTAAGGCTTGGCTAAGCTATATTGTTCGATAGATTAGGTGTATCAAACGCATATTCTTTTTTTAATAAATTTATTTATTTTATTTATTTATTTTTGGTTGCATTGGGTCTTCGTTGCTGCGTGCGGGCTTTCTCTAGATGCAGCCAGTGGGGGCTACTCTTCATTGCAGTGTTTGGGCTTCTCATTGCAGTGGCTTCTCTTGTTGTGGAGCACGGGCTCTAGGCACACAGGCTTCAGTAGTTGTGGCACGAGGGCTCAGCATCTGTGGCTCACGGTCTCTAGAGCGCATGCTCAGTAGTTGTGGTGCATGGGCTTAGTTGCTCTGTGGCATGTGGGATCTTCCTGGACCAGGGATCAAACCTGTGTCCCCTGCACTGGCAGGCAGATTCTTAACGACTGCACCACCAGGGAAGTCCCAAACGCATTTTCAACTTAAGATATTTTCAAGTTAATGGTGGGTTTATTGGGAAGTAATCTCATCATAAATCAAGAAAGATCTGTAATTATATGTTTCTAAAGTGCTGTGTATATATGTTTGTATTTCAAACAATGCCTCAATTGAAGGAAAGGAAAATTACAGAAAAATATAAAAATTTGTCACGCAAGCTTGATAATAAACTTAAGTCTTGACCAGAATCTAGAATTCTGAGAAAAATTTGTCCAATGAGAAAGGAGGAGATTCTATAAGAGAACTGACATGCTTGAAAACCTGGAGGTAAGACAAGCTTTGTGTGTTTAGTGGCTGGGATACTAAAGAAGACATCATTGTTTTTATAGTCTCTGAACTTGCTTTTCAACTTTGGCTTATGTGCCTATGTTGATCATAGAAGTACATCTTTGGAGGGATAGTGGCAGCGGGAAATAAAGTTGTATGTTATATAGGGAAGGCCCATTTGAAGGGGAGGAAGATAATCCCAAGAGGACCTTTAAATTTATAAATAACTTTCTCCCAGCCATGTTTTTTTAGCAAAGGAAAGGACTGCCTCAGGAGTCTGTTAGAACTCTCAAGCTCATGTTGTTTAGCCTGGTCTTTCCAGGATTCAGGAATATGGACTATGTTACCTTTGAACTAAGGTTCCTCTCAGCCTCTGTGATTCTGTAAATGAAGACTTTGAAAAACAAAACAAAACTTTGTAATCTTTTTCAGTGATTTCTTAGTAATACATTTCTTAGGACCTACACCCTAAGGCCACTTTCTAGAAGATACCACTTTATAGCAAGTTTCCTTTGATAATTCTTTCTCCTTAATGATCTTTCTTGTTGTTTGTTGTTATTACTTTAAAAAGGGTTGATGCTCCAGGGCAAGTCATAGAGAAACTGAGCTCCATCTGTCTTTTCTTTTGAGTGGTAGTTGCTTCTGATTGATGTTTTTGATTATACTACTACAGGCTCAGCAGTTAGAATTATTTCAGGCATGGATTTTAAAAACGGATAATGCACCTAATAATTACACACACTCCTCTCCTTTAAAAATGAAATAAACTGTTTAAATAGACAACAACATATATATGATTTAAATTTTCAAACCATGCTTAAAATATAAAAGGCACTAGCTAAAGCAAGCGTTAGAAGAAATCAAACAGCTATCTACTCTTTCATCACCTTAAACTTTTTACCACCTTTTTTCTCCAAACATTAACCTATTATCTTTTTCTCACTTATGAAATGCCTCTGGCTTTGTTTACAACTTGTGACTGACAAGACTGTTTCAACTTATATTCAGCTACAATAATACTACAGTTGTTAAGTTCATCATTAATACTGTTCTGCTACTCAGGCTGAAGCAGGAAATTCTTTCAATAATCTTTTATTTTATTCTCAAATTAATTGTCCCCTTAGCCATCAACTTTCAAAAATCAGTTTTAGCTCTTTATGTACTCTTCCCAATTTGAAAGACTCCCAAGCTGCCTTTGATAAGGTTTATGTGTAATATTTCCACATAATAAGAAGGATGAATAAGTAAATAAAATAATAAACGAAAAAAAGGCTGCCACTTATTAAATGCCTATAAACAACAGTAACTTAACTATAAATTGTATATATTATGTCATTTACCTTTATAAAAACTGAAATAAATATTTCTATTTTATTAATGAGATTATGGAAACCTATAGAAGTTAATCAAGCTTTATAATATCACATGGCTGAGTAGCAAAACTGGAATTTGAACACAAACATAATACATACCCTTTTCCCCTATGCTATCTGTCTCTAATTATAAAATTTCTTTCATTGATTAAATTATCTTTTTCAAGAGTCTAGAGACCCTATTCATTTGGCATAATTACAGATAATCTAGCTAACATCCTAATAATAAAGATGGGTGGACAAATTGTCTTTCTCTAATGAAGTCACTATTACTATAAAGTCTTTAAATTTAAAATATATTTAGTTCAACTGACATGAAAGATTTGATATGTCTTATAACTCTGGAATGATATTCATATGAATATCATGGCTTTTTATAACTTGTAAACAGCTACCCATAAAATTTCCATTGTTTTAGAAGAATTCAGAATTTTGTTGCCTTTTTATTGAATATCAAAACTGATACTTTCAATCTTAAGGTTTAAGATATTAGAAATTCCAGGGATGCAGCACCACCCTTACCTTTATTGTCGCTGTTGCTGTTGTTACTAAATTTCAAAATTGAAATATTTCAACATAAAAAGCTAGGAATAAGTATAATTGATACTCAAAGGCCCCATAGCATGCACTTGTCACACACATACACATATATGTAGTACTTTGACATGTTTACTTGAAATCCTTTAGGAGAAATAAATAAATGGTTTAAAAGAGTTGAAACTTCCTACCTTTTCCCTTGCCCTCTGCTCCTGTCCATGAATACCATCATTCTGAAGTTCCTAGCCTTTATTCCCATGCAATTTCATTTATGCATAAATGATATATAGAATTATTTTGTGATTCTGAAATGTATTTGTATTATACTGTATACCTCATCATATAACAACCCTCTCCCTTTTTTGGTCAATGTTATTTGATTTTTGATTTAGATATATTGATTTATCCATGTCCATACATATTTTATTTTTATTTTCTCTTTTTAACCCCTCCAATCTATAAATATACCTCAAATTATGTATCCATTCTCCTGTGATGTAGGTTGTTTTGTACCATCTCCCACTTCTTTTTTGGCTATTAAATATAAAGCTTAAGTAAACTTTCTTGTATATTTCTCCTTAACTTCTTAGTAATAATTTATCTAGGACAGATACATAAAGAGGAAGTACTGCAATATAGAGGATACGGCCCTTTAACTCTACTAGATACTGAAAAAGTGTTTTCTGAAAGGTAATTTTACCAATTTACACTCCCTTGTGTAGTGTATGAGTTGCCAATTGCTTTACAACTTCATAACCATTTGGTGTTTTGTGCTTAGAATGCTGTCAAGCTGAATGGTGGCAATTCTATCTCATTTTGGTTTAAAATTGCATTTTTCTGATTGCTAATTAGATTGAACCTCTTTTCATATGATTATTGACCATTTGAAATTTCTCTTCTGAGAAATGCCTATTAGTATTATTTACTCATATTTCTTTTCTTTTTTTCTCTTTTTTGTTTATATTGATTTCTAGGCTGAAGACTAGTATTTCATCAGATATGTATGTTGCACAAATAAAACTTTACCAAATCTCCAGCTTGCTTCTGAAGTTTCCCCCTCTTCCAAAAAAATTGTATTTAGGCATATTTATCAATCATTTTGTTTATGGTTTGGCCTTTTTTGCATCTTGTTTAAGTATGTGAAATGAGATATGAATCCAATCTTCTCCATGTGGAAATTCAATTTTACAAGAACCATTTGTTGAATGGTTCACACTTTATCTACTGATTTGCTGTGCTAACTCTGTCTTATACCAAGTTTCCACAAATAAAAAGGTCAGTTTCAGACTCTGAAACTATGTATTTATTTCTTTGTCAATACCATGCCTTGTATTGATTGTGTGCCCTACAATTTTACTGTATTCATTTATTATTTCGAATAGTTTTTTGGTGGAGTCTTTAGGTTTTTCTATATACAAAATCATGTCAAATGTAAATAGTGACAGTTTTACTTCTTTTCCAATTTGGATGAACTTTATTTCTTTTTCTTGCCTAACTGCTCTGGCTAGGACTTCCAATATTATGTTGAGAAAGAATGGTGAGAGTGGGCATCCTTGCTTTATCTCTCTGTGCTGGATTCTGGATAATTTCCTCAAATTTATCTTTAGCTTTTCTATTTATTTCTTCCACTGTGTTTATTATGCTGTTTCGTTCTCTATTGAATTTCTAAATAATATTTTGTTAATTTTTAGTTTCTCAAGAGAGATTTATTTTTTCAGTTGAGAGTCAGGACAAGAGAGTCAAGCTTCCTTTGACACAAGTGGTTTTCTTGTATGGATATAGAGACTTGTTTTTATTTTTAGACCACTTTTACTCTGAGGATGTGGTCTTTTGCTAGGACCAATGTTTTATGCATTGGTTTGGAGTCCTGCTTCCTGGCTTTTCTAAACCAAAACCCTCATTGCCTGTCACTTGGTGACCATTAAACCCCAATCCATATATATTTTTTCCCAATTAAAAAATCCTTACTGCCACTTCATTAAAGTCCCAGTACCATTTCACACTTATCATTCTGTTTTTGACTCCTTCAGGTGTGCATTTAAAAGAAATCTGCTTATATTTTATGCTTCATTTCTGGCTAATGTGGTGAGTAGGATTTACATTTGATCTAGTCTGCATATTGTCATTCAAGACAGGGAGAAGGAAGCGAAAAGAATCGGTATTTATTGAAACTGGTTTGTTCATTGCATTTTACTGGAGCTTTCACATATATCACATCTCTTAATTATTATAAGGAAAAGGAAGATGGAAGATACTATTAATAATAAGATCTGTATATAATAAAATAAAATAAATAATATAATAAAATATAATATAATATAATAATAATAAAATAAATAAAAATAAATATAATAAAATATAATATAATAAAAATATATAATAATAATATAATATATAATAATAATATATAATAATAATATAATATAATATAATATAATAATATATAATATAATAAAATATAATAATATAATAAAATAAAATAAGATCTGTATATAATAAAATCTGTATTTTTAGAGAGATTTTTCTAGAGGCTATCTGAAGAACAATTTTGGGACTCCCTCAATGCTCTTCAATGCTTAATTTCTCTAATGTGGGAGGAAGATTAAAAATGTTTGTTTTATTATAATTCATAGCAATATGGTAAAGTAATCTGTGTGCCCCGGAAGGCTGTGAAAATTGAACAACTCTTATTAAACTGAAAGGTTGTTATTAAATGACACAGTGAAGTTTGATATGTTAGATTCATCTTCTACATTTCAGAGGTTATATTGTCTAAGTAGGGAGAGAAAAGTAATGATGAGTGAGCCTCCCTTATAAGGCAGCCTGAAATCCCAAGTCCCTGAGGACTTTTCCTAGAGCAAAACTGTCCTGAATCATACACAATTTGAACTCATGTAGATAATTATTATGCCACTGTAAAAAATATTTTATTTCCACTATATACCTACAATTTTAATACCTTGAGGAGCAAAAATATCAGCTGACATCTCATTCAGCAATTCCTCTCTCTACTTTGATTTGTGACCACTGTGTGTGTTTCCTGCTGATCAACTCTTCTGTTCTTTGACCTTGTTTAGATCATCTCTCTTTTGGCCAACTTTTACGGAAGGTCTTTATTGAGTCTTTTCACCCTAACCTCCTAATATTTGCCAACCTTTAACCTGGTGAGCTCAGTACAGGTCCAGCATCTTCAGAAGCCACTTGATACGGGCACATTTTTCTACCACAGCCTCTGAACTTTTAAGTGAGGGCAGGACCTCTTTCCTCACATGTGTTGCTGCATGTGTCATCTTGAAAATCTGAAGTGTGCAGCTGTTAGCTCAAGAACAACCCAGGGAAAGGTCATTTCCTCCTAAACTTCTAAAGAAATGTCTTTATGCTTAGTGCAGGCAGAAGGAAGGGGGAGATAAAGGCACTATAATAAACTGACCCCCTAAATCCAGATCTTTCAAGTCTGAAAAACCTTTTTTACTTTCTCCTTAAGGAAGCGAATAGCTGCAGGAAGGACATACTATCAAAGTATGCCGTGGTTTTCCTTAGCAGAATAAATGTGCATCTACTTTAAAATAGGATCACTAAAAGACTTGCAACTTTAGGAAAGAAAGAGACCTGAAGTCAAATTTTTCATCTTTTTAAAAATCCTTCACAATTTTTCTTCCTTGTACTTCAGAAAGGGAACGATTAAAAGCCCAAACAAAAAATAAAAAATACATCAGAACAGTGACATTTTCAGTTTCCTCCAGCAAGTCAGTATGTACCTGGGATGTCTAATGACTATGTACAAACAATATTTTCTGTGTACGAATCATCTTTCTTTGAGGCCATTCTCTAACACTTTACACTCAAAGAATCCTATTAAATCCAGAACAAGCTCCATTACCACTGAGGATGAATTCCACTAAAATGTTTTCAAGGCATTTAAGTTACAAAGACCAAGACCATACTTTTGGTTTGCGATATGACAATC
The DNA here is from genome assembly GCF_964270905.1 of Leucopleurus acutus. NCBI lineage: Eukaryota > Metazoa > Chordata > Mammalia > Artiodactyla > Delphinidae > Leucopleurus > Leucopleurus acutus. The sequence goes on from NC_139149.1 coordinate 29,125,719, forward strand.
AGTATGTTCCAATCCTTTCTCTTGATATATCTTCTCATGCAAAAGAAGACACATAGCACTCTTTAATTGGTTAGAAATCTTTTTACTTACAGACTATAACAGACTATATACATGTCATGTAAGGATTAGGGTCAGGGAAATAAAGAATAGAGATGATTAGTTGTCAAACTCTCAGGGAAAAGAATCAAACTAGTTGTTCATAGTTATCAACTGCTAAATTTCCTGTTGGGAGAACCAAGAGATTCCACAGGGCTATACCATCTATTCAGTTTCTTGGCTAGTTGGGCAGACAAACGATGAGAAAACTAGTGTGAGGTGTTATTGACTAATCTAAGAGGAAACCACAAAGAAGGCGGCACCATTTTCTATGGGCTTCAAGGAAGTCTTAATAAGACTTGGACTGAACCTTTAAACATGGGCTGTAGTTAAACTGCTGAAGGGGAAAGGGGTGGTCGGGTTTGTGTGCATGTAGGAGAGTGAGGAGGTAGGCAGAGATAAAGCCTCAGTCAAGACCCAGTTTGTTGTAAGCCTGGTGAGTAGAACATTCCCGCATGTCTCTCAGAACACCTTAGTGAAGAAACCTTTATAGAGGCTTCCCCGATTCCACATGCAGAATTCATCACTTCCCTATTGTTCCATTTCAAGTCCTTACAATGAGGTTTAATGTAAGTAATTATTTTAAGCAAGCAAGTACACTGTTTTTTTCAAAGAGTCTCCCTATGCCATCTCAACTTGATAGTAGTTCCATAAGGCCAGGTACCATACTTTAAATCCCAGGTATTTCACATAATGCCTGGAACAAATTCGGTGCTAATTGGCTATTTGTTAAAGGGAGGGAGGAAAAGGAGAGGAGGAGAGAGAAGAAAGAGAAAGGGAAAGAATGTTTACTGAGTACTAGACAATCATTACTATAGGGAAAATGCTTGGTAGGTTTTTTTTGTGGCTGTAAAAGAAAATATTTTCCACTGAACAAAATAGTTTTGGACAAATAGCCTTCTCCTAAACTAAACAAAACTCAGTCAAATGGAAACATGATTGGTTCAGATGAACAAACTTCTGGGTGATTATTTCTTTTTCCATTTTCAGCTAGATTATTTCGGCATCAGAGGCACATGGCCTTTGTTACACTGTCTCCTTGAAAGCAGCTACCACACCTATCATGTTTATTGTGTGTCTCTTTTGATTAGTATTGTCTTGGCTCATTTTTGTACTCAATAAATAACTGTTAATGTTGTAAAAACTTACAAAGTTTTTAAAAATTTCATGATATTTTTGTGCAGAGGGCATTTGCAAAACAGATTATAATAACCCAAACTATAACATGTAATTGCCATTATTAGACATTTAACTAGGTATTCAAATAGTAGTCGCATTGAAAGGCTCATATTTTCTAATCAACCCACCTTAAAACTAATGGTGTAAATCAGTGAATTGCTGCAATTTTCTAATGGCTCAGAAAAAATAAATTTAGTAAGTATACTATAAGTATTACTGAATAATTTGTCACTCACCTGTAACTCATAGAGTACTGAATGTTGTGTTAATTAAAATTAACATATATTTTTATCAGCCCATATGCTTAACAAGTGCATGATACCTGACAGGCTACAAAATGAGTAGGGACTGAGAGAGAGTACATACCACATCACTGACAAGGTGGTGTTCCCCTGTTTTCTTTTTATTAACAACCCAACTCCGTTAAAGACTGCTCTTAGGACTTGCCTGCTTTATGCCAAATAATGCCTGCTCCAATAAAGACAATTCAAAAGTCCTGGAGAAAAGAAAAAATGCCTGCCTTACGACAAACTCTGATAGGCTCTCTCAATTCTTACTTAAAAATCAAGGTAGCAGGTAGATTTTGAAGAACAAAAGTGTCAAACTGAACACTGTCTTTTTGCAGTAAAAGGGAAAGGTCACCAGGAAAGAATGCTTAAATTAAAATTGAAATCTAGGGCTTAAGGATCTAAATGTGGCTCTAACCTTTCACAAAATAAGCACAGCACTGTAAGATGAGGTGTTCTTTTATAACCCCCTATTTTATCATCACCTCTTCAGGGAGAATGCCATATACGATATATAGATATTAATCAACTCTTCTCTTTGGCTTAGGTTGGAAGAGCTATATGAAAATGACCAATATGAGAAGAAAGTCCTTAAATAACATCTTGATTTATAACATGAAGGTACTTTACTAGGTGAGGTTATCTATAATCAAAAGTTCAGTAACATTAGCAGAGGTTGTTTATGGAGCCCCAGATAGACTGAAGACCAGCTTTTGCCTCTTGCCGGTGACCTGTATTCTTTTGTTGAAGTCAATCTGGTCATATCAGTCAATCTTATCTCCCTGAGTCTTTTCTTACTTTTTTTTAAAAATAATCTTTATTGGAGTATAATTGCTTTACAATACTGTGTTAGCCTCTGTTGTACACCAAAGTGAATCAGCCATATGCATACATACGTCTGCATATGCCCTCCCTCTTGAGCCTCCCTCTCACTCTCCCTATCACACCATTCCTCGAGGTCATCTCAAAGCACCAAGCTGATCTCCCTGTGCTATGCTGCTGCTTCCCACAGGCTAACTAGTTTACATTCAAAAGTGTATATATGTCGATGCTAGATGCTACTCTCACTTCGCCCTAGCTTCCCCCCCCACCCCGTGTACTCAAGACCATTCTCTATGTATACATCTTTATTCCTGCCCTGCAACTAGGTTCATCAGTACCATTTTTTTTTTTAGATTCCATATATATGCGTTAGCATACGGTATTTGTTTTTCTCTTTCTGACTTACTTCACTCCGTATGACAGACTCTAAGTCCAACCACCTCACTATAAATAACTCAATTTCATTTCCTTTTAAGGCTGAGTAATATTCCATTGTATATATGTGCCACATCTTCTTTATCCATTCATCTGTCAGTGGACACTTAGGCTGCTTCCATGTCCTGGCTATTGTAAATAGTGCTGCAATGAACATTGTGGTACATGTCTCTTTTTGAATTATGGTTTTCTCAGGGTATTATATGCCTAGTAGTGGGATTGCTGGGTCATAAGATTAGTTCTATTTTTAGTTTTTTAAGGAACCTCCATACTGTTGTCCACGGTGGTTGTATCAATTTACATTACCACCAACAGTTTAGGAGGGTTCCCTTTTCACCTCTTCCTTTCCAGCATTTATTGTTTCTAGATTTTTTGATAATGGCCATTCCGACTGGCATGAGGTGATACCTCACTGTAGTTTTGATTTGAATTTCTCTAATAATTAGTGGTGTTGAGCCTCTTTTCATGTGCCTCTTGCCCATCTGTATGTCTTCCTTGGTGAAATGTCTATTTAGGTCTTCCACACATTTTTTAATTGGATTTTTTTTTTTTTTATATTGAGCTCCATGAGCTGTTTGTATATTTGGGAGATTAATCCTTTGTTGTTCCATCTGCAAATATTTTCTCCCATTCTGAGGGTTGTCTTTTTGTCTTGTTTATGGTTTCCTTTGCTGTGCAAAAGCTTTTAAATTTACTTAAGTCCCATTTGTTTATTTTTGTTTTTATTTCCGTTACTCTAGGAGGTGGGTAAAAAAAGATCTTGCTATGGTTTATGTCAAAGAGTGTTTTTCCTATGTTTTCCTCTAAGAGTTTTTTAGTGTCTGGTCTTACATTTAGGTCTTTAATCCATTTGGAGTTTATTTTTGTGTACCATTCTTTTACATGTAGCTGTCCAGTTTTCCCAGCACCACTTACTGAAGAGGCCATCTTTTCTCCATTGTATGTTCTTGCCTCCTTTGTCGTAAATTAGGTGACCATATGTGCATGGGTTTATCTCTGGGTATTCTATCCTGTACCATTGATCTGTATTTCTGTTTTTGTGCCAGTACCATACTGTCTTGATTACAGTAGCTTGGTGGTAAGTTTGAAATTGGGGAGCCTGATTCCTCCAACTCCGTTTTTCTTTCTCAAGACTCCTTTGGCTATTCGGGGTCTTTTGTGTTTCCATCTGAATTGCAAAATTTTTTGTTCTAATTCTGTGAAGAATGCCATTGGTAGTTTGATAAGGATTGCATTGAATCTGTAGATTGCTTTGGGTTGTATAGTCATTTTCACAACATTGATTCTTCCAATCCAAAAACATGGGATATTTCTATATCTGTTTAGGTCATCTTTGATTTCTTTCATCAGTGTTTTATAGTTTTCTGAGTATAAGTCAGTTGTCTCCTTAGGCAGGTTTATTCCTAGGTATTTTATTCTTTTTGTTGCAAATGGTAAATGGGATTGTTTCCTTAATTTCTCTTTCTGATTTTTTGTTGTTGGTGTATAGGAATGCCAGAGATTTCTGTGCATTAATTTTGTATCCTACTACTTTACCAAATTAATTGATCAGTTCTAGTAGTTTTCTGGTGGCATCTTTAGGATTTGCTATGTATAGTAACATGTCATCTGCAAACAATGACAGTTTTACTTCTTTTCCAATTTGTATTCCTTTTCTTCTCTGATTGCCATGGCTAGGACTTCCAAAACTATGGTAAACAGAGTGGCGAGATTGGATATCCTTCTCTTGTTCCTAGTCTTAGTGGAAATGATTTCAGTTTTTCACCATTGAGAATGATGCTTGCTGTGGGTTTGTCATATAAGGCCTTTATTATGTTGAGGTAGGTTCCCTCTATGCCCACTTTCTGGAGAGTTTTTATCATAAATGGGTGTTGAATTTTGTCAAAAGCTTTTTCTGCTTCTATTGAGATGATCATATGTTTTTATTCCTTAATTTGTTAATGTGATGTATCACAATAACTGATTTGCATATACAGAAGAATCCTTGCATTCCTGGGATAAATCCCACTTGATCATGGTGTATGATCCTTTTAATGTCTTGTTGAATTCTGTTTGCTAGCATTTTGTTCAGGATTTATGCATCTATGTTCATTAGTGATATTGGTCTATAATTCTTTGTGTGTGTGTGATATCTTTTTCTCACTTTGGCATCAGGGTGATGGTGGCTTCATAGAATGAATTTGGGAGTGTTCCTCCCTCTGCAATTCTCTGGAAAAGTTTGAGAAGGACTGGTATTAGCTCTTCTCTAAATGTTTGATAGAATTCACCTGTGAAGCCATCTGGTCCTGGACTTTTGTTTGTTGGAAGATTTTTAATTACTGTTTCAATTTCATTACTAGTGATAGGTCTGTTTATATCTTCTAATTCTTCCTGGTTCAGTCTTGGAAAATTTGTACCTTTCCAAGAGTTTGTCTATTTCTTTGTGGTTGTCCATTTTATTGGCATATAGTTGTCTGTAGCAGTCTCATAATCTTTTGTATTTCTGCAGTGTCAGTTGTGATTTCTCCTTTTTCATTTCTAATTTTATTGATTTGGATCCTCTCCCTTTTTTTCTTGATGAGTCTGACTAAGGGCTTATCAATTTTGTTTATCTTCTCAAAGAACCAGCTTTTAGTTTTATTAATCTTTGCTATCATTTCCTTCATTTCTATTTCATTTATTTCTGCTCTGATCTTTATGATTTCTTTCCTTCTATTGACTTTGTGTTTTCCTTGTTCTTCTTTCTCTAATTGTTTCAAGTGCAGGGTTTGATTATTTGTTTATTTTTCTTGTTTCTTGAGGTGAGACTGAATTGCTATAAACTTCCCTCTTAGAACTGCTTTTTCTGCATCCCATAGGTTTTGGGTCATTGTGTTTTGTCATTTTTTTCTATGTATTTTTTTTTATTTCTTCTTTGATTTCTTCAGTGATCTCTTGGTTATTTAGTAGTGCACTGTTTAGCCTCCATGTATCTGTGTGTTTTACAGTTTTTTTCCTGTAACTGATTTCCAGTCTCATAGCGTTGAGGTCAGAAAAGATGCCTGATATGATTTCAATTTTCTTAAATCTTCCGAGGCTTGATTTGTGACCCAAAATGTGATCTACTCTGGAGAATATTCCGTGTACACTTGAGAAGAAAGTGTATTCTGCCACTTTGGGGAGGAATGTTCTATAAATACCAATTAAATCTATCTGGTCTATTGTGTCATTTAAAGCTTGTTTCCTTATTTATTTTCTGTTTGGATGATCTGTCCATTGGTGTAAGTGGAGTGTTAAAGTCCCCTACTATTATTTTGTTACTGTCAACTTCTCCTTTCATGGTTGTTAGCATTTGCCTTATGTATTGAGGTGCTCCTATGTTGGGTGCATAAACATTTATAATTGTTGTATCTTCTTCTTGGATTCATACTTTGATCATTATGTAGTGTCCCTTCTTATCTCTTGTAAGAGTCTTTATTTTAAAGTCTATTTTATCTGATATGAGTATTGGTACTCCAGCTTTCTTTTGATTTCCATTTGCATGGAATATCTTTTTCCATCCCTTCACTTTCAGTGTGTATGTGTCCCTAGGTCTGAAGTGGGTCTCTTGTAGACTGCATATATATGGCTCTTCTTTTTGTATCCATTCAGCCAATCTGTGTCTTTTGGTTGGGGCATTTAATCCATTTACATGCAAGGTGATTATTGATATGTATGTTCCTATTACATTTTCTTAATTGATTTGGGTTTCTTTTTGTGGGTCTTTTTCTTCACTTGTGTTTCCTGCCTAGAGAAGTTCCTTTAGCATTTGTTGTAAAGCTGGTTTGGTGGTGCTGAATTCTATTAGCTTTTGCTTGTCTGAAAAGCTTTTGATTTCTCTGTTGAATCTGAATGAGATACGTGCTGGGTAGAGTAATCTTGGTTGTAGGTTTTTCTCTTTCATCACTTTAAGTATATCCTGCCACTCCCCTCTGGCCTGCAGAGTTTCTGCTGAAAAATCAGCTGATAACTTTATGGGGATTCCTTTGTGTATTACTTTTTGCTTTTCCCTTGCTGCTTTTAATATAGATTTTTTAAACTTAATATTTGTTAGTTTGATTAATAAGTGTCTTGGTGTGTTTTTCCTAGGGTTTATCCTGTATGGGACTCTGTGCTTCCTGGAATTGGGTGACTATTTCCTTTCCCATGTTAGGGAATTTTTCAACTATAGTCGCTTCAAATATTTCCTCAGACCCTTTCTTTTTCTCTTCTTCTGGGATCCCTATAGTTCAAATGTTGGTGTGTCTAGTATTGTCCCAGAGGTCTCTGAGATTGTCTTCAATTTTTTTCATTCTTTTTTCTTTATTCTGCTCCTCAGCAGTTATTTCCACCATTCTGTCTTCCAGCTCACTTATTCGTTCTTCTGCCTCAGTTATTCTGTTATTGATTCCTGCTAGTGTATTTTTCATTTCAGTTATTGTGTTGTTCACATCTGTTTGTTTGTTCTTTAGTTCTTCTAGATCTTTGTTAAACATTTCTTGTATTTTCTGAAAACATGCCTCCATTCTATTTCCGAGATTCTGGATCATCTTTGCTCTTATTACTCTGAATTCTTTTTCAGGTAGATTGCCTATTTCGTCTTCACTTATTTGGTCTTGTAGGTTTTTACCTTGCTCTTTCATCTGTGACATATTTTTTTGCTGTCTCTTTTTTTTTATATAAGTGGGATTGTATTCCTGTCTTACTGGTTGTTTGGCCTGAGGCTACCAACACTGGAGTTTGTAGGCTGTTGGGTAGAGCTGGGTCTTAGTGCTGAGATGAGGACCTCTGTGAGACCTCACTCTGATGAATATTCTCTGGGGTCTAAGGTTCTCTGTTAGTCCAGTGGTTTGGACTTGGAGCTCCCACTGCAGGAGCTTCAGCCCGACCCCTGGCTCATGAACCAAGATCCCACAAGCCGTGTAGGGTGGCAAAAAAAAAAAAAGAGAGAGAATAGTTACAAAATAAAAAATAAAATTAGACTAGGAAACTAACAGATATGTTAGAATATAAAAGTAAAAATACAGATGAATCAACAACTGGAAGGTACAACAGTACCACAATAGTAAAAAAGAGGAGGAGGGAAAAGAAAAAAAAAAAAAAGGGAAAAAAACAAGGAGACAAGTCCTTGGCTGTGAAGGGCAGGGCCTAAGCAAGGGCGTGGTTTGGGCAGTGGGCGGGGCCTATGCTCAGGACCCACAGGGCTGCAAAAAGCCCTGGGGGCTGTGGGGCTTGGGCTTAACGGAACAGAAGGGGCCCAGGCGTGCCCCCCACCCCTGGTCTCAGAGGGCGGGGGACCTCACCCAGGAGCCCAGCAGGCTTCCTGGGCTCGAGTGGGCAGGGCAAACACCCTCCTCTTCTCTCCTGCTCCTCTGGTCCTGGAGGGCCCCTCCCACCTGTCTCTCCTGTTTTCCCCTCAGCCTCCTTCTTATGACCCCAAGACCAATGCGTCTGGGGGGAATGGAGACCTTGGAGGGCAGGGGACCGGCCTGGGAGCTCAGCAGGCTCCCTGGGCCTGAGCAAATGCCCTCCGCTTCTCTCCCACTCCTCCTAAAGGGCCCCTCCTGCCTGCCTCTCCTCATCTCCCCGGCCTCAGGGGTACTGATCCTGTCTGGCCTCCACCTCTCCTCCCCCCTCTGTCCCCCCACATCCTACCAGTTCATTTGGGGGTTCCTCCCATCTCCTTGGGCATCAGGATCCCCCACCAGCAGCTGGCAGGCGCCCTCGTTGTGGGGAGACGCTAACTCTGTGTCTTCCCACACTGCCATCTTGACACCGCCCCTTGCTTGTTTTTATCTCTGAGCAAAATTATTTTTAGAAATCTGATCATGTATATATTGAACTTAATTCTTGTCCTTAAGCTGCCATACTTTCTTTATTCAATTTTGTTTGATTTTGTGTGTATTGTTTATTCATCTTTGTATTGTGAGTATAAAATCAAGGCTCAAGTTGCAACTTTCCTCTCTTGCATCATATATGAGGACTGGGCAATGCATATTTCCCTAGGTGAATTTTGAGGTCTTAATATTCAAGTTGGGTAGGGTCTCCACTGTAACAAACCATCACTAAATTCCTGCCCCATATTTATACAAATAAGTCCACTTATCACTTTGTCATAATTTTCAGCTTGATCTCAGTAAGTTTCACTTATGCAATTTCCTTAAACAATTTATCTTCACAACTTTATATTAACTTGATAGTAGGTTATATCTTGGATATGTTATAGTTAGAAATGCTTCAAGCAGAATGTAAACACCACCACCAACATTAATATAATTTGAAGCAGTGGAAATTCTGAGGGAAGAATGCATGTCTACTAGACAGAACCATATTTACTCATTATATATTTTATTGCTTGTTGGTTATAAATTGCAATGTCGTAAAACTTGTAACTTTAAATAAATTTGACAAAGATATTTAGCACACACCATGCATTGGGCTCACTAATAAGTGCTGAGGACTGAGATCCCAGAGACCATAAGACATGGAAATTGCTCTCCAGGAAGAAAGGGGACCCTGGAGAGAAAAAGGCATGACTACACAACTCTAAAACAGTGAGGGTGCAATAAAATCACAAATACAACACTTTGAGAGTTTAGAAAATGGAACACTACTTACAGCTTTTATGCTATGGGGGAGAGAGGAGGAGATAATGAGAAAACTTTATTTTTCATTTACTCTAATATGAAGATGTGATGAAAATTATTGCTTCTTTCCATGAAAAAAAAAATGCATGTATCCAAATACAGAAAATAATTTTATGAACAGTGGCATGCTATTTGGAAACCAGTTGCATGTCATAAGGGACCCAAATTTTAAAAAATTTAAAAAAACTTGACATATTCACCAGTGATTTATTAAATATTTATTCCATACCAGGCCCTAAGTTAGGTCAAGCAAGTACTAATACCAGGGCAGATACACAGAAAGTGGAATTAGATTCTATTTTCAGAAGAAGGAGTTGAAACGAATCTGTATATATTTAATCTATCAAACTAGGTTAAGTACAAGAATTTTCTAGTTGAATTGTTAGCCATCCATAATTTAAAACAATTCAGGGATTGTTAATTCCCTATATACAATATAACCCATAACCTTCTGTCATAAATGCTCCATTGGACTCAAAGAACCTTGAGCAATGGCCAGCACAAGCTCTGGTACATAGAAGGTACTCAGTAATTATGAGTGATTAAAATCTTTTTTAAAATATTCATTAAAAATAATTGATAACTTTATTTTTTAAAAAGTTCAATAAACTGTGAGCTTTTACTGGCTCACAAGGGCTAATTGTTCACATTTTCAGGAATTTTTTGAGCAAGTCTTTGACATGATGGTAGCTTGAAATCAGCCATGATGGGAGTATTATACTACTGAAATCAGCAAATGTTATAAATGTTAAACATTTATCAGCAAACTTCTGATAGTGTATCTTCAGCATTGTGTGTGTCTTACCTGTTCCCTGAATTCTTACATCTAGATCTTTCATCTAAACCCAGGCCCCTGGGAAAATTTTTTTCCTGGTCAAGAATTATTTAAGAAGCCATTGTTCATAATTCAGATTTTGAAATAGCAAGTCAATTTTTCTCTATGTTCTTCCTTGAATTTTATATTTTAATTCTGAGATGTATAAAGCTCCATCTTGTTCCTAGGACTGCTAATCCCTATAAGACTGTGTTTGCCTTGTTCTTGCTTACCCTTCAGGTGATCTAGAAGTTTGACCCCAAAATTTAGCTCTGTGACAAATCCCATTTGTTAGGATCTCTGCATCATCTATTGTTTCATTCTTAGCCAGCCTTCTGGGATAACAATCTGTCACTCATTCTTGATATCCCTGACACCACCTTCCCTTTGCCTGGTCTATTCTTACCAAGGGTTAACCAGAAGATGCTGCCATGGTCTGTTTTATTGCACTTCTGTTGTATCTCTGTGGTTCCCCCATCCTGCCTCTACCACCCCCATAGACACACTAACACATCCCATTGACCTCACTCACTGCCAGAAAAGCTTGTGTGTAGCCAAATCCAGAATTAAATACTTCGATTTGTTGGACCTGTTCTGACATGGTATTAATGGTGACATGACCAATTTGGTCATATCAGAGTCATTAATTCATATAGATTATGCGTGATTAATCGACAAGATGGCAGCCACATGGAAATAGCTACTGGGCACTCTGCCACATGCAGATATTATCTGATTTTATCTGTATCAAATGTTCAAGCAGCAAGCATTTTATCTGAGAAGAAATGTTAAAAGGTACTCCCTTGTTCGATACATTTCAAATCTCATTCTTTACAGAGCTACTAAATATTGTGCAAAGAATTATCTAATTGTATAAAGATTTGACAACTATTCATACAAGAGAACAATAAATTATCCTTAACGTCAAAGAAATCGCATTAGCTAGAGCACTTGAAACTCTCTGTTTATCGATAATAGACACTAATCTAAAAAGCAGTAATCTCTCCACTTACTTTCATTTTGATATACATTTGTTTGATCAAGAGAAGTAGTGTTTCATCAAGCATGATAATTCTCCACTAGTTCTGCCAGCTACAGAGTAAAGCTACAGCCATAAAATATTTTGCCTTTCAAATAGAAACATGCCAAGCCAAAAAATAAAAACTGTTTTCCCCCCAAATAATTTGTATGTGTATAGGTATACTACATAATTACTCAAAAGTCTAGTTGTTTGTGCCAATTTATGTTAGGGAGATACCTCTCAAAGTTTATCCTTGAAAAGCCTTCATACAAAATGTGCTTGTTGTAGCACAGCTTTTTAGACATACTGCAATAATTACAAGTTCAATGCATGCCTCTCTAAACGTATCAGTTTAGCTGTGAAGTGATATATGAGGGACATGAACAAACACATATTGAACACTTCTATATGTCAGGTACTGTGCCTGTTCCTTGTAATATAATGGGCCTCGAGTCTAAGGTTGAGGTTAATACTGTTCCGCTTATTGTTTTCCCAAATTTCTTACATTTGTATTTTTTCATACATCCAACTATGACAGTAGTTTTGTAAGTTTTACATGACTGATATTGATTCTCATTTTAGAGCTACCAAAAATACAATAGAGAAAGAAATGACTTGTATATCACCCAGTCCATTCTGGGCAGACAAAGGGCTACCAGATTCTCTGACTCACAGTCCCTGCATTATATTTTCACATAGAGAAAACCTTTTCATTATAATATTCATTCATACATATTTATAAGTTCTATTTTATATTGAGAATTTAATTAGAAGATGCAAATAAAGGGACTTAGATACAGCTTCTTTCTTCAAGGAGCACATAGTCTGCAGAAGATGAAAACGACACTTGAAATGTACTAAATTGGGATATGGGTGTTGGGGATGGTTTCCAGGAGGAGTGATATCAATCTAAACATTTGTGTGGGAAATTGTTACTAGTCAAATTAAGTGAGAGAAGTAGAGGAAATTGGGGACAGTAAGGATGCACACTTAAGGGTACACTTAAATGCCTAGAGATGAAGAGAGACCAACACATTTGGAGAACCACAGAGCTGGACCACAGAGCTTGTAAAAAGGTAAGTAGAGGCCATAAAGGGTATGGATTAGTTTTACTTTGTTGTGAGAACAATGAACACCATGAATTCAGTACAAGTGATGAGACAACTAGTTGTTGGTTTAAATGTGAAAACTCTGATAGATGCCAATAATTTTCTCAAAAATGCCTGTGCTTCACCATCAGTATCCTACTGTTAAAAGATATTTCCCTAAGCAAAATGTGGTCATATTATGAGCGGCTCCAATTATGACCTCCGTTTATAACTTGTATTTTATTTGATTTGTAGAAAGGATTTGAAACAACAAATTACTTATGTAATCTATCCCAACAACTGGTCATTCTAGTCTACTATTTGGAAATAATTGTTTATTCAAGTGAATCACTTACTTTTCAGCTTAATTTAATGCACTGGTTTGCATTTATAGTTTTGACCACAACAGCCATGATTTAAATTTTAAGAAAAAACTAAAATATTGATGATCCTTGAGGAGATGATATTTTAGCAAAGCTAGATCACATGTTTATAACACATAAGTAAAAAACAAATAAAACAAAACAAAACAAAACACCAGACTGTGGACACAAACTGTGGGCAGAGGAGAAGAAATAACTACTGATAATTGTCTAAGCTGGGTGATGAGTTCTGGAGCATTCACTATACAATTCCCTCCAATTTGTATGTCTGATGATAAAAAATTAAATAAAATTAATTATTTCTTTAGCATTGGCTTCTTCAAGAGTGTCAGCAAAAGAATGAATTCTGAGCTAGCTGGGGAAAAGTCTTACCTCTTTGAAAGATTAAGAGGTCTTCTGACCCTGCATTTATAATTAAGAGCCTAGCTTGTATGTCAATTTTCCCAAGCCAATACATAACATTAATTTGATCTCAAAAAATATTCCAACAAGAATTTTTTCCTGGAGGTAGAAAATTAGATTCTAAAGTTAATACAAAAAAATAAATATCCAAGAAGATATAAGAAACTCTGAAAAATGAGAGAAATGGGGAAAGGGAACTAATACCAAATATTAAAACAGATTATAGAACATGAATAATTTAACAAGTTGGTACTGGGACACTAATAGATAGATCAATAAAAGATTCTAAAGAACAGCAATTAGCTTGATTTCTTTAAAATGTCAATGTCATGAATGAGAAAACATAAACAAAGAAACAGTTAGTGGTACTGTTCTACATACAGCTTCTTACTTCAAGGAGCTTAAACAGACATGAAAACCAAACACAATATGTGATCTCTGATTGGACTCTAAATTTTTATAAAAGGGCATTTTGGGGGTAATTGGGTAAATTTGAATATGGACTGAACAATATTCTGATGTAACTATTAAATACCTTGGATGTTACAAGGGTATCATGGTTACAGAAGGAATGCTCTTCGTCTGAGAAGACAAGGTTGAATTATGCAGGGATGAAATTTCACTATTCTGCCACTTAAAAAGTCTAAAATGTGGGGTCCTGTTGCCTAAAGAACTCCGGGGTTTGCGGAAGCCCAGTGATCCTGGCTGCCTAAACTTAATGAGACTTAGTGCTCGCAGACTCAGGGACTCGGAAGTTCATTACCAATCACCGGGTCTCTCATTTCTGCATAGACACTTAAGCTTCTGAGAAAGCAACAAAGTGGTCAAATGAAAAACCAACGGGTCTTGTAAGTAAAATTTCACCTTGATAACAGTAAGAAATGTTTGTCTGCTAATGGGAAAGCAAGGTAGACCACCAGCTCTAAGCCTATTTGGGCTCCGTGTGCATATGCCCCTCTTCCATGAGATCCTGGAACCAGATAGCTCCTGCCTGACAAAACCTGTGGAGGAGAATGGATCTGGCCCAGAGGTGAGAAGAATCATATACTTTCCTCTCTCAAGGACTGTCTGAAGGGTCTGGACCCTGATGACATAAAGCTGTAAATAAAAGACAGACCTATTGATATATTATGGATGCCCCGATGCCACATCTGTTTATGTATCTTATCTGTTCAGAATTTGTCCAAAGAATACTAATGCTGAGAGGTATGGAAGCAAAAGCTGACAGTTTTCTCTGCTTTGAATATTACTATGCACTTGAGATGATGCACAGTGAGGAAAAAGCATTTTATACTTGAATATAAATGAAAAATAACAGGGTCATTTTCTTGAGTTCTGTTTTGCAAATGAAATCTTGAGCATCTACTTTAACCTGAACTTCTTAGTAGAGACAATTTTGTCCCTGATTTTTGCTATGGTGATGTCTAAAGATATGATATGATCTTTCAGAATATGATAATCATGTGAGGTTATTCCACTATGGACATGATAATGTACACTTGGTAACCTTGCAAATTTTGTGTTTTTGCTTTTAAATGCTAGCTGGCTTCTTTATTTGGCAAGCCAGTCTTTGTAATATCTGACGCTCTTGCATTTTTGCAAGTAAACTTTTCCTTCCCTTTTATAATGATTTTGTCTCTGAATTTCCCTTTGACTGAGGTAGAACTGCATATCCCCAAGGCAGGTCACATTCTAAATTCCAACAAAGTTGGTGTTAGCAATGCATTTAAGGCAGCAGCAGTCACCACGCTAACTCAGACAAGGGGAGAGTGTTCACGACAGACAGGCAAAGCTAGGAAAGCGCCAGACCAAAAGGAACTCAGACAGACCATCAGCGCTAATAGCAGGAAATCTTCAATAGTTCTGTGCCGATAATGATGGGCAGCAGAGGTGGTAGGAATTGTGGTAGCTGAATTCCAGAGGGCTCCAAAGCCAGTTTAATCAACTGATTGTAACAGCATTAGAAGGTACCTTAATTGTTTACAGGACACAAAGACCAGGCACAATGAAAATTGATGTCTTAGGGGGCAGGGCAGCAGAGGGAAGAGAAAAGTCTCCGTTAAAGAAGATGCAAGTTGTTGGCAGCAGGGCCACAGAGGTAATACCTGCTCCCTATGTTAATTCTTGGCTTTAACAGTCCATAAATATTAGTTAAAACATAGTAAGGCAAATGCATATGAGTGTGCATGTGCATGTAATATCCTTCAGAAGAGCCCACAGCCATGGTGTTCAGTGGGGAATGAATTGGTTATTTGCCTTATCATGGGACTGGGTCTGCCTAGAGAAAGAGGTACCTTTTTCTAGTTTCACAAAGGTGTCATTTGGGTTAAACGTGACTTTGCAAAAGAGTGTCTTAAGAGCCAAACTAAACAAGATGCAGTTAAGATCAGAACAGACATAGATGTAGAAACAGTCAGTATAAGTTTGCCACTGGGGCCAGGAGGACTATGTCAAGATAGGCTTCCCCGGAGGGCAACTTGTATATTTGTACAGCACCTGCGTTCAGAAGGGCCCTGCATTTGGCTTAATGCTGGGCTGCCACCATCTTGAACTTCTTAATAATCTTATCTTTGATCTTGTGCTTTGTAAATGAAGCATGGCAATGGAGCATGCACACAGGCAAAGGTGTTATACGCAATATGCATGTTTTTACTCCATTTGCATATAGAGGACATGCTGCCATGAGAGCACAGAATTCCAGTAGATACACGGTGCTTCATTGTCCAGCAAGGCTCAAGAGTACAAATAACTCTATGCTGAGTAAGCAGAGGCACTGACCATCTCTAGAGGCCAAACATGACATTTGAATCAGATCTTGCTTCAAATACAGAAAGAAGACATCAGTGTTCTAAGTACCACCAATGACGAAGGCATCTTATTGTATCCTTTTTTTTTTTAACATCTTTATTGGGGTATAATTGCTTTACAATGGTGTGTTAGTTTCTGCTGCATAACAAAGTGAATCAGCTATACATATACATATATCCCCATATCTGCTCCCTCTTGCGTCTCCCTCCCACCCTCCCTACCCCACCCCTCTAGGTGGTCACAAAGCACCAAGCTGATCTCCCTGTGCTATGCAGCTGCTTCCCACTAGCTATCTATTTTACATTTGGTAGTGTATATATGTCCATGCCATTTATACTCATATTACTTGCCTATGTTAGCCAACCACTTTTGCTGAAAAAGATGACACAGAAGGAAAGGAAAAAGATAGGGCAACCCACAGTTACTTTTCCTTTCAGTTTTTCCTTACTCTTCAGGAAGTAGAAGATAAAGAATGTTAGTAGAATATGCATATAGCAAGAAGTAAAATAAAAGACCGTTAGGTTAGTTTTGTATAGAATTCCCACTGTTTTTGATGAGAATGAAGTACATATGTATATGTGAGCTAAGAAACATGAATTGTCTAATTTTGACACTTCCATTTATGAGATAAACACATATTTGCATTTAAAACTGTCATTGCACAATATGAAGAACAATAAAATTCAGGCTAATAATTTAAATTTTTAGTGTTTCTTTAATTAGAACAAAAGTAAATGGCAAATAAAAAGCATCTTGATATATTGATAGACAGGAGAGGAAAGAGAAAACTTTATTATTAGTATTTAGTATCTTTAGTGGCACTTTTTCTCCCCTGCTTTTTGAACGTGGAATTCCACATTTTCCTTTTGCCCTGGCCCTACATAATGCAATGAGGAAATTAGAGTAGAGATTTCCACACTTTGAGGACAGTGGATCTGCCCCAGAGATGAGAACTGTAAACTTTCCTCCAGAGAGCTGAGAATTCAGAGGATTTTGGTAAGAGGTACATATACCCAGGAGTGACACAATAGTGACCTTGCTTGCAGAATGTAGAAAAAACAAAAATAAACAAATAAAAATTAATCCTTTAAAATATAAAACATAATTGTGCAGGGGAAAAACAGATATGAACTTTAGAATTAAGCATTCCTGTCCAAAAACAAACATCGAGACCAAGCAAAACTCAGAAAAACAAAGCAGCGGCAATGACCAAAAAAAAAATTAGAAAACTAATGAGAAACTAACTTGGGCCCAGTATTATAGACAACAAATCATTACTAAAATTTTGCATATAAAGTTCAGTTAAAACTACTCTTAATCATAAGTAATGTGTTCATGAAAAAATATATAAATAATTTGGACCCGTGAGAATACAACTTTTAATGATCTCTAGAAGCAGATTTGCTATTTTCTCATTTTTTAAATTAAGAGTTACATAACTATAGATTAATGAAAATTTACTATAATCAGTGACCTTAAATAAGTGGAAAGGGTGAACCAGCTCAGCAGCAAATTACATAAAATGAGCTACAGCCAACCATGACTAACGTCACAGCCATAGGGATGCATGGGTGAAAATATCTAGCTTGTAAACAGAACTTTCCCTCGCCAACAGACTTAGAGAAGCTGTGAGGGAAATCAAACAAATTCAGACTATTGCTGGGGGGAAATAAAGAGTTGCCAACATTTTCATGAAAGAGTACCATACACTGCAAGTGCTGAGGCTTGGCAATGAGTGTATTGCCCTTGTCTTGTGGGTTGGCCAAAGATTCCTTAAAATCAGGGTGGTAATATTTTATAGGGCTTGGAGTCAGAGAGGCTCTGATTTAAATACCAGTTCTGCCACTTATCAGCTATGTGAGTTATAGCAATTTAACCTCTACAGGCCTTGGTTTCTATATCTATAATGTGGGGGTAAAGAGTACTTATCTTTCAGGGTAGATCTGAACTTTAAATGAGTTAATAGGTATGAAGGACTCAGTCCAATGGCTAACAAAGAGTAGGTAATTACTATTATATGTTGAATATCAATTGACTAATACTCAATTATTATTCATACTCACATTATTATTATATTTCCATACTCAATAAATTGTTGCTATTATTGTTGCAAGATTAATGTATAGCTAAACAGCATTATAGGATGTAACCCACGTAGATATTAGTTACAAATTTGGAAAATTATCTCCTGCCACATAGTTAAGGGCGCTGAGATTACACATTTAAAATCTGTTTCTTTGTTCCAGGAAAATGATCCAGAGGACAGCATGTTGTGTGAATCAGTTTAATGTCAGAGCACTTTTCACCAAGACAAGCTGCTGAGAGATGACCCCTTAAAATATATGTCAAAAGAAGAGCAAGCTTTGACTGATGGAAAGGGAAAATAATGAAGAAAAGAGAGAGATTTAATCCACAGAGAGTTCAATCCCCAAAGAAGGCACAGTGCACCCCATGGAAACTGTGGGTCGTTTGAGGGACCTGGGAGCCTTTAACAAGATTGTGGTGATGGAGGGGTGGAAAATGTACAAATTTAGAAAGTAGAAGGGACAAACAACAGAGTTTTTTTGAAGACACCTTTGTTTATTTTAGTCTGATGTAGAATGCACTTGAGAATATGAATGAAATTTGGCAGAGTATAGTTACATTAGAAGAGTGAGGAGCTCTATTTTTATCAAAATGGAAGTCAAATTTAACCTTTTTTTTTTTTTTTTTTTTGCGGTACGCGGTCCTCTCACTGCTGTGGGCTCTCCTGTTGCAGAGCCCAGGCTCCGGATGCGCAGGCTCAGCGGCCATGGCTCACGGGCCTAGCTGCTCTGCGGCATGTGCGATCTTCCTGCACCAGGGCACGAACCTGTGTCCCCTGCACCGTCAGGCAGACTCTCAACCACTGCGCCACCAGGGAAGCCCTCAAATTTAACCTTTGATGAGGTTAAATTCCCTTCCTTCCTTCCTTTCATCCGTATTTTCCTCCATCCTAATATCAAACATCTAACAGACAGCAATCATTGTACTAAATAATGGGCATAAGTAAAAACGATCAGTCCCAACACTGTAGGAGCTCATAGCATGAAAGAGAGTATCAAAGATATAAACAAGTGAACTCCATAGATAAATAGCATAAAGTGGATACACAAAGGACCACTGACTCTCAAAGTTGTTGAGATGGTCAAGGCAGGCTTTGGAAGAAATGATGTTCAGCTTGAACATACAAGCTGAGTTTTAAATTGTTTGTCACATAAGCAAGGCAATGATTGGTATTTTAAGTAGGGAAAATACCATAAGAAAATTAATTGGTAGGTGTCATAGCATGACACATGTGGGAAATACCTATGTATAACATGGCAGAATTTTGGTAGGAAGGGGATTAGCTAGAAGGATGCTAAAATCAATTGTGTTTTCATCATGGAGGGCTTCATTTGCCAGGCTAATGTGTTTACAGAAAGAAAAGAATTAATATCAATGATAAAATTTTCAGGAATGTTGGCATCTTTCAAAATGTATACTGACTACTACTCCTGCCCTAAGTTTTAATGGACAGACATTTAAGTCGTAAGGGAAAGTTGCTTCTGCAACTATTCTCATAGCCTTCTAAATACAGTTACTTCTAGGGCAGGTGTATGATGACTTGTGATGTTACAGGGGGTAGAAGTGGCTATTGTAATTATGGATTAGACTCTATTAACATGGATGATAAAGGCAATAAAATTTTCAAAGATTCTATCAGTATTTTTCTGTGGCTCAGGACATAGACATGAAGAGTTGTAGGCTACATTCACAGAAACTAAAGTTGTTGCTTAGGAAGATGACCTCCAAATTTTATTGAGTTTCTGTCCCGTAGACCTATGTAGCAACTTATTTTGTCTAATTAAGAGATATATTTTATATTTAATTCATTCAGACTAACTTAAAAGGATATCATATTGCCTCAAAGAAGATTCTCTAGTAATATTATACAAATATTTCTATGGCTGTTTATATATGGGATAACAATATTTGCTAAAATATTGTCTTGGCCATTGTAATAAAGAAGTTGACCGTTTTTGATGTTTCACCATTGACATCTTTTAGATCCCCATCACTCTTCCCTGCCTGCTCTGTATCTGGGCAAACTGGATAAAAAGGTCAACAAAGACCCTTTGTCTCTTCACGCCAAAGGAACTTTGAGTAGTGCAGCCTCTAGCCCACATGGGTTCCACTCCCTAACAACAATGAAACCACAAGCTACCTTCCACACTTTAAACCCTACCCTTGGCCCTTGGCTTGACTGCTCCTCAGACTTCTGTTTGAGCCCCTACCCTCCTGAGAAGCCCCAGCTTACTGTGACTACAGACAATCCCTGACTTACGATTTTTCTACTTTATGATGGTGCCAAAGCAATAGGAATTCAGTAGAACCATACTTTGAATTTTGATCTTTTCCCAGACTAGTGATGCGCTCTACGATACTCTCATGATACTGGGCGGCAGCAGCAGCGAGCTGCAGCTCCCAGTCAGCCATGCTGTCACAAGGGTAAATAACCAATACACTTACAACCATTCTGTACCCATACAATCATTCTGCTTTTCACTTTCAGAAGAGTATTCAATAAATTATTTGAGGTATTCAATACTTGATTATAAAACAGTCTTTGTGTTAGGTGATTTTGCCCAACTGTAGGCTTATGGAAGTCTTCTGAGCACATTTAAGATACACTAGGCTAAACTATGATGTTTGGTAGGTTAGGTGTATTAAATACATTTTGACTTACAATTTTCAACTTAAGATGGATCTGTACTAAATTCATGTTATTCATATTCATTGTTGAGTGCATTATGTCATCTGTTTGGACACCCAAATAAACTCCTGGGGAGGCAATCACGCTTACCTTTGGACAGACTGATCAAAACAACCATGCTCTTCAATTACTTTTTAGTGGTTCTCAACATTTTTTCTACCAAGTACACACAAAGGATCTGATACTTCCATTAATAATCATAGCTCACAATAACAGGATTCCCAGAGTAGGGAGAATAAAGGGAGTTCTTAATGTGAAGAGCCAGTATGAATTGCCGGCCTTCTAGATGATTCTGTCATGCCTTTGAAGAATTCACCATGAATTCCTACAGAAGAATGGTTAGTGGTATAAGAAATTATCATGGTTTTTTTCTAAAAGAAAAAAAAAAGAAAAGCTAAAAATGTTTTGCATATGTTTTAAAGTACTCAGCTTTATCTATCTCCTGTGTAGGAAAAAACCCAGCTCTTTCTTACTACCTCTGTCTTCCCTGTAAGTCTCCTTTACTACTTACATAAAACACTTTGCTTCTAGTCATCAAGTATGTGGAGACTTTTCCCCAAACCAAGCAATTCTCCATGACACCAACTGAGTGTCCTACAATTTAATTCAATTGTGACATCCAGAGAGAGTGTCTGACACCACAGGTTAAGGGCTCAGTCCCAAGAGACTGCCCACCCTCACTTCAGACGCCCATTGCAAGTAGTAGGTGTTCAGGTTACCCACAACTTCTGTCTGCCTGGCTAGGAATTGGAGGTTCCCGTGACCTCCTCTTCCTTGGATTTGATTATTTGCTAGAGAGCGGCTCGCAGGACTCAGAGAAACACTTACATTAACTGGTTTATTAAAGGATATGATAAAGGATACAGGTGAACAGTCAGAGGAAGATATATATATGGTGAGGTCTAGGAGGGTCCTGAGCCCAGAAGCTTCTGCCCAGTGGAGTTGGTTGTGAGTTGGAGCAAATCACCCTCCTGGTGTGATGTGCTGACCAATCTGGAAGCTCCTTGAACCCCATACTATTCGGATTTTATGGAGGCTTCCTCACATAGGTATGATCAATTATTAATTTCTTTTCCAGCCCCTCTCCTCTCCCTGAAGAACTGGGGTAGGGGAGACTGAAAATCCCAAGCTTCTAATCATGGCTTGGTCTTTTTGGTGACCAGCCCCCATCCAGAAGCCATCCAGAAGCCCACCCAGAGGGGCCTCTTTATAACAAAAGATGCTACTAGTGCTCTTATCACTTAGCATTTTACAAGGGTTTTAGAAGCCCTGTGTCAGGGATGGGGTCAAAGACAGATATTAGAATAAGAATGTTCCTAGTGTTCTTATCACTTAGAAATTTACAAGGATTTTAGGAGCTCTGTGTTGGGAACTGGGGACGAAGACCAATATATATATTGGGTACTTCTTACTATTTTACAGTGTATTATAATGTAATTTTTAAAAAAAGTAACCCTACATAAGCAAAAATGAGACTAAATATATACAGTGATTACTTGTGTCTTGTTGAAATTACAGCCAATTTTTAATGTGAATTTTTCAGATATTCTGTATCACGTTATTTTTAAAGATTAAGTTTTATTGAGATATAATTCACATACCATAAAATTCTCCCATTTAAAACTGTATAACTCAATGTTTTTTTAGTATATTTATAGTGTTGTGCAACCATCACCTCAGTCAATTTTAGAATATGTTTGCCTTTCCTCCTCCTCACAAAAGGAACTCTGTCCCGTAAGAAGTCAATTCTCATTATTTCCCTACCTCTGCCCCAGCCCTAAGTAGCCACAAATTTGCACTCTGTCTCCACAAGTTTGCCCCAAATCTGGACATTTCAAATATAACAGGTGAATTTTGTGTCTAGCTTCTTTCACTTAGCATAATGTCTTCAAGGTTCATCCATGTTGGATCATTAATCAGCACTCCATCCTTTTTATTAGTGAATATTATTCCATTGTATGGATATATTACATCTTGCTTTTCCATTTATCAGTTGATAGACATAAGTTGTTCCCAATTTTTGGCTATTATTAATAATGCTGCTATGAACATTATTGTACAAGTTTTTGTGTGGACCCATATCTTCATTTTTGGGGGGTAGATACTTGGGAGTGGAATCAAAGCTGGAGCCTTCATACACTGCAGATGGGAATTTAAAATGGTACAGCCACTTTGGAAAAGAGTTTGGCAGTTCCTCAGAAAGTTGATAAAACATTGTCACTAAATAATATTATTAATAAAATATTATTACATTATACAATATTATTTAAATAACAAATATCATTTTAAATGATATAAAAATGAAATATCCATGTATGCAAAGCTAGATCAAGGAAATTTATATTTTTAAATCTGTCCATCTGTTCAACCTTTATCTATCTATCTATCTATCTGGAGGTTATGCTCTTATATTGTTTACTTTTTTTCTCCAAATTCTATCCTTAGATGGAGTTAGAGCAAAAAAACCTTATATGAGGTTATATTTACTTGGATTCATGCAAAACTGTCTCCTATAAGTGGTCTTTTAATGTGTTATCCTTAGCTTTTATAAAAGAATCCCAGTAATCTATCACTTGAAAAATATTACTATTTGATGTATAGAAATGCTAACTGAGAACTCATTTACCACATTGCTCATATTGCTGTCTCTAAGTGTATTAGTCAGTGAGGGCTGCCATAATAGAATACCACAGACTGGGTGTCTTAAACAACAGAAATTTATTTTCTACCAGTTCTGAGGCTGGAAGTCCAAGATCAAGGCAGGCAGCATTGGCTCCTGACCAGGACTCTCTTTTTGGCACATAGGTAGCTACCTTCTCACGGAGTCTATTTTGTCGAACCCAAGCTTGTGTGCCCCATGCACAGTGAGGCCAAACAAATTGAAACGTCAGAGTTTGGAGCAGAGAAAGGTTTATTGCAAGGGCCAAGCAAAGAGAATGGGTGGCTTATGTTCAAAAACCCTCGAACTCCCTGATGGGTGTCAGGAAAGAGCTTTTAAAAGCAAATTTGGGGGAAGGGCAGCTGGATGTGTGACTTTCTTCTGACTGCTTGGTGGTGAGGTGACAGGGTGGTGTTCCAGGAATCTCAATCATCTGCCTTCTGGTTCTGAGCAGTCTGGGGTCAAGGGCTTATGCTCAGCCTGATGTTACCATCCTCCACCTGGGTGGGGGCCCCAGCTCTTCAGTATGTGAAAATTGCTATTCACGTTCCCAAGGAGGAACCAGGACCCCGCCCCATCGCTGCACTATTGTTTCTTGACTGCTTTCCCTTTGTTTCTGCATTCCCTAATTAGCAAATGTTTGAATATGCCCTTTGGAACTCAGGGAAGCTCTCTGTGGCTGAAGCCTTTTTCCTACAAATGAGAAACAAGGGACATGGAAAGGCTTTTGTACTCAGGAGGGCCCCACAGGGTCTTGCTCAGTTTCATCCTCACGTGGCCTTCTCTCTGTGTTCACACATTCCTGTTGTCTCTTACTCTCTCTTAAAAGGACACCAATCCTGTTGGATTAGGGTTCCATCCTTATGACCTCATTTAATCTTAGTGATCTCTTTAAAGTTTCTATCTTCAAATGCAGTCAACCGGGGGAAAGGACTTCAACATATGAATTTTGGGGGACATAATTGAGTGCAAATATTAAGGTAACTTGTTTTTGCTTTTAGATCTTAGTGTCATAATGTTCCTGGTAAATTTAAGGTTCTTTCTTTGTCGCGAAAGAATTCGGAGACGAAGTGATAGGTAAGAATCAGATTTATCTAGAGAGAAACACCCTCCACAGACAGAGTGTGGGCCATCTCAGAAGGCGAGAGAGAGCCCCAAAATATGGCGTGGTTCGTTTTTATGGGCTGGGTAATTTCATAGGCTAATGAGTGGAAGAATTATTCCAATTATTTTGGGGAAGGGGCGTGGATTTCCAGGAATTGGGCCACCACCCATTTTTTGATCTTTTATGGTTAGCTTCAGAACTGTCATGGCACTGGTAGGTGTGTCATTTAGCTAATATACTACAATGAGTGTATAATGAGGCTCAAGGTCTACTGGAAGTTGAATCTTCTGCCATCTTGGACCCAGTTGGTTCTAACTAGTTTTTATCATGTACTATGGCTATGTCATTCTTTTAAAGGTTGTGCCCTGTCCCCTTCCCTCCTGTTTCAATAATGCAGCTTTGATCACCTATAGAATGAAGTTGTTCTGCTCTACAATAATCACAGCTATATTGCTTTTTTCTCTAGCTGTTAGTAAACATGAGTCTAACTTAAGGTTCAATGATCACAAGTTCAAGGAACACAGGGCCTGAGGGCATGGATTTAGTTGGTTCTCTGCCACTCCCTTTTCTTCCACCTGCTTCTCTTATCAACTCTACCCAGTGATAACTATCTACTTCTATTTATATTTCCCCTGTTTCTGATTCTTGCTTCTTACTTATTTTTGCCAACATTTTATTATTCATGTTCTGATTGTTAGATGACTCAAATCTTTTCCGAAACAAGACAAAAATACATAAAGAAAAAAAAATAAGTAGTCAATACAGAAAACTTGAATCATTTCAGAGATAAAACCTAAGTGCATTATACACATAAGAACTGTGTACCTGTGCCTGTAATTCTAGTTTACTGTTTCCAGTCTTTTTCAGTTTTCACTTTCCTTTTGAATCCCCCTATTAAGTAGAAAGTTAAAAGGTTTTTGAGGGAATACATTTCCATTCATTATAGCATAAACATGTTGGGAGACTTTTACATGCAAGTATCAAAAGAATCACACTAGTGCTAACAAGAAAGAACTGCATTATAATGTCATTTTCCAGCACCTACATCTTCTTTTTCTAAAAGAACTGAGAGTATTTTGGGGAGAAGGAAGCAAGATAATAAGCGAGACCCCTCTCATTCTTTGCATACCTTATCCATATTTACCACTGTGTCTGAAAGATTTCCCAGTTCCTGAAGGAAGATTATCATGTCAAAAATTTTAAAGTCTCTGTCTCAACTTCATTAAATATCTTCCAAAGATATATAGGGCAGTAAAAGAAAGAGAAAGAGAACACAGATAAAAAATTTAGACCCTCCTAATGGAATTTAAAGCTCAATAATATATACTTTCAGATGCAATTAATATTTGCTCAGAGAAGAACTAGGTAATTAGAGCAGATGATCTCCAATAGGTGGGTGTGAATATGAGAGATCAAATACATCTTAAAGGGATGTGCAAGACTAATGTTTGTTCTCAACTTCACTGGGTAAATTAACTCATTTGTGAATATCTCAAAGAATACAACTTACTCAAAGGGAGAAGCTTATCCACCAATTGATAATCTGCTATATTTTTATAAAAATAAAATGTGCATAACAGATCCCTGAAAACAAATTTAAATCTTTTCTGTAGAAAGGAAATGTGCCATGAGATAAGGTGAGATAAAAGAAAATAGAAACACACGTAACAGTTCTGTCTAGGTTACTAATGAATTTGAGGAGATTTTTAGTAGACTATTGTGGCTTTTAACTACAGATTTTATCAACCACATAAATATACAGTCCTATTACTAGTTGAAGACATTATGTTGTTGTGAAAAGTAGACTAGGATAGGAAGTAGGAACACATGGGTTTAAGCCAACGCCCAACTTTTATTTGCTTTGTGACCTTGACCATCTCATTTAATTTTTCAAAATCCCAGAAATATTTTCCTATCTACCTGACCCAACTGTTTAACAATCAAAGGACAAAGGAACAAAGGAGAGATAGATATGAAATCATTATATATTCGAAAGATACTGCAAGTACTATTACTTTATTACTTAATGTTGTTAAGCTCTTTTTTCAAATGTTATACAATTGGCACACTGTACTTAACCTATGAAATATTTCTATATTGATTTTAAGGATGCCACACATCCACTGTAACATGTAAGAAGCTGACAGCAAGGACTTTCATTAGCAGCATAAGTAAAAGGGCATTTTAAATGTTTTAATGTGTTATAATCTGGAGTTGAGAAGAGCAAAGCCACATCCTTGTTTGTATGTGTGCTAAGACTGCACGACCCAGAGATGAGTGACTCTATGCTAGTAGAGGCCATGTGCCAAAAGACTGCTAGAGAATTTAAGAATTATGAAGAAATGATTCTAGAGGAGAGACAACCCTGTTCATTAGCTACCACTGCATTATACTTGGAAGAACAATTCCATAGAACATTCTGGACAAGATTTGGAAAACTATGGCCAAATCTATCATGCTGCCTGTTGTTGTAAATAAAGTTATATTGGAATATAACTGTGCTCATTCCCTTGGGTACTTTTGTGCTACAGCAGCACAGCTGAGTAGCTGTAAAACAGACTGTGTGGCCTAAAATATTTACTATTTGGCCCTTCCCAAAAAGTTTGTTGACCCAGTTCTTGATCACTGTCTTACCGATGTCATTGGAAATCTCTCAGAAGTCAAGCAAGAAAGACGATTGGACCATTAGACTTATATCTGTAACCACAGACTTGGGTATTAACCTAGGTTGCTGTTGTAACACAATGCTTTTCAAGTGTGAATATGAACATCAACTGTGTAGTGTAGGGAAAAATAATTTTTGTGTAAGAAAGGAGTCCACTGCCTTAGAGTGTCTCTTTGAAAACATAAGAGATCTGATAAAAAGGCTTGATGTTTGGATTATACAATTCAAGAGCCTGGTCTTCTGACCCTTGGGAATTGTGAACATTTACCTACAGATTTAACTCAGGGGTCTCGCATGGGTACAGGTGCCATAATCACAAAGATTGTCCTCTTGTCTCTCAAGGGAGTAAGAGAAGTTTTAATTGTTCTCTCTCCTGCTTTTTATATAAATTTGTGTGAAATTCTGTCCAGATTTTGTAGTCACTTTCATATGAAAGGTACCAGAATATGCCTCCCCAAAATATGCTTCTTTGGAATAAGGATTATTTTGAGTTGACTATTTTTGAGAAAAAGTAGAAAGAAGAAAATCTCTGAAAACAGAGTAGAAATTACCTTTTATAAAGGCATTTACACACCAAGGGGGGAAAGAGGGATGGGCCGAATTGGGAGATTGGGATTGATATAGATACACTATTGATACTATAAATAAAACAGATAACTAATGAGAAACTACTATATAGCTCAGGGAACTCTACTTAATGCTCTGTGGTGACCTAAATAGGACGGAAATCCAAAAAAAGAGGGGATATATGTATACATATAGATAATTCACTTTGCTGTACAGTAGAAACTAAAACAACATTGTAAAGCAACTATACATCAATAAAAATAAAAAAACTAAACAAAGAAATTTACATTTATAAGGGCAATCTTTATTTTAAGGGTGTCTCCCTCTCTGTACCAGGAAGAAAAGAAGGACTAAATCAAGAGCTACTTCTCTCAGTGGAGAAGGCATGGACTTAAGTCTGTGTAACAAAGCTTACCTTTACCTGTTTACTCTGTTTTTCCTGCTAACATCCCTTAACTGGCTTCCCTGCCCAACCTCCAACACTTTCTTTTGTTTTTAGCTGAAGACGGTATTTAAGGTGGTAGCTTTGGCCATTTCTGGGAATCTACTCATTTTTCCTGTGTAAGTCCCATGTATAACCAAGGTATATATATTATTAAATTCCTGCTTATTTCTCCTTTGCTAATCTGTCTTTCAATACAGGGGAGTCTCAGCCAAGAACCTAGAAGGGTGAAGGGAAAATTAGTTTTTCTCTGCTATACATATTACCTTACCTGCATAGGCCTCTCATAATGCTTACCCAATATTAAAATGATGTCCTCTCTCTCCCTCTCTCTCTCTCTCTCTCTCTCTATATATATATATATATACACACACACACACACACACACGCACATACACACACACACATAATTTCTACATTAGTACGGAGGGGTCTTCTGTTAGTAGAATTCTTTTTTTTCCCCTCACAGTACGGACATGGCTAGAATGCAGATTCTTCTTGGTAGACTTAGTGAGGCACTCAAGATTGCGCATTTCTAAGAATGATGCAGGTGATGCTGATATTCTGAGGAACACATTTTTGAGTTACTAAATTCAAATAGAATTATTATGTTTTAGATTTTCTAAAACTAAATTTAGCTTTTAAAACCCCATTTCTATTCCAAGTCACTTGCAATTAAAATTCAGTCTCTTCTGGGTAATGTCGAGTAAGAAAAAAAAATTTTTCCTCCAGCCTTCTAAGTTCTCAGCTGGGAACTCCACAACAAAATGATTAATAAGAGAAAGACAAACATAAATGAATTAACATGTGTACCTCATGTATATGTGGAAGATACCTAGAGAAAAATGAGTAACTCTCAGAAGTGGCTTAGAATTCAGGCTTAAATACAATCTTCAACTAAAGACAAAAGAGTGGGTGTGGGAGTGGCCAGTTATTGTGGGGAGACCAGAAAAAAAAGTATGGTAAACAAGTGTAAGAGTTGTTATGCAGATTTAAGTTTACACCTCCATCCATAAGAATTTCTCTTGATTTTGTCATTCTCCTCTTCCAGGTTCAGAGAGGGAGATAACCTTACAAATAGAGATTTCCTTTATGAATGTAAAATTCCCTCATAAAAGGGTAACTTCTACTTTGTTTTCAGAGCTTCTCCTGTGTCTGCTCTTTCTCAAAATAATCAGCTCAAAATAATCCTTGCGTCAAAGAGGTATATTTTGAAGTGGCATGTTCCACCACCTGACAGTAACAACTCAGTCAAAGGCACAGCTCTTTTTTCTTACTTTTTGGCAAAGTGGTTTTACTCCTGAGGTGCTGGGGAAATTTACAGGTATCTTAGGTATTGTTGGCATGCCTTTCTGCCTTACTCTGATGGCATTCATTGAGGTTTTTCTTCCATTGTGTTTTCATCAGCTTGGGCTTCTGCTGCCAAGTCTGGATCTGTGGTCTCATAACACAGCCAGTCACTTGGTCATCCCATCTAACTTCTCCTTATTCCAGGCTCAGAACCCTTGTTTCATCTGGCCTTTCTCAGCCCTTCTGAACCTCATAAAACCCCTAGCTGTTTACTCTCTCCAACGATGTAGTCAGGGACTTGAGGCTTTCCCTGAAATCAACAAACTAGCCTTGTATGTAGGCATGGCTTCTCCAAAACCCTTAGAGTATCCTGGTCTATGATGGGACTGAGGCAAAAGCTTAGTGTTCCCCAGTTCACTCTAATCCCATCTATGGTTTCATCCTTCCCCTGAGACTCACTTAGGATAGAGTCATGACTTGTGGTCCTTCCAGAGACATTCATTCACCCACAGGGTTTCTGTCTTTATTTAAAATTTTTCTATTTTGTTCATGATGAATTTTTTGCATTAATTTTGATTAAAAATTGCATTAAAATATGACATCTTGATTAATGATTTTTTGGTGACCCCTTAAATTTTGCACCCTATTTGAGTGGCTTGCTCACCTCACTCGAATCCCAGCCATATCATCTTGTCCAACTTTCTCCTTCCTCCCCAGAGCAAATGATCTATTACTCCATTTGAGTGGGAAACTAGCATTTAAATTATCATGCATCATCATTACATACACTTGCTACTGATGATCTTACAACTCTGCTTTTTTTGGATCTTGGTTTCTTGATTCTCAAATGCCTTTTCCTCATTTAGAAGACAAAGAAGAAGAAAAGCCCTAGCCCTGTGAATTGAATGTATTGACTTTCATGATTATTGTTTTCTTCAGTGAGTTAAAAAAAAAGCATACTTGGCAACTCAGTTGAATGTGTTATTATTGTTTTTTATTATTATTACTATTATTGTTTTCCATTTATATCCACTCTCTGCCTATATACGGTGCATAAAAAAGCCATGATATTTTCCCAGTTAATATCTGAAAATATTACCTTACTATAGTTTACAATAATAATTGAGATAAGGTTAGACTAGGTAGAAAACTGAGTAGTTTGCCAGTATCTGGCTGCTACAATGCAGATGAACAGATAATAACGTCCTTAAAAAAAAAAAAAACAAAAAAAACAAGAGGATAAGGAAATAGTTGATTGTAAGCTCCTCTGAAGGTATAGGTTGTGTTTCATGTATTTTGGCAGATACGAGAGAGTTAAAATATATTTGGTAAGTAACTATGGAATCATGGTTGGTACTTTAATGATGTCATTTACTTCCTACTTACTATGTTTTGTAACATCTCAAAAAAATCGACCAGAAAAAGAAATATCAATCATGAGAATATATATTTTCTCCACATTTTAGGCACAGGCCACTGGTTATTAAAAACTGTGGAGATAAAAAATTTTTAAAGGGAGGAAATTTAATTCAGGCTCCACTTTGAAATAAAAATAACAATAAAGTAGAATGAAAGGGGAAAGATAGGGAGCAGAAGGCCACGTAGAGAAAATAAACCTTTTGAATTGCTTTCGAAATGAGATAATAAACTGGACGGAAAGCATAGAAGTACTGCTGTAGATGGAATAACTTGATGCCAATTCCAGAGGCAGGAAGAGCCACGTACCGTCTGCAACAGATGTGTGGGAGGCACAACAGTCCTCTGGGAGCTACGAGGTTAAGGAAGTAACTGTGCAGGAGGCACGGTGACAACTGGCCTCTCGCTCACTGAAAGCAATCAGTACGAAGGAGGGTTGGAAGGTGTCCGGAATTTCACACTATGCTCTTGAAATAGCTAGTAGCTTATTTTTATGAGAGCCCTGAGACATATTTTCACTGATCCTTTACCCAGACAGTTGAGTTTCTTTAATGAAATGACATTACTCCTTTGGGGAAAGGATTTGAGGACAGGGAACTCCCACTATGAGAGGTGCTCTTGAGAGCTGGCTGGCTCTCCACGCAGAAAGGAAGCATCAACGCCTTGCTGAGAGGTCGGGAATTCTTAAAGACAGTGCTTTTTAAATCCACCTCTCCTACCCCTCACTGTCATCTAAATGAATATACAATAAGCTTAAAGGACCTGGGAAACTAAAATTATAATGACAGTGATGATAATAAGGACATTACCTTATCTATAATTTTTATACTGTATTATGGATTTTCTTGAAAAAAGGTATTTCACAATGCTTATTTATTTATTTTTTTTATTTATTTTTTTGCGGTACGCGGGCCTCTCACTGTTGTGGCCTCTCCCGTTGCAGAGCACAGGCTCTGGACGCGCAGGCTCAGTGGCCATGGCTCACGGGCCCAGCGGCTCCGCGGCATGTGGGATCTTCCCAGACCGGGGCATGAACCCGTGTCCCCTGCATCGGCAGGTGGACTCTCAACCACTGCGCCACCAGGGAAGCCCCACAATGCTTATTTAATATGATGAACTCCACATTAGTCTTATTTTCTAGTTTTAAGTAAGAATTTTCCCATTTTTCAGTTATATAGTATTTACTTAGTGCCATATTATTAAACGACTCAGAGCACCTCCTCCATCTTCATTTTTTTCCTTTACACGATGAATGAATTCAGGATCTGACAGTAGATGGTGCTATTATTTCAAAGACCATACAGTACCAAAGACTTTCAGATTATTTTAAGACTACAGAAACAAGTGAGAGAAAAGTGTGAAACTTGACACCGTTTTCTAGTTTGCAAAGGTTATGGAGTGGAAAGCTATTTTTATGTAGTGACCTATTCTGTCCTTTTGGGGGATAAAATAACAATGAAAGCTTCCCTTAGTAATTAATGAATTCTGGCTCCCTCGAAAAGAAGAGCTATATCCACATTTAATTTTCTCCTTTGAAGCAGCAACAATCACAGATGCTGTTGCTCATACCGACTGCCATTACAGACAAAAAGCAATTCACATGTGCTCAGCAATGCAAAAGATGATATTAAAATGTAAAACACGTGAATGTGAAGTTTCCTTAAAAATACTGAAAAAAATGATATTTCTAATATAAAGCAATTTATATGTAAAACATCTGTAATCACAAAAGCACCTTAAATACAATATTCAAATGCAAGCCATGAAACCCTGTATCTGACAATGATAAATCAGCATATTAAAAGCTTGCCTCTTCTGGCAGCAGATGTTCTTTGAAAGAGAATTGGTAACAGATGCACACCACAGAGGGGGCTCAAACAGTGGTGACACATGCAAGGGCTTGAGTGGAGCCAAAGCTACACTGCTGGATCATGGCACCTGCAGCTAAAGCACAACTGCTGTCGAGGTTCCTAAAGAGCAACACTACAAGCTGTCTCTTTAAAACCCCATTACTTAGACTTAATGGCCATTGATGGGAACCCTTTACCTCTTTCAGTGGCAAAGGTTTAGATTATTCTCATTTTTCATGCCCAAACAAAACACATGGTGATGGGCTCTCTTAAGTGTGAGCCACATTCTCCACCTAAATTTGCACCTCAGAACACCTAAATGTAAAGAAAAATGTAAACCAAATGATGGGTGATACTGTGGAAGTAATAACAAACACCGGTATTTGAAACATCTGGATAATTAATTGCATCATTTAAAAAACTGTATGAGTTTTGTTTTGCAGAGCCAGCCATATTTTAAAACATGCACTTCTAAGAAATTTCAGTCTTTTAAATGGTGTCTCCTTTAACCCTTGAGCTCCTAATAGGAGACTTTTGAATTGAATATGGGTTTTAATTGTCGATTAACAATTCTGTTCTATTGGCACTGCTAATATCTCATGTCCCTTATATGCCTCCTAACCCTGAGGATTATAGAATTGCATGAGTAATATCAAAAATAAGTAATATGCCATTTTCAAAGGTTCTTTGAAAACAATGGTTAACACTGCTTTATTTCATATTATACACATTTTTCTGTTATTATCTACATGTGGCAATTTTAAGGCATGGTTTCAAATTCTTAGACATTTCTACCATTTAGAGGTGATGTCTATGCTCATTTCCCTTGAATCTGGGTGATTATTTTGACTAATATGATTCAAAGGAAATGATGTCACATGACTTTGACTTCAAGACAACATCAGAAGGAGCTTTAAGGCTTTTGCCTGCATCTCTCAGAACGCTCACTCACTCACCACAGGACCCAGGTGCACAGGACCTTATATTCTGAGAAGTCCAAGCTGCATGAAGAGGTTGTGCCTTGATTAGGTGCCCCACTCCAAGCTGAGGCTACCCTTCCAGTCATCCCAGCCCAGGTGCCAGAATGAGTGAAAAACCTCCAAATAATTCCAGTTCCTAGATGTTGATCACCTCAGACATTTGAATCATTACAGCTGAGGCCCTGCTGTGTCCTTTTGGGATATCTGACCCACAGAATCACTAAGTGTAAGCTGTGGGTTAGTTTGTTACTCAGCAATTGACAACTGGAGCACCAGAGTTGGGTTATAAACTGCAGCAGCATTGCCAGTTATAAATTGTGAAGATATTCATATTGTATGTTTAATTTTAGATACTTCCAGTATCCCGAGTCTCCTAATAAATTTTCTTGCGTTGACCCTCTCCTCCCTCCATCCAACCTAGTTACAAAGCTAATTACAAACGTGTATCCCTGCTCTGCCACTCTGTACGTCTTCCTCCCCCACAAATATATCCTGCCTTCCCTTTGCCGGTAGTCCACCCTCCTTAGATGGATATTTACTGACCTTTATTCTCTGTCACCTACATATATGTATTTATTTCCAACTATTCCTACAAATGGTTTACTAAATCCTGTGAATTTCAATAGCAAAGAACTAGAAGAATCTCCAGGGTCATTTTCAAATTACATGTCTACTCTGTGAAGTTCACCTCGAACCCAAGCACGCCTTGGAGAATCATTGATTCCGTTTTCCAGTGCAGTGGATAAGTTTATGGCTATCCTTAAAATACAATAAAGGGCATAGATGTAATTAAGAACCTCTAAACTTTCATGTTATAGACATTGTTCCTCAATATCTTTGCTTTTTCTATTCTTACTATTTAGGATACCGTCTTCTGTTGCTTCCTCTTAGTTTATCAGAGTCAAATTATTTTTCAGTCAAGAAGCATATAAATTCCTTTTCCCTAGGTGTTCTTCCTAGGATTTAAATATGATGTTCCTAGATATCACGTATTGAACACTCAATGCCAGGCACTTTGCTTAGCTCTTTACATACATTATATCACGTTTCACTCCATTTTCTCAAATGCTTTCTATTACCAATCATTTGGCAATTGCCCTATCTTACTTTTCTCTGTTGTTCATACTTTTACTAACATTGTCTCAAATGTTTAAAATGACCCCTGAAAGACAACGATTTATTTATTTTTTTCTTGGTGTCCCTAGGATATTTATATAGTGAGCTGGGACATAATGGGTGACCAATAACAATTTATAAAAAAGGAACAATTCAGCTAAAAAATATTACTTACTGTTAGTATCAAGTCTATTATAATTTCTAGATCTCTTTAATCACTGGCTCTTTTCATTATATCAATCAGGTTCTGAAATGATGTAATGAGTTTTAATTTTGTTAGTAATTTTATAATTCCACTGAGGCTGTTCCCAAACACAATTTGTTCTCAGGTGCCTATTCTTACATGGCAAATTGGATATACTTTTTTAAGATGGGAGATAAGAACATTATACATTTCCTAACTTTCACTGAAGTTAATGGATTTCTAGAGTACTTTGTTGCTTCAATCTAATTAATCCCTACTTTATGCCAAGGACTAGTGATACGTATTTTAAACACAGAATCATCTCTTCCACATTAGATTCCAAAAAAATGTCTAATAAACATTTATATTAATGATGCATTTCAGAAACCTATAAAGCAGTTTGAAAAGAAGTCATAAACCCCCTATAGTTAGCAAGATTTTCTCCAAATTTTCCTGTTCAAGGTGCATTAAAACTTGCTAAAGCTCATTAATTTCAGAAAAAAAAGTGTACATGTCTTTCAAACTACAGTATACTATTTTAATATGTGAAATTCCTTAAGTCTTTTCTTTCTCGTGTATTTATACTTTTAACATCTAATGCCACAAATACATATGCAATAATATGTTTTCCATAATTCTATATGTTGCCAGTTCAGTGAAATATTTCTTTATGCCATTAGAGCAGCCTCATAAGTTTCATGGAGAAAAAAAGATATAGATCTTTTTGGCTGCATGTGTGTTTTAGACAACCTTCTTCTCCTTTTTTGTTTTAATTTTAACTTTGCTGCAGCTGTAAAAGATAAAATGCTGCAATGCCGCACTGGACAACTAAGGAGATGATTTTATTCAGGCTACTGCAATAGGGAAAACATTCATTAATGAGGAATTTCTCAAAAATAAATAAATAAGGAAGGAAGGAGACCTGGAGTCTTAGAGAGGCAGGTAAACAGGGAGCCATCTGTGAGTCTTAAGGGAGTCATGAAGATGGATGGAGATGAGTCATTGAGGAAGGGTAGAGGTGGGTCTTTTCTGACAATAAAAAGGGCAGGGTGGTCCTTTGCTGTTAGCCGCTAATTGGAACACAAAAGGGTGAGAACATGGGGTTCAGACAAAATTCAACCTTGTCTCAGGGAATGGGGATGGAAGAATGCTAGAAGTTAATGCACACAACTAGGAAGGAATTTTGATGACTTAGTGGTAGAAAACAAAAGGTCTAACCCTGGGATATAGAGCCCTAATGACAAATTATGACTGGTGGAAGAAGTGGTTTTAATTGTATAAATTAGACTGTGGGGAATGTGTTCCCAATTCTCTTAGCTTCACTTTATCCATCCTCAACCCCCAACTCCCCACTGGGGATATGGGGTTATGGCTCCCTTAGAACATGAAGGGCCTCTGAAATGGGAAATAGAGCAAATAGAGAGGGAGAGGATTAACAGCATAGGAGGGTTCTGAATGCTTTGAAAGTGACTGTTTTAGAAACTGCTATTAAACGTCCTGTAAATGAGACTAGAACTGCAAAGACAAATGGAAACACAATTCTGGCATTAAAGTACTAATAAAGGTTTTAATATAATTTCCAGAAAACATGGTTTGTACAGAGATTGTTCACCACCTCTTTCAACTTTACACCGAGTGAAAGCATCACACAGAGAACTACGTAATGTCAGCTAACCCCTGCATTACTTATAGGTAAATGCTAATTAGCAAGGCTTCCAAGCTCCAGACAATAAAGAAGACCTACTTCACAAAATCAGTGGGTTTTGGACTTTGTGGAGAGCAAATGAGAAATGGAACTCAACTTCCAGCACCTGTCCAGTCCCACTGTGATGAGTATTCTGTGTAAAATGGTCACATGACAATTTATATGAGAAGACAAGCTATGGATAGGCATGATGAAGTAACTGCTTGAGAATGCCATTGTGTAATTGTACAAATTGTACTCTGGGAGAGTGAGTAAGACAATCTAATAGATGCTGCTTGCTAGATATGCATTTCTAATTTAGTTGATTAATCTTCTGTCAAAACTACTTTATTTTTAACTACAGCTCTCACTGATTTTCCCTTTCTCTCGCTCTCTCTCTCACACACACACACACAATTTCACATTTCAAAGACTTTTACTAAGGCCAGTTTATTCTTCACAGCCTCATCTTCACATCAAACTTACCATAGATGAAGATACTGAACTACAGGTTAATGAAACAGTAAGTTCAAGATAACTTGGTGACACACCTAAAACTAGAACCCAGAGTTAGAAACTACTCCTACTAAGTAAAAAGCTAAAACTATATGCATTAAATGAATGCATGACAGAAGGAAGTGAGTCAAGTGGCAAATGGAGAATCTTTATCCATGGACTTAAAATTCAGGGGAAGTTATCATTTATTTGGTATCAGCAATTTTAACTACCTAATGATGTGGGGAAAAGGATGGCCAGTGAGAAAGTTTCCAGTTGTACTGATTATTTTTACTTAATTATTATTTATGATATCTATTCACTATTTTAGTAATGAAAGTATGTATGTATTTCTGTGATTAATGTGGACTATAAGTACAGCAGAGTTAGCTACTGAAACTTAAGATAGACCGAGTTTTCATGGCAAGACAAAACTTCGCTCTGTCAGAGTGTACTCTATCTCAGTGTATATTTACTACCATTTTCAAACTTCAAACTCAGCTCTAAAATGTAGAAAGCAACCTTCTTTTTAACATATAAATTAGGTTGTATAATCAGGCAATTTTACTGTTAACCTATATTAAGGATATAGATAGAACTACATCATTGTAGTTATATATATGTATATATATCTTTAAATTTCATTTTCTGAAACTTCCTTATCAGTATCTCAAAATTAATACATTTGAAAAATAGTTTGTGATGAACTATTGTTTGTAGTATTATAAGGTTCCAGGTAGAGATTAACTATAATCTTCCTTAAAGTGCTTTTAAAATCACAACTATTCCATTGGCAACTAATTCCTAGAGTTGGTGTTTGTCACTTCGACAGACCAAAAAAAAGGTTTTTCCACTGTTCAAAATGTACTCAAGGGCTTCCCTGGTGGTGCAGTGGTTGAGAGTCCGCCTGCCGATGCAGGGGACACGGGTTCGTGCCCCGGTCCGGGAAGATCCCACATGCCACGGAGTGGCTGGGCCTGTGAGCCATGGCCGCTTAGCCTGCGCGTCCGAAGCCTGCGCGTCCGGAGCCTGCACGTCCGGAGCCTGTGCTCCGCAACGGGAGAGGACACAACAGTGAGAGGCCCAAGTACCACAAAAAAAAAAAAAAATGTACTCAAGAAAAAAAAAATTATTTTATTCAGTTTCATTCAACACAATACGCACTAGGCCAGGGTCAAAGTATGTGAATGTCAGAAATAGATTTAACTAGGTCTTGGAAGGTGAGGAAGGTGAGAGAGAGAACTATGAGAAGGGCTAAGGGAATGAAATCATATAAAAAAGAATATAAATGAAATCAGTGAGATAGGAAAGTTGGTGCAATTTAAGGGCTAGTAGTTAAAGACTCTGATGACTGAAGTTAGGTAGGTAGGGAAGTTTTCAGTGACCTGATAAGAAAGAATCTTAAATGATAGGCCAAATAGTTTGTATTTCATTCTCTATGTAATAGGAGACAATGTAGGTGCTTTTTTTTTAACTTTTTTTTTTTTTTTTGCGGTACGCGGGCGTCTCACTGTTGTGGCCTCTCCCGTTGCAGAGCACTGGCTCCGGACGCGCAGGCTCAGTGGCCATGGCTCACGGGCCTAGCCGCTCCGCGGCATGTGGGATCTTCCCAGACCGGGTCACGAACCCGCGTCCCCTGCGTCGGCAGGCGGACTCTCAACCACTGCGCCACCAGGGAAGCCCTTTTTTTTAACTTTTTATTTTATATTGGAATATAGTTGATTAACAATGTTGTATTAGTTTCAAGTGAACAGCAAAGTGATTCAGTTATACATAAACATGTAGAAGAGATAAACAATGTAGGCTTTTGATAACGGAAATCGTCAACTTTACTCTTTGTTTAAGAAGAGAAATGTGATGGTGATATAAATCACAGATTGAAAAAACAAGGGACTGGAAATCAATACACCAATTAGGAAGCTATTATAATAGTCCTGGGAAGCACTGGGAAGAAAAGAGAGATCACTGAAACAAGTGGTGTGGTTAAGAGAGAAATGACAGAGTTTAAAAAGTGAATCAGAGAGTAAAGGTGATGGTGACTCAAAACTGAGTAAAAGGAAACAAGAAGGCTTGGAAAAGTAGGTAATGACATCACTTCTGTTGTGATTGTGGAGCTGTTGATGATACGGACTTGAGAGTCATGAACTTAAAAGTAGAACTTAAAACTCTGAAGGTGGATGATACTTTCAAGGGCAAAGTGTGAGGCAAAAATAGACACGGTTGATATTCAAATAAAGGATGAACTTACACTTAAGCAATTAGAGGAGGAAGCTACAAGGCATCTACAATAGAAAATTTATAGAAGTAGGAAGTACAGGTATTACTTGTACTTTATAGAAGTAGATGAGTACAGGTATTAAAAAAAGGTAGAAGGTGGTGTTCAATAATTTTATGAATTAAAGTCATGAAGACGTCATTAGAAGGCCACCAGTTATTTCTAAGAGAGCAGTATCAGTCGAGTAGAACTGTGGAAAACCAGATGGTGTGGTGTGGCCGAGTGCATTGTGAAACCACGGTGGAATAGATACTCCTGTTTTGTGATACTAGCAATAAAGGGAAGGTAGTTTGGAAATGCAGCTGAATCAGGAAAAAAATACTTTAGCAGAGAGAAATCAGATTCCAGAAGGATTTGTTTCTTAGGCAAAAGAGTAGAGAGCTTAGGATAAGCTGGAGGATAAACTGAAGGGAAAAAAAGAGATAAGTCTGTAGAAAAAATGAAGAAAAATACAAGCTCCACCTGTAAATCAGAAATATTAATACTTAATTCTGGAGTTATTGTCAGGCTTGGTGGTTACTGTCTAGCTTCATGAATAATAGGCAAGTAATAAATGACAACTCATTACTTATCAATATAAAAAATATACAATTCATTTACACGCTATTAGTCAATATATTCATAGATGTGAATTTCAAGGAACAGAGCTTTTTTCCTGAAAAGCTAAATTTTTAGCTACTTTCTAAAATACATATCATATAACTTTCCCTTTTTTGAGACTACAAGAATGACATATTTTATCTTTTCTTGTGATTCAGTGTCATTTTGAAATCATCAATGATGTATTACTGAATTCCAGAAAAGTGAGACAAGCAAGAGAAACATCATTGTGGAGGCGGGCAAATGCCAATAAAACAATTCTTTCTTGTAGAGACAAAACCACTGAGCTGAATAAACACAGAGAGCAATGGTTTTAAGTTCTTCCTGCAACTTTTACTGACTTCACCTTGATTTCCTCCTGTTTTACCAGGCTCACAGGATCAGTTTAACTGGTAGATGAAAATCCACTTGGTTAACTGAAATGACCCCTGCAAATGCAGGGAAACATAGCAATCAAATTTTTAGAAAATTCAGAATAAACTGCAAGAAGCAAGCATAAATCAATAGGTTCCTCTCCCTACTTTGTGGATCCTACATTTTTGGATCAGCTACTTTTAGGGGAACTTCAACTTGGTTTTGAAGGAATCTAATAGAGAAGAACCATGCAGAATTTTAGTTCAAAAAAGCAAATGGCACAGGGTAACAAAACTGAATGACTGGGTAACCCAAATAGATTACTTCTGTTGATGGGACTGTTTTAGGGTGATCTCTCCTGGGTAATTGGATTGGCTTCCTGCTCAACCCAGGGTTTGTCACTGTGCCCTTTATAATCCATTGCACACTGTGATCCCCCCTGAAGAGTTAGTGCAAGCCTGTTAGAGTAAGTCTGAGTGTGGTCTGATGCAGTGGTATTCAAACTATGTTCCTTAGTACTTGAGGGTTCCACGGGGGTGATTCAGGAACATGTGGTTAGTATGAAAGATTCCAAGAAGGTTTTGAAGAAAAGTGTTCAAGAAGGCAATACTCCCAGAGCCCTTTCCTTACTTTAAAAAAATAACTCCACCAGTATCTGTTTAAATATCAGGAAAAAAAAAAAAAAGAAAAAGATAAAAAAGAATAATTCAAGGAATTGGGGGAGAAATAGCTGAAAAACGTTAGAATGTGGTGTCAAAGAAAAAAGGATGCAAGATGACATGTTGAAAAATACAGAAACATTTTCAAAATAAATGTGTGATTGAAGGAATTCGTGTTAAATGACTTCAATGAATGCTATTTGGGGAGAACAGCAACGACAGAAGTTAGATTGGGGGCTAAAGAAGCATGGAAAATGTTTGGAATTCCCACTAGGAAGAAAGGAATGGGACTTAATTTGAGATAAATACTAGAGTTGGCTAACACCAGGGCTGCCCAGCAGAGGTCATTTATTACATGAATCATAATCATTCTATAAATTTCCCCTCACTTCATTCTGTAAGTCAAAGGCAAGAAGAGAGAATACAATGAAGGTCATGAAACAATCTTATTTGAAAGGTACAGATTGGCAATATAAATACTAATCAATTTTAGATCAGAGTCTCAATTAATATTTGGATTGTAAGTAGAAAAATAATGGAAAAACACAGTAAGCTTATCTCATACGGTACTAAGCTGTGTAAAAAGTTTGTGCTCTGTGTTATATTATTGGATTCTAAAATAATGACAATAATTTGGACAATTCTTTGACACTCAAGAGTTGAAGATATGGGCCCTTTATCTAATTGTCCATATCCTTTTCTGTTATATGATTTTTAATAATAATTAATTTTTTGGTTAATATTTAAAATAACTAAAACCTGGCACTGCAGGTAAAATACTAGGTTCATATGAAAATACTTAGTTTTGTACCTTGGTTCGGATCCTTGTACACAAGGGAGCCACAAACTGAAGGGGTAAAGAGCACAGATCTGAAGTTCAGTCTCTATGAGTTGGGGTCCCTCTTAATTACATGCCTATGGGCAAGTTGCTGAAACTTTCTCAGTTTTCCTAACTGCAAAATGAGAATTTAAAAGTACCACATTCATAAGAAGCTGTGATCATTAAATAAAAAGCTCTATTTAATGAGTAATTCGTGGCCCATAGTTCGAGCCAACTACTACTAACAATACTATTATTGTCTATGATGTGGCATCACACCTTAAACATCATACTTTTAACAATTCTCTTGAGACCTGTTTTCTTCAACTCCTTTAACTTTATCTCCCATTTAAAAAAAAAATAGTACCAGAATGTAAGTTTCACAAGGGAAGGGGTTTCTGTTCAACTTTCTTCACTGCTCTGGAACCAGGACTTAAAATAGCAGCAAGTACATTATACACTCTTAATAAATAGTTCTGAATAAATGTATACAATTTTATGCTTTAAAATGAAAGATGAGAATACTTAGATCAATATGCTTTTCTCTCCTTTTACATCTGTCCTTTTAACAGAAAGAAGAAAAAAGTTAACAGAAACAGAAAAAAGTTTATTACTTACAATCACAGCTAGTTAAATGGTGGATTTATACTGTTTGATAAAATGGATGCTTCTGCTAAGATAGAAAAATGAGGAACGCAGAGAGAAATACTGGTTTAATTTGTCTGAACAAATCCCAATAAATTAGTTTGGTTGGACGTATCTTGTTAATATAGAAGAACATGCCACTTTGTGCCTCCTAGTCTTGGGAGGTCATATCTATAAATGATGAAGATGTGGAGATAATTCTAATGGGGAAAAACAAATCACTGGAGCTTCTGTGTTATTATGGCTGTTTAGAAATTACCAAAGGAGCCATTCTGCACTTGACTGTCACTTAAGGCTAATACCAACTATAAATGTTTTTAATTTTAACTAATACAGTATTTATACTGACATTCTTTCCATTTTCCCACTATTTCCCAAGGAGAAATACTTGCCACGGTAGGAATCAGCCAAGAGAAGAATAAAAAGGCATGGTATAAAATTTCAGTGACATGGATGGATACATATTGTGATAATTATATTCTGCCTCTCTAAAGTTTTCATGACTCTTTTAAATGAAAAAAAATGTTCTCTTATGTAAAACTTCGAGTATAGGTATGTCTTTGCTATTTTTCACTCATTGGCAAAAAAAGACTCAACTACAATCGGCTAAAAAAAATGTTTTTTTTCTTTCTTCCCCAGCACATCAAAATTCATCTAGATGATAGGTATAGGACTATTATCATAGTACAGGCTATCAAATTTCCTTCAGTTATTGGATTTTTTTTCCTTTCCCCTTGGATTGTTTAAGAAGCAAAGCAATCATTTCACTGGAGAAAGTTCATTGGAGGAAGACGAAGTTACAAACAAGGATCAATATTCCAGGTGGCAAAGAAACTCAGTCATGTAAATCTCATTAAAATACATCACTATCATTGAATCAGCCATTATGAGAGCCTTAGGTACACTTTGAAGAAAGGCCCTATACTTGACAGATTTCCTTTTCCCCCTTGATGTGCCTCCTACCTCAAGTCACCATCACTTAAATACTATCCCTAAATCCATCATTTCTTCCAGGTGCTCTCAGCTGAAACCTAAAGATTATCTGAAGAGGGAAAGACACAATCCACCAAAATCTTAAAATAAAACTGATGCTATTTGATAATCAGCTGGATTTTCCAAAAAAGATGACTCATGCAAATATGATGACAGAACTCTGAGGAGAAATTTCATCTTCACTCCATCAACTAGTCGCAGGGTAAACAGGATTCTAAAGTGTGGAGCGTGGGACTGGAGATGGTTCATATCCACAGAGTAACTGCCCTTTGGCAATTTGGTAAAAGAATAAAGGAAAGGCATAGCAGATAAAGGCTTGTGAAGTACATTCAAAGAATTTCATAATTTTCTCTATCTTTGCATTGGGATTTATAAATTGTGGACAGTTTTTTGGTAGAAAGGAAACCACTTCATCCCTAAGTGCCAGTTTGAAGAAACTATCCTTCTCTACTCCCCACTATTTCTCCGATGGTCTCTTCTCTAAGGAAGTGGTTCTAACCATGTGTGCACATTAGAATCTCTGAGGAAGCTTAAAAATTACTAGTGTCTTGGCCTCAGCCTTGCAGATCCTGATTTGATTGGTTTGGACTGCAGCCAGGCCTCGGTT
The DNA here is from genome assembly GCF_964270905.1 of Leucopleurus acutus. Lineage (NCBI taxonomy): Eukaryota > Metazoa > Chordata > Mammalia > Artiodactyla > Delphinidae > Leucopleurus > Leucopleurus acutus. The sequence goes on from NC_139149.1 coordinate 29,169,857, forward strand.
CTTTTACAGAGTGCCCTGGGTGCTGTGGATGTGCAGCATGGGATGAGAAACATTAGCTTACATACTGGGATCTTTTACTCTCTCCACTTGTCAACTAACATCTGTAGTTAAAACTAACTGTAACCGTTCTAACTCTAACCAATCAAAATGGTTAGAATTAGTTTTAACTACAGATGTTAGCTGACAAGTGGAGAGAGTAAAAGATACCAGTCAGAATGGTCATCATCAAAAAATCTACAAACAATAAATGCTAGAGGGGGTGTGGAGAAAAGGGAACCCTCTTGCACTGCTGGTGGGAATGTAAATTGATACAGCCACTGTGGAGAATAGTATAGAGGTTCCTTAAAAAACTAAAAATAGAACTACCATACGACCCAGCAATGCCACTACTGGGTATATACCCTGAGAAAACCATAATTCAAAAAGAGTCATGTACCACAATGTTCATTGCAGATCTATTTACAATAGCCAGGACATGGAAGCAACCTAAGTGTCCATCGACAGATGAATGGATAAAGGAGATGTGGAACATATGTACAATGGAATATCACACAGCCATAAAAAGAAACAAAATTGAGTTATTTGTAGTGAGGTGGATGGACCTAGAGTCTGTCATACAGAGTGAAGTAAGTCAGAAAGAGAAAAGCAAATACCGTATGCTAACACATATATATGGAATCTAAAAAAAAAAAAGGTTCTGAAGAACCTAGGTGTAGGACAGGAATAAAGACGCAGACGTAGAGAATGGACTGAGGACACAGGGAGTGGGAAGGGTAAGCTGGGACGAAGTGAGAGAGTGGCATGGACATATATACACTACCAAATGTAAAATAGATAGCTAGTGGGAAGCAGCTGCATAGCACCGGGACATCAGCTCGGTGCTTTGTGACCACCTAGAGGGGTGGGATAGGGAGGGTGGGAGGGAGACGCAAGAGGGAGGGGATATGGAGATATATGTGTATACGTATAGCTGATTCACTTTGTTATACAGCAGAAACTAACACAACATTGTGAAGCAATTATACTCCAATAAAGATGTTTAAAAAAAAAAACAAAAAAAACTAACTCTATGTGCCCTCTTGTGGAAAAGGAGTTCTTAAAATATCAGGGATAGATATTTGACCCTTCCATTACCACCTAATATGTAGTAGGTAGTTTTCACATCTGTCCATGACCTGTCATTATGCAGCTCATAAAGTCTGGCTCTCCTATCTACTACTTTTCTTCCATATCTCCTCCCCTTTCCACCACCTCCTTCCCATGGTGCACTCATGCTATGCCCCAACTTCCGTGGTTCCTCCATCTGGGTTTGCTCTCTTGACCATGACCCATACTGCTGGATAATATGCTGTGTTTCCATCTGTCTGAGTCCTTTTTTTATCCTACATGAGAGCTTGTAAACTTCTCAGGTAATTATACTTTGAGGCCTAAAAGTTTTGATGTAAGTAGGTGTGATTTTTCAGTTCTTTTTCAAGGAATGATTTATCAGAAACAAGTGAGAATTTCAAGCACCTTAATAGGTCACTAGAAAAGGAATTTTAGCATGGTGTAGCATTTACCAAAATTGATTCTCCAGAAATCCAGTCCCCTGAATGATTCTGGAGAGATTTTTTTTTTTAATGCAATAAAATAAGTTCGTTAAAGGCTACATTCTATGTCCCTGGTTTGAAGAATTCATGTATATACTAACATAATGAAGACACTGAAAATTACTTAATAGACTAGTTTTCACTTTGCTTTGTACAGTGTTTTGCAAACTTATCTGATCTTATAACCCATGTTTTCCCATAAAACTTCGATCACATTGTGTATAAAATTGTCCCTCAATGAAGTCTCCTTTGTGGCAGTGGGGGTGTCCATCTAAAGGAGCTGGAAATGAATTCAGTTCATATAATGCCACCTAGAGCTCATGCACGAAAAAGCAACAACAGTAAAGAAGAAAAGCAATGTAGTAAAGCTATCATTTATTAAATAATTATTATATCATTATATTATCCTATATCATCTCATAATTTATATGTATATCATGTGTGTATGTCACTGTGTTAAGTATATTTATAAATGAAGGTGATACTAAGTATTTTTGTTAAACATTCCACTGCATCAAATCCTCAATCATAAAGTAGGCATAATTATAATCTGCACTTTATAGAAAGAGAAACTTTGACTCAGAGAGATTAGGGCATAAATCTAAAATAACGTGATTAAACCCCCAAGAATCTGGAAATTAAAGTCTTGTCCAATTCCAGGCACATTTCTTAACTATTTTATGCTAGATCACCTCCTGTGGCACTGTGGTACACCAGTACAGGGGGAGAGCTGCATGGTAAGGAAATGGTGGATTGCATCACCTAATTGCACAGCACCCTGGATCACCTCCCTTATCAACATAAGTAGTTTATCTTACCTTAAATATTTAATATATTTTATTCTCATTTGTACCAGAAGCAGATTATTGACAACAAAAAAATAAAGCTTAAAATAAATAAGGCAATTACACTATGTTATAGTTAGGCATAAAAGTTAATTCTAAGCTTTTTAGCAGGCAGTGAAAAAGGGGGAAACCAATCCATTGCATGCTCCATCACATCCAAAATATAAAAACAAACAAGTGAATCGACACAAGCAAAATTTTTTCTTGATACTGAGATAAAAGGTTTTTGTTTCCCAAGGGTATTCATAATGAGCCCTGTGAACAGTGTCCTCACAGCAGATTATTCTCTGTTTCCCTGGCTTGCATTTTATCAAGTTTTTTCAACACAGACCAAGGGCAGTGTACCAAAGCATGACTCAGCAAATGGCTGATCACCCAGGCAGTGTGGAGCTGGTGGTGGAGGTGAGAGGGCGGGTACAGAAGCAACATCTTGTATTTTAGGTGAAGAGTTGTCTGTTGGTCTCTGCCAAATTCAAGGATGGACTATTTTAGAGGATCCAAGGGAATGGATGGACTGTAATACATTCAAGCAATTCTTCATAAATATTGTTTCTCTCAATCCAATGAAGCCTTTGATAGTTATCAGTAGGGAGTTCTATCTTATAATCCTAGCATACACCTAGAAAATCTATTATCCAACAAATAGAATCTGATCATCAAGCATCTGTCTTCCTAGGTATTTCTTTGAGGTCTCTTTTAACTCTCCCTGACCTACCCCCTCTGTATTATATAAAGGAGAAGCAGCTTTAAAAAAAAAAAAAAATCTTTTCCAATAATCTTTCCTGAGGCAACTAGACAGCTCTAAAACATTAGCAGCCCATATCTGTCATTTCAAGGTAGTTTTCTATAGTTTTCATCTTCTGTTCTTGTTTGTTTTCTATCCAAAATGTAGAAAGGGGTTAGGTGATAATAAGGGAGGTCATGGTACAGTCTTTAACCACTCTCTTGGAACTGCCCGAGAGCTCCCATCCACATCAACCTCAGAAGGACTTCATCTCTTCTTTGACCATTCACCACATGGGGTGGGTTGAACTTCATGGTTCAAACAAAGGAAAGGTCATTGTAATTCCCTCTGGGAAATTTTTGTGAACACTTATTCTGGCACAGTACACATGGTCCTGTACTTTGCATAAGCAGTAAGAGGAGAATCATCTTCCTCCATGAGCCCTTAAACTCATTTCCATGTGTGGAATTGGTTCAATTCAGTCACTGAAATTAAGGAATTATATGATTTATAGAGCTAATTGCTGAGTTAAAACGGGAAAAGATTTCCATCACATCCATCGTTCAAGTCTTGTGGGTTTTGTCTAAAAAAGCAAGTTGATTCAGAAAAACTAAAATATTTACTTTTCACTTGCTTTATTGGTTATCTATGTGATGGATATTTGTGTTCCAATTCAACCAGGGCCTATCACTGTTGGGGGGGGGGTAGGACGGAGGAGCAGAGAGGAAGAATTAGTTGATGATATTTACCTTGCTTGTTTTCTCCTAGAAATTCTGAAATTGGCTAACTTCCTCTTACAGAGACATATAGCCAGGAAAAAATACTATCTAATTTCCTGATTTCTGTAGTTGAAAAGATAAACAAGTTTTCTGGCTTTGAATCCTCTTCCATCAAATACTAAGAGTTGTGTAAAGTCAGGTCTGCATGTGTAAAGTCAGGTCTGCACGTTAACTGAATCTTTTCTCTCTGCAAATCCCTGCCACAGATGCTCCAGACAACATTAACAAAGAAGATGGAACGGACTTTATCTTCAGAAAGCATCAGTATTTTTTATAAGAGAACTTCAGTCCCACATAAGAGTGAGAGTGCATGAAATGGACAGAAGAGAAGGGATGATCAGAGGATGGTCAATAATTGGGGAAATGAAAAAAAAAAAACCAACTTTCTTCATGTGGTGCTATTGCTGATGACAGGATCCAGACTGCAATTGTGTGAGGAAGTGACTGGATTGGGGTGGAGGAAATAATCCTTATGGAGGAAATAATTCTTACTTCTATAGAGGTCAAGCCATCTTCTACTTGTTAGATCATTTGCTTCTATGTTGAAATCCCTAAGAATAATGGCAGGCTCGTGTGGAAGAGAAGACATTTATCTGGTGAATGAGGGAGAGGACACAGATATAACAAAAACAAGGCAGAATAATACTAGTAAAATCTGATGACACGTTCCAAAGAAACTAGAATTTGTGAAAATGGGAGAAGGAGAATTTTTTTCCACATAAAAACTGGGAGCATACAACCCCTTAGGCTTAGAGCTTTGAGGCTCATGCAACTGAGTATGGGAGGGAACAAAAAGGGGAAGCTAGGACCTCAGGAGATGGTCCCATTAGTTAGAAAATAGATCTTCGGAGGAAAATGTAAGGATGTAGAGAAGTCTGTTGATCACAGACCCTGAATCCCATAGGACATAGTAATAAGGGCTTGGGGAGAAGAGGTGAGAATAGGAGATGGGTCTTGGTAGAATATGTCTGGTGCCATATGGGAATAAATGTCTGTGTGATGACTGAAGATCTAGGTTGCTTGGGCTTTGCACAAAGATGGGGGTGAAAGGAAAGGTTGGTTATTAATAATGCAATGAACCTCAGGCCTCAACTTTTGGTAAAAGCAAGAAGAGACAAGATTTCATTTTGACTGGGATGACCCTCTAGACTGAAGGTGTTGAGGGACTGCAAAAATATCAGAAGCAACAATCTGGGGTGGAAAGGCCAGGTACCAGCCAATATGGGAACAGTGTTCTGCCCAGCCACTGTAGCAAAGAGCACAGCTATTCTTGATAAATTTACTAGATCCACTTATTCTGACAACTGATAAATGCATATGTATTTTATAAAAATAGTATCATCGCAACCACCAATAGTATAATCCTAACTACAACGTATTAAGCACTTGGTATGTATCAGGTACTTTGTATACAATGTTTTAGTAATCCTCACAACAATAGCCCCTGATGTTAGATGTTATAATCTTAATTTGCAGTGATGTAATTGTAGCTTTTTGAGGTCAAGGTCATTGAAACAGGAAACTAGAAATCTAGTGGAGGTTTTTTCTGGCTTCAGAACAAATGATCTTTCCAACCTTTCAAAATTGATTTCTACCTTACAGCTGAAACCAATTTCTAATGAAATCTATTCGTCACTTTAATCTGGTGGTTTTGAAAGTGTCATCGCTGAACCAGCAGTATCACCATCACCTGCAAACTTGTTAGAAAGTCAAATTCTCTGTCTGCCCAGACCTACTGAATCAGATAATCTTGGAAATGGACTCAAAAATCTATGTTTAACAAGTCCTCTGATACTGATGCATGCTAACTTTTGAGAACAACTGCTTAGTCATAAATCTTTGCAGAATGAACAGGACATATAATTAATACCACATTTCCTCTTTTGGTGTATGAACAGGATTTGAGCAATTGCTCAGCATAGTAACAGCATGATTTTCCCCTGCAATTCTAAATTTCAACTCTGCAATAAAATCTTGTGAGAGATATTGTTTGGAAAATGGCCCCTCAACTTTTTTATAACTGCTTTAGATATACCCCAAGCCTCAAAAATCTATCCAACCAGGGGTCAGGTCTTAAAGAATCACAGGTTGGCTTCATCTTTTGAGACTCTGTTAGGTATTTATGATAATTCGTCCATTCTTTGACCTCTATTTTAAAGTTATTTTCTCTTTCATGCCTCCAAAGACTTAGACCTGTTTTTAGGTTTCGTTTTGCCTAAAGGAAAGGTATATCCAAAGCTAACAGTTTATTTCAGCAAGGAGCCTCAGGAAATCTTAGCAGAAAAAGGTCAGCGTGTCATTACCTGCTATGAGATACTGGTGTGCTGATACGTAAGTTTAAGCACTAACTTGATAAGCACTGAAATTACTGGAAAACACTCTCTAGAAAATAGCAGTGAAAAAATTTATCCTGTGAAATAACTTCACTGAAATAGGGTTTTAAAGGTTCTGACCTGAATACCCAAACATTTTAAAAAAGGACACTGTGCCTAGTATAGGGTGAACAATCAAAGAATGTGAATTGAATGAATGAATGTACGAACACACTTCAAGAATCAAGAATTAGATTACATTCTGAGAAAAGAAGGCACGAGTGTAATACATCTTATGATAGCAGGTCTATCTGGAGATATAATCCATGTTTTGGAATAGTAAACACATTAAAAAGATGACTGTTAATCAAAACTAATTTTTCTAATATACACAGTACTCAATAAATGTTTGTGTTTGTTGCTGATAACCATTCAGAATACATTCGTAGAAAGTACTGCTGGTGAGACCTTCAAGATGGCGGAGGTGTAAAACGTGGGGATCACCTTCCCACAAATACATTAGAAATACATCTACATGTGGAACACCTCCTACAGAACACCTACTGAACGCTGGCAGAAGACCTCAGACCTCCCAAAAGGCAAGAAACTCCCCACAAACCTGGGTAGGGCAAACAAAAAAAGAAAAGACAGACAAAAGAATAGGGATGGGACCTGCACCTCTCGGGGGGAGCTGTGAAGGAGGAAAACTTTCCACACACTAGAGGCCCCTTCACTGGCAGAGACAAGGGGTGGGCAGGGGGGAAGCTTCGGAGCCATGGAGGAGAGCGCAGCAACAGGGGTGTAGAGGGCACAGCAGACAGATTCCCGCACAGAGGATCGGAGCCAACCAGCACTCACCAGCCCGAGAGGCTTGTCTGCTCACCCGCCAGGGCGGGCAGAGGCTGGGAGCTGAGGCTCGGGCTTCAGATGTCAGATCCTAGGGAGAGGACTGGGGATGGCTGCATGAATACAGCCTGAAGGGGGCTAGTGCACCACAGTTAGCCGGGAGGGAGTCTGGGAAAAGGTCTGGAGCTGCCTAAGAGGCAAGAGACCATTGTTTCGGGGTGCGTGAGGAGAGGGGATTCAGAGCACCACCTAAACGAGCTCCAGAGATGGGCACGAGCCACGGCTATCAGCTCGGACCCCAAGGACGGGCATGAGATGCTAAGGCTGCTGCTACAGCCACCAAGAAGCCTGTGTGCGAGCACAGGTCACTATCCACACCTCCCCTCCCGGGAGCCTGTGCAGCCCGCCGCTGCCAGGGTCCCGTGATCCAGGGACAACTTCCTGGGGAGAACACACGGCACACCTCAGGCTGTTGCAATGTCATGCTGGCCTCTGCGGCCACAGGCTCACCCCACATTCTGTACCCCTCCCTCCCCCCGGCCTGAGTGACCCAGAGCCCCCGAATCAGCGGCTCCTTTACCCCTTCCTATATGGGCAAAGAACAGCTGCCCTCAGGTGACCTACATGCAGAGGCGGGGCCAAATCCAAAGCTGAACCCTGGGAGCTCTGCGAACAAATAAGAGAAAGGGAAATCTCTCCCAGCAGCCTCAGAAGCAGCAGATTAAATCTCCACAATCAACTTGCTGTACCTGCATCGCCGGAAAACCTGAATAGACAATGAATCACCCCAAAATTGAGGTGGTGGACTTTGGGTTCGTTTTCTGCATCTGATTTGTTTCTGGTATTATGCTTACCTTAGTATTTAGAGTTTATTATCATTGGTAGATTTGTTTACTGATTTGGTTGTTCTCGTCCTTTTTTCTTAATATATAGATATATATATATTTTTTCCTTTTTCTCCTTATGTGAGTGTGTATGTGTATGCTTCTTTGTGTGATTTTCTCTCTATAGCTTTGCTTTTACCATTTGTCCCAGGGTTCTGTCTGTCCTTTTTTTTTTAGTATAGTTTTTAGCGCTTGAAATCATTGGTGGATTTGTTTTTTGTTTTCGTTGCTCTCTTCTTTCCTTCCTTCTTTCCTTTTTTTTAACTTTTAATAATTTTTTTATTTTTCATTTTAAAAATTTTATTTTATTTTTCTTGCTTTCTTTCTTTTTTTCTCCCTTTTCTCCTGAACCATGTGGCTGACAGGGTCTTGGTGCTCCGGTCAGGTGTCAGGCCTGTGCCTCTGAGGCAGTAGAGACAAGTTCAGGACATTGGTCCACCAGAGACCTCGTGGCTCCATGTAATATCAAACGGTGAAAGCTCTCTCAGAGATCTCCATCTCAACTCTAAGACCCAGCTCCACTCAACAACCAGCAAGCTACAGTGCTGGACACCCTATGCCAAACAAATAGCAAGACAGGAACACAACCCCACCCAGTAGCAGAGAGGCTGCCTAAAATCATAATAAGGTCACAGACACTCCAAAACACACCACCGGATACGGTCCAGCTCACCAGAAAGATAAGATCCAGCTTCATCCACCAAAACAAAGGAACAAGTCCCCTCCACCAGGAAACCTATACAACCCACTGAACCAAGCTTAGCCACAGGGGCCAACACCAAAAACAATGGGAACTACGAACGTGCAGCCTGTGAAAAGGAGACCCCAAACACAGTAAGTTAAGCAAAATAAGACACAGAAACACAGAGCAGATGAAGGAGGAAGATAAAAACCCACGAGACCAAACAAATGAAGAGGAAATAGGCAGTCAACCTGAAAAAGAATTCAGAGTAATGATAGTAAAGATGATCCAAAACTTGGAAATAGAATGGAGAAAATACAAGAAACATTTAACAAGGACCTAGAAGAACTAAAGAGCAAACAAGCAATGATGAACAACACAAAAAATGAAATTAAAAATTCTCTAGAAGGAATCAATAGCAGAATAACTGAGGCAGAAGAACGGATAAGTGACCTGGAAGATAAAATAGTGGAAATAACTAAGAGCAGAATAAATAAAGAATGAAAAGAATTGAGGACAGTCTCAGAGACCTCTGGAACAACAATTACGCACCAACATTCGAATTATAAGGCTCCCAGAAGAAGAAGAGAAAAAGAAAGCGACTGAGGAAATATTTGAAGGATTATAGTTGAAAATTTCACTAATATGGGAAAGGGAACAGTCAATCAAGTAAAGGAGGTGCAGAGTCCCATACAGGATAAATCCAAGGAGAAACATGCCAAGACACATATTAATCAAACTATCAAAACTTAAATACAAAGAAAAAATATTAAAAGCAGCAAGGGAGAAACAACAAATAACATACAAGAGAATCCCCATAAGGTTAACAGCTGATCTTGCAGCAGAAACTCTGCAAGCCAGAAGACAGTGGCAAGACATATTTAAAGTAATGAAAGGGAAAAACCTACAACCAAGATTACTCTACCCAGCAAGGATCTCATTCAGATTCAACAGAGAAATTAAAACCTTTACAGACAAGCAAAAGCTAAGAGAATTCAGCACCACCAAACCAGCTTTACAACAACTGCTAAGGAACTTCTCTAGGCAGGAAACACAAGAGAAGGAAAAGACCCACAATAACAAACCCAAAACAATTAAGAAAATGGTAATAGGAACACACATATGGATAATAACCTTAAATGTAAATGCATTAAATGCTGCAACCAAAAGACATAGACTGGCTGAATGGATACAAAAACAAGACCCGTATTTATGCTGTCTACAAGAGACCTGCTTCAGACCTTGGGACACACACAGACTGAAAGTGAAGGGATGGTAAAAGATAGTCCATGCAAATGGAAATCAAAAGAAAGCTGTAGTAGCAATTCTCATATCAGACAATATAGGCTTTAAAATAAAGACAATTACAAAAGACAATGAAGGACACTACATAATGATAAAGGGATCAATCCAAGAAGACAATATAACAATTGTAAATATTTACGCATCCAACATAGGAGCACCTTGATACATGAGGCAAATGCTAACAGCCATAAAAGGGGAAATCAACATTAACACAATCATAGTAGGGGATATTAACACCCTACTTTCACCAACGGGCATATCATCCAAAATGAAAATAAATAAGGAAACAAAAGCTTTAAATGATACATTAAACAAGATGGACTTAACTGATATTTATAGGACATTCCATCCAAAAACAATAGAATACACTTTCTAGTCAAGTGCTCATGAAACATTCTCCAGGATAGCTCATATCTTGGGTCACAAATCAAGCCCTGGTAAATTTAAGAATATTGAAATCGTATCAAGTATCTTTTCCAACCACAATGCTAAGAGACTAGATATCAACTACAGGAAAAAATCTGTAAGAAATACAAACACATGGAGGCTAAACAATACATTACTAAATAACCAAGAGATCACTGAAGAAATCAAAGAGGAAATCAAAAAGTACCTAGAAACAAATGACAATGAAAACACGATGACCCAAAACCTATGGGATGCAGCAAAAGCAGTTTTAACAGGGACGTTTATAGCAATACAATCCTACCTCAAGAAACACGAAAAATCTCAAATAAATAACCTAACCTTACACCTAAAGCAATGAGAGAAAAAAGAACAAAACAACCCCAAAGTTAGCAGAAGGAAAGAAATCATAAAGATCAGATCAAAAATAAATGGAAAAGAAATGAAGGAAACAATAGCAAAGATAAATAAAACTAAAAGCTGGTTCTTTGAGAAGATAAACAAAATTGATAAACCATTAGCCAGACTCATCAAGAAAATAAAGGAGAAGACTCAAATCAATAGAATTAGAAATGAAAAAGGAGAAGTAACAACTGACATTGCAGAAATACAAAAGATCATGAGAGATTACTACAAGCAACTATTAGATACAAACAACTATATGCCAATAAAATGGACAACCTGGAAGAAATGGACAAATTCTTAGAGAAGCACAACCTTCCAAGATTGAAACAGGAAGAAATAGAAAATATAAACAGACCAAGCACAAGCACTGAAATTGAAACTGAGATTAAAAATCTTCCAATAAACAAAAGCCCAGGGACAGATGGATTCACAAGCGAATTCTATCAAACATTTAGAGAAGAGCTAACACCTATCCTTCTCAAACTCATCCAAAATATAGCAGAGGGAGGAACACTCCCAAACTCATTCTACGAGGCCACCATCACCCTGATACCAAAACCAGACAAAGATGTTACTAAAAAAGAAAATTACAAGCCAATATCACTGATGAACACAGATGCAAAAATCCTCAACAAAATATTAGCAAACAGAAACCAAGAGCACATTAAAATAATCATACACCATGATCAAGTGGGGTCTATCCCTGGAATGCAAGGATTCTTCAATATATGCAAATCAGTCAATGTGATAAACCATATTATCAAATTGAAGGATAAAAACCATACGATAAGCTCAACAGATTCAGAAAAAGCTTTTGACAAAATTAAACACCCATTTATGATAAAAGCTCTCCAGAAAGTAGGCGTAGAGGGAACTTAACTCAACATAATAAAGGCCATATAGGACAAACTCAGAGCCAACATCTTTCTCAATGATGAGAAACTGAAACCATTTCCTCTAAGATCAGGAATAAGACAAGGTTGCCCACTTTCACCAGTATTATTCCACAGAGTTTTGGAAGTTTTAGCCACAGCCATCAGAGAAGAAAAAGAACTAAAAGAAATCCAAATCAGAAAAGAAGTAAAGCTGTCACTGTTTGCAGATGATGTGATTCTATACATAGAGAATCCTAAAGATGCCACCAGAAAACTAATAGAGCTAATCAATGAATCTGGTAAGGTAGCAGGATACAAAATTAATGCACAGAAATCTCTTGCATTCTTATACACTAACAACGGAAGATCAGAAAGAGAAATTAAGGAAACAATCCCATTCACCATTGCAACAAAAAGAATAAAATACCTAGGAATAAACCTACCTAAGGAGACAAAAGACCTGTATACAGAAAACTATAAGACACTGATGAAAGAAATTAAAGATGATACAAATAGATGGAGAGATATACCATGTTCTTGGATTGGAAGAATCAACATTGTGAAAATGACTCTACTACCCAAAGCAATCTACAGATTCAATGCAATCCCTATCAAACTACCACTGGCATTTTTCACAGAACTAGAACAAAAAATTTCACAATTTGTATGGAAACACAAAAGACCCCAAATAGCCAAAGCAATCTTGAGAAAGAAAAATGGAGATGGAGGAATCAGGCTCCTGGACTTCAGACTATACTACAAAGCTACAGTAATCAAGACAGTATGGTACTGGCACAAAAACAGAATATAGATCAATGGAAAAGGATAGAAAACCAAGAGATAAACCCACACACATATGGTCACCTTATTTTTCATAAAGGAGGCAAGAATATACAATGGAGAAAAGACAGCCTCTTCAATAAGTGGTGCAGGGAAAACTGGACAGCAACTTGTAAAAGATGAAATTAGAACACTCCTTAACACCATGCACAAAAATAAAACCAAAATGGATTAAAGACCTAAATGTAAAGCCAGACACTATAAAACTCTTAGAGGAAAACATAGGCAGAACACTTCATGACATAAATCACAGCAAGATCCTCTTTGACCTACCTCCTAGAGAACTGGAAATAAAAACAAAATAAACAAATGGGACCTAATGAAACTTAAAAGCTTTCGCACAGCAAAGGAAACCATAACCAAGACGAAAAGACAACCCTCAGGATGGGAGAAAATATTTGTAAATGAACCAGCTGACAGAGGATTAATCTCCAAAATTTACAAGCAGCACATGCAGCTCAATATCAAAAAAACAAACAACCCAATCCAAAAATGGGCTAAAGACCTAAACAGACATTTTTCCAAAGAAGATATACAGATTGCCAACAAACACATGAAAAAGATGTTCAACATCACTAATCATTAGAGAAATGCAAATCAAAACTACAATGAGGTATCACCTCACACCAGTCAGAATGGCCATCATCAAAAAATCTACAAACAATAAATGCTGGAGAGGGTGTGGAGAAAAGGGAACCCTCTTGCACTGTTGGTGGGAATGTAAATTGATACAGCCACTATTGAGAACAGTATGGAGATTCCTTAAAAAACTAAAAATAGAACTATCATACAACCCAGCAATCCCCCTACTGGGCATATACCCTGAGAAAACCATAATTCAAAAAGAGTCATGTACCACATGACTAGGTTCATGAAGGTTCTGAAGAACCTAGGGGCAGGACAGGAATAAAGACGCAGATGCAGAGAATGGACTTGAGGACACGGGGAGGGTGAAGGGTAAGCTGGGATGAAGTGACAGAGTGGCATGGACATATAAACACTACCAAATGTAAAACCGATAGCTAGTGGGAAGCATCCGCATGGCACAGAGAGATCCGCTTGGTGCTTTGTGACCACCTAGAGGGATGGGAGGGAGACGCAAGAGGGAGGAGATATGGGGATATATGTATAGCTGATTCACTTTGTTATACAGCAGAAACTAACACACCATTGTAAAGCAATTATACTCCAATAAAGATGTTAAAAAAAAAAAGTATTGCTTTTCCTTGCAGATGGAGGTATTGAGAATTATGTTGAGTTACTGCATTCTGAGATATCCAATCCTTGCTTATATCCCCATGGTACAGGGATTTCACACATATAGATACACAGTATATTTTGAAAAATAGTTAATTATTTTTATATATCCAAAATTAATGAGAGGGACTTCCCTGGTGGCGCAGTGGATAGGAATCTGTCTGCCAATGCTGGGGACATGGGTTCCATCCCTGGTCCGGGTAGATCCCACATGCCGTGGAGCAACTAAGCCCATGCGCCACAACTACTGGGCCTGCGCTCTAGAGCTTGAGAGCCACAACTACTAAACCCATGCACCACAACTACTGAAGCCCTCATGCCTGGAGCCCATGCTCTGCAACAAGAGAAGCCACCACAAGGAGAAGTGCACCACAATGAAGAGTAGCCCCCGCTCGCCACAACTAGAGAAACAGCAATGAAGACCCAATGCAGCCAAAAATAAATAAAAATTAAATCTTTAAGAAAAAAAATTAACCAGAATAGTTTTAATATACAAATAACTCATGACAATAGCTTTTATCTCTATTGGGGTCCCTCTAAGTATCTGGGCCACAGCTGATTCAGTTGTAAAATGGAAAAATAATATGATAGCTGTATACACATGGTACTGACTTCTAATTCAGTGTGGGACTGCTTGTAGAAAAAACCATACTGGAGTATTTATAGAAGAAAATTTAAACTTTGATTTTTTTAATTAAAAAAATAAGCTTATGGTATTCCTCTGAAAGCCTAAATGTCTACAAGGCCCCAAACTGGGACATGACATCCTTCTTCCACACACAGGGCTCTTTATGAAGTACCTTCTGTGTTATCTCTGGGTTCTGACTTTCATCTAGAAAGGAAGGCAGGAAACTATCATTATACTGAGAGTGAACTTAGTAACTACCACGATGCCAGGTATTCTCCCTTTCATACCTCATTTAATATTACAGAGGAGAGGCAAAGGAAATAATATATTTAAAATTACATCATAACTAAGTATTAAGCAAATACTGTGTATTTCATTATTTCTTCATAACTTTTTCATGTGGAAAAATGAACAAATTCCTTAGGAAAGAGAGTTCCGAGCACTATGGAACTGAACAGTTTATTATTAATCACCTGCTCTGTTTTAGGCTCAGTCCCAAGTGATGCTGAGGGGTACAAACTCTACAGAAACACAAGTCCTTTTTATTCATTGATAGCCAACCATCTCAAAAAATTCTTTAATCTCTATCATTTTTTCACCTTACAAAACCTCATCCTCAAGCCTCCCACTCTGACTGGACACTGAAAACACTGAGGAAGTAGGAGGAGTTGCTAAGAACAGTAACAATGCTTTGAATGACACTGATAATAACTTTTGAGTATTTACTATACTCCAGGCACTATCTAATAGTACCTTCATTTAATAACCATATAAAATGGGTAGTATACCTGTTAAGCCCACTTTATGGATAAAAAGACAAAATCTCATAAAGGATTAATAACTGTCACAAGGCAAGCTAATAAGTGGAGGTGACAGATACAACCCCAGGCACTCTGGCTGTGAGTCTGTGCTTTGACATCTAGTCCTGAGGCTCTTTAATTATACAGTATGGGAATATATTAATAATGTTGGACCTAGACCATTTTTAGAGCATATTTCTTTCTTTCACCCTTAAAAATTGGGAGAAACTTAATATTCTTCCTCTTTAATAAACGTCTGTATTTCTAAATTACATCTGCTTTGTAATAAGCAGGAAGCTAACTTTATCCTGTCTTAGAAACACTAATGGAGCTGTATGCACTAATGTAAAATAAGCAAGAGTATCTAACAGACACACGTGGGCACCTTATATCCAATAGAAACATGTGTACTTTATATCCAGTAGACATATGTGCACATCTTGGGATGACTGTTTTGTACTAGGATTTAATAAAAAATGATTTCCATGATTATAGATGCAAGTATAAATTCGTTATTTGGGCCCTGTCTCTAAGTATTTCCTAAGAGAGTAGCTTGCACATAACAAGTGTTTATAAAGAAATTTGCATGCGTGGAAAGAAGATGGAAAAAGTACAGAAAAAGAGGTAAATTGAAAAATGAAATTGAAAGCAATCATGATATACAAACTTAGTTACTGAAATATAACTGGCTTAAAGGATTATGCTTAAAACCAAGGTAAGTGGAACACTCTGGGGGAACCAGTTACTAAGACTCACTTGGGCAACATGACCAGCATTGACTAGGATTCCTGACTTGCCTCAATAGAGAATATGGTCTCATCTCTCACCAACTTTCTGATCTTTGAATTTCTTACTTGACTTAATGTTTTTTTTTGTTGTTGGTTGTTGTTTTTTTGTTTGTTTGTTTGGTTTTTGCGGTATGCAGGCCTCTCGCTGTTGTGGCCTCTCCCGCTGCGGAGCACAGGCTCCGGATGTGCAGGCTCAGCGGCCATGGCTCACAGGCCCAGCCGCTCCGCGGCATGTGGGATCTTCCCGGACCGGGGCACGAACCCATGTCCCCGGCATCGGCAGGCGGACTATCAACCACTGTGCCACCAGGAAAGCCCTGATGTATGTTTTTTAATTGGGGTTTTGTTCCATCGTGTAATAGAATATTTAAGTCTCACTGATGTTCTGACTAAGCTTAGTGACACATAGGCAATTATGGAATCCTTTAGAAATAACAGTTGCTAACAACTTACCCAGGTTCTTAGAATCAGCCTTGAACCCTGAATAGATACCAGTAGATTCAGGACCCCTGATCTAATCAGTTGCCCAGTTTTCTTTTGCTGCTTCATAACTGGTTTTTGGTAGTCCCTAATATACTTCTTCCCTTTCATTACTGACTACAAACCTTTATTCAGAATCTTATACAATTGCTTCTTAAGATACCATCAAAGACAAATTCTCTGGAAACTGAACTTTTATGGTCAAACAGCACTGTTTAAAAAAAAAAAATTAAGTTCACTAAAAAGTGTGACTGAACTTAGACTAATTTTATTCAACATAGCTGGATGAATGAATACTGAATGGAACTGTGCATAGGAAAAAAATGCAACCGTTTTTCAGAAATAGAGTTTGAAAACATTCAGCTTATTTCCAGAAAAGAGTTATTGTCAGATTTGTGGTCAGTTATCAAGTGCACTGCTGCCCTTACTCTATCAATTAAATGTATGTCCATTCTTTGATACCTAGATAAATCAAACTTCTGGGAAGCCTTCACTGATCACATTAGTCCGCAATGATTTCTCTCCCCATTCAACTCTAGTGTGACTCTCTGAATCACACCACTCAATAGTGTTTATATGCTTCTTAACTTTGTTCCATGTATTCAGTCATATTTAATCAACAAAATTGGAAGCTCTTCAAGGGCAGAGGTCAGACCTCATTTGTTTTTCATACTCCCCCAGGTACTTAGCACCAGTGTCTGCCATGGAAATACTCTGTTGAATGATTCAGTGAATCAAGTGCCAGGTTATTACTCACTTTGGTATCTAGACCCTTAAGCAGGGAGAGATAGGGCCCCAAATTGGAAAGCAAGATTTGTCTCAACAGAACTGGACAAACAATTCAAGTCAATTCAGATCAATGAACATTTATTACCCAGACTGCTGCAGTCTCCACTGATCTCTGTTTTCTTTGAACTTCTGAGCACTCTTGTCTCTAATACTCAACAAAACATTTACTCATGTGTTCTCTTCTACCATGATTTAACTGTTCTGGGTGTATTTGTCTCATTTCCCCTCCATTAGGGTGTATGAGGTTTAGCCAACTGATAATCACTTACATTTAACCATTTTGACCTACACATATTTCAACACTGTGTGGATCTAAAACATTCTTTAAAGCAAGATCTGTGTCATATTTCATTTATCAACCAGCCTTTTCCCAGTCTGAGAGCTTGGTGGGTGGGTGTTAAAAACATATTCAATCAATTCAAACATGAATCAAGGGTCAAAGTGTCAGAAATTATGCGTTATGATAAATGACTTAAATGAATTCATATTTATTATGTTAGCAATACTTTGTTTCTTTGTACCTTCAAAAATGTATGTGTGTGCACATATATACACACACATGTTTTTCATTATGTCTATGTCTACATTTATATTTATATGAGAATTAGCTTTGTTAAAAAAAGCAATCAGCCATGGATCTTGCTACTTAAAAATTAGAATATATGAGAACTTGTGATAAGTAAAAAGGAGTGCATTCTCTCAGACAAAGTACAGAATCGAGTTATACCACAGAAGCTTGGATTCTAAGAGGTCTGCCATCCGAGCCAGGCAAGTCAGTGAACGAACGCTTTGGAGTATATGGTCTATTCAGTGTTCAATGATTTTTCCAGAAAAGCGATTTCACTAGCTGAACTGATATCCTATTTTAGTATCTAATTTCCCTGGCCATCAAGAAATTCCTTTGTATGTCTAACATGAATTTCTTAGTACAATTTAAGTCTATTTTTTCTTATTTAGCCCTCTGTAAAGCTACGTCACTACTGATCAACTGTTTCCTCCTCTCCCTTGGCTGGCTGGACTGTGAGAAGATTTAGGAACTGCCATCTAGTTAACAAGCCCTAAGGAACCTGCATGCACCATCCGTGCTCATTTAATATCTGCTTTAGAAAAATCTTAGCTTAAGAGAAGAAAATGTGGTAGTGTTTTGAAGTGATGGAAATAAAATGTAGTGAATGTATGAAAAAGTATGTAGTGACTCGGGTTCAAAACACTGGCTGTACAAAGAATTGTTATTATAATTACTGTCAGTGGTGAAAGACAACCTTTTTGCAACTCTCTCTGCAAAATATCTGCGAAATATGTCCTGAAGACAGTCTGGCTTCTGACTAACTATCAAACACAGCCCTCAAATACAGAATTCTCCCTTCGTGAGTGCTTTTGCTTCGTTTCTGAAACCTGTCAAGCAGCCATGCCACTTATTTCCTCCCTTGCTTCCTCTCTCCCTGACCCAACATGACATGTCCTTAAGAAACAGTTTAAGAGTCTCTCCTCCGTGAAGACTCCTCTCTCCTCTGATCTCCTTTTGTGTTTGTAACCAGACTCCAGCATTATGTTAGCTGAAGATTTCATTTCTTTTTTGATTCATATGATTTAGTCTCCTCTCCCTAGTTACACTGTAAAATCCTTTAGGGCAACAATACACATTAATTAAGTTTCCGACAAAATTATTCTTCTTTTCGGTCTCTAAGAGGCAAAACAGAAGAACTTCTGTGTAGTAAAACATGTGCACGCGCGCGCACACACACACACCAGAAATCATTGGCAATTCAGACCAAATATTATGAAAACAACAAGCCAGAATTCCCCTATATGTACAACTGTTGGTTCCTGGCTTCCGTTAACTTGACATTCTTGAGCTATCCATTTGTCTGATCCAACATTGGTAAGCAGCAGAGAAATAATGATTGCTTCCTAAATATGCCATCACAAGTTTGGCACGGCACGATAAAAAATGTGAGTCTCTAATCCCGTCTCAACCACATACTGAGAATGTTTTAAAGCCTACTTCAACCACACACTGAGCGTATTTTATTGGACTTTCTCACTATATCAGGGCAGAATTTTCTTTAGCTGATTGTGCCTGTGCACCCGTAACTCCTTGTTTTAATTCATTCTTTCAACCAAAACCTATAAAACATTCTATGCATCAGGTAATAAAAGACAGAAACACATTAAAGAAGTAAGAAACACGGGCTCTTGATCCAAACCATGGAATGAGCTCCATCACTTACCCAAAGTGTGGTCTTAGGAAGGCTACTTAATCTTTCTGATCCTCAGGTTTCTCAGCTGTAAAATAGGAACAGTAATATTTATATCACAGAGTTGCCTTAGGGGTAAATAATTTAATATATGTTAAGAAGTTAGAATATTACCTAGTACTTAGAAGCACTATGTAAGTATTAGCTTTTAATTTTATAATTAATTATATTAAAATGTTTTTTAAAAGCTTTCAAAGACTCAGTGCATTCCCCGTGGGACAACTGGACCCATAAAACATATGGGTTGATGGATACAAAGGGGATATAGACAAGGGACAATAGAGGCACGGGGCAAGGAGTGCTTCTGTTGCTGAGGGAATCAAAAGACTTTCATAGAAGAGGGGCTAAAGGTGATTTTTGAATGAGGAAAAGGAGTTTTTAACATGCAAAGTAAGGGGAGGCAATTCTAGGCAGAGGGAACATTTATGCAATGTTGTATGGAATTGTACTACGGGACAAGGCAGACAGCACAAACAGACCATTGAGACGCAGTCTCTGCCCTATGGAAGCTAATGTGTAGGGAAGATGGAACATGTGATAAATAACCACAGCACTGAACAGTGTATAATGAATTTCCTGTGAGCACTGAAAAGTAGTAAATAGTCAGGCATCTGTATCTGTCCTTTATTGAGTATCATTAAGTCCTCACGCCAACTCTACATTGTGGATATTTTCCCCATTTTACAAATAAAGCAGCTGAGGCATAGAAAGACTGAAGAAAGATCTACCCAAGGTCATACAATTAGTTAGTGGTAGAATGAGATTTGCAACCAAAATTCATCTAAGATGATGAAATTAACAATAAACTATGTTTGTTTATATTTAAGCCATATATTAATGAAAGAGTAGAATCTGTATGAAGAAAATTAAGGGTTGACAGGTGGTATTAGGTGCTTGGTCCCCAAGAGAAATATTTTGAAAAAGCAATCAAAACTGAGAATCAGTTTATTTAAAGTAGACTTTCTTTTCTCTTAAATAAAGCATCTCTGAAGTGGCTGCTTTATCATCTAATACATACATTTGAGGAGAAAGGTAGGTAGGTAAATAGGTAGATAAGATAGATGGATGTAATTTTTTGCTACCTAATATGCTAATTATTAATAGAATACATGTGAGATTTACTGAATTACTCTCTAAAATTGTTTTTGACAGAGCTTTATCAAAATAAAACTAAGACCTTGGTAAACATTAATCACTCTAGTATAAATTGTTGCTTTGAAGGTTGTATATGAATTGTTTGCCTTATGTGTCCTCATGGACAATTTAGATAGAAAAGGAAATAATATGAAAAAGAGGTGGGGGAGAAAATTTGGAGAAACAGGTGTGTTATTTTTCTACCAATCACCTCAATCCTATTGACCTTTGCTTCAATTTAAGCTATTCGGGTCCGTTCTGTTTGCTTTTCATTCTCTGTGCTGATGTGTTTTCATTTCTGCTCTTTTGTTGACTTTTGGTTCCTGTTTCACTGAAGTTCATGGCTACCTGGCTACTTCCTCCACCCCCTTGCCCCTACCCAAACCTCTCTATAGCAGGCTGGGTCTTCATATGCATAACTAAGTGGGAACACTAATGCAGTTACCCAAATAGTCAGATAAATGCATTTACAAATCTGAACCATCCATCTAATTACTTCTTTTTTCCACTTTACTTACAGCATCTGTACTATGAATATGGTCAATCACTTTCCAGCTGAAGCCACAATTATGCCCATGAACATTCACTCCCTTCAGCCAAAGAATCAATTTAACTGACTTTCCCCCCACTGACTTGAGTGGTCAGCGGGAGTGAAAGATTAGTTGTTTCAGAGTTTTGAAGAGAAAGCTTTTGGATTTATGTTATAAAAGCATCTCTTTAACTAGTTCTGGTAGCTCTCTGATGCTTCATGCACTCTGTGCAGTTACTAAAGACTCTCTCCATGAGTGAGTGGCAGCGCAGCTCTAAAACAATTACAAGCATTTAAAAAGTAATTATCAGAGAATTCTAATGCAAAAAAAATAATATCTATTTTGACTACCATGAACAACCCTGTACAAACATTTCTCCCCCTCTCTCTGTCATAGACGTGGCTCTCCATTTCACAGAAGATTTAATTACAAATTTGTCTTCCTCATCTTCTGGGCCCACACTGCTGCTTGCAAAAAAGAGAGAGAATACAGGTAGTAGTGGCAGAAGGGTCAGAGTCAAGAAAGGCAGAAAATATAGATTTAAGGTTAGGGAGGATATTTTTTAACAGAAGTGCACATGGCCTTGTAACCTTTAAGCTAAAAACGTGTTATTTAGAAATTATCTGTAATTATATTGAGAGAGGAAGTTGACAAATCATAACTAGCTCTATTCCCTTTGTTGCTTTATACGAAATATATTTTAAATAATATATTTTTTAAATTAATAACACTTTGGATTTCATTTTTTGTTTAATTTCTTTTTATCTTAATGAAATAAGTGATACCACCTTTTGGTACATATCCCTATAAATACTGGCATGTAAATATAATATTTCTGATTTATTTGCTGTTTTATTAAATTCTATTAATTTTGTGGAAGACAATTTGAAGACATAGGATTATATGCGTTTGTTAAATGCACGTGAACACTCTTCTCTGAAAATACTACCATCCTCTGAACCTGTATTGTACACTGTGGTAGCCACTAGCTACAGGTGGCTACTGAGCCCCTAAGATGTGGCTAGTATGAATTGAGATGTACAGGAAGTATACAATACACACTGAATTTTGAAGACTTAGTTAAAAACAAAAACAGACCACAAAATATCTCAATAATTTTTTATGTTGATTATTTGTTGCAGTGATAACACTGGGTTAAATAAAATATCTTATTAAAATTATGCCACCTATGTCTTTTTTTCACTGTGACAACTAAAAAATTTTAAATTTCCTATGTGGCTTGCATTATGTTTTCAGTTGGTAATACTGGTCTAGATAAGGGAGGGCTGCCTCCTAACTCTGTAAAGGCATTGAAAGAAGAGACCATTTATTCTGTAAGATCTTGGCCTCAGTGGAGATGGAAACTGGCACTTCTGGGAGGAACGAAACTGATTACTGACTGAATTCTTTATTAGTCTTGGAGTTAGAATGCTCCTTAAGTCCACAATGGCGCCTACTAACTAAATTTTTGGCAGAAAAATAGTGCCATTTCAGCTACAGAATAAAATATTAAGTCCATCAAAAAGAACATTTGGTTGGAAGGAATAGAAGAGGGAGGCAAGAAATAATAAAGCAAGCCAAAACATCGATTGAACTTAACCTTTAAATAGAAAAAATAAACAATTGCCAGTTTGGTACCATTTAAGTGGAGAAAAGACAGCCACATAACTTGATTAATTATGCACTTACTGCCAAGAAGAAATCTATATTTCCATTTGTTTCCCCAGTCAGTGACCTGCTGAGGAAATTCTGTGGTTTAGCATAAACTAGACTTTTGTTCTTATAGCACAACTTTTGGAAATTCTACTTCTCTTTGGTAAGACTTTCCTCTTACTGGTACCTTAATAAATAGAAGCACTTCTATCACTATGTTTTTCTTTTTTACTCCTCTTGTCTGGGCTAATACTACACTCCCTGAGAATAAATTATTCAGCGGTGAATTCTCTCAGCATACCATCTAACGTTCTGGGAGAGAGCTTACCATCCACACAATACAGTAAAAAGTGAACCATGAAATAGAAGACCAATGACATAAGTAAAAGGTAGTTTGTTATTATAGTCAGAGAACTTTATTTTAAAATATCTCATCCAATAAAATGCAGAAAATTACCATGTCCAATCAGCCAAATTGAAAGCCTGGCTCCTGTCTTAACAATTCCTTGTTTGGTGACCACCTTCCATTCTTTTGAAACACAGGGGAGAATGGTTGTCATGAAAGTGTAATGCTTCTCCTGGAAATGCTAATCCCTGTTGCCACTTTATCATCCCAAGAACCCTCTAATGGGAATTTCATTAATATAATGATGGCATTCTTTTCTGGAGAGAAAAGATCTCCTCCGCGTTTGGAGAGATGATCTCCTCTGAAATAGTTAAAACTCTAAATCATTCTCAAGGGTCACAATACCTTGCTATGAGTCAGGCAATGACACATGTGGCCAGTTAAATGAAGAAAAAAAGTCATCAGACAGGATTATAGCTGTTCTGCAAATAGCTTGAGTCTATACCGATACCAATATTTTCTGATCAAAATAAATTCAATAAGCAGTACTTTCACATGATAAGTAACATAGGGGGTTGGGGTTTTTTGGGCTTACCTTTATTGGTTTATTATAAAGGACAAAAATTAAGAACAGTCAAATGGAAGAGATGTACAGAAAAATGTTTGGGGATGGGGGGAGGCATGCCCTGCCTTGGGTGCATCACCCTCTCAGCACGTCAATGTGTTTACCAATCCAGAAGCTTCAGAAGATAATAGCACATTTTTATATCATTACATACTTTAAAATTATGTTTGGCTTATCAGTATTTTTAACCTATTTTAAATCAAAATATAAAACTAACTTCTATACATCCATACTATCCACAGCTTCAACCTACATACCATCCTACTAAAGGGCAGTCAGTATAACCTCCAGGTACCTGAATTTCAGGACTGGTCCTTGTCCAGACAGAAAGCACATGCCTCTGGCCCTTTCTCCTCTGAAATATGACTTTTCATGTTGAGACTCTACTCTGGGTGGTCATACTTCTCCCTCTACCTGGATTAAGAGATTTTCTTTTGTGCTGTCTTGGTACCCTGCATGGATTCCTATTATAGCCTTTATTATGTTGAACTTGAAATTATCTTTTTATCCAGCTGTCACTTGAACTAAGTTCCCCTTAAAGTAGGGACGGTCTACCTACATCACCAGTACCTACAGTACTCAGACTGCAGATGGTGGTTAATGTATTGTTGAGCTTTTTACAAACAAATGCTGGCTAAATTAGATCCCTGCCTCAGGAGGAAATCTTTCTCCTATGTTCTTATTCATAGTGCTTTGTATCATGCTTCCAATAAAGAGTTCAGTAGAAGTGTTTCATAGGTGCATAAAATGTATGCCAATGCAACGAAAGGACTTGGAGAGTATAGGCAAAAGAAGGAAAGTAGTTACTTAGTGCTGATGAGTTCTTCTGATAAAGCCCTCAAAAAGCATTCAACCTCAGAGCAAGCAATGGACGGCATATGTAAATTTATGATTCCTGTAATTTGCCTCAGTTTGCATGTGCCTCCCAGAATGTGAATGTCTTGCTATACAGTGTGTGATTCTACTAAATATCTGTCTATCTAATCTATTTGGGATAAAGACCAACAAAAACCCACCTCACCCACCACCAGATAAACAGTCCTCTAATCCAATACATAAGAAATACTGCCTGATCATGAATATTGAAAAGTGGTATTTTGACTACCAATTTTACATGTTTTTATGAAAGATTTAGGGATGTTCAAAAGTAGTCAGACTTCACAAATTTTCTCTATTCCCTAATAGTGATTAGGAGCATAAACTTTTCATATCAGATGGATCTGAAGTCAACACCTGCTTCTATCACAGATTAGCAGTTGAACTGGGAAAGTTATGTAATATTTTTGGGCTCTAGTTTTCTAATCTGTAAAATGGGGATAATGATAGGGTTGTTGGGAAATTAGATGAAAAATTATATACAGAGAAGAGCTCATCTATAGATGTTACTAAATATTCTATTATATGCTGGGCACATTAATGGCAGTGCATTTAGCTACTGCCATTCTTATTTCCAATTGTCTTATTGCCCTGCTTTACTGACTTGCAATTGCCCTGCTTATTGCCCTGCTTTACTGACTTGAAACCCACTGAGCAATTCTTTCCCTGGTGATCACTTTACTGCAAAGTTCCAGTACCTCAGAGTGACAGTAATTTTCTTAAGTCTACATTATAACCAAATGGAACATTCTGGTAATTTTATTTAAATTCAAAGGGGAAATTTTGACTTCTGTAGTTATTAAGCATTCCCAGTATTTTAAAAAGTGGTTAAATGTCATTTGTTATACTTTATGTCATATTCTCCATAGGAACATTTTTTTATTATCTTAAAAATAGTTTCTTTCTAAAATTCTGAAAATAAATAAATGAACAAAAACCCCATCATTAAATTTCTCATTGGACCATTAACTAACTAGAATATGAAACACATTTCACAATCACTTTGGACTTTGCATATTATTGATCTGCAGGACTCAATACAAGAAAAACAGCTCTAAAGTAGACTTGGAGGGAGAAAAATGTTATTTTTTGTTTAAATCTTATACTAGTTACTCATCTCGTTCTACACTATACTCAGAGTAAGGACAATAATTTCTCATTTAATGAAAGTTTAATATTTTTAAAAACTTGAAATTTATCACTAGACATTATAATGTATAAAAATGTAGTCACAGATTGACTGTACTTGAAAATTCTTAATTATAGTTTTAAATTGGGTAAATGGTCATTAAGTTGGGTAATGGCCCCTTACAGAGGAATTGGTGATTGATACACAGTGACGTGAAGTTGCCATATTCAATATTGCTCTAATAAAGGATTTATCTTTGATCCATATTTCTAAAATTAATGACTGATTAGTTTACTTTAGTATAATACCTCATGGAGGCCCTATTCTCTGTTCTCAATTTTCTATTTTTAGAGACGAGCTTTAGCACAAGAACTATTTAAGTTTCAGGTTCATGCAAATTCCCAATGGCAATTATCTCTTATTTGCAATATTTCTAGTGTACACATTAGTTAGTTTCCTAATCCAGAGACATTTTTGACATCTTAGCATTATCCACTGCTGAACATGTGAAATTAACATAATATTTTTTCATATCTTTTGAGGAAAGACTACCTTTCATCTAAGGATCAGGTATAATGAGCATTTAGCTGAATGACATTCTACCTTACAGTCCAAAATGAACCCAATTTGAAGGTCAATTTCTTCCTTTCTTTCTTTGTTAATAACAAAATAACTCATTAGGTTTATGGTCAGATCATTAATGCAATCTCAATTATAGTCCTTCCAATTGGTTCAAATTGATAACATCCCATTTTCAAGAATCACTATCTGCAGAGAGGTTGTCAGATATCTCTATTCATGCTCATCAACTGTCCTGCTGTCCTGGTGTTGCAAGAGAATGGTAACTCCCTAGGAGAGGTTCACACAAAATCAGACTCATCTAGGTGCTAATTAAAAATGCAGTTTCTTCAGTCTTACACCAGAGGTACTGAATATAAATTTTTGAATGCAGAGCAAGAAAATCTACATTCTGAATGCAGAGCAATAAAACCTACATTTTAAATATTTCAAAGGTAATCATTTTCTTACGCACTAAGACATAACTGGTAAAGTCAATGGTTAGATCACCATATCAAGAAATACCCCATCAAATGTGTTTAACATGTAACTAATTGACCACCTATATTGGATCACATATTTTCAGGTCTGGGTTACAGGCAATACATATAGACTGGTTGGAAGTAGCCAGAGTAAAAGCTGTATTAACCATCAAGTTGAAGTGTTCTGCTCAGTTAAAACAACAGCACTGAAACTAGTTGAGGAGGAGAGTGATGCCTATTTTAGTACGAAGAGGTGAAACAAGCAAATGCTTATAAAATAAACAAGCCACAGTTTCCTGGAAACTGGCAGAATCACTTTTTGAAACGTGAGTGGTAGGGCAAAGGCAAGCATCAGTGTATAAGGAGGACTTAAGGACTTAAGCAGAACCTGCTCCCTGGAAGTCAGTTAGGGAAGGTAAGTGCAAACAACTGAGAAGCTGGAGAGCCCAGAGAGAGGAAGAGCTTTTTCCCTGAATCATTTTCCTACACATGACCTTCTCCGTTGCTTCAGTGAATACGCACACAGTTCAAAACATTTGCTTTCAATCTTTGTGGAATCGGCCTGACTAAACCAATCGTGGTCCTAGACCAGCAGCACAGGCCTCACATGGGAGCTTGTTTCATACACAGAATCTCAGATCGCCCACACACTGGTGGACTCAAGCCCGCAGGTTAACCAGATGCCCACGGGATTCATATTTCCATAAAATTCTGAGAGGCACAAATATAAAGAAGTTAGATCTGCCTTCTCACTACCTTGTGCCGCTACTCTTCTCTCTTCCAAGCATGTTCTCCTAATCTACTTTTCATTCTGCTTCCCAACATCTTATAAGAAACTTTCGTAGGGAACCAGGTTTCAGTAAACCCTCTCTCCTAAGAACATATATGAATTTTATTTAGACACTTCTACATTAATTTATATTTATGCTTTTCTTTTAATTGAGGAAAAATACTGTTTTTGTACATTTGTATCTTCAGCATTCAGCAGTGTGCTTGTCTTACAATTCATGATTTATGGAATTTCATGGATTTAAAAATCCAGATGATCTGGAAATCAAGTGATATGGTCAAAAACAGCAAATCTTCATAGAAGAGTATTAGGATGACAAAGAGGTCTATTGCAAATACTAACTCAATCGACACTGAAAAATTAGGAAAAAATATATCATTGCGATGATGATTGCTTTGTTTTCATTTCCAGTGATGTATCTGTTAATTGTTCACAGGCCTATTAAACTGGCATATGATCTAACAGTAGAATGCCAAAGAATCAGAATAAATTTCAATTTTTCCCTAATGTTTATTTTGTAAATTCAAGGGAAAAAATGAAATTATACTTTTAAATGAACAAATAAAGCCATATATGTCAAATGGAAATAACATGCCTTTATCATTTAAAAAAAATATTTCCCTTCTTTTCTTATTAGGTCTCCTGTGTAACTATTGCTGTAGTTAATATTTCTCTTCTGAAACTGCATAGCAAAAAAAAAAAAAGGCTAAATTATTCAATAACTGAAAACTTAAGAGCTGGAATGACTTATACATCTAAATTATAAATTTTATTTTAAATAATATGTGAGCTTATGCACAGAGTACTATAAAATGTCAAATTCCCTCCTGAGAATTCTTCCTCAGGAAAATAATTGTATTACAGCGCGATAGTAATTTAAAAGGACCAGCCATTGGATTAGAAGCAACTTTTATTGTTCTTTTTTCCTTTTAGTTTCTACAATAAACAAGCATTTCTATTTTAATAACATGTTTTAAGTGAAATGCAACAAAAAGTATCCTCTAAACACCAGCAAATATTCATTAGACTACACAATGTACAATAAAGACACAGTTTTGAGCTATGGCTACACAGTCTATGAATGTGATTATTTTGCTTCTTTAATGACAAAATCAGTCTGATAATTGTCAGATTAGGAGGCACTTTGTCAAACCATGTTAAATGTAACTAGTTTAACTGACTTTATTGTTTTAAATCTATCTGATTAAAAAGCATTTTTACTTTAGTTTTTAAAATATTTAAATGTCAGGGTGAAAAAAATAGTACAAGAGGACTTATAATAAACAGTTGTTCTTTCATCATCTTCTTCCCACCGACGCCAACCCTACGCTTCCATTTTAATCTTTGATGGTTATTTCAGTAATAAAGTGTAAGCTTAAACTACTATTTCCTAATTTACATAAAACCCTCCTGCTATGTAAGGTGATAGTTTAACTTATGTCTCACCTCCTTTTTCTTTCCTCTTCTTCCTCATTTATATAGTTTGTCTGAGGTCTTGTATAATCAAACCTCTATTATTACTTCATGTTCCATTTACTTTCCACATTATCACTTGGCATTCTATTATGTAAGATGAAAATATTAGCACACTTACATTTTCTCATTCCTTTCATTTGCTAGTTTTTATGAGATGGACCCACTCTTTTTCATTTCCAAAGCGTATGCATATTTATGTGCATACATGTATTTAAAATTTTTTTGCCATGCCTATGTTTCTCTTGATCAAACTTTTTAGAGTTTTTACTATTTTACTGGTATTTTTAAAAACTGGGTTCTGAATGTTTTGATCATCTCCATTGCGTCTTTGTTGGTTTTCATAGCATTCTTCCCTTTGATGGTAGTAATTAGGATTTTTTTTTAGTTGTCTTCTATTTACTATCAAATGTCTCCTTCCTTCCCTGTCAATTGTGTTTTCTTTCTTTGGTTGGCTTATACAGGTATTTCTCATTCTGCTGGTGACCCTTTGATATCCACGTAAGAATAGGAATAGTGTTATTAATGCTAGTATTCTCCCATAACCAGCCCTAACGTGGAGTGTCAGGATTTGTGCTCTTGTCAAATCTCTCCTCTTACTAAGAAGATGGGGAAATGCCATATGCGTCGGCAGGGTTTGATAACCAGCATGAATTCAGCAGAGAGAGAGAACTAGCCATTAGATTATTTACTCTCAAAATTGTAGAATAAAGAGTTTTATTCTTTGATGTCTATGCTAACAGTGGGAGCCTTAGTTCTCCACAGTCTGCAAGATATGTTTAGTGTAATGTCTTCTGGTTTCTGCTCAGGAGAAAACACCAGGATGTTGGCAGCTGTTAGTGGAATAACTAGGGGCTGGGAGAGGGATGATGAGGAGTAGGAGAGGAAAGCCCTAGAGCAGCTGTTTCATAGGCAGGTTTCCAATGAATTTCCGTTTGTCCAGCCCCTTTCTCAACTAATCACCCAGCACTGTGGACACCAAGACTGAAGTCTTTCTACAGTTCATTCATTGGAGCTCCCTCCCACATTATTTTGGCTAGCATCTCATTAACATGATTCTGTTCTTTTTGCACTTATTACCAGGCTTCCGTCAACTTCCTGCCTTTTTTAGTGTGCTGAAATACACTCATGGACCTGTCTTATTCTTTTGGCTGCTGCTATGGATTTACTTTGTTCTTTTCCCAATTACTGTTACAGCTTAAGAATTATGTTAGTTCAAATGTATAGGTTGAGAAACATTTAATTCAGAATGCTACTAAGAATCTAAATAAGATTTAGAACTCCGTGGTAAAAACTCTTTCACATCCTAACAATGTAATGCCATAAGTAACAATAATAATAATCCTGATAACTTCTACACACAAAAAATTAGTATGTATTCCCCCAAACTGGGCTGGGTGTGGTTTTCCTTCTTTCTCCAGGGTGCCTCTTGGTATGGTTTTTATGTGATTATTATGCCAGCAAAAATGCAACTGTTTATAGGTCATGTTAAAAAAATACGTCCAGCTGAATCTAAGGGACACATAGCTAAGCATTCTGTATTTAGAATAGACAGAATATATTTTAATCACTATTTTGTATGCTTTTATCATGCAAGACAATGGATTATACGTTTCACATGTCAGAGGTTATTTAATATTGACCACACTCCAATTACCACGTGTTAGAATATTTGCTCTCTTTTTACAAATGAGGAAACTGAGACTCAGACTTATTAAGTAATTGTATCTGTTAAGCTTCTAATAGTAGTGGCTCCTCAACGCTACAGCTTGGGCAGCTATGGAGAAAAACAAGGCTCTACGGCTAGAGCTGACTCTGGGGAACTTACAGCCAGGCTGATGAGACAGAATTGAGGCAATGGGAGCCTGAGCTCCAACGAGAGCAGGGTGTGATCCCTCATCCTGTTCCTGGCTATGGTTGTCATGGAGTCAAGCTCCTAGAAAGGGAAGCAAGGCTTCATCCTGGACCACAATGATGTTATTCAGATGATGAAAATTCATGCTCTCGACAGACCATCTCACGGCAGATATATTTAATCTAGGCATGCAAATTTTCTGAGCAAAACAACAGAGTGGAGAGACTGATTACACCCAAACCTGACATCTCTGGACATAGGGACTGACACAGACACAAAGACCAGTCTAGCAACAAATAATCTCAAACTAATCTGAACACACTGATTGTCCAATCTGCACCTTCCCCAGCACCCAGCACTCTAGAAGCTCCCTGCCTTGCCTACAGTGCCTAGGCTTCCAACCCCTGCCCTCCTCGCCAGGAAAAGTAATCTGGGCTGAGGTCATCTTCCATATGCAGAAGGTGACTGTCCATGCTCTGCTATATAACATACCTAGGCTCATCTGGGCAGTTGTGTGCATGTGCTCATTCTAGCCAGCACCCAGTGATCTCCTGAATAGCACAACTGCAAATTTATAGTCTCGTGACAGGTGATGGAACATAATTTTATTTTCAAATATGCATGCATTTCTGAACATTAACTTTATTTAAAATTAATCTTAAATTTCTAAATTGTTAACTGTCATATTTTGAAGTTACATGTCTATGTAATGTCTATTAGAATTCTGTTAATTTTGACTGTTTTAAAAACAGATTTTTTTTCCAGCAGAATCTGCTTCTACCTTTCAAAACATGCATTTAATGTGTTGCTCTCTTAGACTTTTATTATTTTATATTGAGAAAAAGATCATAAATTATATTTGAAAAATGGAATACAACTCAGCACTAAAAAGGAATGAACCATTGATGCACAAGGCAGCTTACATGAATTTCAAGGGCATTAAGCTAAAGAAAATAAAGTCAAACTCAAAAGGTCACGTAATGCATGATTCTATTTATATAATAGTATTGAAATAACAAAATTATAGAAATGGAAAACAGATTAGTGGTAGCCAGGGATTGGCAGTGGTGGGAAGGGGATGGGTATTATAAAGCAGTAGCACAAAGGATATTTGTATTGATTGTGATTATTTTTTATCTTGATTGGTTTGCTGGTTACAGGAATCTCCAGGTGATGAAATGACATAGAACTTTATACACATATTGCACCAATGTCACATTCCTGGACTTGATACTGTATTCTAATTATGTCAGATATAACCATTGGGGGAAAGTGGGCTAGGACTCTTTTGTACTACCTTTATGACTTTCTATGAATCTGTAAATACTCGAATAAAAGAGGTTTAAAAAAAAAGAAAATTGAAAGAAACATTTAAATAGAAAAAAGTACATTATATTTAGAAAAAAAATACAATTGGCTAGTACAATGTATGTTTGCTTGATACAACTACTAGAGAGACAGCACAGCCTGCTGGTTAAACACATGAACTCTGGAGGTCGATGACTTACAAGCTTTGTGACTCCGGGCAAATTTTTTAACCTCTCTGTCCCTCAGTTCCCTTATCTATAAAATTTACGTAATAGAGGTACCTACTTTGTAGGGTTGACATGAAGACTAAATGCATTTCAATTTGTAAGGCATATAAGCAGTGCTAAGAACATCATAAGAGGCTTGTTAGGTATGTAAAAATATAGACAGTAATATCGTTACTATAAGAGTTTAAATAATTAATACAACAAATATGTATTGACTGCCTATTATTAGGCAGACACTATTCTAAGTGCTGGAGATAGAGCTGTTAAAAAAATAAAGCCCCTGGTCTCTTCCTGGAATTTACATTCTAGAAGAAAAGAAAGAAAATAAGCAAATTAATAGGTGATATAATAGCAACCTAAGTTAAAAAATAGAAGAATACAAGGAAAGCTTGGCAAAGGTTAGAGAGTGGCGGAGGCTACTGTTTGGGTACAGTGGTCAGGAAGGTGCCCTCTAAGGAAAAAACATCTATCTTGAGCTGAGATAGTAATGAGGTGAGGGGATAATGAGGCAGGCGCACGATTGATGTGTCCAAGGAAGAGACTGGATTCCAGTGTGGCTGAAGTGGCATGAAAGAGGGGAAGGTAATGAAACAGAGGTAGTCAGAACCGAACCGTTGAGGCCTTTAGGGCATGGTGTGGACTTTAGGTTTTATTCTGAAATGGGAAGTCACTGGAGCATTTTGAGCAGGAAAATGAAATGACCTCATTTGTGTTTTAAAAGAAACACACTATATACCTTATCACCAGCAGATTGTAAGGACGCAAGAGCAGCAAAAGGCAAATGAATTAGTTTTCTATAGCCGCTATAAAAATTGCCAAACCTGGCACCTGAAAACATCAAAAATTAACTATCTTACAGTTTGAGAGACCAGACGTTCAAAATTAGTTTCCCAGCCTAATATCAAGGGGAAAAATCTTTTTCCTTGCCTTTTCTATCTTCTTGTGGTCACTTGCACTCCTTAGCTTGTGACCCCCTTTCCTCCCATCTATCCAAAATGTTGCTTTGATTGTCTCCTACTTCCTTCTTTGACCTTCTTGCTTCTTGCCTATAAGGACCCTTGAGATTCCATTTAGGTTCCACTTGCATAATCCAAGATACTCTCTCCATCTCAAGACCCTTAATTAAATAACAGCTGTAAAGTCCCTTTTGGTATATGAGGTAACATTCACATGTTCCAGGAATTAGGACATGAATATCCACGGAGCCATTATTCAGACCACCACAGTACAATTCTTAGAGAGCTATTGCAAAAGTCCAAGTCAAATGTAGGTGGCTTGAGTCTGAAGATAGTGGAGGAGGTGGGGACCTATTCAAGATAAATTATCTTTGGAATGTGCCTTAAAAATGACAGCAAAGTTATAGTGAAGTCATAAGTCTTTGGTCCACAGGATCTGGAGGTGTATTTTTGTTGTTCGTTTGTTTGTTTTAGGGAGGCTAAGAAACAATGGTCTAGAAGAGGAAATGAAAATTATCCAAGACAAAACTCCACCTCCAGTGGCATGTGTGAGGCAAAGAATAGCCACCAGTTGAGAGGGATGAATGGGATCAGGATTCTTGAAGTTGCCAGGTTTCAATTAGAGCAAAAACATAAACAAATGATAAGGAAGAAATTGAGTATTGTGTGGACGCCTCCTGGAGAATGGGTGCAACTCCTCTTCCAACACATACATCTAAAATTTGTTTGGATGCCCAGACTATGCCATACATGCACCAAGAGTTTATGAAAAAGTTTACTGCTCGTACAATGGGACTTTCTGGAGAGAGGTGAACAGGCACCCAAGATCCTTAACAGCTTAAGTGAAGAGAGTGGTGGTGGCATTAGTATATGCTGTGGGAAAAGGTTGCTGTTAGGTAACAACTCCCATGCCTGCCCTGGGCTTTGCATGGCTTGAACTTCCATGCCGGTGCCAAGGGATGGAGCACCTGGGCTTTTCCATCATCTTGTCAGATGTGGTGCAAAAGGGGAAGGTGGAGTTGTGGGACCTGAAAGCTGGCAGTGTGAAGTCAGACTTCAATTATACTGAGGATACAGGAAATATTGCCAGTGACAGGCCATGGGTTCCATAGGGCACAGTGGAACATCTACTGCCAGGGTCTCATTCGTGGTAGTCTGAGTCAATTTAGGGGACATACAGACAGAGCCATGAAGATAAAGTGTGATCGGAAAAGGCTGAGCTTCTTCTGGTAATTGTGATAAATTGGGATGCAGAGCATACTGGAACTAGTTCTAATTATGACCTCTATTGGAAATGATAATAATAATAACTGCCCTATAGCCTGTACTACAATCAAAATGACAGTATTTTTTTCAAATTTAATTTGTTAATCCTAAACAGCCTATTGATGTATGTATTTCTCCCCTTTTAGAACTGAGGAACTTAGGATCAGAGAGATTATTTATCCACGGTTTTATAGCTGGTAAAGGTCAGCTTTGGGAACCCAAACCAGGAAAGTGTGATTTTAAAGGCTATTCCCTTTCAATCACGCCACGCTGCTTTCTTCAGATGGGAGTAGCTAAAATTTACCATATGATTTCACCTAGTAATTTCCATTCACCTAGTAGAGAGGCATCTTGGTTGAACAATTTGCTAATATTGATTTGATTCACCTAGGAAATTCTAGCCTGAAGAATATATTTTCAAAATGTTTCTTGTTGCTCTCTAACTGATGTCAACATATCTGAATTACAAGTGAAAAGGCAATCACAATCCATCATCTCCAGATATTCTCACGTCATGTAGCTACTGACTTTGACAATTACCAGATCCACTCCTTGTATCGGTTCCTCCTCTAATTACATATACAAAGACAAGAGCTGATAGTAAATTCTTCACTGTTTTCTGTTGAAGGTTCCATTCTGCAATGATTTATCACATATCAATTTTAATTCTTGTTGACCTAAAGTTTGTCACGCACCATTTCTATTCTGTTGTACTTTTGGGTGAATGAAAAATGCTTCTAAACACCTTTATTTAATTTTTGTTGTTGTAGTTGTTGTTGTAAACATGAGAAGATGAATGTCTGTGATTTCAGGACTAAGAGTGAAGGCCTATTAAACTCCATATGCAATCAGTAACACCATCTCCAATGATGTATAAATTGTTATGATTTTGAGTTGACATCTTGCTGAATCTGAATGAGCCGTAGCCCTATGTACAATGTCACTTTTAAAAACAGGTTTCATATATCTGAACACATACACTGCACAAAGTGGAAAAAAATGGTCCTATAAAAGCAGTAAAATAAGCACTTAACTTCGTCACAAAAAGATATTAGAGAAAGGCCTGACGATTACTATATTCGAGTCAATTGTTTTTTTTTCTCTTCAATGTGAAAAATGGTCACTTACAGTAAATACATTTAGAAAATAGCTTAGAAAATGTGAAGGCCCCACAAAACTATTTAATCAATATTGAGAAAGTCACTCTAAGAATTATGGATAGATTGAGAAAAGAAAGTTGCCCCAAATAATGATGTATGACAGATTATAGAGTTAATTATACTTAAAAATCAAAAAATGAACAGAAATAATTATACTTAAAAATCAAAAAATGAACAGAGTTAATTATACTTAAAAATCAAAAAATGAACAGAAATATTTGGGGTGCTTCTCCAATGAGACTGAGATCTTTTTAAAGCCTATGGCCGCATCCATTTCATTTTTTGTTTTCTCTACAGTTTTTGTTAGAAGATTGATTAGAGATAGTAATCAGCATTTTCATAGTTTTGTACATTTGACAAAAAATATTCATCTCTACTGTCTCATATTAGGAAAGAATGATCCTGATCTTCACCTAATAGCTTAGATAACTAAGCTCTGAAACGAACAGATTGGCTCAAGGTCACACACCAATCTGAGACAGTAACAGAAATCATTTACCCCAAATTCTGTACTTTTCTTCTATATTATTCTGTGAATTATGGAAGCAGAAATGTTTTATTCAATATAGATATACTGCTGCTAGCACATAAAGCAGGTATATAGTAAATATTATTGTGTGATTACAGAATATTTTGTGTTTTGATAATATATCAATAAAGAAATAAGAAAAAAGACATCTCAAAGTCATTGCACATACTGGTACATTTCACGTATAATTTATAATCATAAAACACAGGAACTGATTCATGGCTTACATTTATGTTTTAAAGTTCCCTACCTGAATGTCAGACACTAAGTCTTCTCTTTCTCTTTTCTCATCTACAACACCAAGAATTATGTCACATGCACAGTAAGTGCTTATTGTTGTTAAAGAACATTCAGATTCAGGGCCAATATGAGTGTAAATGCACTAATGAATAGTGATCTAAAAAAAATGCCATTAGAATATCATGATAATGTACAATGCCATAAATATTCCACTTTTATTCCCTGAAGAAATTGAGACTAGCTTAGAGACTGAAAAATAGAGGTAGATAATTTTTTCTTAGGCCAGCATACTTTTTTAATTTAATTAAGCCAGCATGTAATAACCATAAGATACTACTTAAATTTGGATTTTTAAATTCTCTGGAATCCTGGAAAATCTGGCTCTCCATTACCAAATGGCATTATCCAGCTGGTCATGAAAATCAGCTTGCTCATGTGGGCAACTCTTTTACTCTCTTGTTTGCTGCTTTCTCTGACTGGATCAGACCAGTGTCTGGTCTGGCCCTTGACACTCAAGTGTTTTACCTGCCTGGTCCTTGTAAGCAAGTGAGTTTGTAATTTTATGCAAGAGAGAAGTACTCCTTGACTCAGATTTAAAGGGAAGCCTGTAGTAAAAGGAAAAAAAAAAGAGGACTAGTTTATTTTTTAAACTTAAAGAAATGAAACAAGTATCTCAACGGGAATACAATTCTACCTCATTCTATTCATTTTCAAGCTGTTTTCCAAGATCTATATCTCATCTGCTTCCTACTTCCTCCCAGGAAATCAGTACAACTCTAAGTAAATCTGCATAAAGTACTAACATTTAAAAAATGATAATACAGAATTGTAAAGAACAGAGACAAAGAGTTTGGAAGAGATACCCTGCACACGTCCTTAAATTTTCTTAAAAATCACTAAAGCATTCCTTGAAATAAATGTTTGTGGTTAGCTTAGCCCTCCACTTTCCAACTTCTGTTGCATGATGGTCAATGAAACTTCAGCATTAAAGTTAGTGTCATTTTAATGATTTAATGTATTTAAATTGCAAATTTTAAATTATGGATTATTATTAATTCTTAGTGACACAGATTGAACACTTACATCAGCGGTTCATGTTTATGATATTGTTCAATTCATTAAATATCTCAAATTGCATGTAGTACTTTATAGAACTTGGAACTTATTTTATAAATATTCTGAAAACTATAAACAGAACATATTATTTTGAAACTGTCCATATAGGCAGTAAAAACTTTAATGTTTGGCTTATAAAAAATGTGTTAGTTCTCAAAAGGTAGAGCTAAAATTTCATTCCTCTTAATAATTTGCTCTCAATGTTACTACCATGTTGACTTACCCACAGTAGCTACAGCGTCTGCCCAACTGCAAAAAGCAGGAGCCACTAGGACGCAGTTTTTGACTCTAGGTGAGCACAAGATGTATTATGACAAGTGTGTTAAGAAAATGGGATTGCCACAATATTAAAGAAAAAGTTTATTACAGATAATTGCTTGCTTTGTTTATGCTGCTTCTGTAGAGCTAGGATAAGCAATTTAGGTTACAGAGATTTATAACTGTTTTCATGAAGATGTATGAAATCCCAAACTTGCAAGCTTTCTTAATCCACCTATAAATCATTTTATACATTTAACTTCTTCCTGTATAAATTTTACAGGACCATATACAGGCAGAAAGTTTAAATTACTACATGCTTTCTGAAGAGAGAGCTATCTCTGGATTTTTTTTCCACATGTTTCCTATCTAATACATGATATAAATTCCAAGAGTTCAGCTGTAAATAGTTAACAAATGCTATTTTATTGCTCAAACATCTGCAGCTCTCAGGTACTAGACAGACTATCTTTGAGATAGATCTATCTCAAAGTTGGGTTTGTCTACACTGCATGAGAGACTATAATATGTCCCATAAATCTCAAAAATAACAAATTCTAATCCAAGATCAGACCAGTATATTATTATCATAAAGATTTGATCTACAAGTGGGACATGACTGACTTTCAACTTGCATACTTGAACTAAAATCATTATTATACCTATAGTCCTGTGCATTGCTAGATGTAGAAAACAGTGGTTCCAATTTCCTGGAAACTTTTAGACAGTTTTCCTATCTTGGTTTACTAAAGGGAGGCCATTGGATCCTAGGATATTGTGACAGGTCCTAACCGTGCTCAAGGAAAAACATTCTCACAGTCAGATTTATGCTGGTAACCTAATCTTTGAAAACACCTTACCTTAGGCCCCAGGGAAGTTGTATTATTATTTTACTACTGGGAGTTCCAGCAGTTCTGATAATTCTATGGAACTATCAGACTTATTCTATGTGACTATCTGCCTGCACGTGACTTGATATAAAATGGGCAAGTTAAGTAAAAACACAATATATTTTGTTCATCTTGATTTGTTTACTGGGATTGGGGTAGCGGGGGTAAGGAGGTGGTGATAGGCCTAATTAAGTATAGCATATATATTTATGACTCTTTTTCAAGCAGATATTTTAACTACCTTGTTGACCAAACATATTAATAATCAGAATAAGACTGAAAATCAAATTTGAACTCCTTGGGAAATCCTGTGGATTTGACTTATCTTCCAAAGTAATGAATCTAGGGCATGCAGTTTTGTTCAGATGGGCTCATTGAAATGGGGCTTTGATATATTTACCTGGTGTCTTGTTTTTTCTCCATCATCAAGAACTTCTTGGGAAAATGCAATTTCCTTTTGGCACAATTGCAACACTTTATAGGGGATCTATCTCCATTCATTTCTTCTATCTTTTCTTTAGAGAAACAAAGCTTTCACACTGTGAACAATTTAATTTATGAAGAAGAGCATGTCTGTTCATGCAAATACACAAATTAGGAAAGTACTTTTATATTTGACTGCACTACGAAAAAGGTTATTATATATAAACATTAAAATACCTATTGCAATTGCAGTCAAGCCTTTAAAAAGAATCAAATTTTTAATGTTTCTGCTTTAAATAGGTAAGTTTAATCAATTATATATGGGTTGCAATGTAAATTTTTTATTTTAAAATATCTTTGGGGAATGATTTATGTCAGAAAAGATTTTTTGCTATCTCTTCCTTAAATGTTTCCCACATATAAATTATTTAATAAATTTGATTCATACTGACCAAGCTCTTTGTAGGTATATGGCATATCCATTGATGGAATATTAAGCCTTATTAAGTCTACCTCTTAAAACAGGAAATGACATTGACGACTGCTTATAAAGTATCAGTCTAATTCATTTGAGAGGCCGATAAAAATTTTAGAAACTCCTTTAAAAAGTAAATACTAGATCTGCTTTATGCATGCACATGTGAGTGTTTGTGTGTCCAGTTTTAAGGATCCTTCTATGCTTGGATAAGTTTGCACAGAACCAGGAGTTTAACAATCCAGTTAGCTATGGAGCTGCCCTGAGCAAGTCATTTAATCATTATTGGCATCATCTAGAAAATGAGAGAGTGAGTTACTAAGTTTCCTTTGGACTCCAAAATTCCATGAACCTATGTACTTTAAGGCAGAGTTTTTCCAATTATAGTGTACCTCAGAATCAATGAGAAGGCTTATTAAAATATCAATTGCTGGGCCCCACTCCAGAATTATGGATTCAGTAGTTCTGGAGATGGGCCATGAATTTGCATTTATGACAAGTTCCAAGGTGATGCTGATATAGATCTGGGGACAGTGTTTTGGGAACCAATACGCTGAAGATCGACTAAAGTGTTAACTTACCAACACACCAGAGTTTCACAATCGTGAAGTTAATGGAAGGTAAAGTTATCTGATTTCAACAAGTAGATAAGGGACAGCTCTTCACTAAATTTAGTGCCCTCCCCCCACTTAATGAGCAATATTTATGAACTAAATATATCTTCAAAAGTATCTCCTACATATAAGAGATCTTATAGTGTAATTGCGGACTCACCTATATATTCTTAATACCCCCAGTAGAAAATGATATTTAATTAAAGATAAAAAGAAAGATAGGTAGATAGGTGTGTAGGTAAAGAAGTGACAACATTCTTCATGTTGCCACTGAATATACTACGGTCCATAAAGAAATTTTAATTTTATTTAAGATACTATAAAAAAAATTAGAGTTAAGTGCCTCTCCATTACTGCACTTCAGGTTACCTGTTGGGACACTCAAACAAGTTACCTGTGCTAAAATGGTACCACAGTTGGTTATCAACTTGCATTTTAAAGCAGTAAGTTAACAAAATTGTATTATGTTTATTGTCATCAAATATAACAGGCAACATTAATCTTCTAGAATTTAATTTTACTTGAATTTTAATTCTATTCTCCACTGCCATAGGAATTTATAAAAATTTTTTCACACTTGACTTTATATTCATGAAAAAATGATATGCTGCTGTACTAAAGTAATTTTCTAGTTGATAGTTTTAGTATCACCCTCTTATTTTTCAACATTTTACATGTAATAAAAGTTCTAGGCTACTAAATTTTGACTTACTTTAGCAAAAACATGATGCCTCAAATATTTCCCTAACAAGATAATCAATTCAACTAGTAACACTACCACCATAAACACAAATACTTCCCAGTTATATGCCAATATCTTATTAGAAATAATGACATTACTTAATCTAAATTTAACACTGATTAATTTTGAATGCGGTATTACAGTAGCTTGGTTGCTTTAGCGACAAGACTAATTGCAGAAAAAACTGAATTCTAACAGGATGAGAACTGGGTTTTACATTAATAACAATTCTGTTTCAAGAAGCTCTTTCATTTCATCTCATAAAATTTTACGTAGCATGTACACTGTACCAGTCCTTGAAAAGAGAAAGTTAGTTCTAGTATCTTGAACTAAAAAAAATTACAATATAGTAAGTAAAAGACAAAGGCAAAGAAACTATTAGAATTTGATGATAACATGTAGCAACAAACATGCTTATAGTAGAAGAATATCTCAGAAATGGATTAATGTCTGGGCGTGGGAATGGCATGTTTCACAAAAAGATTGATAGTTGATTGTTTTAAGTAACTTTTTGTTTGTTTGTTTGTTTAAGATTTGACAAGAGTCATAGCAAGGACTCTCCCATGGAGAGAAAATAGATGTTCATGGTCATGATGGTATAAAGAAAGCATGCATGTTCAGGGAACTACAATTTTGTGATGATATAGGGTGTAATAAGATATGAATGTCAAGAAGGAGGCAGGAATCATGTCAGGAAGGGCCTCTTCTGCCTTATTTGGGAGATTTATGAAAAGGGATCTCACCAAAGAGTTTGAAGCAGGTGAGCTTGAAACAGTCCAGTTAAAAAGATAACAATATATAGAATAAATGAAAGGGCAATGAGTTTGTGGATAAAGAAATTAAGTAGGCTCTTCAGAAAACTACTTGAAAAACAATAAGCATTTGATCTAAAAAAATGAGAAACAGAATAAAGATTTCCAAAATACTAAGAAAATTAGTGGCTGATCAGATAATGGTGGGCAAAGAGTCACAGTAGTCTATGGTGAATCCCAGATACTTTCCTTAGATGACCAGGAGAATGTTGATGCCAGTGTCTCAGGATACTGGTAGAGGAATGGATTAGAGAGAGTTTATTCTTATGTAACTGGCTATACTGAACCTAGGGGCCAGTTTAATATTGAACTAGAAGTATTTAATTAAAAAGTGGACATATAGGTAGGATCATTGGAGGGGTTGGGGTCAAAGATCAATATATGATACTGATCACAATACAGAAAATAAAGCATGAATGTGTGCACAGTAATAGATTAACAAGAGAAGATGGGCAAGAACGGAACCCTGAGAACAACATATAAGGGCAGGATTATAGGTGCCTCAAAAGAAAAGGAGAAGCATTCAGAAAGGAATCAGGAAAGCCTAAAAAAAAAAGCCAGGATGGAAAATTTTTGAATAAAAAATCTTTTCTTTCATTCATTTATTAATTCAGCATATATTGAATAAATATTTACTGTATGCCCCATTACTCTCCTGGGGTTATACAATACACAACACAATCATGATTCCAACCATCATGGAGACTGCTGTTCAATGGGAAGGAATAACAGTTAAGAAAAAAAAAAAAGTAATAATAATAAAGCACAAGGTGTAATGTGAGCTCACAGGTTAAATTCCTGACCTACCTTGTGGGAGATCAGAAAGGTTTTCCGGAGAACGTAACTTTTAAGTCAAAACCTTAAAGGCTGACTAATGAGTAACCCAACAATAAGGACAGGAAGTGTACTCCAAGCAGACTGAGCAGCAGGTGTGAAAGCCCAGAGGTGAGGGAGACCATGGCATGTTTAAGAATCTAAAAATTTGTATGACAGGAAAGTAGAATGGCTGAAATGGGATTGAAGCTCTCATCTTACTTGATTTGTAAGGAATAATTGATGCTGGTGACCATTTTCTCCTTGAAACACTATCCTTAGCTTCTCTGATATCACACTCTTTGCATTTTTCTTCTAACTCTCTGCACTCTTACTGTCAATCATTTTTTATCATGTCACCCTCCTTTATAAAGCCTTTAAATCAGTCTTCACTGTACACCACCTCTCCG
The DNA here is from genome assembly GCF_964270905.1 of Leucopleurus acutus. Lineage (NCBI taxonomy): Eukaryota > Metazoa > Chordata > Mammalia > Artiodactyla > Delphinidae > Leucopleurus > Leucopleurus acutus. Next base: position 29,213,038 of record NC_139149.1, read on the forward strand.
CATAATCTCATCTACTCCCACAACTTTCATTGGCATCGCCATCACCATTATACAACCCTCCTATATGCTTTTCTGTAGTCCAGATTTCTCTTCAGAGCTCCAGACACAATCGTCCAACTGCCAACTTGGCATCTCCCTTTAGGTAGTTATCATCTCAAATTGAACATATACAAAATGAAACTGATCTTTTGTGCCAAATCTCGCTTATAGCCACTACTCTTCATCTTAGGAGAGGTTCAGCCATTCAAACAGACATGCATCACAGATATACGGCAGACATTCTTGAGCTCATCACTTTCCTTAACTTACATCCAAGACTATAAGGGTAATTTATAATAAAAGTAGTTTGAAGTATTTGTCTTTCTGTTTTTCTTTTCTCCCACTTCAAGCAAGGCTTTTTCATCCCTCAAGAATGTTTATTCCAAGACTGAAAGCAGACTTTTATTTAAGATGATGGTTCTGTCTTTGATAACAGCTTAATTGTGGTTTCAGACTAAAGAGAGGTCAGCACTTTGAGGTAGAAGAAAGCACTACCAAGGATGTGAATTTTCTGAGAGTAGATGTCCCAGGAAGGAGGTGGGAACTTAAGTAAGGTACAAAAACAAGAAGTGGAACTCTGGGATTGTACAATAAAAATAGAAAATAAGCTTTTCAAATTAAGATTAGAGGTAGCTCTAAACACATGTGTTTGGTATGATTCTTAGTCTACAAATTTAACCATGAACCAGAAGTAGCCTCTCTGTATTCCATACCCCCTCACACATACACACACAGCCACGCACTGACAGGTTACCTCAGTATGTTGTAGCTCACACGATGGGGAAAGGGATTCTAATCTCCAGTCTTTTGCCATCAATTCTCACATCCTCACTGCACTCAATTTTCTCAACTGATTTTCAAGGTTCTATAAAATTGGGCTAGAATACTTGTAGGCACCTGCGACGTGCCAACAAATGAGCATCTTATTCTAGAAACACACTTGAAAATATCACCTATTATAGCGAGTGATGGTGGTTTTGTTTTCATTTTGTGAGACTCCTCTGAAAGATAAATAGTCCTAGATATCCTAGATGAATACATTTGCTTATGGGTGTATAAGAGGAGGTACTTAATGGAAGGGAAGCTATGTTACAAAAATATTTTTATCCTCTAATTTGAAGGCCCATATATAATCAGTCTTGAAATATTTATAACCCCCTAGTAACTGAGTGACCCAACCATCTGTCACTGAACACAGTCTTGATATAATAATAGGCTGATGCTGATAGAGGAGAACTTCTAAGCTTAAAAGTCCTTTAACTGATGTATTATGTCTACTCGAGAGTTTTGGGAAACTAGAACTCTGACCACATGCTATATATCTTTTCCTTCTTTTTTTTTCTACTTGTATTTAAGTTTCAACAGCTCAGACCTAGAATCAAGGTCAAATCTTGATCATTTCTGTCACTATTTTTGTGACCTAGAGTAAATTACCTAATTATGTGAACTTCATTTTTCTTTTTCCATTAAGTTGTAGATGATCTCAGGGACCCTCTAATTTTCACCATTTTATGATGTAGTATATGTATGTATATGTATATATAAATAAATAAATATATATATATATAAATATATTTCTAATTGCTTCACTTTTTGTATGTTCGAAGAGTAAGGTCCATTCAAAGAAAAATCAATTAAATATGTTTGAGACAAGGATCATATAAGTATTTACTTTTTCCTCATATATGCAAGAATATTTATGACTAGGGGCAGGCTTGTTTTTTCAAACATCTGTGTCATTACTGTTCTCGTTATCTATTGCTGCATTACAAAATATTCCAAAATTAGAAGCTTAGAACAATGATTATGTCTTTTTCTCAGTTGTCCACAAGCTGGGCAGTGCTTATCAGTGTTCTTTGTGGCAGTAGCCAGGGCAACTTGACTGAGGCTATTTGATCTACTTCCAAGACTTCTCCCCCCATAGAGGGCAAAATGGTACTGCTGTTGATTGATAGTCAGACTATCAGCTGGAGGCTTTGATTCTTCACCATGTAGGGTCACTCCAGGAACTGCTTGGGCTTCCTCACAACATGGTCACTAAATTCTAAGTGTAAGTATTCCAAAGGGAACAACTTGGGAAGTAAACATTTCAAGAGGCCCAGGCAGAAGCTTCATGTCTTCTTGAAGACATGGCATCAAGAGTCCCAGAAAGTCACTTGCACTGCATTCTTTTGGTGAATCAAGTCATAAAACCAGCCAAATTCAATGGAGGAGTCCAACTACTCTAAATGAGAAAAATAATAAAGTCTGTGCTATCTTTAATTTACTGCAGACTGTCTCCCTCAAGACACTTTATTAAGAACTGCTAACTAAGGCCTCTGTCTTTTCCTTCAGTTACATTTTCCATCTAGGTAGACTTAATGATGATTTGATTAGGTTTATATAATTTCCTGTTTCCACTGTAATGAGATAGACATAAAAATCATTAATTATAATTTGAAATGCTGAATTTAAAAGTAGAATGAGATATATACAAACAGCTGTGGAAAGACAGGAAAGGCATTCACCAAACTTGAAGCTACAGAAGGCTTCAGAGAGGAAGTAACAATGAACTAATTCTTTAAGTATGATTCAGAGTATGCTGCCAGATTCATCATATACCCATGCACAGGTGTACACTATGAACCACATACAGCTGCACTGAGAAGATCCTGAGTTGTCACGTGGGAAAGGGTAAAATTTATTCTAGGCACTGAGAACAGTGCACACAAGGGCACGCAATTATCAAGGGCACGCAATTATGAAAAAAAATTAATTGGGTTCAGAGAAATGTGAGAATTTTAGTACGGCTACACAATATCAAACAGATTAATTTAGGATTATGAGGTCCTGAGATGCTACCTGAAGCACTGTAGCAAAATTTTTTTAATGCTAATGTATTTTAACTAATTAATTTGTTCTTTTCTCCTTGCCTTTCACCCATTCAATCAGGTATTAAGGATGGAGATTTATTGCCTCCAAGAAAGTTTACAACAAGGTAGAAAGCAGAAGTAGTCGGGTTTGAGAAAAAAGAAGCTTCTTTTTTTTGGAGCAGAATAATATGCACTAAGTAAGGTAAGTCTAGAAGAAGGTGCAGAGAAAGAAACTAATCATTTAAGTGCTTGTTTGTTACTCCTCTATAGTAATCTTCAAAAAATGGCATACAAGAACATCCCATTTATTTTCACCTATATTATTCATTAGTCTTGTTTTTACATAGACTCAAGCCCAGAGAGAAGAATAAATTATATTACACCAATTTTCTCCACTTCTACTCAGCTTATGGAAATGCATCAGGTTCTGCTGTGCACTTTAACTAAAATACTCCTGCTGAGAAAGGCACTTCCCAGACAGGGATTTCATCTTTCATGCAGACCACCAACACACTGTATAAATAATGCATACATTACTCCTGCCTGGATAGGGCGATGCTTCACCTATAAGGATGCCTCTCCAGGAAGCCACTGTCACTTCACTTGTAGTCATGCTCTTCTAATTTTTGAAAAGGTTATCACAGTTTTATCTTTAATAGCGACTTGATCATTGCAGAGATTAACAAGTCATGTTGGAGACATTAGTCAAGAAAGACTTGGAATACATCTTGAGGTCTTTACATCCCCCCAGATTGTGCAACAGCACATTGATGGGTATTTTCATGCTGCTATCTCTAAATTACACAGAGGAATTGAAAGGGTATGTTTATTAGATATGAGCGCATTGGTTTTTAATCAAATTTAGAGAGCTGTAAACACAGCTCTCCACCAATCTTTATCTTCCAATGACAGTAATGAATTTATCATTCTCACTGTGACATTACTCATAGGAAAATCACACCATTTTCTATTAGGTCCCCTGAAGGCTCTGTGATGAACTAGGGAACCAGTAGCAAAGTGAGAGCTCCGAAATTAATGTCTGATTGCAATTTAAGCAAAATTATTCTAGAATTAGGATAAGCTATATAATGGATATTTTAGAGGTCCTTCCAGATAGCTGGTATTACAATAAATAAAATACAGTGGAAGAAATAATAAACTGCACCACTGAAATGCCCACCACTCCTTCAAGGTTTTCACCTTAATGAAAATTTCCCAGACATTTCTCACTGCCATTGAATTCAAACATGTTCCAATCACCCAGATACACCAAAGATTCAATAATTATTTTATAAAACAGGTTTGGCAAACTGCAACCTAAGGAACAAACCTAGTACTCCACCAGTTGTAAACTGGTTATATTGGAACACAACTCATTCATTTATTTTCTATGGCTGTTTTCATGCTAAAACAACAGAGTTGAATAGTTGCAACAGAGACCAGATGGCCAGCAAATCCTAAAATATTTTTTCTCTGGCCCTTTACAGAAAATGTTTGCTAATTCTTGCAAAGATACTAGTACTGAGAAAGTAATTCTTTCTAGATATGTGAATTTTGAAGGGAATTTAAGTTTAACCCTTCAAATAGTCTAAATATTTTACAAAGTAAAAACCATCTCTAACATCTTCAAACAGTTGATGTAGATCTTCTTCTGTAATACACATTTTTCTGCCATCTTCAACACAGCATATTCAAATGATTTAAATTTCACTTGATGATTTAAATTTCACTTGATGATTATTTAAATCTCACTTAATTTTCCACTATAAAGTGCAATACTTATACTGTGTTAGAGATATTAGGCACAGTACAGGAGTAAATGAGCATTTATCCTAAGAATAAACAGGCACTTGCTTTCAAAAAATAAAGAAATAAAGTCCCCTAATGTTAGCTGGGGTTTTGCTCACTTGCTTTTTTACACTAAAGGTAAAGTGAAGGACATAGAACTTGCTTTCAACTCTAAGGCTGTATTTCTGCAAAATTGAATTTTATAATGAAAGACTGAAGTAGACTTTTCCCAGGTGGTTTTCTCACCCTTCAGGAAATCATTATCATCACCACTATTTCTATTCCTATCCTTAGATTTGTCATTGGCATCCAAAATATTGCCTGTGAGGTCTACATCACTGGAACAATGAAGATAAGGTAACTCCCTGTCAGTTTGTACCTATCTGCCAATTTTATAAAGTGGGAGGCAGATGTGTTCATTGCCATTAAAAAAAAAAAATGACAGTATATTTTGCTAAGGAATAAATCTTACAAAACCCTTACAATTTGATAAGCAATGTTTTATACATATAAAAAGAATGACTTTTCTTCTTTTAAGAACACTACAGGCATATACATAGTAAAAATTATAATGATAAGATGCAGTGAATCTTCTGTATATTGTTCACATGTCTGACAAACTCTCATTTGTAATGATACTTTAGGTATTGAGTTATACTCTGATTTATAGGTTAAATAAATGAGACAAAACTATGAAGGAAGAAAATGGTAAAATAAACATCCTCTCAGTCATTAATCTGATTTTCACAGAATGAGTTGTACAGTATTCTCTCTATAGGTTGTTAGCTTCGCCAACTCATATGGCTATAAAATAATCTTTCACTGATGGAGATATGAGTCTGATAAAATTATTTGTTAATTATAGGTCATTCAAATATAAAGGGAAGATGTTAACTGTACATGCCTCACACGTATCTGCAAGTAAAATGCTTGTAAACCAAGTGATAGGATGACACGTGGTATATAAATAGCATCAATTAACAGTAGACATTATTATTATTTCTGTTGTCAGTATATCAGAGTGCTGGTTGTAAAGAACAGACAAATATAAGGCATAATTGAACATTTTAAGGTATGTTTTCATTATGAATTAATTATACATTTTATTTTTTGAGATTATACAGTAATAAAATATTGAAAAATTAACATCTAAATATTCAAGCAACACGTACATGATTCATTAGTATATGACACACAGATGTCACTGTAATACTTGAATTTTACAAGTATTTAAAAAACTGTTCAAGACTGTGGTTGCCAAGTGGTGGGGGGAGGGATGGATTGGAAGTTTGAGATTAGCAGATGCAAACTGTTATATATAGAATGGATAAACAACAAGGTCCTACTGTATGAAAAGAATATATATATATATGTGTATAACTGAATCACTTTGCTGTACAGCAGAAACTAACTCAATATTGTAAATCAACTATACTTGGTAAAAATAAATTTTAAAAAATAAAATAAAATTAAGGACAAAAACTCTGTTGATCAATTACACAAAGAAATATTCTTTATAACATTGATATGCACAGACTTTATATATAGTAACAATATTTAACCTTTCATTGATAGCTAAGTAAATGACTAGCATTACTGTAAAAGCTTGTATTAACACTTTTAGTCCTCTAGTATATATTATCATTATCTCAATTTTTCAGATGAAGAAACTTACTGAGACATGAAAAAAGTTAAGCAAGTTTCCAAGAACAAAAAGATGATGATTGGGGATCCATAGTTTGAACCCAAGCATTATAGATCTAGACCCATGTTCCCTATGACAGCTCATCATAGTTATTAATTTGATACTTTAAACCTATGCTTATACTGTATACTTATACGCTGGCTCCATCATTAAGACTAATTTTTTTCCAAAGGAGTTCTTTATTTAAAAATAATTTCTTGGAGTTAATGTCAGCAAAATGACAGATTGGAAAACTCCAAGCCTTCCTTTTGCAATAGAGCCATCAAAATCATCAGAAGTTGGTTGAACTAAGTTTATAGAACCATGGGAAACATGTGTGCATGCTCACAAACGTCCTGAGAATACCCTAGGCTTTCACCTTGAGCTGATCCATAGGCTCACAGCATGCCCAGTTAATCTGTAGAGGACTTCCCTAGCAAAGAGCCAGTATTATGACATCAATACCATAATGTGGAGAAGGGCAGAGCTGTGTAAGACTAGAGTTTTTGAATGTAATTGAAGTTTGTATCAATTCAAATTTAATTGAATTGCAATGGCATTTTTTGAAGAAATATAAAAATCCAAGCTAAAATTCTTATGGAATTTCAAGAGACCCTGAATAGACAAAATAATCTTGGAAAAGAACAAAGTTTGAGGATTTATATTTCCTGGTTTCAAAAGTTACTATAATGCTATGATAATCAAAACAATGTGGTATTGACATAAAGGCAAAAAACAGACACACAGACCAATGGAATAGAATAGAGAGCCCAGAAATAAATCCTTGCATACATGGTCAGATGATCTTTGACAGGATGCCAAGACTGTTCAATGCAGAAAGTGTAGTCTTTTCCACAAATAGTGTTGGGTAACATGGATATCCACATGCAAAAGTCTGACATTGGATCATTACCTTATGTCATATACCAAAATTAAATCAGTGGATCAAAGATGTAAACATAAGTGCTAAATCACTTAGAAGAAAAACATAGGAGGCTTCATGACATTGGATTTGGCAATGATTTCTTAGATATGACACAAAAAGCACAGGCAACAACAACAACAAAATTAGAAAAATTGGACTTTATCAAAATTAAAAACTTTTCTGCATCAAAGAACACTATCAAGAGGGAGAAAAGGCAACCCTTAGAATGAGAGAAAATATTTGCAAATCGCATATCCGAAAAAGGTTAACAGCCAGAATATGCAAATAACTTCTACAATTTAGCAAAAATAACAACAGAAAAACAAGTAAACCACCCAGTTGAAAAAATTGGCAAAGAACATGAATAGACATTTCTCCGAAGAAGACAACATTACTAGTCATTAGGGATATGCAAATAACCACAATGAGGTATCACTTCAGACCCATTAGGATGGCTACTATAAAAGAAAGAAAGGAGAGAATGAGATGGATAGATAAAGAGAGAAAATAACAATGAGGAGATGTAGAAATTTGAATCCTGTGCATTGCTAGTGGGAATGTAAAATGGTGCAGCTGCTGTGGAAAACAGTATGGCAATTTCTCAAAATATTACAGCAGGTATTACCCTATGATCCAGCAATTCTACTTCTGGGTATATACACAAAAGAATTTGAAACAGGGACTTGACCAGATATTTGTAAGCAATTTTTATAACAGCATTATTCACAAGAGCCAAAATGTGGAAACAACCCAAATGTTCATTAATAGATGAATGGATAAACAAAATGTACTTAACCATATGGTGGAATATTATTCAGCCATAAAAAGGAATGAAGTACCAATACATGTTACAACATGGATGAATCTTGAAAACATGATGCTAAGTGAAATGTGCCTGACACAAAAGGACATAATTGTATGCTTCCACTTATATGAGGTACCTAGGTAGTCAAATTTATAGAGGCAGAAAGTAGAATAGAATAGCACTAGGAGCTGGGGGGAGGGGAAAATGAAGAATTGTAGTTTATGGACATAGAGTTTCAGTTTGGGATGATGAATAGCTCTGAAAACAGGTGATGTTTATGATTTCACAATAATGTGAATATACTTAATGCTACTGAATTGTATGCTTAAAAACAATTAAAATGGTAAATTTTATCACAATAAAAGACAAAAACAAAAAAGAAAACTTCCTGATTTGATGTGCCAGACAACATGACCAATGAGTTATCAATTAGTCATATGTTTGAAATTGACAAAAAGGTTACAGTACCCAGGAAGTTCCCATCTTACTGGGTGTGCATCTGTTCATTTAGCTTTAAAGAATACAAAGCAGGAAATAACATTCAGCCAAAGAGCAGCTGAATGGGAGATCTCACATCTTAGTGTAGCTTCCTTCCAAGCTCTTCCACTGCAGAGGACATGCTTAGTTGTAAGACATGAGTTTTAGACAAGTGAGCCCCCCTTCAACACAGAGTGCACATCCTCTCCATCTGTGTTTATTCACCTTCTATATGCCACATAAGAATGTGCACCAAGTAACATGTTCCCAGTGTAACTCATCAATCAAGGGTTTCACTAAAAACTGCTGATGATGTTCTCCATTATCCCTACTCACTTGTCTGGGAAACAGTATTAGAAGAAGCTAAATCTAGGTTCATTTTTTCAAATGTCTCTGGGTTTGGGGTACGATTTCACGCCAGCTGTTCACCCTTTACCTACAGATGCTATTCCAGATGTTTCACTCTGCCATAGGTTAGATCCTCCAATTACAGCACTAAACTTAAAGCCCATCGAATACAATTTAGCACTTGGTTTTGTAATGACATTTTAAATAGCTTTTGCTTGTCAGCAACAAAATGAGTCAAATCAGCCCTAGCTAGGCACCAGATAGAGGAAATCCACACAAGATGGGCAGGTGCTCTGTGACAGAACTAGCTGCAAGCCATGGGTGGGTTCCAGACAGGTAAACCAAAAAGCTGCAAGATGGGAAGACAGGAAGGCACCACAGCAGGCGACAGACACCTGTACAAGCAGATAGACCTTTTGAGTCAAAAGTTTAGGTAGGTAGCTGGCAGGATGACAGGACGTGGCAATGAGAGATTGACCACAGGTAGTTTGAGAAGCTTGAACACTAGTTATCAGGTAGGAGTTAGTAGTGCTCATATCAGGGGTCTGGGTTTCTGAAGAAGGTTCTGGGAAGACTAACATGTACAGGGCACAGTCCTTGCCTCAGAAGGACAGTTAATTAATGCTAGAACTCTTAGACTATCCACAGATAAAAGGACAAATCAGGATACCAATTCCTAGAATTGAGGCACAAATCAAGATACAGAATATCAGTAAGACAATTAATGCTTAGTAGATAAGCTGATGACTTGTACTCTAAATTCTTCTCAACATGATGGAAATTTGTCCTTGCACTAAGAAGGGGCTCTTAAAAATGAGGGTTACACATTCTAAGTGTGGTAATGATCCAGACCATCTATTTGTGTGGAGCAACCTCCAACACTGTTATCATGTTGTTGATAATTTAACTTCTCCTCTATGTTAAGAGTCACTCACAGAGCTAACTGGCTGTTCAGGAGGACCTGACTAACACTGGCTGATTCTTAAGTGAACTCAAAGAGAAAGGATGTACATGTTGGCAAGAGCCGGAAAATGTACACTTTCATACACTTCTTATCACAGAATTAATTGATACAAGATTTTCATAGGGCGGTTCGGCAGTAACTATCAATGTTAAAATCACTATTTAATCTAGAAATTCCACACCCAAGAATCTTTCCTGAAGATTGTACAAAGATACAAGTCTAGGGGAAATAATTGAAAATTTATTTGTTAAAACCAAAAATTAGAGGCCCTACATCATGTAGTTGTGATGATAATTAATATTTATAATACTTATAAAGTGCACAGAATAAAGCCAGCACATAGTGAATGCTGGTTGAATAAAATACATGTTCTTAAAAAGCAGAACGGTTATTATAATATTGCCTTATTTAAATAATGGTATATAAGATGCTCTTAAAAATAATGAAGCAGATATTTCATAAAGATGTCATTGAGTACAAAAGTAGTTTATAAAACCATGTATGGTATGATTACATTTTTATAAATATATGTACATGAAATAGGTAATAGAATATGTAATAGACATACAAATATAAAGTATTTTTGTTAATTATTTTTATCAAATGTCACACATTTAGGTATTATGTTGAGAAAATTATTAATCGATCTTGAGATAGGAACAAAGTATAAAATTCCTAGCATTGCTTTTATTTCTCTGAAGGGCTAAGAGAAAAAGACTATGTACGCTTAGCATATAATTCATAGGTACTGTGGTACTAGATAATTCTCACTGAGCCTCAGGAGAACCAGAAACCTTAGAGCTCTAAGAGTGGCACTGTAACTGGAGAGAGTCTATGAGGTTGTTGAGGACATTATTTAAATCAAAGCATTTACTACCATCTCCCAAAGAAGCTAACAACAAAAAGCTCAAGGTTTCTGAAGACATTCCTATTTTCTTAGTCAAAGAAAAGCACAAAACAAAGAATTTCCCAGATGAGAAAGACCAGAGGTTGGGCTGACACTGGGAAAGTGTTTGTGCGAATACTGGAGATTGAAGAGTGCTCAGAAATTCTTTTTAATTTCCTTATTTATTAAGGTTTTTTGTTGAAGCCCTGACTCTACAAAGGAAATTTCCTTTATGTAAAGTAGAAGTCAATTTTCCAATTTTAGATGTTTTCCCTGAAACCTAATTTTGACTATTCTTTTCCATCTCACATCTCTTTCTAACTCTGTGTTATTTCCTCACTGTGTCATGTAAAACTTAAATTGATTGCCTCATGTCTTCTTATACTGAAAACTCCTTGGAGTAGTGACTGTAAATTATATTTCACATCTTCATCATAGTTTATAAGGACAGCATTTTGCATATTATGGGTTTTCTGTAAATCCTAACTAAATGTATAAATAAAATACAGCTTTAATGTGACTAAACAGCAGTGATAAAGGTCCAGTCCTAGTGATGGGTGGCATCATAATTATTTTTATTATTTTTTACTATAATAATCACCAGAATTTTAATGCAATTAGAAATCTAATTATTTATAACTGAAATGCCTGTTGTCCGTTAACATACTCATCTGAATATATTTAGATTTCCCCAGTGTGTTATTTTTACTCCCACAATTTAGGCCTAGAAAAACTTTATAAGGTGCAATTAATTTTCCTACCCTAGGGTGCTAAAGTCTCTTTTGTACATGAAGTTTGTATACCTAGAAACTTCAAAGCTTTGCTACCCAATTCTGAGCTTTTGAAAAAAGTAGTACATTTAGTTTCAAACTTTCTCCTGTTTATTTCTACTAGAAAGCTATTACAACTTCTTACAAATGGCAGAAAACTATAACCACCGCTAAATATTGAGAAAAAGTTTTACTGCAATTAAGTAAAATTGAAGTGTATCTTTTTAAAAAGCCTCAAATATTAATAAGACAGACTTAAAATTCAGTTCAGGTAATGATCAGAGTCAAAGTAATGATCAGAGTCAAAGTAATGTTAAGTGCTAAGAGCTTTATTTATGCAAATATCTGGCCTTTAGAAATGAATGAAAACCGTAAATGAGGAATAAATGGTTTTAACTCCACTTACACATTCGCTTTTAACAAGGTGACATAATTTGTATTGTTGTTTTAGAATTCACTTCTTAATAGTAGGTATCTAGCAGCTCATACTTTCACTACTCATTACACTTTGTTACCCACTCCAATTGCTTCACAATTCAGTGTCTTCCTCAAAAATCACTCCTCAGAAGAGTCACAATGAGTCTAAGGTAATTGTATCTAATGGTTCCACAATGATCTGAGTTATATCTCCAAGACAATTTTGCTCTTTGATGCCAGCTTTCAATAACATTTCCTTGGCTTCTAACTTCATTAGTTTTTAAGAACTTGCATTTTTCCCACAAGATCTAATGACCTCTAAGTCCACTTATGCAACAAATATTTCTAACTTTTGTTTAACAGCTTAGAACAATGGGAAAGATACTTGAGAAAAAGAAATCAATGGCAAAAACAAAACAAACTTAGTGAGGCTTATTCTGAAAATTCTGGTTTTCATTGTGGATATAATCTTGGTAATATTTGGAAATGTTAAAATGGGAGATAACACTGTCTTCTCAACTGAGTCCCCCTTTTATTTTATTCCTATTCCCCATCTCCCCATGTTGTAGTTTATCATTTGTATCCACTTGTGTGAACTCACTGACCTATAACTAGTTAATCCTAAGTGAGTGATTACTTTGTCATCTTTGCTTTGACCCTGTTGTTATTAACTTCAAAGACAGGTCAGTTACCACCCAATTCTATCTTAAACTGGCCACTCTCTATTAATTTTTTAACTGAAATAAAATACAGAGATGTTTTAATTCTCGTCAGGTCCTTTTATAGCTTAGTTACATGTTAATGTTGGACAATGTAAGTCATTATTCTGAACTAGTTTTTTTTTTAATTTTATATATGATGTTTATTAACAACAAATAGTTTCTACCACCATGTATGTTGTATACTCGTAGAAGTAGATCCAGATTTTCTGAGACTTGAAGCTTAAATAAGTATGGGATCTTATTAAAGAACAAAAAATATAAATAAAAAGTAAATATAAATGTGAGGGTTATTTTGAGTGGATAAAGAAATATAATAAAAAACAAATATACAAAAACTATGATTTATTGCAAGCATAAAATCCAGAAAATAATTATTTGTCTCTAACATACTTCCGAGATTCATTTTTCTACTTTTTTTTTTTTTTTTTTTTTCCTGTAAATCTTTGGTTGCTTTTGGATGGGACAATCATTTTACAATATCTTTTTTCTGAGGAGGCTATAAATGTAGTTCAACCTTTCCTCTAGGGTACTTGATTGAATTTATTATTATTATTATCATCATTAGTTGGGATGCATCAAATCCCCATACAGACTTACTTTGTGCTTACAATAATATTATAGATTTTGGCTCACAAACTCATGAATTGTGATAAATTCTACTGTGTATGATTTCCTATCAAAAATAAAAATAATGCATTGTGTATTTAAAATTACATTAAATGCATTAAAATTACATTAATGCATTAAAATTATATATTCCTGACAGAACTTAGGCTCTTAGTTGGCATCTTTAAGAACCTAATCCTTTGCTTACAATTTTATGCATTCGATAATAAGAAAAAATGTCTACATAGTAGCTTATGGTTCCATACATTTCAGATCTTATTTCATCTCTACTTCCCACACAGTTCCAGTTGTGTCTACTTTTTTTTTTTTTTTTTTTTTTCTGTAAATCTTTGGTTGCTTTTGGATGGGACAATCATTTTACAATATCTTTTTTCTGAGGAGGCTATAAATGTAGTTCAACCTTTCCTCTAGGGTACCTGATTGAATTTATTATTATTATTATCATCATTAGTTGGGATGCATCAAATCCCCATACAGACTTACTTTGTGCTTACAATAATATTATAGATTTTGGCTCACAAACTCATGAATTGTGATAAATTCTACTGTGTATGATTTCCTATCAAAAATAAAAATAATGCATTGTGTATTTAAAATTACATGTGCATTAAAATTATATATTCCTGACAGAACTTAGGCTCTTAGTTGGCATCTTTAAGAACCTAATCCTTTGCTTACAATTTTATGCATTCGATAATAAGAAAAAATGTCTACATAGTAGCTTATGGTTCCATACATTTCAGATCTTATTTCATCTCTACTTCCCACACAGTTCCAGTTGTGTCTGCTACTGTTGAATATTATCAGATTGCATAATGACTCCAAGCCCTATACTTCTGCGTCTTGATTGGAAGGAGTCCTCACAGTGGAAGGTAGGTATATTCCTGGAAGCCAAGGCTACTCTTAGACAGCTGCACACCGCATAACTGTATCTCACTCAACCCAAACTAAAAGTATTCTCAATTCAACATCCCTTAATTGAATCTTAAACATGCCTATAGACCCAAGCAACACCGTAGAAGTTATAGCAGACAGAGAAGTGGACTTAACTGATTGGAGCAAAAATATCTTAATTTTGAAAATTTGGCAAACACATATAACCATAAGAGCCCAGTTCTATGGCCCATTCCAGTATGCTGAAAGTGATATACTGTATACAAGTGAGTTTTATTTTAAATTACCTCTGAGTACACAAAATATTTTAAGAAGTTGTTTGGCCATTTCACATATGATATCTCATTTTATTCTCTCAATCAATCCTGAAATTTTGGAAGTATTCCTATTTTACAAGTAATAAATTAAAGACTCAGTTAAGTTACATGAGTCCCAAGATTCTACAAGTGGTAGATGGCTAAACCAGAATTTAATTCAGGTCTATGTTTTTCTAAAGCCCATATTAGGCTCTTTATACAGGTTAGTCACAGACGTTAGTGGACAAAGTAGCTGATGTTTCATAAAAAGCAAATTTCTGAGCTTCATTCCAAGAATCTTAGGTTATATTGATGTAGGTGGAATGAGGAGAGCTCACTGAGAAACTCTGTTTTGCATCATGCTGCTCTGATATCTTCTAATTCCTTAATCTTTATTAAAATTAATTATGAACCAAGCATTCACATTTCTAGTTGGAAACTGTCACTGGTAACCTTGATCAGACGTAGAAATCCTTGATCAGAACTTGTTTCATCCATGGAAAAACATATAATTTCAAAGAGAGACCAAGAAGAATCTTGATTCAGGCATTTTTAATATACATCTCCTTGTCTGTAAGCAATCTTAATGTCATTATCAGGTCTATATATACATATAATTAAGTTAGCCTTAAAACATCTTCACGTACCTTTAGCCTTTATCCATATAAACAGTCTCCATCTTGATCCACGAAGCAAGTCTTCAGTTATTTCTAAGTCCTACGGCCAGCAAGAGGAGAAGCTGACTCCAGACAGTAGGCTTCCTTTCAGTCAGGGAGTTGATTCTGGAAGAAAGCAGTAGAAGGAAAATTGCAGGAAGATAAGCCAATGAGATGAAAGGGCTTTGTAGCTACATGAATGAGAAAAGTTGGGAGACGGACACAGGTGAAATTCACACTAAGGAAGCTGCACTTAGCATAATTTTTTTTTTAATCTGTACAGTATTTACAGCTCAGTCATATTGCAAATACCTCTGTGCTTACTGCTTATGTTTATTTTTAATTGGGCAGGAGGCAATCTGGACTAGATATAGGCATATTTGCTTGAGAGTGGAAAGCTATAGAAACACTTCTGCCCCAACTGGCCATGTGTTTTCTGACATAGATGAAAGCAGCCTATGTAATCCATCTAAAGAATTGGTGGAAACTTTCCCTTTTGTAAGACCAAGCACTCATTCACACACATTATTTTCTTGAAATGTATTTTTATTACATTACAACTTTTTCACCATTATTAAAAACACTTATTAAGTTTTTCTATTCAAAGTAATATGTTGGCAGATGTATTTCTTGTCCTCCAGGCAGATTTAGCAATTGATTAAAACTATATGACCTTACATCTGTCTCTTTTCTTCAATTATACTGATGGCCATTTTGCATACAGTCAAATATAAACTCTTAACAAACCAGATCAGAGGGCCTGTATACCATCTTTCTATATCTGGTGGGTTTTACCAAGAGCACACAGTGAGTCAAGAAATAATGAAGCTTTTTCTGTAATAGTATACTGTAATTCTGTACAGCTCCCACTGAGGTTTTATATGCCTAGTTAATCCAAAGCAAGGATGACCCCAATGCAGAATATTAAAAAAAAAAAAAAAAAATCCCAGAAAATTTATTGGACCATTTGATCTCCTCTGGATTTTTACAAAATCAGCTATTCGATAAGATCCTAAATCTACAGACTCAAAGTAGTTACAAACAAAGCCACCCTTCACAAACATATTCTGTAGTTAATATGCTGTACTGATGGCCACACAGCATTCAATTTTCTCTTCCATATTGCCAGATAAAAGAGGTTTTGAAAATTCACACAGTCGGTTTTCAAACAACCCCTATTTTGTCAAGTTTAATTTACAGGAGTAAACTCCAAGCACAGACTAGAATTGATCAACATTCTTTTGGCACCAACTTCAGCAATAAATGTAAAGGCAAATAGCATGCACATATACATCTACAAAGGACAGAAGCACCTGCTCTCCACGTGCAAAACAGAGTACTTTAAACCCAGGTCAAGGATACAGAATGTGATTTACAACTGACTATATCAATTTAATGCATTTTTTTCCTCAGGAGAGAAGAGACTATAGTGCAGTTAAAATAACAGTTTTTTAGCACTAAACTCTAAAGGTCTCTTTAGCAATGTCTATCATACTGTTCCAAAGTTAATCGAACCATCAACAAATAGTTATTGATTAATATTAATAAATTTATTTTTAATACTGTATCAATTTGTTATTCATGTACTATGGGCTCTGGGGATACGCAGGGATATGCCACCCCAAAATATGCCACTTTGACAAAAGAATTATTTTGAGCTGAAGGCATTTGAGTTGCTGAAATCTCTTATTTTCCTAAAAGCAGAACCTTCCCAAAGAATTCAGTTGTCATAAATCCCTTCTCCAAAAATTCTATCCTTGGAGATAAGAAGGAAAGAAGTCACCACTAAACCCAAACAAATGTCAAAAAACTATCATAGAGCTTATCTATTTTCCAAGGTCACATTATCTTTCAAAAAATTCATTTTTGTTTCCATAAGTGCCCTTCCCCCACACTTCTAAGTTATTTGTTCTCACAGAAGTGCCCTCTGCCTGTCTCTTTCCCCAATAAGATGGTATACAAGCTCTCAAATCTCAATGCTCCTTTGACTATTCACTTCTTTTTGTGATGCCCCCATGCATGTAAAATTAAAAATTAATAACTGTATATACCTTTTCTCCTATTAATCTGTCTGTGGTCAGTTTAATTCATAATGCCCCCTTCCTCCCCCAACCACTGAACCTAAAAGGGTAGAGAAGAAGTTCTTCCTCCCCTACAGTTCATAACTATACTGTATTCTACTAAGAGTGTTCCAGTTAAACATTCCTGAATGATCTTTGTATGACTCACATTCTCAGAGCTACTTGGGTGAATAAGGAACAGAAGAACCTGCTATGTAATTGAATTTAAGAACCACACACACACACACACACACACACACACACACACACACACACACACCCTCAGATTTATTAACTACTGTGCCCTTGTATAATTCTCTTTAACAAATTCTCAGTTTTCTCTCTGTAAAGGAAATTATTACCCAAGATTAATGCATTCTTCAAGATGTTAATAGGTATTTTGTAAAATAAATAAATGAATATAGGAGATAAATGGAGTTGTAGTTAAATGTGAGAAACACTGGGGAAATAAAGTTGAATATATTCATTACAATATGATATTTCAGCAACTGAAATATGCTAATATATATTTTGACTCTCTTAGAAATGTTCAGTGTCCCAAATTAATCCAAGGAACAATCCATATTGATGGAGCTAAGAGTCCCTTTTAGCTTTTGCCAACGACAAATTGGCACTTGCCATCTACCTCTACAAGGAATAAATCATGAGCCACTGCAGCTGCTGACCCCTTCAAGACCCCCTGAAAGGAGTTCAGAGCAGAGATCAGGATTGAGGTACTCTGTGCCCTGGGAAAAACTGGCAGAACAGGGCTTCAGGTAGCTAGATATTTTCAGGAGAAGATTTTATGAGCCCAATTCTTGCATCTCCTCGTATTTAGAAAAGCACTAAAATCATTAATGGTGACATGTGCTCCTCGTGACTGGCAGCAAGCCTCTGCCAAAATGTGTGCTTGACTGCAGGTACCACCCACCCCCCCTTCACTAAAGTCATGTATAACACTGACCCTCCCCTCTATCTCTTTGGGGAAGTTTCTCAGAGCTATCTGAACTGCCATCTCCCAGGCTATAGTCTTCATGTTGCCCCAGATAAAACTTAACTCACAACTCTCGGCTTGTGCAATTTTTTTTTCAGTCAACACTTTTAAAACACATAATTTTATAAAATTCCAAGTCAATAACTTAGATTCATGGGAATTTGCTGGGCCTGCTTTCTGAAACTAATCTAATCATGCCTCACATCAAGGTGAATACAAGAAAAATGGAATGACCTGAACTGCACTGAAAATATTAACACACTCAAAAGATGCTACATAATTCTTTTGTTTCTTTCAATTAAAATATAAATAAGATTAATTTTTAAATTAACATGTACTACTTTATAGCATTCTACCTATGATGAATTATTTCTTAGTTTAAACTCTAACATATAAAGAAGACATACAGTCCAATATTTTTTAACACTTAGTGTAGACAGCTAGAACAAAAGACCAATGAAAGCGCCAACCTAGCCTGATTTTGTGGTAGAGAAGTGTTATCACTGCATTACTCTAATAATGATGATAACAATAATAGTCATTTTATATTAAGCTTTAATTTATCAGTTAGGTACTGTTAAAAGTTTTGGATGTATTTCAATTTTGAAACCAAATCCCCTTAAAGCTGAGTTCCCCTACCTAGTTTATGATTAACCTCTCTGTCCAAAACTTTATTCCCTTTCTTGTCCAGTCCCTGTTCCCCGCAGGACTGAGGAGTATCAAAGAAAAGGGGAAATTGAAACTGAGCAGGACCCTGTCCCAGGTACAAAAGCCCCTCCATGTCCCCTGTTTCTTGTTTGTAGAAAAAAGGCTTTAGTCTCTTAGGCCTTCCCTGAGTTCCAAAGAGCAGACTCAAGCAGTTACTAATTAGAGAAGTGAAGAAATGCAGACACAAAAGAAAAATAGTTAAGCAAGAAAAGTAATAATTGCTTAAACAGTTCAGTGATAAGGCAGAGTCACAGAACTCCCAATTCCCCCTCAGAGATATACATAACAATCTGACATATACCTTTGAGTTGTTTTGCAGAAGCTAATATGCCCACCCAGTGGAGAATGTTGACTACATGCTGACCACAGCACAGCACATAGACCCCAGACTGGTTGGAACCAGAAGGCTGATGATTAAG
This sequence comes from Leucopleurus acutus, assembly GCF_964270905.1. Classification (NCBI taxonomy): domain Eukaryota; kingdom Metazoa; phylum Chordata; class Mammalia; order Artiodactyla; family Delphinidae; genus Leucopleurus; species Leucopleurus acutus. The sequence continues at coordinate 29,232,369 of NC_139149.1, forward strand.
GTTTCCAAAACATCACCCTATTACCTCATCACAAACCAATGAAGAATGTCCATGAGCTGATCATGGACCCTCAGCCCTAAAGTTGCCTGAAATGTCCCCTTGCCTGAAAGCCATCAGGGAGTTGGGTCTTTTGAGCATGAGCTGCCTGTTCTCCTTGCTTGGCACCCTGCAATAAATGCTGTACTTTCCTTCACTACAACCTGGTGTCAGTAGATTGGCTTTGCTGCACATCAGGAGAGCTGACGTGAGTTTGGTTTGGTAACAATCTTAATTCTTACACATGCCCTAAGAGATAGATAAAAATTTTATTCTAATGAGCTAAGTTTTAGAAATGTTAATGTACTATAAGGGAGGAAAGAAAACTCTTCCTCTACCTTTCTAATTTCAATGGCTGGGACATCAAAGTGATAAAAACAGATAACAAGAGAAAAAAACAGATTTAAGCATGTGCATACACACAGGAATTCACAAGGAAGTGTGATTCAAGGAGAAAGTCAGAATTTGAGGGGTATATATGTTGCAGGAAGGGGACCCTTTCCAGGGCCCGAGAGTGGGCATTGTCTAACACTCAGAAATGAATTGTCTGAGGAGACACACGTGCTGACAAAGCAAGAGACTCTACTGTGAAGGGGTGCCTGGGCAGACAGCAATAGGGCAAGGGAAGCCAGGAGAACTGCTCTGCCACGTGGCTTGCAGTCTCAGGTTTTATGGTAATGGGGTTAGTTTCCGGGTTGTCTCTGGCCAGTCATTCTGACTCAGGGTCATTCCTGGTGGTGCACGCATCACTCAGCCAAGACCAGTTCCAGACAGGTGGATTCTGGAAGGTTGGTAGGACACAGAGGTTGGCACCTCCTCTCTCCTTTTGACTTTTCCCTAATTCTTCCAGTTGGTGGTAGCTTGTTAGTTCCGTGTTCCTTACCAGGATTTCCTGTTGTAAGATAACTATCATGCCTGGCAAGGGTGGGCATTTTAGGTCAGTGGTTCCCCTAACGTATATACCATCTTAGGGTAGACAAAGACAAAAAGGGTTTGGGGTTTCTGGAGAAGGGGAGGTAAGTGACAGGAAGGAGACCAGAAAATTTATCAAAAAAATGTTAAACAAGGGTTATTTAGTAAGGATGGTAATGCAGATTTAAATCAGTGCCTTCTCCATTGTTAAGAGTTATTAAGAGTCCTCCCCCTCCCTGTTAGAGGAACCAGAGACACCTTTACAAATGGAAATTTCCATTATAAATGTTAATTTCCTTTACAAAAGGGACGCTTATGCTCTCCTTTTAGTTTTTCCTTCACCTGCTGCTCCACAATTGCCTTCAGCTAAAATAATCCTTACACCAATGAAGGATATTTTGGGGTGGCATATTCTGATCCTCATCAGTCCGTTACAAAAGTCAGATAGGTAATAAATTGTGGCACTGGGATTTGACATCTGATAAGCTGTTTCTTAATTAAGGATGTTGTACTGCAAACACACATGATAATCTGACACATTTAGCAATAAACATTCTCACTATGATATTTTGTGGCTTTGAGGCATTAAGAATAAAATACTTTCTCCAAATAGCTATAAATTGGAATCATATTTGTAAAGTTGAATCTCAATCTCACTTAATTTGTTAAGTTTGCTGAAAGCAATATTCTTGTCTGAGGCCTTGTGCACCAACCCGCTGACAGTCATATAGACGAATCGATTAAAGACCTGGATAGAATAATTTTCCTTTTTTATATCTTCATGGCCTGCAGATATTTTGGGCTGGGTCTCAGGTACTCTGGGATTTGGAAGATTAAAGGCCACCAGACTCTGACTGTAGGAGGGAATGATAAACTGTTTCTCCTAGTACGTCTACCAGAACAAGGCAGATTTCAGGAATGAAGTAGTAATGATAAGAACTGACTAATCTGCTCTCATCAGTTCCCAGAACCTACCTTTGAGCAGTCCCATCCAAGCTGTGTACAGCGCACTGACCGCAAGGAAGACTGGAATTAGTAAAAAAAAAAAATCGGAGAAAGATCCTAAAATTTCTGTTCTGGTGGCTCATTCCCATACAATTTGTATACCAGAATACTGCTAAATCGATTTTAATTTAGGGATAAACAGCAGAGTGAGAATTTTTGTTCAGCTCTATGCTGATGCTTAAATTTATTTTAATAAAAAATATCAAATCCTCATATTTCATAATTAGTGATAAAGTACAGAAATCAAAATATCAAAATGTAAAGAAAACGCACTGACTTCATTTTTAACCTGAAAAAGTAAATGAGTCCGCAATTTACAAGTATAAATGATGCAATGGATCCTTTGAGTAGTAGTAGCACATTGTGAACCTAGAGATATAGTCAAAAACTTAAGTACCTTCATATTTTACCCATAGACACTTTTTTTATTCAGACACATAGAATTTGTGTAGAATTGTCATTCTTCAGGATGCAGAGCGTTATCAAAACTTTTCAGGGGCTTCCCTGGTGGCGCAGTGGTTGAGAGTCCACCTGCCGATGCAGGGGACACGGGTTTGTGCCCTGGTCCGGAAGGATCCCACATGCCACGGAGCGGCTGGGCCCGTGAGCCACGGCCGCTGAGCCTGAGCTTCCGGAGCCTGTGCTCCGCAGCGGGAGAGGCCACAACGGTGAGAGGCCCGCGTACCGCAAAAAAAAAAAAAAAAACTTTTCAGTGACACTGACATCATCATTTCTTCATTACTCCCTCATTACTCAAATCTCAAAATTAAAGATATTGACATATCCGAGGATTTATTTCCAACTCCTCTGGCTTACATCCTGACTCACAGCTTAAAAATTTGCTGAGAAGATTTTAGCTATCAGAGAAGATTGTATGAAGTGTTTCTAAAATTTGGGGTGTCTAAAAACCACCTTAGAAGCTTGTTAAAATGGAAGTTCCCAGGTCTGATCTTGGACATGGATGAGTGATTTACTGGGTCTTGAAGGATACCTGATAACAAGCATTTTAAACAAGAATTCTAGGTGAGACAGTCTAAAACAAGTTAGCCACAGACCACACTGTGAGAAATGGTACAGTACTAGGGATACAGAAAGAGTGCACAGAGGACAGCTTCGGCTTCTGTACTATTTGTGAAAACTACTGTTGGTCTTCAACCCAGACTAGATAAAGACAAGGTGTAACACTAATGACATTAAAACTTCTGTAAGGGCTACTCTCCTGGGTAACTCGATACCTTTTATTTACCTAGGGTAATTCAGTATTGTCTTGGGAGTGCTTTGCACTTGGAATTTAGCTTGGATTAAGTTAAACAACCTTCTCTTCTCCCTCTAAGCACATTGCTAAATTCAGCATGTTTCATGTAACTTAAATAACAATTTAAAGGATAAAAGCCAACATTATTTCTTTTTTTTTTTTTTTTTTTTTTTTTTGCGGTACGCGGGCCTCTCACTGTTGTGGCCTCTCCCGTTGTGGAGCACAGGCTCCAGATGCACAGGCTCAGCGGCCATGGCTCACGGGCCCAGCCACTCCACGGCATGTGGATCTTCCCGGACTGGGGCACGAATCCGTGACCCCTGCATCGGCAGGTGGACTCCCAACCACTGCGCCACCAGGGAAGCCCGCCAACACTATTTCTGAGTGAGGGAAAAACTGTTAGAATTTTCTAAGGAGCTGAAATAAACATGTAGGTAAGAGACTCTAGCAGATACAAATCATTTAAAATTTTTTCAAAGGACTCTTGAACATCTAATATGAAGAGTGATGTAAATAACGACACTTTTATAGTGTTGGACAGAACTCTTATAACACATGGAACACTGGATTAAGGAGAAATAAAAACAGTGGTGACTGAAAAGTATGTAAAAAGAGATGAAAACACACGTATTTTACTGGTCTTTCTTTAAATTTTCTAGCAAAGAGAGTATATAGTGAAATGTCAAGTTGAAATAAAACACACTTTTACCCTTTTATATCTTACCAAATTTTTTTCCCCTTTGTAGCATAGGTAATATAGATTGGTTAGCATTTTCAAATAAATGTCTCTAGAAAAAAATGTTGCCTATAAAATAGACAAAGCCAAAATGGATATTTATAAAACCCTGACTATATCCTTTTACACTTATCATTGCTTCTCAAAATAAATCCCCACATGTAATAAATCTGTGTTATAGATGATGATCCAACTAGTTGAATGACTGAAAATTTTACTTAAATGTTTAATATGTAATCAGAACCAAACTGATCATTAATTATGTAGGAAATAATTTTTGTGTGGAATCTACAGAAACACCAAATAGAAACAGACCATTACCAAAACAACTCTTTTTCTCCCCACAAAATAAATAGCAGGAAAATTAGATGAACTCAAGAAATAACAATACTTGGAGCAGGTACTGAATTTCCTTATTTTTTCACCTATGAAGACCTCATTGGTCCTATTATCAAGTTTAAAAAAATCTTAAATTATTGAGTCATGAACATTAAGGAATTACTTTCTCATGAATTATTGACACTTGATTGCATTAGTTACATATTCATTTCACTGTCGTAATTCTAACCCAACTTTAACTAAATGTATGGTGCAGAGATAGACCTGCTGCAGTTCCAGATTTATTGATAGAGATTTAAGAGGTCTCTGCTGTATTCAAATTACTTTATATCCATTTAACACATTTTCTCTAATTAAAAAGTAAGACTTCACTTTCTTGCTGGTCTCCCTGTGTGTATGCTGGGGCCATTTAGCTCAAAGAAAAAGTGACAGATCAAATGAAAATGTTAAAACATAAATTACATACTTAATTAAGTTGCTTTCTCTGTATTTAGAAATGGAATCTGATAAAAGTTTAAATTTTAATGAATGGGTCCTGATTTTCTGTATATTCACTTCCCAAGTTAATAATACCTTACATACAGGAAATGTCTAAGGCAAATTAAGAGACACATGGGTTTTCAATTAGATCTAATTGAAGGGAAACACCCCCATTGTCAGGGTACTCAACTGATTTGTAGAGTCAGCTGAGACAGTGGAATGTTAGCCTACAGCTTTATTTCAAATTCATTTACTTCTGAAGTTAAACCTAAAGACTTCCCAGAATGAGAGAAAGTAACAGAAACTCTTCATCTCATCTTTGAAAACTGGAATGATGGGCTTGGATTTTGACCTACTCATTTAGGTTTAACACAGGATTACCTAACTAGTAGATTTCACTTTTATGGTTTTTCTACCAAATTGGTTCTGATTTACATCAAGAGCCAGGAACTCATGATTCTCTAAGTAGCTACTCAAAGGACACTTCTGTTGCCACACAAAGAGGTAAGAAACTTTAATCACATTAGGTTATCTCCTAAGACTCCAACTGCTCTAGAGTATGCAACCACAGCTATAGATGTTCAGTTCAATGATAACATTTAGCTAATGAGACCAAAGATCTAACCAGCTGCCTTTATTCTATTCCACAGCCACCGATTTCACTTATTTTTTCATTCATTTATTCTTTCATTGACACTCCCTGATGTGCCTGGCACTCTGGGATGGAAGCCGGAGTCATTAATATATATAAAAGAAAAACACCCATTAGGGAGTACTAGAAAAAGTTTACTTCATCATTTTCCAGAGGTGCCATCAGTTCTAGCAGTACATTAGCATCCAAGGAAGTGTACTAAGTCAAGGCTTTTAGATATTAAATATAGTGATAATGAAAACAGTCAAAGACATAGAACTCACAAACGTACAGGTGCCACGGAGATAATGGAAATGAGTAAAAGGATCAATAAATATTGTGGTGGGCTTGAAGGTACAGCCTGCCTTGCAGAATTTCAATCTACTGCTGCCAAATCTAATTTTTAAGAGAGGATGGTAATTCTGGGTTGGTTTTTTTTTTATGTGACTCTCATGTTTTATTTAATAATTGCTCAATTTAAAAAGCAAACAAACAAAACAATGTGATGGCCAAAATTTATTTGGCCTCCAGATATGAACTAATAGCCATCATTGATCAAATTCTATCATAAGGCCCAAATCAGCAAAGTTACTGACATCCTAAGTTGTTTCTTTCTTTAAACAGCAACAGTTTCGTGAGTGTTTTGAGCAGAGCATATGTTGCTACATATACAGCTGAACAAATTTATGGTTGTGTTTTAATAAATGGATACTTTTGTACTTAACATTTTTAAAAGTTCCTTTTTTACAGTTAATAATATGTTTCAGGGTCATTTTATGTTAGTATATGAAGAAGTATATTTGTTACTTTAACTATGGTTTATATTCCTTCCTATGGATATACCATACATCGATTTGCCAATTCCCCTTTTTTTTTAAATTGAGGGTATAGCTGATTTATAATATTATATAAGTTTCAGGTATACAACATAGTGATTCACAATTTTTAAAGATTATACTCCAATTTACCATTGCAAGAAAAAGAATAGGAAAAAACCTACCTAACGAGACAAAACACCTGTATGAAGAAATTTATAAGACACTGATGAAAGAAATTAAAGATGATACAAATAGATGGAGAGATATACCATGTTCTTGGATTGGAAGAATCAACACTGTAAAAATCACTCTAATACCCAAAGCAATCCACAAATTCAATGCAATCCCTATCAAACTACCACTGGCATTTTTCACAGAACTAGAACAAAAAATTTCAATTTGTATGGAAACACAAAAGACCCCGAATAGCCAAACCAATCTTGAGAAAGAAAAAGGAGCTGGAGGAATCAGGCTCCCTGACTTCAGACTATACTACAAAGCTACAGTAATCAAGGCAGTATGGTACTGGCACAAAAACAGAAAGATAGATCAATGGAAAAGTATAGAAAGCCCAGAGATAAACCCACGTACATATGGTCACCTTATATCTTTGATAAAGGAGGCAAGAATATACAGTGGAGAAAAGACAACCTCTTCAATAAGTGGTGCTGGGAAAACTGGACAGGTACATGTAAACGTATGAAATTAGAACACTCCCTAACACCATACACAAGAATAAACTCAAAATGGAATAAAGACCTAAATGTAAGGTCAGACACTATCAAACTCTTAGAGGAAAACATAGGCAGAACACTCTATGACATAAATCACAGCAAGATCCTTTTTCACCCACCTCCTAGAGAAATGGAAATAAAAACAAAATAAACAAATGGGACCTAATGAAACTTAAAAGCTTTTGTACAGCAAAGGAAACCATAAACAAGACCAAAAGACAACCCTCAGAATGGGAGAAAATATTTGCAAATGAAGCAACTGACAAAGGCCTAATCTCCAAAATTGACAAGCAGCTCATGCAGCTCAGTATCAAAAAAGCAAACAACCCAATCCAAAAATGCGCAGAAGACCTAAATAGACATTTCTCCAAAGAAGGTATACAGATTGCCAATAAACACATGAAAGGATGCTCAACATCACTAATCATTAGAGAAATGCAAATCAAAACTACAATGAGATATCATCTCACACTGGTCAGAATGGCCATCATCAAAAAATCTAGAAACAATAAATGCTGGAGAGGGTGTGGAGAAAAGGGAACACTCTTGCACTTTTGGTGGTAATGTAAATTGATACAGCCACTATGGAGAACACTATGGAGATTCCTTCAAAAACTAAAAATAGAACTACCATACGACCCAGCAATCCCACTACTGGGCATATATCCTGAGAAAACCATAATTAAAAAAGAGTCATGTACCAAAATGTTCATTGCTGCTCTACTTACAATAGCCAGGACATGGAAGCACCCTAAGTGTCCATCAACAGATGAATGGATAAAGAAGATGTGGCACATATATACAATCGAATATTACTCCGCCATAAAAAGAAAGAATACTGAGTTATTTGCAGTGAGATGGATAGACCTAGAGTCTGTCATACAGAGTGAAGTAAGTCAGAAAGAGAAAAACAAATACTGTATGCTAACACATATATATGGAATCTAAGAAAAGAAAAAAGAAGTCATGAAGAACCTAGGGGCAAGATGGGAATAAAGACAGAGACCTACTAGAGAATGGACTTAAGGATATGGGAAGCTGTGACAAAGTGAGAGAGTGGCATGGACAAATATACACTACGAAACGTAAAATAGATAGCTAGTGGGAAGTAGCCGCATAGCATGGGGAGATCAGCTAGGTGGTTTGTGACCACCTAGAGGGGTGGGATAGGGAGGGTGGGAGGGAGGGAGATGCAAGAGGGAAGAGATATGGGAACATATGTATATGTATAACTGATTCACTTTGTTATAAAGCAGAAACTAGCACACCATTGTAAAGCAATTATACTCCAATAAAGATGTTAAAAAAAAAAAAAAAGACTGGGAGAATTAAAATAGTAAAATCCATGCAAGAAATTGGCTACAAGGTGAGATCTTGGTCAAACAAGTTAAGATCTCTATGGCGAGACATTTGACTGAGTTTTTTAAGTACTAGAATTTCGTAGCCCAAATTATTCCCAATTAGTGAATGAACTAGTGCCAGGAATGTGGCAGAGCTAAGCTCTCAGTCAGGTTGTCTTAGCTGACTATAAAGAATAATCTTAAAAATAGAGAAATGTGGTAGGCAGAATGATGGGCTGCAAAAAATATCCATATCCTCTGTCTCAGAACTTGTGTATAGATTAGGTTACATTGAAGAGACATTAAAATATGGTAGCAGATATAATTAGGGTTGCTACTCAGTTGACCTTCTATTACAGAGACTATCCAGGATTATCAAGGTGAGCCCAAAGTAATCACAAGTGTCCTAAAATATGGAAGAGAGAGGCAGAAGAGTCAGTCTCAGAGTGACGTGATATGAGAAAGACCCAACTGGCTACTTCTAGGTTTGAAGATAGAAGAGTCCATGAGCCAAGGAATGCAGGCAGCCTCTAAAAGCTTTGAAAGGCAAGAAAATTTATTTTTTCTTAGAGCCCCCAGAAAGGAACGTATTTCTACTGGTACCTTGATTTTAGCCCAGTAAGATCCATTTCACACTTCTGAACTCCAAAACTGTAAAATAAAAACTTCATTTTGTTTTAAGCCACTAAATTTGTGTTAAGTTGGTACAGCAGCAATAGAAAACTAATATGAGAACCAAGTAATACATTATGATTGATACAAAGGTAATACAATCCTTTCCCTTCATCTCCCCCAACACACATACTTTTTGGTGTCAAATTAAGGCAAGGGGAGTTGATAATATACACAAAATCTAAAGTGATCACAGTCAAAAGTCAAAACCCAAGAGACAAACTGTAAGATCAGAAACTTTATAAGGTTGACTTCTTTAAGAAGGTACGGATCTCAGAGAACTAGGTAACTTTGGACAGACAGAAAAAAAGAGAAAAACATTTCAACTGAGGGGCTGCTCCTAGGTAAGAGCAGAAGGCTGGGAACTGAGTGTTCAGATAATAGAGAAGAGAACACACAGATCTAGAGGAAGGCGTATGTGAAGAACGGTAAGACAGATAATGACCATGTATTGTGTGTGAGAGGCACTGTCCCTTCATCTGTCAAATCACCACACATTGAATGCCCATTAAATCCCAGGCACCATTCAAAGAGTGGAGATACAGGGGTAAACAAGACAGACAAGGCACCTGATCTCCTACTGAGTATATTCTAGCAGGGGTGTATTTTTAGAAAGTGCTTTTATTGATTATTAATTCATTTCATCTCATTAATTGCTACAACCATCATACAAGGTTGAGACATACAAGGTAAGAACTAGGACATTCTCATTTTACAGGTGAGCACAAAAGGGCTTAAGAATTTCTTCAGCCATCATCAAAAAGTCTACAAATAATAAAGGCTGGAGAGGGTGTGGGGAAAAAGGAACCCTCCTACACTGTTGGTAGGAATGTAAATTGGTATAGCTACTACGGAGAACAGTATGGAGGTTCCTTAAAAAACTAAAAATAGAGCTACCATATGATCTTGCAATTCCACTCCTGGGCATACATCCTGGAAAAATGAAAACTCTAATTCAAAAAGATACATGCACCCCATTGTTCACTGCAGCAGTATTTACAATAGCCAAGACATGAAAGTAACCTAAATGTGCATTGACGAATGGATAATGAAGATGTGGTATATATATACAATGGAATATTACTCAGCCATAAGGAAGAATGAAATAATGCCATTTCAGCAACATGGATGAAACTAGAAATTCTCATCCTAAGTGAAGTAAGTCAGACAGAGAAAGACAAATATCATATGATATCCCTTATACGTGGAATCTAAAAACAGATACAAATGAACTTATTTACAAAACAGAAATAGACCCACAGACATAGCCTTATGGTCACCAAAGTTTCGGACTAACACATACACACTACTCTGTATAAAGCAGATAACCGACAAGGACCTATAGTATAGCACAGGGAACTATACTCAATATTTTGTAATAACCAATAAGGGAAAAGAATCTGAAAAAGAATATATATATATATATATATTCAGATATCTATGAATGACTCTGCTGTATACCTGAAACTAACATGACATTGTAAATCAACTCTACTTCAATAAAAAAATAAAAGAATTTCTTCAAGGTCACATAACAGTAGGTGGTAGAACCAAGATTTGAACCCAGACCATGTCAGTCAGAGCCTACATGCTTAATCACTATGCTGCCTGCTAACAAGGGGAGAAAAGTTTGGGTGGAGAAGGTGACCTAGATAATAGATGACTTTGATACATTAAAGGTCTTCATTTAAAAACGCCACAAATAATGACAAAAACTGCCCTTTTAAAGCAATCCTTTGGTATTATACATTATGCTAAGTACAGATTTTCTACAGTCCTCAAGGCAATCCTGCAAGATGGGTATTATCCCCATTTTACAGATGGAGAAACTAAAGCTCAGAGATCGTAAGTGATTGCCCAAGGCTACCCAGCAAGTAAGTGTCAGAGTTGAAATCAAAACCTTGTTTGCATGGACATATATACACTACCAAATGTAAAATAGATAGCTAGTGGGAAGCAGCCGCACAGCGCAGGGAGATCAGCTTGGTGCTTTGTGACCACCTAGAGGGGTAGGATAGGGAGGGTGGGAGGGAGATGCAAGAAGGAGGCGATATGGGGATATATGTATACATATAGCTGATTCACTTTGTTATATAGCAGAAACTAACACAACATTGTAAAGCAATTATACTCCAATAAAGATGTTAAAAAAACAAAAAACAAAAACCAAAAAAAAAACATGTTTGGGCTTCCCTGGTGGCGCAGTGGTTGAGAGTCCGCCTGCCGATGCAGGGGACACGGGTTCGTGCCCCGGTCCGGGAGGATCCCACATGCCGCGGAGCGGCTGGGCCCGTGAGCCATGGCTGCTGAGCCTGCGCGTCCAGAGCCTGTGCTCCGCAACGGGAGAGGCCACAACAGTGAGAGGCCCACGTACCGCAAAAAAAAAAAAAAAAAAAAATGTGCTTGTGTATGAGAAACAAAGATATTTCTGACACAACACTTTCTCAAAACTGAAACTGGAATAATTAAAGATCACTTGTTTAATTATAATATATCATTATCAGACACATATATATATATTCCATGAGAGCATAATATGATTCTCACAGATGGAAGGGCTATACCCATACAGCCCCCAGCCCCTCCCCTTACACATGTGCATTCTTCCATCAATCCATGGGAGTAAAAAGTTTTGGAGACAGTTGAAACATAAAGTTTGGAAGAAAGAAATAAAATGAAATACGCCTTACTGGAACAACCTAAGTTATGCAAACCTGGGAGCTAATAGACAGACTTCCTTGTCTTTAGAACTTCTACCTTACAGATAAAGCCCTTGCTGTCTTCTTTTATTCATGGCACAACAGTCTCACAGCAGTTTGGGAAAAGAAAGATTAAAAAACAAGTTGACTGTCATTTTTAGAATTGTTTACATTTAGAAACGGATGCAAAATTGGAAACAGTCATGAAGACAAAAATATTTTTTTCTCTCTTTGAAAAAATAAAAACGTATATTTACTGCTATATTGAGATAACTTTTCTCTAGGGGATCAGAGAAAGATGGTTCTTCCATAAAACGTATAGCAAGAAAAAATTTCATAGTGTATTCTGTTAGCATATGATTAACTTAACTGCTATATATATGATTAAACACTACATAGTCCTTCTTCTCTTAGGTTCATTCTGATTGACAGATGTGCCTATTACAAATGTGTCGAGAAAAACCAACATTTTTCAGACCCTAGTTTCTTGCATAATTCTGTGTTTAGCTATGCCCTGTCACCAGTTTAACTGGGAGGTTCCCTTGTGAAAATATAATTTATGTATGTTTTATACAGGTTTTTTTCTTTGTTTCTTCAGTAAAGTAGAATTTGAAAAAGGAAAACATTTGTATTACACTTGTCTCCGTGATACAATTCAGTGATATACATTCCTTGGGGTACATAATGTCAAACCAAACATTCTAAAAAATGGGAAAGAAAACCAATAATTTTGACTTTGGAGAATATTAGGGTGCAAATTAAATGCACTTGTTGAATAATACATTTTTAAATATCTGCTGTGGGTGGTCATCAAATAGAAAGTTATTTCTTCAAATACAGGAGTTAAGGGAGGAAAGTGCCAATGGGCATAAAACTCTGTGTGGTTAATGGTGGAGTTTCATTCCCCAGCACATGTGTATAGCCCCTCCTAGAAAGACACTTCATGGTTCTCATAATCCACTCCTGGGGCTTGTCCTTGCCCTAGTGACATGGGATGGACTCACCCTAGGAAATTCCATTCTCAGGTCCTTTCATATAAAGTTCATTGAACTCCCTCTGGCACTCATTTATTAAATTATCTCCTCAGTCAGTCTCTGGCAGCCCAGGTTATGACTGATCTTGAAATGAGAAGCTGGTTTATCTATATCACACAGAGCTAGTTTGGTCTTAGAAATTAGAATATCTTTTCTTTTACCAACATAGTATGCATTTATCAGGCTGTCAACACTATTTCTTTTTTCAGGTAAACTAAAATTACAAATATAAGACTATAGCCCCAACTTCAGCATAGCTATTAATTTTTGAAAGAAGTCAAAATTAAATCAATTTTTAAAATTGCAGCACTATTACAGAGGTCTCAGTGGCCTCAGCCCTTTTGAGTAAGAATCTGAAAGTGTCACAACTGATAAGAAAGCAACAATTTCATTAAAAATACCTGATTTCCAAATGGCATTTAAGGCAAAGGGAGATGGAGATAAAAACAAACAAAACTGAATAGGGGAGCTGGTTTCATGGATTATAAATGATGTACCTGTTAGCAGAGTTATAAAACAAGAAAATAAGGTAACTGAACTGACTGCAGGAAGGGAAAAGTTATGTAAATGAAGAGAGCCTTATCAAAATAATCAAGACAAAGAGATTCACTGATTTAGAAGGTAGCTGTTTTTGAATTGTTGGTGTAACTAATCCTTTTCTTTTGTAAGCTATTCTTTCAAAGGGGCAGTTCCACTTGAAAGAAATTAAGGTGGTTTGGACAATATCAACATAAATTGAAGTTCTGAAGCAATATTATAAGTAGCACTAGTTCTAGAGAGAAAGATGCTCTAAAAATACACGTTGGAAATCTCAGAGAATATAAAGTAATATGACTCCCATCTTCCCCCCAACTACCATGTTTTAGGGAGTACTCTTACTGATGATACAGGGTTGGTAGAACTCACTACCTCCCTCTCTGGAAACTGCTACTTACAGCTAAGGCCTCTTATTTATGGCTAGAGCTTTACTAATCAGTACGAGCCCCTTGCTTGGAACACTCTGTGTTCATCCGCTAGGTTCAATGGATGTGCTACGGAACTGTGGAAAAAAAGTTCTGGTCTCAAGGCGTGTATGACATATATAGGATTATTAAAAAACTAAGAAATGAAAAGCAAAAGTAATTTCTCCCACTTCCATGTCCCTGAAAACATATATATGTATACTGACACAGCCACAGATAGTTCACATACAAGTTACAAAATTCTAGTAAAGATAATGAATCCATTTTCATCTTAGCAAAATTAGTGGGTAACAACTTAGTGGGTAACAACTCAGATGCTTTCTTCTACGGATACAGACTTTCTGGTTATAGCCATGATTTTAATTATGCTTCTGTTTTATTCCACTGAACCAATTACTATAACAGAATAAATTGGATCTCATCTAGGGAAAGTCACAATTCATGCTGCATTTTATTCCAAGATTATTTCTTGAAGTGAGAAGAGACAAGGACAGAGGTCAGAGCTAGTAGATTTTTAAAATTTTGAATGCAAATATTCTGTAGAGATTAGTACAATCCACAAAAATTGTGAGCATGTTATATGACCCAGCAATCCCACTATTGGGCATATACCCTGAGAAAACCATAATTCAAAAAGAGTCATGTACCAAAATGTTCATTGCAGCTCTATTTACAATAGCCAGGACATGGAAACAACCTAAGTGTCCATCATCGGATGAATGGATAAAGAAGATGTGGCACATATATACAATGGAATATTACTCAGCCATAAAAAGAAAAGAAATTGAGCTATTTGTAATGAGGTGGATGGACCTAGAGTCTGTCATACAAAGTGAAGTAAGTCAGAAAGAGAAAAACAAATACTGTATGCTAACACATATATATGGAATTTAAGGGAAAAAAATGTCATGAAGAACCTAGGGGTAAGACAGGAATAAAGACACAGACCTACTAGAGAATGGACTTGAGGATATGGGGAGGGGGAAGGGTAAGCTGTGACAAAGCGAGAGAGAGGCATGGACATATATACACTACCAAACGTAAGGTAGAGAGCTAGTGGGAAGCAGCCGCATAGCACAGGGAGATCAGCTTGGTGCTTTGTGACCGCCTGGAGGGGTGGGATAGGGAGGGTGGGAGGGAGGGAGATGCAAGAGGGAAGAGATATGGGAACATATGTGTATGTATAACTGATTCACTTTGTTGTAAAACAGAAACTAACACACCATTGTAAAGCAATTAAACTCTAATAAAGATGTAAAAAAAAATTGTGACCATGTTAAACGTATTTATCACTCTTTTATACTTTTGTTACTGAAACTGGAAGGTGACAGGGAAATAGCTCAAAATATTCTTTTTTTTCTTCTTTTTTTTCAGTGCTACATAGTAGGATCTTGTTATTTATTTTATATATAATAGTTTGTATCTGCTAATTCCAAACTCCTAATTTATCCCTTCCCCACCCCGTTTCCCCTTTGGTAACTGTAAGTTTGTTTTCTATGTCTGTGAGTCTGTTTCTGTTTTGTAAATAATTTCATTTGTGTCATATTTTAGATTCCACATATTGTGTGGTATTTGTCTTTCTGACTTGCTTCACTTAGTATGATAATCTCTAGGTCCATCCATGTTGTTGTAAATGGCATTATTTCATTCTCTTTATGGCTGAGTAATATTCCATTATATATTTCTTTATCCATTCATCTGTTGATGGACATTTAGGTTGCTTCCATGTCTTGGCTATTGTAAATAGTGCTGCTGTGAACACGGGGGTGCATGTATCTTTTTGAATTAGAGTTTTCTCTGGATATGTGCCCAGGAGTAGGATTGCTGAATCATATGGCAATTCTATTCTTAGTTTTTTAAGGAACCTCCATACTGTTTTCCTTAGTGGCTGCACCAATTTACATTCCCACCAACAGTGTAGGAGGGTTCCCTTTTCTCCACACCCTATCCAGAATTTTTAATTTGTAGATTTTTAATGATGGTCATTCTGACCAATGTGAGGTGGTACCTCATTGTAGTTTTGATTTGCACTTCTCTAATAATTAGCAATATTGAGCATCTTTTCATGTGCCTATTGGCCATCTTTGGTTTTTACTGTGTGTATGTCTTTGGAGAAATGTCTGTTTAGGTCTTCTGCCCATTATTTTTTTTACTGCTTTGTTTTTTCAAATATTCTTTTTATCCAAACAGATCATAAAAATGTAGAGTTTACTATTTAAAACAACCAGGAACTCAGAGTGAGATAAACATTAAGACTCAAATAGATAAATGGGTAAATGAGTAGGCAGTTCACAGAAGACAGAACTGAATGATACAAAGTATGTTCAATCTTACCTGTAAGCACAGAGATGCAAATTAAGGCCTCACCTCCCTTTGTGTATCTGCAAACTAATAGATAACACTCAATGATGGTGAATATGTGGTAAGATGTAACTCCTAAAACATAGCATGTGTGTTATAAATATCTACACTTTCTCAGAAATTAAGTCAAGATATTGAGTTATATATGTTTGTGATTTTTATTTTTAGAAAGGCATTCCAAGAAAACAATCAGGAACATAAGAATGCCTACAAATACTTTAAACGTTTTTTAAATGGCATTTTTATAAACATTTAAAAATGGAGGAAGCTTAGGACTTCCCTGGTGGCACCGTGGTTAAGAATCCGCCTGCCAGTGCAGGGGACATGGGTTCGAGCCCTGGTCCGGGAAGATCCCACATGCTGCAGAGCAACTAAGCCCATGCACTACAACTACTGAGCCCTGTGTGCCACAACTACTGAAGCCCGTGTGCCTAGAGCCTGTGGTCTGCAACAAGAGAAGCCACCTCAATGAGAAGCCCATGCACTGCAACAAAGAGTAGCCCCTGCTTCGGGCAACTAGAGAAAGCCCACATGCAGCAACAAAGACCCAACACAGCCAAAAATAAATAAATAAATAAATACATTTATATTAAAAACAAATGGAGGAAGCTTAATTCCACAAAACAAGGGAATGGTTCAATGAATAATGTTATAGCTATGGAATAGTATATTATACGGTCATTAAAATTATGTTCATAAGTGTTTAATGGAAAAGAAAATCTTTATAACATTGTTTTAAAATTAGTATTAGAAAGATATAATCTCAATTCTATAAAATATATCATATATGGAAAATCAGGATTGTAATAGTGCAGGTTAGAGTAAATATCTCTCATTGGTGGAATCTGTAGATTATTTTTATTACCTTCTCTATGTTTTTAAATTTGGAGAATAAATATATACAACTTTTAGAATGAAATATTTTATGTGTGTGTCTATGCATATGTACGCATGCATATACACATATATACATATGTAGATACAAATACATATTTGTATTTTACAAACCTTTACTGATTAACCATCGAACTCCTTTTTGGTTTGGGGTTTTTTTTTTGTCTTTCACACTGACATTTTTATCTACAGTTTCAGTTCAAAAGAACACTACATTAATAAATACTTCAAAAGCATATTATTGTTCTTTCAATTTCTCAGGCTACAAAGTAGCTTTTGCTTATCAAATATTAATAAATGATAGGTCACTGGTCTCCGTTTTTAAACATTTATAGGTTCTTTTTTTTTAACATCTTTATTGGAGTATAATTGTTTTACAATGGTGTGTTAGTTTCTGCCTTTGTGGTCTCAGCATATAACTTCAGTTATGAAAAATGTCATCCCTCCAATTTGGAATGCATTTCAGTTATAATCATTGATTTTCTAAGACAATAACTTTACTATCAAACTCACTGATAAAACATATGGCTCTGTTCTTAATTGTCACTAAAACTTCTGATCTTACCATAAACCACAACTTTAAATTTCCTACTCCTTATTTACATCAAAAAAACTGATTTTTGCAAAAAATTAGGAATGATTCTCTGAAAGTTATATAGTCCAAAATTTCTGTAGACAAGTGATTTTTCAAACATTTTTTATAGAAGTAAAAGCAGTTCTTAAATTGTACACAGAACCCAACCAGTTTGTGCCTGTATTGCTTCCACTTCAGTTAGCCCCATGCCTCATCTCTCTGAAGGAAGTCTCTAAGACACTTGCAAGGATCTGTTGGAATCTGCAGAACAGCACGTGAAAAATATGCTGCTCTGGACAATTTAACTTATCAAAGAGCATAATTCATAGTTCGTATGGACCAAATTTCAAGTAAATGATGTTTGCCATATTGCCTATGTTACATTCACCACGGGAAATAACCCCTCAAAATGTCTTATTCTATGCAGAATGAGCATGTTTCAGGTCAGAGAATTCTATTTAAGGAGCCATGGAGAAATTCCTCTCAGGTCTAAGTTTCAGGAAAAATGTAGTTTTCCCTGAAGAGAGAGTTTGCTCCAAAGACTGTGAATCAGGTAACAGCTTCTCTCATTGCACTGGCTTAGAGAAAGGAGGCTTAGAGAAATGGACAGCTGTATAGGACATCATGGTATAAATTCTTGTGAGTCAGTACTATCTCTGACTTTGCTATAGTCCCACTAAATCTTCCCCTTCAAACTTAATCCCTTTTTTGAGATATTTTTAGTGTCAATGAAAATCAATTATTTTCCAGTTTTGCTGAGATACAATTGACAATAAGACTGTACAATATAATGCTTTGATAAATGTACATATTGTGAAATTATTACCACAGTAAGTTTAGTAAACATCCATCACCTCAAAGAGTTACAGCTTTTTTGTTGTTTTTTGGTGGGTTTTTTTGGTGGTAAGAATTTTTAAGACTTACTCCATTAGCAACTTTCAAGTACAGGCACACCCTGTTTTTTTTGTTTTTTATAAATTTTATTTATTTATTTGGCTGCATTGGGTTTTGGTTGCTGCGCACGGGCTCTCTCTAGTTTCGGCGAGTGGGGGCTACTCTTTGTTGCAGTGTGCGGGTTTCTCACTGCGTTGGCTTCTCGTTGAGGAGCACGGTCTTTAGGCATGTGGGCTTCAGTAGCTGTGGCACACGGGCTCAGTAGTTGTGGCTCACGGGCTCTAGAGAGCAGGCTCAGTAGTTGTGGAGCACAGGCTCAGTACTTGTGGAGCACAGGCTCAGTAGTTGTGGAGCACAGGCTTAGTTGCTCTGCGGAACGTGCGATCTTCCTGGACCAGGGCTCGAACCTATGTCCCCTGCATTGGCAGGCCGATTCTTAACCACTGAGCCACCAGGGAAGCCCAAGGCATACCCCATTTTATCGAGTTTCCCTTTATTGTGCTTCACAGATCCTGTGTTTTTTGCAAATTGAAGGTGTGTAGCAACCCTGCACTATCAGATGATCGTTAGCATGTTTTAGCAATAAAGTATTTTTAAATTAAGGTATGTACTTTTTTTAGACATAATGCTGCTGCACACATGGACTACGGTATAGTGTAAATGTAACTTTTATATGCACTGGGAAACCTAAGTTCCTGTGACTAAATTTATTATAGCAAATACTTTATTGCAGTGGTCAAGAACTGAACCTACAAATCTCGGAGGTGTGACTGTCTACAATATCATTTTGTTAACTGTAGTCATTATGCTCTGCATTACATCCTAGAATTTATCTTACAATTGGAAGTCTGTACCTTTTGATCACTTTCATCCATTTCCCTCAACTCCCAACTCCCGTCTCAAACAACCACAAACCTGTTCTCTGTATGAGTTTTTTTTTGTTTTTTCACAGTTCACATACAATTGAGATCATATAGTATTTGTCTTTTTCTGTCTGACTTATTTCACTTAGCATAATGCCGTCCAGCTCCATCTATGTTGTCACAAATGGTAGGATTTCCTTATTTTGTATGGCTGATACATATATATGTATCTCACATTTTCTTTATCCATTCACCCTTCAATGGTTGCTTCCATGCATTAGCTTTTGTAAATAGTACTGCAGTAAACACGGGTGTGCAGGTATCTCAGAGACAGTGCTTTTGTTTGTTTCCAATATATACCCAGAAGTGGGATGCCTGGATCATATGGTAATTCTATTTTTAATTTTTTGAGAAACCTTTATACTGTTTTCAGTAATGATTGTACTAATATACATTTCCATCAACAGTATACAAGGGTTTCCTTTCCTCTACATCCTCACCAACACTCCTTATCTTTGGTCTTTTTGATAAAAGCCATTTTAACAGGTGTGAGATGATAGGGGTTTTGATTTGCATTTCTGTGATGATTAATGTAGTTGAGCAACCTTTCATGCACTTGTTGGTCATTTGTATGTCTTCTTTGGATTTATGTCTATTCAGGCCCTTTGCCCATTTCTTAAAAGGGTTATAAGAGGGTTTTTTGCCATTGAATCGTATGAGTTCTTTGTATATCTTAGCTATTAACCTTTCATAGCATATGTGTTTGAAAATATTTTCTCCCACTTTGTAGGTTGACTTTGCATATTCCTTTGTTGTGCAGAAGCTTTTTGTTTAATGTAGTCCCACTCATTTAACTTGCGTTTGGTGTCAAATAAAAAAAAAAAAGAAAGAAATCATTGCCAAGACCTATGTCAAGGAGCCTATCTATTGTGATTTCTTCTATGAGTTTTATGGTTTTAGATCATACATTCTAGTGTCTAATCCATTTTTAGTTTGTTTTTGTGTATAGCATAAGATATAGGTCCAGTTTTATTTGTTCGCATGTGGTTATCCAGTTTTCCCAACATGTTTATTAAAGAGATTGTTTTCCCATTTTTCCCTTGGCTTATATATTGAAAATTAGTTGACCATATATGTATGGATTTTTCTGGGCTCTCTATTCTGTTCCAATGATTTATGTGTCTGTTTTTATGACAATACCATATTGTTTAGATTACTAGAGCTTTGTACTATAGTTTGAAAACAGGAAGTGTGATGCCTCTGGCTTTATTCTTCTTTCCCAGGATTGCTCTAGCTATTTGGAGTCTTTCGTGGTTCTATACAAATTTTAGGATTTTTTTCTATTTCTGTGAAAAATGCTATTGGGATTTTCGTAAGTACTGCACCAAATCTGTAGATTTGTTTTGGGTAGTACGGCCATCTTAACAATATTAATCTTCCATCTATGAGTACAGAATATCTTTCTATTTTTTGCATATTCTTCAATTTCTTTTGTCAGTTCTCGGTGTACAGATATTTCACTTTCTTGGTTAAATTTATTCCTAGGTATTTTATTATTTTGGATGTAATAATAAGCTCTCTGCCCCTTTCTTCTTCTGGAACTCCTATTAAATAAATACTAGTCTACCTAGATGTTGTCTCATGAATCCCTTAAGCCATTTTCACTCTTTTTCATTTTTTTTTTTTTTTTTTTCCTCTTCTGAGATTGGATGAATTCTACTGCCTTATCTTTCTGGACAAAAAAATGTTGCCTGCCATGTCAGTAAATGAAGATCAGTTGCCTGCCATCAACCAATCAGCCACTGAAGTGATCCTGATGGTGCTGAGCGGAATTCAGGATGGAGAAAAACAGGTTACTGGGCCTAGATAAGATGCATATCAAAGGAATAATTTCAATGATCCAAGACTCTTGCATCTTCCTGTATATAGCAAAGCACTAAAGTCATTAACTTGAGATGTCTGTTTTTTGCAATTAGCAGTAATCTTTTAATATTCAACTACATGTTTTTTTCCAGCAAAAAAAATATATATCCTGGCTCCTCCCTTACCTCTATGGAAGAGTTCCTCAGTGCTATCTGAGAGGCTGTCTTCTGGGCTACAGTCCTCAGTAATGTCCCCAAATAAAACATAACACTCAACTTTTAGGTTTTGTGTTTTATTTTTTTTCAGTTGACATCTTTGAGTTTGCTGTTTTTTTCTTTTGCTTATTCTAGTTTGCTATTGAATCCCTCTATTGAATTTTTAAGTGCAATTATTGTATTCTTCAACTCTGTTTTCTGCTTGGTTCTTTATTATTTCTGTGTCTTTGTTGAAATTCTCACTTTATGAATTGTTCTCCTGACCTCAGTGAACATTTTTATGACCATTATTTTGAATTCTTCATAAGGTGAATCAACTCTCTCCTTTTTCATTAAGCTCTGTTTCTAAAGTTTTATTGTGTTCTTTTGTTTGGAACATATTCCTCTGTTTCTTCATTTTCCTTGAATTTCTGTGTTGGTTTCTGCACATTGATAAAACAGGCAACTATCCAGTTCCTGATGGAGTGGTCTTGTATAGGAGATGAACCTTATTGTCCAACCCTGCCCTAGCTCTCGGTTTTCTCTCAAATCTTCGTGATTGTCCAAGCAGCCTGTTTTCTTTTTAATGGCCCCCAGTGCTTGAGGTTGTGCCAAGACCTGTCTGTGTCCCGAAGGGAAGGCTCTCAGTCAGCACTCATATGCAGGCTGACTGGAGGCTGACATTCCGGCAGCCGGTTTTAAAGTATTTAATAGGCCTCCTACAGGGAAAGACTGAGCTGGGCTGTGCCCCGGGGGAGGGGTATGTTGTTAAGAACTGTTTTTGGTGGTGTTGTTATAGAGCTATGGGAACTGCAGAAGCAAGCCCTACTGGACACCAGAGCCAGGCAATTAAGGAGTGCATCCACTGGGCAGCAGCTGCAAAAGTTGGGAACCAGACATGTGCACAACCCCCTTCCAGGGAAGGATGGGCTAAAGGGAGAACGTGGAGATGCCATCCGCCAACCTCTTTGGTATCCCGGGAGGATTGCAGTCAGCTCTTAGATGTGGGCTACGTCAGAAGCCTGACGATCAGGTAGCACCTTTTAAAGTATGCAAATAGGCCTCCTTCAGGGAAAGACTGTAAGAAGCGTGTTTCTGTTTGCTCCCTCAATGCTGAGCCATGGGGGGAGAGCCACTGCAAGTCTTTACAAACCTGTTAAGAACCATTTCTTTGTTTGCTATAGTCTTATGGGTCTCATAGATGCAAGCTCTACTAGCTTTCAGAGCTAGGTGTTTTGTAGGCCCATCCCTCAGGTGGAAATCTTAAAGGTTGGGGTGCTAGATGTTGGGTTCAAACCCTTTGTGCCTCAGGGAGAAGCTGAGACTTGTAAGTTACTTCTCAAATGTATGTCACTATGCCAAGGATGGGGTTTATGGTGGGAGTGTGTCTCAGACTTTCCTACCTGTTTTGATGTGAGTATTTTCTCATTGACCTATGGATAGGTATTGCTCAGCTAGTTTCTGGATTTCTTTCAGAGGAACTGCCCCATGTGTAGCTATAGATTTGGTGTACCCACTGCAGGAAGAGTTCAGGAGCCTCCTCTGTCATCTGACTGGCACTTCACAAAACTGATTCTTAACTTTTTAAAAATGTGTGTGCATATGTAAATATTTGTGTATATTTTTAGACTGCTCTCAGAAAATTTAAGGTTACCTTTACTGTCAATATTTTCCTGAATGTATTTGCTAGCATTCATCCATTCATATATTTGTTCAGAAAATCCTTATGGAATACCTAAGCAAGTCCAGCTCTTTATGTGAGTGGGGTTATAACAGTGAACCAGACTCAGCTCTTAATCTAACAGGTTCAAGGGAGCCCATTTACTACAACTACCAAATATTACTCTACACCATATTTTAACCATAGCCCACAGCCTTCCAACAGTTCTCTTAAATAAATTTTAAGGCCCTCAATGAATTAAAATCAAAATTGGAATCTATTTAACTCAGATAAGTAAAATGAAACCAATATAATTTCAGATCAATAAAGCCTATGTGCATTCTTGTTAGCCTCCTTTTAAATACACTGTGTGATTTCATTTCCTCTAATACATTTTGTTAAAAACCGTTCAATAAGATATATCGCCACCAAAATTAGCCCTTGATGGAAAACTGCAGCTTCTTCTTAAAGAAAAAGATTTATCTTCTTCCAAGCCATATATGTGTACACTGTATGATTAGATCAGAATATCAATAGCAATAAGCCATAGCAATAAATTTGCTTGTTCAGTAAAGCTGTTAACATCCTTAGAAATAATTATAAGCCATTTATCAAATGACTTCCAACCTAGTTTTAAATTTAAAAAAGATGATTAATAAATTAAAATTTTCTTTTAAAAAATTTACGTAAATTTTTCCACAATCGGTTTCCCAATTTAAGTCTTCAGTACTCTTCATTGCTTTGAGACTTTATTTTAAAGAGGAAAATAAAGATTTTATAGTTTACATAATGATGATACGATTGTAAATGTTAAGATAAAAACAAGATAAAAAATTAAACCATGTAGATTTTAAAATTAACAATTTCTTCAAAGAAATTTTCCCCTTTAAAACTTAATCACATAGGGGCTTCCCTGGTGGCGCAGTGGTTGAGAGTCCACCTGCCGATGCAGGGGACATGGGTTCGTGTCCCGGTCCAGGAGGATCCCACGTGCCACGGAGCGGCTGGGCCCGTGAGCCGGGGCGCTGGGCCTTCGCGTCCAGAGCCTGTGCTCCGCAACGGGAGGGGCCGCGGCAGTGAGAGGCCCGCGTACCGCAAAACAAAACAAAACAAAACTTAATCACTAATCCTATGGCATCCTGTAATTTAGAACTGAAGTAAGAATGGATATTGTTATTTAACAAGGTCCTCTATAAAATTAATTTCAAGATCAATTTACATTTACTGTCCCTATGAATCTCTATAAGGAAGAAAAATTATGAAAAGATTTTTTTTCTATTTACAAATCAATGATATACTAAATTCCCTCTCAATTTTTTTTTCTAAGAACAGAATTCTCCAAGCTGTAAAGTCTTGAAAAGGTAGAGGTACGGAGTAAAATACAGAGATTACTTTTTTTTTTTTTTTTTTTTTGCGGTACGCGGGGGCCTCTCACTGTTGTAGCCTCTCCCGTTGCAGAGCACAGGCTCCGGACACACAGGCTCAGCGGCCATGGCTCACGGGCCCAGTCGCTCCGTGGCATGTGGGATCTTCCCGGACCGGGGAACAAACCCGTGTCCCCTGCATCGCCCTGCATCGGCAGGCGGACTCTAAACCACTGTGCCACCAGGGAAGCCCTAGAGATTACTATTTCTTAATGACATTTACACTATTTAAATTAGAATCACTTCACTTCAATTGACTCTTTATAAATATAAACATTTATAAAAGTGATGACACTTCTTACAGTGCGATTGTAATGGGTTGCCCATCTCATTTACCTGATCCAGAAGCCCAGAATGCACCGCTTATCAAAAGATTCATTATTGAGATTCTAAGTACTAACATGAATTACTCAAAATTTAATAGTATAGTTTGATACACTCAGGGAAGTTAACAAATCAAAAACTTTAAAAAATGTGCCCATGCAATTTAATATGGCAGAATGAAAAATGCTTTGTTAAATATGTCCTTCTACTCTAATTTGTTGGAATAAAGGACTTCTCTGTCCATTGTCAGGAATAAACAGAAATTATTGCAAATGGTGAGACTACAGTGATTGCAGTAAAATGACCGTTCATATGTATTCTTTTTTGCTTCTAATAAATGAGTGTGATTTGCCCAAATAAATCTTAAAAAAAATTTTTGGCAGTCATTAAAAATAGAAATTTGATTGTTAACATACTTCACAAATTAATGATAATGAAGTTAATTTTTGTTTTGCTATCTACCCAAGATATCTGTTATATAATCACATGTCAACCCAAAGAAAACTGAACTACACATGAGTCAACAGCTAATATAGCTCAAAAGAACAAATGTATCTTTGGTATTGGTTGATTGTTTATACCCATATGAACTAAACGTATAGAGAGATATCTTGTGGATTATCCTGGGATGCTACACTTAGCTTTGTCCTTTTCAAAGGTGCATTAATCACATAGTCATAAATGTAGTAGAACATTAATAAAATTGATGCGTGACTCAAAAATGGAAAAGAACATATATAGATTACAGAATAAGAATCTAAAAAAAGAAACTTACTTAACTAGAGTAATGATTAGACTAACAAAATACAGTTTAATAGACTGTTAATAATAGCTACTATTTATTAATCTATTATTATATCCTAGGCCTTATACTAACTCTTTAAATATATTACCCTTTTTAATCTTTATAAAAACACTTCAGGGTAGTTAATATCCACTCAATAAATGAAAAAAAAATGCTCAGAATTTTTTAACAACTTGCTCCAGTTCAGACAGATTAAAAAGCCAGCATTCAAAGCGAGATGGGCTATGCTTTGGGAAGAACCATGGACTTTTCCTTAGCCAAAAATTCTCTCGTTATGCTTCAGCAAAAGACATTTATTGAGCTTCCGTGGTGGCGCAGTGGTTAAGAATCCGCCTGCCAGTGCAGGGGAACACAGGTTCGAGCCCTGGTCTAGGAAGATCCCACATGCCCCGGAGCAACTAAGCCCATGAGCCCCAACTACTTAGCCCGTGTGATGCAACTACTGAAGTCCGTGTGCCTGGAGCCTGTGCTCCGCAACAAGAGAAGCCACTGGCTCGCCGCAACTAGAGAAAGCCCACACGTGGCAACGAAGACCCAAAGCAGCCAAAAGTAAATTAAAAAATAAACAAATGTATATTAAAAAAAAGACATTTACTGAATAGCACTGGTTTCAAATTTAAGAAGTTGAGTGACACTCAAAAGTGGATGTGTCTTTGGGTGTATGTTAGGCAAATTATTCAAGCAAAAATCTCATCACTAAAATCACTTTCTAGTGGGTTAATATGTATCCCCACCTCTTATTTCAGTAAAAATACAAATTATTCTCTTGGAAAAAAGAACAAAAGCCAGATAGGACCACAAAGCCAGTATTTTATCCTCTGTGGTACACTGCCTCTCATCTAAGTTCCAGTTCAGAAAAGGATAGAAAAGACAAACATATGCAAACAAGACAGAGATTTTAGTTTACAGTAAGGTCAATATAAGTACCATATACTTGCCAAAAATACTAAGGCATCCTAGGCTTCAATTATAAAGTGTAAAGCACAAAGAATGCAATAGTCCTTAATTAATGACCTCAATGCACCCTGTCCTGTACTAAATTCTGGGCACTGCCATTTTCAGAGGAACACCAACAAACAGGAGAGCTACCATAAGTCAAGGGTAAAGAGAATGCAATAACTGTTATTTTCAGATCTACCTTTCATTTAACACATGCTATGTGCCTGGTGCTATCTTTGTACTTTATACAGTTTTCTCACTTAACCCTCACAATATTCCTGGAAGCTAGGTGTGATTATCCTTACTTTCCAAGAGAGAAAACTGAGGCTAAGAAAGATTATGTCGAGACCACATAGCTAATATATATCAGAGCTGGTGTTTATCTAACAACAAAGCCAGGACACTTCCTATTACACTATCTTGCAATGTTGAAAAATACTGAGGAAGTTTAAAGCTAAAGAAGACAAATATTAGAAGAATTAGGCTCTACTGCACAGTTCCAAAGGTAAACTAGATAAAACTGGAAAGCAATAAAAGAAGACATATTTTCTTACAGTAAGAACTTTCTATTGATGAGGCCAGTTGGGATATGTACTTTTAAGCCATGCCAAGATGATGACTTGACACTTGACACTATTTTTTCCCACACTCTGGTTTCTGACTCAAGGAGTTTTTACTCAGTGTTCTCTTAGCCTGGTGTGCTCTTCCCTTGCATCTTCTCTCTGAGAAGGTAGCAACTGAACAGAGCCTTAGTGATAAGGGGTATCTCCTTTGATTATTCTTGGAAAAGTAACCCTGATCTCATTACCACATTGTCCTCTCTTATTTATTGTTAACCTGTTGATTGTCTTTCTTCTCCACTAGAATGAATGTTCCAAAAGAACATGATGATAACTCTGTGAGGAGCACAGCAGACACTCTGAATATTTGTTGAATACTAAATTAATCTCGTTGCAGCTATTTATACCTTAAACGGAGTATCATTAGATTAAATTCTCATTCACTCTAAGAATCTATGACTCTCATTTTAGCCTAATAAATAATGAAGGCAGCAAATGGGAGATGGTCTGTATAAGAACTATACCATGTCCCCAAAACAACTGAAAATTGTATAACAGTCACACCAAAATAATGTTTAGGAATACATATGCACAAATGAATATATGATCATACTGTAGAATTTGTAAAGAAACATTAAAGAATTGCACAAGAGTTAGGATGGTCTTAACATAAGTTAATTGCTAACTGAATTCAATACAAACTTTCAAAATCCACACACACCATGATACTTGCGTGACAACACGTAGGCAACATGGCAACAAGATGCTATTCCTAAAAACAAAAATAAACAAATGCGACCTAATGAAACTTCAAAGCTTTTGCACAGCAAAGGAAACCATAAACAAGACCAAAAGACAACCCTCAGAATGGGAGAAAATATTTGCAAAAGAAGCAACCGACAAAGGATTAATTTCCAAAATTTACAAGCAGCTCATGCAGCTCAATAACAAAAAAACAAACAACCCAATCCAAAAATGGGCAGAAGACCTAAATAGACATTTCTCCAAAGAAGATATACAGATTACCAACAAACACATGAAAGGATGCTCAACATCATTAATCATTAGAGAAATGCAAATCAAAACTACAATGAGATATCATCTCACACCAGTCAGAATGGCCATCATCAAAAAACCTAGAAACAATAAATGCTGGAGAGGGTGTGGAGAAAAGGGAACCCTCTTGCACTGCTGGTGGGAATGTGAATTGGTACAGCCACTATGGAGAACAGTATGGAGGTTCCTTAAAAAACTACAAATAGAACTACCATATGACCCAGCAATCCCACTACTGGGCATATACCCTGAGAAAACCGTAATTCAAAAAGAATCATGTACCAAAATGTTCATTGCAGCTCTATTTACAATAGCCCGGAGATGGAAACAACCTAAGTGTCCATCATCGGATGAATGGATAAAGAAGATGTGGCACATATATACAATGGAATATTACTCAGCCATAAAAAGAAACGAAAGTGAGTTATTTGTAGTAGGTGGATGGACCTAGAGTCTGTCATACAGAGTGAAGTAAGTCAGAAAGAGAAAGACAAATACCGTATGCTAACACATATATATGGAATTTAAGAAAAGAAAATGTCACGAAGAACCTAGGGGTAAGACAGGAATAAAGACACAGACCTACTAGAGAATGGACCTGAGGATATGGGGAGGGGGAAGGGTAAGCTGTGACAAAGCGAGAGAGGCATGGACATATATACACTACCAAACGTAAGGTAGATAGCTAGTGGGAAGTAGCCGCATAGCACAGGGAGATCAGCTCAGTGCTTTGTGACCGCCTGGAGGGGTGGGATAGGGAGGGTGGGAGGGAGGGAGATGCAAGAGGGAAGAGATATGGGAACATATGTATATGTATAACTGATTCACTTTGTTATAAAGCAGAAACTAACACACCATTGTAAAGCAATTATACCCCAATAAAGATGTTAAAAAAAAAAAGATGCTATTCCTAGTGCATATAGATGAAAAATGAAAGCATGCACTAGCACCATAATAAATAACAATTTCTTAATTCTTCTGATGTGTTTGGGATCGCACAGAACATTACAGATTTATTGTCTCTTTTAATCCTCAAAACACACCTAAGAGCTAGTATTTCTAAGTAATAATTTTCCCATTACACAGACAAGAAAAGTGAAACATAATGGACTTAAGAAAATTGCCTGGAGTTACACAGTTTACAAGTGACAAAGTCATATTTAGACTTTAGGTCATTCTGACCCCACAGTCTCACTATTAAATGCTAATCATTACACATTATACAATCTCATCCTTAATGTCATTAAAGTAAAAGGAAATATAACCAATGTCTCCCACAGAAGCATAAAACTGAACATTATTATTTTTTTTTTTCAGAATTTGAGATTTATACGTGAAGAACTCACTTCTGAGGTCAATTTGAACTAGGTATTTCTTTTTTAGGTTCTAACAAATAAGTTGAGGAATTATAAGGAAAGGAGAGCAAACCATTCCTCTTTGAGCTGAATAAGTGATATATCTCACTGTAACTCATTTTCCTCTTTTCAAAAGTACTCTAATGTTTGAGAGTACTTTATTGAAAAGGAAACATTTTATGCTGTGAGGTTACAGGGCAAGAACTAGGATCAAAGGATAGATGTTACATTAAAAGAGATTTGGGCTTAATGTGTGGGAGAAATTTGTCAGGTTGTAAAATTAGCTGCCTTGAGAGTTGTGACTGCCATATTAATGAAGAAGTACTTTTATAGACAGGGAAACTATTACCAAAGTTGTGAAAAAGATCAGCAAGCTTCTTCTGAGAAGGTACAGATAGCAAATATTTTAGTCTTTGCTGGCAGTATAGTCTCTGCTTCAGCTACTCAATTCTGCCTTTGTAGTGCAAAAGCAGTCACAGAGACAGTGGAAGTGAATGAGTATGGCTGTGTCCAAATAAAACTTTATTTATACAAACCATCTACAGCCTAGATTTGGCTTGGGGATGAAGTTTGCTAACCCCTGTTACATAGTACATTAATCTGAATATGCTAACTGCTGTTACAAAAGCCTTTAAATTTCAATAGCTTAATACAGGGATTTGCAAACCATGACCACAGGCCTATCTGTCCCACACCCTATTAAGAGACAGAGACTGGGACACACAAAACCTAAAATACTTACAAAGTGTGCCTTTACAGAAAAAAATGTACTAACCTAAACAGATGTGCTTTGTTAGACAGCTTTCCTCCAAGCAGACTCAAGGATTCAGACCCTCTGCATTCATAATGCTGAAGTCTTCCACATGGGGCCAACAAGTTTCACACCGTTTTGGGGGAAAGCATGAGAAAGCCACATAGTATACATAACTCCCTTACTGAAGAGATGATACTCATTTTTGCTCACATTTCATTAGCCAGAGTTAATCATGTATCTGCTTAGAGATAAGAGGACTGAAAAATACATGCTTGGCTGAAGAGCTTTCTGCCAGCACCTCCTCCATACTATGGAAAAAGGCCGTGAATCTTTGGTGGTCACAGAGTTGCTTCCACCACATAGAAAGAATATGTGGTGCAGACTGAGGCTTGAAATAGATATACACCAACAGGCATTTCAATTACGAGACATATCTATGTTTCTACATTCCCCAATGTTGTAGGAATATAGTATCTATGGGACAGACAGAAGCTAATTCTCCGTAACACACTCCCCCATAACTTCTTGCTTGATCAGAAATGGCACGAGAGTTTTCCAAACACAGTATCTAATAAGTTTTGTCTCATAAAGCTTTTCATGTACTTATGCCTACATGAAGACTCTCAGTATTATGCAATTGTATGAGAAAATTATAAGCCTGAGTCTCATAATATGTCAAATAAATTAGAAATGATGCAACCATATATTTTTTCGTCTGGATTTTAAAAAAGCATTTGGTTTTAGAATATTTTAATTTAGCCTCTAGTTTCTACTTTTTCACCTCATCGTCCATATTCTAAGTCATGCCTTCAGTGATTAATTCTCAGTTATTAAGTTTCTAAAGTTACCAGCAACAAAAGATAGAACCACAAGTTTTCAACTGACATTTTTCATCACACTATTGTTTCAGTGCTCATTCTCAAAGATTTTTACAGGACAGAAAGAGAGACAGAAATGGAGAGAGAGAGAGAAAGAGAGACAAATCTGAAATAAATCTTGCTTCTTGCTGTAATAAACATCATTAAAGGTGTGAGAGGCTGACAGGACTTTACAAATGAACCTCTATTTTAAGGGAAAATGGTGTAATCATTTAAATAATTAAGTGAAAAGAACAGCGGTAGTAACAGAAACTGCAGACAAGTGATCAACAAAACTGCCATTAAATCAGACAAAACTAAGCGATAACAGAAAGGACCAAATGGTCTGTTGAGAAGAAAATGAAAGAAACTTAATCTTCGGGATTTATCAAGACAACAAAAGCAATAACAAGTATACTACATGATTCAACATCATTGACTGAAGTTACTGGAAAGAAGTAGGATCAACCAATACTTTGTTTTAAGTCACCAACACCTTATCTGTACTGTGCAATAGCTAAGTTGTTAAATGGCAATATTCCAGGGTTAGCCGAACACTTTGAAGTGCAAAGTAAAAAGGAGGTAGAATCAAGGTAAGAAATACCTTGTGATTAGAAACAGTCACAAGGAAGCCATTGCTGTAGTTCTTAACTGCTTTAATATGTATGAAGCACTGTAGCATTTCAGGTATCTACATTAAAAGACACATTTACCATTAGGTTTATAATATATTTCAGTGAGAATAATTCCCAGGAAAATCTTTCCTGAGCCTGGTTTTCTTAGTTTTTTCATGTATCATGTCATGAGAAACCTCAGAGACAGTCACCAGACAGTCAAACACATTCCTAGAAGGTTCATCATTTTGTTATAATGATGTAAATGTTGGTTTGAATGTTGAATTAGTGGGTTTATTTGTTGTAATGAAGTGAAGAGTCAAACAGCTGGGCACATCTGGAGTCAACAAATCACAACTTTAACTCCATTCAACTGGACCAAAGGAAAATTACTGGTCTTGTTTTGTTTTGTTTCTTAGTGGAGTCTTGACACAATTAAGGTACTATCTAGCAAAGCTGTCACTGTTGTTCTCACTGGCACCTGCTAATGGAAAGTCGGCCTCTCTCTTCATGGGGAAGAACTATCCAAGCTTTCTGGGACTCAGGCTGCTGAAGAGACTCTCTTCTTCCTAAATTAGCACCGACTGACTACCTCTAAACCCTGGAGACCATGGATTATGTCCTCCTGCTGGGGATGCGGCCTTCCTCCATTTGTCATGGTGGGAGACAGCAATACAGTGACTTGTGTTGCTTTCAATAGGTTATATTAGTACAATTAAAAATTAAAAGAACTTAAGATCAGTACAAGGTTTGTAACCCTTTTGTTAATCCTTGATAACCCTGTGATAACTCTGGGCCATTCTAGCCACCAGCACTGTTTCCTCCTTAGACATCTGCACCTCCTCTAGCACACATTTACCCTCTCTGCAGGGAGAACTTTGTCCTTATTTACCAAGAAAAAACAAAAAAAAGTTTCAGCTTTAAGCATAAAGGTAGACACAAGAGAATCAGGTATCTGAGATAGATTAACCTCAGGCCCTTCTTTCTGCCCAACAGGAAGAAGTCTTTGTAATCTTGCTCTTTTGGTATACTCCCAATGTCTTGTCTGTTTATGACACAACAGGAGGTCACATATGTATTTTACGTAAGCCTTCCATGCCTTTTATTTTCCTTTTTCTCCCTCGTGACAAAGGCCAAGTTCATATCTGTGGCCAATAACAGTTTTTCTTCTGGTTCTGACCCAGTACAAAGTTCAGGATAATAAGAGGCTTTAAAATCCTGAATCATGAATGAATCACAGAAACTATAAGTAAAGTCACTCAAAGGGTTCTTTTAATCAAACATTTGGGAACTAAATCCACATGTTTGGTACCATAACCATGTTCTTACCCTAAAGGCCCCCTACAGGTAGTTCCCTTTCACACTAACGGTCTCCCCAAACTCTCTGCTTAAAAGCATTCTCTGACCATAGGATCATGAACATGGAACAGGAAATATGTGCTGTGGAATTAACATGGGACCTCTCCAACAGGGAAGTGCCAGTACACATTTGACCTTTTCTATGGTGACCCAGGGTACCCAGAGAAATTGCTCCAAAATTCTAAGGCAAAAGCAGTAGGATTCTCGATTTAGTCTCAGTAATTATGCAGCAACACTTACGTCATACATTTCTAGTCTATTCCTTGATCAAAGTATCCAGTATACATTAAAACATGCATATGTCAGTGAATAAATAGACCTCATTCTCAACAGAAAAAGTGTTAAAGAATTTAAGCTCATCTTTATTCCACCCCTCCATGTTTTCTTGGATTACATCCAAATGAAAACCTTATATCCATATTCTTGACTCAGAGTCTGCTTCTTGGAGGAACCAAACCAAAACAATCTGATCTCTGTTGAGTTCTCTTTGAGATAGAAGATTTGCTGGGCAGCAGTGGTGAATTAGCTTCCATAATGCCAGGCTGCTGCTTGATGATCAGTTATTTAGAAATGTAGCTTAAATTATACATTATTTCTTTGTTTACGGGACCATTTCTGTTCCTCCAATAACTATTAACAGGCAATAACAAAGTTGGACTTTTTCCTTTTGCTTTTTATTTTCATTTTGCACAGATAACTTTACATGGTCCCATTAGATATTGATGAAAATGAATCAGACTCCCTTAGTAACCAGTAGCTATCAGAGAAGCCCGACTTCCTCAGTTACTGCAGTAGCAAAAGAATAAAAAATCTCCATTTTAGAAACATTGTAAACAACATTATGAACGTAAGTTCCAGAATGGAAATACCTGTCCATTATGTATTTGCTGCAAAATATTCTATAGATCAAACCTGAGTATGTAAGGGCTAATTTTATGTGTTCATAAGAAGGGATGTGAGAAAATTAGGAACGTGAACAGGAATAAGTACACTGCTAAGGTAAGCAGTGAAGGGAAGCAGAACATGCCACCTCAAAATGTGCCACTTTTGCACGTGAATTATTTTGAGCTGAAGGCCTTCAAGACCTGACAGACTCAGGAACAACTTTTACCCCTCTCTTAACTGCCTGAAATAGTTTAGATAGGGGGCCTGGCCCAGAAAGAGAGCTATTACCAGAAATAACTTTTTTATCTGAAAGACTTACTGCTTGGTGGGGCATACATCTGGTTACCAAAATCTGCTCATCTTCCTGTGAACTGCCCTCCTCCCCTTTGAAGCTCCAGGCCCATATCCCATTTCTTAGCTCAATACAGCATATAAGCTTCAACTGCCTGACTGCCTTTAGGCCTCAGATCTTTGTGGAGCTTCTGGATGTATTGTGAAAAAAAGAAACAACAGGCTGAAAATGGAGTCACATAAGTAAACCAAGACTTAACTAGAGTTTCTCCATCTCCCAGGAATGTAACCTTTAGCCAGTCAGTCTGGAATTACCTGGTCATTACTAGTGAGGTAATCCACCTGATAAACACCTTACATCTTCCCCCAAAAGATGAGGTAATCCACTCTTTTTTGTCTGTCTCCCTTTCTGCCCATAAAAATCTTCCATTCTGTACAGCTCCTTGGAGCTCCTTTCTATTTGCTAGTTGGGATGCTGCCCAATTCATGAATTATTGAACAAAGCCAACTAGATCTTCAAATTCATTAGTTGAATTTTTTTTTTTTTTAACAGATTTGATGGCCAAAATGGAATCCAAAAGGAACTTCTGTTGCCTTTGGAGACAATGAGAAACACGGGCCTGTCTCTGTTTCCAAAGGCCATGAGTAAATTCCTCTTGGTTCTGAGCTCCACTCTTTTTGTTGAGCTCCCAATCTAATTGGCTTTCCCATTTGGAAAAGTTTTCCATTTGGTTAGAAGCTCTTGGTTCTGCCTCCAGTTTCCAAGTTGGGATCTGTTGGTGGCAGCTGCAGTTCCCATTTGTTTGGAATCAGTCCACAGATCTCATTCTCTGGGGTCTGCTGGTTCAGTCCTTTCCCCAGTTTCCAAATTCCAGGTTGGAAAGTGTTGGTGGTTACCAGCCGGAATCAAACTGAGTTCAGCTTAACAACCAGAATGGGCCTGGAACTGAACTGGGTCCAGGACTGGACTAGGACTGGACTAGGTCTGGAGTCTGACTAAGTCTGACTTAAGCTGAATTGGGTCTAGTGTGTTTTATGTAAATAAAGGTTATTGTTAATGGGAATCTCAGAAAACCAAAAAAAAAATTGGTGAGAACTTATCAAGCATTTAAAAGCTGTTATAGGGCTTCCCTGGTGGCACAGTGTTTGGGGGTCCGCTTGCCGATGCGGGGGACGCGGGTTCGTGCCCCGGTCCGGGAAGATCCCACATGCCGCGGAGCGGCTGCACCCGTGGGCTGTGGCCGCTGGGCCTGCGCGTCGGCAGCCTGTTGCTCCGCAACGGGAGAGGCCGCAGCGGTGAGAAACCCGTGTACGGTAAAAAAACAAACAAACAAACAAAAAAAGCTGTTATAGTGCTTGCCACCTAACTCAAAGACTCCTGTATTAGGACAAATTGGTCACAGAACATGTTAGATTAACAGTAGGTCACCCACAAACCTCAAGAAAATTTTGGGGCAATGAAGTATGCTGTAAGACATCATACAATTTCCAACCCAGCTGTACATCCCATTTAGATATTAGTTTGGCTCTGAGAGACCGAAAGGCTTAACTAAATAAATAAGTAAATAAATAAATAAATGAAACGGGATCTTTAAAATCCAAAGAGTTAAGTGTGTCACCTTCCAGCACATCTGCTTAAGAACTATGGTCCCAGAAGCTACAAATATTTATAAAAATGGCTGAAATCTTACTAAAGACAACCTAGAATTTTGTGTCCTGAGAACTTGGCTTGGTAACTATCAGACTGGGGGCCCCAAAATATGACCAGACAGAAATATGGGTTGCACTCCATTTGCAGCTAAGGGTCCTACCAAACCGCCGCCAATTCTCAGGGAAATTATGATCATTATGAGGAATGCTCCAATTAGATATGAGCATTTAAGAAGTGTACATAGAAGTGAGGGCTCCCAAATTAAGCAAACACAATGAGATATCAACTTTAATTGTCATGCAGTAGACCCCAAAAGGCTTCAAGATTCCAAAACAGCTTCACAAAAGAATCTGCTGCAAAAGGCTAATAAAAATTAAAGACAGAAGAGGTACCTAAAACAAAAGATAAAAGACTGACACATCTCCTACTGCTCTCCACTCTCCTTTACATTTTCATTTTCTCTGTCTGAATTGTCTTTCCATTCTTAGGAGATTATACAGCCATAAACAAAACTCCACCATGTTAGTGGCCTTCAAGACACCCCCATACCTACTCTTGAAGGAGGGCCCCCTTAAGGGCCCTTCTCAGAGTTGATGGGACTCTGAGGGATTTTCTAGAAAACTGCTACATTATTTTCTTAATCAGACAAGGTGAAACAAAAATTAAAACTAATGAAAAACCTTGCCAAATTCTGACAGATACCAAAGATATACTCTACTTTAAATCCCACTCAGAACCTGCAGATGGAATGCTGGAAAAACTGACAGAAGCCTCTGAAGGGTGAGAATTCTTAGAGTCAGCACTCCAGGATCTCTGTCTATAAACCTGGTAGAGAGAGGTAAAACCTCTTTTACACCCTGTTTGGGGATGCCTCTTTAGTCCAGTGTGTTGTTTAATCATGCCAGAAATATTTACTGTTTGTCGTGGCTGAAACCTGACAAGATAGTTGAACAAATTTCATAACTTTATGATCAGAAATTTGGCAAAATTGAAAGCTGCTATTCAGAGACTGATAGGAAATTTTTTAGACCTTCTCCCCTAAGCTAAAATAAAATTATATACTGGGGGACCTTTTGAAACCTTTGTAAAAGACTTTATGGGTGGATCAACCTATGACGTCATTTAAGTTACAACCCAATTTCTTGAGGAATTAAAGGCAACTATCCTTATCCTACAAATTTCTGGAAAACCAGGTATGTGGCTGCAGAAACAATTCAAAGTCCTTCTTGGAAGAACTTGCTTTTTTTTTTTTTTTTCCCTGTGTCTCTGAGCCACCAATATTAATAAAAACTTTAGCCATATGAGCAGGTAACCTTAATTTATTCCACCTGCCAGAAAAACAACTTAGACCCAACTTCTTTTAAAACTAGTGAGTTCTGTATTATTGTGCTTGATTCCTGGCAGTAATTTTAAATTGGAAGCTGTAAGGTTCTGTTTGCATCTGTCTATATGTTTATGTGTGTGTGTGTGTCTCTCTCTCTCTCTCTCTCTATATATATATATATAAAATAGATGTGTGGTATTTTCTACCTTCATACGGTATTACTAAAATTAATTTGTAAAAGGGCTCTACTTAGTTGGCCTAAAGAATATTAAACACGTGAATTATATATTCATAAAATGTTTAGAAATAGAATAAAATCTAATCCAAATGTTTTTCAAGTCCATGTGATCTGAGATAATCTTTAGTAAATAAAAGCTACTTTAAGTTTGTTGGTTTAGTTAAAATAAATGTCTTTATTAGAGTTACCAACATTAAAATTAATACAGATGTGCAACTCTTTTCTACCTGCGTTTACTAGTAAAGTAAGTTTGTTATCTCTGTTACAAAACACGTCGGCAAGAAAAATAACTTTGTATAATAAAATTTTCATAAGTAATCTATATATAATTATTGAGAACAAGTATATTAAATAGATGTAAGTGGGATAAAAGCTTTTAGGTAATTTTTAAAACAGTTTCCCCAAATCCTTTTGGTAACCTGAAATTTTAAAGTTTTGCTGTTAAATTAAATGACGGGTAGTCATTAAGTATCCAAGTAATTTCTAAATAAGATAAAAGGCTGAAGTACTAATTACTGAAGACAGGTTTATTCACTTTTGGTTTCCTTTAATAGAGGAACTACAGATATTTGGGTCTATTAGTACAGGTTTTGTGCCACTCTGAAAAATTTACTATGGAAAGCATATGCTTCCAAAAATTATAAGAAGTATTAATTTGTCAAGCCATAGGATGCTAATATAATAGTTCACAATTTTTTACATCTTTATTTTCAGTAAAAATTAAGGTTTTTAGGGTTAAATATATCAAAAATATAAAAATAAATATGTAAAATGTAAACAAATACTTTACATAAATATATAATTAAATATAAATATATATAAAGTTACTAGAAATAATAAGGGAAGCATCCGTATATGCAAGAAAAGTAGGATGTGTGTTTTCAGTAATAAAAAGGTATGAGGAATGGAGATAAATTTTTGATGAAGAAAAAGAAAGTAATTTTGTCATAAAGTAAAACTGATTATTTCAGAATGGGAGAAAAGGAAAATCAGGACAAAATTGTAGAGGTTTGTGGAAAGGAAATCTCGGGGAAAAA
Source organism: Leucopleurus acutus (assembly GCF_964270905.1). Classification (NCBI taxonomy): domain Eukaryota; kingdom Metazoa; phylum Chordata; class Mammalia; order Artiodactyla; family Delphinidae; genus Leucopleurus; species Leucopleurus acutus. Next base: position 29,270,798 of record NC_139149.1, read on the forward strand.
ATTTATGTTTCATCAAGCTGGCTAAGATTAAAATAAATTTATTTTTTAAAAGTTGATAATCACAACTTTTAATATCAAAAGTAAACTGGTGCAATATTAGAATTTGGTTTTCTCTGTTGGAAGAACAAGTTTTATTGGAATTTTGATCAGTTCTTAATAAGAAATTGTAAACAAAAGTATTTTTTGTTTGTTTTTTACCTTTTAAATGATCTGTCTAGAAAGTGAAGATTCTGTGTTTTATCAAAACAATTTCCTGTGTTTGTTGTTTTTATCTTTGATTACTTACGGTCTTTGATTACTTATAATCTTTGATTACTTAATAAAATTGAGTCTTCCCTATTAAAATAGCTAAATTTCTTTCTTTCCTTTTTATTTTTGTACAACTTAACTTTCTCTATTTGCCCTTGAAGACTTTAATTGTCATTATGGTTAAATGGATAACTAAGTATTGTTTTACAGTGAACTATGATACTATTTGAACAAGTATTTTTAAACCTTTTAATATTTTTTTCCTTTTTAAATTTTTTTCTTATTGAAGTATAGTTGATTTACAATGTTGTGTTAATTTCTGCTGTACAGCAACATGATTCAGCTGTACATATATAAACACTTTTTAAAAATATTCTTTTCCATTATGTAAACCTTTTAATATTTTTGACAAATTTTCCCAAAAGCAAATTCCAAATGAAGTATTTCTGACCCTGAACCAACTCAGATTTTTCAGAGGGTCCCTGGTACATCTCAAAAGATTTGTTCTCTCTTCTTATAAAAAGGGAGTTATTAAACTAATTAGGCTTATTTGATATGTTAAATTGCATGGGAAGCATTGTCAAATAAAAAGTAATACTAATATTTTACGTTTTATTTGTTTAGGTATAAGGGTCTCGAAACTTCTTGGAAATCTAATATGTCCTGGCATAACATTATCATTCATAATTTCAGTTATTATCTTAAAATGTGTATCACAGAAATAACTACATGTCCTTATTAAGTGAATTCTCATCAAATCTTTAACAATGGGCATATTTCTTTGCCATTTACAGAGAATCACTGTCTTACTCAGATGCTTTTGCAAAAGTGTTCCTATAAAAGTGCTTTGTCTTCAAGGAAATTCATGGAAAAGATTTTGACAAGTACAGATTTCTGATAACTACAAGACAATAAAATTGAACTAGATTCAAGCATAATAAGTATTACTTACAAAGAACTGAATGAACTTAGAAGGATAACTGTAATTATTTTATGATATATATATATATTTTTTTTTTTTTGCTTGAAACATTGCTGGTTCCTTGATGTTTTGTTTTTTCCAGATTTAAAGCAACTTTTTTTTTTCTCCTACTATGGCTTACAGCAACTTGGTAAAGCATACCTTTGTAAACAAAGATGAAACATTTATTTTTTTTTCCTATCTGACCCCTCTAGAATTCAGAAATTCTTGAGTATATTTTCATGGCAATATAGTTATTTGCATAAGTTCTTGCTAAAATTATGAAAATAATCAGGCCAAATTTAATTCAAATAAATTACTGATTGTGGGAAAAAAATGGGGATAACTGTAGAAAAAAATTATATTTCCACCTTTGTAAATATTAGATTCTAATGCTGTTGTCTTTGACGTTTTCTTATATACCTGTAAACTGGACTAGATTTTGAATTCAGTTTCCTCAAATATCTGACCATGACTCTCCAAACAAATGTTTCCAACTTTCTCCCACACTTAACGATTTGGAATCATTAAGAACAAGGACTCTGCTTGAATCTCCTTGGAAGGGACTATACTAAGTCCATGGCAGCCAAATTTCAGGGACTTGAACCTTGGACACACATCTCACAGCTGAAAAACGCTCCACCTGGCACCTATTCCTGATCAGACGCTGGAGACCTCCAAATCAAATTGACAAGAATGAGAAACAGCTGACATCAATGTAGACTGCTTCCTCCCAAGACACGGGATCAAGACTTCATACTTTAAACCTAAAACCCTCTTTTCTTCTTTTTCTTTTCTTGACTTTGGCATTGGCCTGGAAAGATAATTTCATCTCCATATCTCCCAGGCCATTGCTAAGGGGGTAAAGTTTCAGACTGCTGGATTTGTCATCAAAACTTCAATCTGTCCATGACGCTAGAGTTCATTAACAATGCTCCCTAGAGGCGATGCTTTGTGCCCCAACAGGATTTATTTTTTTCTGTGGTGGTTATCATTCTCTTTGGGCCTAGGGATGCCTAGAGGACTGACGCATAACTGGGAAATGCCACTTAGGTTACCTTACTGCGCCCCTAACTGTTCACAAACAAACTGAGACACCTCATTGGTCAACTCCCCTTAATTTACAGGGGTGAGTTGGAAAAGACTTACCAGAAGGCATTCATGATTCAGGATTTGCTTCCTCTGGCAGAACCCAACTTCCCTGGGGAGAAGTAAATACAGGTCGACGGGCAGGGCTGAAACGGGAGCTGGCACAGGTCCCAGCCACAGACATCAGCGGCAGTGGGCCGGCACTAAGACGAGGTGCGGGAGGATGCAGCAGAGACCAGTCGGGCCCTGGAGAGAGAAGCGCGGTGCTTCCCCGAGGCGCCGTGGCGCAGAGTCCCAGGATTCCCTGCGCTGCGCCTTAGTTCCGCCCTTAGCTCCGCCCCTAAACCGCCCCTTAGTGCCTTGGAGAGGAGTGACCCCCCAGGCGAGGGCGTGTGCTTTAGGGCAAGGAGCCGGAAGTGCTGGGTAACTTCTCTACCGGCTGCAGCTGCCCTTTGAGCTCCTGGCCTCGCAAACTTGCGACCTGACTTCCTCCCCATTCTGGGAGAAGGCAGGCTTCCTGCCTGGAGCTGTTTCATCTGGAGCCTCCGGAGCGTAACTAAAGTAGTCCTGCCCTGAGCTTGGCCCCCGTCACTCTTCCCCTTCTCGTCCCCACCACCCAACAGGACTGGGGCAGGCCCATACTTTGAAAAAAATAGCTTGGGTTCCTCCCTGCCCTTCCCGGTGACCTGGCTTATTCTCCTGGGCTCTAGTGCTGAGGGAGGTGTCAGGTAGGCTCTGCCCCGGGCCGGGGAAACACCACCACCCAGGAGGCTCTGGTCTTGGTATCAGAGATGAGGGTCCCTAACCCTGATATCAGTGTCCCCTGCTTGCCATGTCCTCAGTGCTTCTTCTGGAAAGCATGTCGCTGTGGTTCTGGGTGCTTCACGCCCCCTCCCCTCTACCCCCCTCCTTGCCTCCCTGTGCCCACACCAGCCCTCAGCCCTCAGTTCCCTCCACTGGGGCTGTCTCTACCGGGTGTGAGCTGGAAAGCAGTCTGGTTAAATGAAGAAAAAAAAAAAAAGTAAATTTAAGTGAGGCTGTGATCAGGAACCTCTCCTTAACTCTTGAAAATATTGCAGAATCCGCTGCTAAGGCAATAGTTGCACAACAAAAATCCTTAGACTCTCTGGCCAAAGTTGTTTTTGATTATAGGATAGCCCTTCAGTATCTTTTAGCTGAGCGAGGAAGTGCTTGTGCTCTGGCCACCACCACCTGCTGCACCTGGGTTAACACTTCTGAGGAAGTTGAAACTCAGTTACATAAGATCATTGAGCAAGCCCACTTGGCATAAAAACTGACCCCTTCAGTGGGGTCTTTCTTTGATCTTTATTTGATTTTGATTGTTTTGGGCCTTCAGGACCATGGCTCTGAAGTATACTTCAGACACTGGGAATTTTTCTACTTAGAATAATCATAGTAGTCTCCCTGGTGTTTTGTATTCTCTCAAAAGCTTTAAGTGCATGTTTGCTGCCACTAATCACCGAACAAATGATCTCCCTAAGACTAGAACATCAAAGAAGAAATGAAGTTAATGGCCAACTAAAAAATGGTGAACCTGAAGTCGTGACCTGTGAACAACATAAGGAGTCAGCAAAAAATGTTATGACCCATAAATGGCATACGAAAGGTCAATAAAAACTGTGAGAACTGCAGAGTTAGAGCTGAGAGCAGCCCTCGGGACTTAAAATTTGATCACACCTCTCAGTTAAGCTTAGAGTCATGATCAAAAGGGGAGAATTGTTAAAAAAAAACAAAAGCCAAATCAAGAGGCCCAAAACGGAGTCACTTGTGCTAAGCTCCAAGTCAGCACACTGAGACTTAATTGCAGTTTCAGCCTCTCCCAGGGATGTAATCTTTCACCAGTCAGTCTGGAATTACCTAGTCAGCACTAGTGACATAATCTGCCTGATAGACCCCTTCTTTCCCTCAAAGAAAAATGAAGTAATTTGCTCTTCTTTTTTTGTTCCTCCCTTTTTTTCTGCTTATAAAAGCCTTCCATTTTGTACATCTCCTCAGAGTTCCTTTCTGTTTGCTAGATGGGATGCTGCCCAATTCATGAATTATTGGATAAAGCGAATTAGATCTTCAAATTTACTCAGTTGAATTTTTTTTTTTAATGTATAGAATTAAATTTGTTTTTCCTCTGTTAATCTGTCTTTGTCAATTTAACTGTTAGACCAGCCAAAGGACCTAGAATGGCGGAAGAAAAAAATATTTTCTCCCCTACAGCTGCAAGCAGAAGTACCTTGTGAAAACCTAGTATTTACATCACAGGGGAAAATTTCCCCGATTTGTAGGAAACTTATAAAGCTAATGTGTACAAATACTTCTACTGCCCTGACCCATGCAGTTCATACCTAGGGCACTGCTGCAGTTAAAATGGCACAGCACGTGAAAATAAAACAGTTTTAAAATAATTCAGGCCTCTTTATTTAACTTGCACATCTTGAGACACCATGAAGGTGACAAATAGTCCAGAGCAATGGTTTTTAAATTTCTTTTTATTTTTCTGTATCTTTGACAGGCTTCCTATATCCCAATGCGGCCTTCACTTCTCATTTCAAAAGCTTCTTAAAAATCTTTATCCAGAACCTCCAGCCTGCATGTCTTCTATTCACATATTTCTTCTCCTGATTTGGGTTTCTGGTGTTTGGAAATTGACTAAACGTCTTTTGCTAGGGCTGGAAATTTTGATCTGGATAAGTCTCAATGCATATTAAATCACATGTAACAGTTGGCACTTATTTAACGCTCATGCTTATTAAAGACTATACATGTTACCATTTAACGGCTCACCTTCACGGAATCTGAAATCCCTGTGTGGCTTTGAAGCAGAGCAGAATATTCCACCCTACAATATGCCTCTTTGGCATGAGAATGATCTTGAATTGATTATTTTAAGAAAAAGCAGACACAGAAAATGCTCTGGAAATCAAGACTAAGTTTCCCTTTTACAAGAGAAATTTACATTTATAAGGGAAATCTCCATTTTTAAGGGTATCAGGAAGAAAAGAATGACTATATCTCTAGAAACTCTTATCAATGAAGAAGACAAAGACTTAATTCTGCGTAAGCACATTACCCTTGTTTACTGTGCATTACCTGATAGCGTCTCATACCTGGCATCCCACCCACCCCAACATCTTCTTTCTTTAGTTGAAGATGGTATTTAAGGTAGTGGTTTAGGTCATTTTGAAGAGTTACTCTGTTTTCCTGGGTATCTCCAATGCATATAGGAGGTATACATTTTATTAAGCATGTTTGTTTTCCTCCTGTTAATCTGTCTTTTATTAAAGGGGGATCTCAGCCAAGAACACAGAAGGGTAGAGGGAAAATGATCTTTCCTCCTCTATAATTTCCCCTTAAGTGTACAAATAAAATTGTTCACTATCAATACACTTTTCAGTACTTTACCAGTGGTCCTAGACAGTAATAAGGCCACAAAAATACATACAAATTATTAGGTATGAAAAGGAAGAAATATGTGTTGTTATTTACCAAAGGCATGATGGTATGCTTAGAAAATCTACAAGCACCTAAAGACAAACTATTAGAATTGGAAAATAACTTTAACAATTATTGGATACAATATATAAATTCAACTACATTTCTATGTACTAGGAACAATTAGAAAAGAAATTTGAGAAATGATGTAACTAAAGCTTGCATCAAGAACCCTCAAATACCTTGGAATAAATGTAATGAAAGGTGAGCAGGGACCTACACAGAGAAAACTACAAAATATTGTTGAGAAATATTTTAAAATATTTCAAGAAACTTGGAGCAATTCTATTTTCTCAGTTTGGAAGAATCAATATTTTAAATATGTCGGTTCTTCCAAACTAAACTACAGAGTCAGGGCAATCCCAGACAAAATTTTTCCTGCCAAAAAAGAAAAAAAAAATTTCTAGAAATTAAAAATTTGAATCTAATGTTTATATGAGAAGGGATTGGCCCAATAATAATATATCAATCTTAAAGGACAACAAACAATACCACATAAAAAGACTTATAAAGCTACCCTAATTAAGATGTGGTATCTGCATCATGCACACATATAAAACAATGGAAAAGAAAACACAGAGTGGACCCACACATATGCAGGCCCTTGATGTAACACAAGGTGACAGGGCAGTATGTTAGGGAAATGGTGCTCTCTGTAATAAATGGTGCTGGGTTAATCAGATATCCATATAGGAAAAGAAAATAAGAGTTTGATTGTCTGGGGTCTGTAGTTCTGAAGATATTAACAGAGAGAAACCAACTACCTCAACATTTAGATTGTTTTTCAATTCCCTTTAGTATGTCGTTTGCTTTCAAAGGTATAATAGGTGACAGTGTAACCAAATATTTTTCCACCTTGTAACAAGGATATTCTGAAATATCTATTTCCTGATATCTACCCCACTGTTTGCTCCTTTCCAGCGGTCCCCAACCTTTTTGGCACCAGGGACTGGTTTCCTGGAAGACAATTTTTCCATGGGCGGGTTGGGGGGCATGGATGGCTCAGGTGGTAATGTGAGCCACGGGGAGTGATGGGGAGTGGCAGATGATCCCTTGCTCGCTGGCCTGCTGCGCACCTCCTGCTATGCAGCCGGGTTTCTAACAGAGACCCAGGGGTCCCTGCTTTAGTCAATTCTACATGGTAAGTTCTAGTCCCTGAGCACAGCTTTTTTAAACATAAAGTTAACTGAAATAACAGAGCATCCCTTCCCTTCAAAAAGCAAACAATAAACACTGGCTTAAATAAATTAAGGATTTTATTTTTTTATTATATATAAGCCACTACTGTGCTGGTCGGGTGTGGAAACAGAATCTACTCTGGTAGCATAGATGAGGAAAGGCTTTATTAAGGAATATTATATATTGCTTCATTCATGGAATTATTAAGTAGGCAGAAATTCTAGGAATGACTCTCAGATGGCTATTGTAGAACTGGTCTGCTAAGAGAGATGCTATTAATCCATGATTTAGACCACACAATCTTGTTGTGATCAGAAAGCTGCCATATCAGGAAGCCATTGCCACCACTTCTACCCTTAGAAAATCCAAACCCCTCTGGTGACATGCGTTCCAGAAGTTCTGGTCTCCCTAGAGTCAGGCTGCTCACCTTCTCTTTCTAAGTTTTGTAATCGAACAAAGGGCTTGTGTACCTGTGGAACAGAAAGCCAGACTCTAACAGCGGGCATTTGCAGCAAAGTAAGGGTTTATTGCAGGGGGTACCAAGAAAGGGAGTGGGAGACAAGCTTCAGATCTACTCTAACCTGGTCTTTGGGTTAAGAGTTTTTTAAAGGGGAAGAACAAAGAATCTTTGTTAATTAATAGTCTTGTGACATTTCTTAATCATAGTTTTGGGAGTCAGGATGTCTCTGGTTTACCATTCTCTAGTCAGGCGGTCCATGTCTCAGGGCTCTGTTAGCTTATCTTGCTCTGGAGGAACAACCTGAGTTTGTACCTTAATGATGATATCTACAGTAGCAGTTTTAGTACATTAACAGTGTTGTAGACAACAGCAATCTTAGTACAGTAATGATGTTATTAACAACAGCAATTTTAGTCATCTGACTGGTTGATTAGCGTTCAGTTAGCACTGGATTGAGGTCAGAGGGGACAAGAAAGGAAATAGAGTTTTGAATACAGAGGTTAATCATAAACTCAGCAGGGGAACTTGGTTTTATTGGGGCTTGGTCTCAGTCCTCACTCATGTTTTAAATTTCCCCAAATCCTTGAGGGAACAAGATGATGACTGCTCTATTTCCTGCTGAAAGGAGTGTCGTCCTACCTCAATTTAGGGAATGGGAGTGTTGCTCACCAAGTTGCAAATATTCCCAAATTCTAGGTCTTGGATCCAAGTCTTGCATGATTAGGATCCCAGTCCCATCCACAGTTTTGGTGCAACGGCTTATGGTACACTTTATAATCAGGTACCCAATTAGAAGTAGTACTGGGAGTGATAACCTGAACTTAAACTTTGGAAAATAGATCTATTTCCCTAAGGAATTAAGGAGAATAAGCCTGAAAACCTGTCTGGACCTGGTACTTATGGGGAGCCTTATTGTAGCCAGGTAGCCAGCTGACTAATTTTATCTAAGTAGGTCTTACCTTCTAATGTGGTATTAATATATATATAACAGGAGCTGTTGGCCTCTAAACATATGTTTCCTTTTTCTACTAAATTCTAACCTAGAGCAATTTTATTTTCTAGTACTACTCTGGCTGAAGAATATAGTGCCTTCTGTTGGAAGGCTATAGCTTGAGCTGTCTCATTTGCTACTACTTTCCTAAAGTAAGAGGTAGATTTAATAGTTACAAGAGGTAGATTTAATAGTTACAATTTAATGACATTTGAGAATATAGGGTTGCAGTTGGCAGCCTCTACCAGATATTGTTTTGAGAATGCCTGGTAGTGTCCTTGAATCTGATACAGTTCAGAAAATTCAAGTTCTCAGTAATACAGGAACATGTGTAAAATCATGTCCACAGTGAATACCCAGCTCTATTTTGGATGCCTGAACCACAGTTACACCAATTTGATTTTAAAACGTATTCTTTTCCTTAATGGTTAAAGCAAATGTACAGTGCATGTTGAATAGGCCACAAAACAGGCTTTTCTGGTTTAATTTAAATCATGTATGAGCTAGAATGACTTCCCCATATCTTAATAAGTGAAAATTTCTTCTATCATTTCCCCTTTTATTTACAAATCTTTTGATAGAAAGCATTGATGATCAAAACACTTGTCTCTTGATGCCAGGATGATTGCTTGATGTTAGCTTTCTCTCTCTCTCTCTCTCTCTCTCTCTCTCTATATATATATATATATGTATATATGTGTGTGTGTGTGTGTGTGTGTGTGTGTATACACACATATATATGTATGTATATGTATTTGCCTAGTTAGCCACACTGAGGGAAAACTATTCAGACATAGTGAAGAAGCTCAGAGGTTTAGTAATGGGGAAACATATAGGCTATACATTTTATCAATTATACTGAATTGTCACACAAACATTGCACGCATGCTTTTAGCAGTATAGTTAAGCAAGCTGTGATACGTGTCATGAAGAGTTATACTCTGTGACAACTTCACTATAGAATTTTCTTTCCATCCTAAACATTAAGGGCAATAGTATGGTTAGAAGTAAAACAATAACTTTCAATTTTGATAGGGAAACAAACATTTGATAAACAGTGCAATTGAATTAGTGGGATGAGTCTTACAGTCCTGCTCCAGATTCTTGGATCAGTCGTCTACACTGCTATTGTCTTCTTCTCGTCCTGCTGTGGGTGTTGTTTGGGATCAGTGGTTCTTTCTCTAGACCAGTCCAACGCAGAGGCCCTTCTTAAGTGGGAAATATAAATTCAAGAATAAATTCCCTTCAGTTTCACTGCATATGAGCTAGTTAAGAGTATCTGATAAGGGTCTTTCAGCTAGGTTTTCATCCTTTAAATGATGCCTTTTCCAGTATGCATAATCTCCTGGTTGCAGGCCATGGGACATCTGATCTTCATCAAAAGATAGGTTACAGTGATAGGCTTCCAAAACAAAAGTCAAGTGTCCTTTAATAACTCAGTTAAGCCTTACAATAATGTAATATAGCAACAAGGAGCTATCTGGAAGTGAGTCTTAGGCAGTAAATACAGACCTCAATTAACAAAACTAGAATTTAATATCCACTGAAACATAATATTTTTATCTTTAAAATTACCCTCATTTCTATCAAACATAGCCAAATTAATACTAATTTGTTTGTAACATAAGTCTGGTTTCAGTAAGCTTGGCCTGATTATTTACATACATGTAATTGATCGTATAGGCTCTTTTAAATTAGCTGTGCTGAAACTTTTCATAAGGAATCTCAGACTAAATTTATAAAAGGTCTCTCAAGGCCAGGAAAGCCACACCAAAGACTTTTCATCAGATTCTGTCTGTGATACCTATAGATTTTGGTGAATTCCTCTCTTAAGGTCTTTAAAAATATCTCTGGGATTCCTGCACCAATCAGGTGGTAGACTTCCTTACTCACCTGATAAGGCTGTTGGGAACCTAAGAGTTTCCGATTTCTGGAGGGATCAGTTAGAGAGAAAAGATAACTTCCAATTCTGTTTAAAAACGTATAATTTATCAAATTACCACATCATAATTGGCATAAAGGGAAAAGCCTCCTTATATCTGGAAAACACAGATTAAAATCTAGCAACATTTCAGACAAAAGACTCCATACAAATTATAACCATATTTATTAGTTCACTCAGTTCTATGTAAATAATCCTTTTCATTAACGGTTTTATGAAGTCATCATGTTTTCCATTAGGATTCTACTAATAGTTGTATGAAGTCATCAGGTTTTCAATTAGGATTAATTTCCTACCCAGTTCAACGGTATAATCTGAAAGTTATCAGAAAATCTGTACTTAAAGTCCTTTCTATAAATCTTGAAGATGAAATATTTTTTGCAAAAGTATCAGAGTACAACTGTCTATAAATGACTGTCTTTAAAAGACATGGTTAAATACTTGATTACAATGCAATTGGCAAAGAAACTTGGTTGCTGCTGTGATATACAATATTGTAAGATAATAACTAGAATTATGCCTGATAACATTATACCAGGACATATTCAAATTTTAGAAATTTCATATAATTTCTAGAATATGTATATTAATGACATTTACCCATACAGTATAACCTAAGAAGGTTTATGTCCACTCACTTGACAATGCTTCCCACACAACCCAACATACCTAATAATCCTAATTAGTTTAATCTCTCTTTTTAAGATGCCTCAGGGGCCCTCTGAAACATCCCAAAGCTCGATAAAGGTCAAAAGAACTTCAAGTAGAATTTGATCCTTGGAGAGTTTGCCAAAACTATCAAAAAAGTTTCAAAACACCTGGTCAAATAGGATCATAGTTCACTGTGAAATAATACTTATCCACTTAAAGGATTTCAAAGGCAAACACAGAAAGTTTTAATGGTTACTTAAAAGGTAAAGAAACTGTACAATCTGTTATCAAAAGCATATCAATATTCTAGAAAACTTTGCCCTTTTGACTGTTACTGAGACAAACTAGGTCCACTCTCCTGACTCACAGCAAAGTCAATCTACTGACATTGGGTTGTAGTGAAGGAAAATACAGCATTTATTGCAGGGCACCAAGCAAGGAGAACAGGCAGCTAGTGCTTACATGACCTGAACTCCCCGATGACTTTCAGACAAGGGTTTTTAAAGGCAACATTAGCGGTGAGGGTCACAGAGTACATGATCAGCTCATGGACATTCCTCATCGGTTGGTGGTGAGGTAACAGTGTAATGTTTTAGAGATCTTAATCATCAACCTTCTGGTTCCAACCAGTCTGGGGTCTACGTGCTGTGCTATGGTCAGCATGTAGTCAACATTCTCCACTGTGTTGGCATCTTAGCTTCTGCAAAACAACTCAAAGGTATGCATCATATTGTTATATATATCTCTTGAGGTGGAAACAGAAGTCCTATGATTCTGTTTCATCATGGAAGGAATATTGTTTAAGCTAACATTACTTCTCTCGCTTGACTGCTTTTCCTTTGTTTCCGCATTCCCTCCCTTCTCTAATTAGTAACTGCTTGAGTCTGCTCTTTGGAACTCAGGGAAAGCCTAGGAGAGTAAATTCTTTATTCTACAAACAAGAAACAGGAGACACAGCAGGAAGGGCCACAGGGTCCTGCTCAGTTTCTTTGATACTCCTCAATCCTGAGGGGAACAGGGGCTGGACAAGAAAGGGAATAAAGTTTTGGAAAGAGAGGTTAATCATAAACTGGGCAGGGAAACTAGGTTTTTGGAGGCTCAGTTTCATTTTCATATGTGTACATATGCCTAGTTGAACATAGTCATTCTTGGCATTCTAGATACAAGGGACCTGGGAAACATAGTCCATTCTAGAAAACTGAGTCACAAAAACTGTCTCAGCTTCCAAAATTCTGTAATAATACAAAAACTATCATAAATTGTTTACTCTGTGTTAATGAAGCAAATTTATTTCTTTTCACTTATTTCATCGAATATATTCAACTAATTATTTTCTATAGACAGAGTTTAATATTCTATTATTAATGATTAACAGACTAGTAACTAAAAAACAACAATAAGAATAATTTAAAAATTCTTGCCCAAGTTCACTAAGTTTCGCTTTTGTGCAAAGCCAAAGCACAAACCTAGCCCAGTGTGGCCTAGCTAAGGAGACTTTTTTTCTAACATTCTTTGCTTTCTCTAAAACTAACATTATATCAGTATAACTTAAGGTTTTTATTTTCAAATTTTGAGTTAATTAAAGTGTGGACTAAAACTAAGTCAGGGACGTATGGAAAAGTTTTGTTAGGATACATTAAAAAAAAAAACAAAAATGACTGACAGGATGCCTGAATATTTCAAAGGGAAAACACAAACTCAAAAATGTTAATGTTGATGCATTCAGTGAGCCAGAATGTGAATGTAATACTGCAGAAAGTTCTGACTCCACTTAATTGATATGTGCTTTTGGCAAAATAAATGAGAATTTGGCCCAAGATAATAGCTTAGGCATCTGTGTACTGAGACCTCTGAGCAAGTGCTCCATGTCATCTATATTCAGCATCAGAAAATTTTGTTATGTCCAAGTTTCCCTGTCAGTCATACAATTTAAAATGTGACAGAAATATATTTAAACAAATAGAACAATGATGAATAGATCTAGAAATTATGGGCAAGAATACAATTCTGAACACCAGTTACTTTTCTTCCATCATAGACTAAGCAAAGTAAATATTCTTCTTCTAAATAGTTCTTACCTTAAAAAAAAGAATCAGGGGGAAAAGCACCTAAACTTAAAATGTAGATACAAAACTGAAGAGCAAATGACACAGAAAGAGTGCCCCATCCAGAAAAATGCAGGATTCATAAGGACCTTGCTTTTAATAAGACCGAAGACAGCTGGGAAACGAAATCATGTGCAAATTTACTGAAGACCTTGAGAGTTGGCTGTAATTTCATACAAGAACTTACAGAACTTAGTCAAAGCTGCCTTTGTTGAAAAGCAGATTTACATTCCAAATGAAAGCATTCAGAGCACCCGAAATCAGAAGGCAAGCGGAGGAAGGAAACAGAAGGTCACCCCGTATATTTCTTATCATCATTGCAGTGTTCTCTGCCTCCCTTCTTGCTCAGCTAGATCAAAAAGAAAGGTTTTTGGCTCAGAAAACTCTACTGTAGTTCAGGTTATAAAATCATGAGGTACTTACCAATGTCTCTGAAACAGAAAAGATGGAAAAATTAACATAAGTCAAAATTTAATTAGTAGATCAATGGAATCATAAAGCACTCTACAAACATAACTGAAACTTACTGGGTAGCTACAAATGGTTAAAATATTTGAGAGACATTTAGCTGCTTTACTTTTTAGCATAATATTCATCTTATATGGATATCTGAAGTGAGCACAAATACCATTTTTAATTAGTTATTACTCAGATAACTCTTATTTACATTTAAATATGCAAGAGTCACTCTGCTAGGTAGTTTTTATACATTACCCTGTTCTTTCTCTGACCTCATGGGTTGGATATTCTCACAGCTTGGTAAAATATCCCTTTATTTTCTCCCTTTTAGCTAGTCTGCCTGATAAAAATTCCAAAATTTATATCTCCATGTAAACCTGTCCTAGGAATTCCATTTTTCTCTAGCCAACCACCTAACTGACATCTGTGCTTGGATGTATCATAAACATCTCAAATTCAGCATTTCCAAAGCTGATCTCTTGATCAGCTAATCTAACCTTAGTCCCTCTTCCCTGAATCAGTATAAACTCATCCTTGTTTTCCTCCCTCTACCGGTCCTCACATATCAAATCTATCAGAACACGTCAATGTTACCTCTGTTCTGGATCTCAAGTTCATCCCTATCTCTCCATCTCCAACCCCGATGAGTTTACCAAACCTACTGTAATCTCCTCCTTGGAGTCCCAGCTGATGTCTGTGTCCACAGGTACTCTCTTCCACACCCCATTTATAGTGGCCAGAGTGATCTTTAAATAGGATCATTCCATCCCCCGTTCAATGTTTTTAAACTGTCAGAAGAAGTAAACAGCCTTTTACTCTACCAGTCCTTGGATATTCTGGCCTCTTCTTATGCCTCAACTATATTTCAAGCCAGCAGGTAGTTTGGGAGTAGGCATGACCTAGGAATGGGGCTGAGGGGAGAGCGTGTATTTTATTCCCCTTGCATCTCAATGACTGGCAAAGAACCAGGCAAAGGATCTGATATCAATGAATATAATTGAGTAGATGAATAAAAGCCATCAAGAAGCAATCATATCTAGTCATATTCAAAACCAAAGTTGGTGCTCTTTTAGATATCAATATCGAGGATGATAATTATAGCAATAATATATGTCCATTCATAGAGCACATTGTTCATTTGCTGTGCACAATAACACCATGAAGTCCATTCTAGTCATCTCTCTCTATAAAAACAGACTAAGATGTTAAATATAAATCATGTGGCTGTTGATGAAGCTAAGATTTGTCCCATGTTTAATTTCAAATCTCGTGCTCAATGTCTTCTCTTAGCAAGAACTGAATTAGCATTTATTAAAATCATAATGCCAGTAAAAGTGTCAGAATTGGAATGTGTGATCTTAGTCTATATGAGTCCACATATACTTTTATGAATTTTGTTGAGCCTTGGAACTTTAGTCAGGTACTAGGAGCTGCAGTTTACTATCCACTATAGGATTTATCTTTTTTGTAGAGACAAAATTTGCTGAATTTTGTTCACAATATATTTGTTTCTTTGAATATGTCCACATAGTAGTAGAGTTACATTTGTGTTTTTAAAATATCAAAAAAAATTAAAGGGAAAATGTAAATTCTAAGAACTTCTCAGGAAGGAATTATAGAAATTAGACTTTTTATGTGATTACAACTGTAGAAAATAATGAGTTGAACTGTATGTGACTACCACCATCACTGAATGTCTTTATGATGGGCAGTATGAATTAATGGAAAGGACCTAGACTTTAAAGAAAGATGGAGCTAGATTTGACTATTGTTCTGCCATTTTTTAGAAGTGTCAACTTCTTCAATTTTTATCTTCTGTGAACCTCAGATATCCCCATCTGTGACATTGTGATATTAACGCCTAACTTTCAGTGTCCCTTTAAAGATCTGCAATTGCAGATTTTTTTTAACATAGTTACAGTTTTTAACATAGTTACAATTTGTTTCCCTGTGATGAGAATTTTTAAGATCTGCTCTCTTAGCAACTTTCAAATATGCAATCCAGTTATT
The DNA here is from genome assembly GCF_964270905.1 of Leucopleurus acutus. Taxonomy (NCBI): domain Eukaryota; kingdom Metazoa; phylum Chordata; class Mammalia; order Artiodactyla; family Delphinidae; genus Leucopleurus; species Leucopleurus acutus. The sequence continues at coordinate 29,286,398 of NC_139149.1, forward strand.
AGTTATAGTCACCATGCTGTACATTGTTTTTTATTATTACTGTTGTCATTATCATCACCATCATCATCATAAGTAATAGCAGACACAAGACACATATTTTCTCTTTTTCTCTCAAAGTTATATTTTTGTTTTGTCTTTTTTTAGTTTTGTTTTGTGGAGGGTTTTTTTTTTGGGGGGGGTATTGTTCTCTCAGAAAAACAACAAAGGTGTTAAGATTGATTACATACTTTGCTTTCCCCTCTGGCCACCATTTGTCACTGTTGTAAGTAAACAGCAAAATAAAATATTCTTTTATTAAATATGACTCTAGACAAATCCTACACAGTCTGTACTTGTATGGAAAAAAGAAAGGTCTCTTCTTCAGGTGTCCAGATTTGATCTTCCTGTATAAATCAATAGTTACCTATATACACCAGTCACCCAGCTTAGACAGATATCTTTAGGTACACAGTATGGAAAGTCTCCATGGCATACCAAATATTTTAGGCCATCTTCCAATTCCTTATAAAGAAAACCTCATTCAATTCCGTTACTGTTCAGCTAACTCCTGTATTCCTATGACATAAATCTAATTAAGACTTTGACAAACACAATTTAGAACCAGGACTCAAAAATACAATTAAAAGGTTTAAATGCAAAGAAAGTGATTTGGGGTATTAAATGTAAATGACATTTTAATTCTAAGAATTCATCAGTTTGAAAGTTAATGAAATTAATGAAGGAAGAAATAAGATGCAAATCCAAAAGTTTATATTCCTGTGCTTAGTTATCTGCCTTGGGCAAGCCCTAAAGAGGAATCAAAGCCAATTACAGCCATAAGTAATAATTTGAGATGTGCTTTCATTAGATACTTATATAGAATAAAATAGTCTGAAAAGGACTTTCTGAACAAGAGGCACATTCAATTGAATGTGCCTAACTGTGTGTGTAAAGTATGTGAATGAATGGATGTTAGGGAAATAAAATATTGGAAGTATAGAAAATCTTTTTATTAAAAAATAACCACTTGAATGCCCTAAATTTCAAGGATGAAAATCTAGACTATAACTAAAAAAATTAGAAAGTAGAAAATCTTTGGAGATTCTGAAATCTTGAAAAACTATGTTGACATTCTGCAAAAATGATTACAGGTATATTGGTAATATGAACAATTTTCTACTATATATATATATATGTATACACACACGCACACCATTCAGGGTAAAACACATAATCATGGATCGACCTCCCATATTATAAGAAAACATCCAAATTTATTCCTTTAAAAAACACTGTACTAGTGACCATAAAATTAACTTAAAAAAATTCATTTGTGTCATCTTTGAAAATAGCAACTAATCTATAAAATGGTCTGATATTGTGACAGGTAACTTTTTAAAATATCTCCCAAAGATCCCTGTCTTCTGTTATTCACACCACTGTGAAATCACTTCTTCCTAAGGGTTGGAAGGACCTACTCATTGCTTCTAGTGACTAGAATAGAGCAAAAATGTACATTCTGAGAATGGGTTATAAAAGACTGTAACTTCCGTCTTACCGGAACTCCTATTCTTCCTGCAGGCTTGCTCTGATGAATCAAGCTGGCGAGGTCCACATGGCAAGGAACTGAGGGTGGCCCCTGCCCAGCCACCAGCAAGGAGCAGAGGTCCTCAGACCTTTGAGGAACTGAATCTTCCCCATTCAAGTTTTTTTGAGAGACTGCAGTCCTGGCTAACACCTTGACGAAGCAGCCTTTTGAGAGACTCTTAAGCTGAAGACTCAGTTAAGCCATGTTCAGATTCTTGATTTACAGAAAGGATGAGATTAAAAAAAAAAAATGTGTTATTCAAAGCCACTAAGTTTTAGGGCTATTTTTTACATAGCAGTAAGTAACTAATAAGTACTTTTGAGCATCTAAGTTAATAAGATTGATGATCCAGTGTTCAAATGTTGTAGAAATCAGTCAGCAAAAAACCTCATGGAAATTAAACCTAGCCAGTCAATTGAATGGTCATGTACCAGAATGCTATTTGTTGCTATCACCTGTATAAAAGAAAATAATCTTGTAATCTTAAAACATATAAAAAATAAAAACAAAAAGATAACTTTCTTTTGTTTGAAACCTGAGGTGCCGCCTTGGTTCTTTGTATGGGTTCTTGGAAGATATATTAAAATATATCTTAATATTATATAAATTAAATTAAATTAAATAATATACATATTTATATTGAAATAAAAGCAGAAAGTGCTTTTATTTCAAACTCATGTTCTTGAAAATCTTTTATAATGTATTGCTCCTCTTCCCTGCCTTTATAAATATAGTACAGCAAACTCAGCTGCCTTCTTTTGATGGCTTTCATGCAACGCTTCAGCCATTACATTGAAAATAGTTGCTCACTGTACAGTAATTTGGATGTAGAAAGTGAAAGAAAGGTTGAGTAGGCACTCAACCTAAAACATCCACTGAAAAGGTTTTCTTTTTTAATTTTTTTTTTTTTTTTTTTTTTTTTGCGGTATGTGGGCCTCTCACTGTTGTGGCCACTCCCGTTGCGGAGCACAGGCTCCGGACGCGCAGGCTCAGCTGCCATGGCTCACAGGCCCAGCCGCTCCGCGGCATGTGGGATCTTCACGGACCGGGGCATGAACCCGTGTCCCCTGCATCGGCAGGCGGACTCTCAACCACTGCGCCACCAGGGAAGCCCTGAAAAGGTTTTTTGAATAAAACATTGGATTACTGTTTTACTTCAATTACTTTCAATTACTTTCTTATTTAAATTTCTCAGTCAACTTCAAGTATATAAGTAACAATAATAAAAATAATATAACAAAGCAAACACTGTCTTCACAGGTTTCTATTGTACAATTATTTTGGGGGGCTACTGCTTCTCTATACTAATTTAAAAATTGCATTACTTCTATTCCCTTGTTTTGTCAAAGGCTTTCAGGGGAAAGAAAAACAACGCTTCTCTCCTTTTTCCATATTATAATACATAATAATTTTTTAGTTTACCAGTGTATTCCATGGTAGTTACATCATATTACAAACATATGCAAGAGTATTAAAATGGAAGACACATATGATGACAAAAGAAGCATATGAGTTAGTTAACTTTTCATTCCTTTTAATGTGGAAATACAAAGATGCAACTGCTATTCATGAAAGGCACATTAGATTTGAAATTTCAAATAAAATATATATGCTTATATTTACACATCCCTATTCTACAGTTAGGGTTTTACCCAAATGACAACACTGCCTAGCCAAATGACTATGAATTCTGAGTGAAAAATTGTAAACACTATTCTCAGTGTAATAGGTGGAAAGAAACAGCTTGAATTTGATATCCCAGGTGGAGTTTGCTGCTCTGGAAATTAGAAAAAACCTTTGACATCCATTCTAGGAAGTATAGATATGGATATTATTCTAAGAATTACCATGGAACCCCAATCTGTCAATGTAATTTTTATCTTTGTGATTATTACCACATCCAACATACTCTCACATGTTTGTTCTCGTACCAGCAAAGATGTACAAACAATGGACTTACAACAGTTAATTACGTAAGTTCTACTTCTTTTCACCTTTTTTATTTCTCCCATCCCCTTCTCATTTCTATAACAGCATAGATTAAAACATAGTTCAGGCTTGCCATTTCTATTACTGAAGGGTCAAAGAAATCCTATGCAAAAATAAGTATTTGTGAAGAGATCTTATTCTGATGGTTTGTTTCATTTAATACTCCTCCAAAGTAGCTTATTTTCCTTGACTAAAAAGTATTGAGAAGTTCAGACTAACTTTAAGAATAATCTGCCAATACATCAATTTGTTCTAGTTGAGGGTCACTGCTGTCAACTCAGGCTCAGATTACTCATCCTGTCAACCAGAAAGTCAAACATTAAATCTAGACTTGCTATCGTGGCTAGCAGCTGGAATTTATCTGTGAGATACCACATGTGTACAGGTAATGAATCCTAACTTGATCTTCTAACTTTAACACTGGATGAAATTTCCTGCAGAGAGAAATGATAGTGGCTCTCAAAATGCTTATGTTGGTGGTGGTTACAATAAAGTGAATTTTTTTCTGTTTGTTTTTAATAGCAGAATTATTTATGTTATCACCTGTATAAAGTCATCCGAGGCCATGTCTCAGGCTCCCATGGAGCTGCATTCAAAGAAACATAATCCAGGAAACAAAAATGAATAACAGTAACTTGAATTTTAAAGCAGTCTTTCTCATCAGGAGCACATTCTTAAGGTATAATACAATTTCTTGATAATAACTGGGAAATTATGAAATAAATAAGTGTAGCCAGGACAAATCCTTTCCCCTTAGCTGGCAGGAGAATAAAGAAAAATGGAAGCTATTTATAAGTATGTATCTTTTCTGTCATTAATCCATATACATTAGAAATTCACAAATAAATGACCAGAATTATGGAAAAATACTTAAGATAAAAGTACCATAAAAATACATTAGGCCTAGCAGTAAGAGAAAATTCTGTGTTTTTTGAATGTGGAGCTATTTTTTGATGTCAATAGATGTCTTGCTGTGATGATCACATTTCTTATTGGACATAGGCCCTTCCAGCAAAAGAAACAAAACTTTGTTGAATAGAGTCTTAAGAATATTTTAATTCTAAAAAAATATTTTAAGATTTAACAAGTATGTTACAGTTTGATGCTGTGTGTAAAAAAATATTCAAATAATCACCTTTATAAACTGTAAATATAATTTAATGGCAAAATAACAGATTTATTTATGTGGAATTTTTTTCTGTTAAAGAATGGAAAATAATGTAATGTAAAAAAAGCTACATTATACAAGATAATGTCAAGTCATCTAGAGTATAATTTCACAAACCAAGTGGAACTTGATTTGAGGTTTTCCTCAAAACTTCTTTAAGTGTCAAGAATAATACAGCTATATTTTACTGCAGCACCAATTTACTCCTCCAGAATGACTGACTTGGAATTTTAATGTTTCACCATGTATATTAAATGTTTCATTTTCTGGTTCCAATCCTTTGGAATTTTTACTTTTTTATTCCCTTCCAAGAGTAGGAAATTTAAATTTTAGAGCATTAATCTTGCAAAAATTAAATTCAAATCTGATCATTTCGTTGACATTCAACCATCTTGTGTTGTGTTTACATTGGAGACTGCTGCCTTACACTGCAATGTGCATTTTGTTATAATAGATTGCTATTCACAAATAAAAGGAAAAGCTAAAGTCCTTATGATGATGCCAGTGATACGAACATTGGGACTGCAGCTCGATTAGGGGATGTCTCTGGAATCAGGAATCAGGTTTGAAAGGGTCAGAGTTGATGGCAGTGGTTGGCTCTGTTAAAAGTTCATTCAGATCAGTAGAATACATTCCTCTCCATCAATTCCCACCCCCACCCCACTTTGGCTTTCTATCAACATAGTTTAAAGGGTAATTGTCCATAATTCATTCCATCAAGAAAGGAAACCGAACATCTTCCTTTTCCTAAGTAGCAGGGATGCCAATTTCCCAGGGTTGACCTTAGCAGATCAGGCTCTTCCAATGCTCATTTCTCTTTTATTGCTTTTTTTCCATGTGACTGGCCAGAGTATGGTAATTTCTAAAAGTCTTCCTTGAATTTAGTAAATAAAAAAGCCTATTAGATTTGAGACCACATTATTTATAATCTAAACCTAAACACTTTTGTGAGTGAAATGGGCACTATTAAAAATTATGCTAGGACAAGAGGCATAAATCAAGACAATATCTGGCAAATATGCCTTAGAGTCTTACAAACCCACGCAGATTATCAGAGTTTTGCAATTGTTTTGAAATTATTCCCTATGAATCTATCTACTTCATGATCCTCACAGAAAGTAAAGATGGTGGCCTGGAGAAATATTTTAAATAACTTAAAGCTCATGAGCTCGGAAATATTATCATGTTCAAATACCATTTTGGAGTCTTAACAACTGACTTATTTAACTTTTATTTCCCTCTGTTTCTTCACCTATAAAATAAAAGTTAAAAACAGTATGTGGGCTTCCCTGGTGGCGCAGTGGTTGAGAGTCCGCCTGCCGATGCAGGGGACACGGGTTCGTGCCCCGGTCCGGGAGGATCCCACATGCCACAGCGCGGCTAGGCCCGTGAGCCATGGCCGCTGAGCCTGCGCGTCCAGAGCCTGTGCTCTGCAACGGGATAGGCCACAACAGTGAGAGGCCCGCATACCACACACAAACAAAAAAAAAAACAATATGTATTTCATATGAACGTTAGGTAATTTTTTTTTTGTAAAAATCATCTATTGTGCTTTTTTTTTTTTAACGTCTTTATTGGAGTATAATTGCTTTACAATGGTGTGTTAGTTTCTGCTTTATAACAAAGTGAATCAGCTATATATATACATATGTCCCCATATCCCCTCCCTCTTGCATCTCCCTCCCACCCTCCCTATCCCACTCCTCTAGGTGGTCACAAAGCACCAAGCTGATCTCTCTGTGCTATGCAGCTGCTTCCACTAGCTATCTATTTTACATTTGGTAGTGTATATATGTCCATGCCACTCTCTCACTTTGTCCCAGCTTGCCCTTCCCCCTCCCGTGTCCTCAAGTCCATTCTCTTTGTCTGCCTCTTAATTCCTGTCCTGCCCCTATCAGAAGAAAGCTGGAGTAGCAATTCTCATAACCGACAAAACAGACTTTAAAATAAAGACTATTACAAGAGACAAAGAAGGACACTACATAATGATCAAGGGATCAATCCAAGAAGAAGATATAACAATTGTAAATATTTATGCACCCAACATAGGAGCACCTCAATACATAAGGCAAATACTAACAGCCATAAAAGGGGAAATCGACAATAACACTATCATAGTAGGGGACTTTAACACCCCACTTTCACCAATGGACAGATCATCCAAAATGAAAATTAATAAGGAAACACAAGCTTTAAATGATACATTAAACAAGATGGACTTAATTGATATTTATAGGACATTCCATCCAAAAATAACAGAATACACTTTCTTCTCAAGTGCTTATGGACCATTCTCCAGGATAGATCATATCTTGGGTCACAAATCAAGCCTTGGTAAATTCAAGAAAACTGAAATTGTATCAAGTATCTTTTCCAACCACAACGCTATGAGACTAGGTTAGGTGATTTATTGAGACTTGTGCAGCCCAGCCTAAGTTCTGTCTCAGTAAATGTTCCATGTGCAATTGAAAAGAATGTGCATTCTGTTGTTGTTGGGTAGAGTATTCTGTAAATGGTCTTTAGGTCAGGTTAGATTATAGTGTTGTTAAAGTTTCCTATATGCTTATTGATTTTTGTTCTATCAATAACTGGGAGAGGAGTATTGAAATCTCCACCTATAATTGTGGATATGTCACTTTCTAATTTTAGTTCTGTCAGTTTTTTCTTCATGTAGCTTGGAGCTCTTTTATAGGGTATACAGAATTTAGGATTTTTTTTTGATGAATTGTACCTTTTATTATTATGAAATATCTCATTTTATCTCTGGAAACATTCCTTGTCCTGCAGTCTATTTTATCTGTTATTAAAGTATTCCCTTTATCTTATCAGTAAAGTTTGTTCTGTTTAACTTTTCCTATCCTTTGCTTTTAACCTCTATCTTTATATTTAAAGTGGGTTTCTGGTAAGTTGCATATAGTTGAGTCTTGCATTCTTATCCAAACCGACATCTTCTGTCCTTTAACTGAAGTGCTTTAACTGCTTGCATTAAAAATAATTACAGACCTATTTTGGTTAATTACATCTATGATTTTCCTATATATTCCATTTTGTTTCTGATTTCCTGTTTTCTTTAAGATTACTTATTATTTTTATTATTTCACTTTGTTCACTCTGTTGTCATGTTAATTATAACTCTTCCTATCTCTTAGCTGTTGTCCTCAAGCTTCCAATATGTATCTTTAACTTATCTGTCTAGCTTCAAATAACATTATTCCAGTATATGTATCATTCTTTATGATATTTCTATCACACATTTTATTTCGACATATTTTATAAACTTGCAACACACTGTTTTTATGTTCCCTTTAAAGAATTATCTTTTAAAACATCCAGGGCTTCCCTGGTGGTGCAGTGGTTGAGAATCTGCCTGCCAATGCCAGGGACACAGGTTCGAGCCCTGGTCTAGGAAGATCCCACATGCTGCAGAGCAATTAGCCCTGTGAGCCACAACTACTGAGCCTGTGCGTCTGGAGCCTGTGCTCCGCAACAAGAGAGGCTGCGATAGTGAGAGGCCCGCGCACCACAATGAAGAGTGGCCCCCGCTTGCTGCAACTAGAGAAAGCCCTCGCACGGAAATGAACACCCAACACAGCCAAATATAAATAAATAAATTAATTAAAATAAATAAATAAATAAAAAATAAAAGATTCAGGTTTCTAGCTGGTATCATTTCTTTCAGCCCAAAGACTTCCCTGTACATTTCTTGTAATACAAGTGTGCTACAATAAATTCTCTCATTATTTGTTTACCATAAAATGTCTTAGTTTTGCTGTATTTTTGCTCTGAAATCTATTTATCTGATATTTGCTTTCTTTCTTTTTATTAATGTTAGCATCCTATGTCTTTATCCATTTTTTCACCTGTAATCTATTATATTCTTTATATATAAAATGGGTTTATTTTAAGCAGTAGAGAGTTGGAACTCTTTTTTTAAATTAATTAATTAATTTATTTATTTTTGGCTGCTTTGGGTCTTCGTTGCTGCATGTGGGCTTTTCTCTAGTTGCGGCGAGCAGGCGCTACTCTTCATTGTGGTGTGCGGGCTTCTCACTGTGGTGGCTTCTCTTGTTGCAGAGCATGGGCTCTAGGCACACAGGCTTCAGTAGTTGTAGCTCATGTGTTCTACAGTGCAGGCTCAGTAGTTGTGGCACACGGGCTTAGTTGCTCCGCAGCATGTGGGATCTTCCCAGACCAGGGCTCGAACCCGTGTCTTCTGCACTGGCAGGCAGATTCTTAACCACTACACCACCAGGGAAGCCAAGGTTTGGATCTTATTTTTTATCCAACCTAAAAACCTCTGACTTTTAATTGCAGTGTTTAAAACCACTTATATTTAATGTGATTAATGGCATGGGTTGGTTTAAATCCACCATCTTGCTATTTAATTTCTGTCCATCCCATATACCTTTCTTCCCTCTATTTCTGCCTTCTTTTGGATTGCATCTTTATGATCCTGTTTTAACTGCTTTGTAAGCTGATTAGCTATAACTCTTTGTTGTGTTATTTTAGTGGTTACTTTAAGGTTTACAATATACAGGCTTAACTTGCAACAGTCTACCTTCAAGTGATATTACATTACTTCATGAATAAAATCAGTCCCTTAAGACAGTATACTTTACAGTTTTCTCTCTCAGGAATTGTGATATTATAGTCAGACATTTTACCTCCTCATAATGTTATAAACCCCATGATATATTATTAGTTTCTCCAAAAACAGTTAATTATCTTTTAAAGAAATTTAACTAAAAAAAAGAAAGTCTCTACTTTTTTAACATCTTTATTGGAGTGTAATTGCTTTACAATAGTGTGTTAGTTTCTGCTTTATAACAAAGTGAATCAGTTATACATATACATATATCACCATATCTCCTCCTTCTTTCATCTCCCTTCCACCCTCCCTAACCCACCCCCCTAGGTGGTCACAAAGCACTGAGCTGATCTCCCTGTGCTATGCAGTGGCTTCCCAGTAGATATCTATTTTACATTTGGTAGTGTATATATAAGTACATGCCACTCTCTCACTTTGTCCCAACTTACCCTTCCCTGTCCCTATGTCCTCAAGTCCATTCTCTACATCTGCGTCTTTATTCCTGTCCTGCCCCTAAGTTCTTCAGAACGATTTTTGTTTACATTCCATATATATGTGTTAGCATACAGTATTTGTTTTTCTCTTTCTGACTTACTTCACTCTGTATGACAGACTCTAGGCCCATCCACCTCACTACAAATAATTCAATTTCATTTCTTTTTATGGCTGAGAAATTCCATTGTATATATGTGCCACATCTTCTTTATCCATTCATCTGTCAATGGACACTTAGGTTGCTTCTACATCCTGGATCTTGTAAATAGAGCTGCAATGAACATTGTGGTACATGATTCTTTTTGAATTATGGTTTTCTCAAGGTATATGCCCAGTAGTGGGCTTGCTGGGTCATATGGTAGGTCTATTTCTAGTTTTTTAAGGAACCTCCATACTGTTCTCCCTAGTGGCTATATCAATTTACATTCCTACCAACAGTGCAAGAGGACTCCCTTTTCTCCACACCCTCTCCAGCATTTATTGTTTGTAGATTTTTTCATGATGGCCATTCTGACTGGTGTGAGGTGATACCTAACTGTAGTTTTGATTTGCATTCCTCTAATGATTAGTGATGTTGAGCATTCTTTCATGTGTTTGTTGGCAATCTGTATACCTTCTTTGGAGAAATGTCTATTTAGGTCTTCAGCCCATTTTTGGATTTAGTTGTTTGTTTTTTTTGATACTGAGCTGCATGAGCTGCTTGTAAATTTTGGAGATTAATTCTTTTCTGTTTACTTCATTTGCTAATATTTTCTCCCATTCTAAGGGTTGTCTTTTTGTCTTGTTTATGGTTTCCTTTGCTGTGCAAAAGCTTTTAAGTTTCATTAGGTGCCACTTGTTTATTTTTGTTTTTATTTCCATTTCTCTAGGAGGTGGGTCAAAAAGGATCTTGTTGTGATTTATGTCATACAGTGTTCTGCCTATGTTTTCCTCTAAGAGTTTGATAGTGTCTGGCCTTACATTTAGGTCTTTAATCTATTTTGAGTTTATTTTTGTGTATGGTGTTAGGGAGTGTTCAAATTTCATTCTTTTACATGTAGCTGTCCAGTTTTCCCAGCACCACTTATTGAAGAGACGGCCTTTTCTCCATTGTATACGCTTGCCCCCTTTATCAAAAATAAGGTGACCATATATGCGTGGTTTTATCTTTGAGCTTTCTATCCTGTTCCATTGATCTATATTTCTGTTTTGGTGTCAGTACCATACTGCCTTGATTACTGTAGCTTTGTAGTATAGTCTGAAGTCCAGGAGCCTGATTCCTCCAGTTCTGTTTCTTTTTTTCTCAAGATTGCTTGGCTATTCAGGGTGTTTTGTGTTTCCATACAAATTGTGAAATTTTTTGTTCTATTACTGTGAAAAATGGCATTGATAGTTTGATAGGGATTGCATTGAATCTGTAGATTGCTTTGGGTAGTATAGTCATTTTCACAATGTTGATTCTTCCAATCCAAGAACATGGTATATCTCTCCATCTGTTTGTATCATTTTTAATTACTTCATCAGTGTCTTATACTTTTCTGCATACAGGTCTTTTGTCTCCTTAGGTAGGTTTATTCTTAGGTATTTTATTCTCTTTGTTGCAATGGTACATGGGAGTATTTCCTTAATTTCTGTTTCATATTTTTCATCATTACGTATATAGGAATGCAAAAGATTTCTGTGCATTAATTTTGTATCCTGCTACTTTAACAAATTCATTGATTAGCTCCAGTAGTTTCTGGAAGCATCTTTAGGATTCTCTATGTATACTATCATGTCATTTGAAAACAAGGACAATTTTACTTCTTGTTTTCCAATTTTTATTCCTTTCATTTCTTTTTCTTCTCTGATTGCCATGGCTAGAACTTCCAGAACTATGTTGAATAATAGTGGTGAGAGTGGACAACCTTGTCTTGTTCCTGATCTTAGAGGAAATGGTTTCAGTTTTTCACCATATAGAATGATGTTGGCTGTGGGTTTTTCATTTATGTCCTTTATTATGTTGAGGTAAGTTCCCTCTATGCCTACTTTCTGGAGGGTTTGTATCATAAATGGGTGCTGAATTTTGTCAAAAGCTTTTTCTGCATTTATTGAGATGATCGTATTGTTTTTCTCCTTCAGTTTGTAAATATGGTTTATCACATTGATTGATTTGCGTATATTGAAGAATTCTTGCATTCCTGGGATAAGCCCGTTTTGATCATGGTATATGATCCTTGTAGTGTGCTCTTGGATTCTGTTTGCTAGTATTTTGTTGAGGGTTTTTGCATCCATGTTCATCAGTGATATTGGCCTGTACAGTTTTCTTTCTTTGTGACATCTTTGTCAGGTTCTGTTATCAGGGTGATGGTGGCCTCGTAGAATGAGTTTGGGAGTGTTCCTCCTTCTGCTATATTTTGGAAGAGTTTGAGAAGAATAGGTGTTAGCTCTTCCCTAAATGCTTGATAGAATTCGCCTGTGAAGCCATCTGGTCCTGGGCTTTTGTTTGTTGGAAGATTTTTAATGACAGTCTTTATTTCAGTGTTTGTGATTGGTCGCTTTATATTTTCTATTTCATCCTGGTTCAGTTTCAGAAGGTTGTGCTTTTCTAAGAATTTGTCCATTTTTTCCAGGCTGTCCATTTTTTGGCATATAGTTGCTTGTAGTAATCTCTCATGATCTTTTGTATTCCTGCAGTGTCAGTTGTTACTTCTCCTTTTTCATTTCTAATTCTATTGATTTGAGTTTCTCCCTTTTTTTCTTGATGAGTCTGGCTAATGGTTTATCAATTTTGTTTATCTTCTCAAAGAACCAGTTTTTAGTTTTATTGATCTTTGCTATCGTTTCATTCATTTGTTTTTCATTTATTTCTGATCTGATCTTTATGATTACTTTCCTTCCGCTAACTTTGGGGGTTTTTTTGTGCTTCTTTGTCTAATTGCTTTAGGTGTAAGGTTAGTTTGTTTATTTGAGATGTTTCTTGTTTCTTGAGGCAGGATTGTATTGCTATAAACTTCCCTCTTAGAACTGCTTTTGCTGCATCCCATAGGCTTTGGGTCGTCATGTTTTCATTGTCATTTGTTTCTAGGTATTTTCTGATTTCCTATTTGATTTCTTCAGTGATCTCTTGTTATTAAGTAGTATATTGTTTAGCTTCCACGTATTTCTTCTTTTGTTTTTGTGGTACGCAGGCCTCTCACGCTTGTGGCCTCTCCCATTGTGGAGCACAGCCTCCGGATGCACAGGCCCAGCAGCCACGGCCCACAGGCCCAGCCGCTCTGAGGCACGTGGGATCCTCCCGAACCGGAGCATGAACCCACATCCCCTGCATCGGCAGGCAGACTCTCAACCACTGTGCCACCAGGGAAGCCCTGTATTTATATTTTTTACATATTTTTTTCCTGTAATTGATATCTAGTCTCATAGTGTTGTGGTCAGAAAAGATACTTGATACAATTTCAATTTTCTTAAATTTACCAAGGCTTGACTTGTGACCCAAGATATGATCTATCCTGGAGAATGTTCCATGAGCACTTGAGAAGAAAGTGTATTCTGTTGTTTTTGGTTGGAATGTCCTATAAGTATCAATTAAGTCCATCTTGTTTAATGTATCATTTAAAGCTTATGATTCCTTACTTATTTTCTAGTTAGATGATCTGTTCATTGGTGAAAGTGGGGAGTTAAAGTCCCCTACTATGATTGTGTTACTGTCGATTTCCCCTTTTATGGATGTTAGCACTTGCCTTATGTATTGAGGTGCTCCTATGTTGGGTGCATAAGTCTTTATAATTGTTATGTTTTATTCTTGGATTGATCTTTTGATCATTATGTAGTGTTCTTCTTTGTCTCTTGTAATACTCTTTATTTTAAAGTCTATTTTGTCTGATATGAGAATTGCTACTATAGCTTTCTTTTGATTTCCATTTGCATGGAGTATCTTTTTCCATCCCCTCACTTTAAGTCTGTATGTGTCCCTAGGTCTGAAGTGGGTCTCTTGTAGGCAGCATATATACAGGTCTTGTTTTACTATCCGTTTAGCTAGTCCATGTGTTTTGGTTGGAGCCTTTAATCCATTTACATTTAAGGTAATTATCAATAGACATGTTCCTATTACCATTTTCTCAATTGTTTTGGGTTTGTTATTGTAGGTCTTTTCCTTCTCTTGTGTTTCCTCCCTAGAGTAGTTCCTTTGGCAGTTGTTGTAAAGCTGGTTTGGTGGTCCTGAATTCTCTTAGCTTTTGCTTGTTTGTAAAAGTTTTAATTTCTCTGTGGAATCTGAATGAGATCCTTGCTGGGTAGAGTAATCTTGGTTGCAGGTTCTTCCCTTGCATTACTTTAAATATGTCCTGCTACTACCTTCTGACTTGCAGAGTTTGGGCTGAAAGATCAGATGTTAATCTTATGGGGATTCCCTTGCATGTTATTTGTTGTTTTTCCCTTGCTGCTTTTAATATTTTTTCTTTGCATTTAATTTTTGATAATTTGATTAATATGTGTCTTGGTGTATTTCTCCTTGGATTTATCCTGTATGGGACTCTCTGTGCTTCCTGGACTTGATTATTTCCTTTCCCATATTAGGGAAGTTTTCAACTATAATCTCTTCAAATATTTTCCAGGCCCTTTCTTTTTCTCTTCTTCTTCTGGGACCCCTATAATTCGAATGTTGGTGTGTTTAATGTTGTCCCAGAGGTCAATGAGACTGTCCTCAATTCTTTTCATTCTTTTTTCTTTATTCTGCTCTGCAGTAGTTATTTCCACTCTTTTATCTTCCAGGTCACTTATCTGTTCTTCTGCCTCAATTATTCTGCTATTGATTACTTCTAGAGAATATTTAATTTCAGTTATTGTGTTGTTCATCATTGTTTGTTTGCTCCTTAATTCTCCTAGGTCCTTGTTTAAAGTTTCTTGTATTTTCTGCATTCTGTTTCCAAGACTTTGGATCATCTTAATATCATAACTCTGAATTCTTTTTCAGGTAGACTGGCTATTTCCTCTTCATTTGTTTGGTCTTATGGGTTTTTACCTTGCTCCTTCATCTGTTTCTCTGTTTTCTCATTTTGCTTCACTTGCTGTGTTTGGGGTCTCCTTTTCACAGGCTGCAGGTTCATAGTTCCCATTGTTTTTGGTGTCTGACCCCAGTGGCTAATGTTGCATCAGTGGGTTGTGTAGTCTTCATGATGGAGGGGCCTAGTGCCTGTGTTCTGCTGGATGAAGTTGGATCTTGTCTTTCTGGTGTGCAGGACCATGTCCGGTGGTGTGTTTTGGGATGTCTGTGACCTTATTACGATTTTAGGCAGCCTGTCTCCTAAAGGGTGGCATTGCGTTCCTGTCTTTCTACTTGTTTGTCTTAGGGTAGCCAGCACTGTAGCTTGCTGGTCGTTGAGTGGAGCTGGGTCTTAGCTTTGAGATGGAGATCTCAGGGCGAGCTTTCGCCATTTCATATGATGTGGAGCTGGGAAGTCTCTGCTGGACTAATATCCTGAACTCAGTTCTCCCACCTCAGAAGCACTGGCCTGACACCCAGCTGTAGCACCAAGACCCTGTCAGCTACACGGATCAGAAGAAAAGGGAGAAAAAAAGAAAAAAATACAATACAATAAAATAAAATTAAGTTATTAAAATAAAAAATTATGAAAAATAAAAAGTAATAAAAAGAAAAAAAGAAAGAAGAGAGCAACGAAACCTAAAAGCAAATCTACCAATGATAACAAGCGCTAAAAACTATACAAAAAACAAACAAATAAAAAACACAAAAAACAGACAGAACTTTAGAATAAATGGTAAAAGCAGAGCTATACAGACAAAATCACACAAGGAAGCATACACATACATACTTACAAAAAGAGAAAAATATGTGTATATATATATATAAAAAAGCAAAAGGAGGAAGAGGGCAACCAAATCAATAAAGAAATCTACCAGTGATAATAAACTCTAAATACTAAATGAAGATAAACATAGAACCAGAAAGAAATTAGATGCAGGAAGTAAACCCCACGTCTACATTTGTTCCGAAAGTCCACCACGTAATTTTGGGATGATTCGTTGTCTATTCAGGTATTCCAGAGATGCAGGTACATCAAGTTGATTGTGGAGATTTAATCTGCTCCTCCTGAGGCTGCTGGGAGAGATTTCCCTTTCTCTTCTTTGTTCGTACAGCTCCTGGGGTTCAGCTTTGGATTTGGCCCCGGCTCTGTGTGTAGGTCGTCCGAGGGCATCTGTTCCCTGCCCAGACAGGACGGGGTTAAAGGAGCAGCTGATTCAGGGACTCTGGCTCACTCAGGCCAGTGGGTGTGGGTACCGAATGCGGGGTGAGCCTGTGACAGCAGAGGCCGGCATGACATTTCAACAGCCTGAGGCGCGCCATGTGTTCTCCCGGGGAAGTTGTCCCTGGATCACGGGACCCTGGCAGTGGCATGCTGCACAGGTTCCCGGGAGGGGAGGTGTGGATAGTGACCTGTGCTTGCACACAGGATTCTTGGTGGCTTCAGCAGCAGCCTTAGCATTTCCTGACTATCTCTGGTGTCCACTCTGATAGCCACGGCTTGCGCCCATCTCTGGAGCTCATTTAGGTGGTGCTCTGAATCCCCTCTCCTCGCGCACCCCGAAACAATGGTCTCTTGCCTCTTAGGCAGGTCCAGATATTTTCTCGGACTCTGTCCCTGCTAGCTGTGGTGCACTAGCCCACTTCAGTCTGTGTTCACGCAGCCAACTCCAGTCCTTTCCCTAGGATCTGACCTCCAAAGCTGGAGCCTCAGCTCCCAGCCCCCATCCGTCCTGGCAGGTGAGCAGACAAGCCTCTCGGGCTGGTGTGTGCTGGTCAGCACCCATCCTCTGTGCAGGAATCTCTCCACTTTGCCCTGTGCACCCTTGTTGCTGCGCTCTCCTCCATGGCTCCAAAGCTTCCCCCTCCACCCCTGTCTCCGCCAGTGAAGGGGCTTCCTACCTAGTGTGTCAAAACTTTTCCTCTTTTACAGCTTCCTCCCAGAGATGCAGGTCCTGTCCCTATTCTTTTGTCTCTGTTTTTTCTTTTTTCTTTTGCTCTACCCAGTTACGTGGGGGAGTTTCTTGCCTTTTGGGGAGTCAGAGGTCTTCTGCCAGCGCTTAGTAGGTGTTTTGTAGGAGTTGTTCCACATGTAGATGTATTTGTGATGTATTTGTGGGGAGGAAGGTGATCTCCACGTTTTACTCCTCCACCATCTTGAAAGTCTCCTCTGAAAGTCTTTATTTTACCTATGCATTTACCATCTCTTGTGCTCTTCATTCCTTTGTGAAGGCCAGGTTTCTATGTGGATTATTTTGTTGTTTCTTGAAGAACTTGCATTAACTTTTTATGTGAAAATCTCCTGTGAAGAATTCTTTCAACTCTTGTGTGTCTGAAAAATTATTTTGTTTTGCTTTTTGAAAGATATTATCACCAGATAAAGAATTTTGGGTTG
Organism: Leucopleurus acutus; assembly: GCF_964270905.1. Taxonomy (NCBI): domain Eukaryota; kingdom Metazoa; phylum Chordata; class Mammalia; order Artiodactyla; family Delphinidae; genus Leucopleurus; species Leucopleurus acutus. The sequence continues at coordinate 29,303,602 of NC_139149.1, forward strand.
ACAAGTTTTGTTCTGTTCATTTTACAACTTTAAAGATTTTGCTCCACTGTCTCCTAGATTTCATTATTTTGAACAAGAAATCTACTGTCATCCTTATCTACTTTCCTCTGTATGTAATGTGTCTTTTTTTCTCTGGATGCTTTTGTGTTTTTATTGTTTTTCTTTTTTAATCACTAGTTTTAAGCAAATTGATTATGATGTGTCTTAGTGTAGTTTTCTTTGTGTTTCTTGTGCTTAGGTTTCATTGCACCTTGAATTTTAGGTTAGTAGCTTTCAAGATATTTGGACAATTTGGGGCCCATTATTTATTTATTTTTTCTCCCTCCTGTCTTCTCTCCTTTGGAAACTCCAATTATATGTATATTTGGTCACTTGAAAACTTCCCATATTTCACCTATGCTCTATTATTTCTCCCGATTTTATTCTTGGTTAATTTCTATTGCTATATCTTCACTCAAATAATCTCATCTTATGCAATATCTAACATGCCATTAATCTCATCCAGTGTATTTTTCATCTCAGGTAGTGTAGCTTTCAGTTCTAATAGGTTGATTTATGTCTTTTTACTAAATTACTTGTTTCTACTTTACACAATACTTCCCGAGGCCAATGGTTCTAAGTCTGGAGCAATTTTACCCCTTGAGAGGACTTTGGCAATAGCTGGATAAATTTTTGGTTGTTGCAATGAGGGGAGGGCGTACTGGCTTTCAATGGCAGAGGCCACGGATTTTGCCAACTATTGTACATTGCACAGAACAGACCCCATGCAATAAAAAAAAAACGGTTTTGATGTCTTTCTCTATTAATCCTGTTATCTGCATACTTAGCTTTGATTGATTGATATTTTCTTCCTTAGTATGAGTTATACTGTTTTGCTTTCTTCCATGGCTGATTTTTGATTTGACAACAGATTTTGTAATTTTTTTTCCTTTTTTGATGGATAGTATTGTATTCTTAAAAATAATGAGATTTATTTTGGGATGCAGATAAGTTATTTGGGCACAATTTGATTCTTTCAGGTCTTGCTTTTTAACTTTGCTAGGTGGAATCAGAGATGCATTTAATCCAGGTCTATTTTTTTCCTTACTGACACAAGACCAATTCTAATGCTCTAATAATTTTGGGGGAGTTTGGAAGCTTTCCAATCTGGTTGTTGGAATGTGGTACCATTCCTGGTCTTGTTTTGATACTGGGCACTGTTCCCTCCATCCTTTCAGATGCAGGTAATTTTCTCAGATGCATGTACTAAAAGGTAATTAACTGAACACTTAAGTGGTACTCTCTGCATGCCCGCAGAGTTCTTTTTCTGTGTATATCTCTCCCCTTTGGTACTCTGCCATGCAAACTTTAGCTGCTTTATCATCCTTGAACTCCCAGCTCCATATCCTCAACTCAGGGAGGTTTTGCTTTACCATCCTCCCTAAATTGTGACCTAGAAAACTTCTCTAGGCAGAAAACTGGAAAGGGTCCATCAAGTTTATTCTCATATCTCAGGATCACCAACCTTTTTTGCCTTATGTCTATTGTCTTAGGAGTTGTTGTTTCATGCTTTTATTTTATTATTTTATTCATTATTTTAGGATATTGTGAGCATTCTATATTGGGTATCTATTTTTTGGTATCTTCCTTTAAACAGTTTTATTAACTAGGCAGTTAAGTTTCTCACAGATCAGCTTGAGCTTTTCCAGACTTTTTTTTTTTTTTCTCTTTTGAAAACATATTTCCAGGTTTTGTTAGGGCATGTCTGGTGTCACCTTTATTCTAGGGCTAGTTTAGCCTGACTATTAAAGCATGACCCTTCTAGGGCTCCACTGAATGCCTTACATGTCAAACAAGGTTTTATCACTCTTACTGTTTAGAACTTAAATGTCTTCTAGCTTTGTGTGGGAGCTGGGAAATACTTACCTTATGGCTTTTGGTAGCTATTCTTTCCCTGGTCTTGCTGAGTCTCATCACTTTAAATGTAATTTTCTCAGAGACCTGTTTTTTTGACAGTCCCTCTATAGTCTGACTCCAGTGACCATTATACTATTTAACGAAAATTTATAATTTTCATTAGAAGGAGTCCTCACAATTTGTGATGATGTATATTTTGGTGTGATTACATGATTAATGAATCTCTCTAAAATCAATGTTTGATGGGGCTCCAGGGTTAATTAGAAGGAATCTAAACTTACAAGGTTAAGGATATTACCTTTCTTTGCTCACCATTGTATCTGAGTGTCTGTTAAAGTCCTGGGCACAGAGAATGTGCTCAATTAAAACTTAGTTTAAAGAATAAGTTCATGAATTCACTCTGTTGCTCTTCAAGAAATATTTGGTGGGTTTTGTTTTGTTTTTTTTTTTTTTTGGCCTTATCCTTGAGAATAAATAAAAGAAATAAACACCATTTTTGCATTTACCTGAAAATAAAATTCAGTGAAGTAAAATACAATACTGTTTATAAGATCATTTATTATTCCTTAGTCCTGTAAGTAGGTCTTATCTCTGCTCATGCAAAAGGTTTCCTCAGAAAACACAATTCCATCATTTCCCCAAATGAAGTAGGAAACAGCATCAACAAAAATATAAACATCAAAACCCTTTGAAATAGTTTAAAATAAATAAACTCCCAGTTATCCAGCAAATACCAAACTAACTTAATCCGTTAGCACATTTGGACATGTTTCATATGGGATTTCACTTTAAAGTTAGTTACGAATCTCCCTAAGTTAATCAAGAAGAGTTAATTTCCTCATTTGAATTGAAATCTCCTGCCTCAGTGTAAAAAGTCTTTATGGGACAAATTATAATTCCAACTAGGAAAATGTTCAAAAAGAAAGTGAAAGACAAAGACATTTAAAGACAGAAAATCAATACATTATAAGGATACAACCCCCAAACTTTGATGGGTGGTTGGCATCTATTTATGATGGAGAAACCTAGAAAAAATACCACTCCCAGGTACCTGTACAATAGTACAGCATCAGCAGCAACAACAAAAATCTGTTACCTGCAAAATCACAATATCTCTTGAGAACAACCACGAGAACAACCAAGGTTAGAAAACAACCACCTAATATGAAATCTAAGGAAAGACAGATGCTTCTCAGGAGAGATTGAATACAAACATTTGTTTTTCTGTGGTGGACGCCATATACGTAGGTAAAAACAATTTAGCTCAACATTTTAATGAACGTGGACTACCATGAGATTGTGACACAAAAGGAATTTGATTCCATCTTCAAGCTCTTCTCCATAGACTGGAAGCCTTTCACAAGAAAGATTGGTGATGGGGGAAAATATGAGAAAGCTTCCTCCTGGTGTAGGCCTAGTGGATGGTAACAGCAGCCTCTAAGGGGGAAAGTACACAGCCCTGCTCAGATCTTTCTCCCCTATTTCTTCAGCAGAACAAAAAATCCCTTTTAAGCTGCTGAGGCAAGAGTCACAAACCATTCGCTTTTAAAGCACAGGTGAAGACTCAATGCAGTTAGAGGAAGGGAACACAAAAGAACTTTCTACCCCCAGGGAAGAGAGAGAAAAATGTTCTCGGTCTGACCATTAGAGATCCCCTAATGGGAGAGACAGGATCCTTCAGAAGTTTCCATCCCTGAAACCCAGGGACACATGCCTGCCTAAGCCTGAGGATGAACCAGCACAACAAAGTATGACTCATCTGTACCTCACTCCTCCACCCCTCCACTAGCCAGGCTAGTAAGCACCAAGTAACAAACAACAGCAGTCTACTGCTGGGGAGGGGGAAGAACCTGGAGAGAAACTTTCTGCAAGGCGAGGTGCAAAGGGAAGACCTCACTCTGAAGCACACCAGCATGAATTATAAACACAAAGTAAGCTAGAGCAATTTGGAGAATGTGATGCATTGAGCATAACCAAAGTAACAAGACCCACACTCAGCTAAACTCTTGACTAGATTGATTCAACTCTTCCACACTAAAATCCTTTCAGAAGACAAGCCATGTCTGCTTCTGGGAAGATACTACTTACTTTAGTCTTACTTCACACTAAATAACTAGCAGAAAGTGACATTTGACCACTTCCTGACATAAATACTATCTACCTCAATCTCTACTGTCTACACAAAATGCCCAGATTTTAACTAAAAGTTTTGAGACCCACAAAGAAGCAAAAGCAAACAAACACAACAAAAAAAAACCCCAACAACGCTCTGTCAAGAGACTAAGTAATCAATAGAACCAGACTGAGATATGACACAGGTGGTAAATAATCAGAATATTTGAAATTATGATGAGTAATATGTTACAGACTATTGAAAAATGTGAATATCATGCATAATCAATAAGTAATTTCAGCAAAAAGAGGGAAACTATAAGAAAACATCAAATGGAAATGTATAGTGAGAGATAAAGAAAGCCTTTAATGGGCTTATCATTAGACTCTCCACAGCAGGGGCAAGAGTCCACGAACCTGAATATCAGTCAAAAGAAATTATACAAACTGAAAAAGAGAAAAAGAGTGGGATGAAAAAAGCAGAACACAGCACCCATAAGCTGTGGAACAATGTCAAATGTCCTAACATGGAATCTCTGAAGGAGAAGAGAGAAAGAACAGGCAGAAGAAACATTTGAAGAGATAATGGCCAAAATGTTTCCAAATTTGATGGAAGACATCATAACACAGATGCAAGAATCTCAGAAAACATCATGCAAAATTAATAGCAAAATGAGTAAATAAATAAGAAAGTATAAGTAAATCAATCAATTAATAAATATTAGATACATCATATTCAAACCTATTAAAATCAGTCATAAAGGAAATACAAATGGCCAACAGTTACATGAAAAGGAGCTCAGCATCACTAATCGCCAGGGAAATGCAAATAAAAACCACAGTGAAATATCACCTCACACCTGTTCTCAAAAAGACAAGAGATAACAAATGTTGCTGAGAATGTGAAGAAAAGGAAACCATTGTGCACTGTTGATGGGAATGTAAATTGATCCTGTCACTATAAAAAACAGTATGAGGTTTTTTAAAAAAATCAAAATTAGATCTACCACCTGATTGAGCATCCCACTTCTGCATATATAGGCAAAGTGAATAAAAACAGGATCATAAAGATGTATCTGCATTCCTCTGTTCATTGTAGTATTATTCACAGTAGCCAAGTTATGGAAACAACCTAAATGTCCTTCAACAGATGAATGGATAAAGAAGATGTGGTAAACATATACACTGGAATATTATTCAGCCATAACAGAGAAAGAAACCCTGCCCTTTGTAACGGCATAGCTGGACCTTGGGTGCATTATGCTAAGTGAAATAAGTGAGACAGAGAAAGATAAGTACTGTACGGTATCACAATATATGTGGAATCTAAAAAAGCTGAACTCATAGAAACAGAGACCAGAATGGTGGCTACCAGGGTCTGAGGGATGTGAGAAATGGGTAGATGTTAGTCAAAGAGTACAAACTTTCAGTTATAAGGTGAATATGGGGAATTTAATGTCAACATGGTGATTATAATTAACAGTACTATATTATATATTTGAAATTTGCTAAGAGGATAGATCTTAAATGTTCTTACTACAAAAAGGAAATGGTAATTATGTGACATGATGGAAGTGTAAGCTAAGGCTATGATGGTAATCATTTTCCAATTATATATGTGTATCAAATCAATATGTTGTACACCTTAAACTTACACAATGGTATATTTCAATAATATCTCAATAAATCTGGAAAAAATAGTCATAAAGAGAAAACATTGAGAAAGAACCTTCTATGATTGTGTTTTATTAATTTGAAGTTTTAGTATCCAGGCTCTTTTCCATTGAACAGTCAATTTTTGATACTTCTATCACTCAATTATTTAATTGTTATTATATATCAAGTACAGTTTTAATGTCAAATGCAAACCACCAATAAATTCAAAATATAAAATTTTAATGTATCTACTATCTCTTTTTTATTTTAATCGTCTGATTTCCAGGTCTGTATTCTTTTTCTGTGTAGACAGACTCTAACTTAGCAGCTTCTCTGATCCCATTGTGTTTTCTATGATTGCTGAATTCCCACTTTATTATTTTAAAAATAAATTCAGTATTTTTATTTCTCCTTGGAATAAGGGTGTCCAAAGTTAATGGAGTTGACTCACGTTTTGTAATGATTCCTAGTTCTCAATACTCAAAATTTCATACTGCTTTCCCTGTCTTCCTCCATCTTTCTCCACTGGCCGAAACTTAGTCTCAGAGGATTTGTGCTTCTAGGCCTAACCCACTTATATAAAAAAGTAGGCTTCTCCAAATCTAATTTCCCATGGAAGTTACAAAAACCAAAATAACCTACAAGAGAGTGAATCACCTGTGTTTAAAATACATCAAAACATTTTATAAGCTGATTCTATTTATGCTTTTAGCAACTTGACCTGGTTTCACAAGTCTTTTCTATAAAAAACTAGATCTTCCTAAGTTTATATTTTTATGACAGGACCTATTTTGCTGAGACGTTTTTCTGTTATGATCTCTAACAAAGCGATGCCTGAGGAAACCATCTCTGGCAAATGACCAATTCTGTTCTTGAATAAGATATAGTTTTAAAGTTCTGTGGTTATCATGCACTTAGGAAGATGAGCAAAGGAGAGTGTTAGTGTGTGTATGGGGAATTTCCTAAAGACTTTTATTATGACAATTTAACATAAAAATGAAGTGAATATGTTTAGATTTTGATGTTTATTATGCATTGGATAAAAATGTACAATGATTAGACAGTGTTTTTTAAATATCATACTCTGACCACAATGTTGAGTTGATTTTATTTATAGCATTCATGAACATTATTTTTAAAAGTAACATAGTGCATCTCATCCAAAAAAAGTTCATACTTAATTATAAGCCAAAAATGTTACCTATCCCCTTTCCCACACATACTTCTGTTATAAATTATTGGGCTGGCTTTCTTCTAATGAATAGGAAGAGGAAGAGAGATAACTGCATTATGATCTTTATAAAAGGATGCTACTATATTATTCTTTTCTTTCTTTTCCTTTCCTTTCTCTTCCCTTCTTTTCTATTCTCTTCAATTATTTTACTTACAGAGACACTGAGGCTTACAGAGGTAAGAAAGATGCCTAAAATCTCTCAACTAATTGAGAATAGTGCAAGGACTTTTAAAATTGTGCAATTTAATCCTGGAACCCATGCTTTTAAGCACTGTTTCGCCATAAGAGTAGTGAAGGGACATTGAAAATAGGCACAATCTTGCAATGTATATCTTGCTCCTTTACATGGTTCTTTGAGAATGATACTTGTCCCTTAAATGCCTTAACACTTATGCCTTCAAAGAAACAACCCAATATAGTAGTTACTAGTAGTCAAAGTATGTTCCGTGAAGGAATAGTAACAACATATTTCCTACCTGTCCTATTTCTCAGAGTAAAACACCAGAAATGTGGGGGTAATCTGCCTTAGAACCATGGGAGTACTGCTTTCTTTCTTTAAAGACTATATCTGAAAAGCAAACTTTCTTTCCAGTTTGTAAGTGCTTGGTTGTTAAGCATTGTATTCAACTGTACCATAAGAATAGATTAAATTTGATTTAAATGGTCTGTTTTTAATTTCTCCAGCTCACTTATGAGACATCTGGAACAAATTTCATGGAAATTAAAACCTTAAGTGTAGTTTGATGTTTTAACTTAAGTGAATTTAAAACTTTTTGCCACTTTTCCAAAGAAATGATTACAGTTTCACTAAGGATAAAAGAAAAATGATGATATGTCCAGTACTGGTAAAGTGTGGTAAAGTAGCTTTCCTATAGACTGACAATAATGCTAACTCATATAATTCTTTATAAAAATCAACTTGGAAAAGTATGTCAAGAACATTACAATATTAATACTTTTTGATCCAATGATTCTACTTCTAGTAATCTATTATTAAAAAAAGCCATTGGTATAGACAAACAGTTATGTACAAGGATATCATCACAGTGATATTAACAATCAAAAGCTGGAAACAACCTAAATATTTTATAACAGGGGAATTAAACAGACATCACACACATCCACATAATAGAATAATACCGAGCCATTGAAATGTTTTTAAAAGAAATTAAAATGGTATGATTCCAATCCTATAATATATATTATATGCGTGTATATTAACTATGTATATGAGCATGTATCAGTGTATGTATAAGCATATATGCATAACTAGATGCAAATAGTTATCAAGAGAGAGCAAAAGAGGAAGAGGATTGAGGGACAGTGAGTGATTTTTAATTATTTATCTGCATTTTCTAACATTTCTAAAATGAGCATATCATAGATAGGGTAATCTTAACATTCAACATTTCCTAGAAGAGCTCTAGTTTACCCCAGAGTAATTCCTTATAGTGCTCCAATTTACTTGGAAAAGTGTTATTGTACAACAAAGTATATGGTCTAACTCAGTATAATTCAGAAAAAAGGCTTTAAAATAACCACAAAGTGGTGTGGGATTGAACTATAAATACTTGCACAAGAAATATGAAATATAAAATTTAGCCCAATGTCTAATATACGAAACTACGAGAATCTTTAATCACATAAAAAGAATATATAACCTATGTAGATAATAACATAATTTGTGAACAAAACATATTAAAAGAATAATATCTGAAATTACAGCAACTGAATATGTAACTGTAAAGTTCATAAGTTGAGTTTTGAGCGACCAAGTTTTAAAAGATTTTTCTGAAGTATTTGGAGTAAGAGTCATAATTTCAACAATAGAGATTATTACATTTTGCAAATGTACTAAAAGTAGAATACCAGATTAAATGCCTTCTCAAGCATAGTGAATTGATTTTTTTCACCTGAATTTACTCTGGCACTAATAGAAAAATCTGAACCAGAGTAAACAAATATTTTAAAGTACCTCAGAGGATAGTATTCTAATAAATTCTAAGTAGAAAAGAAGAACTTATGATAAATTAATTATAAATCAATGCAACTTTAAGTACATTTTCTCTACTTTCTGTCACATTTCTCTGCAGTGAACTCGATAAATAATCCCTGAAATTATAATCTTTTTCTGGGTTCCACATCAAACCAAGCTTAGTCTAAGCATTTAGTTCCAATCATCTTTTCATTCCTCCTAATGTCACACTAGCCAACCTCTGCCTCTCTCCTGAGAAATTTTTAAAAATCACATTTCAGGAATGCATTTGACTGAAACAATGAATGGCACAACACTTCGGCTAATAAATTTGTTCTTCATTAACAACAGTATTGGATTAAACATGGGATGGATTGTCTTCAGGCCAGTAGAGAGACAGATGCTCACAATGTTGATTGCCTGTGAGATGAAGGGAATCAGAACACTCAGGAAGGGAAGCTAGACAACAAAATGAACCCAACTGCATGGTAATACTTACTAAACAACATGCACATGGCTGATTCGTGTTTTCCCTCACGTACTGTTTATCTTTCTTCAGATGAAAAGTCATAGACTATTGTATGAAATGTACTACCTTCATTATATCTGTAGATAATGCTTTCTGAATCCACTAAATCAAGATGGAGATATAGAATGGGGAAATGTTAATCAAAAGGATCACTTGTGGGAAAAATATATATATATCATCATAAAGGTTTAAGGTGATTGCCAATTCACTGCAAGTCAGAAATATGATTTAGTAACAACAAAAGCAATAATAGAAGTTCGGCAGCATAAATAGAACAAGATGAGAAATGATGCCTACTGATAGTCTGACCTATGCTTATTAGCGTATGTTGTAAATATTGGATTCTGTTCTGTTAGCCAGGGATGGAGAGGAACAGTTGAACACAAAATAAAAACATTAAAGAAAACATCCAAGATAAATAATAGCTATAACAACAACAAAATCCAATAAGTAGAGCACACAAAATAGAGAGAAGACAGATGGACCATGTGTGGACTGACCGATGGACCTAAGCATATTGACTTTGGAAAAAAGGGGACTCCATGGGGTTATGTAGTTCTCTTCAACAATATAAAATGTAGGCATGTAGAAAGGAGGCAGTTTAAGTTATTCTATGAGCTTCCAGTGGCCAGGCCTAGACATTATAGATAGAAGGATATTACATAGTTATAAGAATATTATAGAAAATAGAGGGGTCCAGAATTAAATAAGGCCGCTTTTTGAAATAATGTGTTCATCCACATCATTAAAGGTATTCACAGAGATGTTCGGTAACAATTCAATAACAACAGTGAAGCTAATATTTGTGAGCACCTATTATGTACCAGGCTCAGCGGCCATGGCTCACGGGCCCAGCCGCTCCGCGGCATGTGGGATCTTCCTGGACCAGGGCATGAACCCGTGTCCCCTGCATCGGCAGGCGGACCCTCAACCACTGCGCCACCAGGGAAGCCCAGCAAAGGGTTTTTAAAGGCAGTGTAAGGGAGAGGGTCACAGGGTGTGTCATCAGCCCATGCACAATTCTCTGATTGGCTGATGGTGACATAACAGGGTGATGTTTCGGGAATCTCAATCGTCAACCTTCTAGTTCCAACAGATCTGGGGTTTGCCTGCTGGTGGTCAGCAGGCAGTTCACTTCTTCCACTTGGTGGGGGTTTTAGTATCTGCAAAACAACTCAAGGATGTGGCTCAGGGTATTGTCTATAGCCCTTGAGGAGGAACTAAAGGCCCTTGGCTTTGTTTTATGGCTAAACTATTATTATTTTGTCTTGCTTGACTGTTTCCCTTTGTTTCCGCATTTTCTCACTTCTCTGATTAAATATGCTCTTTGGACCTTGGGGAAAGCCTAGGAACCTAAAAGCTTTTCTACAAACAAAAGGTGAGGGACACAGAGGTCTCTCTCCAGGAAGGTCCCACAGGGTCCTTCTCAGTTTGAAGAGGAAAGAACTTCACCCAGGAGCTAAAAATTTGCCTACACACACCTCTGGAGGGGTTGATTAAAAAAACCGGGTTCTGTTAGAATGCTAGATCCAGTCATCTTAGACAGGTGGAAGGAGCTCAAATGAGCATATACCCCCTTTGTTGGGACACAGTGTTTTCTTACTGAGAGAGAGCAATGGTAAAAAGTATTTTTAAAGTATTGTTTGGGTGCTTTTTATGTTGTCCCTATGAAATCATGTTCTCAGGCTTGTTTCTCTGCAATTATAGTTGCAAGGAAAAGGAGGTGAGTGAAACTTCCTTGGGAAAGAGGAGGATATGACATAACATCTCAGCCATATGGGAAGAGAAAGTGAACAGCTTGCAGGGAAAGGTATAGAAAAGTGGTGAGACATATACGCTGGCCTCTCTACTATAGGATAATGTCTTAGAATGGATAGATCTATTAAAGAGGTTAAAGAGGAAAGCCAAAAATCAGTGTTTCCTCTTCTACCTGAGATTCTAGCAGGAGGCACCCATCCCTGATGCCTCAGCTACACTGTCATTCAGCAAATTGGGACAGCCATGGCAGAGACATAGGGTAAGGGATTATTTTTTAGGCAGAGAGAAAGAACCTGAGCTTTTGTTTGTTTTTAGTTGCCTAGTACTGAGTTTACCAAATTGGAATAAAATAAGGGTTTGTGAGGATGGATCAAGAAACTTTAGATGAGTCATGGAAAGCAAAAACTGTAAATTTTGTATTTGTTCATCTGAATATAGTACATACATTGGAAAATCCATTAGTGAATCACTAGAGAATTACTGATAAGTTGCACACTAGGTGGGCCTGGCAGTTCTAGCTCCCTTGAAGTTGTAGCATGTCTGTAGATCCCAGATTAGTTATGCTAATAAAATCACCATGTAAAAATTATTGCCTCCTTCCTTCCTATGTCCTCCTTTCTAGTAGGACAATGAAATGGCAACTTTGCTTTTACGCATATAGATAAGCTGCCTTCCAGAAGATCTTTAGTTCTATCAATATTATTCACAACGTTATAGGTTTTCAGCAGTTTCAAAAGCAGTACTCACCTAAAATACCTGCTCAGAAATACCAAGGAAGAAAGGCAGTGAAACTGTGACCACTGTCTTTGCTTCTAGCCAAAAATATACCTAGGCAAAATAATAATGAGTGTACAATTTGTTGTTACTGCTCCATTCAACACATTTAAACAGCACCCTCTCATTTAACATTGCCTCTCTGTATTTACTTCCCTTGCTCCCATCCATTTAACTCCCCTGCCTTTAATTTACTGCATCTCACCGGACTGTCTGATCTACTTTTATAGAAATGTAGGGAATCTGTACTAGTCTTCTATTGATGCCATAACAAGTTACAATAAACTTAGCAGCTTAAATAAAACAAATTAATTTTCTTACAGTTGTAAGAAAGTAGGTCAGAAGCCCAACACAGGTCTCACTGGGCTAAAATCAAGGCAGCAGCAGACACACGTTCCTTTCTGGAGGCCCTAGAGGAGAATTTGTGACCTTACTCATTTGGGTAGTTGGCAGAATTCAGTTCCTTGAAGTTGTAGGACAGGTCCTCACTTCTTTGCTGTCTAATCAGCTCAGGAATGTTCTTAGCTTCAAGATGCATCTGTATTCTGTTTTTTTATCTCCTTCCTCTGTCTTCAAAGTTAGCAACCATGTGTAGAGTCCCTCTCACATTTTGAATCTCTCCTTTCTCTTCTTTTGTCACAGCTCTCTGACTAGCTAGAGTAAGTCCTGTGGTTAAAGGGTTTGTGTGATTAAATTGGGCCCATCTGGATAATCTAGGATGCTCTATTTCAAGGTCTGCAACCTTACCGGTACCTGAAAAATCCTTTTGTCAGGCATGGTAACATAGTCACAGATTCAGAGGGTTAGGGTTTCTGCACCTTTGGAGAGCCATTATTCTGCCGACCACAGGAGAGCAGCGGGACATCAGTGCTTCTTTCTCCTCACCAGTAAACTGTAGATGGTGGAGCTAAGAAAACACTACATTTCCAGTTCAGATATGCTGCTTTCATATGATGCTGATGACAGCCTACCTTGCAGTGACATTTTACATTTTCTCTTCCAAGAAAGGCATATCCTCAGCATCTCAATATGTCAAGTTAATTTGACAAATAAGTCTACTCATGCATCTTTGTAAAATAATCTAAGAACATCACTTCCGATGTAGCTGTTTTCATCATCCCATATGTTAATGTTTCAAGGGATAGTGATTTTTCACAGGTGGATGGTTTCATGGTTGGCATCAGAAGAGGGCTCCCTCAAGTCCAGATTGTGCTTATAGGGCACTGTAACTTAGGTATGTCCGAAGAATCCCAACATACAGAATTATTACTGTTTATCTGAGGTGGATGCTGTGATCAACAACATCAACAACAACATCAACATCTCCTATCAGAAATGAAGCCTTGGGCTTCCCTGGTGGCGCAGTCGTTGAGAGTCCGCCTGCCGATGTAGGGGACACGGGTTCGTGCCCCGGTCCGGGAAGATCCCACATGCCGCGGAGCCGCTGGGCCCGTGAGCCATGGCCGCTGAGCCTGAGCGTCCGGAGCCTGTGCTCCGCAACGGGAGAGGCCACAACAAGTGAGAGGCCCGTGCCAAAAAAAAAAAAAAAGAAATGAAGCCTTTATAACCACCTGCTGGGAGTACTGCAGGAAGACTGTCCTCAGCCCTCATCCTTCCCTAGGGACTGTCTAGCTACTGTACTCAAGGTGGAAAGTCCTTCCAAGGTCGTGTGACATCCAGTGATTGATTAACATGGAGTATAAAGGCTCAAGACAACTCTGAAATGCCATTCCAGCTCCAGTACTTCTTGGGAGATCAAAAGAGGCTTTTGTTGAGGCTAAATCATATCTCTACTCGTCCCTCTTTTCAATCCTAATTTCATCATCTCTCTTTCAAAGGTATTGATCTCAAGCACGTTCTCTAATGAATTTTCTGCATGCTAAATTGTCTCAGATACTGCTTCTGGGGGAAGACAATCTGCAACACTGGGTAAAGCTTAGAGCTTTATTAGCATGAGAGAAAGTTATGTTGATCAATACTAATCTGCATGGAAACTAATGTAAACTAAAGTCATCTCAAGTATTAAAAAATGAGGATTATAATGTCAATGGTGATGATATTTTTGAAAATATGAGTAATCACGAAGTTCATATTACATTATACATAATAATCTAATACAGCAACCACACTTTTGTGATAAGATATAAACAATTTGATAATTTATCACAAAGGTTCGTTCTATCACGTCCTCTCTATAACAATGCAGATATGACAATGTCTTCATTATTGGAATGAAACTTTAATATTGTTATTAGATCAGTTTTAAGAGTTATAGACAGAAGTGCATAAATGCCATACTGGTACAAAACATTATTCAGAAATAGATCAGTCACAGATATTTTGCTCAGTTGTATTAGATAATGCAGGACAAGGTAGGCATTCAGTGGGATTAATGCAATGTCTTTAAACCTGCTAAAGAGTTTATGATATTTTTCTACTTTTCCACAGAGAAGTGTGATGATCCAAATCATGTATCCACAGGACCAACCGGAGAACAGCATACAATGTTATGATAAGAAAGAAGACATGAGAGGCACTGTTGCAATTGAGAGATATTGAGGAGATGATCTAGGAAAGAAAGAAGAAGTGGTTGTGGAAAGCATTGCAGCAGAAGAAACAAGAGGTCTTGCCAATTGATTGAATGTATGATGCAAGTTAAAGAGTTAAACATAACTTTGAATTTTTGGCCATAAGTGACCTGGGGTACCATGCTACCTACAAACAGAAATAGGGAAGTATAGGAAAAGCTGCTTGGGATAAAAGATGTATTCGGTTTTGAATATATTGAGTTACAGGTTTAAACAAATCTAGGAATGATTTAACTAGTTTAAATAGCATTGTACTTAAGATATTTAATGGATTTAAAGCAGAAAAAAATAAGTGAATTTAAACAGTATAGATAATTTAAATGGAGAAGTTTTTCCCCCTGCAATCGTGGATTCAGTCAAAACTCTCAAAGAGTAACAGAGTAATTGATTTTAATGCTTTCTTCAGTGTAATGTAATTATAAATTCAACTAAATATAGCACTATATCTTCTTTCAAATATCTTCACAAATAAGGGAGAGGGATGGTATAATTAATTCACAACAGTAGCTAGCACAAAAGAGCAGCTATTCAAACACATATATTAGGATTTGGATATGTTTTTATACTGGACATGACTGCTGATCTGGGACTGAATTACATCAGACAGAAATCAGAAATCGGTAGTGAGGACTTCACTAAGGAAAAGCTGGTGTACCCGATTCATTTCATGCAAGCTTTTCTCACTGGCTTTAGACTGTAGGACACAATTAACTGAACGTGAGCTTGCCCAGCCTTTGCACGTGGAGGGGATTCTATCATCAGTGAGCACAAGGGAGGAGATGCAGTGGACCTAAGCACCCTTAGCTTTGGATGTTTGTGATACAACAATCCTGGCTGGATTATAATTTTATCTTTGTATTATTTACAAAGAAAGTATGTGCAAGTGAATCACTAGTTTAAAAAATTGAAAGGAAAAGGCTGAATCACCAAAATGACAAAAGTTTTCTAAGTGACTTTTTAGAAGATTAACTGAATGCTGCTAATCACAAATGAGATTATCTCATTCAAATAGAATTGGATGACATTTAACATAAAATTATATTATTCAAATGACTGTATGTATTTTAAAGTAATAGTGCTACATCATACTTTTTACAGCATTACACTTGGTTCTTTACAAGAAAAACATTTTGATTAACTCCTTAAATACGCTTAATTTTTAAAAATTGATTTTTAAGTGGACATGCTTATACTTACACAAAATAACATGCTAAGTTCAGGTAAGAGTTGCCACATTTTAATATTCTATCTTTAATTAGATTTTCTCACCCCCTCTGCTGTCTGTTTCTCCTATTTTCCTACAATAGGTACAAAATTGTTTACATATGTACACACACACACACACACACACACACACACACACACACACACACACTCCCTGCATTCAGGTGAATGTAGAAATATCAAGCAGGCTGCAGCAATGGCCCTGAATTTCTTCCCTTAATAAACTGATTATTTAAACTGATACTGAGCAGGAAAGGAAAACTTAAGCTCAATCTTTAAGTCACCTACAATTGATCTCTCTCTTCTTTTTTCCTCAGGCCAACCCATTGAGTTTGTTTTAAAATAATCCTAAGATTTACAATTGATGAAGGAAGTTTTAAGAATTTAAGAATTTTCAAAATATAATTAAGCAGGTTCTGCTTTATATGTCTTTTTGAATCATTTTTCTTTCACAAATGAGAGTAAATATCACAAAGTTTCATAAAATTTGCTAAGGGTGGCACCCAGATGTCATGTAATTATCCTTGCCCCATCTTAGATTACAGATATTGAAAAAAGAGAGTATCTTGTGAGTTAAACTTAAAGGAAATTGGTTTTCTCTCTAATTTATTTGTTTTAATTCTCCTTTTTTGTAGGAACTCATGCTAGATTATGTATCAGAAAACAAGTCTTTTGATTTAGTGTCAGTGGTAGCCTTTCTGATACAGTTTTTTTCAGATTCTCCCACTGGACTCCCCTTGGTATATATTGCCTGCCTGGAGGAGTAGATTGTCTTTTCAGTTTACTGACATTATTTTAAGTACATAAGTTGTCCCTGTATTTGAACAAGTACATCTTGATTAGACCTGTACAGAGGTTGCTGGTACCCCATGTATTTTTCTTATTTATGTGACTGGCAGACATTTTCTTGTTCCTTGCACCTAAGTAGTGCCATATCGCCATTTCTCACCAATAGAATCTGAGTGGAAGTGACATATGTCATTTCCTGGCTGACATGGTTAAAAGCAGGTGTGCATTCTCCATGCTGTCTCTCTCTTTTCCCATTTATCAACTGAAAAGAGAGAACTTAAGCATATAGAAGAGGACAAAGCTACAGGCTGGAAGGAGCCCAGGTCCCTAGTTTACTGTATAAAGCAGAGAGACCACCTTCCTGACCTGCTCTTGACTGATGTCAGCAAGAAACAAAATTTTATTATTAAGCATTAAGATATGGAGGATTTTTTTTTTTACAACAATTAAGAAATTCAAAAAAAGACAGGCAAAGCTGAGTCAAGATGGCGGACTTAGGAGGATGCAGAATTTGCATCTCTGCAAAACTAGGGCACCTACCAGGCACCGGTGGAGGACCACGAACACCTAAGGGGATGGAAGGAAGCACCAGTGACCAGGAAGGACGTGGGGCATGTGGGGGAGTGAGGGGGGAGGAGAAGAGGAGGTGGGATGGGACTGGCACACCTGAGGGGCGGTTGGGGGAGGGGAAGGGACCCCACGCCCGAAGGGGGAAATTGGGGGACCACTGGCAGGGCAGAGGATCAAAAGGGAGCATGGCCAGGTTTCCTGCCCACCTGGGCCCCCGGGAGCCTGCTGAGATCCCGGGCCTGATCCTTTGCCCACCGAGGCCCCTTCAAGATGCATGGGTCCTGAGGGAGTGAGAGAGAAGGAAGGGGGAACAAAAGTAAAGGCCAGACCTATCAGACCAACACCCCTAAGGGGCAGATGGGGAAGAGGAGGAGTTCCTACACCCAGCAGGACCCATCCACGGTTAGGAGTCCAGCAGTGATGGGGGAGAGCCTGTTGGGGGGGGGAGCAGAGGAATGGAAGGGAACACCTGCTTCCCCTGTCCCCTTAGGCAATGGGGAGCCTGTTGGGCTCTCAGGCTTAATCCTCTGCCCTCGGTGCCTCCCTCCTACCTCGTACAGCCCAGGTCCCGCCCCTACACCCCCAACCAGGGCCCTGCTTCTACATCGGAGACGCCCTCTGAGACTCCCTTCAACCACGCTGGGCCTAAAACTCACCCACACACCCTCATCCAGGGCCTTATCTCCAAACTCCAGAACCCCACCCTCTGGAGGCCCCTCTTTGGACGTGCTGCCTTTCCCCTTCTGCACAGGTCCTAAGCAGAGGCCCTGCCCCATGCTTGAATGTCCACCTGCTTAGGGCCCTCCCCAAGGCCTTTTCCAGTTGTGTGGGTCCTGAGCCTAGGCCCCGCCCCATGCTCAAACGTTACCCCCTGCCTACGCCCCGCCCCACCCTAAACCCCACCCCTGCCTAAGTTCCACCCCCCGCCTAAACTCTGCCCCCCATAGCCAAGGCCTTTTTTTTTTCTTTCTTCTTTTAGGTTGGGGTTCTGTTTTACCTTGTTGTGTTAATTCATTTATATTTTTATTTTTCTAGTAAATTTTTAATTTTCTAATTTTATTTTGTTTTTTATTCTTTGTTATTGTACGGCTCCTTTTTTTCTTATTTTCTTTTTGCTATGCCATGCAGCTTGCAGGATCTTGGTTCCCAGGCTGGAGGTCAGGCCCGAGCTCCTGTGGTGGGAGCACCGAGTTCAAACCACTGGACTAACAGAGAACTTCAGGCCCCAGGGAATATTATTCAGAGTGAGTGCTCCCGGAGGTCCTCATCTTGGCACCAAGATCTGGCTTTACCCAACTGCCTGCAAACTCCAGTGCTGGATGTCTCAGACCAAACAACCAGTAAGACAGGAATACAGCCCCACCCATCAAAAAAAACACAAACAAATGAAACGACAAAAAAATATGTTACAGATGAAGAAGCAAGGTAAAAACCTACAGGACCAAATGAATGAAGAAGAAATGGGCAACCTACCTGAAAAACAATTCAGAGTAATGATAGTAAAGATGATCCAGAATCTCGGAAACAGAATGGAGAAAATACAAGAAATGTTTAACAAGGATCTAGAAGAACTAAAGAACAAACAAACAGTGATGAAAAAAATAACAACTGAAATTAAAAATAGAAGGAATCAATAGCAGAATAACTGAGGCAGAACAACAGATAAGTGAGCTGGAAGATAAAATGGTGGAAATAAAATGAAGAGAATTGAGGACAGTCTCAGAGACCTCTGGGACAACACTAAATGCACCAACATTCAAATTCTGGGGTCCCAGAGGAAGAAGAGAAAAAGAAAGGGACTGAGAAAATATTTCAAGAGATTATCATGAAAAACTTCCCTAACATGGGAAAGGAAGCACAGAGAGTCCCATACAGGATAAACCCAAAGAGAAACACGCCGAGGCACATATTAATCAAGCCGTCAAAAATTAAATACAAAGAAAAATACTAAAAGCAGCAAGGGAAAAGCAACAAATAACATAGAGGGAATCCCCATAAGGTTAACAGCTGTTCAGCAGAAACTCTGCAAGCCAGAAGGGAGTGGCAGGACATATTTCAAATGCTGAAAGGGAAAAACCTACAACCAAGATTACTCTACCCGGCAAGGATCTCATTCAGATTCGACGGAGAAATCAAAAGCTTTACAGACAAGCAACAGCTGAGAGAGTTCAGCACCACCAAACCGGCTTTACAACAAGTGCTAAAGGAACTTCTCTAAGTGGGTAACACAAGAGAAGAAAAAGACCAACGAAAACAAACCCGAATCAATTAAGAAAATGGTAATAGGAAAATACATATCAATAATCACCTTGAATGTAAGCGGATTAAATGCTCCAACCAAAAGACATAGACTGGCTAAGTGGATACAAAAACAACACCCATATATATGCTGTCTACAAGAAACCCACTTCAGACCTAGGGACACATACACACTGAAAGTGAGGGTATGGTAAAAGATATTCCATGCAAATGGAAATCAAAAGAAAGCTGGAGTAGCAATACTCATATCAGATAAAACAGACTTTAAAATAAAGACTGTTAAAAGAGATAAGTGAGGATACTACATAATGATTGAGGGATCAATCCAAGAAGAAAACATAACAATTATAAATATTTATGCACTCAACATGTGGTGCAACATGTATGCACCATACATGCTCATATGTATTGTGCACCTCAATACATAAGGCAAATGCTAACAGCCATAAAAGGAGAAACTGACAGTAACACAATAATAGTGTGGAACTTTAACACCCCACTTACACCAATAAACAGATCATCCAGACAGAAAATAAATAAGGAAACAGAAGCTTTAAATGACACAATAACCAGAGAGACTTAGCTGATATTTTTAGGACATTCCACCTGAAAGTGGAAGAATACACTTTCTTCTCAAGTGCACATGGAATGGAGTGTTCTCCAGAAGAGCTCACATCTTGAGTCACAAATCAAGCCTTGGAAATTTAGAAAATTGAAATCGTATCAAGCATCTTTTCCATCAACAAGGCTATGAGATTAGAAATCAATTACAGGTAAAAAAACAGTAAAAAACACAATACATGGAGGCTAAACAGTGTGCTGTTTAGAGATCACAGTCAAGTGTGCTGTCAAGAGATCACTGAAGAAATCAAAGAAGAAATTAAAAAATACCTAGACACAAATGACAATGAAAACACAATGGCCCAAAGCAGTTCTAAGGGAGAGGTTCACAGCAATTCAAGCTCACCTCAAGAAATAAGAAAAATCTAAAATAAACAATCTAACCTTACACCTAAAGCAACTAGAAAAAGAAGAACAAAGAAAATCCAAAGTTAGTAGATGGGAAGAAATCATAAAGATCAGAGCAGAGATAAATGAAATAGAAATGAAGAAAACAATAGCAACGATCAACAAAACTAAAAGTTCATTCTTTGAGAAGATAAACAAAATTTAGACAAACTCATCAAGAAAAAAATGGAGTGGACTCTAATAAAATTAGAAATGAAAAAAGAGATTACATCTGACACCGCAGATATACAAAAGTTCATAAGAGACTACCACAAGCAACTTTATGACCAATAAAATGGACAGTCTGGAAGAAATGTACAAATTTGTGGAAAAGTACAACCTTCCAAGATTGAACCAGGAAGAATTAGAAGATATAAAGAGACCAATCACAGGTAATGAAATGGAAACTGTAATTAAAAATCTTCCAACAAACAAAAGTCTAGAACCAGATGGCTTCACAGGAAAATTCTTTCAAATGTTTAGAGCAGAGTTAACACTTATCCTTCTCAAACTTTTCCAAAAAATTGCAGAGAGATGAACACTCCCAAACTTGTTCTACGAGGCCACCATCACCCTGATACCAAAACCAGACAAAGATATCACAAAAAAAGAAAATTATAGACCAATATTGCTGATGAACATAGATGCAAAAATGCTGAACAAAATACTAGCAAACAGAATCCAACAACACATTAAAAGGATCATGCACCATGATCAAGTGGGGTTTATCCCAGGGATGCAAGGATTCTTCAACATACGCAAAACAATCAACGTGATATACCATATTAACAAATTAAAGAATAAAAACCATATGATCATCTCAGTAGATGCAGAAGCTTTTGACAAAATTCGACAGCTATTTATCACAAAAACTCTCCAGAAAGTGGGCACAGAGGGAACCTACCTCAACATAATAAAGGCCATATATGACAAACCCAGAGCAAATATCATTCTCAGTGGTGAAAATCTGAAAGCATTTTCTGTAAGATCAGGAACAAGACAAGGATGTCCACTCTCACCACTATTATTCAACACAGTATTGGAAGTCCTAGCCACAGGAATCAGAAGAAAAATAAATAAAAGGAATCCAAACTGGGAAAAAAGAAGTGAAACTGTCACTATTTGCAGATGGCATGATACTATGCACAGAAAATACTAAAGATGCCACCAGAAAACTAATAGAAGTAATAAATGAATTTGCTAAGGTTGCAGGATACAAAATTAATGCACAGAAATCTCTTGCATTCCTATACACTAACAACGAAAAATCAGAAAGAGAAATTAAGGAAACAATCCCATTTACCATTGCAACAAAAAGAATAAAATACCTAGGAATAAACCTACCTAAGGAGACAAAACACCTGTACTCGAAAACTATAAAACACTGATGAAAGATATCAAAGATAACATAAACAGATGGAGAGATATACCATGCTCCTGGATTGGAAGAATCAATGTTGTGAAAATGACTATACTACCCAAAGCAATCTAGGTTCAATGCAAACCCTATCAAATTACCAATGGCATTTTTCAAAGAACTAGAATAAAAAATTTTACAATTGTATGGAGACACAAAAGACCCCGAATAGCCAAACCAATCTTGAGGGAAAAAAAAGGAGCTGGAGGAATCAGACTCCCTGACTTCAGACTATACTGCAAAGCTACAGTAATCAAGACAGCATGGTACTGCACAAAAACAGAAATATAGATCAATAGAATAGGATAGAAAGCACAGAGATAAACCCATGCATATAATGTCACCTTATCTTTGACAAAGGAGGCAAGAATATACAATGGAGAAGAAACGGCCTCTTCAGTAAGTGGTGCTGGGAAAACTGGACAGCTACATGTAAAAGAATGAAATTGGAACCCTCCCTAACACCATACACAAAAATAAACTCAAAATGAA
The DNA here is from genome assembly GCF_964270905.1 of Leucopleurus acutus. Taxonomy (NCBI): domain Eukaryota; kingdom Metazoa; phylum Chordata; class Mammalia; order Artiodactyla; family Delphinidae; genus Leucopleurus; species Leucopleurus acutus. Next base: position 29,325,883 of record NC_139149.1, read on the forward strand.
TTAAAAACCTAAAAGTAAGGGCAGACACTATAAAACTCTTAGAGGAAAACATAGGTAGAGTACTCTATGACATAAATCACAGCAAGATCCTTTTTGACCCATCTTCCTAGAGTAATGAAAATAGAAACAAAAATAAACAAGTGGGACCTAAAGAAACTTCAAAGCTTTTGCACAGCAAAGGAAACCATAAGACGAAAGGACAACCCTCAGGATGGGAGAAAATATTTGCAAATGAAGCAACTGATAAAGGATTAATCTCCAAAATATACAAACAGCTCATGCAGCTCAATATCACAAAAACAACCCAATCCAAAAATGGGCGGAAGACCTAAAAAGACATTTCTCCAAAGAAGATATACAGATGGCCAACAAATATATAAAAAGACGCTCAACATCACTAATCATTAGAGAAATGCAAATCGAAACGACAATGAGGTATCACCTCATACCAGTCAGAATGGCCATCATCAAAAAATCTAGAAACAATAAATGCTGGAGAGGGTTTGAAGAAAAGGGAACCCTCTGCACTGTTGGTGGGAATGTAAATTGATACAGCCACTATGGAGAACAGTATGGAGGTTCCTTAGAAAACTAAAAATAGAAATACCATATGACCCAGCAATCCTACTACTGGGCATATACCCTCAGAAAACCATGATTCAAAAAGATACATGTACCACAATGTTCACTGCAGCTCTATTTACAATAGCCAGGACATGGAAGCAACCTAAATGTCCATCAACAGATGAATGGATAAAGAAGATGTGGCACATATATACAATGGAATATTACTCAGCCTTAAAAGGGAATGGAATTGAGTATTTGTAATGAGGTGCCTAGAATCTGTCATACAGAGTGAAGTAAGTCAGAAAGAAAAACAAATATCGTATGCTAACGCATATATATGGAATTTTAAAAAGCAGTACTGATGAACCTAGTGGCAGGGCAGGAATAAAGATGCAGATGCAGAGAATGGACTTGAGGGCACAGGGTGGGGAGGGGAAGCTGGGATGAACTGAGAGAGTATCACTGACATATATACACTACCAACTGCAGAGCAGCAAAGATCAACTCGATGCTTTGTGTGGGAGGGAGACTCAAGAGGGACGAGCTATGGGGATATATGTATACACATATAGCTGATTCACTTTGTTGTACAGCAGAAACTAACACAACATTGTAACGCACTTATACTCCAAGAAAGATGTGAAAAAAAAAAGACAGGCATGAGCCTACTTACTACATAAAATTAGAAAGATCCAGTAGCATATAACATACTTACTAAATTAAATGTATTTAGAAAAAGAGTAATAAATTTATAGTTTCTAGATTTCAAACACCATCAATGGCTCCTGATCTAATATTTGACTTTCTCCATTATACATACTGGAGCTTTTAATTTGCTTTACGTTTATTCCTATATTCTTATCTTTATAATACAACTACCAAAGAAAAAATCGAAAAGCAGAGGACTGAGATTTCCAAAAAGAAAAAAAAAGGAGCGAGAGATTCCATGAGATTTTCAGCTCATGGATATGCCAAGAAGAATGAGTGACCCAGTTGCTGAAATTATCCCCTCCCACAAACAATTCACAAACTGTTATTTTAATATATCAAACCATTATGGGTGTCTTTACATTTCTGATAGTGGAATAAAGCTGAAGTAACCTTAATAATGATTTTATTACTGCACCATATAGCTGGTTCCTAAATGTGTAATAACATATTGGTTTTTAACAAAATTTTATGTAATATAAAGCCTTAAAATTAAAGATAATTTCTGAAAATAAAAATTCACATTGACTCTTTTCTGGTTACTTCAGGCACTGACTATATAAAAATCAATCTTCTCCAGTTAGTCCATCTTTCTCTAACTTTTCCAAACCAATATAAAAACTTACATGCAATTAAGTATATTTGTATATATTTCATATGTGATTCACATATATCACTTACTTCTTCACATAGGCTTCAAGCAACTTTAAAATATTCAGAATCCAATACTTTGTATTCCACAAGTCACCTAGCAAAATGAACACATAATAAGCATTTAATAAACATATGCTTGTTCCTCTTACAGAACAGATGACTTTAAGAATTGATTCTTAATGCCTAGCATTGGCTACCATTGTGATTGGGTAAGCACAGGGTGATTTTTTTTTTCTACTACCACTTCAGCAAAAGGTAGAATCAACATGGTAGAATGCTATTTGTATAAAGAAAATCAAGAGAAAGATTGGCTAACACTGACCAGTTTCCAGTGGGCAAAATTATTTACACATAATAAAGAAAGTGGTATTGGGAGAATTTATTTTTCTCACTTTATATCTTTAACATTTTTAAATAATATATTTAGCCATGAAAATGTGAATTTTATTAATACAAAATCAAAATGTTTTATAATTTCTGTTTTTACATGAATAGTAAATTCTAGACAATCATATACATGTTGAGTTTCTATAAATACTTTAAAACATTCCTCCAGCAATCCATGCCTTTTGTCTAACTAGAAAAATACCATTAAGGGAATCATGTCATTTTGTAGCATCTCAACTATCACTCTTTAATCCTCAGTATTTCTTCTTGTTGAATCTATAAAATCCAAGAATTCTAAGGAACATCAAACAATGGAGACTACAGGTTACAATAAAATTAGTTGACCATTGACAAGATTTTTGCTGAGAATAAATTAATATTACCACTTTAAGAAGAAATTATTGTATGATTCACAGTACAATTTAGTTCTCTTAATCTTACATTTTCACTAACACACGAAAGCCCCTTTGATTTATATAATTATATAAATAAAAAGAAACTGTGATTAAAAGGTAATCAATATTGAAAAACTCCCTAATTGAAAAAACATGAGTTTATATATCCTTTAAAGCATATGTGCATAATTTCATGATACATCTTATAAGCCCCATATACAAACTTTGGGAAGTACATAAATATTTGTTGAGTATTGATAGCTGTAAGGAGTTAGGAAGTGAGTGCTACAGAGCATGAAGTTTATAGCTATTCACTAAGCAAGTGACTAAGTTCTTCTTTATAACTTTTCAAAGACTCTTGTGTAGTATGTGGTTCTGTTAAAGTATTATTTATATTCAAATCCAATAGTTCTGCTAGACCCTGTGCAAGATGCTTGCATATATAGTATCTTTTTTCAGGAATTCTCAAGTGATGGGCTATGACACACCAGTATGCCATGGAGAGATTATAGGAGGGCTGTGTAAAATATCAATCTCTCATCCTGTGGCATGACTGGAGAAGGCAATTGCAGGCAGAGTCCACAAGGTCACTTGTCTCAGCTTAAGTAGTTTCATCTGGGTTCCTCAAAGGACTGACCAAGTGCAACAGATTCATGGGCGTGTCCTTCAAACCCCACTGTAGGTGAGTACATTGAGCAACAACCGTCTGCTGCTGTTCTGTCACAGTGTCCTGAGCATGGTCAACAAGGTGTTCTTCCCTTGGGCATCTCCTTGCATGGTCTGTGGTAGCATGTACCATGCACTACACCCCTTCCTGGATGAGGGCTCTATGGAGCTGCTGAGAGTTTGTGTTCCATGTGCTCATCTGTCTAAAAGTCTTCCTAAGAAATATGTATACCATTTCATGGAAGCAAGGTTAGATTATATTTAAGTTTGGTACACATTTCACTAATACTTTAAATTTTCCTTATCATAATTTTATTGCATAGGATATTTTTTACATGTCAAGTCCTAAATAGACTACACACAAACGCCAGTGTGATATATGTATTTAATATTCCATGTATGATACTATGTGAAAAATACTGGGAGGTTTATAACCATTTTAATACTAACAAAAAGCAAACATACATTCATTTTTATTAATATTTAAATATAAAGGTGTGAACTCTATAGGCATGCAGAAACAATTTAGATCCACAGCTGACGAGCTGATAATTATCTTAAAGTTTGGATCCTTAGTGACCAATTATCAGCACATCATACTTCTGTGGCATTTTGTAGGTCTTATGCATACAAAATTATTTTATTTTTACAGCTCTATGAAGAAGATATTATTATCCTCATTTCACAGATATTTGAACCAGGTAATTTCTTAAGGTCACAGAGCCAATAAGTAGTGAAGCTGAAATCTAAACGATGGTCTGTGCTAACACTATGTACCTTCTCCAAATCCTTATTTAAATTAACCCGAATTTCTATTTAAATGTCATGAATAACTTGTAGCATAAATTCCCATTATAAATCAGATAATAAAGAACACATTAATGAGAATCGCTAATCCTTCTATAAAATCTGTTTTGCAGTTGCTTTCTTTCTATAGGATCAGTCTCTGTCAATCTGACACATTCCCTCTTCTATTGCCAACTTTTAGACATAATAAGTGGTGGGTTAAAAGGATACAGGGAAAAGATTTGAAATCAACTAACTTAAGTCTGGTGCCTCAGCTAAATCAAGAAATTAAATTGAGGCAATATCTGTTACTTCTAATGGACAATTTCATGTTATAAAAAAAAGTGAAAAACTTGCTCTTTTCCAAAATATGAGAAATATGAACTAAAATTCTGATCTGTTGATGTTGTCTACAAATGTTTACAGAAAAGTGTTTTGTATCACCAGTTTGGTTTCATCACTTCAAATATTATCTATTTCCAAAAGCTTTTCTTGATAAGTTATGACCACAATTGACCCAGGTCTTCTCATTCCTCTGTCTCGTTAGTTTTAGTAATCATTTTTCATTCTCACTGGGCCATGTATAAAGTAAATCTCAATTAACAAATTGTCCAGTAGGTATCTACAATATGTTCCTTGGAAGCCAGAAGATAAATTAGAAAGAAATGCAGATCACCATTATCTCCAGAGGAGACCTGACTTGCCCAAAGTCACACATTAAGTTAGTGGCAGACTTGTTTAATGTCACCTCTCTTAACGCTGTATCATTGCTCTTGCTGTCACTTGTGAGAAAACAGCTTCCCCAGTCTGTGAACTAGACAGTATGGTTTACTGAACACTTAATGGCAGTAAGCATTAAACTAACACTCTTTCTCCTTTAACAAGGTTTGTGAAATACAGCCTCCTCCACTGAACCCTACTTGACTGAACAGAAATGAATACAAATTGCCTTGCCCTACTTCTAATTCCAGAGGGCAACTTGTACTTCCACAGTGTGAAGTGTCATGGGAAGCTCTACTAAGGCTTTGAGTAACTGTAGTACCTCATACTATGGCTCCTGACTTCTCTGTGTACAAATTCTCGAAAGAACTCAAAATATTTGGGGAGCACAACTTCTTGCATTATGTTCTTTCTACTACCATACACAAACACATATTTGTTATCTAATTTTTTTGAGGCAAACTCCCACATCAAGGGAGAGTACGAAACATTGAGCTGTCCCTTCTGGTGAAATACTTTGACCCAGGCTGGCCCTGGGAGACAATCACATCTTTTTGTACAATAAAACTCATGTAGATATCAGCAATCACCAGTCTAAGACTCTTATTTTACAAATGGAGGAAACAATTGCTCAGAGAGATTAATAATTTGTGCAAGTGACTTTGGTTACGAGCAGAGCTAGGAATACATCTTCCTAACTTCCAGAAGGTGCTCTTCTTTATCACAGCAACACAACAAGTTGCTGTGTTGTGTATTCAAATGCAAATAACTTTATATTTCTATTGACTCTGCTGATTCATTTACAAATGTTGATTGTTTATCAACATCACAGTTCATTTGGAACATAGCCTTTGCAGTTGAAACTCCTGAGTTTAGATTTGTCTTCTACAGTATTATAAGGTGACAAAAGGCTTTGGGAAAAAAAAAACAGCTAAAGACAAAAAGTTCTGTTGGTAGCTATACAAATCAGATAAATACTATTTCTATATATGGTCTATGAAAAGATATACTATAACACATTTGAACCTTCATCTACAAGATTAAAAAATATATTCATTTAATTGAATGCAAGGCACTATTTATTATAAGATACACCATTATTGTATACAATAAGGATAAAAAGAATAATAACAGTACAGTTATGCCACAATGCTAAGATTCAGTAAACAACAGACACATTGATTTTTCAGAGATAATAAAATACAAAGGAATGTGTTTTTGAATTTATAAAATGTGCTATATATTTCTCTACCTATATATGGATAGAGATAAAGAAAGGGAGAGATTACTATGTACCAGGTACTAAGTTCACTGACTTTATAGGTATAACCTATTCAATACTCATAACTGTCATTTTAGTTAGGTACTATTATTCCATTTTACAGGTGAAGGGGCTGAGCTTTATAAAATGACTTTCCAAGATCGTATTATTTCAATAAGGGTAACAAGTACCTGTTATTATACATTTGTTAGGTGATCACACTTCTGCCAGGTGACTTGTGGTAAATCAAGCACTGCCCTCTGGGTGCATTCTCTCTAGTTGTGGTAGCAGGTTGTGCACACATGAAACAAGCAACAATCTGTGTCTTAACACAGTCTAGTTCGAGACTGTCTAGTCCATGATTGGATATCGTGTTTTTTTCTAATGCCCCTTTCTGAACAAAAAAGATAGGCACATAATTTGTGTAAACCAAAACAAACAAAAAGACCTGAAACAAAGATTTACTCCAAAGGACTGAAAATCAAACTGAGCCCAATTTTCATGTTTTTGCAAAATGAAGGTAAAAAAGAAAAATTGAGCATGGATTCTCAGGTATTTTTAGTACATTATTGTTTCCACTTTTTCCTTTTACTTCTGGCTCCCAGAAACACAATAAAGTCAGTTAAAACTTGAAGAATGGGAAAGCTTCAGCTATACACAAGAGATAAGTCAAATCTCTTCATTTGGATGATTAGGGAATAGGGAGGTTTCTGTTTTGTTTTGTTTTTTTTCTTTAACACCACAGATTTCAGCAAGTTCAAGTTAATTGGGTTTTGTGTACTACCATTCATGTGGTGTTTGTCAAAAAAAAAGAAAGAAAGAAAAAAGGAAAAAGAAAGTAAACACGTGTACACACATCAAACTAGTATGCATACCGGAATATCACAGTGAATTCAAACAGAATTGGGAGCTTTTGACTAGGGAACATACTTACTGAAGCAGAAAGTATCCTCTGTGTGAATAAGCTTCCCCAAAATATCTTGGCATAAATGTGCTTAAACTCATTTAAAATACCACACTCTATGAATTCTCCATGCTTGTCAAGTTCCTCAAACTATACTGCAAGCTACCTCCTCAAAGTATTACTCTATTTTGCGATACTTGTCTGTAACATGCATTCAAAATTTCAAAATGTAATCAATATTTTAAAATTAATAATCATCATTTAACTTATTATTTTCTAATGTCATTATGCTTTTTAATAGTTTTAAAATCAGAACATCTCTAAACATCAATTTACTTTACATAACTGGACCCTGTAATATAGCTCAAGTTCATCCATCAGTCTTAGTTTAGTGGTGATATAAATTATCCTGATTTCTATTTGCCTTACCGCCTAGGAATCTTTCAGAAGTGAAAGTTTCTGGTATATCCCTTCTAAAACTAGCTTGCTTTTTTTTAACTGAATAAAAACATGTTTGTGAGAAATGAATAAATAAATATTATGTTATTCTGGTCAGCTCATCATGTTCTATAGTGGTAATTGCAAAATGAGTAGTAAGGGTAGAGAAATGGGTCCTAATGCTTTCTCTTCCACGTTCAAATTAAGTAGAAAATTAAAAATTAAGTGAAACCATTATGACCATTAAAAGTATCCCTTTCATCATGGGCGGGATTTCAAAAGTGGCTAATAGAGGCTAATTTTATTGGTATGACCATATAGAAGTGGGGTAAGAATGGAAATGCAAAATCATAACCAAATACCATGGAATCGAAATCTAGGACAATAGAGGCATAATTCCGGAATCATGATTTCTTAAGGCAGAAGCCAAGATGTTAGGTATAGCCAGGATCAGACACTGCCATCGCAATAACAAAGAGCAGAATAAACAGGAAAAAAACACGAAACACAGAGACTTTTTGTGAAAATCTCTCACGAATAACCAAGAAGATTAGAAATAGTAGTAAAAGAGAGAAAACAGTCAAAAGAAACCAAGACCAAAGGAAAGGAGGGACTGGGGTGCAGTGTGGTCTTTTCCTAGAATTAAGATTCAGTTATCTCTTAAGCCAGGTTATTCTGTTTGTTAATGACAAAAACTTTATGAAAAGAATCTAATTCATTTGTTAATCGATTTATCAGTTACTGAGTTCCTACTATTTGCTAAGCACTTCACTTCTCACTGGAATTACAATTCATGATGCAACTCCTATTTTGACAACATAGTTTGGCAAATTTGGCCTTGCAAAATGAGGAAGAGAAGCAGGAGGCCCAGAAATGCCCAAGAACTGAAATTATTCATAAAACTTTAGATGTCTTAGCAAGAATTTCCAAGTGCCACAATTTTATTAACATACTGTCTTAATATGAAGTCTTTGCAAAGAACAGAGAACATAACTTTATAAAATAGCTTCCAATTATTTTACAAAGGGCTTTTCCTTTTGCTTGGGTGTAGGAAAAGACATTCTGGATTTCCTTTTCTTTTTTTTTTTAACATCTTTATTGGAGTATAATTGCTTTACAAAGGTGTGTTACTTTCTGCTTTCTAACAATGTAAATCAGTTATACATATACATATGTTCCCATATCTCTTCCCTCTTGCATCTCCCTCCCTCCCACCCTCCCTATCCCACCCTTCTAGGTGGTCACAAAGCACCGAGCTGATCTCCCCGTGCTACATGGCTGATTCCCACTAGCTATCTATTTTACGTTTGGTAGTGTATATATGTCCATGCCTCTTTCTTGCTTTGTCACAGTTTACCCTTCCTCCTCCGCATATCCTCAAGTCCATTCTCTAGTAGGTCTCTGTCTTTATTCCCGTCTTGCCCCTAGGTTCTTCACGACCTTTTTTTTTTTTCTCTTAGATTCCATATATATGTGTTAGCATACGGTATTTCTTTTTCTCTTTCTGACTTACTTCACTCTGTATGACAGGCCCTAGGTCCATCCACCTCACGACAAATAACTCAATTTCGTTTCTTTTTATGGCTGACTAATATTCCATTGTATATACGTGCCACATCTTCTTTATCCATTATACTGCTGATGGACACTTAGGTTCCTTCCATGTCCTGGCTATTGTAAACAGAGCTGCAATGAATATTTTGGTAGACGACTCTTTTTGATTTCTGGTTTTCTCAGGGTATATGCCCAGTAGTGGGATTGCTGGGTCATATGGTAGTTCTATTTTTAGTTTTTTAAGGAACCTCCATCCTGTTCTCCATAGTGGCTGTATCAATTTACATTCCCACCAACAGTGAAAGAGGGTTCCCTTTTCTCCACACCCTCTCCAGCATTTATTGTTTCTAGATTTATTGATGATGGCCATTCTGACCAGAGTGAGATGATATCTCATTGTACTTTTGATTTGCATTTCTCTAATGATTAATGATGTTGAGCATTCTTTCAAGTGTTTGTTGGAAATCTGTATATCTTCTTTGGAGAAATGTCTATTTAGGTCTTCTGCCCATTTTTGGATTGGGTTGTTTGTTTTTTAGATATTGAGCTGCATGAGCTGCTTGTAAATTCTGGACATTACTCCTTTATCAGCTGCTTCATTTGCAAATATTTTCTCCCATTCTCAGGGTTGTATTTTGGTCTTGTTTATGGATTCCTTTGCTGTGCAAAAGCTTTGAAGTTTCATTAGGTCCCATTTGTTTATTTTTGTTTTTATTTCCATTTCTCTAGGAGATGGGTCAAAAAGGATCATGCTGTGATTTATGTCATAGAGTGTTCTTCCTATGTTTTGCTCTAAGAGTTTCATAGTGTCTGGCCTTACATTTAGGTCTTTAATCCATTTTGAGTTTCTTTTTGTGTATGGTGTTAGGGAGTGTTCTAATTTCATACTTTTACATGTACCTACCCAGTTCTATTAGCACCAGTTATTGAAGAGGCTGTCTTTCCTCCACTGTATATTCTTACCTCCCTTATCAAAGATAAGATGACCATATATGCCTGGGTTTCTCTCTGGGCTTTTTATCCTGTTCCATTGAAATATATTTCTGTTTTTGTGCCAGTACCATACTGTCTTGATTACTGTAGCTTTGTAGTATAGTCTGAAGTCAGGGAGACTGATTCCTCCAGCTCCATTTTTCTTTCTCAAGATTGGTTTGGTTATTCGGGGTCTTTTGTGTTTCCATACAAATTGTGAAATTCTTTGTTCTAGTTCTGTGAAAAATGCCAGTGGTAGTTTGATAGGGATTGCAATAAATCTGTAGATTGCTTTGGGTAGTAGAGTCATTTTCACAATGTTGATTCTTCCAATCCAAGAACATGGTATATCTCTCCATCTATTTGTATCATCTTTAATTTCTTTCATCTGTGTCTTATAATTTTCTGCATACAGGTCTTTTGTCTCCTTAGGTAGGTTTATTCCTAGATATTTTATTCTTTTCGTTGCAGTGGTATATGGGAGTGTTTTCTTAATTTCACTTTCAGGTTTTTCATCATTAGTGTACAGGAATGCCAGAGATTTCTGTGCATTAATTTTGTATCTGCTACGTTACCAAATTCATTGATTAGCTCTAGAAGTTTTCTTGTAGCGTCTTTAGGATTCTCTATGTACAGTATCATGTCATCTGCAAACAGTGACAGCTTTACTTCTTCTTTTCCAATTTGGATTCCTTTTATTTCTTTTTCTTCTCTGATTGCTGTGACTAAAACTTCCAAAACGATGTTGAATAAGAGTGGTGAGAGTGGGCCACCTTGTCTTGTTCCTGATCTTAGTGGAAATGGTTTCAATTTTTCACCATTGAGGACGATGTTGGCTGTGGGTTTGTCATATATGGCCTTTAACATGTTGAGGAACGTTCCCTCTATGCCTACTTTCTGCAGGGTTTTTAGCATAAATGGGTGTTGAATTTTGTCAAAAGTTTTCTCTGCATCTATTGAGATAATCATATGGTTTTGCTCCTTCAATTTGTTAATATGGTGTATCACATTGATTGATTTGCATATATTGAAGAATCCTTGCATTCCTGGTATAAACCCCACTTGATCATGGTGTATGATCCTTTTAATGTGCTGTTGGATTCTGTTTGCTAGTATTTTGTTGAGGATTTTTGCATCTATGTTCATCAGTGATATTGGCCTGTAGTTTTCTTTCTTTGTGACATCCTTGTCTGGTTTTGGTATCAGGGTGATGGTGGCCTCATAGAATGAGTTTGGGAGTGTTCCTCCCTCTGGTATATTTTGGAAGAGTTTGAGAAGGATAGGTGTTAGCTCTTCTCTAAATGTTTGATAGAATTCGCCTGTGAAGCCATCTGGCCCTGGGCTTTTGTTTGTTGGAAGATTTTTTTTTTTTTTTTTGCGGTACGCGGGCCTCTCACTGCCGTGGCCTCTCCCGTTGTGGAGCACAGGCTCCGGACGCGCAGGCTCAGTGGCCATGGCTCACGGGCCTAGCCGCTCCACGGCATGTGGTATCTTCGCAGACCGGGGCACGAACCCATGTACCCTGCATCGGCAGGCGGACTCTCAACCACTGCACCACCACGGAAGCCCTGTTGGAAGATTTTTAATCACAGTTTCAATTTCAGTGCTTGTGACTGGTCTGTTCATATTTTCTGTTTCTTCCTGGTTCAGTCCTGGCAGCTTGTGCAGTCTAAGAATTTGTCCCTTTCTTCCAGGTTGTGCATTTTATTGGCATACAGGTGCTTGTGGTAATCTCTCATGATCCTTTGTACTTCTGCAGTGTCAGTTTTTACTTCTCCTTTTTCATTTCGAATTCTATTGATATGAGTATTCTCCCTTTTTTTCTTGCTTAGTCTGGCTAATGGTTTATCAATTTTGTTTATCTTCTCAAAGAACCAGCTTTTAGTTTTACTGATCTTTGCTGTCGTTTCCTTCATTTCTTTTTCATTTATTTCTGATGTGATCTTTATGATTTCTTTCCTTCTGCTAACTTTGGGGGTTTTTTGTTCTTATTTCTCTAATTGCTTTAGGTGCAAGGTTAGGTTGTTTATTTGACATATTTCTTGTTTCTTGAGGTAGTATTGTATGGCTATAAACTTCCCTGTGAAAACTGTTTGCTGCATCACATAGGTTTTGGGTCGTCGTGTCTCCATTGTCATTTGTTTCCAGGTATTTTTTGATTTCCTCTTTGATTTCTTCAGTGATCACTTGGTTATTAAGTAGTGTATTCTATAGCCTCCATGTGTTTGTAGTTTTTACAGATTTTTTTTTCCTGTAATTGATATCTAGTCTCATAGCGTTGTGGTTGGAAAGGATACTTGATATGATTTCAATTTTCTTAAATTTACCAAGGCTTGCTTTGTGACCCAAGATATGATCTATCCTGGAGAATGTTCCATGAGCACTTGAGAAAAATGTGTATTCTGTTGTTTTTGGATGGAATGTCCTATAAATATCAATTAAGTCCATCTTGTTTAATGCCATTTAAAGCTTGTGTTTCCTTATTTATTTTCATTTTGCATGATCTGTGCATTGGTGAAAGTAGGGTGTTAAAATCCCCTACTATGATTGTATTACTGTAGATTTCCCCTTTTATGGTTGTTAGTACTTGCCTTATGTATTAAGGTGCTCCTATGTTTGGTGCATAAATACTTACAATTGTTATATCTTCTTCTTGGATCAATCCCTTTATCATTATGTAGTGTCCTTCTTTGTCTCTTGTAATAGTCTTTAAAGTCTATTTTGTCTGACATGAAACTTGCGACTCCAGCTTTCTTTTGATTTCCATTTGTATGGAATATCTTTCTCCATCCCCTCGCAATCAGTCTGTATGTGTCCCTAGGTCTGAAGTGCATCTCTTGTAGACAGGATATATACGGGTCTTCTTTTTGTATCCATTCAGTGAATCTGTGTCTTTTGGTGGGAGCATTTAATCCATTCACTTTTAAGGTAATTATCGATATGTGTGTTCCTCTTCCCATTTTCTTAATTGTTTTGGGTTTGTTATTGTAGGTCTTTTCCTTCTCTTGTGTTTCCTCCCTAGAGAAGTTCCTTTAGCATTTGTTGTAAAGCTGGTTTGGTGGTGCTGAACTCTCTCAGCTTTTGCTTCTCTTTAAAGGTTTTAATTTCTCTATCAAATCTGAATGAGATCCTTGCTGGGTAGAGTAATCTTGGTTGTAGGTTTTTCTGCTTCATCACTTTAAGTATGTCCTGCCACTCCCTTCTGGCTTGCAGAGTTTCTGCTGAAAGATCAGTTGTTAACTTTATGGGGATTCCCTTGTGTGTTATTTGCTGTTTTTCCCTTGCTGCTTTTAATATGTTTTCTTTGTATTTAATTTTTGATAGTGTGATTAATATGTGTCTTCACGTGTTTCTCCTTGGATTTATCTTGTATGGGACGCTCTGTTCTTCCTGGACTTGATTAACTATTTCCTTTCCCATATTAGGGAAGTTTTCAACTATAATCTCTTCAAATATTTTCCAGTCCCTTTCTATTTCTCTTCTTCTCCTGGGATCCCTATAATTCGAATGTTGGTGCGTTTAAGGTTGTCCCAGAGGTCTCTGAGACTGTCCTCAGTTCTTTTCATTATTTTTTCTTTATTCTGCTCTGCAGTAGTTATTTCCACTATTTTATCTTCCAAGTCACGTATCTGTTCTTCTGCCTCAGTTATTCTGCTATTGATCCCTTCTAGAGAATTTTTAATTTCATTTATTGTGTTGTTCATCATTGTTTGTTTGCTCTTTAGTTCTTGTAGGTCCTTGTTAAATGTTTCTTGTGTTTTGTCTATTCTATTTCCAAGATTTTGGATCATCTTTACTATCATTATTCTGAATTCTTTTTCAGGTAGACTGCTTATTTCCTCTTCATTTGTTAGGTCTGTTGGGTTTTTACCTTGCTCCTTCATCTGCTGTGTGTTTTTCTGTCTTCTTATTTTTCTTAACTTACTGTGTTTGGGGTCTCCTTTCCGCAGGATGCAGGTTCGTAGTTGCCCTTGTTTTTGGTGTCTGTCCCCAGTGGGTAAGGTTGGTTCAGTGAGTTGTGTACGCTTCCTGGTGGAGGGGACTAGTGCCTGTGTTCTGGTGGATGAGGCTGGATCTTGTCTTTCTGGTGGGCAGGTCCACGTCTGGTGGTGTGTTTTGGGTTGTCTGTGGCCTTATTATGATTTTAGGCAGCCTCTCTGCTAATGGATGGGGCTGTGTTTCTGTTTTTCTAGTTGTTTGGCATAGGGTGTCCAGCACTGTAGCATGCTGTTTGTTGAGTGAAGCTGGGTCTTGGTGTTGAGACGGAGATCTCTCAGAGATTTTCGCTGTTTGATATTACATGGAGATGGGTGGTCTCTTGTGGACCAGTGTCCTGAATTTGGCTCTCCCACCTCAGAGGCACAGCACTGATTCCTGGCTGGAGCACGAAGAGCCTTTCATCCACACAGCTCAGAAAAAAAAAGGGAGAAAAGATAGAAAGAAAGAAAGAGGATAAAATAAAATAAAATAAAGTAAAATAAATTTATTAAAATAAAAAATAATTATTAAGAAAAAAAATTTTTTAAGTAAAAAAACAAAAAAAACCAGACAGACAGACTCCTAGGACAAATGGTGAAAGCAAAGCTATACAGACAAAATCACACACAGAAACATACACACTCACAGAAAGAGAAAAAGGGGAAAAAATAATATATCTTTGCTCCCAAAGTCCACCTCCTCAATTCGGGATGATTCGTTGTCTATTCAGGTATTCCACAGATGCAGGGTACATCAAGTTGTTTGTGGAGATTTAATCCACTGCTCCTGAGGCTGCTGGGAGAGATTTCCCTTTCTCTTCTTTGTTCACACAGCTCCCGGGGTTCAGCTTTGGATTTGGACCCGCCTCTGCGTGTAGGTCACCTGAGGGCGTCTTTTCCTGCTCAGACCGGACGGGGTTAAAGTAGCTGACGATTCGGGGGCTCTGGCTCACTCAGGCCGGGTGGAGGGAGGCGTATGGATTTGGGGGCGAGCCTGCGTCACCAGAGGCCAGCGGGATGTTGCACCAGCCTGAGGCACGCCGTGCGTTCTCCGGAGGAAGTTGTCCCTGGATCACGGGACCCTGGCGGTGGCAGGCTGCACAGGAACCCGGGAGGGGAGGTGTGGATAGTGACCTGTGCTTTCACATAGGCTTCTTGATGGCGGCAGCAGCTGCCTTAGCATCTCATGCCCATCACTGGGGTCCGCTCTGATAGCCATGGCTCACGCCTGTCTCTGGAGCTCCTTTAAGCGGCGCTCTTAATCCCCTCTCCTCACGCACCAGGAAACAAAGAGGGAAGAAAAAGTCTCTTGCCTCTTCGGCAGCTCCAGACCTTTTCCCGGCTAGCCGTGGCACACTAGCCCCTTCAGGCTGTGATCACGCCTCCAACCCCAGTCCTCTCCCTGGGATCTGACCAAAGCCCGAGCTTCAGCTCCCAGGCCCCAACAGTCCCGGCGGGTGAGCAGACAAGCCTCTCGGGCTGGTGAGTGCCGGTCGGCCCTGATCCTCTGTGCAGGAATCTCCCCGCTTTGCCCTCTGTACCCCTGTTGCTGTGCTCTCCTCCGCAGCTCCGAAGCTTCCCCCCTCCGCCACCCGCAGTCTCCGCCCGCGAAGGGGCTTCCTAGGGTGTGGAAACCTTTCCTCCTTCACAGCTCCCTCCCACTGGTGCAGGTCCCGTCCCTATTCTTTCGACTCTTTTTTCTTTTTTCTTTTGCCCTACCCAGTTACGTGGGGAGTTTCTTGCCTTTTGGGAGGTCTGAGGTCTTCTGCCAGCGTTCAGTAGGTGTTCTATAGGAGCAGTTCCACCTGTAGATGTATTTCTTATGTATTTGTGGGGAGGAAGGTGATCTCTGCGTCTTACTCTTCCGCCATCTTGAAGCTCTCTCCTCTGGATTTACTTTTAATTTGCTAAAAATAGTATTCAGAACATTTCTACTTCTTAGGAATGGGCTTATAGGCATGAAAAGTTAGAAATGTACAGATAATAGTGCTCAATTGATGATTTACTCAGGACTTTTTCTTATTGTACTCTATTACTTGTAAATTCCATTAACAAACTTTTTTTTTTTTTAACAAACTAGAGCATTAAAGGCAGGCAAGGCAAAATTTTAATTATCTTTTGTGGCAAAGCACCATATGTTCTGCTTTAACAACAGAAAATACAATGAACCACATTCAGTTTTATAAAACAATACTTTTATAAATTTAGCTGGGATGAAAAAGTTAAGCTGGTCAACACATTGCAAACTGGATCAGTTTGTGACATATTTGATACTGCCAAAATATTTATCACTCAGCCTAAGTACCTATCAGTGAAAAGGGGAGATGTGATTTATCACTTTAATACTCAACATAATTTTGTATCCAGCTGTGGCCCTCAAGAAATTTGAAGACTTTTCCTGTGAGAAGGAGGAAGGTTGAAGGGGAAGATGTGTGGATGCCATTACAAAGCAACCAGATGTTTACTCTGGCACTTTGCATGAAAGTTAAACAAACATTAAAAATACTGATTGCGTGTGTGTCTTTGGATAAAACTGTTTTAAGGCTTGCTTTATGATTTATTTGATCTCTTGCAGAGAAGAAAGATTGAGTCGTTTTTTAAAGATTTTAAAAATAAATATGCATCTAATTTTATTTTGGGAAATGTAATTCCATACATGCATTTTTAGGAAAGGAAAATATGAAAGGGAATATTTATTAACTACTAAGCAGTAAGTGAGTTCTAGTCACTATCCTTGTGCCTTAAGTAGCTGGACCTTTCTTCCTCAGGAAGAAATGACATTAGCTTCAGGCACTTGCAGAAAAAGGTCTGCTCTAACAAATCAACAGAATAGCATTTTCCCAAAGACTAACAAATCAGCAGAATAGTATTTGTCCAGAGGCAGAGAGACCTTTTTCTGTGACTTTCTGTCATGTTAAAAATTTTAAAAGAATAGATTTTTCTCTTTTTTTTTGGGAAAAGGAAGGTTTTTGGAAATCATGTTTTTGTTAGACCCATATAAGCATTATAATCAGAATACCAAGAAAAGCTTGTCTCAATATTTAATGTAAATGAAGAATCATGAATACCACATCCCAAGGTATTTTAACAGATCTGAATCTTGCCTTCTGAGGACTTTGGATCCAAAGGTACTTTCATATAGAAAAAAAATAAGTTATTTCAGAGATTTTTTGAAGACTCACATATAACTGAAAAAATATTGATTTGTTGACAGAATTTATCAAGTTTTTTAAAAATATTTTTGAACTGTCTAGACTTGTAGCCATGAAGAGCACTTTGCTTTGCTAAATAATTCATTTGATTTAACTTCTTCCCCAAATTCTGGTTTTCAGTATTTCAAAAAATACTTGGCTTCTCTTTAAGTCACTTCTCTCTGTCTCATACATTTTTCAGCTTATGGAGACCACAATTTTAATGGTTATCTTTTTACAGAGACAGATATATGTATTGTGTGAGACATACCTCGTGGCATGGTCAGCCCATTCTTAATACATGGTAAGTATTAAATTAGTGAATCCTATCTTAGTTATTTCTTATATTCCATACTTCATGCTTTCTCTACTGCTTGAAGCTCCCTCTCCTTTCCACATTCCCTTGTTTAGCTACAAAAAGCCTATCCAGGTCCCACTCTGGCAAAATGGTGCTCTGGCCCACAACTTTTAATGTTTCTACGCACCAGAATTTCCATTCCCATTCCATCCTCATTTCTACCCTTCCTCCACCAAATGTCCCATTTTCTTGATGAAAGTGGAGGTACCTACCAGAATAAATGAATCTCATTAAATAGTTAACACAGTCACATTAAATTATGGATGATTAATAATGAATCCTTCTTGGGAATTTTTATCTGAAATAAATTTATTTCCAAAATAAATTCTAACTAGACTGAGTATAAAAAGTGTTTTTGGTGGAAAATCTTTTTTTCAACAGTCCTCAAAATTAAACTCATAAGATAAATTAATAATTTTTTTAAATTGAAAATTTTCTATTTCATAGATAAAGAGATTTTTAAATGGTTTTTTATTCATCATATATCTCCAAATTATATTTTGACTTCTCACTTGACATTCTTGTGTCTCTTTTATGCTTAGTTAAGTTTTGGGGGAGGTTTTTATGCATTATTTTCTCTGCTTTTTAATTTTATAAACGTATGAATTCTATAAACTTTTCAGTTCATTCAATCTTGTTCAAAGACCACTGGGATCCTTTTTCTATGAGAAAAATTATATAGGTAACAAATCCAATTATCTTAAGCACAGATATTAAAAAGCACGCTGAAGCAGGAGAACCAAGAATTTCCTGAGCCCACATAAACCTGGCATCTAGCAACCAGCAATAGCAGGCTGCTGCTGAGGATGGGGTAAGTGTGTAAAAAGTAGCCCCACGTGAAGCACAGACCTGCAGGGTCTCATGAGAGCTAAAGGTAGAACACTGATGTTGAAGAAAGGCCTCTTGCACCCAAGGAACCACCCTAAGCAGAAGGTAATCACAGCCAACCACCAGAAGACTTCTGCTTCTACTTAGAAGTAGAAAACCACAAGAAAATGTTACTTCCACTCTGACAATGAGAAAAAAAAATTAAACCAAACAAAACAGATAATTTGCTTAACCTGATAAAAGCCAACTATTAGCTTTCTAAATTATTTTCAAAAATTGCAGCAAAACAGTGTTTCAAGAAAGGTAGCTAAGAGGAAAAGCATAATATTAAAGTCTTAGGATTTTCAAGCTTCTGACAAAATTCTTTATTTCTAAAAATCTCAAAATGCCTATACATTAATGCAACAATGCTGTTTAATAAATTGATGACATTTCTTGAATGACTGAATCCCTGCCCTTCATTTGGACAGTAAACATTTTTAGCCTTTTGTGCCTATTATGAGACCATGCTACTGGATACTTCAACTTCTTACATAAGTGGTGTCAGAATTCCTCCATTATCAGTCAATCAACCTGTCTACAGAGTCTTTTGTCTTCCCTCCAACATTCTCTAAGTTAACTCATAATTCAGTCTGCTAAGTGAGAGCCAGGCTATAGGGAACTGGACAAAAAGGCCACCTTTCTCATGGTTTTCCCTAGCAATGCCCCATGGCAGCTATACTCAAGAGATTCCTATTTAAGTGACTATCACTGCCATGTATTAACAGCCATCCAATGTCAAAGCACATTTTATTCCTGAGCTTTGAGGAAAAAATCAATTGGTGCAGGAAGTAGAATAGAGAAAATAAGGAGAAAGAGAAAAATATAACTGAGGATTTGCACAAATTCAATTTTAAAAATAATATTGAAAGAAGATGTGGTACAAATATGCAATGGAATATTACTCAGCCATAAAAAAGAATGAAATAATGTCATTTGCAGCAACATGGATGGACCTAGAGGTTGTCATACTGAGTGAAGTAAGTCAGACAGAGAAAGACAAATATCATATGATAGCTCTTATATGTGGAATCTAAAAAAATGGTACAAATGAACTTATTTACAAAACAGAAATAGACTCACAGATGTAGAAAACAATCTTATGGTTACCAGCGGGGAATGGAGGGGAGGAATAAATTGGAAGATTGGGATTGACATATACACACTACTATATATAAAATAGATAACTAATAAGGACATACTGTGTCGCACAGGGAACTCTACTCAATACTCTGTAATAACCCATATGGGAAAAGAATCTAAGAAAGAGTGGATATATGTATATGTATAACTGATTCACTTTGCTGTACAGCAGAAACACAACATTGTAAATCAACTATACTCCAATAAAAAATTTTTTTAAATGTTAATTTACTTAAAAGTAGTTTAATCAATATTCTACTTATTCTTCAAAAACAGCTGTAGTATTTAAAGATTTTTAGTTCAAGAAATGCATAAGACATTAACCACTGGGAAAGGGCTCAGGATGGTGGCATAGGAAGATCCTGAACTCACCTCCTCCCACAGACACCACAAATCGACAACTACATACAGAATAATTCCCTCCAAAAGGGACCTGAGAATTGGATGAACAGAATCTCCACAACAAAGAATAAAAGGACTGGATTGAGATGAGTAGGAGAAATATACAGTCATACCAAGGGAAAAAATCACACCCCATCCACGGCTATCTACAATTGGGAATGATCACAAGGATAGGGTTATTTTCCCTGAGGAGTGAGGGATTTGAGCTCCACGTCAGACATCCCAACCCTTAGAAACTGCATAAGAGAGACGAGCTCCCAAAACACGTTGTCTTTGAAAACCAGTGGGGAATATGTCCAGGAAAAGTATAGAGCTACAGGGAATGGAAAACCCACTTTTAAAGGACTCATGCACAAACTCATGTGACCTGAAAATCAGTGCAAAAACACTAGATTGAAAGGCACATGGACCATAGGTGAAGGGGACCCACTTACTAATCCTGAAGTGTATGTTGGAGAGGCAGGAACAAGTTGGGTTACTCCTTGAGGATTGAGATACTGGCAGGCACCATTTTGGAGATCTCTATCAGTTAGCACCAGTGGGCATGCGCTGTCAATAGCCCAGCTCACCACTGCACTTTGGCCAGGCCTCACAGCGAGTCAAGTGATAAATCTGCCCAGCAGTGCCAGACAGCTACTGTGGCTGGGATCCACAGTCTTCCTGGGGGCCAGCCTTGCCCACCAGCATGCCATAGTAGCAGCCACAGCCTCACCACAACAGAAGGGTGCATGCAGGCCACATAAAGGACACCCCTTGAACTCCTGTCCCTGGTGGCCAGCAGGATTGTGCTTCTCAGCTCTATAGGACATCTACATAAGGTCACTCATTCCAGACTGGGAATCTACAGACTGGGACATCTACATAAGGCCACTCATTCCAGCTAATACTGGAAACAAACAGAATTATACAAAATGTGGAAGCAGAAAAATATTTTCCAATCAAAAGAGCAAGACAAACTTCAGAAAAAGAAGTAAACAAAACATAGATAAGCAATCTATTTAAAAAGGAGTTCAAAATAATGAACATAAAAATGCTTCCTGAACTCAGGAGAAGAATGGATGAATGCAGTGAGAATTTCAACAGAGATAGAAAATATAAAAAAATACCAAACAGAAGTTATAACTGAACTGAAAAATACACAGTGGGGTACAACAACAGATTGGATGAACTAGAAAATACATGGGCAAGCTGAAAGATAAAGCGATGAAATTCACACAGACAGAGCAGCAAAATGAAAAAATAATTTAAAAAGTAAAGATACGTTAAGGGATCTTTGGGACAATATCAAGTGGAATGACACTTATATTACAGGGGACACAGAAAGAGAAGAGAGAGAGGGAGGGATAGAAACATTTGAAATAAAGATTAGTGACTGAAAATTTCCCTAATCTGAAGAAGGAAACAAATATTCAGGTCCAGGAAGTCCAGAGAGTTCGAAATAAGATGAACCCAAAGAGACACATACCAGGACATATTAGAGTTAAAATGGTAAAAGTTAAGGATTAAGACAGAATCCTAAGAGTAGCAAGAGAAAAACAACTTGTTACATACATTGAAAACCCAATAAGGCTATCTGCAGATTTTTCAGCAGAAACCTTACAGGCCAGATGGTGGTAGCATAAAATATTTGAAATGCTGAAAGAAAAAACAAACAAACAAAAAACTACCAACCAAGAAATCTCTACGCAGCAAAGTTATCATTCAGAATTGAGGAAAGATTAAGAATTTCCCTGATACGCAAGGCTAAAGGAGTTCACCACCTCTAAATTAGGACTTCTTTAAGCTGAAAAGAAATGGCTTTTAAATATTCTTTTCATATGTTAGAAAACATGAACGTGAAAATCTCACTGAAAAAGGTAAATATTTTAAAAAGGTAGTGGGTCAAATACTTATAAAGCAAGCATGAAGGTTAAAAGACAAAAGTAGTAAAGTTAACTAAACTACAATAATTAGAGTACATAAAAATGTAAAATGTGTCATTAAAAGTATAAAACATTGGAAGGGAATAAGAAGATAAAGCTTGGAATGTGTTCAAATTTAAGCTGCTACCAACTTAAAACAAATTAAATTACTTTCCTTACATGTTACTTCCCTAATACAAGTTTGCAGGATAATTAGTCCTGTAACTGGTCATGAAAACTGTTCACTGGGAGTTGACGGATTGATTTTCCACTTCCTGCTATGCACCTTATGTCTATAAAAAGAGATGATTTTTTTTTTTTTTTTCGGTATGCGGGCCTGTCACTGTTGTGGCTTCTCCCGTTGCGGAGCACAGGCTCCGGACGTGCAGGCTCGGCGGCCATGGCTCACGCGCCCAGCCACTCCGCAGCATTGTGGGATCTTCCCGGACCAGGGCATGAACCCGTGTCCCCTGCATCGGCAGGCGGACTCTCAACCACTGCGCCACCAGGGAAGCCCAAAAGAGATGATTTTTGATAGATCAGGTGACATTGAAGTATCAACTCCATATGATTAGACAACCTAATAGCACTGTTCCCCATTCTTTTCTGTGCCTAGAACTGATTCTGGATTGATGGTAAATCCTGAATCAATTTTTTATGAATGGTTGAATGAACAATTAAAGATGAATTCCAAAGTTACTTATGACACCTTTAAGGATTACTCTGTGCTACTGCTGAGTATACACTTGAAGGGTGATCCTGAATCGCCAACTGCTCAAGCAGCCCAGAAGAAGTCCCAGTCACGTATATGTGTGAGAAGGGCCTGTAAGAGCCTGATGAAAGAAACTCATACATGTGAAGAAAATGCTTAATCTTCCTTGACAGGGGATTTGCACATTGAGCTGACAAGTATCTCTCTCCATCTCCTGTACATCTAACATTTTTTTGTTGTAATTTTAAAGGAAAATGCCATACACTTATGCTAATTTTAGAGGAGAGTATCATACACAGGTGACAAGCATGCTGGGATTCTGATGAGTTAAAAATATTAAGATACGTAGAATTATGGATGTTATACGGAAGCTAAAAACTTGAGCCCTTACTGTTGCTCACTCTGAAAGTCTAATCAGATGACACTTCTCAGATTATTGATGTATAAAATGAGATCTTGCTACTATAGTTCCTTTTCATGTGTGAAAATGTTCATCATGATTTAGGTTGAAGTGAGTGTCATATACTGTGTAATATGCAATTAAAATAAGACGATGTCATGAATTATCTGAAAATTTTTAGAAGTTCTATTCATGATTTATTCTTTCTCCTTATTTCTCCTGAAGGGATGACATATTGTAGATACAGCATTTTCTACGCCGTTAAAAATAGGCAATGTTTAAGTATCAATATATGAGTGACATCAATTTAAAAATTCAATAGTTTAATTATTAGATATAAATAATGAAATATGGAAGAGAAGATTTTTAAAGCCCAATTTGTTTTATAATGCCTTTAGAAAATGTATGCTTAAAACACAATGAAGAAAAATTATTATGGCAAGACAGCAGTGGCAGAAACATAATATTTGAATCTCTATAAATCTAATGCCTCAAGAAGGTCAACAGATATAGCAAGCAAACAAACTCATAAATTGATCAAATTAGATATTTCTGTTCATCAAAAGATCCTATTAAAAGAGTTAATAGGGAAACAAAAAAAAGTGGAAAGTGGATATTTATAGTATATATATCTGAAAAAAAAACTTTTCAGAATATATAAACAGCTTCTGCAAAGCAGTAAGGAAAAGAGCAACAATATAGTAAGTAAAAGCAAAAGACTTGCATAGGAATTTCATGAAAAGAGCATATCCAAATGGCCAAAATGAGTCAAAATAGTGGTTATCTCTGTGGCAGTAGGACAGAGGAAAGCTATCTTCTGAAGTTTTTGGAATATTCTATAGTTATATTTAGTGGGTTGATAGATTCACAGATTGTGCACTTAAGATTGTAGACCTACCTAAATGTCTTATTATACTTAATAATTAAAAAATAAAAACTTCATTGGAACACAACATCTCATTTATGACAGTGACAAAATTCTACAGCTATAATATAGTGTTCTCTCGAAGAATCTCTGAAGCCAGAACCCTCATATATTGTTCGCAGGCATGCAAAATATCATAACCCTTATGGAGAATAATATATCAATAACTAATAAAATCTACCAAATGTAAAATCGATAGCTAGTGGGAAGCAGCCACATAGTACACGGAGATCAGCTCAGTGCTTTGTGACCACCTAGAGGGGTGGGATAGGGAAGGTGGGAGGGAGATGCAAGAGGGAGGAGATATGGAGAAATATGTATATGTATAGCTGATTCACTTTGTTACAAAGCAGAAACTAACACACCATTTTTCAAGGGCTATGGACTGATAAAAAATTTAATCTCTAATACATTTTATAAGCTATAAAGGATATTCTACTTAGCTATGTATATTTGAAGGTGTACTACCTCAAAAACACAAAAGGGAATCCATAAATACTTTACCTTAAGAGAAAAGGGGATGTTATAAAATATTTAGAAATCAAGGATATTCATTAAGAAACCAACAATTATTGAATGTCAGGTATTTGGAAGTAATGCCCTTAATATTATTATTAATATTAACTTTAACAAAATTAAAATAGCAAATAATGTTATTTGTGAATAACCAGAATTTTTTGTTTGTTTCATTTTTGAAGAAAATAGCACAGTTGCAGTTAGAGGCATTTCTATTTTAATTAATTACAAGAAAATATTGTTTTTTTTCTTTTTTAATTAATAGAATTTATTTTCTAGGGTAATTTTAGCTTCACAGCAAAATTGAGTGGAAAGTACAGAGAGTTCTCATGTATTCCCTCTCTGTACATGCACAACCTCCCTCACTATCAACTTTCCTCACCATGTTTGTTTGTTTGTTATAATTGATGAACCTACATTTGCACATCATTTATCACCCAAAGTCCAGAGCTACATCAGGGTTCACCCTTGGTGTTGTACATTCTGTGGGTTTTGAAAAATGTATAATGACATGTATCCACCATTTTAATATCATACAGAATTGTCTCATGGCCCTAAAAATCCTCTATGCTCTGCCTATTCAACCCTCCCTCCCTGCAACCCCTGGAAACTACCAATCTTCTACTGTCTCCATAGTTTTACCTTTTCCAGATTATCATATAGTTGGAATCATACAGTATGAGCCTTTTCAGATTGACTTATTTCAGTTAATAATATGCGTTTAAGTTTCCTCTGTGTCTTTTCATGGCTCGATTGCTCTTGTATTTTTGGTTTGCTTGTTTTGTTTTGTTTTAGCAATGAATAATATTTCGTTTTCTGGATATACCAGTTTATCCACTTACCTACTAAGAGACATCTTGGCTGCTTCCATGTTTGGCAATTATGAATAAAGCTGCTGTAAAAAAATTTTTTTTTAATCACATAAATTTAATCCAGCTGTCCACTTTTAGAAACCTACCCCAAAACTGCACTGATAAAAATATGAAAAGAAATGTGCATGAAGCCATGCACTGCACACTTTACATAGTAACAAAAGACTGGGGGACAATCTAAATGTCCATCAAGGGAGGACTGAAGAAATGATGCACATCCAATCATTGGAGTACCAACATTCCACAAAAGGAAAAAAGAAATATTTCTATATATACAACCATGAGGAGTGATTTGCAAGATATATTGTAAGTTTTGTTTTGGGCTTAATAAAGCATGGTTAAAAAATATAAATGCCATAGCTTAAGTAAGGGAGACTATACATTTATAGGTGTGTATATATATATATATATATATATATATATATATATATATGTATATGTATATATACATAAATATATTAATATATAAGAAAAGAAGATACAGATAAATTTCCCTTATGGACTGATAAATTTCCCTTATATATTAGTATAAATATATTAATATATAAGAAAAGAAGACTACAGATGTATTTCCCTCACGGACAGAGAACATGATTATCTATATAGAAAATCTTAAAGAATCAACACAAAAAGCTACTAGAATGAATTAACAAGTTGAACAAAGTTGCAGGATACAAGGACAATTTACAAAAAGTAATGTATTACTATATAATAGCAGTGAAGAGTTGGAAAAAGGGACATAATCCAAATGTCCCTCAACTGGTGAATGGATTAAAGTAAATAAATGATGGTGCAAATCTATTATGAAATGCCACAAAACAATAAAGAGGAACGTACTACTGATATATACAATAACAAATTAATATCAAACGCATTCTGAGAACTGAAAGAAACCTGCTTCAATAGGCTGCATGTTACATAATTCCATTTCTTTTTTTAAAAAAATTTTATCAAAGTACAGTTGATTTACAATGTGTTAATTTCTGCTGTACAGCAAAGTGACTCAGTTACACATATATATATTCTTTTTCATATTCTTTTCCATTATAGTTTACCACAGGTTATTGAATATAGTTCCCTGTGCTTCCATTTCTATGATATTCTGAAAAAGATAAAATGATAGAGACATAAAACCGACTAGTGGTTGTCAGAGGCTGGGGGAAGTTGTGGGTTTGACTATGCAGCGGCCCGGAGGGACTTATGTGCTATCTTGACTGTTGTGATTACACAACTCTATGATTTTGTCAAAACTTGAAAACTGTACACTAAAATGGGAGATTTTCACTATATGTACATTATACATTAACAAAAAATTAAAAAATGATGGGAGGGTAAACTATTAAGTAATGAAAAATAATTATATTCACAGGTAGGATGATGGTAATGGGGTAGAATGGTCAGGGACAGAATATTTTCTCTAAAGACTGCAGATTCTTTCAAAAGATTTAACTTGTTGATTTTTATTTTAGATGTGATTTTAAACCTATGCAAATATTATACATAATTGTAAAACAAAATTAGATTTTAAAAAGCACTTTATAACAATTAATGTAAAATTAAATAAGCCTGTCATAAACTACAATAATAACATAAGGATTTAAAAGAAACAAAACAATCTGCAACAAAAAAACAGTTGTAAACTATTTTCCTAAATCATGTTGTTGATAGTGTTGATAATACTGTTTTTGTTATTCAGAGTCAGCTGTATGTGTAATTTGCAATAGAGCAAATGAGTCATTATTTTGCTGTCACTGAGAATCAAGATATTTTAAATGATTGAAAGGAATTTTATTTTCAAAGAAAGTATGCAGTGGGATTTATCCAGTGTAGAGGTTTTGGTAGGCAGGTGCAACAGGAGGACAACAGTATATTGATGTTAACTATATAAGCAAAAACATAATAATGAATGACAGTACAAGGTTAATTGTGAATATTTCCTGCTTTAGTCATGGAATTAAGAATTTCTAAGGAGTTCTGTTTCTTCTTAGTTAGAAATAGTACTTAGAGACATCAATTTGGGTGTAGAAGATGCTCACTGCTGTTTTGTTTCTAGGTCTGCTTAGTAGAAAGAGCTAGAAATTGTGTCATTTTAAAATATACAATATATCATGAGTTAATATTAATACTTTTAATTCAAATTCAGGACTACAGGATTATTACTTAGTCTTTATGATGCTGTGGATCCTGCAAAATGAAATAGATGGGCACCTTTCTAAGGTGCTGTGTGATACATATAATAAAAGTTTCTGTAACTGGAATCAGAAACTTGACTCTAGTTATCACAGTGGCACTCTAAGCCTCTCACCTGGTTTCCACATCTAAACCTGTTATTAGAACTACAATCTTTTGATTGAGGGAGAGGCTAGGTCAATTGAAGGAAGGCAGCCACAATTTCTGCTACAAATTTTTCCCTCAATGGGTATGTATCCTTTTACCAAAGAGACTATAACCTAAGAAAAAGTAAATATCCAGTAAAAACTCATGTTTTCTTATATATTAATTATGAATTATTGTTAATATCTGAAAAAACAAAATAACAAGTGGTCAGAGGGATTATGTAGATTAGATAACGTATAGTATTCTTGAGGTGGACACGCTTGGCTACCAAATGAATTCTCATATTACTGAGAGATATTTTGGTGGGAAAAGCCATAAAAGCCCCAAGAACTACCACGTGCACCTTCATTTCATTCCCTTATTCCACCAAAAGAGAAAAACAATGCCTACCTAATGCAATGGGGATATGCAGAGGTTAATGCACCAACAAATCCTTGAAGGATTCAGGGGTGTTGATTCTTATACCTCGATTTATCTTTCCTTGCATCATGGAAAATTGCAAGGATTTGTCATAGCTTTTGATAAAGAAGCATGTACTACTGAAAACTTAATAAAATGGGAAGGCCAATGGAGCTTGCTATTCCTGATATGACATCCTTACTGGATCAATTGCCCCACCATCAATTGACCTGGCAGATTCTTTTGTTTCTTCATTGTAGTTAGTAAAGGCTATCAGAAGCAATTTGCCTTACAAAATGGAGAAAGCAATTCACTTTCAATGTTCTACCTCTGAATTATTATGTCAGCTTTTCTGGTCACTGTAATAAAATTTTCCAGAAGAAATTTAATGTCTTGATATCCTATAAAACATCAAGATTATCCATTAAATAAATGGCATTATATTAATTGGGCTGAGTGAAAGTGAGTAGGCAATACCCTAAGGTGCCATATTAAGAGACTTACATGCCAAAGGTAGTTAAATTCTGTGAAAAGTCAAGGTCTTGTCATATCAGTGAAGTTTCTAGTAGCCCACTGGTTTTAAGTATGCTAGGATATCCTCTCTAAAGTAGGACTGGTTGCTGTACCTTGCAGCATCCATCAGTAAGAAGGAATGAGCAATTTGGGGTTTTGGATGTAACTGTATTTAAGCATGCAGCTCAGAAGACCTCTAGTTCTGACTGGAGCCCAAATTAAGAGAGAAATCTGCAGTGAGTAGGGGCTATGGTACAAGATGCCCTGCCACTTGAGTCTTATGTGCCAGGAAACAAATGCAGTTCTTTCTATGCTAAAACTATTCTCCATTTGGGAGTGTCTCCTGGCCTAGTCCCTGGCCCTTATGGAGACTGAATGCCTGACCATGGAAAAAGAGGTAACTATGCAACTTGAACTACAAATCAAGAACCATGTATCTTCTGACCCACCATATTATATAGTTTAGATATGGAAACAGGCAATGCTCTTAACCTCTACACATTTTCACCTCTCTAGAGATTTCTTCTTTATACGACATTTACTACCATGGTACCATTAGAGAATGGTGTCCTAGTCTTACCTTGATATTGTTTGAGATGCCTTATCCTCCAAGTTTAACATGGTATATCGAATCACAGAGTCCACCTTGGTCTCTTTGTTAGTTCGTGAAAGCACATATGATCTGAGAGTGGATCTATGTCTGTTGTGCACCTAATGCTGACCAGGTCCTGAAACAACCCCAATGGATTTTTTATTTCCGCCTCCCTGAGATGGAGAGTGCCTACTGCCTAACAGTGTCGGTGACCACAAACCTCATACGCCTCGTACCCCCAGAACTGGAACCCTGGATATCTACATAAATCATTTTAGTCTGTTACATGTCAGCTGGTGAGAGGGAGAAGGCCAAAACAACCTGCCTATTTCTACTGATTGCTAGACTTTCATTTCTCCTGCCTCTATCTATGACATGCAGTCTGTACTATGTGACTTACTGAGCACATGCATGCATGAGTGCACGGGCACACGCGCACACACACACACACACACACACACACACCCCAACAGTAGGATACTGGCATGAAATAATCAGGAAGTCATTTCCTGACCTTTGTGTGTGCAGAGGTGGAGACTGAAAGGAGAGGTCCTACCTGTAATATTTCTTCACAGGAAGCACCATGACAGCTGTATTTCTGGCCAATGGAGAAGAATCTATATTAGTTTCAATCCTCAACAAGGGAATCCCACTTTCCACAAAAGGGAGTAAGAGCTAACTCTCTCAATGAATAGAATGTTGATTAAAATAGAGAATGCAAATAAGAAAGCAAGAAGAAAGCCAAACCTGTTTGTTGTGGGAGAAGAAGGAAAGAGGAGAGATGAAAAAGCTTTTCCTAGTTCATGACCAAGGTAGAAAGCATTTTGCAAAATTCTTCAGAGTTATTTTCTATTCATATAAATTGCTGAATACTGATTATATATAGACTACCAGTTAAATGAGGTATATTGATGTCATCTTCCTCCCCCAAACATAGGAAATGATGGAAAGAAAAAAAAAAAGGAACTTTAATATATTAACCTGAAAGGATGACAAGAATGGGGGCAAGGAACAACAGTGGATGAAAATTCTCAGCCAAGTTTTAGAAAGAAGACGGAAAAGTGATAACTGACCACACAGTTGAGAAAGTTAAATATATGTGCCTACAGAGGCAAGCACCTTCAAGAAGTGAGCTGACAAGCTCTGCAGATCAGCTGAGGGTCTCAGAGCTTGTTGGCGTTGCAGAACTTGCAAGCAGGAGGTGACAAGCAGGGTTTGGATGAGTGTCTGTGTATGGTGTATTTGTCCCTCCAGGACCCTTCCCTCCTACATGAGATGCATGAGATGACTGCTACTCATCGTCAATGCTGCACAAAACAGTAAAGCAAATGAAGCAAAGAGACTTGAGGTCCCCAAGCACAGGGGAAGGAAGAAGGGAGACAGGGACAGAAAAAAAAAAAAAAAAGGAATTTTATGAGGGCGTTCATTAGGAACTGTGGACCCTCAGCAACCTCTCCCACTATTTTCAAGGGAGACCACCTTCCAGGCAAAATACAATCTTATCACAGCCAACCAGGCAAGAGATAGAAGACTTTCACCCTAGAGAAATTAAATGACCCAGAGAAAAGATCTTCAAACTAAAAAGATCTTCTAGCATTCGTGTTTGAATGTTTGGGTAACATGTGAAGTGGTACCCCAAATTTTCAATTTAATACTACTTTCTTAACATATCTGATCTATGACACTCAACCCATGATCTCCAGAAGGGCACACTGACAATGCAGTTTCCGTGTACTTCGCATTTGCTTGCCCTACAGCACCAGCACACTCTTGTTCTAAATAGGTACCAATAAATATTTTCTGAGTCTATTAACAAATTCAGCCATATACTTGCCAAATCTCAGTTATCAAAAATCTCAAAGTGCCTGAAGAAACTTTTGTAAGTCAGCTAATGTTCCCTGGGCACGATAACTTCTTTTTTTTTTTTTTACGATAACTTCTAAACAGAGTTTTCTATCATATTTCTGTACGATGTCAACATAGAAGTGAACAAACCCACTTGGAACTTTAGAGGACTTATATTTTTGCTTCAGTGAAGCTAAACCAAATTATTTAACAGCTTAAAGTCAATCTCCCACCTTTTCAAAATTTCAGCATCAGCATTCATGAAAGGTTTTAGTGGAGTTTCAGACTAGGAACCAAAAAAGACACTGGTAGTCAACTGTGTATCCATGGAAATAGGAAATGAGTAGACTTTTTGATAAGATTATGCTATCTTTGGGATAGGTCATAATGACACCTGGTGAAAGGAAATGCAGGACAGAAAAGGGCCTGAAGCAAGTCCATACATGTTACACGTAACTCAGCTCCATCGCTCTCATTTGTCATTGGCACTGTAGTTTTCAACCCTCAGCACCTAAGAAAATGTTTAGTTGTTTCTAAAATTCAATGAGAGCTCTGGCTTTCATGGAAAATTTTTTGATATGTCACTTCCTATTTACCGGAAAGGGTTATGGAAAACTTACTGAATTAATTTCTTGGTTATAGTTAATGTTCTAATTTTTAGAATAAATCACTGTGCTGCTTCTCACTGATCTCTTTAGTAAAGCAGCCATCCTTTTAAAGTTTCTCAGTTTTATATACTGCCTCATTGACTCCCATGAGAATGAAATAATATAATGTGTATAAAGTGCTTAGCACAATAGCTGACATGAGTAAATGCACATTAACGGGTAGCTGTTTAGGTTGTTATGTCATTATTGCTATTAACTTGCAATTTCATGAACTTTCCATTTAATATCTTTAAAAAAAACACAAGTATTTTCTTCTACATCTGGTTAACGTTTAAGTCATATATAGAATCATAATAATCAAATGTTATTCCTTATTTTTGACATGATCTTTTTTCTTCTCTATTCTTTTCTTTTTGAGAGTAAATATAAAGTCATGAAGACTCAGGGTTAAATAATAACAGTTTTGAGAATCCTCATTTCCTCAGTTATATTAGCTTTTAAAGTAAAGTCAAGTAAAGGGTGAATGCCAGTTCTGCTTTGTTGTCTTTGAAAAATGTCTATCAAGAAGAATCTCTGTTCCCTTTATTCCTTACAAACTGATAGAGAAAAATGTATACTTTCTATTATTCAAATGTATCCATTTTTGACTTAAATATCTGCTCATTAAGCAGCCTTAACTGTAACTCCAAGAATATTTATTTGCTCTTTTGCTGAATTCAATTTCTTTTATAGAACTAAACATATTAAATTTCCCCTCTTTTGTAATTAGAGTTACAAACATCCAGTGTACCTTAAACACATCCCTTTACGTCTACCTTCCTGGTATCCCTTCATGTTTGCATTTGTGCTTGATTTTTCACATTTTAACGAAGTTTAATCAACATGTGTATTAATTTATTCCATGATGGCTCTTGCAGACACCATATTGAATTTCGGTTCTGCCTTGCTCTCGTCTAGTATTCTTGAGATGCATGTGCAATGAAAAAAAGTGATTAATTTAAAACTTAGTTAAATCTGAAAAACAACCAATGATAACCAGTCTCTCCTTTTCAAGACCTTCTCAGACTCATAGACTGAATGTAATAATATATGTATCTACCACACACACACACACACACACAAGAAGGGAGCAAGAGACAGGGAGAGGGCTTATTTATAACATGTACCAATGTATATTGGTGACCAATTAACTTTGAAAATTAAACAAAACACATACATTAAAATATCAGTAGAAAATTCAGTGAAGACTTTTCCATAATTTGGAAGTAAGGAGGTAATTGCTAAGCTTGACATCCACGCCAATAGTTAGAAAGGAAAAGACTGACATAACGGATTGCATGAGTATTTAAAATGTCTTTAGGGAAAAGAAACATGAATAAAATAAAAACAGGTTATATACCAGGATAATATTGAATCTCATGTGACAATTTTTTTAAAGGGCATTGCTGTTCTTAAAGCAAACACAGCTTTTACAGGAAAAAAAAGACAAAAATTCTTAACAAGAAATGAGCAAAGAGAATGAAAATGAATAGGCATTTTGCCAAGAAAAAATATAAATGCCTTCTGCCAAATAAACACTATTAAAGCAAAACAATGCAGAATAAAAATATCATGAAAGATTTGGTTTGTGTTTTCAGATTTACAAATCTTAAGAATGTCATTAACGCTCAGAATTGGCAAGCTTTTTGAGGAAATGTATTGGTAAATCTTCAAATTATTAAAATGTTTTTGGAGAACAATCTGGTAGTAAGTATCAAAATTTTAAATGTATCTACTCTTTGACTCAGCAATTCTACTTTAAAAATAGATCTCAGGGCTTCCCTGGTGGCGCAATGGTTCAGAGTCCGCCTGCTGATGCAGGGGACACGGGTTCGCGCCCTGGTCCGGGAAGATCCCACATGCCGCAGAGTGGCTGGGCCCGCGAGCCATGGCTGCTGAGCCTGCGCGTCCGGAGCCTGTGCTCTGCAACGGGAGAGGCCACAAGAGTGAGAGGCCCGCGTACCGCCAAAAAAAAAAAAAAAATAGATCTCAGAAAAATATATTGGTGTATGCAGATGAAGAAGAAATGCGTTCATCTAATTTCTTTAAATAACAAAATTATAAATCTTGTTTTCTAGTAAATTTTTCATGAAGGGCTCATGGAAGTGATATTCCCTGAGTTTTCAATGTTGAAAATAATTTTTGTGTGCCCTTTATACCTAAAAGTCAGTTTTGCTGGATATAACATTTTTAGTTCCTTTTATTCTTTCCCCTTGAACAGTCTAAAATTTTAATCCAATTTCTTGGATACCAATGCTACTACCAAGATATATAATAATAATATAATTTTCTTTCTCTGTTCTTTGCTGAGATAGCCAAAAACTATTTTTTTCTTTTTTTGTTACTGTTCCAATATTTAAAAATGAAATCATTTTTGGTAATGACCTGTATGTCTTATATTATAGAATATTATTATTATATTATAGAATATGATATGCCAGTTTAAAAGAGTAAAAACAGGACAAATTTATGGCATTTGGTATTTCTATTTCTACCTTGGTGATATAAAATCAGATTTAAAGTTCTGTTTTAGATTCCCATTTTTAAAAATTCTCAGTACTTGCTATGGAGGTTAATTATAGAAGCAATTCCAATGTAAAGTTCTGCTCTGGGGGGAAATGACATCAAATATCTCTTTTTAAATTTCCTATAGACCAACTTGTGAACCTGTTTATAGGTGCATGTGTGAAATGGGAAGGTCAGTGTTGTTTCTGAATCAGAAACAAATAATATTTAATAGTAATTGAACACATTAATTTATGATATAGCTAATAGAGCTTATTTTATTTTCAAAATACACTAGTTTTTTTTTCCCCCACAAAGAGTAACTAGCAGTGAATTTTTACAGACAAAAGATTTTGACTTTTTCTAGGACTTTATTTCCGTCTGGGATCTCTCTGTGTGGAAAACCAAAGGATAGTGAGAACCTAATTTTGACCAAATGGTATGCCAGGTTACAAAAGTTTCTGTTGAACATCCAGAGTTCCTCAGAAAATGAAAAATATATATTAACAGCATAATGATCACTTTGGTAAATACAGTGTAATGTAAGATCACTGCAAAAAGAGAAAAAGAAACTCTATAGTTATTGTCAGCACCCCGTGTGGACCTCTCCTTGTTGGCATCTTATACTTAACAAGTGCAAAACTGTGTTCCTAAAAGTCAGCTCATCCTGATTCTACTCTTCCTCATCTCAGTTCAGGACAATTCCACTTTAAAAAAAAATTTCCAACACTTTATTTTGAAAACTTGTCAAGCCTAGATAACATCCACTAGAATAGTACATTAACATCCATATTCCCATACAACATTTGCTTTAGCTGTTTATAAAAGTATTTTTTTTAAAATTGGGGTATAGTCGCTTTACAATGTTGTGTTAGTTTCTGCTGTACAATCAACTATATGTATACATATATCCCCTCTTTTGTGGATTTCCTTCCAATTTAGGTTACCGAAGAGCACTGAGTAGAGTTCCCTGTGCTACACAGCAGGTTCTCATTAGTTATCTGTTTTATACATAGTAGTGTATATATGTCAATCCCAATCTCCCAATTCATCCAACCCCCTTTTCCCCCCTTGGTGTGCATATGTTTGTTTTCTATGTCTGTCTCTTTTACTGCTTTGCAAATAGGTTAATCTGTACCATTTTTTCTAGATTCCACTTATGTGCGTTAATATATATTTGTTTTTCTCTTTCTGACTTACTTCACTCTGTATAACAGATTCTAGGTCCATCCACATATCTACAAATGACCAAATTTCGTTCCTTTTTATGGCTGAGTAATATTCCATTGAATATATGTACCACATCTTCTTTATCCATTTGTCTGTTGATGGACATTTCGGTTGCTTCCACGTCCTGGGTATTGTAAATAGTGCTGCCATGAACATTGGGGTATGTGTCTTTTTGAATTATGGTTTTCTCAAGGTATATGCCCAGTAGTAGGATTGCTGGGTCATATGATAGTTCTATTTTTCATTTTTTAAGGAACCTTCATATTGTTTTCCATAGTGGCTCTATCAATTTACATTCCTACCAACAGTGCAAGAGGGTTCCCTTTCTCCACACCCTCTCCAGCATTTATTGTTTCTAGATTTTTTGATGATGTCGATTCTGACTGGTATGAGGTGATACCTCATTGTAGCTTTGATTTGCATTTCTCTAATAATTAGTGATGTTGAGCATCTTTTCATGTGCTCCTTAGCTATCTGTATATCTTCTTTGAAGAAGTGTCTATTTAGGTCTCCCACCCATTTTCTGCTTGGGTTGTTGTTTTTCAGATATTGAGCTGCACGAGCTATTTGTACATTTTGGAGATTAATCCCTTGTCAGTTGTTTTGTTTGCAAATATTTTCTCCCTGGTGGCACAGTGGTTGAGAGTCCACCTGCCAATGCAGGGGACACAGGTTCGTGCCCTGGTCTGGGAAGATTCCATATGCCGCGGAGCGGCTGGGCCCATGAGCCATGGCCGCTGAGCCTGTGCGTCTGGAGCCTGTGCTCCGCAACGGGAGGGGCCACAACAGTGAGAGGCCTGCGTACTGCAAAAAAAATAAAATAAAAAAAATTTTCTCCCATTTTGAGAGTTGTCTTTCCATCTCATTTATGGTTTTCTTTGCTCTGCAAAAGTTTTTAAGTTCAATTAGGTCCCATTTGTTTATTTTTGTTTTTATTTTCATTACTCCAGGAGGTGGGTCAAAGAAGATCTTGCTGTGATCTATGCCAAAGAGTTTTCTTCCCATTTTTTCCTCTAAGAGTTTTATAGTGTCCAGTCTTAAATTTAGGTCTTTAATCCATTTTGAGTTTTTTATTGTGTATGGTGTTAGGGAGTGTTCTAGTTTTATTCTTTTACATGTAGCTATGCAGTTTTCCCAGCACAATTTAGAAGAGACTGTCTTTTCTCCATTGTATATTCTTGTCTCCTTTGTCATGGATTAGGTGACCATAGGTAAGTGGGTTTATCTCTGGGCTTTCTATCCAGTTCTATTGATCTATATTTCTGTTTTTGTGCCAGTACCATACTGTCTTGATTATTGTAGCTTTGTAGTATAGTCTTAAGTCAGGGAGTCTGATTCCTCCAGCTCTGTTGTTCTTTAAGATTGTTTTGGTTATTCAGGGTCTTTTGTGTTTCCACACAAATTGTGGAATTTTTTTGTTCTAATTCTGTGAAAAATGCCATTGGTAATTTGATAGGGATTACACTGAATCTGTAGATTGCTTTGGGTAGTATAGTCATCTGCACAATATTGATTCTTCCAGTCCAAGAACATGGTATATCTCTCCATCTCTTTGTGTCATCTGTGATTTCTTTCATCAGTGTCTCATAGTTTTCTGAGTATAGGTCTTTTACTTCCTTAGGTAGGTTTATTCCTAGGTATTTTATTCTTTTTGTTGCAAGGGTAAATGGGACTGTTTCCTTAATTTCTCTTTCTGATCTTTCATTGTTAGTGTATAGGAATGCAAGAGATTTCTGTGCATTAATTTTGTATCCTGCAGATTTATTAAATTCATTTATTACTTCTATTAGTTTTCTGGTGGCATCTTTAGGATATTCTATGTATAATATTACGCCATCTGTAAACAGTGACAGTTTTACTTCTTCTTTGCCAATTTGTATTCCTCTTATTTCTTTTTCTTCTCTGATGCTATGGCTAGGAATTCCAAAACTATGTTGAATAATAATGGTGAGAGTGGACATCCTTGTTTTGTTCCTAGTCTTAGAGGAAATTATTTTAGTTTTTCACCATTGAGAATGATGTTTGCTGTGGGTTTGTCATATATGGTCTTCATTATGGTGAGGTAGGTTCCCGCTATGCCCACTTTCTGGACAATTTTTATCATAAATGGATGTTGAATTTTGTCAAAAGCTTTTTCTGCATCTATTGAGATGATCATATGGTTTTCATTATTCAGTTTGTTAATATGGTGTATCACATTACTCAATTTGTGTGTAGTGAAGAATCCTTGCATCCCTGGGATAAATCCCACTTGATCATGGTGTATGATCCTTTTAACATGTTGTTGGATTCTGTTTGCTAGTATTTTGTGGAGGACTTTTGCATCTATGTTCATCAGTAATATTGGTCTCTAATTTTCTTTTTTTTTGTGATATCTTTGTCTAATTTTGGTATCAGGGTGATGGTGGCATCACAGAATGAGCTTGGGAGTGTTCCTCCCTCTGCTATTTTTTGGAAGAATTTGAGAAGGATGGGTGTTAGCTCTTCTCTGTTTGATAGATTTCGCCTGGTCCTGGACTTTTGTTTGTTGGAAGATTTTTAATCATTTTCAATTTCATTACTTGTGATTAGTCTGTTCGCATTTTCTATTTCTTCCTGTTTCAGTCTTGGAAGGTTGTACCTGTCCAGGAATTTGTCCATTTATTCCAGCTAGTCCGTTTTATTGGCATATAGTTGCTTGTAGTAGTCTCTCACAATCCTTTGTATTTCTTCAATGTCAGTTGTAATTTCTCCTGTTTCATTTCTAATTTTATTGACTTGAGTCCCCTCCCTTTTTTCTTGATGAGTCTGGCTAAAGGTTTATCAATTTTGTTTATCTTCTCAAATAACCAGCTTTTAGTTTCATTGATTTTTGTTATTGTTTTCTTCATTTCTATTTTATTTATTTCTGCTCTGATTTTTATGATTTCTTTCCTTCTATAACTTGGGTTTTGTTTGCTCTTCTTTCACTAGTTGATTTAGGTGTACCGTTATGTTGTTTATTTGAGATTTTTCTTGTTTCTTAAGATAGGATTGTATTGCTATAAACTTCCGTCTTAGAACTGCTTTTGCTGCATCCCATAGGTTTTGGGTTATCATGTTTTTGTTGTCATTTGTTTCTAGGTATTTTTTGATTTCCTCTTTGATTTCTTCAGTGATCTCTTGGTTATTTAGTAGCGTATTGCTAAGCCTCCATGTGTTTGTGTTTTTTATAGTTATTTTCCCTGTAATTGATTTCTAATCTCATAGCATTGTGGTCAGAAAAGATGCTTGATATGATTTCAATTTTCTTAAATTTACTGAGGCTTGCCTTGTGACCCAAGATGTGATCTATCCTGGAGAATGTTCCATGTGCACTTGAGAAGAAAGTGAATTCTGCTGCTTTCTGATGGAATATCCTATAAATATCAATTAAGTCTATCTGGTCTACTGTGTCATTTAAAGCTTGTGTTTCCATATTAATTTTCTGTCTGGATGATCTTTCCAATGGTGTAAGTGGGGAGTTAAAAATCCCCCTCTATTATTGCGTTACTGTTGATTTACCCTTTTATAGCTGTTAGCATTTGCCTTATGTATTAAGGTGCTCCTACGTTGGGTGCATAAATATTTATATTTGTTATATGTTCTTCTTGGATTGATCCCTTGATCATTAGGTAGTGAGTGTCCTTCCTCGTCTCCTGTAACAGTCTTTATTTTACAGTCTATTTTGTCTGATATGAGTATTGCTACTCCAACTTTCTTTTGATTTCCATCTGCATGGAATATCTTTTTCCATCCCCTCACTTTCAGTATGAATGTGTCCCTAGGTCTGAAGTGGGTCTCTTGTAGACAACATATATATGGGTCTTGTTTTGTATACATTCAGCCAGTCTGTGTCTTTTGGTTGGAGACTTTAATCCATTTACATTTAAGGTAATTATCAATATGTATGTTCCTATTACCATTTTCTTAATTTCTTTGGGTTTGTTTGTGTAGGTCTTTCTCTTCTTTTGTGTTTTCCACCTAGAGAAGTTCCTTTAGCATTTGTGGTAAAGCTGGTTTGTTGGTGCTGAATTCTCTTAGCTTTTGCTTGTCTGTAAAGCTTTTGATTTCTCCATCGAATCTGAATGAGATCCTTGCTGGATAGAGTAATGTTGGTTGTAGGGTTTTTCCCTTTCAATATATCTTGCCACTTCCTCTGGCCTGCAGAGTTTATGCTGAAAAATCAGCTGATAACCTATGGGGGTTATCCCTGTAGGGATTCCCTTGTATGTTATTTATTGCTTTTCCCTTGTTGCTTTTAATATTTTTTCTTTGAATTTTTTTGTTAGTTCGAATAACATGTGTCTTGGCATATTTCTCCTTGGGTTTACCCTGTATGGGACTCTCTGTGCTTCCTGGATTTGGGTGGCTATTTCCTTTCCCATGTTAGGAAGTTTTCAACTATAATCTCTTCAAAATTTTTTCTCAGATCCTTTCTCTGTCTCTTCTTCTTCTGAGATCCCTATATTTCAAATGTTGGTGTGTTTAATGTTGTCCCAGAGGTCTCTTAGACTATCCACATTTCTTTTCATTTTTTTTTTTCCTTTTTTCTTTATTCTGCTCCTCGGCAGTTTTTCCAGTATTTCCACCATTCTAATTTCCAGCTCACTTCTTTGTTCTTCTGCACCAGTTATTTGCTATTGATTCCTTCTAGTGTATTTTTCACTTCAGTTATTTTGTTGTTCATCATTGTTTGTTTGTGCTTTAGTTCTTCTAGTTCCCTGTTAGACATTTCTTTTATTTCTTCTATTTGTGCCTCCATTCTATTTCTGAGATTTTGGATCATCTTTACTATCATTACTCTGAATTCTTTTCCAGTTAGGTTGCCTATTTCCTCTTCATGTATTTGGTGTTGTAGGTTTTTACCTTGCTCCTTTGTCTGTAACATATTTTTTTGTCATCTCATTTTTTTTGATGGGTGGGGCTGTATTCCTGTCTTGCTGGTTGTTTGGCCTGAGGCATCCAGCACTGGAGTTTGCAGACAGTTGGGTGGGGCCAGGTTTTTGTGCCAAGATGAGGACCTCTGGGAGAGCTCACACTAATTAATATTCCCTGGGGCCCGAAGTTTCTGTTAGTCCAGTGTCTTGGACTCGGTGCTCCTACCACAGGAGCTCAGGCCTGAGCCCCAGCCTGGGAACCAAGACCCCACAAAATGTGCAGTACGGTGAAAAAAAAAAAGAAGACCACAAACAAAAAAGAGCAGAACTATAACAAATAAAATAAAATTAGGAAAATAAAAATGAAACAGCAACAAGCAAAACAGAACCACACCAGCAAAATAAATAATAAAAAATAAAATTAAAAGAATAAAAAAATAAGAAAAAAATAAGAAAATAAAAAAATAAAACATTCCCCAGTGCCTCTGCTATCGGTGTCCTTGCCCCCATGGTGAGCTATAGCCAATCCCTGCCTCCTCAGTAGGCACTCCAAGACCTCTAGGTAGGTCTGTGGACCAGCTGTGTCAGCCCCACCTCTGCATGTGTTTCTCTCACCAGCATCTGCTCCTGAAGCTGGCCCAGAGCACACATGGCCACACAGGCCAACTGGGGCACAGGCCTCCACAGGTGTGCCCACAGGGGCTGCTGCAGCCAGAGGAGGCCTTGGAGGGGTGTGGCGCTCAGCCTGTCAGGACCCATGCAGCCAGAGGAGGTTCTGGCGTAGGCAGGGCTCAGGCCAGGACCCACACTGCTGGGGGGGCTTTGTAGAGGAGGGGAGCTCCACTTTTTAACTATTCACCCCTTTATCCACACTACTCTTTCTCTGAAACTAAATATCTTGTTCATAAGTAGATTCTAACTTCAAGATATATCTTGGGACAACTGTGGCCATCTCCCTACACAGCTGCCACATGGTGAGGGACTTCCTCCCATCTGATCTGCATTACTGCAGTAGCCCCCTCACTGTTCTCCCTGTTTCTGCCCTTGTCACCCTACAGCCTATTTTCATTGAAACAGCCAGGTATACCCTGTTAAAACATACTCAGACCTTTTCATGTTTCTCTTCAAATTTCTCAAAATGCTTCCTTCTCACTTGTTCTGACTAGAAGCCCAAGTTCCAATCTTGAAGTGCAAAGTCCTACATGACTGCTTCCCCCTTACCTCTCTGAACTCATTTCTAGTAACTCTGCTGCTGCCTCAGTGTTTTCCAGCTACCCTGGCCTCCTTGCTATTTCTGAAAGTCCTTGGACACACACGTACCTTATGACCTTTCCACTTGCCCTATCCCCTCTGTTGAGAATGCTTCTCTTCTGGATGAGGGAATGTGACTCTTCTCTTTTTTCATAACTTTCCTCAGTTGATACCTTCCTAGAGAGCTCTTTCACATCACATCGAAAATTTCTCTGTTCAACTCCTGCACTCCCAGGATATCCTCCTGCTTTTTAGATTTCTCCTTAGAACTTCTAAATCTAATACACTATATATTTTAGTTACTTAATTCATATGTTGTCTGCCTCTCCTGTTAGAAGTTAAGACATAAACACTGGTTTTTTTTCTGTTTTGCTCAGTGCTCTTTCACGAGTGCCTACAACAGCGCCTGGCATTAGGGACCCACACTGCACAACTCCATCCTCATTGCATTCCATGTAAGCAGGACTTTCTGGAGAGTAACTGAACAGCAAGGTACTTGTCTCCCTGGAATTATCCAAATGGTGACCTCGTCTCTTATCCACTAAGCATAAAACAAATGTTTAAGAAATAAATGACTATATAAACTAGTAATCACACTACCATAGGTAAGGAGTCTTGGGAATTTGCAGGGTTTTTTTTGTTTTTTTTTTTTTAAAAAGACTCGCTGCTAGGCAAAACTATGGCAACAGTAAAAAGATCGCTGGTAGCCAGAGGTGGTGGAGGCAAGGATGGGTAGGGATAAAGAGAAAGAGCACACAGGACTTTTAGGGCAGTGAAAAGACTCTGTATGATACTATAATGATAGATATACATCACTATACTTGTCCAAACCCTAGAATGTATAACACCAAGAGTGAACCCTAATGTAAACTATGGACTTTGGGTGATTATGATGTGCCCAGGTAGTTTCACCAGCTGTCATAAATGTACCACCCTGGTGGGGGATGTTGATAGTGGGGGAGGCAGTGCATGTGTGGGAGCAGAGACAATATGAGAAAGCTCTGTACTTTCCTTCCAATTTTGTGATAAACCTAAAACTGCTCTAAAAATAGAGTAAAAAAAAAATCCTTGCTGCCAAATTAATCCATGTTTATTCAATTACAATCATTGAAACTATCTTTTTAAAATATCATTAATTCCTTGTTGGCTTAAATGTGGAAAATACCTAAAGAAATATTTTCCAAAATTCACAATTCATACAACATTTTCAGGCTGGGATTGTCTTTTTGATTTAGGTAACCACCCAGTTTCTATATTTTTCTCCTGATTGAAAACAGCCAGGAATCTGAAGCAATTAATTCTGTTTTATTCCTCCTCATTTAGCAAACATTTATTGAGTACTTGATAGGTTCCAGGTGTGGTACTAGATATCTCAATGCTTGTAATTTAAATTAAATACTGACAAAAGCTATATAATCTTGTTATCTGGTACCAAAACTATGAATTGTCAGAAAGATTGTTCAGGCAATTCATGAAAAACTATAATGCACATATCCTGAGAATTAAATTTATTTTCCTTTTCCTGAGGATCAGTAATGATTGCCATGTCCAAAGATGTCCTTGCTGGCAATGAATATGATATCAACACTAATAAAATAAAGAGCAAACACACCCTTACTAAATATATTTAACAGTTTTTATATTTTGAATACAAGTCCATGTTTGATTTTGAAAATACAGATAGATTTTTTTTTTTTTTTTTTTTTTTTTTGCGGTACGCGGGCCTCTCACTGTTGTGGCCTCTCCTGTTGCGGAGTACAGGCTCCGGACGCGCAGGCTCAGCGGCCATGCCTCACGGGCCTAGGCACTCTGCGGCATGTGGGACCTTCCTGGACCAGGGCACGAACCCGTGTCCCCTGCATCGGCGGGCAGACTCTCAACCACTGCGCCACCAGGGAAGCCCCAGATAGATATTTGAGGGAAAAAAATATGAGGTTTTGGTTTTGCATTTGGTTTCCAATTTTAACCTCAGGGAAACTTACTTTTAAACTAATGATTACTAAAAAAAAAAAAAAAAAAAAAAAAATTAATATTTGTTTGTATTGAAAATTTCTCTTCTTTTGCTGAAGTTATGTTATGCTGTGTATCATTTTTTCAACTCATATCTCAGATGTAAAAAATCTTCATCAAAAGGAATCATATAGCAAGTAATTCTGAGGCTGTAACTATAAAGCAGGCAACTGAGGGGCTATAAGTACCCTAGTTCAAACGATCATCAAACCACAAATTTGCATGTGCGTCCCCACCAATTCCAAGGTTGGGTTTGGGTTTCTAATAAACGTTATCAGTATTTAGTATAATACAGTGGTACACTTAACTCATTTGCTGAATTTCTTTTTCCTTGGGTTATATCAGTTTGTTTTCTGAAATTCAACCCTAGATAAAGTAGCAATCTTTACACTTAATTCATTGTTTTTATTGTGGTAGTTCATTTGCTTGTTTCAAAAATGTCTTAAACTGCTATATATTTAAAAA
Organism: Leucopleurus acutus; assembly: GCF_964270905.1. Classification (NCBI taxonomy): domain Eukaryota; kingdom Metazoa; phylum Chordata; class Mammalia; order Artiodactyla; family Delphinidae; genus Leucopleurus; species Leucopleurus acutus. The sequence continues at coordinate 29,369,830 of NC_139149.1, forward strand.
AGAAACATAAAAATGAATTATGAATATTTAAGTATATTGTATATCATTTTAAATTACCACTCCAAGGTCATTACAAACAAGAAGAACAAAGGTAAGGAAAGCTGGAAGTCACTCCCTCCATCAAATGATCATTGCTTCACCGACAACTGAAATTTTAAGTGAAATATGCAGTTACAAGATGCTAGAACAGCTGTCTCATGTGGAATATGATTGACCTTGTTCATGATTTTCCAAGGGAAAATAATTTATAGGTGCACAATTTTTATTTTTATTTTCTTTTAGGTTTCTGTACTACAAAAGAACTGATGCACCTATCTTCAAAGGAAAGAACCAAAAAGACTCAACGACAAGCGTGCAACACAGGGGGCACTATGAGATTAGGCTTTTCACATTCAAGACCATGTATCATACAGTTTCCAACTGTGAGATGGATTTACTGCACAGCCCCAGACTTCAGGCCATCTGGATATGAAAGAACTGTCCATCTTCAGATTAATCATTTCTTGGTTGGGAAAAGTTCTTTTCCTGAGCGTGTTTGGAGGGTCATTATTAAATCCTATAGGCTGTAAAAGCCATTGGCTGCACTAGATGAGTTCTTTCTAAAGTTGCACTTTATCCACTGACCAATTTGGTTCATACCATCCCACAAACAGTTCTCCTGAGAACAACAGTTTTTATTCAGATGAATCAATTTCCAGTGAAGGGGTCCTGATATTATCAGGGAGATGACCCAGGGGCCATAATCCCAATTGGCCACATCAAGTGTCACAAGAATATAGCAATGTGGACTGTATGTGCTAAGCACTGGTCAGTCACAAACACATAAAAAAATATTTTAAAAAAAGATTCTAAACATACCCCAAGTTTGAGGTGCAAAGTTAGAGAGTGAGAATCTCCCCAAAGCTTTCATTTTCTTTTGTCTGAAAACAAATAAGAGCTCCTCTCTACCTAACGGCATTCATTATGTCTTGTGTTAGAAACATTGTTGGATATTCTAATAAGATATTTTAAAATCATTTAATGAAACTTCAGTGTTTTGTGATGGAATTGGTGTTCCCGAGAGTACTATATCTAGGAGAAGGAATTCAACATCATGTGAAAGGGAACGAAAGACTAAAATCTCCTTCCCTATCAGTATGTCTCTTGCGTCTTAAAAGAATCCTCAAGGGTTTGGTTCTGGTAGAGATGGAAGTAAAATTATGTCTTTCTGGTCACTAGGAAAACTTGTTCTCTGCTTTCAGGAGTTTATTTTCCCCCAAAGTTAATCAGGACCAGTTATGTCACTCACTGCCTGATATCTTTGAAGACCATCATTCTGTCTTCTCTGATTCCTTCATCTTTAGATGTTCGTGTTCTCTCTACCTCAAAAGACAGTGGGCTGGTCCCAAAGACTGAGCCCTGACACTCTTACTATCAAATGCACTCATACAGTGTTTAACTATCACTCTCCCTTCCCTTTCAGTGAAATCTCGTAAGATATCTAGATTTCCACTATCTTGAGAAAGAAAAAACGCTGCAACACAACTAAGGTGAAGACTAGCGGTTTCCAGTGTCCCTCTCAGTCCATCAAATACATGTGGTGACAGTGAATGGCTATACTATTTCCACTGGCTTTGTTCTCTCTAGACCTGGCTGATGTTTACAGATGACTCATTGTCTTGAGGTGTAATTTTCTGAACTCTTGCTAGGACTCATCACTGGATACTATTCCCATGCAAATCACTTGACTTTGGAAAATGTTCTTGTATTTTCAGTGGTCACTTGTGACCTTATCCCTAGCTGTTAGTAAACTGGTCTTCCTATCTATCTTCTTGCTTCTGGGGTTCTATTGTCCTTCCAGTGCCCACATCAGTTCCAAGGAAGATGCTCACACATCCCTTGCCCTGACAGCCTTGGAGAAGAGGACAATTATAACGCAGCCCCCTGCATGCTACACACACTGCCTACTTTAGCTTTCTCTGGAATAAGCTTGGTCCCAGACCTCTGGGTCTTCCAGCAGCAGCAGAGAACATATCTCAAGCTCTTTGAGTCTTCCAAAAGAAGAGTCCATCACTAGGCTTGAGGTATTCAAGATAGGATTCTTCTTCCTCCCCCTACCTAATTCTAAAATATTCCTTTTGAAAAGTCTGTACTGGAAATTTGTGTCACTTTGATATCTGATATCTATTTTATTGGCACCTCAGTCCAAACTGAGGGAGAAATAGTTCTGTTCTAACTCAATATCCTGTGTTATAGCTTTCAAATTTATAAGGATTTTTGTGGGAGTGTGTATTTCATTGGCTGTAACATACAATGACAGACATTTATGAAGAACTTTCTATATCCAGGAACTATGGAAGGTAACAAGGATGATAACATGATTAAAACCAGATTCCTACCACATTGTTATTTTCATGATTAAGGCAAAACAAATCACAATAATAATCTACCTCTGAAATATTGTTTTTATAGTATTTGGTAACTTTTTCAATTTCACCACTATTTACCAATAACTTCTATCAGGAAACAATAGCAAAGAAGCACCAACATAATATTGTTCTTTGTGATTCATTTGATACCTGCTTCTATGCCCTGATTCTCATTTTCTAGAGTTAATGACCAAAGAAAATAAGCATCCTTTATAAACCCTCTAAATAGGTCACTCTCTCTTTACTATCTTTTTAAAAATCTTTTTTGTTAGTTTTTATAGGTATAATTGACATATAACGTTATATTAATTTCAGGTGTGCAGCATAATGATTCGCTATTTGTATACAGTATACACTGTGAAATGATCACCACAATAAGTCTAGCTAACATCCATCATCTTACATAGTTACAAATATTTTCCTTGGGATGAGAATTTTTAAGACCTACTCTCTTAGCAACTTTCAAATATGCAATCTAGTATTACTAACTGTATTTACCATGCTATATACTAAATTCCCATGACATTTATTTTATAACTAGAAATTTGTACCTTTGGACCCCCTTTTCCTTTATGCTAATATATACATTTCCATGATTCTTATCATCAGGATTCTTAGGAGATGAGTGCTTGGAAATACCTAACTCATATTTCTGACACCTTGTCCCTTACTTATTCTTTTGGTATGACAGTGAACGGCTGCCTACATGCTCCAAATCTCCAGAACTGGACGGCACAGAGCAAGGGTAGTATCTTAAACTCCAGATCCTCTTCATAACTTTTCCCAACCTCCTTCTACCCAAATAGGCACACTGTTTCACAAACACATATTCTATGTGTGGGAATAAAATGAAGCCCAAACTTCTTTCTGTCTCAGAACAAACACAAACTTAGATATGCATATTCTCTTGTACCGTACTGGTAAGCAAGGGAGAAACAAATGCTTCAAGGTAGCAATAAATGAGGTCTTTGTGCAGTTCTTGTGTAGATTTAACCTGCTAGCTTTAGGAAGTTAGTTTAGGAAGCAGACATTGAGGGAAGTTCCAAGAAGGCAGTAATCTTGAAGAAATGTTTTAACGTGATATACATTTATTTGAAGAAAAAGGCAGAACAAAGTGTGCAAGTGGGGAGGAGCATGTTTGGGAGGGGCAGGTTTGAATGAACTCAAACATTTTATTAAAGTCACTAGTCAATATTTACTTGTATATCTATGTTTGGACAAGTACAAGTACGGGCAAGTTACCTTCTGTGGTGTTTGAATTAAAATTGCTTCTACATACTATGTATATTAGTATACAAAATGGAGCTATGGCTTAGCTTAAAAAGCCACTTGGGGCTTTATTTTTTTGAAAATGTATTTAACTTTTGTGAGTCTTAGTTTCCTCATTGTTGTAGAGATTGGCTATGAAAATAAATATCAAATTATATTGTAAACTATTGAGTACCAGAAAAATATAAACAATGAGGCAGAAGATAGCAAGTGAAACAGAACAGATACTTTTTTATAATGATTCTAAATCCAAAAGGTAATTTTTGTTAGAAAGGTACTGCTGAGTAGTCGCAGTAGCAGAATTTTTTATTCAGATGCTTCGATTCTGTCTCCTAAACCAACATTAGACTTTCTTCAATAAAAACCCCTTTCTAAATTTTTAAGTTTTAACTAGTTACCAAATAAACTGAAACCTTGGACTCAAAGCCTTCCTAGTAACAGATGGTGGTATCAGAATGGGCCTGTCTTCCCTAAGAGTTGAGTTTAATGAGGAAAATTAGCTTGTGAGAGGCAATACATCTGAATCTCAAGAAAAAAAAAGGCAATTTATATTTGATATCTACTAAAAATGGATATATCTTCTTCAAATACACTTAAGGTATTTTCTGACTCAAGGTAAGCAGGTATTTGGGACCATCTGTTTTCTAATACTTTCTTACTATGGAAGGAAATAGCAATTTTGATGTGAACAGTAAAGAATATGATAAAATTAAATGTCACCAAAGTCAAAAGAAAGAATAAAATAGTTAAGTATAATAAAATCTCCAAACAAACCGTATGCATGTATACCAGCTCCTCATAGGCAAATTACTTGTAATTGCTAAGTTCTACTTCCTCATTTCCAAAATGGTGAATGTAATAGAATGTATTTTATTGAGTTGTGAAACTTAAAAAGAGAGTTAATGCAAATAGTTAGCTCATTACCTAGAACACAGGAAATTCTCAGGAAACTTTTTGGCTGTTGTTATTAAGATCAGTAAGTGGTGGGTGGCAAAGAAGATACTTAAAATAGAATCAGTAATCAGTATCTCCTATGCCCTCAAAAATTTGCCTAAAGTACAAACAGTGAGTTTTTATTATGTCATGTTTTTTTAACTAGGACAATCATCTATTTGTCCGTTATGAGAAAATGAGATATCCATAATTTTATAGAGAAAGCAAAATAGCATAATTAAAATCATTCATATTTGTTTTAAAACAAATCTCATTTCCAGTACTATAATAAAATCCTTTTACAAATAGCATCAGGACCAAAAATAAATTTATAAAACTAATTGGCTCCATACAAGCTGAGCTAATGAGTGTCATTTGGGTCAAATTCTCAAATTACAAATAAATGTTATCGTTTATCAACTGAACACTTTCCTCAATAAATCCTTGCATAGCTTTTCTTACTTCTCAGGCATATGGTTTGAGACTTCCTTCTGATTAAGTAAACCACATTTACCTGTGTCTGACCTCTCACCTAGTGGAAACTTTTACCTTCAAACAGCAGCTAATTCAAATATTGCATAATGCAAAATGGAATTTGGAGGGAGATAACACTTTAATTACACTAACACAATCATTTTTCATCTCCCCCAACAGCTCTACCCCAGGAAAAGTGCTTGGTTCTATGGAGAAACTCTAAGTACACCTACACCAAAAATCATTTATCTGTGATCTGCTGACAAAGACCACTCTCAGGGTGGACAGCAAGTTTTCTTCTCCATTTGATTCATGGAATGTTTATGTGGATAATTCCCGCAAAATCCAGCTTGATTTATGATAATCTTCTCTGCTCTGTTGAATCATTAAATCCAGAGTATTAGCACGTTTGAAATACACATAATGGCATTTAAATAAAAGAGTCTCTGTGGTCTTAAGGATGAACATTGTTCTGGAACATGCATTTTGCACTATATGAAAGGATTAAGGACCTATCTATGACTCACTTAGCTTCATTTTATTTACCTCCTTAAATTCCTTTTGTTCAGATTGTCTCATCCATTTGTTTGATTTTATTTAAATATGTAATTCATATGTTATCGTAAACCTGCATTCCTTCTGAAACAACTCGTTTAACATATAAATAAATGAATAAACAACTAATGATGAATAATGAACTAAGAAATTGTTTTGAATGAATGTATGAATAGCAGAATGAAAAAAATTAAAATGTATTAGTTCACTAATGGTTTCCTGGTAGATGGGATAAAGGTGAGAGGATTTAGGTTTCAATATGAAAAAAGGTACAAAGTAGGGTAGAAACATATGCTTTAAAAAGTCAGTCATCACCTTCATAAATTTTCAAGGGACTGTCACTCACTGTCATGCATATTCTCTCTCTCTCTTTTTTTTTTTTAACCACTCTTGGCCTCTTTCCTACTTCTCTCTTCTCCACTCTATTCTAAGACTTTCATGTCAATTGACACAGAATATTCAGAGTTACTATGCTAAAAAAACCCATCATAGTAAGATGATGAATTTGAGTATTCTGATCCCTGATATTAAGGGATGGAAAGAAATTGGTAGGGTAGCCAAGTAGTGAAAAAGAAAATAAAAAAGAGGAAAAAAAGAGAGAGAGAGAGAAAAACCAGTTGTAAAGCTGCGATGAATGGGGGGTTGGGAAGAAAACCAATTACTCATTGAAGGTGCCAGAAGCAGAACTGATGACATAAATTCATAGCTTCTCACCATAAAGGTGAATAATGACACAGACACTTAGACTTGGAAATGAGAAGAAAAAGGTGTATGCAAGGTTCTTCTATTTATACCTGATTGAGAGATGAAAAGAAAATGAAGGATGGGATTACTAAAGAAAAATTCCAGACAGTTAAGCAATTTTAGGAATGATTCATTTTAAGATATAGCCATCAATTATTTATAAGGGTTAATAAATAGATTTATAAGCAAGAGGTACATGGAATCTAGAAATACATAAATGCCCTGCAAATTATTTACGACCTCGACAAGTCGTAACACATGACCTACTGCTGAAAACACAATTTACTTGACTTTAAAATTTGCACCATAAACTATAAATGGACTGGTTATGGAGCATCAGCCACTTGTAACGTGCTGTGCAATATTTAACACCAACTAAATGTGTTTTCACTAGCTGCTGACCAGTTGAACTAATTTAATAAGAATTCCTAGTGCCTAAAGATTTATTTGTAAGTAAAATGATCCTAACTAGTTAATGGTCTTGATATCAAAGATGTAATTCTCATACAGAATATCACAGATTGGATTTAGTGCACATAGTTTAAGATGAAGCGTCCAAGATTTAAAAAAAATAAAAACAATTGTCAGAAAAAAATTATGCCACCTGTTTACTTTGTCTCTCTTGGTCCCCAGCTTTTCATCTTTACTTCCTCCTTTTTATTTTCACATTTAGGTCATCTCTTAATATTCCTCGCTTTGGTGAATCCTCTCTTATTCTTTATACCTCTTTTGTTCTTATTCTCTAGTGATCCCCCAGCGAGCTCTTGGTTTCCAAAGGGAGATGTATTTTCTATTAGGCATGGCAGTAAACACGTGGAAATATTCCATAGTTATTCTGCTTTCTGAACAAATAGCTGTAATCACCAGAGTCCCCATCATCACCTCAGAGACTTGGATTGTCACGATTCTTAGCCTGGTTGGTGCTTTATTGTGTCTTTGCTCATCAAGAACTACTCTCCCCCAGTTGTAATGTCTAGAAATGCACACAGGTTTATGATAACGATTTGAGAGTGATACCTACATTTATTGTTTTGTATTCTACTGGAAGAGGTAATAAAGATTTGGAGTTTGCTAATAATCTGTCTTTAAAACGCCACAGCATAACATTCTCTCAGTATTCTGTTTCATTGATCAGCATAGACTAGGTTAGGCTGTGGAAACAAAAAAAAATCAAAGTTGCTGAACTATATACAAGCTTATTTCTCATCAATTCTACATGTCAAATGTCAGCTGCCTAAGGGCTCTGCTCTTCAGATTCACTCAGGTCCCCAGGCTGGAGGAGTCCCCTGCCTAACACAGGGTTCGAAGACACTGGGAAGGAAAAGAGAACCTGGCATCAGAGAAGAGTCTTTTAGCTTCATTAGTTTCTGTTTGTATTCAACTGTAAGGCTTTCCCCCGATCTTTGTCATTTTAAGTTAACTTTGAATATATAAAATGTTTACATAGTTGAAAACTCAAATCTGTATAAAGCAAGGTATACTCAGAGAAGCCCACACACATTGTAGTTTTCCATTTTCATTAGTTCCTAGTTTATCCTTCCGGCATTTCTTCTTTTGCAAAAAAATAACCTCTTCTCTCTTTCAGGAAATGTAACATAATGCATCCTATTTTTTTCCCCTCTTAACAGTGTATCTGGGATATTACACCACATCAGTTCATAGAGCTCTCCTTATTCCATTCCTATAGCTGCACGGTCCTGCACTGTGAGAATGCATGGTGTCTTATTCGACTGATCTCCTCTGTAAGGCGATGTAAGCTGTTTCTAACATTCCCCTGGTATGATAATGCTACAGTGACTCTCTTGTGCATATTTGTTTTCCTATTGCTGGAGGTATATCTTTAGAGTAAACTCCTAGGAGTGGGATTACGGAGTCACGGGGTAAATGCACATGTAGTTTGGTTAGATCTTGCCAAGTTCTTCCTCCCAATGGTGGTACCATTTTGCAATCCCACAGCAGTGGAGGAGGCTCCCCACAGTTGCCCACAGCTTCCCTCACAGTTCTGCCAGAACGATCAACCTTTTACCTTCTGTCAATTTGATACGCGTGAAGGCTTTTATTATCATTCCATTCATTGTAAACTTTTTGAACATTCTTTGAACATTGTTTCTTTGAACATATTTAAGGAACATTTGCTTATTTTCTGTGAACTCTCTGTTCATGTTTTTGCTCATTGTTCAAAAGTGTTTGGTTATATTCCCTCAGTATTAGACTCCTTATATATTAGGAATATTAATCCTTTATCTTTGATATATATTCAAATATTTTCTTCTAGTGTGTTATTTTCCTTTGGACTTTGCTTATGGTGTGGTTTTGTTAAACGAAAAGAAATTTTCTTCATTTTTATGTTGTCAAATTTTTCTTTTATTGCTCCTTGATTTTGAGTCATAGGAAGATTCCCCCCAACACCAAAGTTATAAAAGTAGTCACACTTGTTTTCTTCTAGTGTTTGTGTGGTTCCATTATTTTTATATTTGCATCTCTGATAGTTGTACTTCTCTCTGTTTTTCTCTTCTAATTTCTCCCTAATTCCCCTCTGTAATGATTCCTTTATCTAAAGATACCATTAGGATCATTAAAGAAGTTGAATAATTTGTTTTATTAATATAATTTTTCCTTATAATTTTTCTAACCTATTACTTTTGCTTTGGGAATAAAGAACTGCAATATTTCAGTGGCATAAACAACAAAGATTCACGCTCACTCATGTTAAGTGCTGGCACTGGGACACTGGTTCAGTGCAGCTGGGCTACATGTAGACTGCTCCTCAACCTTCTGCTCCTCAACCTTCTCTTTCCAAGATCCAGACCGAAAAAGTAGTGCCTCTCTAAGCTATGCAAAAAGCAGGAACAAGAGAGCATGAGCTAAACCAAGCAATCACATGAAACGTCCACCCTAATGCCAAAACACACGGCTCAGCTGAAACCTGTCACTCTTCCAAACCCAAATTCAATCAAACAGGTAAGTCATGTAACAACAGGCAGGAAAGTCGAATCCTGTAAGAGGGAAGGTGAAAATAGTTGGGAAAAATAATTCTAGGTATGGTTTCTATATCGTTTAATATTAAAATAGAGATGCTATTAAATATATTATTTTAATAATGTCTTAATTACAAATTAACAATGACCTTAGAAAATCTGGAGAATATTTTTTAAAAGTAAATAAGAAAGTATTATGTATGAACTCAACATCTAGGTATAAAATCTATTAATATTTTATGTATCTCCATGAATTAAAATCGCAAAATCTTGTTCAAACTATTAACAACTTTTCCAATACCATTATTAGTACATAAAATAAAATTTTCTTTCAGCAAAGGAGTACTTACATATAGTATTTGTAGTATATTAAAAATATACTGACTTTAGGTATGTAAAAATATGCTGACATTTATTGATTTTTATTCTATCTTGAGTCTTTTAAACTACTATTTCTGTTCCTTTAAATCTGGCTATAGAGAGGGACTTTTAAGTGACAGTACATTTATTTCCTATACAAGTCATCCAATTAAAGGACCTTTACCAAGGTTGTTAGGTTTTCAAATTTACATAATTTGACAGTTGGTTCATTTGATAGCCCTTACTTTATGGATGTCATCTTTGCTAGTTGTCTATTTTATTGTTTTACAATTATGCTTATGCTGCTGAAAATGACAGAATGAATGACTCCAAAATCCTACTCTGAATACGAGGCGATAAGACAAACAAATGCTTACTTCACTAGACTCCAACTTTCCTGTGGACAGGCTCTTTGTATCCTCAAAATTCTTGACAGACAAGAGATGCTGAATGAATTTTGAAAGGATGCATTAATAAATAGTATGTCTTTCTCTCTCTCTTGCCCAAATTGATCAAGGAAACATTCAGTTTCATACAGTTCACAGGCCTGTTCTCGGGAATATCTGACCTTTTCAACAAATAAGATGTGAGAGTCTTTTATGTGACAGACACTGTGTTATGTGTCACGGTTAAATCAATGAGTACAATAGCACCCCTGCTCTTCGCAGCAAGGAATTTTCAGCTGGCTCTGGGCAAGTGCCTTGAATGGACAGATATTAGCAATATATATTCAGATGCAAGATTTAGACAGGTTAGGCTAAATCAGAGGTTCTCACTCTTGAATGCACATTAGAATATCTTGCATAGATTTTTACAGTATCAATACCTGGCGCCCACCCAAAGAAATTCTAATTTAATCTGGGATGGGGATTACACATAGCTGATTTTAAAAGATCCCCAGGTAATTCTAATATACAACCTTGGTTTAAAATCATCAGCCTAGTTACTTCAGTACCTTGCTGCTATAAATGTGGTTCTTGGACCAGCATTCTTTTTATCACATAAGAGGTTGCTAGAAAGGCAGAATCTTAGCACTCATCTCAAAACTTACTGTAACAGAATCAACATTTTGACAAGATCTTCCAGGTGATTTATATGCACATTAAAATTTAATAAGTGCTACCTTCAGTGTATAAGGTATTATGATAAAATGATGTCTCAGGATGTTTGAGAGAAAGGAGAGGTGTATCACCAAGTATGCCAGGAATTTTCATGGTAAACACACCAATTCTCCACAATCTATGCTGCAGACTGAGGTCAGTCATGATCATCAGTGAGATCTTGCCTATAGGCTTAACACACTTTATAAGTGTGTTAAAGTTGAAGCTGGCCAAAGGGGATTATTTTAAACATTTACACAAAGCAATTTAGATGGACCATGTGAGAGTACGAGGAATATACATTTGGATGAGGATCAATTCAAAAGCTTCTTACTAAAGCACAAAGATGAGGCTATTTAAGTGAATAGTTAAAAGATAACCCAAATCATGCCTGAAAAAATATGGCACAGCCCTAAGGAGCAGAAAGAGTAGCAAAGCACTGGCCCAAAACCTCAGATTTGATCTTAACCTGCAGGAGAAGATGTGTTTAGTAAGACCTATTAGTGTATAGTGAGTGTATCTGGCTTAAAAGTGGCTTTGGTAAAGAAAATGTCTTAGCCATTTCTAGTGTCTGAGTCTACGTTTGTTGATTGTTTCTAAACCATTTACTTTCATTTATTCTTTAGTCTAGCCACATACCCCTTGGTCTAAATGCCATTTTTAAACTTTTATGTCCGTCACTATTCCACTGTTTATCTTTTTGTCGATTTCTACTATATTTTTGAAAGAACACTTGGATTGTGTGTTTTATGGCCCCATTCCAACTTTCTGTAGCCTCATTCTGCCCTTATTGTGCTTAGGTCAGATTGTGAATTCTGCTTATTTAATTTCTTTGCAATCTTTCATCATCTATTCTAGCTTTTCATTCATGCCTAGCTCCATCTCTACCACCTTCCACTTTATTTCAACATCTCTTAATCTTCTTAGAGTCTGTATTTCCTTGGCTTCTATTAATAACATGATGTGACGATTTTTAAAATTTAGTCTCGTTTCTTTTTTCTTTTTCTTTTCTTTTCTTTTTTTTTTTTTTTTTTGCAGTACGCGGGCCTCTCACTGTCGCGGCCTCTCCCGTTGCGGAGCACAGGCTCCGGATGCGCAGGCTCAGCGGCCATGGCTCACGGGCCCAGCCGCTCTGCGGCATGTGGGATCTTCCCGGACCGGGGCACGAACCTGTGTCCCCTGCATCGGCAGGCAGACTCTCAACCACTGCGCCACCAGGGAAGCCCTCTCGTTTATTTTTAAAAATTCTAAAGAGTTTAATTATTCTCTGCATCTGGAGTACCCTTTCTTTAAATTGTGTTAATAAGAGGGGAGTTGACAACGATGGTGACAGAGGAGGCTCCTGAGCAGTCTTCCTCCCACAGACATGCTGAATAACAGCTACACCCGGAACAAACTCCCTCCGAATGAAAGCTAGAAATGAGCAACTCCTACACATCAGGTAAATGAGAAAACGCCTGCAATGATCCAGGTAGGAAAGACTGGGACACACTGTCACCATAAAACCCACTGTCATGGGGCTTCCCTGGTGGCCCAGTGGTGGAGAATCTGCCTGCCGATGCAGGGGACACGGGTTCGTGCCCCGGTCCGGGAAGATCCCACATGCCGCGGAGCGGCTGGGCCCGTGAGCCATGGCCGCTGAGCCTGCGCGTCCGGAGCCTGTGCTCCGCAACGGGAGAGGCCACAACAGTGAGAGGCTCGCGTACCACAAACAAAACAAAACAAAACAAAAAACCCCACTGTCAGCATAGCACCATACAATCAGGAGGGAACCTCCAACTCCCAGAGTATCCCCAAGGAGTTGTTTGGACTGTACATCTAGCAGTACAACATTTGAGGCTTCCACCCAAGGGACAAACCTGTAAAACAAAACACCTTGCTCTGAAGGCACACAGGGGTTTGCTTCCCTAAGAGGCATACAACTAAAACAAACAAAGCAGCAGCTCCTAACTGGTGTGTGAGCATCACTGTGGCTATCTCCCCAGGGCTCAAGGTACCACCTGTCTCCCACCTTTCCATAAAAAGGATCTATCTACATACTTCACAATCTGCTGCCTGAGGGTCTGGCTTCTAATTTTAGCAGGCATCTAAGGAGGCCTGAGATCCTCCCCAGAGACCGGGGAAGCTAGCAGACACTTTTTCCACTTTAACCCTCTCACCTACTCTCACAATAAAACCGAGTCACCATATCTCTCTGGAAGCAGCTTATACACACATCTGGTTTTCCAGCTTTTGTGGCTGACACATGAGAGACAGGCACCCAGATTACCTGGCTCTGATAGCAAAAGGGCTTGCATTCACGAGTTCCATGGGACTGCAACAAAAAAGAAGCCGTTCCTAACGTACAAACATGTGGGGAGTCACTGTGGCCCTCCCCCATGTGCAAGGGAGCAGGCAAAAATGTCCAGTTCTTAGTCTTTCCATGAAAGACAGAGTACTTTATACTCTGTGTATTTTGGAAGCTAATACTTAGTGGTCCAGCTTCTATCTTAGCATGCATCTGGAGGCTGGCTGCCTCTCTCCCTGGAGACTAGCAATGCTGATGGAGATTTCCATCCCCATCCCCTTCCAAGTTCACTACAACAATAAAACCAAGTTGTCACTATCTTCCTAGAATGAGCTATGCAAGTCTGGTTCCCCGGCTTTTGCAGCTGCTGCCCGAGCAATGGACTCCCAAACAACCAACAGACAATAGGGCTTACATTCACAAATCCCACAGGACTATAACGAACAAAGAAGCAGTTTTTCAACAGGTGCAGGAGTTCTGCAGGACAGTTATACACCCAGGCTCAGAGCAGAGGGGGGAGGCAACAAATGCCTGTCTCCGGTTTCTCCCTGAAAAGACCTTAACTACATGCTTTCACAGATGCTGCTTGAGGGTCCAGCTTCTAATCAGCCTGCACCTAGGAGCTGACTGCATTCATCCCCTTTGGGGCATGGATGGGTCTTGGCACACCATCAACAACTGGGAGGCATTAAGGACAAAGGGGTGGCTTAGAAACTCACAAAGCCTTGAAAGACAACCAAGAGCTTGGGCTGGGCTGAGTGTCGGTACATCTCTTACATGAGACCACTCCTGCAAGACTGCGAGAGGTGGTTGTTTTAAGTTAACATATTATGGGTACCAGTAAAGAAGTTCCCATACATAGTTAAATTAAGTACTTAAAAAGATTCCGTGAGACAGGTGTCAGGTGTCATTATTCCTATTCTTACAAATGAATAAATACATTTCCGCAAACGATAGCCCATGAATGTGCATAGTGACAGTAATAGCTAATTACAAGTGCTTACTTTATACCTATGACAGTTATAAACTTTTATCTATATTCATTTAATCCTTGCAACAATCTCTAGAAGTAGATACCAGTATTATCTATATTTTACAACAAAGGAATTAAGGCATATAGAAGCTACATAACTTGCCTAATATCACATGCGGGAGCCAGGGTTCAAACAAACACATTGCTTGGAGGCTTTGGAGGATGGAATTACTTTGCTGTCTCAGAAAGCCACATCCAACCCAAAACAGTATGAATGCTTATTCTCTCAAAGAGCTTCCAAATTTCTGAGCACAAAGTAGGGTTGGGTGAAAAGTTCCTTTTTCTGTCTAGCTCCTTTGCTTTGCCTTTTGGATTTAAGAGTTAACTTCACTTTACTGAAATTACATCCTGGGATTTCATCTTGAGTTCGGAAGAGTGATATGTGTATTCTCAACTTCCTTTGTCCAATTAACGGTTGCAATGTTTCCTGTGCTTTTATGAGAATTCAACAGGAAATGTGAAATAAAGTTATCTGGCTGCCATCTTACTAAGAAGTTTATGAAGAATTTTCTTAACCCACTAGTAATTTGTAATACTTCTAACCATAGAGTGCTCCTAGTTAAAACAATTTGGGAAATTTCTCTTTGACAATTGTAAGAATCACTCTATCAGCCAGTGTGCCTTTAGTCTTCCCTTACTCTGTTATATTATTCTAGCATACGAATCTGATCTTGCTAATCCCTTGCACAATATATTTTAATGACTCTCCATGGACTATAGAACAAACTTTAAACTGAGTAAATCAATTTAAATTCATGTGGCCACTGTCCAAATATACAACTTTCTGCCCTCCTACTCCTACACTTCTTACTTTGAATTTCAACAGTCTCAACTATTTGCTGGTCTTGTTCATGTTTTAGTACATTCTGTCTACACACCATACTTCTGCTTATCCATTAGAGGGTCTTAAATACTTCCCTAAACTCTACATCACCCCTCTTTTTTTATGTTTTCTCTTATTTTCCCTCAGTACTTAGTACAACATGTGTGTAATAGAAAAAAGTCCATTTACTCACAAAATGCGTATGTATTTAATGTTTTATAATGTGACAGGTGTCCACATCCATGAAGTTTCTTTCCTCACCTCCCTGCCTACTGCAGGAACTCCAGAGAGGTTCCTTCGAGAAGAGTACTGTCCTGTGTTCTGATCAGGATGTTCCATCCCTTGTCTCCACTCTTTGTCTTGAAGGCCTATATTGATGTCTTCTCCTTTCCTGAGACTTTTCAGACTTTCTCTGTTATTTATTCCTAGTTTGAACTTTGATTCTGTCTTTCTAGTTTCCCCCTTTGGCCAGAAACTCACCCAATAACTCACAGTCTAAACTCCTGTATCCCAACTTAGAAAAGCACTAGAGGCTTCAATATAAATGCTATAGTCCTATAGGCACTTATTTTTCTATATTATTTCATTTGCTTAATCAATCCGTATTAAAGGGAAGAATGTGTTTATGCCTGGCATAAAAAAAATACATAAACTTATTTAAATGAATGAACAACTTCTTACTGCTACCTTGGTTAATACAGGGTGATTTTTTTTTGGAGATAATTTTTTTGTTTTATTAATTAATTAATTTTTATTTATTTATTTTTGGCTGTGTTGGGTCTTCATTTCTGTGTGAGCGCTTTCTCTAGTTGTGGAGAGCAGGGATCACTCTTCATTGCGGTGCGCGGGCCTCTCACTGTCGCGGCCTCTCTTGTTGCGGAGCACAGGCTCCAGACGCACAGGCTCAGTAGTTGCGGTTCACGGGCCCAGTTGCCCCGTGGCATGTGGTATCTTCCCAGACCAGGGCTCGAACCTGTGTCCCCTGCATTAGCAGGCGGATTCTCAACCACTGCGCCACCAGGGAAGCCCAGTACAGGGTGATTTTTGACACTGATATTCAACTCAATTTTCCCTCAGGTAGTTATGGTTTAAAAGAGCGCTTTATAAATTGTACTCTGTGGAGTGCTCAGAGGGTGATGTGAGTCTGCTGTGGGGTGAGGGTGGGGGGAGGCTGGGATAAAAGACACGAAAGAGGGCCAAGCAGGCAGGGCTCCAGGCTGCTCCTGCTCACATGCATTTCAAGCAGAGAAAATCCCCTAGTGTGTATTTTACGTATTGGACTTCTTCCAAACATTCCAGCTGAACAAATGTTTCCAAGACTTAAAAAAAAAAAAAAAAAAACCACCAAAACCATTGATGCAAAGCTAAACTAGAGAGTGGCAAAGGGTGACTTCCTATAGCACTTAAACCTGTTTACTTTGTCTCAATTGTACTGTAATAAGTTTCCATGAACTTAAAACTTTTCTAACTATGATACTGAATTTGCCAAGAAGACAAACAAAGCCTTACATGCTTGGCAAAGTTGCTGCTACATCTTTAATGATGACAGACACCCCAGGAATATCTGATGGACCACATCTGCATAAGCAAAAGGATTTATTTACCCAGGCATCTCTTCAAATAGAAAATTCAATGACTTAATAATTCCATATCATTTTAACTGCTTGGCATCTAGAACTTGAAGTGTCTCCTGCTTGGAAGACAATTGTCAACAACGAACACCTTAGAGAGCGCTAATGCAGAAGGATTAGTAAGTTAGGGCAGACAAAATGAATTATGCTTAGCACTTACAGGTTCTCTATGGGCACGAGTAGGATAAATGAGGTATTATTAGTATTGTACATCTTGTGCCAAAGGCTGTATCTAGCACTGTAGTGCTTTATACTACTTGATATGCCAGTCTCTACGGCGTGTTCTTCCAAGCTGATGCTGACAGAGCAAAGTAACACACAGGGACAAAATCCTCTACACTCCTGTGTTCCTTGAAGTAAAAAAGGAGTTTAAAAAACATCAGTGCTTAGGTGGGTGCAACAGAAGAATAAGAGAGAAAGTGAGTCAAGAATGCTGGAAAGTTGGAGGTTTCAGACTGGTTAGGAAAGTTAGTTTGGAATGAAAATGTAAAAGTAATGAGAAAAGGATTAGCATTCTCAGAAAGATGAATATGTAAAACCATATATACTGAAATCTTAATAAAACTATGAACAGAGGTGTTGATAAAGAACCTAAACAATGCCCAGTACAGAGTAGCCCCAAATAAATACTCTTCAAATGACTTTTTTTCCCCTCTAAGCACCATACATTATTCTTAAGTAGTTTTGGGGGAGTGGGGTCCCATTTTGGAAAAATAGCTCTATAGAATGCAACTGAGATACAAATTGATGATTGGATTGTGTTTCTGTTTCTTTGATGACATTTCCTTCCTTTTGAGTGTCTCCTAGGCTGTTTAGTTTGTGCTGATATAGTCCACAGTTCATTTCTGTTTGTTTTGCCCTTATTTAGATAGGTTTAAACTTTGTATATTAGGTGTAAACTTTGTACATAATTGGTAAAATTCTGACTATCTTGGGGATGTTTAGGTAGCTTATTAAGAGGATTTATTCATTGTCTCTCACAAAACTGGACTCGAATTAACACTGCACTATGTACAGAAATAAACCTTTTTCATTTAAACTCTAAAACAACAACAAAAAACAATGCATTATGTTAACTTGAGAATCAAATAAAAATGTATAGTAGGCTTATTAATTTTTTTCCTATCTCCTATGGCTATTAACCCACAACAAAAAATCAAAAGGAATGGATAATCTGTCAAAAGGGCTTAAACATTTCAAAGGCACTTTTGAAGTTTATTTTTTTCTTTTCTCTTCTCATCACTGATATATCCATATTTTTTCAAAGAAAAGGGGCCTCTGTGGGTTTAAGGCAGTGGTTCCTCTCGTGATGTCAATATCTGTAGCAGAGACATCCAGAGACAGTCTGAAGTTTTATGACCCTTTAAGGAAAAGCATGAGATGTCATCCCTGTTCCTTCTATATAGATGGCATATTGATAGCAGTGAACAGTATTTGCCAACACTGGCACAGAAAGAATGCCCCATTTCAGAGCTCAGTATCGAGACTACAAGGAGAAGGAGATGCAGAATGAGGACACTGAATGTGCATGAAAGTTATGCTTTGATCCAATGAGACCTAAATTGATGTGTCATACACTCTGCCTTCATTAATGTGTGTTATCACTCAACTTCCTGCCAGAAAGTTCCACACCATCTTCCACTTTTAAATTAAGCACAGTAGACAAGAACATAACATTAGTCTGAGAAATACATTTGCCTGCAAATGGCTTTTATGCAAGAAAATATTACCCCAAATATTTGAAAATTAGCCTATTGTAAACACAACAAATCATTTAAAAATTACCTCTATGCTCACAGAGTGTAGAGTCTGCTAAAACATCATTTTTAAAGTTGTGGCAGCAGATAATAAAAGAATACAGAATCTAGCTTTCACTTTCCCTTATTATCTCTCAATGTGTGATGTGAGCCTGCATGCTGAATAAAGAAAGTCATCCGTATTGGTCAACGGCAGCAATACATGAATTCATTCATTTGTGCATCTGTTTATCTATCCATCCGTTTACTTGGCACACTGAGTGTATCCCATGGGGTAGGTAACTGTGCTAGGTGCTAAGGGCCGAAACACACAAACCATGGTTTCTGCTCTTAAGGGGATGACAGTATGGTGGGATAGATGTATGGAAAATAACACAGACAGTAATAAGAGCTAGGACAGAAGTGAACTTTGGGTGCTCTGGCAGCAGAGGCCAGAGTCAGTCTGCTGAATTCTATAGTTATTTCAGGGGCCAAATGTTTCCATCAGAATCTGAAAAGAATCTTGTTCCCTTTGTGACCATATGCTTGGATTTGGATCTTACTCTATCTCTGATAACTTCTCAGCCATAAACTGTCTGTACATGGGGCTTAACTGTGGCTGCCCCACTGCCTGGAGAAGGTGTCTTCTTGGGGAAATCTTCTGTTCAGCTCCACTTACATTTGAAAGAAGTTAACAGTGTCTTTCTCTAAAGGCAAACACTCCTTTGTCACAGTTTCACAAAGCTCTCCTTAGCTTCTCTAAGTGTCACCATAATTTCAGTTTCCACTGTCAGACTCAGCTCCCGATATTGTAGTTTTTATTTAAAGTGACACCTGCAGCTCTTCAACTTGCCTGCATTCTTCACACTTCTATTCACTTTTGTCTGCACGTTAAAATTAAAAAGTGCACCAGCCCTACATAAAATTAGAGCCCTCTTTTAAATCAATGACATGTAGTATTGAAGTTCAATTCTGTTTCAAGAATGCAATCAGTTTCAGCTCATATTTTAAGATATTTAAAAAATAATAACCATCCTTGAAATGTACTGTAGGATAGAGGCTATGATATTACAACATTGTTTTCAGAGACAGAACTTGTAAGAAAAATTGTGTGAGTTTATAATCACTTCACCTTGAAAGCATTCAGAGGTTAAAAAAATAAATTCTGTTTCTTATAAGTTGACCTCTCCTACTGTGAATTTGACTGTTGCAATCCCAAGAAATACTGGCTCTCCCTGGATAGTCTTAGTCATTGCTTTCTTATTATCAAACAGCCTAGAACACTGTCCCACACGGATTTTCTTCTTTTATATCTCATTTCAGAATTTCTCTTCTTCAGTATGCATTAATGCATATCAAATTCCACAATATGTTTTCCACCTACTCCTGTGGCTATCTTGTGCATATAGCAATTGAGAATTTCACATTAGGCCCAAACTATCATATCCCTCAGTATAATAAGTTATTCAGGGAGGCAAGCTGTATGAAGTTGTATTTATTCTCCATTAAGAGGAGAGGGAGAGAAAGAGAGAAAGAAAAAAGTATTTACATGTATGCAATCGAATAGAAATACTTTTCTCCCCTTGTCCCCTTTCCATCCCCCCTTATGGGTTGTTACTTTTTTCCCAGTGAAGACTGTCACTCTCTTCTCTATTAACATTTATAATATCTAAAAGATGTTCTTGTCAATCTAGAGTATCATCTAGATTGACAGTTATCATGTAATCAATCATCCATTGCTCCTTGAGTTTATTCATTGGTTTAAAAAAGATTTATTGAGTAGCTACTTCATGTCCATCACTGTGTAAGAAACTGAAGATATAGTGAGGGCCATGAGAAATAGTATCCTTGGCTTCATGGCCCTTGAGATTTACTGGGAAAGATATTTTAAACAATATTGACTTACATAATTAATTTATATCAATAGTCAGAAATTATAGTAAGTAAAATTAGAGGATTAGGCATGTATATAAATGGACTCTAAAACATCTGAAGGTCAATGATAGCTTCGCTGAGGAAGTTAAGATCTAAAAGACGAATTAGTCACTGAATGTAGTGGGAAAAACACTGCAGACTGCCAAACATAAGGAAGAGCAAACTGAACACACTCGCGGAACAAGAAAATCTAGCTTCTTTAACTAGCTGTTAATGAGCTTAATTTACAATAAAGGAAACTGAGGCACAGAGGAGTCAAATATCTGCTCGTGCCACATGCCTAATAAATGGCAATGCAAAGATACAAGCCACGACTTTCCACCTCCACGGTTCACAAGTTTAACTACTATGCAATACGCATGACTCTCCTATAACTTCATAAATTCTTATACTTTTCAAGTTACTTCCTTCTAACCAACCATTCTAACTGATATAGGTGTTAGCGTTTTAGAAATCTTAGTTCTCAGCTTTACAAATATTTTAGGACTCTTGAATTCTCTATGTCTTTATTATCTCTCTTTTGCTTTACCAGATCTCCAGAATTACCAACTAAAGCAGAAAACTACACTTGCTTTGGAACAAAAGATGTTGTGTTCACGAAGGAAGGGAAATGGAATCAGAAATACTTTGGTTGTTTTTCATAGGACTTAGCTGACCCATCATGAAACCTCACTTGTTTATACAATCAGTTTTGATTTTTAGAATTATATTGCTGATGAATAGAGTTACAAAACAGCACGGTATATGCTGGAAACTACAAGATATTCAGTGTTGATGAAGAATAATACTGAAAGCAAGGAATACTAAGAGATAAGGCAGGAGAAAGATAACAGACTGCTTCGTATGACATTTAAAAAATGCCTGTTTTATTCTGAAGATATTTTGTACACAAGTAAAGACTTCAAGCATGGAAATGATAAGTTAATATTTGCATTTTTAGAAAGATTGCTTTGATTGTAGAATAAATAGCATATTAATTTGAAGCAGACAGGACATGGAGTTCTGTTAGAAGCCATTGCCAAAGTCAAGGTGAATGATGATTAAAGCCTGTATTAGAGGAGTAGCAGTCATGATGATGGAGAGGGAATTCTGTAAGAAATATTTTAGAGGTAGAATCTGAAATATTTGACATTTTACTGGATCTGGGGAAGAGTGAAGAATCTAGTCTAATCCCAGGTAACGAGATCCAGTGACTCACTGACTGGAGGGACCTCCAACAGAGAAAGAGCATACACAAAGAGGAACATACAATTATTGGGGAATAATTAAATTTCTTTAGTGTCTATACGTGATTCTCTATAATAAAATAGAATTTCAGATGGAAGGAGTTTGAGTCATTTCTGCAAAAGGTTATAAAAGGAGGCTATTGACTCTCTATTGCTATACAGAGATAATGTTTTCAACTCCTTTCAAAGGCAAACCTGATTACTCCTGTTAAAATTAATTTTAACAACATTCTTAAAATTTTAGAGTTTCAACTATTACCATCACTTCACACCATTTGCATCAAATAACAAACCAGAAAGAAATGTGGATCCCTCAACTGGACTCCATTTCAAAGGAGAAAAGTTTTAAATGGAGAATTATAAATGCCAAAGTGCAAGCTACTTTTAAAATTTCAGTGTTACCTTCCCTTTCAAGTTTATTTACCAAACAACAATTGAGCGACTATTATACATTCAGGCCCCTGCCTGGTTCTGCAGAAATAATCAGCTGAATTGCTTCCGCCTTATCCAAGTGGAAGCATAGACTTACAAATCTACCTTCCCTTTGTTCCCTATCAAACTATGCCACCTCCTGATTCCTACAGTTAATATGTTGCTACTCTTCTAGACTGATTAGAGATTTTCAGTTTTTATATCTTTTCATTACATGTTTAAAACTTTGATAATTTTAGCATAGATTCATGTTCTGCCTCATATCCTAAACCAGAAAAATATTAAGATCATGTCCACGACGATTATACATGCAGTGTTTTGTATATTTACTTATTTGAAACACTTTTTCTTGTAAAATAATTATTTTCCTTATATATTGAAACATTATACTCTGTATAATTAATATTTATTTTAAATGCCACAACAACCTGATAATATGAGATGTTATTCCCACTTCACAGATGAGAAAATCTGAAGCTCGGCGCGATCACAGAGCTGAGAACTTTCCATACTAATCTATCTGAAAGAACTATAAAATATGCTTACCCTTCTAAAATACCTTTGTATGGCATAATTAAGTTTCTTGTGATTCCTCTTTTCCCTGCACCTCACTCCTCATTATCTTAGTGGACTTCAAGGAACAGAAAATGTAACCGTCTTAAAAATTCCAATCAGGGACATATCTTTGGTTTTGCCAGCTTTCCCATGGAAACTGTGTTAAAGTTAATACTTAACGTTTCAGGTAAAAGGTATATTACTTTTACATTTTATTGATGTTGCATTTTGCCTACTTTGGCTGTTGCAAAAGTTTTTTTTCCTTCCAAAAGATTATAAAAATAATGTTCTTCAAATTTACATTTTTCCATAGGGACTTGAAAGGCATTATTGCTAGAATTCATTTCACCAAATGATTTATTGCTTTTCTTAGGAAAAAGTGTAAGATTTGGAGATCAAATTGAGCATTTTCAAACCTTTGCAAAATTTGTATCTGACCTTCCTTCTGACCAAAAGGAAAAGAAATAAGAAAAAAAAATAAAAAGTAAAGTGAAAAAGGCATCCTTGACTCTGAAATGATCACATGTATGCAACTCTCAAAGCTGGTGCTTCTGTCTCCACAATTGCATTGCTGACTTTCTGAAACATAATGTGGCTGTGAGCTTCTGAAAGCAGCGGGGTTGTGTAACAAATAGCGGATGATAAAATATGTGTCTTTAGTTAACCTCAAGGCATCATCCCACCAGTGGAGTGTAAAAGAAGTTCAGATGCAGAAAGTAACTTTTGATTTACATTTAACACCACTTTCTTAGTTCACAGATGATGAAATTAAGACACAGAGCAATGGAATTATTTACTCAGATCTTTGTCACACTCCATGCAATGTACATCAATGAAACCTTACCGGTGCCTTTTGGATCAGACATCAATGTAAATTCTATGCTGGAGTTTGGCCGACAGAGATGGAGAATGAGATATTTTAAATTGTTCTACAAAATAAAATAAATACACAATCAATCAACAATATTTATTGAGTATGTACTTTAACTGGCAGCAATATCAAGAAGTTGCCAACTATAGGAGCTCATGAAATGGATTTCTTGCAGCAGCATTCTTAACTCAGCTAGTGTTTAGAGTCAGCTTGCTTCCCTCCATTCTTTCTCTCCAACAGTGATAAAGGGTAGTATTGCAAACATCCTATCCAAAGGTCACATCATGTCAAAATCATGAATTTTATTTCAATTTCCAAAGGGGCTTTATGTAGGGGTTTCAACATTCATTAATTGCATTTGAGCCATGTTGTAAAAATATTTTACCTTACCTGCATGTCTTTCACATAGGGTTCCCCAAGGATGCTACAAATGAGCAACAGTCACTTTCAGGTTTCAGAACAGTCTGCTAGACTGACTAGTGGGGTTTAAAGTTCTCCGAATCCAGATGATATAAAATTCACTGGATTTCTGAGCAGGCAATCACAGTAAGGTTTTGAAACAGGATGATAATCATCATTGGAGTTGGACATGATAAAGGAAAGATGGAAGTAGGTCTTAGGGGAATGAGTTACCAAAAAACAGACTTGCACCTGTGCGTGGAGTTTTAGCATTTCCGAAGTGGGAGGAAAATTAGCTGTCACTTACTTTAAATGACTTCCCACTACATGTGAAGAAATTGAGGCCAGGACAGGGCAATGGACGTATTCCACATCATGTAGCTAGGTGGAAGAGAAGCAGGAATTAGAATCTATTCTGAATTTATAATAATTATGGCTATATAAACATTGAATATGCTTCGTTGTGAGGTAATATTTTATAAAATATATCCTTGATTCATTTGTGATTATTCTGAGTTTAATCTGCTTTCCTGAAATGTTGACAGTCATCACAAAATTAACCGAACACACTTCACATGAGAACTCTTTCATATATGAAGACATGCTTAGTATCTATTCATTCTTCTCTAACTGTTCTCTCCATTTTGCTCCCAATCTATCTTATACATCAAGTTCACTTCACCATTGTGATCTGATTTAAACAAAGCACAGTGAAACTCTTACCTCCCTTTTCCCTCCTCCCTTAAAACTGGGATTTTGGTTTTGAGAGGAAAAAAAAAAACCTTCCATTTTAATTCACACTGAGATTACAATCAAATAAAACCTCTAAGAAATAGAAGCACAGAATTTTTGGACTGGAGTGAGGCGGTAACCATTATATCATTTCACTACACTTTTATGCTTGAATCTCCCTTACAATTCCCCCTTGAAGTGGCTCTCCCCTGCCTACATTTGAACAATTTCAATGACAGGCTAACAGACTGCCACCAAAGAGAGCTTGCTTCATGTGTAAAATAGCTCTAGCTGTTAGCTCTTCCTTATTTTTTGCTGAAATCCTGTCCCTGTAGCAACCCAAAATTGGCCCTAGTTTGCATTCTTGGGGCCATATAGCCTCATGGAAATACTTCAAATATTTACAAGCAGCTGTCTTATTCTCTCTGAATTTTTCTACTCCAAGCAAAATATCCTAATTTTCCTCAACTGACTTATATAATAAGGTTTAGTCTCCCTTAACTCTCTTGATTACGTAATTCCTGTTCACTGAAACAAACTCAACTTGTTTATATCTCATTTCAAGTACTGTATAAAGAATGAAAAGGCTTTCTACAGATGTATCTGGCCAGTGCCAAACATTCTACTTAATATATGGATAGCAACAGAATCCAAGATCACAATTTATTTTTTGATGACTACTTGCTTCTGACGATCCCTCAGAAACTTGCTGATGGCTAAATCTCTTATGTCTTTTTTCAGATGTGCTGCCACTGAGCTCATCTCCTCACCCTGAATTTCTGCCATTAGAATGTCAGAGCCAACTGTAAGCATCTATCAACTCCCCTTACATTTCATTTTTTTTTAACATCTTTATTGGAGTATACCTGCTTTTTACAAAGGTGCGTTACTTTCTGCTTTATAACAAAGTGAATCAGTTATACATATACACATGTTCCCATATCTCTTCCCTCTACGTCTCCCTCCCTCCCACCCTCCCTATCCCACCCCTCTAGGTGGTCACAAAGCACCCAGCTGATCTCCCTGTGCTATGCGGCTGCTTCCCACTAGCTATCTATTTTACGTTTGGTAGTGTAAATATGCCCATGCCACTCTCTCACTTTGTCACAGCTTACCCTTCCCCCTCCCCATATCCCCAAGTCCATTCTCTAGAAGGTCTGTGTCTTTATTCTCGTCATGCCTCTAGGTCCTTCATGACAATTTTTTTTTTTTTAAGATTCCA
Organism: Leucopleurus acutus; assembly: GCF_964270905.1. Taxonomy (NCBI): domain Eukaryota; kingdom Metazoa; phylum Chordata; class Mammalia; order Artiodactyla; family Delphinidae; genus Leucopleurus; species Leucopleurus acutus. Next base: position 29,395,533 of record NC_139149.1, read on the forward strand.
TATATATGTGTTAGCATACGGTATTTGTTTTCCTCTTTCTGACTTACTTCACTCTGTATGACAGACTCTAGGTCCATCCACCTCACTACAAATATTTCAATTTTGTGTCTTTTTATGGCTGAGTAATATTCCATTGTATATATGTGCCACATTTTCTTTATCCATTCATCTATTGATGGACACTTAGGTTGCTTCCATGTCCTGGCTATTGTAAACAGAGCTGCAATGAACATTGTGGTACACGTCTCTTTATGAATTATGGTTTTCTCAGAGTATATGCCCAGTAGTGGGATTGCTGGGTCATATGGTACTTCTATTTTTAGTTTTTTAAGGAACCTCCATACTCTTCCCCATAGTGGCTCTATCAACTTACATTCCCACCAACAGTGCAAGAGGGTTCCCTTTTCTCCACACGCTCCAGCATTTATTGTTCGTAGATTTTTTGATGATGGCCATTCTGACCGGTGTGAGATGATATCTCACTGTAGTTTTGATTTGCATTTCTCTAACGATGAATTGATGTTGAGTATTCTTTCATGTGTGTGTTGGCAATCCGTATATCTTCTTTGGAGAAATGTCTACTTAGGTCTCCTGCCCATTTTTGGATTGGGTTGTTTGTTTTTTTTGATATTGAGCTGCAGGAGCTGCTTGTCAATTTTGGAGGTTGATCCTTTGTCAGTTGCTTCATTTGCAAATTTTTTTTTTTTTTGCCCAGAAGATTTTTATTTACTTATTTATTTATTTATTTTAACATCTTTATTGGAGTATAATTGCTTTACAATTGTATGTTAGTTTCTGCGTTATAATAAAGTGAATCAGTTATACATATACATATGTTCCCATATGTCTTCCCTCTTGCGTCTCCCTCCCTCCCACACACCCTATCCCACCCCTCTAGGTGGTCACAAACCACTGAGCTGATCTCCCTGTGCTATGGGGCTACTTCCCACTAGCTATCTATTTTATGTTTGGTAGCGTGTATAAGTCTATGCCACTCTCTCACTTCGTTCCAGCTTACCCTTCCCCCTCCCCATGTCCTCAAGTCCATTCTCTATGTCTGCATCTTTATTCCTGTCCTGCCCCTAGGTTCTCCACCTTTTTTTTCTTTTTTTTTTTTTTTTTTTTTAGATTCCATATATGTGTGTTAGCAAAGGGTATTTGTTTTCCTCTTTCTGACTTACTTTACTCTGTATGACAGACTCTAGGTCCATCCACCTCACTACAAATAACTCAGTTTCGTTTCTCCTTATGGTCTGTCATTCCGTGGTATACATGTGCCACATCTTCTTTATCCATTCATCTGTCGATGGACACTTAGGTGGCTTCCATGTCCTGGATATTGTAAATAGAGCTGCAATGAACATTGTGGTACACGTCTCTTTTTGAATTATGGTTTTCTCAGGGTATATGCCCAGTAGTGGGATTGCTGGGTCATATGGTAGTTCTACTTCTAGTTTTTTAAGGAACCTCCATACTGTTCTCTATAGTGGCTGTATTAATTTACATTCCCACCAACAGTGCAAGAGGGTTCCCTTTTCTCCACACACTCTCCGGCATTTATTGTTTGTAGATTTTTTGATAATGGCCATTCTGACTGGTGTGAGGTGATACCTCATTGTAGTTTTGATTTGTATTTCTCTAATAATTAGTGAAGTTGAGCATCCTTTCATGTGTTGTTGGAAATCTGTATATCTTCTTTAGAGAAATGTCTGTTTAGGTCTTCTGCCCATTTTTGGATTGGGTTGTTTGTTTTTTTGATATTCAGTTGCATGAACTGCTTGTAAATTTTGGAGGTTCGTCCTTTGTCAGTTGCTTCATTTGCAAATATTTTCTCCCATTCTGAGGGTTGTCTTTTCATCTTGTTTATGGCTTCCTTTGCTGTGCAAAAGCTTTGAAGTTTCATTAATTCTCGTTTGTTTATTTTTGTTTTTATTTCCATTTCTCTAAGAGGTGGGTCAAAAAGGATCTTGCTGTGATTTATGTCATAGAGTGTACTGCCTATGTTTTCCTCTAAGAGTTTTATAGTGTCTGGCCTTACATTTAGGTCTTTAATCCATTTTGAGCTTATTTTTGTGTATGGTGTTAGGGAGTGATCTAATCTCATACTTTTACATGTACCTGTCCAGTTTTCCCAGCACCACTTATGGAAGAGGCTGTCCTCTCTCCACTGTACATTCCTGCCACCTTTATCAAAGATAAGGTGACCATATGTGCGTGGGTTTATCTCTGGGCTTTCTATCCTGTTCCATTGATCTATCTTTCTGTTTTTGTGCCAGTACCATACTGTCTTGATTAATGTACCTTTGTAGTATAGTCTGAAGTCAGGGAGCTTGATTCCTCCAGCTTCGTTTTTCTTTCTCAAGTTCCTTTCGCTATTCAGGGTCTTTTGTGTTTCCATAAAAATTGTAAATTTTTTTGTTTTACTTCTGTGAAAAATGCTGATAGGGAATGCATTGAATATGTAGAATGCTTTGGGTAGTAGAGTCATTTTCACAATGTTGATTCTTCCAATCCAAGAACATGGTATATCTCTTCATCTATTTGTATCATCTTTAATTTCTTTCATCAGTGTCTTATAATTTTCTGCATACAGGTCTTTTGTCTCCTTAGGTAGGTTTATTCCTAGGTATTTTATTCTTTTTGTTGCAATGGGAGTGTTTTCTTAATTTCACTTTCAGATTTTTCATCATTAGTGTATAGGAATGGAAGAAATTTCTGTGCATTAATTTTGTATCCTGCTACTTTACCAAATTCATTGATTAGCTCTAGGAGTTTTCTGGTAGCATCTTTAGGATTCTCTATGTATAGAATCATGTCATCTGCAAACAGTGACAGCTTTACTTCTTCTTTTCTGATTTGGATTCATTTTGTTTCTTTTTCTTCTCTGATTGCTGTGGCTAAAACTTCCAAAACTATGTTGAATAAGAGTGGTGAGAGTGGGCAACCTTGTCTTGTTCCTGATCTTAGTGGAAATGGTTTCAGTTTTTCACCATTGAAGACGATGTAGGCTGTGAGTTTATCACATATGGCCTTTATTATGTTAAGGAAAGTTACCTCTATGCCTACTTTCTGGAGGGTTTTTATCATAAACGGGTGTTGAATTTTGTCAAAAGCTTTCTCTGCATCTATCGAAATGATCATATGGTTTTTCTCCTTCAATTTTTTAACATGGTGTATCACGTTGATTGATTTGCGTATGTTGAAGAATCCTTGCATTCCTGGGATAAACCCCACTTGATCATGGTGTATGATCCTTTTAATGGGCTGTTGGATTCTGTTTGCTAGGATTTTGTTGAGGGTTTTTGCATCTATGTTCATCAGTGATATTGGCCTGTAGTTTTCTTTTTTTGTGACATCTTTCTTTGGTTTTGGTATCAGGGTGATGGTGGCCTCATAGAATGAGTTTGGGAGTGTTCCCTCTGCTATATTTTGGAAGAGTTTGAGAAGGATAGGTGTTAGCTCTTCTCTAAATGTTTGATAGAATGCGCCTGTGAAGCCATCTAGTCCTGGGCCTTTATTTGTTGGAAGATTTTTAATCACAGTTTCAATTTCAGTGCTTGTGATTGGTCTGTTCATATTTTCTATTTCTTCCTGGTTCAGTCTCAGAAGGTTGTGCATTTCTAAGAATTTGTCCATTTCTTCCAGGTTGTCCATTTTATTGGCATATAGTTGCTTGTAGTAATCTCTCATGATCGTTTGTATTTCTGCAGGGTCAGTTGTTACTTCTCCTTTTTATTTCTAATTCTATTGATTTGAGTCTTCTCCCTTTTTTTCTTGATGAGTCTGGCTAATGGTTTATCAATTTTGTTTATCTTCTCAAAGAACCAGCTTTTAGTTCTACGGATCATTGCTATCATTTCTTTCATGTCTTTTTCATTTACTTCTGATCTAATTTTTATGATTTCTTTCCTTCTGCTAACTTCAGGGGTTTTTTGTTCTTCTTTTTCTAATTGCTTTAGCTGTACGATTAGGTTGTTTATTTGAGATGTTTCTTGTTCCTTAAGGTAGGATTGTATTGCTATAAACTTCTCTCTTACAACTGCTTTTGCTGCATCCCACAGGTCTTGGGTCATCGTGTTTTCACTGTCATTTTTTCTAGGTATTTTTTGATTTCCTCTTTGATTTCTTCAGTGATCTCTTGGTTAAGTAGTGTATTGTTTAGCCTCCATGTGTTTGTATATTTTACAAATTTTTTCCTGTAATTGATTTCTAGCCTCATAGCATTGTGGTCAGAAAAGATACTTGATACGATTTCAATTTTCGTAAATTTACCAAGGCGTGATTGGTGACCCAAGATATGATCTATCCTGGAGAATGTTCCATGAGCACTTGAGAAGAATGTGTATTCTGTTGTTTTTGGTTGGAATGTCACAGAAATATTAATTAAGTCCATCTTGTTTAATGTAGCATTTAAATCTTCTGTTTGCTTACTTATTTTCATTTTGCATGATCTGTCTAGTTGTGGAAGTGGGGTGGTAAAGTCCCCTACTACGATTTTGATACTGTCGATTTCCCCTTTTATGGCTGTTAGTATTTCCCTTATGTATTGAGGTACTCCTATGTTGGGTGCATAAATATTTACAATTATTATATCTTCTTCTTGAATCAGTCCTTTGATGATTATGTCATGTCCTTCTTTGTCTCTCGTAATAGTCCTTGTTTTAAAGTCTATTTTGTCTGATATGAGAATTGCTACTCCAGCTTTCTTCTGATTTCCAACAGCATGGAATATCTTTTTCCATCCTCTCACTTTCAGTCTGTATGTGTCCTTAGGTCTGTAGTGGGTCTCTTGTAGACAGTATATATACAGGTCTTCTTTTTGTATCCATTCAGCCACTCTATGTCTTTTGGTTGGAGCTTTTAATCCATTTACATTTATGGTAATTATTGATATGTATGTTCCTATTACCATTTTCTTAATTGTTTTGAGTTTGTTATTGTAGGTCTTTTCCTTCTCTTGTGTTTCCTGCCTAGAGAAGTTCCTTTAGCATTTGTTGTAAATCTGGTTTGGTGGTGCCTAATTCTCTTAGCTTTTGCTTGTCTGCAAACGTTTTAATTTCTCCGTCAAATCTGAATGAGATCCTTGCTGGGTAATCTTGTTTGCAGGTTTTTCTCCTTCATCACTTTACATATGTCCTGCTACTCCCTTCTGGCTTGCTGAGTTTCTGCCAAAAGATTAGCTGTTAACCTTATGGGGATTCCCTTGTATGTTATTTGTTGTTTTTCCCTTGCTGCTTTTAATATTTTTTCTTTGTACTTAATTTTTGATCATTTGATTAATATGTGTCTTGGCGTGTTTCTCCTTGGATCTATCCTGTATGGGAGGGACTCTCTGTGCTTCCTGTACTTGATTAACTATTTCCTCTCCCATATTAGGGAAGTTTTCAACTATAATTTCTTCAAATATTTTCCCAGTCCCTTTCTTTCTCTCTTCTTCTTCTGGGACCCCTATAATTCGAGTGTTGGTGCATTTAATGTTGCCCCAGAGGTCTCTGAGACTGTCCTCAGTTCTTTTCATTCTTTTTCTTTATTATGCTCTGCAGTAGTTATTTCCACTATTTTATCTTCCAGGTCACTTATCCATTGTCTGCCTCAGTTTTTCTGATATTGATCCCTTCTAGACAATTTTTAATTTCATTTATTGTGTTGTTCATCATTGCTTGTTTGCTCTTTAGTTCTTCTAGGTCCTTGTTAAACGTTTCCTATATTTTGTCTATTCTACTTCTAAGAGTGTGGATCATCTTTACTATCATTATTCTGAATTCTTTTTCAGGTAAACTGCCTGTTTCCTCTTCATTTATTAGGTCTGGTGGGTTTTTACCTTGCTCCTTCACCTGCTGTGTGTTTTTCTGTCTTCTCATTTTGCTTAACTGACTGTGTTTGGGGTCTCCTTTTCGCAGGCTGCAGGTTCGTAGTTCCTGTTGTTTTTGGTGTCTGCCCCCAGTGGCTAAGGTTGGTTCAGTGGGTTGTGTAGGCTTCCTGGTGGAGGGCACTAGTGCCTGTGTTCTGGTGAATGAGGCTGGATCTTGTCTTTCTGGTGGGCAGGTCCACGTCTGGTGGTGTGTTTTGGGGTGTCTGTGGGCTTTTTATGATTTTAGGCAGCCTCTGTGCTAATGGATGGGGTTGTATTCCTGTCTTGCTAGTTGTTTGGCATAGGGTGTCCAGCACTGTAGCTTGCTGGTCATTGAGTGGAGCTGGGTCTTGGCATTGAGATGGAGATCTCTGGGAGATTTTCACCGTTTGATATTACGTGGAGGTGGAAGGTCCCTCCTGGACCAGTGTCCTGAACTTGGCTCTCCCACCTCAGAGGCACAGCCCTGATGCCTGGTGAGGCCTCTCCTGAGGATTTTAAAGACCACAATTTGTTGCCCTCTAATTCTGGATTTCTGAATGCTTTCTGTTCTTTATTTTTCCTCTTTATGGTCACTGAGCATAGGGTCAATGATTAGGAGAAATGGTCTGGTGACATCCAAATTGTGCTGCTACAGTTTTAGTTTTCTATCCATTCTGTTTTCTTTAGGAAGTCTGAGGTCTTCTGCCAGCGTTCAGTAGGTGTTCTGTAGGAGTGGTTCCACATGCAGCTGTATTTCTGATGTATTTGTGGGGAGGAAGGCAATCTCCATGTCTCACTCCTCCGCCATCTTGAAGGTCTCTTGTAAAGAATTCAGTTCAGAATAGGCATTGTAGGGTTAGGAGCATGTGATCTCCCTATTGATAGCTCTAACCAGTAATTGAAGCCTTCTTCATTCTGTACCATCTGTAGACTCCATGTGGTCCTCCAAACTCTGAAACTCCAAACTCCAGAGGCCCTCTTTTCAACATCACATTTCACTTTCTTAAATTGGATCCTTGAGTTTTGCTATTTCTGTTTTTTGAGAAGAGATTCTGATTTAGTTCTCAACATATATATTATTTCTTGCACTTTGTTTTGTTACTAAGTAGTATGAACATGTTTTTGCTTAGACTGATAAAAAGACAGTTTTTCCTTAACTTATGTTGCCAAATTTTTAAAAGATCATTAATATCAGTATCGATGTGTCAGAAAATGGGTACTTTTTTTTCTCTTCATATGGGAGTGATAAATTAACTATTTGGAAACAAGTGAGTGTAAATTTTGTAATATTCGTACCATGAATAATAAAGGGAATTAAGAATGATAATGTAGGTGCATAATTATTGACCTGGAGGAATGTTCATAATATGTGGAGAATGATAAAAACAATCCAAAAAATAAGGTAGCTTATGTCCCCTTTCAGCTAATATAAAGAAAAAAGTGTCTCCTTTGTATCTGTTTAGTTAAGTCAGTCACAGCCTTTGCCTTCTATTTCGCATTCTTCACTATTACCCAAAATTGTATAGCAGTTGTTTAAGTGTAGTTATAAATAAGAATTATTTTATAATTTTGAGATGTAAATTATAAATAAAAACAAAATACTTGAGGAAAGTAAATGCTAAAAGATACTATTGTTGAGTTCAATATAATATTTTATAAAATACTCAAATTATTAAAACTGTGCACAAGGTATTATCAATATTGTTGAAGTCTGGTAAGTAACAGCAAACCATAAACACTAAAAATTTTTTACTTGCCTAGTCTGACTATGTTTTTTCTTATACCTGATGTCAATAATATGGGAATCACACATCATTATTTTTCATAATTTTATATACAAATGATTGCTGCTATTCATGGCGTGTTTACTCCATGACATTTGTTGCAACTGAAAACCAAAAAATATCCAGAATTTCTGTCTTAGAAAAAAAAGATACTTGGGCATTATTATCTAATAAAAGGAAGCAAACTAATTTATACAGTCCACATGAGTGGTAACTTGTCTTGATGGAAAGCACTAGACTTAGAATTAACTGTGCTCAATTTTTGTCTTTTTTCCCTTTTGTGACATCCTGGGAAAGTTCCTGGACTTTGTACAAAATATATAAGTTCCAAAATGAGCATGGTATATTCATCTCTAGTCTTCTTATCTAAGGTTTCAATGACACTCTGATTCAAGAGGAAAATGATAGGCACCTTAAACTCATAATTGGATAGTTATATCTACCATGGATTCATTAGGTAATAAGATATCAGTGATTTTTTGTAAAATTTCAACTACTGTGTTGTCAAAAACTATACGATAATGGTTAAGACTATGAGCTTTAGCATATGAAAGATCTGTTTAAAATTCTAAATCCACTGTTCCTTATGTGGCCAACTGTATTCATTAGACTGTAAGCCACAGGAAAGCAAGGACTATGTCTACATTCTTTACCACTGATTACCAGGGACTAGTACCATGTTTAGATAGTTGGATGCTCAACAAAAGGAAAAATGAGGAATAAATGAATTTAACTCTCTAAATCAAATGTGGCTAATAATACCTACATCATAAGGTTGTTGTGAGAAAGGGATTAGTTAATACATGGAAAGGTTTTAATACAGTTCTTGGCAAATATTATAATTAAATAGGAAGTATCTGCATTATAAATATGCAACTCATGATAATCACTGCATTATCCAGAATTCTCAGACAAATCTAAGAAAGGACTCTTTGAAAAAGATGATGAGAATGCCTTACCCCTTACATATATCATGTAAATGTTTGGTCTCTAAATTATTGACATATTTTTTTTCTTTCATTTTTCAACATCAGGATCATAGAATTATGAGAATACACACCTTGGATTGCTAAATACCACTGCTTATTTCTGAGACTCTACCCTCATTTATGCAGTCCAACTGGAGTCTGACTTTTACATTCCCACATTTCATTTGGGTGATAACTGCATGAGTGCACACACACCTACTGTGTCTTTGCATTCTTGTCAATTGAGACTTTCCTCTGATGGCAAATTGCCTCCAGTTCTTTCTCTTCCTGAAAGGAAAAAACCGCACAACACAAAACCAAAAATGCTACCTACAGACGCTCATCATTATTTTCTCTCTTCCAGAGAACCAGCAAGTACAAAGAAAATCTCTTTACCCTCAACCTCAGGTAGTTTAGCATCGACCTTGGATGATTACAGACATAATTTCTCTCTTCTCTAATTTGAAAAGGATCCAAATAAATGTTTTATATCAACAGATACCCAACCAAAATAACATTCCCTTTTAATTTTTATGAATATCATGGTAGGTACCAGTGTAATTATAGCATCTTCCCAATGACAGTGAAGTCAACTTGATAAAGAGATGTTGCTGTTACTGTTCTTTGTTCACTAGAAATGAGTACAGTATACTGATATGGTCTAACTTATATTTATATATAAATTAATTTGAATCATAGAATATTAGAAGGGAAGAGGACTACAGTCCAACACCTTGTCTTGGACTGGGTTCCCCAGAAGAAGAAACCTAACTGAGGATTTGCAGCAAGTGACGTATTAAGGAAGCACCCTTAGCCAGATTGGTAAGAAAACAGAAGAAGCAGGACAGGGAAGAAGTCAAGAAAGGGTGTGATTTCAGGCAAAGTTCTAGCCTCAGCCTGATCATGAAGGGGAGCTCTGGAGGGTAAATAACACGTCAGAGTCTATTCCAACCAGCAACAGAGGGGCTAAGCCTTAGCACTCCTGCATGAGGCAGTCTTTGGCTAAGTGCTGCTGCAGTGGCACGTAAATTATCATGTACTTTTGGCTGCTTGCATTTTCCAGTGAATTGTGTCCTATTTTATGAAGAGCAGCAGAGATGCAAGTCATTAGAAGTTAAAGAACATGGATATTGGGGAAAGACCATACAGAAACAGTAAAAGGACCCAAGGGGTACATTGAGTGTCTATTACACGGGGTGAGGAAACCAGGGTTCTGAGATACTTATGTAAAATGGTCAAAGACACATAGCTAATTAGTGATGGAATCTGTCTCTTGATTCATTATCCAAGACATCTTGTGCTAGTTTAAGGCAAGTACCAGTATATCAACACTTGATAATTCCAAATAATTTAAATAAAGGAAGATTTGTTAGTTTATGACTTGTACTGCAACTCCCCCATATGGCAATGGCAGTTTTAAAATTATTGGTGTGGGCCCTTCTACTACCAAAGATATTTACAGTTGTAATTCCCTGTGACTTTTAAAAACTCAGTTGAGCGACATTCAATATTTGTTTTAGGGCTAATTTTTTTTTTTTTTTCGGTACGCGGGCCTCTCACTGTTGTGGCCTCTCCCGCTGCGGAGCACAGGCTCTGGACGTGCAGGCCCAGCAGCCATGGCCCACGGGCCCAGCCGCTCCGCGGCATGTGGGATCTTCCTGGACCAGGGCACGAACCCGTGTCCCCTGCATTGGCAGGCAGACTCTCAACCACTGCGCCACCAGGGAAGCCCTAGGGGATAATTTTTTCATTAAAAAAAGCCTTCTAGAGAAAATGAAAAAAATTTTATGAATTATCTGACAAATCAGAAGATTTGCTATTTGCCAAGTCCATAAACAAAACTTATAGATCTATTCCAACTTTAACACAATACATACAATTTCCCTAATATTCATATTTGTGTTAGCTCATTTTTACTCAATATCCCCCAAATGTAAGTTTGTTGCACATATTTATGTCAGTTAAGACTGTTTTGAATGAAACTTGATAGGTCTTTAGCATCTGGGAAGGGAATTTGTATTAAAGTCTTCATATTTGGACTTACACTAGATATACTGAATGGACACCTGCCCAGTGTTTGTGGTTTGCAAAGGATAATAATAAAATTGGTAGCGATGCAATCATTGTTTCAACTTTCCTTAAAAATATTTTTATTAAAAATTTTATTAAAAATTTAAAAAACCTAAATTAAGCAATCAGGGAGAAAACAGGGAAGAGAATTACAGAGACATGTTAAAAGATTAAAAGATGCTTAAAAAGTTATTTCCTCACTTCATGCACAGATTTTCATTGCTTGTATCATCAAAGAAAAAGTAGACAGAAACCCTGATAAGTAACAAAATATTTCCTTTCTGTTTGTTTATGAAGACAATAGATAGTGAGAACCCCTCTGCTCGGAGGACAGATCATATGACAGGATGGTTATCTCTTCACCAGGAGGGTGAAAGTTGGTTTGAAAATTGGTAACATAAATTATTATAATAGCATAAAAGAACACAAGAAGTCTTCTCAAGTTTACATTGTTATGTTTTGCCTGTGACTTATGAAAGCAATTGAAATGAAATGTGAAAGATATAAAGATTATGGTTAACATCTGGCATGGTACTTTTGCACAGTAGGCATTTAAACAAGTATACGAATCTGAAAATGTTTTCCTTTTAAAAATACAAATGCAAAGTCAATTCTTGATAATATGTAAAAAATATTACTTTCAGATTGTTTTTCCAATGATGTTGTGCTTTGATTTTTTTGACTCTTACTTAGCTTGGTATTTTTCCCTCTTTCAAACTTCCTATCCAGCAGTGGACCTTAGAAACCCAAATACTTAATTAGCTATCTCTCATCCTAACTAGCCCATGAAAGATATCATCTAGGCAAACCTGTCTCCATTTTCATAAAAGAGTTATTTTGTTTCTGCTTTAATTTTGCATTGCTTTAATTTCATATTTTATGGCTTAAAGCTCTTCAGCTAATAGATTATTTCAACTGCATATGTTTATTTTATACTTACATGTATACTGGGATTCATAAAGCTGATGGCTTTCAGAGACAATTTTCACATTACCTTAAAATCCTTCTGTGGTGTGACAATGATTGTAATTATCACTCAACACCAAATAAAATGGAATTCTTCTGCAGTTACATTCATCTTGAAATTCTAGGTCCCTTCTAACAACTGCTGAAGTCTGTCACAGCCCAGGAATTAACACAGAAGAATTTTTGCATGTATTCCCCAGAACAACTCCAACCTAACACTTTCATTTGGTGATAGAGAGTTCGCTTAGTTCTTACACTAATTAAGGAAGAATCCCAACAGCTCCGTGAGGAGGAGGTGTTGGCAAAGCACAAGGATATAGGGACTTTCACTCTCACATAATGAACTCAAAACCACAAACTTGGGAAATAAGAATATAAATACCAAGAAGAAACTTTGAAAGATTTTACATGTGTGACATGCTGTGGAGTAGACTATTATTCTATGATGGAACTACAGGAGCAGTGCTTGAGAAGAGAAGTAAATGAGAACTTAAAGAGCAGGAAAGAAGAAAGAACCAGCATTGTTTTTTCATCTGCCTCCTTGCTGTGAATAACCTCCAATTGTTTCTTCGTGGAAAACCAAGGAAGGAAAGAATATAATATTTGTTTGAACACATATTGTGTACTAAGACACAATATATATATATTGTGTATATATATATATATTCTTTATAGAGGGTCATTTTTATACAACTCTTTGAGATAAGTAATATAAACATTCAAATGAAGAAAAAGGTGAGTAACAGCTATTTAGTGCCTGAACTAGGATTTATTTCAAGTCAGGGCAGGTGCCATCACGTCAGACTGCCTCTCAATGATGGAATAAACCATTGTTATAACCTAGTGATATTCAAAAGTCACAGAGTGAGGACTTCTAGTTTTCAATCTGACATGTAAAGAAGTTGGAAGTCATTATTCGGTTCCCCATAACAAGGGGAAAAAACCCCAAACGAACTAAATATCAACTACTCTTCTTAGATCCATTGAAGCATTATGGTTACAGGGCACACTGCTGCCTCCAAAACTGGAGAGACAGGAGATACAGAGCAACACAGTTTACCAGGAATAGAAGCCCAAGAGCAAAGTCCTGCCACTGGAACCAGTACCAGTAGGACTACTTTAACTATAATTACATTGACTGAAGGTTCAGTGTGGACTAGCTTGAGAGTTAAAAATGTGGGGTTCAGTCTTGGGGGACACCACATTTTTGTAAGTTTTACCTCCAAGAGCTCCATAAGGTTCTCATTATGAAGACAGGAGAAAAATCCCACTGCTCTTCTGGCAGGGAGAGAAGAAAAATAACCATTTTGAAATATTCTCAGAGTTTTATGTTATCTTTAACAAGGCCTGTCCTCAAGAAAAACTACATTACCAAGACTAACACACTTGGGTTTTACCAAAGCCTAGCTGACATGGAAGAAGTGAAATACCCAACTCCATCCCCTTTTAGCCTTCCTGTTTCACCTAAGGGCAGAGGGTACTGAGAAGCACTGTGAAGGTCATAGCCCAGAGATATCCCTGACTAAAAGACTGAGATTTAATCATGGGGTTATAGAATAGTTCCCCTTCCCTTATACCTAACCATAAGCTCCTTTATAGTAACAGAAAGTGACAGCTGAAAAACCACTATCCTCAGACCCTATTTAATAAAGAGGTTCTAGGGAAACTTAAAGACAACAGAGGAGATAAAAACAAGAACACTAAGGACATTTTATTCTCTGACACCCAGCTATAGTAAACAGTAAACACAGTCCAATTTCTAGCCAGATAAACATAAAATCTCACATTAAAGGCCTATTTTCCCCAGTTCCTTTCATCTGGTACATCATGAATAACTTTCAAAAAATTACAAGGCATGCCAAAAGGCAAAAAATAGTCTGAAGAGATATTGCATGCATCAGGTCCAAGATATGGTTGAGAATTTGGAATTATCAGAATTTGAATTTTTGTAAATTATGATTAAATTCTAAGGATTTCATGAAAAATAAATGTATAACATACAATGTAAGCAGAGGGATGGACACTCTAAAGAGAATCAAAACAAAATCTTAGGAAAAAAAAGTAATAGAAATGAAGAATGTTTTGATGGGTTTGTCAGTAGAGTGGACATAGCTAAGGAAAGAATCAGTGACCTGAAGAGACATTAATAGAAACTTTCCAAACTAAAAAGCAAAAAGAAATGGAAATTTTTTAAAAACTGGAAAAAAAAAACAACAAATACTGGAACAAAATATATAAGATCTGTGGTACCATTACCAAAGCTGTATTGAACATGACATGGATATACCAGAAGGAGAAGAAATAGAAAAAGAAACAGAAGAAATATTGTACTATGGGCTGAGTAGTTCTAAAATTACTGACAGACACAAAACTACAGATCCAGGATACTCAAAAAATTCCAAGCTAGATAAATAAAAACAAAATTTACACTTACACATATTATATTCAAACTTCAGAAAATCAAAGAGAAAAAGAGAAAAACTTGAAAAGAAGACAGCTTTTTTTGGGGGAAGGGTGCACCTTACCTATACAGGAACAGAATAAGAGCCATACCAGACTTTTTTAAGGTACCATGGAAGCAAGAGGAGAGTAGGGTGAGATATTTAAAGTTCTAAAAGATTAAAAAACAAAAAAATTAGAATTACACATCCAGCAAAATCATCCTTCAAAAGTGTAGGAGAAATACTTTGTCAGACAAACAAAAATTAAGGAAATTTGTTACCAGTAGACCTGACTTGCAAGAAATGATAAAAGAAGTTCTTCAGAGAGAAGGAGAATTTTATAGATCAGACCTACATTAAGAAAAGAAGAGCATTAGAGAAGGAATAAGTATATAATAAAATACTTTATGTTTTGTATTCTTAATTGATATAATAGGTAACTGTTTGTTTGAAAGAATAATAGCAAAAATGTACCAGGTGATTATAGCTTATGGATAAGTGAAATGAAAGACAGCAATGTGATGAGGATGAGAAGGAGGAAGTGGGAATACTCTGTAACAAGGTATACACACTATCACTGAAGCAGTATAGTATCATCTGAAAGTATAAACAGGTTAGCTGTAAAAGTATGTTCCAACTTCAGGCAACCATTAAAAAATTAAAAGTCAGAGTAAGTGTTAAAGAGTCTGCTTCTTTGTCCCTCCATCAACATTGTCTAACTCACTTTTCTGTGTCCAGACTTAGTGACCAGGTCTCCCAGATTTGGCTCCAGCTTCTTGGTGGGAAAGACATATATTGCAATTTTCAATGACTTCAAAAAAACTGAAAAGAAATCTGAATTCTGAAATTTCAAAAATGAAATACACTCTTTACTTAAGCTTAATCACAGTGGAAAACAAAAAGGATTTTAAAAAAAAACAGCATATGATATGAGATCATATATCACAAACAGTGTTCAAAAAAATCCTCTGCTTAGAACAGACTATTCTGAAATGTGAATATGCAACCTAGAGGTTTTTGATCACAGATGAAGCATGCTGATAATCAAAAGTCCATGCCTGTCTGCCATTTTCAATAATAATAGCTACAAAACAATCAGCGAGATTAAAGGAATGGCTACCTCAGCTGATGAAGAAATAAGCACGTTTTTACATAAAGTTTCCTTGTCTTTTTATGCTCATTCTTTTATCATTTAAGTCATACCCATGAGCTTCAAAGCAAATTTATGAAAAACTAAACAGAAAATGCAAACTGTAAAGTGGTTAAAAGCAGCAACAATAGCAACAAAAAAACTACCCATTTCAGAGGAATGTAGCTACAAAATGCAGAAAAAAAATAGTTATGCACTTCAAGAAAATATATGATTATGATTTATTTCTCTTTCTAGCCAAACCAAATAAGAGTTGGACAGATTCACACACATTAGGCTATTGGTATTGAAATGAATATTTCAATAATCACTTCCTCCAATCCCTAATCAGAAATCCAATTGTTCATTCAGAAAAAGATCCCGGCTTAAATTTTTTTTTTTTTTTTTTTTTTTTTTTGCTGTACGCGGGCCTCTCACTGTTGTGGCCTCTCCCGTTTCAGAGCACAAGCTCAGGACGCACAGGCTCAGTGGCCATGGCTCACGGGCCTAGCTGCTCCACAGCATGTGGGATCTTCCTGGACTGGGGCACGAACCCGTGTCCCCTGCATCAGCAGCAGACTCTCAACCACTGCGCCACCAGGGAAGCCCTGGCTTAAAATTTTTTAATCTCTGCAAAACTGTTTTATACCCACATTGTTTTCTTTAATAGCTCCATCCTCTTACCTCTTAACTGCTAAAGTTTTATGTGTATTTATGTAAGGCATGGAGTGCATTATGCATTACGCATCCTGCTGTTAGTTTCAGGGCAACAGGGCAGTGCTCCCCGAATACAAGGGCATCTATTGAAAGTTTATGGATGATTGTGCATCTTTCCTGAAAATTAGTAATGATTTTTCAAGTTAAAGGAAAAAAAAAAGATCCTGATGTGAGGAGAGAAAACATTATGAAAGAGAGACAAAAGTAAAAATGTTTCCCTAGGCCTTCTGTTCCAAAATACATCACCAATGGAGAAAAGACAGCTTCTTCAATAATGGTGCTGGGAAAACTGGACAGCTACATGTAAAAGAATGAAATTAAAACGGAACTCCCAAACACCATACACAAAAGTAAACTCAAAATGAATTAAAGACCTAAATGTAAGGCCAGACACTATAAAACTCTTAGAGGAAAACATAGGCAGAACACTCTATGACATAAATCACAGCAAGATCCTTTTTGACCCACCTCCTAGAGAAATGGAAATAAAAACAAAAATAAACAAATGGGACCTAATGAAATTTAAAAGCTTTTGCACAGCAAAGGAAGCCATAAACAAGATGAAAAGACAACCCTCAAAGTGGGAGAAAATATTTGGTAAGGAAGCAACTGACAAAGGATTAATCTCCAAAATATACCAGCAGCTCATTCAGCTCAATAACAAAAAAACAACTCAATCCAAAAATGGGCAGAAGACCTAAATAGACATTTCTCCAAAGAAGATATACAGATTGCCAACAAACACATGAGGGGATGCTCAACACCACTAATCATTAGAGGAATGCAAATCAAAACTGCAATGAGGTATCACCTCACACGGGTCAGAATGGCCATAATCAAAAAATCTACAAACAATAAATGTTGGAGAGGGTGAGGAGAAAAGGGAACCCTCTTGCACTGTTGGTGGGAATGTGAATTGGTACAGCCACTATGGAGAACAGTATGGAGGCTCCTTAAAAAACTAGAAGTAGAACTACCATATGACCCAGCAATCCCACTACTGGACATATACCCTGAGAAAACCATAATTCAAAAAGAGATGTGTACCACAATGTTCATTGCAGCTCTATTTACAATATCCAGGACATGGAAGCCACCTAAGTGTCCATCAACAGATGAATGGATAAAGAAGATGTGGCACATATATACAATGGAATATTACTCAGCCATAAAAAGAAACAAAATTGAATTATTTGTAGTGAGGTGGATGGACCTAGAGTCTGTCACACAGAGTGAAGTAAGTCAGAAAGAGGAAAATAAATACCCTATGCTAACACACATATATGGAATCTAAAAAAAAAAATGGTGAAGAACCTAGGGGCAGGACAGGAATAAAGATGCAGACGTAGAGAATGGACTTGAGGACAGGGGGATGGGGAAGGGTAAGCTGGGACGAAGTGAGAGAGTGGCATGGACATATATACACTACCAAATATAAAATAGATAGCTAGTGGGAAGCAGCTGCATAGCACAGGGAGATCAGCTCGGTGCTTTGTGACCACCTAGAGAGGTGGGATAGGGAGGGTGGGAGGGAGACGCAAGAGGGAGGACATATAGCTGATTCACTTTGTTACAAAGCAGAAACTAACACACCATTGTAAAGCAATTATACCCCAATAAAGATGTTAAAAAAAACAAACAAAATACATCACCATTTAGTTTATCTTGAACTTCAGATTTTATTGCAGTCAGGTTCCAATATCATTTCTCTGGGCCCACCTAGTAAACTTCAGATGGCCCACCATTGCTAATATCTGCTCTGGTGTCAGCTACTATAACCTCTTCTGCTAAAGCCTCTTAATCTGGTTGCCCTGCTTCTCTCCTACCTCATAGTCTGTCACAGCTGACAGAGCAATTCTTGTTAATATGCAAGTCAGACCTCTGACAGGGCCCTCCACAGCTCCGTGTTTTAGCATCCAACAACCTTCTAAAAGCCTACAAGTCCTTCCAGGATCCTCACCCTCCTCCCCACCCCTTTCCTCTTCCTCTTGCTTCTCCTCACTCACTCTGCTCCAGCGCTCTAGGCTTTGCAGTTTGCAGAGCACCCTGGGCACATTTCTGTCTCAGGGCCTTTGCACTGGTTGTTCCTTCTGCCAGGGAAGCTCTTTACCCATATATTCTATGTGGCAAATTCCCCCCCCACCCTTTTTTGGTATTTGCTCCTGTGAAACCCAATTTGAATACTTTATTTAAAGTAACCACTCTACCTCCACATTTATGCTTTTAATCCCCCACACTCTGATCTTATTTTCTTTGCATATTTATTTTATTTGTCTGTTTCCTATTAATCTGTGTCTCCCAGCTATAATGTAAGATCCACAAGGACAGTCATCTTGGGATTCTGTTAGCTGATATCCCCAGTACCTAGAACACTGCCAGGAACACATTGGGTGCATAAAGAACTTGTCAGATCAAAATGCAGATCCTCAACACCTTCCCCACCACCTACACCTAGCACCACTCTTCCTGTACATTCAATCTTTTGCCAAACACACAGTCTCACAGATGATGAAAAAAAAGTCTTTTTAATCCTTATTGCCTGCCAAATTTCAGAAAAATTGCAACTATTTGGATGATGACCATAATAACAAATAATGCAAGCAATGTATTTAATTCTTTTTTAAAATGAGCAACAGAGCATAATAGAAAATACTCACAATTTATATTTCTACCCATTCCATTTCTTCTGATAAGAACCGGAGATCAACAACACTTTAAAATAGTAGAATCCGTCATGAACTGAGGCCAAGAAACTAGGTCTTTGAAGAACATGAATCAAATAGAATGGTGCTGGCACATTTTGTTCTACCATATATTTAAGCTTTCTGTTAATACTAATAATACCTGACATTTCTTTGATTCTGAAAGAACTGTGGCATTGAGCCATCTTGTCTTGCACAAGGCAAAAGTTTCTTTTTGCTGTCATCAATTATCAGAGACCTGTCAGTTTGGGAACACTGGACGATAGACATGCAACCTTTTGCTTCTTCTGGGTATGTCAGTTTTATTTCCATATATTATGATTTTCTAGTTTTCATTTGTATACATATTGGAGATGTTGTGGTTGATGTGATGTGCAGAATACCAAATTCTAACTGATTACTCACTTGGGAACCTAAAAGCATTGATATAAATAACAGTGGGACTTTCCGGAATCATTCTTGAATCTCTTGGTAATGTGCTGCTTGGTCCATCCACCTTCCATGTCTCATGTATTTGAGATAGCAATTCACATTAAGAAATATAAATTGCAGTTTCGCTCAGCCTATAAATTCTAGATTTTCCTCCCCAACAAAAAGCACACTGTCTATATATACTCTTTAGAAAGCAGGAAGTCATTCTTAGTCTACTTCTGACAGGCACTAGATTTGCAGCAGACAAATCACTTGGTAAACCTCCTCTAGCAAATAATACGGCATTGTTGGAGAGTGAATGAGTTTGTCATGTATCCTTTTAGTTGTCAACTTTGGCATAATCATATCTTACACACTATACTCTGTTCCAAACATTTTTCCACATATTATCTTTTTGTAGCTGTATAAGCCCTGGAAAAAGATAGGATGTTTCTTATTCCCCAAATGTTACATGAAAAGAAACTAAGACCCAAAAAGGTCAAATGACTTCCCTCAGGTCAAACATTGAGGGAATTTTGCATTGCATGTTAGGAAAACATCCCTGATGCCCTGATCCCTTTCAGTCTTATTTTTAAAATATTACTCTATATGTTAACCAGTATACAGGTAGAGTCATTTATACGATACAACATGAACTCACTAAGAAATCTGAAATGTCCTCTATGCTTCCATCTGCCTTTTTTTAATCTCATCTCTTACACATCTCCACTGATACTTCTGGTTATCTCCAAAAAGGTTTTCATGTGTATCCACAAACAAGCCTGTATCCACTCAGGATATGGATCTTCTGCTAGTCTGTACTGGGTGCCCCATGCCCACAGAGCAGGGTGCCACCCCCATGTGTGCTCAGCTAATGTTTCTCTAGGTGACAATTGTCTTCCCAAGCCTGCTATCTCCCAAAGCCAGGCTGACATCCTGCTGCTTCCCTTTGGTCCTCATAAGACATTTTCTGCAGAAATGGGAATAATGGCCCCTTCTTCATGGGGGCTCTGACCTAATCCATATCAGATTGGGAACCGAAGCCTCCTTATTTGTTTTCTCTTCTCAGTCTCCCTTTTCTCTTACTCTAAACATATGAAAAGATGCTCAACATTACTAATCATTAGGAAGATGCAAAGCAAAACCACAATGAGATATCACCTCACATACTGGCATGGCTATTATGAAAACAAAAGGTGTTGGTCAGAATGTGAAGAAATTGAACCCCCATGGATCGCTGGTGGGAATCTAAAACGGTGTAGCCACTGCAGGGAAAAAAGTTGTTCCTCAAAAACTATACATGGAATTATCATTTGATCGAGCAATTCCACTTCTGAGTACAAATAAAAACAGAATTGAAAGCAGGAACTTGAACAGATATCTGTATGTCAATACTAGCATTATTCACAAAAGCCAAAAGTAGAAACAACCTTAAAGTCTATCAGTGAATGAACAGATAAACAAAATGTGGTATATCCATACAATGGAATATTTTTTAACCTTAAAAAATCATGAAATTCTGATCTGTGCTACAACATGGAAGAATCTTAAAGACATTATGCTAATTGAAATAAGCCAAACACAAAAAGACAAATAGCATCTGACTCCACTTGTATGAGGTACCTAGAGCTGTAGAATTCAGAGAGACAGAAAGTAGAATAGTGGTTACCAGGGGTGGTGGGAGTGGGGTGGTAAATGGGGAGTTGTAGTGTTTAACGGGTACAGAATTTGAGTTCTTGAAGATGAAAAAAGTTCTGGTCAACATGGTAGATTTTACGTTATGTGTATTTTACCAAAATTAAAAACTTAAAAAAAAGAGCGCATGTCTGATTGTCATCCATTGTATAATGCACTTTAGTTTCCATTTGTTCAAAATTCTTTAACAGGGCCCACAAAGTCCTAAACCATCAAGCCCGTCTCATCCTGTGCCCATTTAAGCTTACCTCAGTGCCCCAGTCAAAGGGATCCTGTGCAGTTACCAGAACATACCTTAGGTTTTCCATGGCCTTTCTATATGTTCTACCTTCTAGGTGAACTATTCAACACCATTTAACTTTTGTAATTTTACTAGACAAACAATACACACAAATGTTTTGTGCTTTGAAAATGTATAAAATCAACGTGATATTAATAAATACGTATTTGCAACTTGTTTTTCACACTCTACCTTAATGTTTTTTACCTTTATCCATGGTAAAGACACTTTATTCATTTTAATTACTATATGGCATGCGATTGCAGTACTACACTAGAGTTAATTTGTCTCTCTCCATACTGAGGGAGATTCATTTCTTTTTCCTTCAATAACTTATTCCTGTTTCCAGTTGAATTTCTGAAAGAGTTTCTTTAGAGTACTATAGGTAGAAACAAAATTGATGGATATTAGAATATGAAATATGAGCATCTTCATTATTTTACCAATTGAATTTTACCATTTACAATAGTTACCATTTACAATCTCTTAAGGAACATGTAAAAATGTTTATTTTCCTGCATCTTTACCAGCAACTAGCATTATAGATTTTAAAAACAGTTTTTCCATTCTAAAAGATGAGAAATTATATATTATTGATGTTTCAATTTACATTTCACTGATTAACAGTGCCAGTGAGGTGAGGATATTTTAATATGTGTATTTGCCTTTTGGATTCTTCTTATGTAAATGGATTGTTCAAAACCTTGCTCCACTTTACATTTGTGTCATTTGTCCTTATTGAGTTTTAGGAGTTCTTTGTATATTCTGATTAAAAGTTTTTTCTTGCTTACGTGTGTAAATATCTTGGTAAGTCTGTCACTTGTATTTCTACTGTGTTTACAATACTTTTTCCTGTAAATAGTTTTAAACGTTTAATCTAACTACATTTGTACATATTTGTACATATCTATAGTTTGTGTTTATTGGGTCTTATTTAATAAATCTTTCTCTGTGCTAAGTTCATAATGATTTTTTCCTATATTTGTGTAAGAATGTGTAAAATTTGATTATTTTGTACAGAGTGAGGTAGGGATCTATATTTTTTTCAATATGAGTATCCAGTTGTCACGATACTATTTTTAAGTGGCCCATAAGTATCCTCTAGTGTGATAAGCTTTGTCCTTAATTAATTGGTACCCAAATATATGTGGGTTCCCTATTGCATTTCTTTGGTCTGTTTATCTAGTGCTACAACATATCATAGTGTTTTCAATTACTTTTTACTTTAATTAAATCTTGATGTACTGTAAAGAGAATCCTTGCTTGTATTTTTTCTTCATTGCCTTGATATTCTTATCCTTTACTTTTCAATGACTATTAAAATGTATTTCTAATTCTCTGGTATATTCTATTGGTTACAGTAGTTTATTGGATCTATGATCCATTGTACAATTTTATTACTTGTGAATAATGACAATTTGGACTCTTCCTTTTTAATCTATATCTATATATATATATATATATATTTTTTTTTTTTTTTTTTTTCTTATTTCACTTCACTTGCTCAGCCCTCCAGCAAAATGATGACTAGGAATGAAGAAATTTCTTGCCCCTGACTTTGAAGGAATCTGTCTAATATTACACCATCAAGTAAAGTATCTTTTATCTGTTTAATTAGGATCTATTACCAATTCAAAGAAATTTTGTTCTAGCACTATGTTTATTATACTTTATGTCACTGATATTAAATTTTCCACTATTTTATTTAGGTTTATTGCATCCACATTTATACATGAAACTGGAACATAATTTTGGTTACTTGTATTGCCCTTGTCTGGTTTTGAATCAGAATTATATAAACATTACAAAATGAGTTGCTAAGCATTCTAATGTAGAAGCTGGATTATCTATTTCCTTATTTCCTGAAGATTTCATAGAGGGCTTCCCTGGTGGTGCAGTGGTTAACAGTCCGCCTGCCAATGCAGGGGACATGGGTTCAAGCACTGGTCGGGGAAGATCCCACATGCCACAGAGCAACTAAGCCCATGTGCCACAACTACTGAGCCTACGCTCTAGAGGCCATGTGCCACAACTACTTAAGCCTACGCACCTAGAGCCCATGCTCCACAAGAGAAACCACCACAATGAGAAGCTCACGCACCACAACGAAGAGTAGCCTCTGCTCGCCACAACTAGAGAAAGTCCGTGTGCAGCAACAAAGACCCAATGCAGCCAAAAATAAAATTAATTAATTAAATTAATTAATTAAAAAAATGATTTTATAGAACTTTCTGAGCTGATAGGTATTTGTGATAGTAGAGGTGTGGGGAAATTGTGAACTACTTACTCTATTTCTTTGATGGTTTTAGACTCTTCTAGGTTTTTGTTGCTTTTTAAAAAGAATTTTTATTGGAGTACAGTTGATTTACAATGTTGTGTTAGTTTCGGGTGTATATTACTTGTTAAAGCACTGTTTCTGTTAAATTTTGAGTTGATACAAAATATATTCTTTCTTTTTTGTTACTACTTTATTTTTTTTAAATTGGGGTATAGTTGCTTTACAATGTTGTGTTAGTTTCTGCTGTACAGCAAAGTGAATCAGCTATATGTATACGTATACCTCTTCTTTTTTTTTTAGATATCCTTCCCAATTAGGTCAACAGAGAGCATTGAGTAGAGTTCCCTGTGCTATACAGCAGGTTTTCATTAGTTATTTATTTTATATATAATAGTGTATATATGTCAATCCCAATCTCTCAACTCATCCCACCCCCCATTTCCCTCCTCGGTGTCCAGACGTTTGTTCTCTATGTCTGTGTCTGTGTATTCGTAACGTGCATAGGTAGGAGGCATTTCCTGTCTTGTAGCAGCCTTTGGTACCTTTGATCAGTCCCTCCCCAGGCTTCCAGGCCCCTCTCTGCTGTTTTCCCTCTAGCTCTCTGGCTGCCGTGTGCAATCTCTATTCATGTTCCTCCTTATCTACCTGACTTCTTCGTGTGGAGTCCCCCCACCCCACCCCCACCCCCAGTGATCATCCCTTGCATCTTTTCAGTCCACATGCATTTCCAGTGATTTCTTCTGGCCTCATGCTTTTATATCCCCAGCTTAGACCTTTTTCCTGAAGTTCAGACCCATATATCCAACTGGCTGCTTTGTATCTTTGCCTAGATGTTCAATAAGCATCTCAAAGTTTAAATATACAGCTTGTGCCCTGATTTTACCCACCTAACTATTCTTCTTGCAGTTTACTCTCTCAGTTAATAGCAACTCCAACTTGATTGCAGCCCTGGGGGAGACCCTGAGCCAGAGAACCCAGCTAAACCCTACCTACATTCCGGAATTACAGAAACTGTGAGGTGATTAATGTTTGTTTTTCTGAGTTACTATGTTTTGGGATATTTTATGCAGCAATAGATAATGAATACAAGGTATATTTAATCCTTTTTTTTTTCCTGTTCTTTAAACGAATTTGTATAAGATTGATGGTTTTTCTTCCTTACCTGTTTGGTAGAATTTACATGTAAAGCCATCTGTCCTAGAGCTTTCTTTGTGGGAAGGTCTGCAATTAATTTTTCAGATTTGTTTAGTAGTCACATTAACTATTTCTCCTAGTGACAGGTTTAGTGAGTTTTATTTTGCCATATGTGTCACAAGCTTAGAAATCGTACCTCTAAGGATGAGTGTAAAAAATAAAGTACTAATTGAAAAGCTGACGATGGTAAATAATTTTGGCTGTCGTAAGGACACTGTCTCATAAATGGAAGAAGGTCAAGTTTGGTGCAGATCATGGCTCTCTAAACTTTCTTAAGCATCAAGTCTTTTTTTCCTCACCACAACTCAGTTATAACTATATACAGCTGTACTAGTCAGGGTTTTCCAGAACTTGAAGCAATAGTATGTATATATATGTGTGTGTGTGTGTGTATATATATATACACACATACACACACACCCCTCCTGTTTATATATAAACATGTATATAAAAACAAAAATTTTTTTATTGAAATATAAATATATAAAATAATCTATTTATATATATATTTATCTTTATATTTATACAGGCATACCTAGGAAATATTTGTTTCCAGACAACTGCAACAAAGCCAGTCACACATTTATTTGATTTCCCAGTGCATACAGAAGTTATGTTTACACTATACTATAGTCTATTAAGTGTGCAATAGCATTATGTCTAAAAACACCAATCTATATACCTTAGTTAAAAAGTTATGTTTACACTATACTATAGTCTATTAAGTGTGCAATAGCATTATGTCTAAAAAAACCAATCTACATACCTTAGTTAAAAAAATGCTAACCATAATCTGAGCCTTCAGCAAGTCATAATCTTTTTGCAACAGTAGCATCAAAAACCACTGATCACAGATCACCACAACTATAATAATAATGAAAAAGTTTGAAATTTTGTGAGAATTACCAAAATGTGACACAGAGATACAAAGTGATCAGATGGTGTTGGAAAAGTAGCCCCAATAAACTTGCTGTGCAAGGTCGCCACAAACTCAATTTGTAAAAACTCTAATATCTGCAAAATGCAATCAAGCAAAGCACCGTAAAATGAGGTATACCTGTACATATTCATTATATTTATTATATAAATTATAATTTATATATAAGGAAGTGGTTTACATCATTATGGAGGTAGATAAATCCCAAGATCAGCAGGGTAATTCAGTAACCTGGAGACCCAGGCAAACCCATGGTTTAGTTCCAGTCTGATTCCAAAGGTCAGAGAACACAGAGAGCTGAAGGTGTAGTTCCAGTCCGAAGGCTGGTATGCTCAAGACCCAGGAAAGAAAATGTTTCAGTCTGGGTCAGAAGGCAGGAAAAAGCCAATGCTCCCCTTTTGAAGGCCATCAGACAGGAAGAACTCTCTCTTACTTGGGGGATGGTCAGCCTTTTGTTCTATGAAGGCCTTCAAGTGATGGTCTGAGGCTCACCCACATTAGAGAGAGCGTCTGCTTTACTCAGTCTACCGATTTAAAAGCTTAATCTCATCCAAAAACACCCTCACAGAAACACCCAGAACAATGTCTGAACAAATATCTGGGACGCTGTGGCCTAGTCAAATTGACACATAAAATTAACCATTACAGTAGCTTACTATAATCTCCATTTTAGCTCTATGGGTCTTATAGTGAGAAGTGAGAAGAAATACCTCCAAATTTCTGAAATGGATTCTTTGTCACTATTATTGTGGTTATTACTGTGGTATTATTCTTCTTCTCAGAGTTTTCAAAACTATTTTAATGGGGTATACATGCCATGTAGTACTACTTGATTCCAAATTCAACCAGATGCCTGAGTTGGCATTTAACAAATACTTTTAACAACTGTTTCAAAATGCATTCTCATGTAAAAGGTAAGTGTTGGAAGTAGTAAACATTTATAATATTGGCCTTCTTAATAGTATATCAACTACACTTTAGTTTTTAAATTTTGTGTCTTTAATCCAAACTGTCAAAAGAGTGTAAAGTGACTCATTTGTTGAGTAAAAAGGGTTTTATTACAATGGATATAGAAGAGAATATCTTGGGGTACCTTGTAATTGCAATTTTGAGCATTTCTGCAATTGAACAAAAATATTTTCATTTCGTTTGAATCATAATCACTTTATTTGTAAGCATTCTGACCAAGGAAATAGTAATAAATCAGAATCATTTTACTTAAGAATTTTGACAAAAGAAGTAGTAAACAGCCAGTGTGCAGACCTATAAGATTACTTCTACAAAATGGCTCTTGAGCAAATGCTTTTGTTGCAATTCAGAGGATCCTTGGTACTTTAAACAGGTATTTGGTAAACACTTCACCACCTAAGAAGGTCTTAAAGCAGCCCAGCATATCTATACCATAGCCTCCTAAACTCAGTCAATTCTCTATCTTTCAGTAAAGAAAAAGGAAAAAGTCAGATAGGACATTACCTAAGTAAATAGCCTTGGATAGTAAGTACTCATAAGACCTGAGGAAAAGTAATAGCAGATACCCAAGTGTCAGATTTAAACACGTTTCTTAGCTAGAAGGTCTTTAGTTACTTCCATTTCTGATAGTATATGGCCCTTCATCTCATGGTAATCCTGCAAGAAAATCACTTGAGTATCTAGAAGGAAAGATATTGACCAAAGTTAGGTAAAAGATACTGTAAGCATAAATTATAAATTACCAGAGACCCTGTGTTTTTTCTCCTTTAAAGAAAATGCCATAATATTTGTGAACTACTTTGATTATAAGGATTTTTGTAAGCAGTGACCTCATTTCCCCTTATAAACCAGATACCTGGATAAAAATCTCAGAAACAGGGAAATCATGTATTTTTAGAAGAAATTACTACTATATTTATTTTCATGGATCTTTGAGGTCACCAAAGAGGAGAGAAGATTCCGATACAGATGTCAAGGTATTGGTGTTAATGGACAGGAAGGAGACAGTGTCCCACTATTTTCCCAAGTCAGACTCTTAGATGGTGCTATAACACAGTGGACCTCAACCTTTGGTGTGTGTAAAGGTAACCTCAGAACTCTGTTGGGGTGTTGCTGATGTATGCATTGGACAGAGCAGGCAGACTAAACGGTAATTTGTATCTCTTTCTTCTGCCACTCTTCCCCATGACAACCACAATCATTGTGGACTCCCAAATGTACACATTCACAAACACCCAACATACCCAGACATGCTTCTTGGTCCAAAGATTTGGAGCCAAGTCCCAAATAGAGTTCTGTAGCTTTGGGATTCCCTTGCTGTGAAGGGGCAGTGTGAAGTCAATGTGCAAGCCAGTGGTTGCTTATCTATAGAATATATTACTGTTTTAAGGCTTCTTGCGCATGGCCGACTTATGTAACACATACAGATCTCTCTGTATAGAGGTGTTCTTATCATCATTATAATCATAAAAGATTATGTCATCCTCCTGATTAAAATCACTCATTTATTTCCATTATTTTAGGTTAACTTAAGTCATTTCATGCTGAGAGCAAAGAACTTTGCCTTTGTTCTTCGGACTTTCACGTGTGGTCTTTTCTGTGGCAATTTAATCTCCCTTTACGCTTACAGCATGGTCTGTCACTGTCTATAGCTCTTCAAACGTAAAGCATCTTAAAGCACAATTTTTATTTCTGCACATCTTATATATATATATCACCTGTTGTGCTTAAAATGCACAACAGGTGTATTTTATTTTTGTAAAGATAATACAGCTACATAGTAAATATCAACTAGAATTGGGGATCTTATCCAGGAATATAATATCTTCCCATCTTATCCCTTAAGAGGCAACCTCTTTTGTTCTTATTTATTTTTAGTTCTTCTGGCAGGTACCCCTATAATTCAGTCATGTGCTATCACTTCTATTTCTTGATTTTCTCAATTTTGGATCATATTTATCACCCTCATGATGTGATAAAAGATTTACCTTCACTGATGCTTTCACTCATCCCACTATTCTCTTCCCAATGTTTAACTTTTATATGTTAGTTTAAATACAGATTTTCAATTGCCATGTCCTTGGGTACTCTAGTTTTAAATGCCCTTTCACCTTTATATATAGAATTGAGGGCCTAAAATTATGCTATAAATTTGTTTGCAAGATATTCATGAAGGGATTTTTAAAAATGTTTAATCACTTTCTCATTTTGGGGAGTAACTGTATATTTACCCTCCTTTATATCAGGTTAAGCATCTATATTTTTTTTTCCAAGAAACATCTATCTTAGAGCTGAGGGCTCCCAGACCTTTCTTGCTCTCCTTTACTAGAATGACTATTTCCTGCATTTCTGGTCTTCAGTTTTCTTGGTTTATTTTCTCCTTTTGTTAGAGAAATCCATCCAGTAACTTTAAAAAAAAAAAAAGGTTAATTGAAGGTAAACTATCTAAATTCCTGAAGTCTGAATATGTTGTTCTCCTGCCCTTCCACCTGATTGATAATTTAGTGGTGTATAGAACTTTACACAGATAATCCATTATCCCCCAAAACAATAAAACTCCATTGTTTATCGTGCTACGGTGTTCTGAGTTGCTGATGGAAAGTCTGATATCAGTCTGTTTTTCATTCCTTTGTTTCTTGATTATTATTATTCTTGATTGTTATTTGTTTCTTGCCCCATGTTGGAAGGATTTATAATCTCTTTATTGCTGCTTTGGTGAAATTCAAGATCATATATGTTCATTTGTGGTTGTTTTCATTCATTGTGCTAAATGGGCATTTGGTGAGACTTTTCAATGTAAAGACAATGTCATACCTTTCTTCAGTTCAAGGAAATAGTTTTGTAATATTTCCTTGGTAATCTCTTCCTAATTTTTTTAACTACACCTGTTCCTTTTATACTCCCAATCTACACATCCTTTTGTTCGATATGACGGGAACATGACTTTTCAGAAAAAAAGAACATTACCCAGATGCATTAACTCCTCCTAAAGACACTTAGGTTTTTCAAGCTAAAATTCATTTAAAAAGGACATTCTAGTTGTTTTGGGGGTGGTGTGTTTGTTTTGCCAGAGAGCAAATATTGATCATGCATACCTTCAACATTAGGGTGAGACAAGGGTTATCGGAGCTGATGGTTATAGTTGTCTTCCTCACTACTTTTTTGTTCAGAAAAAATTCTCACTCACGCTTTCTGCTACACTTGCTGACTCTTGGCCTTGGTGCACCATGACATGGCAAAGAAAGCCCAACTCCCCTCCATCCAGAAGAATCCCCCTCAAAATCGCAACTTGTCTCATCTGCCATCCAGGACCAACTGATTTCCATTTTTACAGCAATTTGTTGATAATTCTCACTAGTTTATATTTGGTGCTATTAAGTTATTACATTTTTTAGCCTTTAATATTTGTTTCAATGAGACTTTAACATGGAGAAAAAGAAATATGTATGCCCTATTTATTAGCACAAATTAGTTATTTTCTAATACCTCTAACAGTCATTTTTCTAAGTTAGTGGGAAGAAACTTTTAAAATTTTTATTGTAGAAGTCAGACTGCATTTAAAATTAATAATAGAATCAAACATTTATCAAATTTCTAAAAGGTGCTTACAAATCTAAACGTATAAGACAAGTAATAGTTTTTAGAAACAAATACAGAGGAGAATACTTATAATATTGATGTAATTAAATAGTTCTTAATCTAAATATTAAAAGTGCCAATCAAAAAAAACCCCACAGACCAGAGGGCAGACAGCAGAAGCAAGAAGAACTACAATCTTGCAGCCTGTGGAACAAAAACCACATTTACAGAAAGACAGAAAAGATGAAAAGGCAGAGGGCTGTATACCAGATGAAGGAACAAGATAAAACCCCAGAAAAACAACTAAATGAAGAGGATATAGGCAACCTTCCAGAAAAGGAATTCAGAATAATAAGAGTGAAGATGATCCAGGACCTTGGAAAAATAATGGAGGCAAAGATCGAGAAGATGCAAGAAATGTTTAACGAACACCTAGAAGAATTAAAGAACAAAGAAACAGAGATGAACAATACAATAACTGAAATGAAAACTACACTAGAAGGAATCAATAGCAGAATATCCAAGGCAGAAGAACGGATAAGTGACCTGGAAGACAGAATGGTGGAATTCACTGCTGCGGAACAGAATAAACAAAAAAGAATGTAAAGAAATGAAGGCAGCCTAAGAGACCTCTGGGACAACATTAAACACAACAACATTTGCACTATAGGGGTCCCAGAAGGAGAAGAGAGAGAGAAGGGACCAGAGAAAATATTTGAAGAGATTATAGTCGAAAACTTCCCTAACATGGGAAAGGAAATAGCCACCCAAGTCCAGGAAGCGCAGAGAGTCCCATACAGGATAAACCCAAGGAGAAACACACCGAGACACATAGTAATCAAACTGGCAAAAATTAAAGACAAAGAAAAATTATTGAAAGTAGCAAGGGAAAAATGACAAATAATATACAAGGGAACTCCCATAAGGTTAACAGCTGATTTCTCAGCAGAAACTCTACAAGCCAGAAGGGAGTGGAATGATAAAGTGATGAAAGGGAAGAACCTACAACCAAGATTAGTCTACCCAGCAAGGATCTCATTCAGATTCAAAGGAGAAATCAAAAGCTTTACAGACAAGCAAAAGCTAAGAGAATTCAGCACCACCAGATCAGCTCTACAACAAATGCTAAAGGACCATTTCTAAGCAGAAAACACAAGAGAAGAAAAGGACCTACAAAAACAAACCCAAAACAGTCAGGAAAATGGTCATAGGAACATACATATCGATAATTACCTTAAACGTGAATGGATTAAATGCTCCAACCAAAAGACACAGGCTTGCTGAATGGATACAAAAACAAGATCCATATATATGCTGTCTACAAGAGACCCACTTCCGATCTAAGGACACATACAGACTGAAAGTGAGGGGATGGAAAAAGAGAGTCCATGCAAATGCAAATCAAAAGAAAGCTGGAGTAGCAATACTCATATCAGATAAAACAGACTTTAAAATAAAGAATGTTACAAGAGACAAGGAAGGACATTACATAATGATCAAGGGATCAATCCAAGAAGAAGATATAACAATTATAAATATATATGCACCCAACATAGGACCACCTCAATACATAATGCAACTGCTAACAGCTATAAAAGAGGAAATCGACAGTAACACAATCATAGTGGGGGACTTTAACACCTCACTTACACCAATGGACAAATCATCCAAAATGAAAATAAATAAGGAAACAGAAGCTTTAAATGACACAATAGACCAGACAGATTTAATTGATATTTATAGGGCATTCCATCCAAAAACAGCAGATTACACTTCCTTCTCAAGTGCTCACAGAACATTCTCCAGGATAGATCACATCTTGGGTCACAAATCAAGCCTCAGTAAATTTAAGAAAATTGAAATCATATCAAGCATCTTTTCTGACCACAACACTATGAGGTTAGAAATGAATTACAGAGAAAAAAACGTAAAAAACACAAACACATGGAGGCTAAACAATACGTTACTAAATAACCAAGAGATCACTGAAGAAATCAAAGAGGAAATCAAAAAATACCTAGAGACAAATGACAATGAATACACAACGATCGAAAACCTATGGAATGCAGCAAAAGCAGTTCTAAGAGGGAAGTTTATAGCTATACAAGCCTACCTCAAGAAACAAGAAAAATATCTAATAAACAATCTAACCTTACACCTAAAGGAACTAGAGAAAGAAGAACAGACAAAACCCAAAGTTAGCAGAAGGAAAGAAATCATAAAGATCAGAGCAGAAAAATATGAAATAGAAACAAAGAAAACAATAGCAACGATCAATGAAATTAAAAGCTGGTTCTTTGAGAAGATAAACAAAATTGATAAACCTTTAGCTAGACTCATCAAGAAAAAGAGGGAGAGGACTCAAATCAATAAAATGAAAAATGAAAAAGGAGAAGTTACAACAGACACTGCAGAAATACAAAGCATCCTAAAAGACTACTACAAGCAACTCTTTGCCAACAAAATGGAAAACCTGGAAGAAATGGACAAATTCTTAGAAAGGTATAACCTTCCAAGACTGAACCAGGAAGAAATAGAAAACATGAACAGACCAATCACAAGTAATGAAATTGAAACTGTGATTAAAAATCTTCCAACAAACAAATGTCCAGGACCAGATGGCTTCACAGGTGAATTCTATCAAACATTTAGAGAAGAGCTAACACCCATCCTTCTCAAACTCTTCCAAAACATTGCAGAGGAAGGAACACTCCCAAACTCATTCTACAAGGCCACCATCGTCCTGAAACCAAAACCAGACAAAGATACTACAAAAAAGAAAATTACAGACCAATGTCATTGATGAATATAGATGCAAATATCCTCAACAAAATACTAGCAAACAGAATCCAACAACACATTAAAAGGATCATACACCATGATCAAGTGGGATTTATCCCAGGAATGCAAGGATTCTTCAATATACACAAATCAATCAATGTGATACACCACATTAACAAATTGAAGAATAAAAACCACATGATCATCTCAATAGAGGCAGAAAAGGCTTTTAACAAAATTCAATACCCAATTATGATAAAAACTCTCCAGAAAGTGGGCATAGAGGGCACCTACCTCAACATAATAAAGGCCATATATGACAAACCCACAGCAAACATCATTCTCAATGGTGAAAATCTGAAAGCATTTCCTCTAAGATCAGGAAAAAGACAAGGATGTCCTTTCTCACCACTATTATTCAACATAGTTTTGGAAGTCCTAGCCACGGCAATAGGAGGAGAAAAAGAAATAAAAGGAATCCAAATTGGAAAAGAAGTAAATCTGTCACTGTTTGCAGATGACATGATACTATACATAGAGAATAGTAAAAATGCCACCAGAAAACTACTAGAGCTAATCAATGAATTTGGTAAAGTAGCAGGATACAAAATTAATGCACAGAAATCTCTGGCATTCCTATACACTAAGGATGAAAAATCTGAAAGACAAATGAAGGAAACACTCCCATTTACCACTGCAACAAAAAGAATAAAATACCTAGGAAAAAACCTACCTAGGGGGACAAAAGACCTGTTTGCAGAAAATTATAAGACACTGATGAAAGGAATTAAAGGTGATGCCAACAGATGGAAAGATATACCATGTTCTTGGATTGGAACAATCAATATTGTGAAAATGACTATACTACCCAAAGCAATCTACAGATTCAGTGCAATTCCTATCAAATTACCAGTGGCATTTTTTATGGAACTAGAACAAAAAATCTTAAAATTTGTATGGAGACACAAAAGACCCTGAATTGCCAAAGCAGTCTTGAGGGAAAAAAACGGAGCTGGAGGAATTAGACTCCCTGACTTCAGACTATACTACAAACTACAGTAATCAAGACAATATGGTACTGGCACAAAAACAGAAACATAGATCAATGGATCAAGATAGAAAGCCCAGAGATAAACCCACACACCTATGGTCAACTAATCTATGAAAAAGGGGGCAAGGATATACTATGGAGAAAAGACAGTCTCTTCAGTAAGTGGTGCTGGGAAAAGTGGACAACTACATGTAAAAGAATGAAATTAGAACACTCCCTAACACCATACACAAAAATAAACTCAAAATGGATTCGAGACCTAAATTTAAGACCGGACACTATAGAACTCTTAGAGGAGAACATAGGACGAACACTCCTTGACATAAATAACAGCAAGATCTTTTTTGATCCACCTCCTAGAGTAATGGAAATAAAAACAAAAATAAACAAACGTGACCTAATGAAACTTAAAAGCTTTTGCACAGCAAAGGAAACCATAAACAAGACGAAAAGACAACCCTCAGAATGGGAGAAAATATTTGAAATGAATCAACGGACAAAGGATTCATCTTCAAAATATATAAACAGCTCATGCACCTCAATATTAAAGAAACAAACAACCCAATCCAAAGATGGGCAGAAGACATAAATAGATATTTCTCCAAAGCAGACATACAGATGGCCAAGAGGCACATGAAAAGCTGCTCAACATCACTAATTATTAGAGAAATGCAAATCAAAACTACAATGAGGTATCACCACACACCAGTTAGAATGGGCATTATCTGAAAATCTACAAACAACAAATGCTGGAGAGGGTGTGGAGAAAAGGGAACCCTTTGGCACTGTTGGTGGGAATGTAAACTGATACAGCCACTATGGAGAGCAGTATGGAGGTTCCTTAAAAAACTAAAAATAGAATTACCACATGATCCAGCAATCCCATTACTGGGCATATAACCTAAGAAAACCATAATTCAAAAAGACCCATGCACCCCAATGTTCATTGCAGCACTATTTACAATAGCCAGGTCATGGAAGGAATCTAAATGCCCATCAACAGATGAATGGATGAAGAAGATGTTGTACATATATACAATGGAATATTACTCAGCCATAAAAAGGAACGAAATTGAGTTTTTGTTGAGATGTGGATGGATCTAGAGACTGTCATACAGAGTGAAGTAAGTCAGAAAGAGAAAAACAAATATCGTATATTAACGCATGTATGAGGAACCTAGAAAAATGGTACAGATGAACCGTTTTGCAGGGCAGAAGTTGAGACAAAGATGTAGAGAACAAACGTATGGACACCAAGGGGGGAAGCGGTGGGGGGGTGGGAATGGTGGTGTGCTGAATTGGGCGATTGGGATCGACATGTATACACTGATGTGTATAAAGTTTATGACTAATAAGAACCTTCTGCATAAAAAAATAAAAAAATTAAAAAAAAACTAATACTAAACTTTCTTTGGGTTATTTGTATGGAAATATGTTAATATAAATGTTTCAGACATTACATGAAATTCCTAAAAATCTTATATGTTGTGGTATAGTAAGTCATAATTCTAGTTATTTCTCTAAAATGTATATCTCTGAAAAAACTAAATTTCCTTGTCAATTGCATTATTATGAAATTTCATCAAATCGTTAACCGTGGTCATTTTTAAGTCTTTTATCATTTACAGACAGTTCGGGGTGTACTCTGATGCTTTTGCAAAAATGTTCCTATAAAAGGGTTTCATCTTCAAGGAATTCATGGAAAAGACTCTGACAAGTACAGGTTTCTGGTAACTGACCATAATGCTGAACTGAACGAATAAGCATTTTCAGAACTCTAATGGAAAACTGATGAGTTCATAAAAGTGCTAACAAAAGATCAAGATTAAAAAAAATTAATTACATGGGACTGAGTGAACTGATGAGGATGCTTATAATTTTTGTGACTTTCTGTTTGAATTAAAAAAAAATGTTCTGTAAATTTATGTATAAAGAACTTAATGTAAAACAATGCCACTCTTCTCACATATTTTCTCTTGTTTTGGAAAATATAGATATTTTCTGTTGAAAACATGATTTATGCTGAAAAAAAAACCAAAACCCACAACCTATATCAGTTTTATTTTTGAAATTTAGAAATGTTGTTAATCAGGACACTTTTAAGACAGTTGAAAGGCAACCATGGGATAAAAATAATTAGAGTGCATATAGATTATTTAAAGAACTATAAATCATTAAAAGAAAAAGATAAATGGACAAAAGACTTGAAAATACTCTTTACAAAAGAGCATATCCAAACGATGATAATGGCAATGACAATGAAGAACTAGGACTGGGAGTTGGGAGAGGGAGGGGGAGAAGAGAAGAGAAGGAAAGAGGTTATCAATTCATTGGTTGCTAGAAAATGCAAATTAAATGAGATACGTTACTCTCTTACTGAAGTAGCTAAAATGAGACAAACACGCAAACAAGTCTTGATGAGGACGTGGAGCAAAGGGAAAGAACAGTCTGTGCTGGTGAGAGAATAAGTTGTAAATCACTTTAGACAAGTGTGGCAGAATCTACTATATCTAAATATAGACATACTGACTGTATGACCCAGCAATTCCATTCTGTTTATTTATTTATTTATTGGTATAGTGTTCATGGAAGCAATATTCTTAATAGCCTTAACCTGAAACTATTCAAATAATTCACATCCTTAATTATAGAAAGCACAAGAAAAAATTATGGTATATGCACATGATACATGCAGCATAACACTAAAAAAAAAAAAAAAAAAAAAAGAATCCTGACACAAAGAGTACAGGCTATGTGATTCCATGAACATATACCTTATATAAACTGTGAAAAGTACAATAATAAGCAAAATTCATTTATGTTCTTAGACAAATAGTATATTTGGGGGGAAATGGGTCTCCTCTGAGGACTGGTAATATTCTGTTTCTTGATCTGGGTACTAGCTCCACAAATGCGTTCAGTTTGTGAAATGTATTGATATTATGTGTACATTGTCTGCATGTTTATGATGCTTCAGTAAAATGTTACAAAAACAATGTCAGTGAGGGATGAGAAGAGGAGGAGAGGGCTGAGGATGAAGTAAATTTGATTGTATATTGATAATTGTTGAACTGTATGATGGGTACATAAGACTTCACTCTGCTATTCTCCCCACTTTTATAATTTTGAAATTTTCCCTAATAAAAAAGTAAAATTAAAAACATATAGTAAAAAGTTTTTTAAAAAAGAACAGAACTCTTTCTTACCAGCAGATACGTCTGGAATTTAACACCGTCACAAAATAACTTCTGGAAAAGCTAACATATTTAATCATGATGTTTACTGATATACAAGTCCCTAAAACAACGCATGGCACAAAGTAGTTAACTCAGTAATACTTGCTGGATGAAATAATGATTAAATCTGGAAGACAACATGGTTGAGATAATTACATTGTAGCAATAAGGCAGTAAAAAAGTCTCAAACCCTATATTAGGAGATTTTGTTTGTGGTGTGTTAGTGCAGAAAAGATAAAATCTGCCTTTTATGTACTCTGGCTCTACATTCTTCCCCATAGGATTAGAAATCTAAGTCACTTCCTTTGTAAAAGTAAGCTCCTTGTTATTAGGTAACAATGTCTGTCCTCTCTGTGGAGAAAATGCTTC
The DNA here is from genome assembly GCF_964270905.1 of Leucopleurus acutus. Classification (NCBI taxonomy): domain Eukaryota; kingdom Metazoa; phylum Chordata; class Mammalia; order Artiodactyla; family Delphinidae; genus Leucopleurus; species Leucopleurus acutus. The sequence goes on from NC_139149.1 coordinate 29,432,923, forward strand.
AGCTTTACAATCCTATCAAGCTACTCATTTCTTTGTACTTTCTTCCATCTGAAACATGAGCTCTTTCACTCCAGGTAGCCAGTATTATTTTTACAGAAAAATTCTATGAGTTTCCAGTTCCAAGGGATGAAAGCAAATTTGAATTTTCACAGTATCTGCTTTTTAATAATGACAGAAAAATCTTTTGGAAAATTTACTTTATTCTATGCAAAACCAATTTTGGTTAAATATATAACTTTTCAGATTTTCTGTTTCTCACAAAACAACACTCAATAAACTCATCTCTTTTAAAATGATAATAGCAAATCTCTCTAGAAAATATTTGTATATAGTTTATTTATACTTCAGTTGATCCTGAGACTTAGAACTATGGTTAAAAGTTCAAGTTCATTTCACATAATTATAAAGATCTATAAAGTACTGTGGTATTGTTTAGTTTCACTTCCTATATTATGTGTCTGTATTCATGTCCCTCATAAATGTGAGTAAAATACCTTTAGATTACGATTATCATGCAAATAATAATAGACTTAAAAGATAATATATATAAATGCTATTATAAACTTCTCAAAGTTTCAAGTTTATGTATTTAAGATATTCTGGACATAACCTATTTGGTACTTATTTAACACTGACATAAATAACTACCTAGCCAAACAGTGGATTTGGACCCAAACTTAAAGTGGGCTCCACTCCAAATCAGATATGGTGTCTCATTATCGAAAATGAAATCCTAAGCTGTAAAATACCTTTAAGTGGTTTTAAAATAAGAATAAAATATACTCAGAATATTAAAAATTGCTTTGAAATAAATATCTGAAGTTTGAAAATTTATTCTTTCAAAGAGCCTGCTTCCATTCACACTTACATCCTTCCAACAAATAAGTTTATTTGATAAAGACTCCAGAAGGATGTCCATTTGGACATGTTTTCAAGCAACATTCTATATTGACTGCAGGCCATTTGGCCGACAGTAATTAGTGGTTGAGTTTTACCACCTACCTTCAATGCCATCTGTTTTACAATAGAAGTGCTTAATTTAGAGTGTAGATTTCGCAAACCTTATAAAACAGGAAATATGAGACCATGATTAAAGAAAGAATGACTGGGTTCCAAATTCTCTCTATTTCTAGTCCCATCTCCCTCCAATCCATTCTCCACACTGAAATAGAGTGAACATTCTAAAATATAAATTTGATTAAATTACAATCCTACTTAAAAACCCTTCAATGACTCCCTATCTTTCTTAGGATTAAGTCAATAATCATTTCATAAGCCTTTATCCTCTGTCTTCTGAATACTCCTTCCGTATCATTTTTGAGGACTGCCCCTCTCACTTTCTACTATGGTTTTTCCTATGTTCATGCTCTTTTTTGTCTTCAGTGTATTGTCTTCTTTACCTGATATTTCCCCACTCAACTCTACCAAAGTGTAGACTCTCAAATTCCAATTTACTCTTCCTGTAAGACTTCCCTGGAGTCTAAGTTAATATTCCTTCCTATAGGCTTCCATAGCACAAATGTTAATAGTAATTATTGAACTTCTCTCTGTGTTGCAATTGCCTATTTACTTGTCCATCTCCACCATTTTTCCAGAAACTTCCTTTTGAGAGTATGGATTACCTTTCATTTGCAATTACGTACAAAGTATTTAACATCATATCTAGCTTATAATAAGTTCTTAACAAATATTTGTTGAGATAACTAATGAATAAATCAAGAGAAACAAAGTTATTCAGTTTCAGTCCTGAAAACATAAGTCATAAACAGTACAAACGTAGTCCTTTGTTATTGTAAATGTTCATCATCCTGAAGGCTTACACTCCAGGTAAAACATGCTTCTTCAACTTAAACTTGTAACATCCAGGTCTCCAGTTCTTAAAATTTACACAGTAGCCTTTTCAATGTAATTCTCCCTCCATATTGAATTTGTTATTAAGGGACTCATACGGACAACTGAGTTTTTCTCAAAAGTCTCCCTAAAGAGATAGAAACAAAGAATATTTGACCAGCCACAGTTAAATTTAAGAAAGATGAATGACTCATCAATTTCTCTGGCTTGTTTTGTTTTCCTCTTCCAAGTCACATGAATTGTTTGCCACCTGAGTATTTGTCATTTTTTTCAATGTTTGCTTATGTCAAATACAACTTGGATCTCTGACCAATGAATAATTTATGGCTGGGGACTCTTTTTAGATGGAAAAACTCCCTTCTGTGTACAGCTAGCTGCGCCAATTATAATAAGTAGCCAATTCTGAACAAAAACAACCACCTTAAAGTTCCTGTCATAGCTAAACAGAAAATAGCTTATGCATCAATGGAGGGCATTAGAGCATCAATAAATTGAATTTGTTGCAGGGAAAAAATTGTCTGTGTAACTGCTATTCAAAGTTCCTCTCCCTGACAGGATCCAATTGTGTCAAGAAACTAAGTAAATATGCTTAAATTCAAAGACTCAAAGAAAACTGAAAAAGGCTATAGAAATTATCCAGCCAGACTTCTGTATGGAATAAGGCTCATTTGGGCTTAGAATACTTCCGAGAATCTAAACAACTCTGTCCATAACCTGTAGTGACTATGCTGTTTCATTAATGGTCAAGACTGTATCCCTGTCTAGATGCAAGGCAAATTTGTACTCAGAAAATAAAATTCTGTTTAAAAAAAATCAATCAAGGCCAGTCTACCTGACTTAAGGTACTTTAAATACAGTATTCTTCAACTTCCTTGATACCTGATTCTTTTTCCTTTTTTCCTTACTGTCATAAAGAGTATGAATGCATTTCTGACGTTTGACTGCTGACAGCTCTCAAGCTCCACCCCTCCCTCTTCGGCTTCAGCTCCACATCTGGGTAAGGTGGTAAGAAAGCCTGGGTGCTTTCCTTGGCTGCCAGCGGTAAGTTCAAACCACACAAGCCCCTGCTTGTGACAGAACCCTCAACGCTAGCCCCACTACTCTACCACTATAAAAACCTGAGTTACTCCCGTCTCCCAGTTCTTTGAAGCTATTACAGACCTGCTTCAGAAGCCTGCCCTGCTCTCCTTCAGAAAGCCTCCTAATGTGAGTAATAAACTTTTTCATACCATCTTGGAGTATGAAAATTACATGTGACTACATGAGTCTCAACATCCACATAAACTTTTGAGTGTTCACAGAATCTCACATACGGCGTATAACTGGAAGTCAAAGTATTAATGCACAAGAAGGCTGTGAATCTACAGAATATATTTCAAATAGGAGTGAGAAAGAAGCAGAATAAAATTATTAACAACAAAAACCAAAGATCAAAACAGGTTAAACTCACTTTAGAAATAAAATGTGTCACACATATCCAAGAACAAATAGATCTATGTTATTTCATTACAAATAATCTGGATAACCGTCGGGACTGTATAATCTGCAGAGAGTGTCAATCAGTTTACAAGGCCAAAGTAGAAGGTAAATAAAAAGAACTGAAACAGGTAGGAATTGTTCTATGTTCCAAATTTATTTTACATGGTGACAAGATATTAAAACAAAGGTATATCTCAGCATGGGAAAGACACATTCCTGGAAAGTAATTTATAAAACAGTATAGCATTCTATTCTAACATTTTCTCAATGTTAGATTGATTCCCAATATAAAACAGAAGATACATTCTATATAAGAAAAAAAATCATTAACCCACTTATTTAAAAGTTGTTTTGTTTTTTTTGTTTTGTTTTGTTTTTGTGGTACGCGGACCTCTCACTGTTGTGGCCTCTCCCGTTGCGGAGCACAGGCTCCGGACGCGCAGGCTCAGGCGCCATGGCTCACGGGCCCAGCCGCTCCGCGGCATGTGGGATCTTCCCAGACCAGGGCACGAACCCGTGTCCCCTGCATCGGCAGGCGGACTCTCAACCACTGCACCACCAGGGAAGCCCTAAAAGTTGTTTTCAAATAACTCATTCAAGATGGAGAAATTAATATCTTTCTCAAGCTTAATAACATTTTTTAAAGTTAATTCTATTAAGGTATAACTTACATATAATAAAATGCACACAAGTGAACAGTTTGATGAGTCTTAACAGATGTTTATAGCCATGCAACCACTGTAACAATTAAGATATAAAATATTTACAACATTCAGAAAGTATTCTCATGTCCCTTTGCAGTCAATTTATCTCTAAACTTCTTCCCAGAGAATCACAGATCTTATTTCTATCACCCTAGAATTAGTTTTACCTGTTCCCGAAATTCACATAGATGGAATTATACTGCATGTGTGCATTTGTGCATGATTTCTTTTATTCCGCATGTTTTTGAGATTCATACACTTTGTTTCATTATTTTCACTGCTGTGCATTATTCCATTAGTAATAATACACAACAATTTGTTCATTCATTCACCTCTGGTGGACATTTGGGTTGTACCAAGTTTTTGGCTCTTATAAAGATACTCTGAACATTCACGTGCAAGTTTTTAATTGCAAGGCGATAAAGTTTTTTCCTATCTTTTCTTCTGACAGTTTTATAGCTTTTGCTTTTTACATTTAGGTTGATTATCAATTTTAACTTAATTTTCTCTATGGAGATAGGTAAAAGTCAATAGTCATTATTTTTCCCTTCAGAAATCCATTTTTCGAGCATCATTTAATTTAATTACCCAGGAGTCTTTGTAGAAAAAATGAACATATATATGTGGGTCTATTTATGGACGTTCTATTTTGTTCTACCGATCTTTGTGCTTATCCTTACCCAAATACCATAGAGATTTGATAAGTGAAGCTTTTATAAAATTCTAGAAATCAGCTAGTGTAAATCCTTCAATTTTTTTTTTTCAAAATTCATTTGGTTATTCCACCTTGTTTGCATTTCCAGATACATTTTTAAAACAATTCCAGTTTCTATAAAAATACTTCCTAGGATTTTTAACTCACATGGTGTCAAATCTATAGATCAACGATCAATGTGAAGAGAATGAACATTTAACAATATTAAATCTTCCAATTCATGAAGGTGGTTAACTCTTCTTTAATTTTTCTCAGCAATGTTTTGTAGTTTTCAGTGAGGATACATTAAACAATTTTTCTTAAATTTTATTCTGAAATATTTCTTTTGCATGCTTTCGTAAGTGAAAACTATTAAATTTACTTAATAATTATTGTAGGTTCTTTGCAGATTGCTTCAGATTTTCTACATAAACAATCATGCCATCTACAGACAGCAACAGTCATTTTTCTTCTTCTCCAATTATTATATATTTTATTTCTTATTATTACCTTATTCTGTTACTCATGACCAACATCAAAACTTTGAATAGAAGAGGTAGAGAGTAGGCATCTTTGACTTCTTTCAAAACTTAGGGAGAAAGCATTCATATTAATCATTAAATATAATGTAAGCAATACTTTTTTCATATATATGTGCTTTATCAGATTGAGGAAATTCCACACTATTCCTAGTCTGCTGCAAGTTTTTGTCATGGATGGGATTGAGTCTTGTCAAAACCTTTCTCTGCAATCAGTGAGTTGATCACAGAATTTGTCTCCTTCATTCTGTTAATGTGAGGAATTGAGTTGACTGATTTTTGAATGCTGAAACCACTTCACTTTCTTTGGACTACCTCCTCCTCTTGCTAATGATATATTATCCTCTTTTATACTGCTGTCCTAAAATTTTATTGAGGATTTTTGCACCTATGTTGATAAGGGATATATATAAATTTTATTAATGATTTCAAGAAGTGAGTTGTTGGCATGGACAAATTTCTCTAATGTTTGGTTTTTAGTGGATAATTGGGTCTTCTATTTTTAGCTTGTAAAAACATTTTTCCCCTCCAAGGACTCCCTTAGAAGTATACCATAAAAAATTTTTAATATGTTACATTTTCAACATCCTGTATCTCAAAACTTTCATTTGTGTGCTTGTAATTTCTTCTTTGATCCATGGGCTATTTAGGAAAGTATAATTTAATGCCCAAATGTTAGGGGATTTTACACTCATTATTTTGTTATCGAATTCTAATTTAACCCATCATGGTCAGAGAACACAAAATGTAGGATTTCTAGCTTCATTTATCTTGAGAGCTATGAAAAGTCCAAGGCGTTTTCTAATATTCTCCACCTTGGCAAGACTCAAACACTAAACTGTGTCTCCTCTGTGGATTTTGTTGAGACTTTTCTTATTCTTAGAGTAAGTCTAAAGTAGATCTTCCTCTAGGACATGGTCATTATGACTAAGGCATTTTTGGTTGTGTTGTCTTAGCTGCATGTTCAGGGTGTTAAGATGATTTCTTCATTCTGACTAAACCAGAGTTCCACCATCTCCCAGCACTGCTTAATTTCTAGTATCTCTGTTTGTTGTCTGCCCCGTAGCAGCCAATTTTTGGCAAGCCTTGCATAATCTCACCTTTTGCATGGGTAGCTCTACCTTTGGTGAAGAATTTGTGGGGATCCTTCTGTTCTGCATACACTTCCCCAGGCAGTCCATTGCTCTCCAATGCTCTGCCCATCAGATTCCAGCCACTTCAGCTGCCCTGAACTCTGATGTCCTCAACTCAGTGGATCTACCATTATCTTCTTGTACTATAGCTACCTGCACTGCACTCAAGGAAGTGTCCCCATGCAGACAGGCAGGGAGAATATGTGTTTCATTTCATGACTTTCCCATTTTTATTACATCACAATCTTACTCTGCCTATTGTCTGATGTTTGAAAACTATTATCTTATATATTTTCCCCAGTTTTATAGTTTTTTTGTTTTGTTTTTTTACGTAAGAAATCTAGACCAGTACTAGTTACTTGATCAGAACCAAAAGTGAAAGCTTGTTTAATTGTGTTTGTTTGTTTTAAATTCTTGGGTCAGCATCTTCCATCAATTCCAGTTTCCTTTAAAATGTATAAAAATGTCAAAGCCAGGTAATTTATTCAGGAGTGGGAGTTTTTTTGTTTAAAAAAAAAAAAGTTGCCCTACTATGAAAATGCAAGAGAAGTAGAAAAGGGGTCTTATGTACTCAGACACCCAGACGTTTAAAGGAAATACAGCCCTGATCAAAAGATAATTTTTATTGCTATGAGAAGAACAAAAGAAAAAGGGAGAAGTTCTGCCTGAAATGTGTCAGCAAGAGTGGAGACCTGACCTTCTAACAATATCCAAGCAGGAAGGGTTATTATGCAAATTGATGTGTCCAGCTGTTGTTCTTTTCTGTGATGGATAAAATAAAAGGAAATAGGCTCAAATTGCAGGATGGGGGACTAAGGTTTGGCAGCTTTACAAATGGCCCTTTACTGACTGACCCAAGGAAAGTGATAACTGATTGCAGGAGGGTATTAAGGAATACTGATTTCAGTATTGATTTATTGTTTCTCCATCCCCAATCAGAACACAAACCAGTTGATGCTACACTGTTAGGATGCTGTGTTTAACTTACTTGCTTTTATACACAGTAAAGAGTACAGAGAAAATTTTATAGATTAAAAAAATTTAGAGTTATATTCTTCTAAAACAAAGAAAGTCATTTTTATCTCCCTGAATTGATTTTTTTAAAGTGCATTAGTTCAATGGTTTCTGATTCATATATAGTACAATCATAATAGTAGAAATAGCTGATGTATATACAGGAATTTAGAGTTTTCAATAACTTTATAATAACCTCTATTATCTCATTTGTCAATAACTTTATAATAACCTCTATTATCTCATTTGTTGTTTCAGATATGCTATTTCCATTTTATAGAACAGGGAACTGGGGTCCATGAAAGGTAGATAACTTGGCCAAGTGAGTAGTGATAGGTCTTGAAATGCTATTTCAATATCAAACACCTCTTGTTCAGCCTACTAATCTTTTCACTGAAGCTTCTAGGGGTCTCTCAATAAAGTGGTGATGTGCAGCTCTAACATTCTTCTGTACAGTAGCAAGGGGCTTAACCAGAAAAGCCAATCGCAGTGCCTGTCATACTCTCAGACTCTTTTAGAAACTCTTCTCAGGAACTCGAAGCTGGAAATAAACTGATAAAATAAGCAAGTTCTGCCAGAAAGTCTAGGAGCTAACATGGCAACCTGGAGTCAAGAGGAAGCAGAAATTATAAATATTCAGAATTAGATATGCAGTAGCAAAAGAATCACTATTAGAGGGTGGAAAGGGCAGATGGCTGTTGAATTTCAAGGGGAAAAAAGAGAAAGAAAGAACAAGTAGATGTACATGTGCATGTAACAGAGCAGGGTCAACATACAACACTAAGAGAATCGGGGATCTTTTGCTCCTTAGGTCCCCCTCACAGTCTCTGATTCCGAATCAGTTCCTGGGAAGAAACCCTCTAGGGGTAGGTTTCTTATGATTCCCCTTCTACCTGAAGGCAGGCTCCACTATACTCCCTTGCCATGTGCGCTTTCTGAAGCTGCATTGTTGAGCCCTTCCTGGCTACCTGGGTATATGTATCTTCCCAATATCTCTACCATCTCCCAGTATTTCCGATTTCTTGAAGATTATTTGTTCCTTGTCAACAAGATACCCGAAATAAACCATATCCCATAGCATTGAGTCCAGCAGCTGATAAAGATTTAATGCTGACAGATCAGAATAGAAATCTTGAGCTTCCCTGGTGGCACAGTGGTTGAGAGTCCACCTGCCGATGCAGGGGATGCGGGTTCGTGTCTCGGTCCGGGAAGATCCCACATGCCGCGGAGCGTCTGGGCCCGTGAGCCATGGCCGCTGAGCCTGCGCATCCGGAGCCTGTGCTCCGCAATGGGAGAGGCCACAACAGTGAGGGGCCCACGTACCACAAAAAAAAAAAAAAAAAAAAAAAGAAATCTCCTAGAAAAATAATTTAAAATAATAACGACACTGAGTTACATCAAGCTGTTTGGTTAGTAGGGTACTCAGAAGCATGCATTGTTGTGAAAGAAATGTATGTATCAGAGATGGGGAAATGAGCAGAGGGCTTTTCCTACACGTCTTGTTTCTTTGAAATCCTAGGGCAATTATTTATGGTCACTCCTGCAAGATGCAGTTTTTATTCTAATCATTTAAGGTACTTTATCTTTTGCATGCCTGGCTACCTATAGTGAAACTCTTTGGAGGTGAAGAATTCTGTATCATTTTCTTTATGTATTGCTTCACAGTACTGAAACCATGTGCTGTCCTGTACTCACAGCAGTACATTTGAAATAGTCACTGACCAAAGAAAAGAGGGTTAACAGTACTGCATGCTTTATATTCCTTGGCATTTAATTTAATATTCATAAAAGCCTTAATAATTATGTGCTATCACACGTGAGTATATGGTGTCTCAGAATGACATAGCTGTTGTTCCACAATTTATACGTCACAGAGTTAAAGTTTGAAACCAGCAACTCTGATTTAGTAGCCTCTGTTGTTTCCACCACCCAGCCCTAAGTCCCATCAGCTCCTCCATTCACTCATACAACAGAAATTTAATTGATGACTGCACCAGGCACTGGAGATAGATTGTGGAACTGCGGATACAGAGTTGAGTAACAGCAACAACAACGATAACAAAACCCCAGACTCCCTACAGTACGGAGCTTCTACTCTAATGAGTCTCTTGAACATTATGGCTCACAGATCGTCCCCAGTCAGTGATCTCTATTCATTTCTTCTCCCTCACCTTGCATATACGAAGTCCAGTGTGCAAGACTATCACTTTTGCATATACAAAATTAAGTATCACGCCCCTTCAGCTTTCTTCATACAGCCACCTGCCACTTACCCATCACAGAGCTCCATGCCCATGGTTAAGAAATAAGCTTCTCTCTGAAGGCAGTGAAGGCATATACATGTCCAAAGGCCGGGTAGGGTAGATACTTTTTTCCACAAGATTCTCTGGCTTTCGATAACAAATTTTATTCTTGCTAGGTCACATTTTGAAATTAATTTTAATTGGCAAAACCTTCTTAGTTATGGTACTGAATTATGTCCACCCAAAAGATATGTTGAAATCCTCTCTCCCAGTACCTCGGAATGTCATCTTCTTTAGAAATAGTGTTGCAGATGTAATTAGTTGAGGTCATACTAGTGTTGGGTGGGCCCCTAACCCAATCTGACTCATGTCATTATAAGAAAAGGGAAATTTGAACACAGAGATTCACAGAGGGAGGACAACTGGAAGAGACACCAGGAGAAGACAGCCATGTGATGGAGGAGGCAGAGGAGGGAGTGATGCCTCTATAAGCCAAGGAACGCCAAGGATGGCTGGTGAACACTAGAAACTGGAAGAAACAAAGAAAGATTCTCCCCTTCAGGTTTCAGAGAGAACATGAGCCTGCTGACATCTAGATTTTAGATGTCTAGCCTCAAAAACTGTGAGACAATGAACGTCTGTTGTTTAAACCGTCCAGTTTGGATAACGGCAGCCCTAAGAAACGATTCCATCTTTCTACCTCTTTCTTTTTTCATTATCCACCCCCTTCTCCTTTACTTCTTTTTTACTCTTTCTTCCTTCCTCCTTCTTCTTCTACTTCTTTGTATTCTGTTCCATCACTTCTCACTCAGCTACTTTTATAGATCCCGATGGCAAGAATCAAAAAGTCACTCTGCCACCATTCCTCCCTACTTGATTTCCCAGGTCTGACATCTTCTTGGTAGCTCCATTGCAGAACCGCTGTCAGAGTTGTTTAATAAAGATCCCCTTTTATTTATGAATGTTAAGCAATGCCTAGAAGGTTCAGAAACTCTCCTCCCAGTCTATAGTACAAAATGCATGAACTGACGGAAAAGTCTTGGAGCAATGCTGCTGCTCCCATTTAAAGATGCTGAAGCATATGTTTCATTGGTCCTCTGGCATCTTTATGCCTCCAGAGACAGGCAATCTACTTCCTTCAGAGTTATTCAGTGCACAGCAAATGACTAGCAAGTCTTAGAACATGTAAATGTGTGGATGCTTCCCAGTACCAGGTAGAAAGGGCATTTTTCCTCAGTCCTCAATGTCACAACTAATTGTGTTTTGCCTCTCACAGAAGCACTGGGTCACTTCACGAAGCAATTTTCTACTCCAGAAAATCACACTACCCTGCTGGCTATGCAAATAATCTAGTATAGAGCATCCTTCCTGAAAACCTTTTCTCAAGGAAATGTTATTTCAAGACGTGATTTTGTGCAATGAAAAAGGAACACTTGTCACTGGTTATTTCCTTCTGTAAACATCTCAGCTGGCAAAGTTTTCTTGGTTACTTTGCCCTTTGTTGTCAGGAACAATAAAGAACAAGAAAAAGGCACAAAACCATTAGCGAGACCTCACTACCTTTTTGTAGGTCAATGTAACTTTATATGCATAATACACATTTTAAAACAGTAATAAATAATATTTTATAGGCTGTTTTGTGTATTTTATTTAGCAAATAATTACAAAGGTTTTTTTTATTGTTCCTAGAAACTGATGTAAGAGGGTCAGAGCTAAAACCAATGTAATCTATTTCCTTATGGAGTTTTCAGTCTAGTGGGGGAAGCAGACACACATCCAGATGACTGCCTCTGTGTACAGGCTGTGTGGGGCAGGCTGGGTGGTACCCTGGAAACTGCACAAGATCTGAAGTCAGATCATCTGGGCTCAAATCTTGGCTCAGCCACTTGCTGAGCCAAGTGGCTTGAGCAAATTAGTTAAACTTGAGCAAATTAGTTAAATTGTCTAAGCCTCAGTTTTCTCATTTGTAACTAGATCCCCCAGTCATGGGGCTATTTTGAAGGCTTTACAAGTTAATGTACATAAAGCCTTAGCACAGTTCTGGATACGCAGGGAGCTCTGAGGAATAGTAAGCTTCTGTTCTACAAGGGGAAAGAGCAGTTGGGCAGAGGGACTGAGTGAATATAGCCCATCGCAATAAGACATTGGTGTGGAGTATTAACTATCTGGAAGCTATTCAACTTTGGCTGTGCTGAGTAGCCTCACCGATCTGTTTAACACTCTCATAGAGACCAACTAGTGACAGCAACCATAAGAGGAGGGAAAAAAACTATAGAACGACTTAAAAAGAGTCAGTGACATTATCACCACCTGCCCTCGCCCCTTCTCCTGAGGTATCAGCAGCTGCTCCAAAGAAAACACTATCTGTGTCACACACAGCAATTACTTGGTTGATTTCTCTGCAAGCAGTTGCTATTTTTCTGTTGACAAGGCACATTGAATTGATCATTTGGTATTACATAATATTCAATTTACTGTCTCATAACACTTTATTTGTTTTATATAAGGAGTTGTGTGCCAGAGGGCTCTGGTGATGTTGAAAATGCATCATTTCAGTCACTCACCTGCACTGCTAATGGTTTTGCTGCCGGCTTTTTAAGCTTGAATTAATTTGGCAACTTAGTGCTCAAGTGAAAAAAGTAGAGAATCTATTCTTGAACATAGGTAAAGCCAGCTGGAGGCTGAGGCGTAAGGAAGAGAATTTGTTTTGTTGGAGGTTGTGACGCAGATGTCAGATTTTTACCATTTGTAATATCAGGTTTTTTTTTTAAATAAACTTTTAATCTTAGAATAGTCTTAGATTTACAGAAAAGCTGTGAACTAGTTCCAAGAGTTCCCATACCTGTAACATGCAGTCTCCCTGCTATTGTTAATGTCATATTATGTGTGGTACCTTTGTGGCAACCACTGAAGCCAGTGTGATACATTACTGTGAACTAAATTCCATACTTCATTCAAAGGTACTTACTTTCTACCTAACGTTCTTTTTCTGTTTCAGGCTGCCATTCAGAATACCACATTACATTCAGTCATCATGCTTTCTTAGGCTCCTCTTGGCTCTGACAGTTTCTCAGATTTTCTTTGTTTTCAATGACCTTGGCAGTTTGGAGGAGTAGCGTCAGGCATTTTGTAGAGTTGTCCCTAAATATTTTTATTTAATTTTTCTCTTTATGATTAGACTGAGATTTGGGGTTTTGTAAAGAAGATGACAGAGGTAAAGTTCTATTTTCATCATCACATCATATCAAGGGTACATGCTATCTGTAAGATGTATCATTGTTGATGTCAACCTTCACTGCCTGGCCAAGGTGATGTTTGTTCCCACTGTAAAGCTCCTCTTTTCTTCCCCATTTCCATACTGTGCTCTTTGGAAGGAAGTCATTAAGAGGTAGGATTTATGCTCCACCTCCTTGAGGGTAGACTATCTACTTAAATTGTTTAATTTTCATCTGTGCTTGACATTTGTCTGTTATCTCCCATTTATTTATATCCATATGGACTCACAGAGATTTATTTTATACTTTGGGTTCTAATCCAATACTGTGTTTACTTTGTTGCTAAACTGCTCCAGCTTTGGCCAGTGGAGCTCTTTCTGTTGGCTCTTGTGTCCCTTTTACACACCCGCATCATGGTGGGTTATTTTGTTTTGGGGGGCTTTTTTTGAACACTCCCTTACTTTCTGGCAACACAAGATACTCCAGGGTCATCTTGTGCCAGCCCTAGAACCAGTTATTTCTTCAAGCATGGATCCTTGTATTGGAGAATGGTATTAGAATCTGAGATCTGGCTGTTGGGTATGCTTGTTGCTCCTGGAGGGTCCTTGCTTCCGATACCAGCTTTGTTACCACTAGGATTCCCTAGGATCCCCGGGGCCTCACACTGCCCAAGACCCCACACTATAGTGGCTCATCCCACACAGCTCTTCTTCAGCAGCTTGCCATAGCACAGCCGGGCTAAACCATCTTCTTTCCCTTTCCCCCCATCAAAAGCTATCCACCTGTGTCCTGTTCCTTCACTGCTCTTGCCATCAGCTTCTGAAGATAATTAGTTATTTGAACCTTGCACAGACACAGGTGATTTTCAATAAACATTTGTTACATTGAATTGAATCTGATCATCTAATTCCCATTAAATTGTCAAGAACTGATAAAGGATTAGTGTCACTACTCACACGAGATAACTGAATTTTTAATAGAGAATTTCTGAAGACACAGCTCTTTCCCAAGAAAATGACACCGAAACATGGCAGATGCTTGGGAAGATGTATATAAGCAGATAAACCTTAATTTAGTGGGTCCTGGCCAGCATTTTGAAAAATCAAAAGAGAATAGAAAATATAACGCCTCACATATAATTAGAATAAACATTGCTCTGTGAAGCTTTGGGGGATGTGTGTTTATGTGCGTGTGTGCACACCGAGTCACGAGGTACATCACAACATGGCTCACAATGTCTAAGTGGCTAGTCTTTCCATCATTTTGTATAAGGATATAGAGGATATTAGGAATTTTAAGGATGACTGTGCCAAATCTCAATTTGGCAAAGCAAATCACTGTGGTCCATTTTTTTCTTAAATTCCTTTGGAAATATTTCACAATCATTGTTTTGGTCAGTGGCACGCCATACCGGTAAGTCTGGCTTTTAGGTATATGAAAAGATATGATGCATATGTGATAGGAGATCACATTCTGTCCTTTTACTTTCTAGGTTATTATCTCTATTAAGGGGTAGTCCCATCCATCTAGATGTCCGGGTAAGCAACGAGACGATACAGTGTAGTGGTTAAGCATTCAGGCTCTGCTTTATTCATGACATAAGCTCTACCATTTCTTAACTGTGTGGTTTAGCCCAGGGACCTTAATTTTTCCTGTATGTAAAATGGGACTAATGTTAGTATTTACCTTACAGGGTTTTTGGGATAGAAAGGTTTAGTATGGTATACCTTCAATTAACATGGTCAATAAATAAGTCAGTACTTTGTGAACTGCAGATCACACCTCCTGGGTGGATCAGGAAATCCATTTAATGGGCTGTGTACAACATTAAATAATAAAATAGACTAACATATCATGGCAGAGTGTCCGCAAGTAGCTAGTGTAAATTTGATTCACAAAACTTTGGTTCTGTGTCTGTCTGTGTCTATATTTATGTGTGTCTGTGTGTGTGGATACTGGGTCACTAGGTAAAGTGCATTCTTACTGATGGTCATAATCAGAATATCTGAAATGTCAGACAGATCTTTCCTCCCCCCCCCCAAACTAAATTCACCCCTCCCCATCCTTCCATTTTAAGTTCAGTTGTTCCTCTTTCAAATAACCTTTCTTTACCTGCCTGTCTGATTTAAATCCTTTATCGCATCACGAAACTCTGAATTCTATCACTTAGCTGTAATTTTACGTTTGTTTATGTGATTGTTAGATTAGCAGCTGTATCACCCTTTTTAGGCTGTAAGCTCACTGACGGTCATGACTGGTCTTTTTTTTTTCTTTTGCTCACTCCTATATTCCTTGCATCTAACACATGTATGGCACACAAGACCTGCTCCATAAATATTAAATGAATCAATGTATCCTCCATCTCCTCCAACATAACCCCATGTGTAACCCAGCCATTAAGTCCTGTGGATTCTTTCTCCTTAATATCTCTCAGGTCCACCAACTTGGCTGTATTATTTAGAGAACTTAATTCTTCTTGCCTGAATTTCAGCAATATTCTTCTAACTGATCTCCTTATCTACATTATCTACACCCTGCTGCTTTTCCTCCCACTCCAATCCAATTAATTTTCTCCCTAAGTGATTTTTTTTACAAAAATAAAAATATGATCGTGCCACCTCTCAGCTTAGTATCTTTCAATTGCATCTAATTGCCCTCAGAAAGAAGTTCAAATCCTTTATCATGTAGGGGGTACAGACATTTGCAATCATAGTGCCTTTGTGCAAAATTTTAACTTTATTTTCTTATAACTGAATTTAATTTTCTGATTCTGAACTGCATCTGGCTGATTCAGAATCAATTTAGTCACTTTCATGTAAACCCAGTCCAACTTAGTGATTTTTCAGTCAATTAGGATTATAACTCTCTTACTTCATTGCACTCTTCTCCTAGGGGCTGAATCTAATCTTTGGGTGATGAGGGAGGGTGACTGGGGTAGTTTACACAATTGCCACCACCACGTTTTAGGGAGAAGGCTTTTCCTTCTTGCTCTCGATCTGCTTCAGATCTACACTGGCCTTGTAATTCTGGCTGTGCTCTCTGATTCTCAGCTGGACATGAGCAACTCCATCAAGGGTGATCTGGGTAATCTAGGTCTGCCTTGACTCCTTTAGCATTCCAGTGATGGTGGTCCATGGTAAAGACAATCATTTACTCTCCCTGTCTCTGCAGGCAATTGTCTATGCCACAGCCTTCTAATGAATGGCCCCTGTGTCACCATATTAATGCCCAAGTCCCCTCTGGTACTTGTGCTTTGTTCACTCATGCTCTCTCTCTCTCTCCCTCTTCTTCTCCTTTCCTCTTTCCTCCTTAAATATGATGCTTCACTCAGAACATATGGGAATGGTCATATGTCATGCCTTTTAGGAACTGAGACCTACTAATGGGCTCTCACACTTGCCCCTAAAATCTTTCACTGAGTATTTGATTACCAGGCCCACATACAGTTTTGAGAAGCATTGCTTTTCCCTTCTTTCCAATTCCCCAAGCTTCAAGGCCTCAACGGGGGATTCTAGTCTGTAAGAGACCCTTGTATTGCTCAGCACTTGCTAAACCCTCCAGAATATGATCCAACTGTATTTTCTCTCCAAAGTTTACAGGCTTTTTAGTGCCAGGAATGAAAGGAAAACTTGAACTATGTCCACTTGCATCCTTTATTTCAACTTTGGAATTTATAAATCATAAATTTGTTTCTGTTTATGTTATTGTCCCAATTTGAAAATCTCCCTCTGTAATTAATGTTAATCCAAACACTTCTGTAGGGACCTGTATGGTTGTAGTTAAAGACGGCATTTATTTTATTTTGCCAGACACTAGTCTAAGCACATCCTGTTGTTATTTTATTTAATTCTCACAACAAACTTCTGAGGAAGGTAGAATTATTTTTCTTATTTTACCAACGAGATAACGAAGTACAAAAAAGAAGAAACCTGTTTCAGGTTGTACAACAGGTAGTAAGACAAAATCTAACCCAGGAACTCTTAAGTGGGAGCCTTTGCAGTCAATTATGTCGCTATGCTGTAAACACCTCCATGGTTTATAACACCTCAAACCCTGGTACCAGATGCACTAAGTTAATGGTAGAATGTTCTTTCTCTGTCTTCCTTCTTATCATTTGAAATTCAGTTCACTTCACTGTCTTCTCTGAAAGGTTTCTTTTTAATCACCTGTCTCCCTCCCCTCCTCTAGTCTGATTTCACATGCTCCAATGGCCGGTTTAACTAACTTTCATCTCCCACTAGACCATGAGTTTATTGAAAGCAAGAGCCCCATTCTCCCTTTCTTTTAACTGAAGTATAGTTGATATGCAGTAATATTATATAAGTTACAGGTGTACAATATAGTGATTCACAATGTTTAAAGGTTATATATACTTCACTTGTTATTATAAAGTATTGACTATATTCCCCATGTTGTACAATAGACACGTGCAGCTTATTTTATACCAAATAGTGTGTACCTCTTACTCCCCCACCCCTCCCTTCCCTCTCCCCACTGGTAACCACTAGTTTGAGAAACACATTCTCTTGATATCTGTATTTCAATGCATGTTCTAGTGCCTGGCACATAAAAAAGTGTTTAGAACAACTTATTGAATGAATTAATGATGAATAAAGAAATTTGAAGGCTGAAGGTACTACGAAGTACTGATGCAGAAATAACAGAAACTTTTAAGAAATGGGAAAGATGGCAGGTTTAAATGATGCCTGTTTGATAATAATATAAAATCTTATTTTTAAGTTGAGAGACTTGGGTGGAAAATCAAGCTCTCCTGAGGCTAATAAGCCTCACTGTCCTTGGATATCCACCTTGCTCCATATTTTGAAGGAAAAATCTAAAGTAGTATGTTTTCCCAAAGGTGTCTATCATTCATGAATTTTGAAGTCCCTGAAATACCAATAAAAGAACATTCTGCTGCTTGCAAGGATTATCTATGGTCTTTCGGGAGATTAATCCTCAGAATCACAACAGGGAAAAAGACTGCACAGGTTAGTAAAAGAAACCCTAGGGGTCTGGTTTTAACAACAGCTATGGAAAGAGCTGTGGACAGCCGCCAGTGGGACCTGAAAAACTGAAGCTGCCATGGTACTGGGCCACGATTTGTTAGAACATGTCCAGAAGAAGCAAAAAGAGTCTCATGGTCCAGGACATCTGGAATCTTGGTGAATTTCCCAACCCCTCTGCCCACCAGAAATACCAGTATCGACTGCACAGAGCAGAAACGTGAGTCATGCCTACTACACACAGCATTCATGTTCTCTAGACAAATGGCTAACTTTCAAGGCTACCCAAAGCAAATGCTCCCGCCTAAAAAACTGCCAGTACTTATTAACCCATTCATAAAGGACAGATCTCTCCTGCTCCCTTTATTCCCTAGGACAGGTACCTATTAAATGTCAGCAGTTGGTTTATTAAGAAAAGATAAATCTTGAATCCAAACAAAACGTTTGCAGAATGTCAGAGACGCAAAAGGCTGAACTAATTACTTGAAAATAACTGCTTGGTATTTGACCAAGAATCAGTTCATTAGCATTCAACACCATCACTTTTGCATAAAGAAGGAAAATGAAACATGTCAAAAAGAATGGAAATTTTCTGGGACTGAATTAAGGAATAGCATTTTCAGAGTAAAACTGCATAATATGCTGTATATTTTAGGGGCAATTATCAAATGTTGATATGATATTCAGTTTGCTAATTGCATTTCTGAATTCGGTATGTGAACTATTGAAGGCATTTAAGAACCACTATAGTGGGGAATGCTTTCCAAGTGCTAATAGGTAATGGTTGAGCAATTTAGGGATGATGCACGCTACCGAATTCTTCAGAGAGACATTTATACCTCTAAGCAAATGTAAGTAAAAAGTTATAGGTTTAACATTACCTCTCTCCTCTGTTTCAGCAATCTCAACATGTAGATCTTCAATTAACTTTTAAATAAAATTGTGTTTTTCAAATAGCATAATAACTGATTTTTGAACAATCAGTTGTTTATGCAGGTGATTTTGCAAAACTTTCATTTATTTTAAATCAAATTTTTACATATTGTTATTCTTTGACTTTTGGTTCTTCACTTGTTGGGAGGTAGGGGAGAATAAAAGCTTCTGAAGGAAAATCTAGCTCCGTTACACACCACTTAACTCTTGATTGTACACAGCACATGTCTTCAACCTGTTGCCAGCATTGTAAGGACAAGGACTGTGGTCCTCCTTCCCTTGTATCTCTAAAAGCACAAGACTAGTAAGGAGTATGCTGTAAGCAGCCAGTTAATACTCAGTCGACTGACTCTACTAATATTCTTCCCAGAACACAGCAAAATTATGCCTGTTGCCTCATATAATGATACTGATTTATCTGCATCCTTTTTTTTCTTTTGTCCCAGAGATTCTTCAGTTCTAACTAATCAATCTTTAAACCACTTAAGAGTCAACACTGTATATGATTATTTTTCCAATGATATTAGCCAGTTTCCAAATATTTAATAAGCCTGTTTTCAAGATGCAATGCATAGCAAGAAGTGATGAGAATTGTTATGCGTTATAGTCTGGGTATTAATGACCATCTGGGACAGCTGATAGTCCAAGGAAATATCCGATGGTGACTTTACAATTTCTATTATAGCTCATTTGTTTTCTTTAATTAGGTGAGGAAAAAAAAGAAATCTCTTCCCCTACTGTGGCTGTCTGAAGGAATAACTGTGCCCTGGGCAGCAGGCATGGCCATTTTTAATGAATTGGCAACAAAAGTAGGATTCAATTTCCTAGAACTTATCAACATTTGGGGAAGGGGGACCTTGAAAGCACCATACAAATTGTCAGTGTCCAGCCTTCTAATGTGTATATAATGTGTGTGTGTGTGTGTGTATGTATATATATATATATATACACACACACACACTATATATATATATCATATAAATATAAATGAAACTACCTATGTCTGATTATAAAACACTTGCAAAAGTATTTTTTAGTAGTTTTAAGATTTTTTGAAGAATCATCTGCAGAATAAGTGGATGTTTTCAGAACAGAATAATGTGCTTTCTGACAGTGTTATATGAGTGCTTTTCAATGATCATATCCAAAATACTACCTTTCCAACAATAACCAAAGATGGTTCTCATAATGGTAAGTAGATTACATATGTCTGATAGTGAATGTTTAAAAATGTGCAGGCTTTCAGTGCTGCTATTTGGTTGGATAATTTAAAACAAATGAATACTGAAAATCCATGTGTCTTCAGAAATTCTTATTATTTATTATACATTATAATCAGCGATGGGACACTTCAAAACAGGAAACACAAAGCAAGGTCCTATGCTCCATAAAACATCAAATGTAAATTAGAAATAAATATATTGTTTACTAAAGGGAATAGACTAATGTTTTGCTTGTTTGGTGTAGCAGAGAGAGGTCCATGAGAAAAATAAAACAGGACAAAGACAAGGAGGATTGAAGAAAGGCACTAAACAGACTGGTACAAAAATATGAAAAAAAGCTGGGGAGATAATGAAAAGATGGCACTAAATGTGAAAAAAAGGATGATAGCAGAATATGAACGTATATATATATATATATATATATATATATATATATAAATGTTAAGAATCAAAAAAGATTCAACTTTTTCATCTGAAAACTCCCTAATTTTATGTTTTAAGGGATTATGGAAATGTGTGTTTAAGTTTGTTTGTTTTTTCTTTTCCCCTGAGCTAGTTAAATGAATACTTTATGGACACCACCTCATTAATCATTTTTTACTGTGCAGAATATAATTACTTCTGCTTTACATTTTGAGGAAACATGTTTATGGTCCATTTTGATATAGAGCGTCACTGTTATTCAATGAACATGAATTGGGAATAAAGATGAAACAACCTGGCTCCGTTCACCAAAAACATGCACAGGACTATAAATTTGGTTGGCAAAATGTAAAAAGAGACTCAATATGCTTTTGTGTAATTTCGGTGTATGTGAACTGAAGCGAGAAATATAAAAATGAGCAGTACATCTCTTACCCTGCCCCCATTTCTGCATATATATAACTTTGTAAAAATATATTGTTTTATATGTGTAGGATGGATATATTTTTCTAATTAAATAAAACATGTTTACAAAACAATTGGTGTAACACAAAATCAGCCACAATTACTTAAAACTATGTACAAGTGAGAAAATTAATACTTGCTAAGTGATGGTTTACCTTTGGAAAACTCCACACACATTTTATTTTTCTCTCATTGACCAAAACACTTCTAAACTTCACATTTAGAATATATTTTAAGCAAGTGATAGATTCTTATGGCTGTCCCTTGGAGCAATAACATGCATTCATGTTAAATGCATATTATTTTGGGGAACCACTAAAAGTCACTTGATGTCAAGTCCAGAAGCTTGCCACAGCTTGCATAGAGAAAGAGAGTGTTCTAGAGAGCTACAGAATATTTGGTACATGACACACTGAAAAAGGGAAACAATGAAGACACTCCTCCGATAATGCAAATTACATATGAACAAGGTTGTGTTTGTGAGGGTGTTTCTGGATGAGACTAGCATTTCAATCAGCGGACTCAGTAAAGCAGATTGCCCTCCCCAATGCAGGTAGGTATCATCCAAAGAAAAATATAAACGGAAAAATAGTAACTTTCTACTGGAGAAACCTGGCAGACATACCTTAACTGGGTGATCATATAGCTCACATTGCTAGCAGTAAGAAATCTCTATATCATATACCTTCTGATATGGTATACTGAGCAAAGTACAACATCATTTCTGTGCTATTCCTGCCAGAAATTCCTAAACTGAAGTTAATCATGGGAAAACATGTCAAACCCAAGTTGAGGGACATTCTACAAAACAACTGGCCAATACTTTTGAAAGACAAAGATGGATGAACTGTTCCAGATTAAAGGAGACTAAATGCATGTGACAACTGTGTGGTCCTGGATCAGATGCTGGTCCAGAAAATAGGGGCATTACTGAGACAGCTGATAAAATTGTAATAAGGTCTATAGATTAGTTAGTAGTGTTGTATCAATAATTCCTGGGTTTGATAATTAGCTACGGTTATGTAAAATGTTAACATTTGGGAAAGTTGGGTGAAGTTTACAAGGAAATTGTTAGGACTATCTTTGCAACATCCCAAGCCTGAAATTATTTCAAGTTAAAAATTAAAAAACTAGTTGGAAGACATGAGGACAGACCAAAAGTTTTGAACCTCCAGACCCCAATTCATAATCAGATGATTCTAAAGACAGCACAACAGGAGCAAAATGGCCAACTTAGCGTTCAATCATCACAGAAGGAAAATTTTTGAGCATACCATTTTGAATGTGAGAAGAAGTTTCAAACAGCAGACAGTGTAACTTTACATTTTAAAAGACCATCCTTCCCTGTCACAATTCTATACAAGTATGTGCCATATTTGCTTCTCACCCAAGACAAGAGCAAAACTTGACATCACGTAAAAGCAATGGATAATGCTATGTTAGTACTAAAACTATCCACACTACATAATGTAACAAGTCTACGTTGAGTCAGAGGACCTTAGATCTTTTATTACATATTTATAAGAAGAACTTAGATTTTTATTCTATATTTATAACAAAAAGCTGTAAATATTTAACACATATATTCATGTCCACTGTTGGCAACTACTGGACAAGGCAGACTAAGATAAATTACACCCCCCAAGCTGAAAAAAAATCAGAGACTGAAGCAAACATTCCAAATCTATACAAATGCCTGCTAAAATATATGGAGGACACATGAATTCTGAAGGTCTACATAGCCAACTTCAGAAATCAACAGCACAGAATGAAACAAGTTAATACAGAGAAGCCAGGAGGCAATCAGCGTCTGTATCTGGGAGATCAGCAAGACAGGAATTAGCAAGTGTACATCATGATCTAGATAGACAAAACTGCAAAGTGAATGGATGTGTTCCCCAGGCCATAATCCTTTGGAGTATAGGTACATAATAATTACTCAATAAATGTAAGTTATTCCTATTATACTAACACGGGCTTCTCTTCCTTTTAGTACCTTATCATGTTTCAAATTTCTACTTATAGGAATGTTTTATGATGAACATTACATGTAAGTTTTTACACATATATATTTGTAAATGAATATGAATATATGGAAGTAACTAAAACATGTTGTATTTGTGGGATAGACGGTCACTGTTGAACAGGTATAAAGAGGTTCAGTTACGTAAGATGAAT
This sequence comes from Leucopleurus acutus, assembly GCF_964270905.1. Lineage (NCBI taxonomy): Eukaryota > Metazoa > Chordata > Mammalia > Artiodactyla > Delphinidae > Leucopleurus > Leucopleurus acutus. The sequence continues at coordinate 29,456,020 of NC_139149.1, forward strand.
AAGTCCTAGAGACCTTAACAATGCTGAACTGTGCACTTAAAAATTCAAGAGGGTAGATCTCAAGTGTTCTTATCACAATATAAATGAACGAATGAAAGTGAATAATAAGAGAATGTGATTAAAAAAGAAATGCTGGTGATGTCAGGAATGCTCCATTTCTTGTTATATTTCTATTTGATAAACTGTATTATTAATGTTTGCACTTAGATATATACAGATATGATTTGAGTACAGAAAGGGAAAGTGTTTGCAATCACTTGGTTTAAAAATTCTCCAAATTGGATACGGGATGAATCAGGCATAACGGCCATCTTGCATGGCAGTAACTCCCAAGGTGAATTTATCTGACCTAGCTGCCTTGTCAGGTCTGTATTTCTCTCTCTGCTCAGTCAAACAAAGCGATGTACACTGGTTTAGAATTATAAAAATAAAGAGAAATACCAGTGAACTGATCTAGGACCTCTGGCCTCTGCTCTAGCATCATGTCTCCTGCTGGTTGAGAGCAGGACTGAGCACACAAATGACAATCCTGGCAAGAAAGTCAGTCATAGATTGAGTGGTAGACTTTGTTCCTTGATGAGGTAGGGTCAGAGAGACTAACTTGACCACAGAAATATTAATCAGAAAGTATTTATCTCTCCAGTTGCAGAAGTTACAGGAAATATGTCCACATATAACCTCCATGTAGATGAAAATGCATTCCAAAGTGGCAACCTGGGTAGCTATATGTGAAGAATGGCTTCTTCCTAAGATTGTTTCGGTTCAGCAACCTCTATGCCTGCAACATTAATCTCCCGCTATGAAGCTATCTCTACTTAAAAGAAATCCATGCGATACAAGAAGATATCCTTAAAATTTCAACAAGATTTAGCATTCAAAGTCTATGTCTTTCACCTTTGCTTTTGACCCACCTATTCATTGTAAATGACTTACAAAATCATACTTGTACATTTTCTTCTAGTTACCTGTTGAGAGGAGCAATCATGTGCAACAGGGTGAGAGGACCACTGAAGATTAAGATGCAGCCCTGAGGCAGGGCAAGGTAAATGCCCTACCCTATCAGTTGGAGCAGTTAAAACAACCCCGGGGCGGGGGGGGGGGGGGTGTCTTATATGTTAACAAAGGAAGCACAAAGATTTACAAAGGGAGGAAAGAAAACTCAGGAAGCTGCTCCACGTGCAGGCAGAAGGTGTGAATGTCTTACCCAAGACCAGGGGTGTGCCATCCCCACCAATCACTCAGTCTGGTGACAGACTTCCCTTCAAAATATTACTTTTCAAAAAAGTGGTCACATTGTTAGCCGAAAATATTTACTCTCTTCCATCTTTATGCAGTTTTAAGACAGTAAAAATCTGTAAGTAAAACATTTTAATTGTCTATCAAAAAGGAAAGATGCGAGCAGAAAACTCAGCAAGTTGATGCTACAAAATGGAGATCTAAAGGAGATACTATTGACATAGTTGTGGATGTCCCACAAGTCCAAAGCCTCAGAGGATGCCAGCTGGACCCTGTCGACCTTCGTTGTCCATATTTTGAAGACCCTTCAACAAGATCTTCACCCTTTAAGAGTCATGGTTTTTGTGGCTACTTTATCCTGCCCTTTAAAATTTTGTGTTTTACAGTCTTGGAAAAAATAATATTTTATAGCACATAGATGCCCAAATGGCCTATCTTTAGTTTCTGGCTGAAACCACACGGACTAAACATCTTTCTGACCTGCCACACTAGCCTCACACCATTGCCTCCTATAACCAGTTCTGTCTTCCCCACTGTGATTGTTAATTTTATGTGTCAACTTAACTGAGCATGGGGTGTCCAACTATTTGTCAAATATTATTCTGGATATTTCTGTGAGAGTGTTTTTGAATGAGTTTAATATTTAAATTGATAGACTGAATAAAGCAGATCGCTCTCCTTAATGTGGGTGGGCTTCATCCAATCAGTTGAAGGGCTGAATAGAACAAAAAAGTTGACCCTCTCCCAAATAAGAGGAAATTCCTCCTGCCTGACTGCTTTGAGCTGGGACATCTTTTTTTTTTTTTTTTCCTGGCTTTGGACTCAAACTTAAATCTCAGCTCTTCCTGAGTCTCAAGCCTGCCAGCATGTAGACTGGACTACACCACTGGTTCTCCTAGGTCTTCAGCTTGCAGTCTTGGGACTTTTCAGGCTCCACAATCACATGAGCCAATTCCTCACAATAAATCTGTATGTTTATATAGAGATTATATCATATATGCATATAGATACACACATATCTATACATACATTATACATATAATCATCTATATATAGAGTAATATACATATACATTCTATTGGCTCTTTCTCTGAAGAACCCTAATACCCCCACCATGTCTACTCAAACAGACACTTACCTCCTCTCAATGATGTAAAGTACACATTCTTTGATAAATAATAATCCCTTTCTTTGAATTCAAGCATGTTAAATGCTTAAGTTGTCTAGGACTAGGAATGGTAGCCAGATGTTGATACTGAGTCACTTTTTAGAGAAAGAAGATTCTCTTAAAGGAAACAGAAAGAAGAGAAAAAAGAGAAAGAAAAAAAAAAAAGAGATCTGGACTCCTGGGAAGACTACATTTCTAGACTGAGAAAGTGAAGGAGAGAAAAACCATAGAAAGAGAGAGAGAGAGAAAGGGGGAAGAAAGGAAGGAAGGAAGGAAGAAGATTGAGCATCAAATTGATTTCATCTTACCTACTACTTTGGACAGTCTAATGATTCTTTCCAGTAACATGGCTAAGAAAAAGTTAATAATAAATAAATTGAACGTTTTCACTAAGTATAGCATATCTAATACATTTCTGAGTAGTGTCCTGAATTTCTAGAAAACCTGTCAAAGAGTGTGTATCACACATTAACAAGATTTTACTTATTCATATGCATGCAAATCAGGATAAGCAGGAAAGCCCATATAGAATTGCAAGTTAAAAAAAGAAGCAAAAAAACAGCTCAGGAACAACTCCTACAGAACACCTACTGAAGGCTGGCAGAAGACCTCAGACCTCCCAAAAGGCAAGAAACTCCCCACGTACATGGGTAGGGCAAAAGAAAAAACAGAGACAAAAGAATAGGGACGGCACCTGCACCAGTGGGAGGGAGCTGTGAAGGAGGAAAAGTTTCCACACACTAGGAAGCCCCTTCGCGGGCGGAGACTGCGGGAGGCGGAGGGGGGAGCTTCGAAGCTGCGGAGGACTGCACAGCAACGGGTGCGGAGGGCAAAGCGGGGAGATTCCCGCACAGAGGATCGGTGCCGACCGGCACTCACCAGCCCGAGAGGCTTGTCTGCTCACCCGCCGGGGCGGGCGGGGCTGCGAGCTGAGGCCGGAGCGCAGGGAGAGGACTGGAGTTGGCGGCTTGAACATAGCCTGAAGGGGTTAGTGCACCACAGCTAGCCGGGAGGGAGTCCGGGGAAAAGCCTGCACCTGCCGAAGAGGCAGGAGACTTTTCCTTCCCTCTTTGTTTCCTGGGGCGTGAGGAGAGGGGTTTAAGAACGCTGCTTAAAGGAACTCCAGAGACGGGCGCGAGCCGCGGCTAAAAGCGCGAACCCCGGCTAAAAGCGCGAACCCCAGAGACGGGCGCGAGCCGCGGCTGAAAGCGCGGACCCCAGAGACGGGCGCGAGCCACGGCTGAAAGCGCGGAATCCAGAGACGGGCGCGAGCCGCGGCTGAAAGCGCGGAATCCAGAGACGGGCGCGAGCCGCGGCTGAAAGCGCGGACCCCAGAGACGGGCGCGGGCCGCGGCTGGAGGCGCGGACCCCAGGGGCGGGCGGGAGACGTTAGGGCTGCTGCTGCCGCCACCGAGGGGCCTGTGTGCGAGCACAGGTCACTCTCCACACCCCTCTTCCGCGGAGCCTGTGCAGCCCGCCACTGCCAGGTTCCCGGGATCCAGGGACAACTTCCCCGGGACAGCGCACAGCGCGCCTCAGGCTGGTGCAAAGTCACGCCGGCCTTTGCCACCGCAGGCCCGCCCCGCACTCTGTGCCCCTCCGTCCCCGCCGGCCTGAGTGCGCCAGAGCCCCCAATCAGCGGCTCTTTTAACCCCATCCTGTCTGAGCAAAAAACAGACGCCCTCCAGCGATCTACACGCAGTGGCAGGGCCAAATCCAAAGCTTAGCCCTGGGAGCTGTGAGAACAAAGAAGAGAAAGGGAAATCTCTCCCAGCAGCCTCAGAAGCAACAGATTAAAGCTCCACAATCAACTTGATATACCCTGCATCTATGGAATACCTGAATAGACAACCAATCATCCCAAATTAAGGAAGTGGACTTTAGGAGCAAGATCTATGATTTTTTCCCCTTTCCTCTTTTTGTGAATGTGTATGTGTATGCTTCTGTGTGAGATCTTGTCTGTATAGTCTTGCTTCCACCATTTGTCCTAGGGTTCTATCCGTCCATGTTTTTTTTTAATTTTTTTTTAATAATTAATTTTAATAACAATATTATACTTTACCTTCGTTCTTTCTTTCTTTCTTTCCGTCCTTCCTTCCCTCCTTTAGACAACGAATCATCCCAAATTGAGGAGGTGGTCTCTGACAGCAAGATTTAGGATTTTTCCCCATTTACCTCTTTTAGTGAGGGTGTATGTGTATGCTTCTGTGTAAGATTTTGTCTGTATAGCTTTGCTTCCAACATTTGTCCTAAGGTTCTTTCCGTCCCTTTTTTTTTTTTTTTCTAAATAAGAATTTTTTAATTCAATAACTTTATTATACTTTATTTTATTTTTACTGTATCTTCTTTCTTTCTCTTTTTTCCTTCTTTCCCTCCTTCCTTCCTTCCTCCCTCCCTCCCTCCCTCCTTTCTTTCCTTCTTGCCTTCTTTCCTTCTTTGCTTCTTTCTTTCTTTCTTCCTTCCTTCCTACCCTCCTTTCCTTCTTTCTTTCCTCATACTTCTACTAATTCCCTCTACTTTTTCTCCCTTTTATCCTGAGCCGTGTGGATGAAAAGCTTTTGGTGCTCCAGCCAGGAGGCAGGGCTCTGCCTCTGAGGTAGGAGAGCCAACTTCAGGACACTGATCAACAAGAGACCTCCCAGCTCCACATAATATCAAACGGCGAAAATCTCCCAGAGACCTCCATCTTAACACCAGCACCCAGCTTCACTCAACGACCAGCAAGCCACAGTGCTGGAAAACCTATGCCAAACAACTAGCAAAACAGGAACACAACCTCACCCATTAGCAGAGAGGCTGCCTAAAATCATAATAAGGCCACAGACACCCCCAAACACACCACCAGACGTGAACCTGCCCACTAGAGAGACAAGATCCAGCCTCATCCACCACAACACAGGCACTAGTCCCCTCCACTAGGAAGCCTACACAACCCACTGAACCAACCTTAGCCACTGGAGACAGACATCAAAAACAGGAGGAACTACGAACCTGCAGCCTGCAAAAAGGAGACCCCAAACACAGTAAGATAAGCAAAATGAGAAGACAGAAAAACACACAGCAGATAAAGGAGCAAGATAAAAATGCACCAGACCTAACAAATGAAGAGGAAATAGGCAGTCTACCTGAAAGAGAATTCAGAATAATGATAGTAAGGTTGATCCGAAATCTTGGAGATAGAATGGACAATAGATTGGACAAAATGCAAGAATCAGTTAACAAGGACCTAGAAGAACTAAAGATGAAACAAGCAACGATGAACACCACAATAAATGAAATTAAAAGTACTCTAGATGGGATCAATAGCAGAATAACTGAGGCAGAAGAACGGATAAGTGACCTGGAAGATAAAATAGTGGAAAAAACTACTGCAGAGCAGAATAAAGAAAAAAGAATGAAAAGAACTGAGGACAGTCTCAGAGACCTCTGGGACAACATTAAACGCACCAACATTCGAATTATAGGGGTTCCAGAAGAAGAAGAGAAAAAGAAAGGGACTGAGAAAATATTTGAAGAGATTATAGTTGAAAACTTCCCTAACATGGGAAAGGAAATAGTTAATAAAGTCCAGGAAGCACAGAGAGTCCCATACAAGATAAATACAAGGAGAAATACGCCAAGACACATATTAATCAAACTGTCAAAAATTAAATACAAAGAAAGCATATTAAAAGCAGCAAGGGAAAAACAACAAATAACACACAAGGGAATCCCCATAAGGTTAACAGCTGATCTCTCAGCAGAAGCCCTGCAAGCCAGAAGGGAGTGGCAGGACATACTGAAAGTGATGAAGGAGAAAAACATGCAGCCAAGACTACTCTACCCAGCAAGGATCTCATTCAGATTTGATGGAGAAATTAAAACCTTTACAGACAAGCAAAAGCTGAGAGAGTTCAGCACCACCAAACCAGCTTTACAACAAATGCTAAAGGATCTTTTCTAGGCAAGAAACACAAGAGAAGGAAAAGACCTATAATAACGAACCCAAAACAATTTAGAAAGTGGGAATAGGAACATACATATCGATAATTACCTTAAATGTAAATGGACTAAATGCTCCCACCAAAAGACACAGAAGAGCTGAATGGATACAAAAACAAGACCCTTATATATGCTGTCTACAAGAGACCCACTTCAGACCTAGAGACACATACAGACTGAAAGTAAGGGGATGGAAAAAGATATTCCATGCAAATGGAAACCAAAAGAAAGCTGGAGTAGCAATTCTCATAGCAGAAAAAATAGACTTTAAAGTAAGGACTATTAAAAGAGACAAAGAAGGACACTACATAATGATCAAGGGATCGATCCAAGAAGAAGATATAACAATTGTAAATATTTATGCACCCAACATAGGAGCACCTCAATACATAAGGCAAATACTAACAGCCATAAAAGGGGAAATCGACAGTAACACATTCATAGTAGGGGACTTAAATACCCCACTTTCACCCATGGACAGATCATCCAAAATGAAAATAAATAAGGAAACACAAGCTTTAAATGATACATTAAACAAGATGGACTTAATTGATATTTATAGGACACTCCATCCAAAAACAACAGAATACACATTTTTCTCAAGTGCTCATGGAACATTCTCCAGGATAGATCATATCTTAGGTCACAAATCAAGCCTTGGTAAATTTAAGAAAATTGAAATTGTATCAAGTATCTTTTCTGACCACAACGCCATGAGACTAGATATCAATTACAGGAAAAGATCTGTAAAAAATACAAACACATGGAGGCTAAACAATACACTACTTAATAATGAAGATATCACTGAAGAAGTCAAAGAGGAAATCAAAAAATACCTAGAAACAAATGACAATGGAGACACAACGACCCAAAACCTGTGGGATGCAGCAAAAGCAGTTCTAAGGGGGAAGTTTATAGCAATACAAGCCCACCTTAAGAAGCAGGAAACATCTCGAATAAACAACCTAACCTTGCACCTCAAGCAATTAGAGAAAGAAGAACAAAAAAACCCCAAAGCTAGCAGAAGGAAAGAAATCATAAAAATCAGATCAGAAATAAATGAAAAAGAAATGAAGGAAACAATAGCAAAGATCAATAAAACTAAAAGCTGGTTCTTTGAGAAGATAAACAAAATAGATAAACCACTAGCCAGACTCATCAAGAAAAAAAGGGAGAAGACTCAAATCAATAGAATTAGAAATGAAAAAGGAGAGGTAACAACTGACACTGCAGAGATAAAAGAGATCATGAGAGATTACTACAAGCAACTCTATGCCAATAAAATGGACAATCTGGAAGAAATGGACAAATTCTTAGAAATGCACAACCTGCCAAGACTGAATCAGGAAGAAATAGAAAATATGAACAGACCAATCACAAGCACTGAAATTGAAACTGTGATTAAAAACCTTCCAACAAAGAAAAGCCCAGGACCAGATGGCTTTACAGGCGAATTCTATCAAACATTTAGAGAAGAGCTAACACCTATCCTTCTCAAACTCTTCCAAAATATAGCAGAGGGAGGACCACTCCCAAACTCCTTCTACGAGGCCACCATCACCTTGATACCAAAACCAGAGAAGGATGTCACAAAGAAAGAAAACTACAGGCCAATATCACTGATGAACATAGATGCAAAAATCCTCAACAAAATACTAGCAAACAGAATCCAACAGCACATTAAAAGGATCATACACCATGATCAAGTGGGGTTTATTCCAGGAATGCAAGGATTCTTCAATATACGCAAATCTATCAATGTGATAAACCATATTAACAAATTGAAGGAGAAAAACCATATGATCATCTCAATAGATGCAGAGAAAGCTTTTGACAAAATTCAACACCCATTTATGATAAAAACCCTGCAGAAAGTAGGCATAGAGGGAACTTTCCTCAACATAATAAAGGCCATATATGACAAGCCCACAGCAAACATCATCCTCAATGGTGAAAAACTGAAAGCATTTCCACTAAGATCAGGAACAAGACAAGGTTGCCCACTCTCACCACTATTATTCAACATTGTTTTGGAAGTTTTAGCCACAGCAATCAGAGAAGAAAAGGAAATAAAAGGAATCCAAATTGGAAAAGAAGAAGTAAAGCTGTCACTGTTTGCAGATGACATGATCCTATACATAGAGAACCCTAAAGATGCTACCAGAAAACTACTAGAGCTAATCAATGAATTTGGTAAAGTGGCAGGATACAAAATTAATGCACAGAAATCTCTGGCATTCCTATATACTAATGATGAAAAATCTGAAAGTGAAATCAAGAAAACACTCCCATTTACCATTGCAACAAAAAGAATAAAATATCTAGGAATAAACCTACCTAAGGAGACAAAAGACCTGTATGCAGAAAATTATAAGACACTGATGAAAGAAATTAAAGATGATACAAATAGATGGAGAGATATACCATGTTCTTGGATTGGAAGAATCAACATTGTGAAAATGACTCTACTACCCAAAGCAATCTATAGATTCAATGCAATCCCTATCAAACTACCACTGGCATTTTTCACAGAACTAGAACAAAAAATTTCACAATTTGTATGGAAACACAAAAGACCCCGAATAGCCAAAGCAATTTTGAGAACGAAAGAAGGAACTGGAGGAATCAGGCTCCCTGACTTCAGACTATACTACAAAGCTACAGTTATCAAGACGGTATGGTACTGGCACAAAAACAGAAAGATAGATCAATGGAACAGATAGAAAGCCCAGAGATAAACCCATGCACATATGGACACCTTATCTTTGATAAAGGTGGCAGTAATGTACAATGGAGAAAGGACAGCCTCTTCAATAAGTGGTGCTGGGAAAACTGGACAGGTACATGTAAAAGTATGAGATTAGATCACTCCCTAACACCATACACAAAAATAAGCTCAAAATGGATTAAAGACCTAAATGTAAGGCCAGAAACTATCAAACTCTTAGAGGAAAACATAGGCAGAACACTCTATGACATAAATCACAGCAAGATCCTTTCTGACCCACCTCCTAGAGTAATGGAAATAAAAACAAAAATAAACAAATGGGACCTAATGAAATTTCAAAGCTTTTGCACAGCAAAGGAAACCATAAACAGGACCAAAAGACAACCCTCAGAATGGGAGAAAATATTTGCAAATGAAGCAACCGACAAAGGATTAATCTCCAAAATTTACAAGCAGCTCATGCAGCTCAATAACAAGAAAACAAACAACCCAATCCAAAAATGGGCAGAAGACCTAAATAGACATTTCTCCAAAGAAGATATACAGACTGCCAACAAACACATGAAAGAATGCTCAACATCATTAATCATTAGAGAAATGCAAATCAAAACTACAATGAGATATCATCTCACACCAGTCAGAATGGCCATCATCAAAAAATCTAGAAACAATAAATGCTGGAGAGGGTGTGGAGAAAAGGGAACACTCTTGCACTGCTGGTGGAAATGTGAATTGGTTCAGCCACTATGGAGAACAGTACGGAGGTTCCTTAAAAAACTAGAAATAGACCTACCATATGACCCAGCAATCCCACTACTGGGCATATACCCTGAGAAAACCAAAATTCAAAAAGAGTCATGTACCAAAATGTTCATTGCAGCTCTATTTACAATAGCCCGGAGATGGAAACAACCTAAGTGCCCGTCATCGGATGAATGGATAAAGAAGATGTGGCACATATATACAATGGAATATTACTCAGCCATAAAAAGAAACGAAATTGAGCTATTTGTAATGAGGTGGATAGACCTAGAGTCTGTCATACAGAGTAAAGTAAGTCAGAAAGAAAAAGACAAATACCGTATGCTAACACATATATATGGAATTTAAGAAAAAAAAATGTCATGAAGAACCTAGGGGTAAAGCAGGAATAAAGACGCAGACCTCCCAGAGAATGGACTTGAGGTTATGGGGAGGGGGAAGGGTGAGCTGTGACAGGGCGAGAGAGAGTCATGGGCATATACACACTAACAAACGTAGTAAGGTAGATAGCTAGTGGGAAGCAGCCGCATGGCACAGGGATATTGGCTTGGTGCTTTGTGACAGCCTGGAGGGGTGGGATAGGGAGGGTGGGAGGGAGGGAGACGCAACAGGGAAGACATATGGGAACATATGTTTATGTATGACTGATTCACTTTGTTATAAAGCAGAAACTAACACACCATTGTAAAGCAATTATACCCCAAAAAAGATGTTAAAAAAAAAAAAAATAGGAAACATCAACTAAAAAAAAAAAAAAAACAGCTCAAAGTAATATTTAAAAGTCCTTTTCTGCTTGACCAGTGGGCTTCATAAACAACACAAATATTTTCCTTATTACAGACTCACACAACACCCCTGGCCACCACTGCTCCATCTTCCTTCTAAGCAGCCCTTCTAGACACAGCTCTTGCTGTAATTCAGTCCTCCTGAGGGGCCACAGCCTTACCTGTCTGCACCACCACCCACTTCTCAAGAAAGGTCAAGAATCCTCTATCTATGTTATAGTCTAACTAGAAACCTATTTCCCACCATCAACAAATGGTGGTTAAAAGTTCACCAGTAAAGCTCAGTACTTCTTTAAGCACTATCTGGCTGGGGGAAAAGTTCAGTGTGTCATCTCACTAAGAGTGCAGTAAGAAAGGAATATTAAAATAGCGACACTGTAGCTGAAATTGAAGAAAAGACATTGCTGTCTTCAATTCATCCAAAGAAATGATCTTTATATTAGACTGACATTCTTTTTCACAGATACCCTCTGATCCTTCCCACCTCTGTGGTCCTTTCTCATAATATGCCTTATTATTTTTATACTTGTTGTGGACATGTCTCTCTCCCCTGCTTATTAACAGACTTTTAAAGGCAGGCATGTGATTTTATCCTTCCTCATCATCATCCAATTGCAAAACACAAATACAGATAAATGTTACTCATCTAAAAGTAATTCATTTAAATTTAAATGCTGGTGTGTAATATGATTGCTTTCTTGATATTCAGACTTGTAAGCTTTCTTTCTTTCAGGTTCCATCATTTTCTTGCTGTTAGAAAGGTCCTAGACAACTTTTGGACAGAGAATAGCATCAGCCTCTCTGTCACTACGGTTCTCTCCTTCACTTTCTCAGACTAGAAATGTAGTCTTCTTAGTAGTCCAGACCTCCCACTGCCCACTATCCTACCTGCTGTGGTTTTTGCTCTTACTCTTTCTATGAAGTCAATACCTCAATCTAATCCAGGAACTCCCCCTGACATAACTGCATTCCTTTAGCCTTAAAACACAAATCTCATACAGAATTTTACATGATATTATCTTGAGAATTATAATGACTGAACATATTTCCAAATAGCCCCAAAATATATAACCTTAGAAGGTAAGGAGAGGGAAAGAAGGAAACATTAACTTAGGTATATAGTCTTACTCAGAATTCCTGATGAGTTGGGAATATTTTAATGTGCTTCACTAAGCCTATCACTCTACCATTTCCAAATATAAATGATCAAATGATGGTGTTTTCTCTGCTGCTGCTAATCTTTTAATCCACCCATCATTTATTTATGTTTTTTTCCTACATTTTGAGTAACAAATACTCTTGCTCATAATAACATAAGAGGAAGAGGTTTGTAAAGAAATATTTACTGTACCCCAGTAAGATATTAGCATTGATAAAATGAGTACACATGTTGTGTCCAGAACATCTGTTCTATGCAAGCCTTACCAGTTATTCTGAAATTTCAGGCATAGAGATCTGTTAGCCCTCACTCACAATAGAACTATCCCTATTTAAAATTCAAGAACTTTCTGGCAACCAATATGAACAGATTGTTAATTTTTTCACCCCCAAGGAATATGCATCATTCACATGGTATGTTAAAAAGTATGATTTTCAAAGTCATCTATTTTCTGTTCTCATTTGCTAATGTTAATATATACAATGTTATTTGTTTATTTTGTGAGTTGCCTTCTAACAGGGAACAGATTTCTCACATTTGCATATTAAATAAGAGTAGCAGAACACGTTTCCTACTGTGATACTGAACTTCAGTGATCATCTGCTCTGTCGCATTAACACAGACAGTCACATGTATCTGCCCCAAATAATGTGCTATAACTAACAGAAAAAGATATTATCCCCAAACCCCCTTTACTTGGTCACAAATGTTTTCTCCTCTTCTAACACCATGTTTTAATCTCAGACCTGGTGGTCTCAATTAAATTTTTTCAAAGCTGACCTTTTTTTCCCCCTTGCTTCCCAGAGATAGTAAGGTTGTGAAACTAGCCTTGCTCCAAGTCCATGTAATTTCTTACTAACCAACCATGTGGTCTGGGGTAAGCCACTTAGTTTCCACAGTATCTACGTATGGATTGTGTACAATAACAACATCTACCTATGAATGTATTGTGAAGGCTAAAAAGAAAATATATGAAAGTAATTTATTAAATGCTAAGCGACATATATGTGCAATTCAAAAACGATAAAAAATGTTATATGAGTAAGCCACCTAACTAGATAGATCCTCAAGACTTTCTTTTGGAACACAACCAGAATCAGGGAGAATATCTTTGCCTATGGCCAGCAAATAGAAGTAAAGAATATCAGAGGAGTAACATTAGCAACATGACTGAATAAGATGTCCCTCACCTGTATCCCTCCCTCATTGACAAAATTAATTTGTGGAAGCTGTGGGATCAAGCACTTTACACCAAGAGACCTAGGAGGAGTCTTGTGCACACTTACATCAGGTAATACACAGACCTTGGTCCTGGCTGTGGACCCTGCAGTGGCCTGAGTATCAGCTCCATTTCCTCTCATCTGTGGTTTGAGAGGCCCTGGAGAACACAGTCCTAAACAGTCACCTATTCATAAGAGCCTTTGTGGAAGTCCAGGATAGATCATGTGATAGGTCACAAAACAAGTCTTAGCATATTTAAGAAGATTGAAATCATGCTAAATATTGAGTTGGCAAAAAAGTTCGTTCTAAGTAAAAATAAAAGACACATTTTTCATTTTCACCAAGAACTTTATTAAACAACGTATTCATTAACCAAATGAAATTTTTGGCCAACCCAATATTTTTGCCTGACCATTACAGTACAAAACTAGAAATCAATAACAGAAGGCAAACTGCAAAATTCACAAATATGTGGAGGTTAAACAACATGCTACTGAACAACCAATAGGTCTCAGAGAAAAATCAAAAGAGATATCCAAAAATATCTTGAGATGAATGAAAATGAAAACACAACATACCGAGACTCAGGGGATGCAGCAAAAGCAGATCTAAGAGGGAATTTTGTAGTGATAAACACCTGCATTAAAAAAAAATAAAGAGCTCAAATAAACAACCTTTAATTTACACTTAAACCCAAAGAAAAACAAATTAACCCCACATATGGCAGAAGGAAGGAAACAGCAAAGAGCAGAAATAAATAAAACAGAGACCAGGCAAACAATAGAAAACATCAACAAACTAAGAGCTGTTTTTTTGAAAAGGAAAGCAAAATTGACAAACCTTTAGCTAGATTAACTAAGAAGAAAAAAGACTCAAAAATGTAAAATCAGAAATGAAAGAGGAAATATTACAACTGTAACCACAGAAATACCAAGGATCATAAGAAGTTACTATGAACAATTGTACAGCAACAAATTGGATAGCCTAGCAGAATGGGGTAAATTCCTAGAAACACAGAATCTATCAAGACTGAATCATAAAGACACAGAAAATATGAACAGACCAATAATGAGTGAGAAAATTTGATTAGTAATCAAATATCTCCAAACAAAGAAAAGCTCAGGACCAGGTGGTTTCCCAGGTGAATTCTACCAACCATTTAAAGAAGAATTAGAGCATCCTGCTCTAGTACTTCCAAAAAATTCATGTGGAGGGAGCATTCCCAAACTCATTTTATGAGGCTAATGTAACCCTGATACCAGAGCCAGAAAAGGACACTAAAAGAAAAGAAAACTAATGGCCAATATCCCTAATGAATACAGAGTAAAAGTTTTCAACAAAATATTAGCAAACCAAATTCAACAGCACATTAAAAGAATTATACACCATGACCAAGTGGGATTTATCTCTGGGATGCAAGGATGGTTTAACATACATAAACTAACAAATGTGATAGCTTATATTAATAGAATTAAAAATCATATGATCATCTCAACAGATGAAGAAAAAGCATTTGACAAAATACACCATCCTTTCATGAATAAAACTCTGAAAAAACTGGGTATAGAAGAAACATACTTCAACATAATGAAGGCCATATTTGACAAACCCACAACTAACATCATACTCAACAATGAAAGTCTGAACAATTTTCCTCTAGATCATGAAAAAGCCAAGGGTGCCCACTCTCACAACTCCTATTCAACATAGTACTAGAAGTCCTAACCAGAGTAAATAGGCAAGAAAAAGAAATAAGAACTATCCAGATTGGAAAGGAAGAAGTAAAACTGTCTCTGCTTGCAGATCATGTGATCTTACATACATAAATTCCTAAAGACTTCACCAAGAAGCTGTTAGAACTAATCAACAAATTTAGTAATTGCAGGATACAAAATCAACATACAGAGATCAGTTGTGTTTCTATACACTAACAGCAAGATACCTGAAAAGAAGTAAACAATCCCATTGACAATAGAATCAAAAGCAATACAACATTTAGGAATAAATTTAACTAAGAAAGTGAAAAATTTGTATTGATACACTGAAAACTGTAAGACTTTAATGAAGAAATTGAAGAAGACACAAAGAAATGGAAAGATATTTTGTGTTAATGGATCAGAATTAATATTGTTAAAATATCCATACTACTCAAAGCCATCAATAGAGTCAAACATGGTGACTCTAGGGTACTCTATAATATTCTTGAAAGTTGCTAACAGAGTAGATCTTAGATGTTGTCACCACAAATAAAAAAATGGCAATTATGTGAGGTGATGGAGGAGTTAACTAAGTCTACTGTGGCAATCATTTCACAATATATAAGTGTATCAGATCATCAAGTTTTACTCATTAAACTACATAATCTTTTTTTTTTTTTTTGCGGTATGCGTGCCTCTCACTGTTGTGGCCTCTCCCGTTGTGGAGCACAGGCTCCAGACACGCAGGCTCAGCGGCCATGGCTCATGGGCCCAGCTGCTCCGCGGCACATGGGATCTTCCCGGACTGGGGCACGAACCCGTGTCCCCTGCATCGGAAGGCGGACTCTCAACCACTGCGCCACCAGGGAAGCCCCATAAACTACATAATCTTATATGTTAATTATATCTCAATAAAGCTGGAAATTAAATATATTGTAATAGGTACATTCAATTCATAAGGAGACTTGCACAAACTTGAGATGGCTGCAGAATATGGAAAACAGATTACAAAGTCAATTTGTATGAATCAAACTAGAAAGCTAAGTTGACCTATGAACCAGTGGTTATTCATGCAGAGAATCAGAAGAGGAACATAAGAAAAAAAAAAGCCAAATTTTTTTTTTTTGAACTGACAATCTGGGAAAAATTAGTTTCCAGGAGCCATTCAGCTGCAAAATTGCTAGGACCATGTCTACAATATGGACCTCCAGACTTTTAAATTCTCTGGCTTGCTTTTAAACATGCATGCTTGCTACCTACTGAACAATCCAGTAAGGCCTTAAGATGGCATTCATGGGCAGTCTCTTATACAGCTTCTCAGAAGATGATCCTAATAGATCACACTGGGTGTGAGCAGTCAGTCATGTTCAGGACTAGATAGTGGTTCCTGAACATTACACGGTGCTATGTATTCGTCTTTCTTCCGTACCTCATTCCTTTTCTTCACTCCTGCTGTCTGGAATGGCAATCACTAATAAATTAGCAGCAGATTAAAAATTGCATTCATATGCTTCCTCTGAGGGACCTTATCTCAGAGGGTGAGTATTAGAAAAAGGTATGGTTCTTCCAGGACAAGGGCTTGGCTAGGTCCATCCTGAAATGTAGGTTGTTAAGGAATAAGTTAGGGTGTGTGAGGGTGAAGATTTTGGTTTACCTGATTTACCTTAGATTTAGAGTGTCAAGGGAGTGTTGAATGCTATCACATATCTCTTTTTTCTCACATATTTTTTTCTCCCATTGCTTGGAATAAGGTGCTTAACCAGAATCTATTAAAATTTCTCCTTTTTACTGGACGCAAACAGTGTCAGCATCAGTGATTCTTTTGAGAAAATGCTTTGGATTTTTACTTAGATCTGCTTCATGCAGGATGAGTTTAGGGGCAAGTCTAGAAAAGGTAGTTCCAAAGTGTCAAGTCTATGATCTCTTCCACTTCTGTAAATTAAAAGTAATATTTTAAATACCTAAGTGACTTGAAAATCTATTATCAGCATCAAGGAGAGAAATTAGCTCATTGATTGGCTCTGAAAATGGAGCAAAGGCTCAAAATGGAAAATCTCAGTTTCTACTGTCTCTTGCGTGCTGAAGTGGTTATCACCATAGAACTGTGAACACAGAACATTTTTAAAGGGCAAATTATCACAATGACTGAAGTGATGAGGAGTAACCACTAAACTCTTCATAAAAGACCCCAAATCTGGTTAGGAAAGGGGCAGTCTGCTGAGATATTTAATTACCACAAATTCCTTTTTTCATTTTACTTCCTCTTATATGAAGGACATTTTATAGACAGGCTTGTAACCTAACAGTGCTTTAGCTTTAAACCTGTTGAGGTTATCTACACCTAATCACTAAATTCAAACCTACCCACACACAAGGAGGAGAGAGAGGGTGTGAATTGTCACATACCCCATTTTCCAAGGTGCTTATAAATGTTGAACATTTCTGTCATTTGTCTACATAAGTGAGACCTGGTGTATCTGAAAAGTCCTGTCCAACGTTTTTCAGAAAGATAAAAAGCTTGACACATATCCTTATTGCTTTTTGCTTGTCAAGGGAGAAGGACTGAAGGTCCAGCCTGCATGAAAAGGTAAGGAGAAGGAAGAAATTCTTTTCCATAACTTCTGTGCAGTTGCTGTTTTACATTCCCTCCTCCTGCTTAAGACAGTGGGCTGTCAGCCACCCACTCACCCTCAACCACATTCGCAGGCCTGGTAAAAACAGCTGTTAAAAGGAAATATAGCATTTCCTTTGTGCTCATTTCAGAATATACTGTCTCCGTTTTTATCACATTACTGAGACTTCGGCACAGACTTTCTTACGGCTGTCATTATCTGACTGTGGTCCTAATAACATATGGCAATATTTTTCTAACTATACTTCCTGCAAAATATCAAAAGATCTCATCTTCAAATGGCCACACTATTTTCTAACATAAAAATCCACTTGAAATAAGTATAGATTTAATATGCTGTGTCTTTATAAATACACGGGTAACTTTTTCTACCTAATACAGTATTAATGCATTACTGTATTAGGTATCTACTTTCTGTAAAGTAGTTTTCTTCTCTGTTTTGAAGCGTTTATTTTGCCTATGTTTTGGTTTTCAACTATGTTGGAATTTGCTCTGTTCACTAAAATAAGATTTGATTGCATGTGGGTAAAGTCTAATTTCCACGATTTCATGGTACATCTTGAGCTGACAGACTTGAGAAATTTTGTTACTAGAGCTAAAACAGTAAACTCTGCAAATATAACTCATTCCTCCACTTACTGTAATGCCTCTTAAATATTTCTTTGGAGATTTTACTCCATTAACCTGTGGTTATTTTCTCTTCTAATTCACATACAACTCTAGTTTTATGTGCATTTATTCAAGCATTTTGAGCATTCACTTGTAATTTTAAAATAATTCCCTATAAAACAAGTCTCAATATACCTGGTAGGATCGTCCACATCTCAACAGGTGCCAGGTGCCATTTGAATAGAGCAATGCTGACTACCTGGACACCAGCAGGTGGGTATGAAGAGATTATCCTCTTTAGTTTTTAATAACTTCATAGTAAATAGGCATATTGGCTCAAATAATTTAAATATATATTTAAGTAAATAAAATTTTACATCTAGCTTTGTTAATCACTCTCTTGGCTTTGTTCATTTCTTCCAGGCTCAAACATAACTCAATATATTACAAAAGAACATTTTTCATGACTTTGTAATAAAATCTCTATCCCAAAGGTATAAATAAAGCAAGAAATTAAACATTTTAAGAGTAAATGGAAATAAAGCAGATCAAGTGTTAGAGATATCAGTTGTACAGAGGCAAAAAAATTACATAAATGGATTGCTGATAGGGACAAGAAAGGGCAGCCAGAAAGTACTTAGAGGCCATGGAAAAATGTTATCAATTTGAACCATGGAAAGATACGACTAGTTAAAAATGCTACTGGACATAGTTAATAGATATACCATTAAAATAAACGGATAAACGATATGTACTAAAGGTGTTTTTCCTATAAGGCCTGAGATATAAATTGCAATGGTTTAATAATTCATTGTCAGTTATGCTAAAGAATGTCACTTTCTGGTTCCATGTTTTTTTACTGATAATCTATATCCCACCCTAGGCAAATTATACCACCTCTGTGACTGTCAGTTTCTTCCACTCCAAACTGACAATGAGTTTAAGACTAAATATGTTATAGCTAAGATTACTTCCAACTTATATAATATATATATTTTTAAATTTTACAACAGCTTTTGATTTACAGAAAAATTGTCAAGATAGTACAGAGAATTCCTATATACCCCATGCCTAGTTTCCCCTATTATTAACATCATTATTTTGTATTATACATTTGTTACGATTAATGAGATAATAATACATTGTTATTAACTAAAGCCCATATTTTATTCAGATTTCCTTACTTTATATCTGATGTCTCAGTACCACATTGCATCTTGCAATCATGACTCCTTAGGCTCCTCTTGGTTGTGACAGATGCTCAGACTTAGCTTGTTTAAATGTCAAATACCTTGACATCTGGAGGTGCACTGGACAGGTATTTCGTAGGACGTTTTCAATTGGTCCACTTAGCTTTTTAAAAACATTTTATTTATCATTGATATTTGTAAAACAATGGTTGACACATAGAAACTAATAAGTAGCACATGAATGAATGAATAAATAAATGAAAAACTGGATGTTTCATTCACGTGTAGAAAGTGATGTATCAATATTAATCAAGAAGTAAT
This sequence comes from Leucopleurus acutus, assembly GCF_964270905.1. Lineage (NCBI taxonomy): Eukaryota > Metazoa > Chordata > Mammalia > Artiodactyla > Delphinidae > Leucopleurus > Leucopleurus acutus. The sequence continues at coordinate 29,475,509 of NC_139149.1, forward strand.
TCTTGGGTCTGGATTTTGATACCACACTAGCACTGTATCATTCAAGTTTAACAAAAACCAAACTGGAATCTTTCATTATTTTTTTGTTTTCTGAGTCAACTTAGCCACATTTCAGAAAAAGACTAATTTAGGGGTTCAAGATGGTATAGTAGAAGGACATGAGCTCACTCCCTCTTGTGAGAACACCAGAATTACAAATAACTGCTGAACAATCATCGACAGGAAGACACTGGAACTCACCAAAAAAGATACACCACAACCAAAGACAAAGGAGAAGCCACAAGGAGACGGCAGGAGGGGCTCAATCACAGTAAAATCAAATCCCATAACTGCTGGGAGGGTGACTCACAGACTGGAGAACACTTAGACCACAGAAGGCCACCCACGGGAGTGAAGGTTCTGAGCCCCACGGCAGGCTTCCCAACCTGGGAGTCCGGCAATGGGAGGAGGAAGTCCTAGAGAATCAGACTTTGAAGGCTCATGGGGTTTGACTGCAGGACTTCGACGGGACTGGGGGAAACAGAGACTCCACTCTTGGAGGCACACACAAAGTAGTGTGCGCATCGGGACCCAGGGGAAGGAGCAGTGACCCCATAGGAGACTGAACCAGACCTACCTGCTAGTGTTGGAGGGTCTCCTGCAGAGTGGGGTGGGGGAGGTTGTGGCTCACTGCCAGGACAAGGACACTGGCAACAGAAGTTCTGGGAAGTACTCCTTGGCATGAGCCCTCCTGGAGTCCACCATCAGCCACACCAAAGAGCCTGCAGTATCCAGTGCTGGGTCGCCTCAGGCCAAACAACCAACAGGGAGGGAACCCAGCCCCATATATCAGCAGACAAGCAGATTAAAGTTTTACTGAGCTCTGCCCACCAGAGCAACACCCAGCTCTACCCACCACCAGTCCCTCCCATCAGGAAGCCTGCACAAGCCTCTTAGATAGCCTCATCCACCAGAGGGTAGACAGCAGAAGCCAGAAGAGCTACAATCCTGCAGCCTGTGTAACAAAAACCATATTCACAAGGAGACAAAATGAAAAGGCAGAGGACTAGGTAACAGATGAAGGAACAAGATAAAACCCCAGAAAAACAACTAAATAAAGTGGAGATAGGCAACTTTCCAGAAAAAGAATTCAAAATAATGAGAGTGAAGATGATCCAAGACCTTGGAAAAAGAATGCAGGCAAAGATCGAGAAGATGCAAGAAATGTTTAACAAAGACCTAGAAGAATTAAAGAACAAACCCCTAGAATAATTAAAGAACAAACAAACAGAGATGAACAATACAATAACTGAAATGAAAAATCCACTAGAAGGAATCAATAGCAGAATAACTGAGGCAGAAGAACGGATAAGTGACCTGGAAGACAGAATGGTGGAATTCACTGCTGCAGAACAGAATAAAGAAAAAAGAATGAAAAGAAATGAAGACAGCCTAAGAGACCTCTGGGACAACATTAAATGCACCAACATTCTCATTATACGGGTCCCAGGAGGAGAAGAGAGAGTGAAAGGACCCAAGAAAATATTTGAAGAGATTATAGTCAAAAACTTCCCTAACATGGGGCAGAAAATAACCACCCAAGTCCAGGAAGTGCAGAGAGCCCCAGGCAGGATAAACACAAGGAGAAACACACCGAGACACACAGTAATCAAATTGGCAAAAATTAAAGACAAATAAAAATTATTAAAAGCAACAAGGGAAAAACGACAAACATACAAGGGGACTCCCATAACTTTAACAGCTGATTTCTCAGCAGAAACTCTACAAGCCAGAAAGGAATGCACGATATATTTAAAGTGATGAAAGGGAAGAACCTACAACCAAGATTACTCTAACTGGCAAGGGCCTCATTCAGATTTTATGGAGAAATCAAAAGCTTTACAGACAAGCAAAAGCTAAGAGAGGGCTTCCCTGGTGGCGCAGTGGTTGAGAGTCCACCTGCCGATGCAGGGGACATGGGTTCGTGCCCCAGTCTGGGAAGATCCCACATGCCGCGGAGTGGCTGGGCCCGTGAGCCATGGCCGCTGAGCCTGCACGTCCGGAACTTGTGCTCCGCAACGGGAGAGGCCACAACAGTGAGAGGCCCATGTACCACAAAAAAAAAAAAAAGAAAGAAAAGCTAAGAGGATTCAGTACCACCAAACCAGTTCTACAACACATGCTAAAAGAACTTCTCTAAGTGGGAGACACAAGAGAAGGAAAGGACCTACAAAAACAAACCAATAACAATTAAGAAAATGGTAATAGGAACATACACATCAATAATTGCCTTAAATGTGAATGGAATAAATGCTCCAACCAAAAGACACAGGCTCACTGAATGGATACAAAAACAAGACCTATATATATACTGTTTACAAGAGACCCACTTCAGACCTAGGGACACATACAGACTGAAAGTGAGGGGATGGAAAAAGACAGTCCATGCAAATGGAAATCAAAAGAAAGCTGGAGGGCTTCCCTGGTGGCGCAGTGGTTGAGAGTCCGCCTGCCGATGCAGGGGACACGGGTTCGTGCCCCGGTCCGGGAAAATCCCACATGCCGCGGAGCGGCTGGGCCCGTGAGCCATGGCCGCTGAGCCTGTGCGTCCGGAGCCTGTGCTCCCGGAGCCTGTGCTCCACAGCGGGAGAGGCCACAACAGTGAGAGGCCCGAGTAACGCAAAAACAAAAAAACAAAACAAAAGAAAGCTGGAGTAGCAATACTCTTATCAAATAAAATAGACTTTAAAATAAAGAATATTACAAGAGACAAGGAAGACACTACATAATGATCAAGGGATCAATCCAAGAAGAAGATATAACAATTATAAATATATATGCACCCAACATAGGAGTACCTCAATATATAAGGTGACTGCTAACAGCTATAAAAGAGGAAATCGACAGTAACACAATAATAGTGGGGGGACTTTAACACCTCACTTACACCAACAGACAGATCATCCAGACAGAAAATTAATAAGGAAACACAGGCTTTAAATGACACAATAGACCAGATAGATTTAGTTGATATTTATAGGACATTCCATCCGCAAACAGCAGATTACACTTTCTTCTCAAGTGCACATGGAACATTCTCCAGGACAGATCACATCTTGGCTCACAAATCAAGCCTTGGTAAATTTAAGAAAATTGAAATCATATCAAGCATCTTTTGAATGGACCTAGAAACTGTCATACAGAGTGAAGTAAGTTAGAAAGAGAAAAACAAATATTGTATATTAATGCATATATGTGGAATCTAGAAAAATGGTGCAGAAGAACCAGTTTGCAAGGCAGAAATAGAGACACAGATGTAGAGAACAAATGTACGGACACCAAGGGGGGAAAGTGAGGGGGGGATGAAATGGGAGATTGGGATTGAAATAGATACAGCAATATGTATAATATAGATAACTAAGAAGAACCTGCTGTATAAAAAAATAAAATTTAAAAAAGAAAATTAAAAAAGACAATTAAAATAAAAAAAAAAAAGGAAGCAACCGTGGAGAGGGGGTATTTGGACTCAGAATACACAGAGTTTGTGATGTCTACTCAAGTGTGTTCGGTCTGGGCGAGGCTACCCTCTGCTGATCTAAATAGCTCTCTGAAGACCGTGGGGCATTAGCTCCTGCTGTGGCTAAGGTGACTCTTTTACCAGGAGTGGCAAAAGCCATGCAGCAGCCCCAGGAAGAAGATCTTGCCCATCCACACTGGCACCTTTGTTCCCTAGCAACCAGGGACTTTCCACTTTTGCTCTCAATGGGTTCAGCTGTCTCCTCCCAAGAGACAACTTGTAGAAAGGTACACCTCAACTAAATTTATTCCCTTCATCTTACCTTGCTTGGAACAACAGTGTAATTAATCTATTATTAGTTTGTAATATGTTATTTCTTTATTAGTTTATTAAGAGATGTTACGTATGCTATTAGAGACAGTATATATTAAGAGACGTTATTCATCCTATAGGCTACCGGCTTGTGAAATTATTATAATTCCCACAGTGAAGCTGTGTTAAATAAAATATTGGCAAAGACAAAACAAAAAAGACTAATTTAGAACTTTAATGAGAAAAAATATTATTAGCAGGTATTTAATAATAAGATAAATGCAAATTTGAGAATGGAAAGGACATTTTTTAAATGGTGAGTTATTCTCAAATCACTACATTTATATTATTTTATTTTCCCACGCAATATGGGAAAGAACGCAAATATAGATGAGGAAAGAGATCAGAAAATGCATTGAAAGACCAAGGATTCAGTCCTCCATTGGAATCAGGAAAGAAGTGAAATTAGGTTATTCTGCCTATAGGGCAACAATGTGTTAGAAATGGAGTTATGCTAAACATAACCTTTCCCCAACCTTTATTCAAGGTAGTAGGTGAAAATTCTCTTTTCACACATAATTTCACCATGCAATTACCTCAGAGAAAAAAGATAATAAATACAACCTTGACAGACAATGAAATCTTTTGAAGTAGCCTTTCCTTGTTCTAAAAATCTGGGTTCACCAGATATAATTTCAGACTAAATACAATGCTAAATTCTCTCACAAGAAAATGCACAAACACTATGCAGATTAACAATATATTGATTAATATATTTTGTCCTAAATCAGTAATGTAATAGCTATTTATAGAGCATTTGGTTGCATCACTATTATTTCAATTATGAGCTCAGCTGGGTAATAAAACAACAAGCTTTTCCTCAATGGACCATTCCTCAGTTTGTGCAATTTACTTTAAATGTTAAGTTTAAAGAGAAAAGAGCTTGCCATCTTATCACTTCTTTCAGGCTGCTATATTTTACCGTAATATGGCAAACTAATAATTATCAATCCTTAAATGCCTTTTTTTGCAAATTAGTTTCAGAAAAGCAATTTAAATTTTCTTCATTTTTCTCAGTAGACTACAAGATAATATTCTTTTAATTGCAAGGGCTGGAATGCCTGATACTTTCCATTTTTAGCAGAGCATATTGACTTTTTCAGTCATTATTCTATTTTGTACATTTCTAGTGATATTTACTTCACTGCTACTCTATTTCAGATAAATTAAGGACCACTTATTCTTATTCATCCTTTGTGCCAGGGTCAAAAGTGCCTGTTACAGATGCAAAGAGGTAAAGGTATCTTTTCTAACACCACAACGGGGCTCTCGCATGCTCAGGCAACAGAAGAAAAAATAGGCGCCACAGAGAATGAGACCCACTTCAATCTATATATGTGACTCATCTGCAAATGCATACAGCTGACGCTACTTAGTGTACATAAAAGACATAATGAAAATCTCTGTTGATTATTATTATAAGGAAACTTGGTTGGCTTGATTAAAATTCACAAATTGTTTAAAACACAAATTTAAAATAACAAAATCAATAGAATATAAATATTCTTGCTTATGAAAACAAGGTTAATATTACCTCATTGATCATTTCATCATGAGGATAAAACAGAACAATGTACAACAAAATATTTTGTACTAATGCCAGGCATATGATACACATTTAATAAATGAATCTGCTCTTCTCTCTATATTCATTTTTCCACATATTTATTTCATTGCATTTACCAAAACATTTTTTTACATATTTTGACCAAAATAAGTTTTAACTGTTTTGTATGTTTTCCTTCCTTCTTATGCAACTTCTTAGGATTATTTTTTTTAAGTTTTCCAATGTCAGCACCTAAAATGTCCGTATACTGTCATATGACACACTTTTGTGTGCGTCTGTTTACTAAATGGTCCCAAGCTTCTATGATCTGGTTTATTTGAATTAGCTTTAAAAATATTTTGTTAATTAATTTTGGCCTGTAAATAAAGAGTTTCTCCTAAAAAATATACACCTGTAACTGTATTTACACTTCTAATTGTACTTTTTTATTCCATACAAATTGTATCTCCTGAAAACACAGCCCTGAAGTGATGGATACCTAGAGCACTTTGAATCTATTATCCTCCAGACTGTAGATCCTCAAAAAAATTATTAATACAAAACGTACTGACTTTTTAAAGAACCTAATTACATCTATAATATTGTGATCTGACTTTATCTATAAAGCTTAAGTAAAGGCATTAAACTTTATTCTTATACATAACCATTTATAATCAACATCATGATAAAATTAAGATTCAAATCATATCCATAGGAATTTCTAGTTAAGCCCAAAGACTCATATTGTAAAGCAGAGTGTTGGTAGCTTGGCTGAAATGAAGAGTCACTAAGAACCAAAAATACTCCTTTTACAAGTACATATGTTAGGTACAAAAAGAGTCAGGATATAATTGCTTGGAATCATTGCTAGAAAGAACATATTCAATATCCTCACTAAAAATAATGAGCGTGGTGCTTAAACTTTCTGGTAGAGCTTATTTAACTTTTGATGATCAGGAAGATAGACTCTTTTTAATTTAGAGTTCAAAATAAGAAGACATCATTACTGCTTAGGCAGCTGCCTAAAATAACATTTATCTGACATTTTCACCTATATGAAAAGGCATCTTATGAAATAAATGTTTTTTCAAGCCATGAAGTTAAAATGGTAATCATATCAGCAAAATTCTTCAAGATTACTCTTTCCTTTGAAAAATGTCATTCGGGGTTATTATATATTAGATGTAAACTGTATTCTGACTTCTGGTAGTGTATATACGCAAATGTTATACCTTACAATACTTATATCATTGAAAACAATACAATCTAGAATTTTTTTCCAATTTATTAGTTTTGATAAAATAATTACGTGATATTAAGCAATAAACAGCAAATATTCAGGTATCATTGGTCCATTAGTTAAGGCATTACACCTGGGTGGCCTAATTGCTGATAGTATAAATTGTATGACAGAAACCAAAATGCAGAACCTAATGAAATCTTTCCAATTACTTTTTAAAAAATTAATAAAACCCTAATACTGAAACATGACAGATGTCACAGAGAAAAAGTATAGCTGGTTACCATATATCAACAAAGAAATTAAAACACAAAAAGGAAATTAAGTTAAGCAATATATTAAAATAATAAACACGAGCAAAAACTTTGAGTATATATTTGATATTATGGTACAAATTAATATAGTTTTGCAAATGAAAGGGTCAAAGGAGGAAAATAACGGGATATCTTTAGAGGTGAGAAGAATATAAGGTCACTGACTTGGTATTGCTGGAGTCAGGATTACAAGCAGTCTTTTAATACCTATTTCATTGTGTTTTAAAATTTTTAACCCAATTAAGAAACTATGGACACTTGTGAACATTTAGAGGTGTGCATAAATTAACTGAATGGAATTTCTTATAACCTGAGTTTTCTTAACCTGAGTTTTCTAAGACATCTAATTAAGGTCTTGGTTAGAGGCTAGTTAGCTACATGCTTTAAAATCCAAAGAAAGCACCCAATAAAAGGCAATTTTTGCAAGATACAGAAGTGAGCTCTAAGGCCTGAATAACCTTTCACTGTGACATTTTTTCTTTTGCGATGTTTAAAAATGAAGACTGCCAAACAGATGGAGTTCTAACCCAATTTTGAAAACAATATAACACAGGGAGGAAAAAAAAAACAGGAAAAAAAACAACTTTCGGACAAAATACTACAGGTCAATCATATAAAGCTAAAAACAAAAAGAAAAGAAAAAACACATTATAGCTCACCGATCATTTAGTTGTGTATGTGTCTGTGTTTGTTTTGTTTCTCCAATTTACAAAAGTAGGACATTAATACTGTACAGTTGTCCAAACCAGTTGGAATTTTTAATTCACTGATAACCCATTATACCTAGCAGACAGGAATTTAGGCTTATTTGTCTGAAGATGAGAGTTAACATTCTTCGTTTGATACTAGCTTACACTGCTATCATTAAAGTGTGCACTGTTTGTAAGAAATAAACAAACAAAGCCAATTAAACCCAATGAGAGTCTCAGGATATCTGTGCCAGCAGTCATCATTGCTTAAGAAAATAGCATTAATCAATCTCAATTTCTTTTTTAAAAAGAAGAACTTCAGCATAGATTTCTTCCAAAAACAGCACCCTTAGCACATTTTTATAGAAAAAAAATCATCCTCTCCCTCAGGAAAGCTGAACTAGAATGCTTTATCTCCAATTTATTATTTCCTGTAATACATCAAAAAGTGTACTGTTAAGAACTAGCTTTGGCCAACATAAGTTACAATTCCAAAGAGGCTTCAGACCAATGACTACTGAATTTCCTCATTAAAGTCTACCCATCCTCCTCCTTCTTAACAGTGGAAAAAATAAAAGATGATAATCAAGAATTGGAAAGAAAAAGACATAACACATCTATTGTTTATTTCAAAGACTGCATGACTATTTGTGTGAGTATAAAATACAGTAGATATTTCAATTTTACTTATTTTGATAGAACATGTAGAACAATTTAAATAGTTTTACTTATAGGCCCTATAAGAAAGGATCACTATAAGTAAATTTGAGGAAATCAAGTTTACATCTGTTTTAGAAAGAGTGATATGGGTCACTTGTATTTAAAAGGAGGTATATGAGAAACATATATCTTGAAATTCAGTTATGCGGTAATAATAGGCCAAAACTTTAAACATATGCCTCTACACAGTGAAAGGTTAGCCCAATGCAGGTGGAAGATACTCCCAGGAAAAGGGTGGCAAGAGGTTCGGTCTTATTTCCTTGTAACATGCTAGTGGCAGACCTGCTGGAATTAAAAAAAATACACACACACACACACATTGCTAGCAAGGGGAATCCTTATCTGTGGAATAAGATAAGACATGCACAGAGGGGACACAGACACACAGGAAGAGAGACATGTGACTGCAGAGGGAGAGATTGAACCAATGTATCTATAAGACAAGAGATGTCAAGGATAGTTGGCAACTGCCAGAAATAGACAGAGGCCAGGCAGGATCCTCCCCTGGAGCCTTCAGAGAGAACACAGCCCTGCTAGCATCTTGATTTCGGACTTCTAGCCTTCAGAACTGTGAGACAATAAATATCTGCTGTATTGAGCAACCCAGTTTGTGGTGCTTTGTTATAGCAGCCCTAGAAAATGAATACATCATCTAATGATTATATGTATTTTTTTGAAAAATATATATTTATATCTTTGAAAAATAATATATTAAAATAAAAATATTACTATATTTGGTAATAGAAACATCTGCCCTATTATATTTACTTAGTAGGTTTTTCTATCAAGTATTTCTTTTAATCAGCTTGAGAATATAAAGCTGAAGAAATATATTCATCTTAAATATTAATTTCATAAGAATTAACATTTTACATTTCATGAAAATAGTAATTTATATGTTAATATCTTCATTTAGAATTAATTAGCAGATCTTAATTTTTATGTCATTACTTCTATCCAAACATTGTTTTACCATGAACAGTATTAATTTTCTATATTTAATTTCTTGAAAATGTAGGTGTGATTGAAATGTGGATTTTAAAGTAAAATCTAGGAGAAAACAGTGAATCTAAAATAGGAACATGAGATTAAAGGGATTTTTAGCTTGATTCCCGACTTAACATAAATGTGTCTTTCTGACTTAAAAGTCCCTCTACCATGTAAGTGTATGGCATAAAACACGGCCTTTTGTGAAATGAAAAATTTAGTAGATAATTAATCATGCCAACTGTTTTAAGATGGATATTCATTTTTAATGCATAATTTGAATGAAAACTACCAAATTATAAAAATAACACATGAAATCTTTGGCTTATGGGCATTTGGGGAAAGCTAAAGGATAGCAATAAACATAAAACTTCCATAGAGATCACTTCAAAGGTTTTTCCTCTCATATTAGAGAATTTCTTCTTGTTCAAATTCTATTTATATTCAGGTGGAGAAAAAAAAAAGTCCTGAGGAATATGAAGATGAGAGCATGGTGTCAGAAAGCTGTGAGAAAATGACTATGGTGTGATTGAACCCTGTGAAGATTAAGGTGAGAACTGAGTAGCATAGTTTGCAGGGCATATTGAATACAGCAAGAATCCATAGAAATAATATAAAACTATTAAAAATCAGGATTATTGGTTTATTTTTTCTATTGCTTGGTATATATTTGTTGGTGGTGTTTTTTAAATAAGTATGATTGTAAATAGTCCTCTTTCTCTCTCTAAAAGAATCACAAACTTATGAAAAAGTTAAAATTTCAGTGTAAATAGTATTTTTTACAGCTTCTGGTCCATCATTCTCAGATATTTTAGTGAGTATTTTCTGCCAGCCAGGGAATTCTAATAGCCACAACAAAACCATCAAAAAGAAAGTTAACTTTAATATGTTACTATTATTTAATTATCAGACCCTATGCAGATCTTGTCAGTTATTCCAAAAAAATCTTTTACAGAAAAAGCATCCCACACAGAATTACATGTTACATTTAGTTGTAATGTTTCTCTTGTCTCTTTTAGTTTGAACAGTTCCTTAAATTTTATGACAACATTTTCATAGACTATAGGTCAGTTTTTTTTTTTTTAAAGAATGTTTCTCCAGTTTGGTTTATTAAGGTTAACTGGATTCAGGGCTGCATCTTTGTCAGGAATATCACTTTCGGCCAGATTCAATCTCTTAAAGTAGCTTGTCTTTATTTCCCTGCCTCTGCCCATTTTACGCCCTCTTCCTATCTGGACCACACACACTCTCATCCTTTCCCCATCCCCAAATCCCAGAAGCTTCCGAGTTCTTTCCCAATTTGACAGACTCTTGCCGTACTTGACTTGCCCAACCTAAAAGTACTGAGTGCTCTAAAACTTTCCCTATTTCTGATGTAAACAAATATGCAATATATGTCATTTCCAGAGAAGAATTACCTAATAATTTGGCAGTTAAACTTGAGCTGATAGTGACAAAAGGGATTACCTTTCTCAGACCATATTTGCATATTAAGAGATCCCTTCCATCCTTATGCCAGGGGCAAGGGCAGAGCTGGCATTAGAGGAGGCTAACCCTACCTTCAGCTCATTTCTCCTGGTAGGATTCTATATCGGTTTACTGAATTGTGTTTAATTCATTCTTAAAATAAATAAATAAGTAAAATAAAACTTCTGATATGCATCCAGCAAAATGTAATGCATGTAATATCCAACCTTTGTTGATTCTTTGACATTTATTTATTTTTAAATACCACTTCATCCCAAGAAACAGCAGCATGGTAACTTGCTAAGTATATCTTAGAATTACATGGATGTCTCATTCCACCAAAACGCTTCCTTTTCCAAGTTTTAAAGTGTGGAGCAGCAAGGTCCACAGAAAGTCTTGGCCAGTTCAAAACATAAAGTCTATTCTGATCTGCAATCCTCTCCTTCACTCTCCTTTCAAACTCCTTTAGCAGATAGGAACACCTGTTTCCAACCCAAGAGAACTTAATATTATAACTAACTACACTTTTGTCAGTTTTAGAGAAATAAAACCTTCCCTGATGTCTCTAGAATTGAACAAATGATCTACTTAAATCTCTCATTCTTCCCACTGGGAAAAATTCACATCAGACAATTCAGAGAAATTTTATTTATTTAAAGGCTTTTCTACTCACGAATGTGACTACATTCCTAGGGGCTTGTACAGGGTTAAGGCATTGGTTTGGTGGGCTTCTGAGAGAGAAAGCTCCTTGCTTAGTTCAGGGTCATCATCAGTCTAAGACGTATGCACTGAAATAGACTCACTTGCATTTGCCTTATCATTATTGTTCCACGCAGGTAATTACAGCATATTATGTGTTCTGACAACAAATCATCACCATGTTTCCCTCATTTCCAGCTACTTCTTTGCCACTCTTGGACCACAGGAGACAAATAACTACACTGGAATTTTGAGGCTATGCCAAGCCCACCTGCCAACATTGCCATCTTTCCATTCAGTGGTTGCCAGAAACTCCACAGGGAGGTTGAGGAAGCTGTCCCTCTAATTCTCAGATATTCTAAATCTATTTGGATTTTCTATTTTCCTCCACTTCCCAGCAGGATGTTAGTGAGGAAGAGACCACAGAGTTAATTCTCAGGATCATCACCTAGCATTTAATTAGCTGTGTTCTGTTATGACTCTTTCTCTTTCCCCAGACTATGTAATTTGTAGCTAGTCTAGGGTTGGGGGACAGGAAGCCCTACGTCTGATAGAGTACATATAGTTCTCAATCAATCGTGTAGCTCTGGGTCTTACACTTAAGAGATGCCAAAGTCAAGGATTTAATTATGTTCTTCTGTCTTTATTTCTCTAAGCAAAAAATAATTGTGAAAGATAACTGAGTCCATTGAAGATTAAAAAAGAAAACAATTCTCACGGGAAATACTTTTAAAATCTTGCTTCATACATAAGAATTCCTAAAGCACTCAGTAGTAAACTTCCCTACTTGTTGTCCTTTACGACTTCCTGTATTTATGCTCATTCCCAAAGCTACTTTTTTAAAGTAAATGGAGACTGTGATTTGCGGCTTTCAACCTGAAAATGTCAGAAATAAAGGCCAACACTAGGTCTTGCTCTGGGAAGTTCAAAACGTCTTGAAAACCATGTTCCTCCCCTTCACCAAACTGCCTTCTCCAACGTGGATGACTCCTACCACAGGGGTTGTGGGAAAGATGAAGATAAATAACAAAACCAATACTTGCCTGGAGGGATTCTTAAATATACTGATTCTTAGACAACAATCCAGAGTTGCAATATCATCATTTTTAGAAGAGAGACAGGCCAGTATTTATATTTAATAAGCAATCCAGATGATTCTCTTCTTCAGTTTGGAATATTCTATCCTAGAACATATTACGGATCATATATGAGACATAAAAACTGGGCTTTCAAATTAAAAGAAAAAAATTAAAACCTGCAGATTGGGATCATTTCCAGCCAACTTGGGCTGTGTGAAAAAACTGGCTCAAAGGGATAATTATAAAGAATCTCAGAAAATATTAGTGATCCCATTTCCTGTGCCCACACACTAGAACAAATAGCATAATAGTACAAATCATGTCCCTAGACATTTACAGTCTAACTTCCACAATGTTGGTTAAGTAATTCTATGTAGCTATTAAAATTAGTTCACTCAACAAACATTTATTGACATTTTCCTAAGTCAGGCAGTATACTGATTCATCAAAATAGTGTACTCCTACATCTATTTACATGGAAAACTGATCATAATGTTTTAAAGTATAAAGGTCAGTGACAAATTATAGGCACAGTATGATTAATGTGAAAAATGCATATAGAGATACAAGTTCAGATGGACAGAGACCAAACCCTTTACACTGATTATCTGTACATGTTAGAATCCTAGGTTATTTTTAATTTTCTTTCTCTGTGTTTTCTTTAGGGGTTGTTAACTTTCTTTCCATCAGGCTCACCACTCTACTTCGCCCCTCCCAGGAGACAGGTCATGTGCCACCTTCTTATATTTACCTTCTTACCTACTCCACTTGGTTTTGATGGATGATACAGTCCTGAGAAATGGCATTCGAAGTGTTAAGGGGTATGATAATGAGATAAGCTATGGCTATAGTTAGGGCTTAAAACTTGACACCCAAAAGCCTGAGCCCAAGAAAAAGTTTTGAATGACACTTTTTTTTTTTACATGCCACTTAGGATAGTTTATTAATAGTGGGGTGGGGGGGGGGAGGTGGAAGGCCTGAAATCTCTGGCTACTAAGGCAAAAGGGTAACTAGAGGCCACTCACTACTCAACTCCACCCTCATCTTACTTGCCTTCCTCTCCCACACAGACTGGAAAATCTAAAATGTGCCTTCCCAAAAATCCTGTTAGCTAGGAGAGGCCGGGGACTCCATTCTGGCCAAAGACACATCCCCTCCTCCACTTCCTCTTTCTCTGAAGGACAGGCTGTGATGTCTGAGGTGCAGCAGCCTCTGCTAAGAAGGGCTGGGCAGGAAGAGAGAGGAAGCTGGCACCATGCAAGGCTGGACCGCCCTTGACCACCTACCCTAGCTGGCTTGTTGCTCAAGATGAATAACCCCCTAACTTGTCAAAGTCACAGATTCACTTGTTTATATGGCTCTAGGGAACACTGAGTTGAAAGATATGTATGTGTATCTTTCATTGTTTTTATGACTATAAATCTTATTCAGATATAGATTGTTCTATAAAACATTGCTAAAAACCAATCAAGATTTTCTAGACAACGTTTTGAAGAAGTGACTTCTTTTCTTTTTTCTAATTACACATAAAAAAGATATGTTTAGGGAATTCTCTCATGGTCCAGTGGTTATAGGACTGGGAGCTTTCACTGCTGGGTGCTTTTAATCCCTGGTGAATGACGTTTCTTTTACTCAGTTTTCTTTCTCCTTTTCTCTTTGGTTATCTTCCTTTTGATCTCTCCTTTCACCTTTTTAATTTATTTTTTTATTTCTTACATATTTCTGTAATTCATACTTCACTCTCTCTGCCTGTATTATTATTTTTGTTTTTGTCTTCATTCCCTAACCTGAAATATTCTTTTTCCAATACTGCATCAAATGACCAAAATTAAGATCACTTTATATCACACTCACTTAAAAAGTATGTGGAGGAGTGCTGAGTTAGCATATATTTTATACAAGATAACTATTGTTTAGAAATATAGAATCACACATGTAACATGAAGTTTAGAGAGACCAAATGGCAGATGTTTCAGCAGACTTTTTAGGTTCCTCCCGAGGGAAAATAACAACAACTCTGAAACTTCTTCACTACTCTTGATTTCCACAGCAGAATCAAGTACAATGGTTTGTGACATAAATCCAGGTGGGTAGGAGAAGAATGCTCTCTTACCATGTAAAGGCAAAAAACACAACTGGATACACCAAAAAAAAGATGCAACTATGATTTTTAAGAGGAATACCATTTTTCATTTAGTTCAAAAAGGGGGAGCTCTCCTAAACCAGTCTTCAGAGAGTAAAAAATCTGTTTGATTTTAGAGATTCTAGGAGAAAACACACCCTCAGCAGGAGGTCCCACCCACCTGTTCTGGACCTTTCATGGACAAGCCCGGAGATGTCCCACGGAACTATATCCAGTACTTTGTTTCTTTAAGGAAAACTGAGCCTTAGTTAATGAGGTTTGTTCCCCAAGCTCAAAAGGTGTTTTAAACTGCATTTACTACCTAACCATTGTCCTCTAACAAAACTATTTTATTCGAGGTGCCAACATCTCCCTCCCCCCACACACTCCCATCTGCCCTACACACTAAAGTTACAAATCATCAGAAAGAGTTGATGGAAACTAAGTGGGTTATTTCAATAGACAGGGGCAACTGAGGAGGGGCGTGTGTTGGTGACTCTGGAAAGTCAAGGCTATTTGAATGGCAGCAGGAAATGAGAGATGAAAAGGAGTGAGGAAATAAGAAAAAGCAGGTAAGTTGTTAAATACTTCAAAAAGTCTCAGGAGGGGGCTTCCCTGGTGGCACAGTGGTTGAGAGTCCGTCTGCCAATGCAGGGGACACGGGGTCGTGCCCCGGTCCGGGAAGATCCCACATGCCGCAGAGCGGCTGGGCCTGTGAGCCATGGCCGCTGAGCCTGCGCGTCCGGAGCCTGTGCTCCGCAACGGGAAAGGCCACAACAGTGAGAGGCCCGCGTACCACACACACACACAAAAAGTCTCGGGAGTATTCATGAGTGGCCTCCAGAAACAGGAAGCCTAGGCATTGATGTCTTGTCTCTTGCGTCATATGAGAGGGAACAAGACATCTAGATTAGACTCACCACTTCATTTGTGTTCACCCCAACCCAAAATATAATTTCCTGTACTAAAATTCTTCTGTGGTGGTTTGTTTCTCTGACTGGTACATGGGCTTACTGTGGAGACAGATGTTAAATAGACATAAAAATAAGTATAATCATACAGTTCTAAGATAAACAGTAAAAAAACTATATGAGTTGAAAACAAATGGATGGATCTATTTTAGGTTGTGAGTGGGCCTGGACACATTTTGATGAAAAATCTCATTCATCTACCCGCTTGTCCTTAGAGTTCTTATTTATTTCATCCACTTCAATCCCCATGCTTCAGTCAATGGCTTCCAAATCTTTTTTTACTTGTTCTGACTTCTTTCCTGTGCTCTAGTTCTCTCTTCTCTCCTATTTCCTGTATATCTTCACCTGCTTTTATCTCGAATTCATCATGTTCAAAACACTTATCACTTCTCCTGCAAATCTCTTTATACATCACCCTCTGAGGTGTCACAGAACCAAAATCTCTAGTTCATTTCTGTTAGACTAATTTGCATGAACACTACTGCTGGACATCACAATGAATCTCCTGGCTTCTAACTCTCCCCAACTCGGTCCACAAGTAAACCTTTCAACACGATTCTGGCTGTGTCACTCCCTTTTCCAAAAATCTTCAGAAGCTTTCTTATATTGACTAAACCTCTGACATCAAGGCCGCCTGTGAATTACTGGTAACTTTTTTAAAATTTAAATCCCACAACTGTTCTGTGATCTAACTGGATTGGACTAATTGTAGTTCGTCAGATGTACTCTAAAGCTTTGTGCCTGCCTCATTTTTCCTCAGTCTGTTCTCTCCAAGGAATATATCCTGCTTTTTAAAATCATTTTCTATTTTTATCTTAGATTTTATATCTTCCTTAAAGGAATTCCTGGTGCCTCTTGAATGATGTAACTGCTCTGTTAATGATTACTGTGGTTTTTTTCTTTGTACAGTTCACATGACTTTTTTCAAATGTTGTGTTTATGTGATTTTAACACCTTCCCATTCCTCCTTTATGTTTGGAAATATCTACTCATCTGTGTACTCCTTAGTGTATACGGTAGGTACTCAGCACTGCATCAGAATCCCTCAAAGTTTAATCATACAGGCAGCATAATTACAAATGGCAGCATTCAGTAAGTGATTACAAGGTAGAAGGGAACTCTACCTGTTGCTTAAGAGGTTTTTCACTTAAAGGGTTAATTAGATACCATACTGGTGTGGAAATGTGTAAACTGTTTTTTTCTCCCAGAGCAGGCTTAATGATTAACTACTTTACACTTGAGAGCTGCACCACAGGCACTTGCTGGAACTAAGCCAGGAAATCAGTTAAGCAGATCTTTAGTTTCACCTTGCTACACTCTAAGAGAGAGATCATTTGACAAGCTGAAAACTTCCCCAGGTCAACCTGCAACAGCTATGGTGATGGCTGGAGAAATCTAGTAAGCACAGAGTAGAATCCACAATAGAATTCTCTTCCCATAGATCTTTTACTCTCTCTCTTTTTTTTTTTTTTACATTGGGTTCTATTTGCACAATACAATCTCATTTCACTTCTCAAGTGATGCCTTAAAAATTTACAAGAATACAGTTCAAACCTCTTCACAAATTATCAGATAGTTAAAAACAATTTTTTTCAGATCAATTTTCTTTTCTTTATAATAGATATATAATAATCTATATATACTATGATTAGTGGAAAAAAGAAGACTGGAAAACTGCTTGATGATGATGTTTGTCTGTGATCACTGGATTTACCAGAGTTCTCATACAAGTGTCTGAGCTTTAAATCAGGTTGGATAAAGAATGTAAAGCCTGAGTTTCTCAACTCTTCTACCAATGGGAAGTGGGAGGCAGTAGGAATTAATCATCTTGTTTCCTATGTCATTTGATTCCAACAGACTGAATTTCCTCTGACAAGGAAGGTAGCATGCAACATGTAACAGTCTTTAAATACCACCATAGATTGGCTTTAATATAATATTCTCTAAAAAAAAAGTCTACACCTCAAGCTCAGGTATCAACAACAGCATATAAAAATTCTGTTGGCAAAAACTACAAAGAGGAGATTTTATATTCAATTTTGTCAAAGGCCTTCAATTCATTTCTCTTTCTTATTGTTTCTTTTAGCTTGACTTTTGTACAATTCTCAGAAGAAAAATGAATCAAAAAGAAAATAAATGATTTTTCTATGCAATATTTATACAGAAATACATGTAGTTATTTGATGATGATCCTCTAGGTTAACAGTATAAAAATAATTGTAGGGGCTTCCCTGGTGGCGCAGTGGTTGAGAGTCCGCCTGCCGATGCAGGGGACGCGGGTTCGTGCCCCGGTCCGGGAGGATCCCACATGCCGCGGAGTGGCTGGGCCCATGAGCCATGGCCGCTGAGCCTGCGCGTCCGGAGCCTGTGCTCCGCAAAGGGAGAGGCCACGACAGTGAGAGGCCCGCATACCGCAAAAAAAAAAAAAAAATTGTAAATGAAATTGGATGGTAGGAAATTTTTTAAAATGAAACAGAACAGGCATCTATGTCTCATCACTTAATTTAATCAATAAAGATGATATATCCCCTAAATAAATAAATATATTAAATGACAGGAATCTATGAAACTTTAGTAACATTTTATATCAAATTGGTTTTCCATTAGCAAAAAGTATATTTAATCACACATTTTTTAAAAAGGAAAAGAACTTTTTGCTTTCCAAATGGGTCCGGAAATATTTCTAAAATTCAGTTTCTCAGGTTCATATATAGAAAAACTATAGATGAATACCTCAAAAGCAGAAAAGAGAAGGAAAGGGGACATAATCATGAATGAGATTAGAAGGAACTTTATTCAGTCATAGTAATATTTTTGTTCCCTTAAAGGAGAAATAGCGATTTATCCCTATCTTAAATATGATCAGTAATGGATTAACATCATCTCACAAAATTTAGCACACAATCTACCAGTTTATTTACATTCTTATTCACTAATGTTTTCAAATCTACATAAACTGGCATTCCAACTAGAATACAAATTTATTAAGAGCAAATATCACCTTACTACTTATCTTAATAGGATATAGCAAAGGTCTTAGAAATAGTAGTGTCATCCATCCCATAGTTATGGATGACAATAGATATTTTAAAATTACCACGAGGAGGGACCTTCAAGATGGTGGAGGAGTAAGACATGGAGATCACCTTCCTCCCCATAAATACATCAAAAATATATCTACACGTGGAACAGCTCCTACAGAACACATACTGAACGCAAGCAGAAGACCTCAGACTTCCCAAAAGGTAAGAGAATCCCCCCGTACCTGGGTAGGGCAAAAGAAAAAAGAAAAAACAGAGACAAAAGAATAGGGACGGTACCTGCACCTCTGGGAGGGAGCTGTGAAGGAGGAAAGGTTTCCACACACAAGGAAGCTCCTTCACTGGCAGAGACAGGGGGTGGGCGGGGGGAAGCTTTGGAGCCGCGGAGCAGAGCGCAGCAACAGGGGTGCAGAGGGCAAAGCGTAGAGATTCCCGCACAGAGGATTGGTGCCGACCAGCACTCACCAGCCTGAGAGGCTTGTCTGCTCACCCGCTGGGGCGGGCGGGAGCTGGGAGCTGAGGCACAGGCTTCGGTCAGAGCGCAAGGAGAGGACTGGGGTGGGCGGCGTGAACACAGCCTGAAGGGGGCTAGTGCGGCATGGCTAGCCAGGAGGGAGTCCGCGAAAAGGTCTGGAGGTGCCTAAGAGGCAAGAGACCATTGTTTCGGGGTGCGTGAGGAGAAGGAATTCCTTCTCCATCTGCCCACAGAAGGCAGAGCACAGCCTAAATGAGCTCCAGGGACTGGCGTGAGCTGTGGCTATCAGCTCAGACCCCAAAGATGGGTATGAAACACTAACCCTGCTGCTTCAGCCACCAAGAATCCTGTATGCAAGCACAAGGCACTATGCTCACCCCACCCCGGGGAGCCTGTGCAGCCAGCCACTGCCAGGGTCCCATGACCCAGGGATAATTTCCCCCAGAGAACACACTCCATGCCTCAGGCTGCTGCAACATCAAGCCGGCCTCTGCAACCACAGGCTCGCCCTGCATCCCAAGTATAATTAGCTACCCCTCCCTTCCCCCATGCAAGAGAAGGAAAAGACCTACAAAAACAACCCAAAACAGTTAAGAAAATGGTAATAGGAACATACATATGGATAATTACCTTAAATGTAAATGGATTAAAGGCTCCAACCAAAACACATGGACTAGCTAAACGGATACTAAAATAAGACCCGTATATATGCTGTCTACAAGAGACCCACTTCAGACCTAGGGACACATACAGAGTGAAAGTGAGGGGAGTGAAAGTGAGGGGATGGAAAAAGATATTCCATGCAAATGGAAATCAAAAGAAAGCTGGAGTAGCAATTCTCATATCAGACAAAATAGACTTTAAAATAAAGACTATTACAAGAGACAAGGAAGGACTCTACATAATGATGAAGAGATCAATCCAAGAAGAAGATATAACAGTTGTAAATATTTATGCACCCGACATAGGAGCACCTCAATACATATGGTAAATGCTAACAACCATAAAAGGGGAAATCGACAGTGACATAATCACAGTAGGGGACTTTAACGCCCCACTATCACCAAAGGACAGATCATCCAACATGAAAATAAATAAGGAAACACAAGCTTTAAATGACACATTAAACAAGATGGACTCAATTGATATTTATAAGACATTCCATCCAAAAACAACAGAATACACTTTCTTCTCAAGTGCTCATGGATCTATGCTCCAGCATAGATCATATCTTGAGTCATAGATCAAGCCTTGGTAAATTTAAGAAAATTGAAATCATATCAAGTACCTTTTCTGACCACAATGCTATGAGACTAGATATCAATTACAGGAAAAAAAACTGTAAACATAAAAACCCATAGAGGCTAAACAATACACTACTAAATAACCAGGAGATCACTAAAGAAATCAAAGAGAAAATCAAAAAATACCTAGAAAAAAATGACAATGAAAACACGACGACCCAAAATGTATGGGATACAGCAAAAGCAGTTCTATGAGGGAAGTGTATAGCAATACAATCTTACCTCAAGAAACAAGAAAAATCTCAAATAAACAACCTAACCTTACACCTAAAGGAATTATAGAAAGAAGAAAAAAAGCCCAAACTTAGCAGAAGGAAAGAAATCATAAAGATCAGATCAGAAAAAAAGGAAAAAGAAATGAAGGAAACAATAGCACAGCTCAATAAAACTAAAAGCCGGTTCTTTGAGAAGGTAAACACTTAGCCAGACTCACCAAGAAAATGAGGGAGAAGACTCAAATCAGCAGAATTAGAAATGAAAAAGGAGAAGTAACAACTGACACTGCAGAAAAACAAACAATCATGAGAAATTACTACAAGCAACTAAATGCCAATTAAATGGACAACTTGGAAGAAATAGAATAATTCTTAGAAAAGCACAACCTTCTGAGACTGAACCAGGAAGAAATAGAAAATATAAACAGACCAATCACAAGCACTGAAATTGAAACTGTGATTAAAAATCTTCCAACAAACAAAAGCCCAGGACCAGATGACTTCACAGGCGAATTCTATCAAACATTTAGAGAAGAGCTAACACCCATCCTTCTCAAACTCTTCCAAAATATAGCACAGGGAGGAACACTCCCAAATTCATTCCACAAGGCCACCATCACCTTGATACCAAAACCAAAGATGTCACAAAAGGAAAACTAAAGACCAATACCACTGATGAACATAGATGCAAAAATCCTTAAAAAAATACTAGCAAACAGAATCCAACAGCCCATTAAAAGGATCATACACCATGATCAAGTGGGGTTTACCCAGGAATGCAAGGATTCTTCAATATATGCAAATCAATCAATGTGATATATCATATTAACAAACTGAAGGATAAAACCATATGATCATCTCAATAGATACAGAAAAAGCTTTCAACAAAATTCAACACCAATTTATGATAAAAACCCTGCACAAAGTAGGCATAGAGGGAACCTACCTCGACATGATAAAGGCCATATAGGACAAACCGACAGCAAACATCATTCTCAATGGCGAAAAAGTGCAACCATATCCTCTAAAATCAGGAACAAGACACGATGTCCACTCTCAACACTATTATTCAACATAGTTTTGGAAGTTTCAGCCACAGCAATCAGAGGAAAAAAAGAAATAAAAATGATCCAAGATGGAAAAGAAGAAGTAAAGCTGTCACTGTTTGCATATGACATGATCCTATACATAGAGAATCCTAAAGATGCTACCAGAAAACTACTAGAGCTAATCAATGAATTTGGTAATTTGTAGCAGGATACAAAATTAATGCACAGAAATCTCTTGCATTCCTATACACTAACAATGAAAGATCAGAAAGAGAAATTAAGGAAACAGTCCCATTTACCCTTGCAACAAAAAGAATAAAATACCTAGGAATAAACCTACCTAAGGAAGTAAAAGACCTATACTCAGAAAACTATAAGACACTGATGAAAGAAATTAAAGATGATACAAACAGATGGAGAGATATACCATGCTCTTGGACTGGAAGAATCAACATTGTGAAAACGACTATACTACCCAAAGCAATCTACAGATTCAGTGCAAGCCCTATCAAACTACCAATGGCATTTTTCACAGAACTAGAACAAAAAATTTCACAATTTGTATGGAAACACAAAAGACCCCAAACAGCCAAAGCAATCTTGAGCAAGAAAAATGGAGCTGGAGGAAATCAGGCTTCCTGACTTCAGACTATACTACAAAGCTATACTACAAAGCTACAGTAATCAAGACAGTATGGTACTGCACAAAAATAGAAATACAGATACATGGAAAAGGATAGAAAGCTCAGAGATAAACCCATGCACATATGGTTACCTTATCTTTCTTTTTTTTAAACCCCACATTTGTTTACTTATTTATTTTTGGCTGTGTTGGGTCTTTGTTTCTGTGCGAGGGCTTTCTCTAGTTGTGGCAAGCAGGGGCCAGTCTTCATCGTGGTGCGCAGGCCTCTCACTATTGTGGCCTCTCTTGTGGAGCACAGGCTCCAGATGCGCAGGCTCAGTAGTTGTGGCTCACGGGCCTAGTTGTCTGCGGCATGTGGGATCTTCCCAGACCAGGGCTCGAACCCATGTCCCCTGCATTAGCAGGCAGATTCTCAACCACTGTGCCACCAGGAAAGCCCCCAGTTACCGTATCTTTGATAAAGGAGGCAAGAATATACAATGGAGAAAAAACAGCCTCTTCAGTAAGTGGTGCTGGGAAAACTGGACAGCTACATGTAAAAGAAAGAAATTAGAACAATCCCTAACACCATACACAAAAATAAACTCAAAATGAATTAAAGACCTAAATGTAAGGCTAGACACTATAAAACTCTTAGAGAAAAACATAGGCAGAACACTCTATGACATTAATCACAGCAAGATCCTTTTTGACCCACCCCCTAGAGAAATGGAAATAGAAGCACAATAAATAAATGGGACCTAATGAAACTTAAAAGCTTTTGCACAGCAAAGGAAACCATAAACAAGACCAAAAGACAACTCTCAGAAAGGGAGAAAATATTTGCAAAAGGAAGCAACTGACAAAGAATTAATCTCCAAAATTTACAAAAAGCTCATGCAGCTCAATATCAAAAAAATCAAACAACCCAATCCATATGGGCAGAAGATCTAAATAGACATTTCTCCAAAGAAGACATACAGATTGCCAACAAACACATGAAAGGATGCTCAACATCATTAATCATTAGAGAAATGCAAATCAAAACTACAATGAGGTATTACCTCACACCAGTCAGAATGGCCATCATCCAAAAATCTACAAACAATAAATGCTAGAGAGGGTGTGGAGAAAAGTGAACCCTCTTGCACTGTTGGTGGGAATGTAAATTGATACAGCCACTATGGAGAACAGGATGGAGGTTCCTTAAAAAACTAAAAATAGAACTACCATATGACCCAGCAATCTCACTACTGGGGATATACCCTGAGAAAACCATAATTCAAAAAGAGTCATGTACCACAATGTTCATTACAGCTCTATTTACAATAGCCAGGACATGGAAGCAACCTAAGTGCCCTTCGACAGATGAATGGATAAAGAAGATGTGGCACGTATATACAATGGGATATTACTCAGCAATAAAAATAAACGAAATTGAGTTATTTGTAGTGAAGTGGATGGACCTAGAGTCTGTCATACATAGTGAAGTGAGTCAGAAAGAGAAAAACAAATACCATATGCTAACACATATATATGGAATCTAAAAAGAAAAAAATTGTTCTGAAAAACCTAGGGGCAAAACAGGAATAAAGAAGCAGGTGCAGAGCATGGACTTGAGGACACAGGGAGGCGGAATGGTAAGCTGGGACAAAGTGAGAGAGTAGCATTGACATATATACTCTACCAAATGTAAAATAGCTAGTGGGAAGCAGCTGGATCGCACGGGGAGATCAGCTCGGTGCTTTTGATCACCTAGAAGGGTAGGATAGGGAGGGTGGGAGGGAGACGCAAGAGGGAGGGGATATGGGACTATATGTACACACATAGCTGATTCACTTTGTTATACAGCAGAAACTAACACAACATTGTAAAGCAATTATACTCCAATATTTTAAAAATAATAATAATAAAAAAACACACAGTGAGATACTACTCCACACCTATTACAATGGCTGAAATTAAAAAGACTGACCATACCAAATATCGGTAAAGATGTGGCAAAACCAGAACTCTCATACATTACTGACTGAAAAGTAAAATGGTACAGCCGCTTTGGAAAACATTATGACAGTTTTTTTAAGTTAAACACACATGCATGTGATCCAGTCATTCTTCTCCTATGTATTTACACAAAAGAAAGTATATGTCTTTGTGAAACCTTGTACACAGATGTTAATAGCAGCTTTATTTGTATAAGCTAAAAATTATAAACAGCCTAATGTCCATCAAGAGGTGAATGGATAAACAAATTGTAGTATATCTATACAACAGAGTACTACTCAACAATAAAAGGAGCAATTTATGGATACACACTAAAAAAAAAAAAAAAAAGGGAGCAACTATCCCATTATATTTGTAGGATCTGCCCCCACAAAAACAAAGGGATTACACACGGTGTGAGTACCAGACAGTGGGAGTCTTGGACTCCATTTTATTTTATTTTATTTTATTTATTTATTTTTAACATCTTTACCAGAGTAAAACTGCTTTACAATGGTGTGTTAGTTTCTGCTGTATAACAAAGTGAATCAGCTATACATATACATATATTCCCATATCTCCTCCCTCTTACCTCTCCCTCCAACCCTCCCTATCCCACCCATCTAGGTGGTCACAAAGCACCGAGCTGGTCTCCCTATGCTATGCGGCTGCTTCCCACTGGCTATCTATTTTACATTTGGTAGTGTATATATGTCCATGCCACTCTCTCACTTTGTCCCAGCTTACCCTTCCCCCTCCCCACGTCCTCAAGTCCATTATCTATGTCTGCATCTTTGTTCCTGCTTGGACTCCATTTGAGAATTTTGCTTTCCATCCTATTCATTTATAAATCACTGTTGAATACTTAAAATAGCTACTGATCCATTATTTTTTTAAATTTAGTTGTTTGGGCTTCCCTGGTGATGCAGTGCTTAAGAATCCGCCTGCCAATGCAGGGAACACGGGTTCAAGCCCTGGTCCAGGAAGATCCCACATGCTGTGGAGCAACTAAGCCCATGTGCCACAACTACTGAGCCTGTGCTCTAGAGCCCGCAAGCCACAACTAGTGAGCCCACACACCGCAACTACTAAAGCCCGTACACCTAGAGCCCGTGCTCTGCAACAAGAGAAGCCACTGCAATGAGAAGCCCACACACCACAAAAAAGAGTAGCCCCTGCTCGCCGCAACTAGAGAAAGCCTGCACGGCAACGAAGACCCAACACAGCCAAAAATAAAATAAATTTATATTAAAAAAATTTAATTGTTTAATTTATTTTCTATTATAACTCTTTGGAATCTAATCATCATTAGTATAAGAAACTGTGTCTCTCTTTTCCAGTGCTGTCTTTCCATGCTTAGAGCAGAATATGAAACATGGAAGACAGTCAGTAATGCTGCATGTGTGAATATATGATACCATGGTTTCTAAAAATATATGGCCATACATTTCGGAAAAAAAAAAAACAAACTGTCTTTATCTCTACCTTAAAACTTAACACCAGAAAGAAATATAGATGAGATATGAGGTGAAATGTACAGATATAAAGCACATATAATATAAAGTACATGCATTTCTTGTGAACTGAGGAGGCGTATCTAAGAATGATATCAAATTCGGGAGCCATAAAACATAACAGTAGAAGATTTGACTACGTAATAAAATTTCTGTACACTGGTAAACACCATTAAGAAGTTTTAAAAAAGATAAAAACTATAAACTTATAAAATATTTTAAAATATATACAATAACTGATATACGGTGAGAATATAAAATTTTTAAGCAAGACATAAACATTCCAATTTTAAAAAATGGACTAAAGTCATTAACAAAAAAATCTCTGAGGAAGAAATAGGACAAATGACAATGAATTGTCAACTTTTATTCTCAAATTCCTTAAGTACATGTCAAACAACAGTTAGCTATTATAATTGAAACTGCACTATAAGAAGTAAAAAATTAACATGGCTTTGCCTTTGCACAGTGTAGGGTATCTGTGAACTACAAGAATATGGCGGAGATAAGGATATTTTAAAAATATAGATAGGTATTCAATGCCTTTGAGTGCTTGAGATTGCATTATAGTGATAAGATAAAAGTGTGTGATTTTTGAGCAACCTGGGAACCACAGAAAAGGTTACTGATCAGCTGAGACTATTTTTGTTACATCTGTGAATGATGATGAAATTTGATGCATTTCTTTCTCACATTTTTATTATTATTTAGTAACGTAAAAATACGGTGTTTATGGGCTTCCCTGGTGGCGCAGTGGTTGAGAGTCTGCCTGCTGATGAAGGAGACACGGGTTCGTGCCCCGGTCCGGGAAGATCCCACATGCGGCGGAGCGGCTAGGCCCATGAGCCATGGCCGCTGAGCCTGCGCGTCCGGAGCCTGTGCTCCGCAAAGGGAGAGGCCACAACAGTGAGAGGCCCATGTACCAAAAAAAAAACACCAAAAACGGTGTTCAAAGTGTTTTGTTCACTAAATTTTGGAAGCAAGAATTCTTTTTTTAATTTAAAAATTAAAAAAAAAACAAACTCTTCCTCAAGTAAGTATTATCTGGTTAGGTGAAGAGCTATTATTTGTTTTATTTTTCCTTCTTTTTTTATTATAAAAATGTCACATGCTAGATAAAAAAGGTCAAATACGTAAACAGATATAATGGAAAGTAAAAACAAAAAATCTCAAGACTTTTCTCCCTCCTGCCTCACTACAACAATTTGGCAGATAATATTCTACTTTCCTTTATGATGTTTTAAATTAATTAAGCATATATAGTTTTCAGGACACTTATAGGCTGAAAGCAAATGGATGGTAAAAGATGTTCCATGCAATAGTAATCAAAAGAAAACACAGATGGTTATAATTATATCTCACAAAACAGAAGTTAAGTCAAAAACTGTCAAAAGAGACAAAGAAGGTCATTATATAATAATTATAAGGGGGTCAGTTCATCAAGAGAAAATAGCAATCATAAATATATGCACCCCAAATTGAAGCACCTAAATTTATTAAGCAAATATTAACAGAACTGAAGAGAAAACAGACGATATAATAATGGTAGGGGGGGCTTCCCTGGTGGCGCAGTGGTTGGGAGTCCGCCTGCCGATGAAGGGGACCCGGGTTTGTGGCCCAGTCCGGGAGGATCCCACATGCCACAGAGCGGCTGGGCCCGTGAGCCATGGCCACTGGGCCTGCGCGTCCAGAGCCTGTGCTCCGGGGCGGGAGAGGCCACGGCAGTGAGAGGCCCATGTACCACAGAAAAATAACAGTAATAATGGTAGGGGACTTCAATATCCCTTTTTCAACACTGGATATATCATTCACACAGAAAGCCAGTAAGGAAACAGTGGACTTGAATAACACTATAGATCGGATGTATGCAACAGACATTAACAGAATGAAGCATAAAAATCATCTATCTGATCATCACTATAGGAGCAGAAAAGCATTTGACAAAAGTGAGCACCTTTTGATGATAAAGACACTCAACAAACTAGAAATAGAAGGAAAGTATCTCAACATAATATACACCATATATAACAAGCCCACAGCTAACACCATACTCAATGGTGAAAAGCTGTAAGCTTTTCCTCTAAGAGCAAGAACAAGACAAGAATGCCCATTCTTACCACTTCTATTCAATACAATACAGAAAGTCCTAGCCAGAGCAATTAGGAAGAAAATGAAATTAAAGGCATTTAAACGGGAAAGGAAGAAATAAAATTGTATCTATTATACGTCTGCAAATGAGATGATCTTATACATAGAGAACTCTAAAGACTCCACCCAAAAAGCGGTTCAAAGTAATAAACAAATTTAGTAAAGTTGAAGCATACAAAATCAACATACAGAAATCAGTTGCATTTATATGCACTAACAATGAATTATCCAATAAAGAAATTAAGAAAACAACCCTATTTACAATACCATCAAAAAGAATAAAATACTTAGAAATAAATTTAACCAAGGAGGTGAAATATATACACACTGAAAACTATAAGACATTGATGAAAGACAGAGGAAGACACAAATTTTTTATGGATTGAAAGAATTAATATTATTATAATGTTTATACTAACCAAAGCCATTCAATGTAATCCCTATCAAAATTTCAATGACACTTTTCACAGAAGTAGAAAAAAAAATATACAATTTGTATGAAATGACAAAGGCCTCAAATAGCCAAAGTAATTTTGAGCAAGAAAAACAAAGGTGGAAGCATCACACATTCTGACTTCAAATTTTATTACAAAGCTACAGTAATCAGAACAATATGGAGCTGGCATAAAAGCTGACATATAAACCAGTGGGACAGAGTAGAGAGCCCAGAAATAAATCTACACATTAACAGCAAACAGATCTTCCACAAAAATGCCAAGAGCACATGGTGAAGAAAGGATTGTCTCTTCAACAAATGGTGTTGGAGACACTGGATATCCACATGCAAAAGAATGAATATCTTAGACTATATAGAAAATATCACACCATTTACAAAAATCAACTCATAATGAATTAAAGATTTAAATATAAGACTTAAAACCATAGAGCTACTAGAAGAAAACATAGCTAAAGAAAAAGCTTCTTGACATTTCTGGGCAACCATTTTTTGGATATGACACCAAAAGCACAGGCAATAAAAACAAAAATAGAGGAATGAGATTCCATCAAGCTAAAAGGCTTCTGCATAGCAAAGGAAACAATCAACAGAGTGAAGAGACAATGTACAAAATGAGAGAAAATATTTGCAAATTACATATCTGATAAAGGGTTAATACCCAAAATACATAAGGAACTCATGGAACTCAAGAGCAAAAAAAACAAATTACCCAATTAAAAAGGACCTGACTAGACATTTATCACAGAAGACATACAAATGGCCAACAGCGACATGAAAAGTTGATCAACATTAGTCATCACAGAAATGCAAATCAAACCCACAATGAGATATCATCTCATACCTGTTAAATTGGCTATGTTAAAAAGACAAAAAAAAAATAGAAATATTGGTGAGGATGTGGAGAAAAGGGAACCTTTGTACACTGTACAGTGCATAGTATACAGCCATTACAGAAAACAGTATGGAAATTCCTCAAAAAATTAACAATGGAATTGCCATATGATCCAGCCATCCTATGGGGTATTGGGTATATACTGGGTATACATCCAAAGGAAATGAAATCAGATTCTTGAAGAGATATCTACAATCCCACATTCATTGAAGCATTATTCATAATAGCCAAGATATGGAAACAACTGAAGTGTCTGTCAATGCATGAATGAAGAAAATGTGGTAAATATTGGAATATTATTCAACCTTTAAAAAAAAGGAAATGTTATTATTTGTGGCAACATGGATGAAACTGGAGGGCATCATGCCTACTGAAATAAGCCAAACCCAGAAAGATAAATACTGTATGATGTCACTTAGAAGTGGAATCTACAAAAGTCAAGTTCATAAACGCAGAGAGTAGATGCCGTTTAGCAGGGACTGGGAGGTGAGGGAAATGGGAAGATGTTGGTTCAAGAGAATAAAGTTTCAGTTACACAGGATGAATAAGTTCTGGATATCTAATGTACAGCGTAATGACTACAGTTTATAATACTGGATAGTATACTTGACATTTGCTAACAGAGTAGATCTTAAGGGTTCCCACCACAAACCAAAGAATACAGTATATATGTGAGGTGATGAATATGTAAATTAGCTTGATTGTGGCATTTTTCACAGAAATAGAAAGAACAACACATATGTATATCAAAACCTTACATTGTATACCTTAACTATGTACAATTTTTATTTGCCAATTATGTCTCAAAACTGGAAAAAAATATAATACAACATGTAAATTATATATTAAATATATGCACCTTTTCAACTATATGTATTTTTTATGTTCTGTTACCAACATTTTTTAAATCTGGAAAAAAGCTCATTGAAGGATAATTTTAAATAATGGTAACTCTCATACAATATTAACACACATTATAGAGTTTATGTAACTGAGGAAACTGCTAAGATGCTAACAACCCATTCAAAGGAGAACCCAAAGAAAACATACATTTATAGTTCAGGAATACTGAAGTGAATATGCAAACAGAGGCAAAAACTGGCTTCTTCCACATTGGAAGAGTGAAGTAAATTGAACCTCTACAGGACAGAATTAGCATACCTATGAACAAGATTTTGCATTGTTATCAATTACCTATAATTTGGAGTTCTAAAATAGCTCAAAGGTGATATAATGCTAGAACTGAATAATCAAGATGCATGTGCTCCAACAATGCATAATTTTCCATTGAAGCACAAATTTCTCCCTACAAAATAAGTGGAAAAAAAAATTTCATTACCCATATCAATTAAATCTTTTTCAGCCTACTCCTAATAAATTATCCATGGTAACAATTAGAAATGGTCCTTTATGTTTCACTAATTTTTATTGAAAATTTCTCACACACACATGCATACATGCACATACACACATTCCTTCCAGGATGTAACATGTGGAACACAAAACAAATAGAATATCACTGTTATTGCTATGTGCTCCTGGAACTGAACACAGTAAGCTGATGCCCAGGGACTTGCAGCACAGAATCTATGATTCTAAGTTCCTGGATCTAGAATTCACCTTCCCTCCAAAAAATGACAACTTCCTCTACTCCTGAATATACTAAACTTAGGACTAGTTTAGGACCATGTGTGGAACTAGATGCAGTCATGTGAGAATAGAGGCTTCCAGATTTGGTGATCACTCAGACCTGATC
Source organism: Leucopleurus acutus (assembly GCF_964270905.1). Lineage (NCBI taxonomy): Eukaryota > Metazoa > Chordata > Mammalia > Artiodactyla > Delphinidae > Leucopleurus > Leucopleurus acutus. The sequence continues at coordinate 29,506,667 of NC_139149.1, forward strand.
TGAAAGTTAGTCCTCTTTACCATCCTTTGTAGGTTTGCCTGTAAAAAATGTAAAATGTATTTTTTTTTAAAAAAGTAAGAAATGAAATGAATATGATCATGTTAAAAATATCTCACCTGTCTCAAATGACATCTCTCCTTAAAAGGAACATTGACCTTCATCCAAAGCTTCTTTCTGCTTACTTACTTGCTAGTTCTACTGTAAATATAGCCCAAACCTAGCCATTTTTCCAGAAGCTGCAGGAGCTGCTTTCTGCCTTGTCTAACTTTGAGATGATAATCCTTTGACAGCCCTTCTGTTACTTGTTTAGTGTTTAACATTCTGATGCACCCAAATTTGCAGCCATCCAGGTGGAATCAAAACCTGGAAGTGATGTATCACTTTGAAGAAATTAGACACATTCTTTCATAGTCCTTTCTTCTTTTTTGCTTCCACATCCCTAATTTCTACCCCTGGAGACAGAGGAATATATAAACCTGACAAACAATAGGTAAGTAAATGAAATCAGCATCTCAGAAAGTAAGAGTTTAGACTCAAAGACAAAAAGTTCAAAAAAGAAACAACCTGATTAGTTTCATTAGCATTTCAATAGAATTTGGGCCTTCTGAAGAGGGTGGAGTAAGATTCCACCAAGTGTCATCTAAAATGAAGGCGTTGGAACTCTTGACAACTAGGGAAGAAGGTAATCATTTTATTTAATTTGTTTTTAGGTTCACTCATTTAAAAGAACTAACAGTTGCATTGCTCTTGGCAGAACACAACTGTGATTGCAGCTTTTCTCTTCAGCGCACTGGAAATATCAGCAAATGTCTCCAACTGAGAGTGAGACATTGGCAGTATTTTCTCATATTAAGTGCTTACACATTATTTTTCTCGTCCACCCTTTGATAGTCCAATTTTGATAAACATTAAAACAAATTCTTAAATAATGCAATCATCCAAATCATCGTTTCATGAGAGTATAGATACAAATGTATACATTAATTCAAGAACCGTCTGATGAGTTGCACTGATCACACCGATGTGAGCCTAATGTGGTTAATTTTAAACACAGCAGGATTTAACCATGTGTATACTCTAAAGCTACACAATTCTGAGTAAAGAGGTGTTTGAGCATGAAAATGACAAATTATATACTCCTTGTATCATATATACCTTATTTTCCCCAAATATCTTCCCTATTCATCAATGATAGTTAAAGACAATTGATTAAGTTTTTATATACAGGAGTTTGAGATTAAATTTTATTCACACTATGTCATCAACCCATGAATACTGTAAATTGCATCTACACAGGAAGTTTTTTTAATAGCTCCAGAGTTGATAGTGTCTTTTTAGAAATTCTAAACATTTTATATATGTATATACACACACATATATATATATATATACATACATACATATATATATATAAAAATACATTTTTTTTTTCCGAAAAGCAAAGTAAGTGCATTCAGTTTACCAGAACTACTGCAAGATTTTTCTCTCAAAAGTTGGCGTAATAATTAAAAAGGACCCAAATAGAGTCATGGAATTATGCAAAGGCAGCAGAATATGATATGTTCTCATTCTTGTTTCCCAACTCATTTGAGTGAGGAACAAGAATAATGGAAGACAAAAGAAAAACTAGTAATAATAAAGTAATGTAGTATTAATATAGTACTAATATAATATAAGCTTACATTTAAAGAGTTACCTCATTTTTAAGTGTCTCATTTAGAGTCTATATACCATGTGGTAGAAATTATATAAAAATGTTCATGTCTATGTCCAAAAACTGAAAGAACAAAGATAAATATTGATGCATGAAAGAACAGGAGTTAAGAGTGATTTAAGCATTTTAATTTGCTCTTTTCCAATGAAAATAGTATTATTTCAGATATGGTGAAGCCCGTCACATCCTCCTTAGGACATGGATAACAGCTATGATAATATTTAAGTTCAGCAATTATTTAATGAATATCTACTGTACATCTAACATTGTGTTTGATCTTGTAGAAATATAAAATAGAGTATAAAATACCTGCTATAAAAGTTACTCCAGTTTAGAGAAGAAAAAGCTCACTTTGGGCTGTAACTAAGAATGTTACAAAAGAGTGATTTGTTTTCCTTTTATTCCAGTCAGTTCTCAGTGTTTGTATGTGGCTTATTGTACACAGGACCCTGTGCCTTGTACCACCCAAATATGACCGCTACTTAGCGAGCACTTGCTACATGCCAGGCACTGAATTAAGCACTTCATATTTGTTATTTAATTAACACACACAATAAACTCGTGAGTTATTTTCTTATCCTTTTTAACAAATGAGAAAAATGAATCTTGGACATGTTAAGCACATTTCCTGAAGTCTCATGGGTCTTAAATATCACAAATGGGATGTGAACCCAGTTCTATTAGAGTCCAAACCCTGTGCCCTTTCCCACTCCACAATACCCCTCCTACAGAATTTGCATGATTCTGGGATGGAGTGTGACTTTGGGGAAGGGCAGAAGGGAAGAAACAACCGAAAGGAACTGGCGTCAGGTGACCGAGAAGAGGAAAATGAGAAGAGACACTAAGGAGCCACAAAAGACCTTTTGCTTATCTGAGGGAGACTCTGTATTGGACAGAAGGTAACCTGGGGAAAAAAAATAAATATTCTACATCATCTTCAAAGTGCTGTCTGCTCAAAGTTGACTAATAGTAATAATGTATTCTTGCTGGAAATGCAGTTTATCTTAGGTGTCATCAGATGGGGAAGGATTTGACTGAAGACATGGAAGGCTGACGGAAAATTCAGGAGGATCAGCTAAGGTCAGTGTGAGTCTGCAGGCTCCACCCTGACCTTTGAGTCCTGATTTCAACAAAACTGAGAGTCATTTTATAGGTTTGCTATTTATTCACTTCCTAGGCCTTAGGTATGTAAATAAACCTAATAAAAAACAAGGTAATTATTAATGATGTATTACATGATTCTTACATCAAGCAGACATATCTAGGCTTGCCAATTTTCAACTTTACCAGAGATATATTCATCACTAACATACAGAGACTAAAATATTTATAAACAAATCCAAATGAAATTTGAAATTTGCTTTAAAATACTCCAGGGGAAAAAAAGCTGTGAACTAGATGAAACAAGAATGGCAAATTATTGATAATTATTGAAGTTGCGTAATAATAAAGAAAGGTTCTTCACAACATTTTTTCTTCCTTTCCATAATAAAAATAAATAAATAAAAGATAGAAAAATGTATGGGCAAATAGACAATTCTGATCAAGATACATATATATAAGATATAAGATATGTGTGTGTATATATATATCCACCTATTCTTAATAGACCATGGTTATTTTGAACTGTTTTGTGGGTGCGTGTGCATACATATTTGTAGTATTGAATATGTGTCATGTTTAATCCGTCTGTTAAAAAACAGAATTCTGCCCCTGGTACTTTAACTTAAATTTGTTTCCCCTTTCTTGTGCTCACTTTTATAGAAATAACATTCTCCCCCTTATTTGACATTTGATACTAAAATTTCTCATTACGAATAAAGTAATACATTAGGGAGAATTGAGCTGTGTTTCAGAAACAAGATTGTTAAGTCCTCCGTAAGCTATTTTCTCAACAGCTTTAAGTTGAGGAAGATTTAAGGATTTATTCTGCCTTTCAGGATTAGCTTATAAATACTTGCTCTTTCTTTTTATGAGTAAAGAAAGGGTTTTTTTACGTGGAAACACAGCACCTGGAGTGCCCTAGATCCTGCAAAACATTTCGAAAAAATGCAAGAATTCCATCTCTGAAGCTTGTCATTTTAACTTTAGACAATTCAGATCCAGTTTTCTTCAACTATCAAAACGGGGAACTGGGCTTCCCTGGTGGCGCAGTGGTTGAGAGTCCACCTGCGGATGCAGGGCACATGGGTTCGTGCCCCGGTCCGGGAGGATCCCACATGCCGCGGAGCGCCCGTGAGCCATGGCCGCTGAGCTTGCGCGTCAGGAGCCTGTGCTCCGCAATGGGAGAGGCCGCAGCAGTGAGAGGCCCGCGTACCACAAAAAAAAAAAAAAAAAAAGGGGGAACTTTCTAAAAAATCTCGTGACATGGAACTACTTACTTTGAAGTTAAAAAAAAACTTTGAAAAGTTTAGCAGAAGGAGCAGTGACAGGGAATATATATTTAAAATGAGAACTATAAATGATAAACAAGTGGCCATGAGGGCAGAATAAAAGATAACCTAAAGAAAGAAGAAAAGTGACTGAAACCTGGCAGCTATACATGGGCTAAGCTTACTGAAGTATGTAGCTCCCACTGTAGGAAAGAGAAAAACAGAGAGAGCCTGGGGTGATGAAGCACTGGGCTAAGCCCCTTTCTCCAGTTCATCTGTGTATTGTACATTAAGACCACCCAATGCTAGTAAAGCATTCTTGGTTATTTTTAAGGTGAATTGTTTTTAAAAAATAGAATTTTAAAAATGAAATTTGGTAATGTGTGTGTGTATGTCTGTAAGCATCCCAATTAGCAAAAATGGGTCATGCTTTATAAACATCTCCAAACAACTGAGACTTGAAGTATCAATGCCAATTTTTATAACAATTTCTTTGTGTCAGCAGGCAATATAAATCTGAGTTGCCAAACTTCTATTCAAACACTTTGACTCCAACCTTACCTAGGAGGCATAAATTTCTCCGTGAACCTATTTTCAGTGGACAGGAGATTAAAAAATCAGACGATATTTAAGAGCAAATGGATACTCACAATTGTCTAAATGAAGCAACAAGTAGAATAAAAAGGATTCAATATTTTATTTCTTATACAAATATTTTGTTTCATCTATACAGATTCTTACATTCTTCTAAATTGGTGTAGATTAGTCATTAAAACAATAATGAGAGATGAAAATAAATGTAAAGACTTCTTTATATTATAGAAAAAAATACAACTTTTAGGTATGTCTCAGTAATTGTAGTCATATGTTTTGAGTTTCTCTGAGTAGCCACATTATTAAAATATGTAGGCCTTGAAATAAAGGCGGCTAACAGGCACTTCATTGAAAATAATTCAGTGGTAATAACTGCGGGCCAAAAATGAAAGAAAACCCTAGGCAGACCTTTGGTTTCACGTGTTTAATGGGGGGGGCTGGAATTTATTATTTATTTTTAATGCACACCAGTGATTGCTTGGCAAGATATAACAAAAGAATAGAAATGGTTCCAATTATCAGTGTAGAATGCCAGTCACACTTCATTTTTAATCCACCACGCCAAGAAATACAACACACTAGCACAGCATCTGAAGATAAATTACTATTTCTATTTATTGAATTAAATCTTCGTCTCTGAGTAATTAAAAGTTCTGAACTTTGAAGGATTTTACTTGAAGACTAAGCTATAGCCTTTTCTTTTTTTAACTTTTAATTTAGGCCCCTAATTCTCTATCAAGCATCATCTGGGTTACTGTTCAGTATTTTCTGGTCTAACCTTCTTTCTGGAAGAGGATTAGTGTGAGGGTCATAATATAATCATGTAACTCTAATTGGTGTGGATAAATTATACATCACTTGGGCAATTTTTTAATATCTAGAGCTCATGTGACCTCATTAGAATTCAATTATTTAATTGCTAACTGGAATTAAATCAGGTTATCCTGGTCTCGAGACAATATATAGTAAATACTTCACAGAATATAAAGTCAGTATTGTTTCCATGCTTTTGATATTTATAATTTAAAAAAGCATGTTACAGAAGAATTAAATGCATTAGAATTATGAAGTAAAAGAACAGACTGTAATAGACACCTCTAAATGATTAGCTTACACAACCAAAAGCTTGAGGCCCCTTTCTAGTCATTTGCTTACAAGGGAACGCACGTTTTTCACGAGGCTATCATAATTCAAAACCACTTTAGAATTGCTTTACCTACTTTCCCAGCCACAAAAATGAAATCAGATTCATTTCTTCAGAATGGCATCTTGTTTCTGACCAAAAATAGTATCAGCCAGTTCAATCAGGTACATCATTCACTAGAATGGCATCTGAATTTTTTCTCAGTTATTTCAAAAGGAAACATTCTCAAAGAATGAAGATTTTTCAACCTTAAAAATATTATGTTGATGTATCTCAGGTTTTAAGAGAAACTGATGTAAAAATAAGATTATGACAGCCTTTAAATTATATAATTCTCAGGTATTTAATTTGATGCAGAGTATGGAAAATCGGATCTACATATTAGAGAGTTTGTTGAAATTTCAGACATTATTTTATCCTCTTCAACATTATAAAACTGTATCCTATAAATAGTAGATGCTTAAAGAAAAAAAAAAGCATTTTTTTTTTTTTTTAAGTACTTGTCATAGCCAAACTGGTATTTGGTGTGACATTTGATTTTTGGAGCTCTGAAGTGGTGAGCATGGAACTTGTTCATAATCACCTAAAGTGGTGACTATCCTGCTCTCTCTCCTACATATATATGCACCTGAACATACCTACTCATATACAAGTAAAGTTATTGCAAGAATCATTGTTACCTTTGATGAAAGTCATCAACAAAATACCAAATACACCTAAGGTGACATTAATGACTTTAATCAAAATATTGGGTTGGCCAAAAAGTTCATTTGGATTTTTCAGTAACATCTTATGGAAAAAACCCAAAAAAACTTTTTGGCCAACCCAATATATGAGCAGAATTGTTATCTAGTCATATGAATTTGTTTTAGAAAGATATTGATTAAAATACCAATATTGCCCAATCATCCCTTATTTTTTAAGGCTCATAAGAACTTACTCAGCTATATGCTATAAGACAATTATTACTGTGGAATAAACTTATTTTTGGTGTAGTGCTGAAACCAAGCACGACACTGTGGGGACCTCCTGCGTACAAAAGCCTTTCCATGGCTCCCTTTTTGGGTTTGTAAGAAAAAGACTTCAGCCTCCTAGACCTTCCCTGAGCTCTAAAGGGCAGATTCAAACAGTTACTAATCAGGGAATGGACGGAATGCAGCAACAAAGGAGAAGTCAAGAAACAATAGTGCAGCAATAAAGCAAGGTCCTGGTTCCTCCTGAAGGGATATACATAACAATATATATTTGAGTTCTTCTGCAGGGACTAAGGCCCCCACCCAGGTGGAGAATTGTAACTTCAGGCTGAGCACAAGATTCCTGGAGCACTGCCCTGTTACCTCACCACCAACCAATCAGAAGAAAGTCACATACTCCGAAGCCTTCACTCTAAATTTTGCCTATAAAAAGTCTTCCCTGAAACCATCAGGGAGTTTGGGTCTTTTGAGCACAAGCCACCCATTCTCCTTGCCTGGCCCTACAATGAACCCTTTTCCTCTCTGAAACTCCAATGTTTTGTTTGGTTTGGCCTCACTGTGCTTCGAGCACAAAAACTTGGATTTGACAACAGTGCTCCCAAGTCATTAACTCAAACAAAATTTTCTTGGTAAAATATTTTGTGAGGGGATGTTGTCAACTTTGATGGATTAAATGCAGTTGGATTGGATGTAATAAATTTATTGCAATAGAGTGACAGTTTGTTTCTATACTTAAAATGATATACTAGAACTTGGTCAAAGTAAATCTGGAAGTTGATACATTACAAAAACAACTAAAGAAAAAGAAAGATTATAATAAGCTCATAATTGAATCCATGATGTCAAAAATGAAGTTTTTTGTTATCAATTATTTTATATACTATAATATTATTTTTTACATTTTTTTAAATGAAAGCTGACTTTTTAAAGCCTGTGAAATAAAGTTCATATTTTATGGCAAGAGAAGAAACATTTAAACATAAAAAATTTTCTCTGCCCCTTTAGTTTGTATTGTGTATCAACATTATGCATTGACCAAACCTCCCCTATCTGTAGAAATATCTGTTCAACCTTAAAAAGCAACATTCTCCTAGCACTGACAAGACAACTCCTTAAAAGATAACATCCTTCTAATGATGACACTTAGATCTGGATTGTGTAGACTGTCAATAATACATTATTCACTATGAAGCTCTCTGCCTCAAAAAACTTATATAACTGTGCCTTGACGTCTAATGTGCACAACAGTTCTAGGAGTTTTCCGAGACGCTGTTCCCGGGTTATAATCCTCAATTTGGTTTCAATAAAATTTTCCATTTATTTCTGAGATTAACTGATTAATTTTTCGCTGACAACTCAAAGTTGTCAGTTGTTTCCAAACCATAACTTTTTGTGATTCATCTGTACCATTTTTCTAGATTCCACACACATGCATTAATATACAATATTTGTTTTTCTCTTTCTGACTTACTTCACTCTGTATGACAGTCTCTAGGTCCATCCACATCTCTGCAAATGACGCAATTTCATTCCTTTTTATGGCTGAGTAATATTCCATTGTATATATGTACCACATCTTCTTTATCACTCGTCTGTCAGTGGGCATTTAGGTTGCTTCCATGACCTGGCTATTGTAAACAGTGCAGCAATGAGCACTGGGGTGTGTGCGTCTTTTTGAATTATGGTTTGCTCTGGGTATATGCCCAGTAGTGGGATTGCTGGGTCATACTGTAATTCTACTCTCAGTTTTTTAAGGAGCCTCCACACTGTTCTCCATAGTGGCTGTATCAATTTACATTCCAACCAACAGTGCAAGAGGGTTCCCTTTTCTCCACACCCTCTCCAGCATTTGTTGTTTGTAGATTTTCTGCTGATGCCCATTCTAACCAGTGTGAGGTGATACCTCATTGTAGTTTTGATTTGCATTTCTCTGATAATTAGTGATGTTGAGCAGCTTTTCATGTGCCTCTTGGCCATCTGTATGTCTTCTTTGGAGAAATGTCTATTTAGGTCTTCTGTCCATTTTTTGATTTGGTTGTTTGTTTTTTTTAATACTGAGCTGCATGAGCTGTTTATATATTTTGGAAATTAATCCTTTGTCAGTTGATTCATTTGCAAATATTTTCTCCCTCCCAAGAAAAAAGGGTTGTCTTTTCATCTTGTTTATAGTTTCTTTTGCTGTGCAAAAGCTTTTAAGTTTCATTAGGTCCCATTTGTTTATTTGTGTTTTTATTTCCATTACTTTAGGAGGTGGGTCAAAAAAGATCTTGCTGTGATTTATGTCAAAGAGTGTTCTTCCTGTGTTTTCCTCTGAGAGTTTTATAGTGTCCGGTCTTACATTTAGATCTTTAATCCATTTTGAGTTTATTTTTATGAATGGTGTTAGGGAGTATTCTAATTTCATTCTTGTAGGTGTAGCTGTCTAGTTTTCCCAGCACCACTTATTGAAGAGACTGTCTTTTATCCATTGTATATCCTTGCCTCCTTTGTCACAGATTAGTTGACAATAGGTGCACAGGTTTGTCTATGGGCTTTCTATCCTGTTCCATTGATCTATATTTCTGTTTTTGTGCCAATACCAAATTGTCTTGATTACTGTAGCTTTGTAGTATAGTCTTAAGTCAGGGAGCCTGATTCCTCCAGCTCCGTTTTTTTCCCCTCAAGGTTGCTTTGGCTATTCAGAGTCTTTCGTGTCTCCATACAAATTTTAAGATTTTTTGTTCTAGTCCTGTAAAAAACGCCACTGGTAATTTTATAGGGATTGTGCTGAATCTGTAGATGGCTTTGGGTAGTATAGTCATTTTCACAATATTGATTATTCCAATCCAAGAACATGGTATATCTCTCCAAATGTTTGTGTCATCTTTGATTTCTTTCATCAGTGTCTTATAGTTTTCTGAGTACAGGTCTTTTACCTCCATAGGCAGGTTTATTCCTAGGTATTTTATTCTTTTTGTTGCAATGGTGAATGGGATTGTTTCCTTAATTTCTCTTTCTGATCTTTCATTACTAGTGTATAGGAATGCAAGAGATTTCTGTGCATTAATTTTGTATCCTGCTACTTTACCAAATTCAGTAATTAGCTCTAGTAGCTTTCTGGTGGCATCTTTAGGATTATCTATGTATAGTATCATGTCATCTGCAAACAGCGACAGTTTTACTTCTTTTCCAGTTTGTATTCCTTTTATTTCTTTTTCTTCCCTGATTGTCATGGCTAGGACTTCCAAAACTATGTTGAATAATAATGGCAAGACTGGACATCCTTGTCTTGTTCCTGATCTTAGAGGAAATGCTTTCAGATTTTCATCATTGAAAATGATGTTTGCTGTGGGTTTGTCGTATATGGCCTTTATTATGTTGAGGTAGGTTCCCTCTGTGCCCACTTTCTGGAGAGTTATCATAAATAGGTGTTGAATTTTGTCAAAAGCTTTTTCTGCATCTATTGAGACGATCATATGGTTTTTATTCTTCAATTTGTTAATATGGTGTATCACATTGATTGATTTGAGTATACTGAAGAATCCTTGCATCCCTGGGATAAATCCCACTTGATCATGATGTATGATCCTTTTAATGTGATGTTGGATTCTGTTTGCTAGTATTTTGTTGAAGACTTTTGCATCTATATTCATCAGTGATACTGATCTGTAATTTTCTTTTTTTGTAGTTTCTTTGTCTGGTTTTGGTATCAGGGACCATCACAAGATTCTTAAATTAATTAAATTTCCAAAGTCATATAAACTAACATGTTCACATCTTCTAGGAACTAGCATGTGGACACCTCCGGAGGCTCTTATTTTTTCCATCATACATACAGCATATTGAGCTTCTAACTAATGCCTCTCTCTGTTTCTAACTCTGTCTCTGATCACATACCACCCCCACACACTATACGACAGCCTCTAAAATAATAACATAAACAAGAAAGTAATATAAGTGAGATGTAATAATGTGTTCCAGCTAAGTGCTTTATACTCTCTGGATTAGTTTTGATGACACTGTGGAAGATGGTTACTCACCTTTTAGAGATGAAGGAATTGAGAGGTTTGAGTATGTACATGCAGCCAGAGTCTGAATCCAGACTCACATCTTGGGCCCCAGACGTATCCTAGTAACTCTTAACCACTATTCCAATATGTTTGTAGTTCCTCCAAATATTTTCCCTGACATACCAGAAAAGTTCCTAACTCTACCTTTTCCTCCACAGCTCTCTCTGCCTTCTAACCTTCATTTAAGACTCAGCTCAATCATTAGTCCTCTCTGAATCCTTTTCCAAACCTACTCACCCCTTTGGAATTTGCCATGCTATCCACTGCATGCAGTATACACTTCTATTGCACCCACCATAAAATCTCTGAGTATTTATTTATCTGCTGGTCTCCCTTTATAAGATCTGAAACCCTTGAGGAAAGAGGTCATGCCTTTAGTGTTGTATTTCCCAAGCACCTTCTGCTATAACTGGGACATAGAAGGCACTTAATGAATGTCTGTTGAATTAATAATTTGAAATACAAAGTACAATAAGTGGGGGTGATAAACTTTGCTTAGGAGAGTTAGGTCACAGAGGAGTAAAAAGGCATAGTTTATTTGAGAATCACAAGTATTTCAGCATGGTTGGAGCAGAGTACACAATGGGGATGAGCATCAGGAAGGGGGTGGAGAGACAGGGAAGGAGCAGATGACAGAAAGCTGTATACGAAGTGGGATTTTATCCAGAGGCTCTGGGAATATAATGGCAGAATTTAATCATAAAATGGATATTAAATTTGTACTCTAAAGGAATTTTTAGTTTAATAACTGATTTCAAGACCCCATGTAATTATTTTTTCTCCTCCAATTTAGTATGGTAGGATTACAAGTCAGACAAATTACCTCTTTAAGCATCAGTTTTATCATGAAATAGCTCAGTATCAGCACGTCCATTCTGTTAACTCCATGCATCAGTAGCTTTTCAAGCAAAATGAGAAATTGAGACGTTGACATTCTACAGACCTTGGTTCCCTGGATCTGGCCTATCAAGGGGAGAGAGGACATGTGTTTTTTACCCTCGTTAGCAACTTATGTGAAAGGGAATTCCCTGTTTTTAAGCAATGCCCTAAATGTTAAATGTTTTGGCGATGGAGCAGTTTCAGAAATTAATCACCAGGAATCCAGTAAATGTTTCATAACACACCATGCTATGAGAGCATAGAGCAACTTGGATTAGTCTCTTCTCTGATGAGCTTGAAGATTTAAAAAAAAAAAAGCAGTAGGGCCCTTCCTAGTTAGTTGAAGGTGTCATTCAAGAGACCAACTGACTTCTTCCACCAGCAGAATTGGAAATGTGCACTAAAGACACTTAACATTTTTATGGGGAGAAATTGGATTATGATTTAGCCTGTACAAGGACTTAGATGAAAATACACACACACACACAGATGCAAATATATAACCGGCAAAAATACAAGTAGGTATTGTTATGCCAATTTCCTCATATTAAGAAACAGACATTTGAATAGGTTACTTCCAAGATCACAAACTTGGTAAACAGTGGAGCTAACCCTCTACCTTGCTTGTGTCAGTCTCTAAAACCTATAGTGTTTTCCACCACATTTTCTCCCTTATTCAAAAAAAAAACAGTTGAATATTTGTTATGTGCATTTGGTTCTCTGAAACAGTCCAGTATCTCACCCTTGGGAGCTTCTAACCCAAATATCTAATTTATCATCCCCTCACTTACATGCCATGGTCCTACTTTATGTCACCCAGGAAATAGGAGGCAACAGAGTTTCAAAGTTCAGTTTTAAAAACAAATACTTTTTATAAATGATATATGTAGCAGAAATAGGCTTTTGAATGTAGAAAATGGGGGAAAGGCTTTAAGAGCTGTAATTAGCTGTAAAACTTAACTGTCATTGCAGATTTCAACAGATTTAATTACTTAGATAAATTTATATTTGTTAGTGCCTGTGAAGTATAAAGTACTGTGTTAGGCCCTGGAAAGTCCATGACCAGCCATAAACATTGACTTTGTCTTCAAAGAAAATGAATAATTTAATAAAGAGTTACAGCAAAGTTTGTTAAGCGCTATGAAAATGTATTTCAGGGGATTTTAACCTAATCTGTAGTGGTCAGGGAAAGTTTCCAGGTGGAAGAGATGTTTAAGTTGAAGCAAAAAGAAAGAGTAAGGTTTAATGAGATGAACAGGTTGGCGATGCCAAAATGTAAACCATTGGCAGATCATTAAGGAATACAACTTCTCGGAATGAAACAGTAAAGCCAAGGGAAGGTAAATGATCAGTTATATCGAAGGTCCTGTCTCTCAGAGTTTACTATTCAATGTCAAGAAATAAAAAGCACCAGAAATACTGTAACAGGTATGATATTTCACAGTTACAACAGTCCATATAACAGAGGTGTATAAAATGGAATTTTTCTTGACTAATTTTTGAGTCTCTGTCAGATGACTTACTGTATCAGCTTTCAGGTAAATTCAATACTATTGCACAAATTTTCAGGCCACTTCAGAAGAGTTTAGCCACTAAAGAAGCATGCTCAGAAGTGATGCTCAGAAGTTCATCTCCATATCATTGTTTTTCCCTCCAAGGCTCTTCTCCCTTTTCTCCCTTCTATCTTCCTTTTAAATGCTCAGGACATGGTCCCCGCATGCCAGTTTCCAGCGGTAGTATTAGCAGTGTGTGTGGCAGGGGAAGGAGGGGTTCATTCCTTTAGGGTTTTAGGTGAAAAACATCTTAGTAGGGATTACAGCATCTCCTTAGACTCCAGAGCTGGTCAACTGCTTGCCCATGTGCTAATGTCTCTGTACCTTGGATGGAGCCTTGGTGCATGTTCAGGCCCCTGCCCTCTCCCCATCAGCAATGCATGTGCACCTATCTGAGGTGAGTTCCCTTTTCCTTGGAATGTCTTCTTGGCTCACTCCCCAGCCAGACTCCACAGTTCACTCTGGCCCTGGGGGAAACACACATCTCCTCATGCAACCTTCAGACTTGTGGGAAACTAAGGGGATTATTTAAGTACCTCTCACACCCAGATGTCACCGTCTTTTTCCCAGGGTATATTTGTGGCCTTCCTTTCTTGTGCTGCAGTTGAAAAACAAGACATCAGTCTTTTCTTCACTTAGGTTTGCCCTGATCTTGCCAGGAACTCTTTTGTCCTTCCTCCTCCTTCCCCTGACCCTCATTGGCAGAGGGAACAAAGACACCACTTTTTCTACTCTGCCTTCCTCCACCTCTTCTTTCAGTGTCTACTTCACTCCTAGCTCAGCATTCCTCAAACTTGGCACTATTGTTTTTTGAGGCCAGGTAGTTCTTTGTTGCAGGGGGGCCTCCTGTGCCCTGTAGGACACTTAGCAGCATCCCTGGCCTCTACTCACTGCTAACTCACTATCACTCTAATTTTGGAGAGATGAAAAATGTCTCCAGATGTTGTTAACTGTCCGCTGGCAAGTAAAATTTCCACTCACCAGCCCTCCCCACAAAGTAGTAATTTTGTCTATTCTAGTGCAAAGGAAATAAACTGATTCTATCAAAACAAGTCTGTTTAAAAATATTTTCAATCCCATGCCTGAAATCTAAGTTTTATTTTTTCTCTATAATCCCAGGGAGATTCTAGAGTTAACATATTTTATTTGTGAACCCCATAAACCCTGTCCTTGTCCCCCAGGGGTCACTGTAACCCCAAATCTCTCAGCTTTAGAGTCAGAGGCCAGCAGAGCAAACGTTTCACACGGTGCTTTCATGCCACAAATTAAAATCTGACCTGTCATCTGCCACAATGGTTTTACCAAACATCTAAAAAAGAATTCATAATACAAAGTTAAACAATTAAAACATTTCTAAGATTTTGGCCAAGACAATTATTTACTTATTTTTTTCAAAAACTGTGTATATATGTGTAGAATCCTAACAATGGCTATACCGCTAACCCTAGATAAATCTCATATTAGCTAGTTTCACTTTTTTGTTCTCTCACCTTGAACTTAATTATCATCAGATTGTTTTTGTTTAGAATCCGAAAGTGTCATTATTACTCCATGTTACTGATCTACCACATCTTATCTCCTTTACTTTCTACTCTCTGTTCTTTCTACTGTGACAGAGGCAGAAAGATTCTGAGAACCAGCTCATATAACTCTTGGTTACACCACGCTGTATTTGTTTTATTGTGATACACAATCCAGTAGACAGACTTCTAGGAACCACATGTACCATTCTGGTCGGTCTTAGAGCAGTTGTTTTCCATATTATAGCTATGTGCTTAGTAGTTTTATAATTAATTTATGATATATTTGAGAGTAAAGGAGAAAAGCAATTTGCAAAGGGAATACAACTTTAAGTTTAACGCAAACTAAATCAGTAGTATTAAAAGAGAGAGAGAAAACTGCAACTGTTGTGAATATGTACTAGTCTAGTTCACTTTAATGTTCCTACTATAAATGTCTGGGTTCACACATTATTATAAACAGGAATTTAAATCATTGCAGCCAGTTTAATGGCATAAACAAAACATTAATAGGAACAACGAAACAGGAGCAATAATGAATTTTCAAACAAGGGTATTTATCCTGCCATGTTCTAAAACCCAAACACATAACTAACCTGATAGCATAATTCTCCAAGTATACATTATACCAAAGACTAGTTATTTTTCTATAAAAATACTGTTACAGAATTAAGTTTTAAAAGGTCACTTCAACTGTAAAGTAAAGCTAATTAAATTATACCTAAAATTGGTGTAGGTTAAAAATTTGAGTCCCTATTCATTTCAGAAATTCCAATATTTAGTACAATTTCAGGTGCATAGTAGGTGGTTAATAAATATATACTGAATGAGTAAAGGAACTGAAGTTTTATACAATAATATGCATGCTAAATAGAGTAGTGAGAAATGAAGACCTATGTTATAGTTTAGAAGCGTCTGCACAAATTAAGTGTTCAATAAATGCTTGTGAGCTAAGCTGAAAATGTTATTATGGAGGAGTTGAAGAGAGAAACCATAGAGTATTGACAAAGAGGTTTTGACTTTGGGGTTTTTTTTCTTTGGCCATGCAGTATGCAGGATCTTAGTTCCCCATGTGGGATCTTAGTTCCCCAACCAGGGATCGAACTTGTGCCCCCTGCAGTAGAAGCGCGAAGTTTAACCACTGAACCACCAGGGAAGTCCTGATGAAGAGAAAAAAAGAGTTTAGTTATCACATGAGGTACGCTCCCAGTGAGCTCGGCTTCCTGTTAGTCACACCGCTGTGTAATTCCCTCCCTCAAGTGACGACTGGACTTAATGACCCACTTCTGATGAACAGAGTACAGCATGAAGAGATTAGGTGACAAAAGGCCATGTTTTTTACCTTGCTTCCACATCCTCTAGCTCTTCATGCTTGGATGAAATCAGCTGCCATGTTTTGAGCTGCTTTACGAAAAGACCCAGGCAACAATGAGCTGAGGGTGACCTCCTCCGGCAACAGCCAGTGAAGCACTGAGGCCCTCAGAGACAACAACCATGTACAAGATCTGGAAAGTGTTTCCTCCCCCAGTAAAGCCTTGGCAAGACTGCAAGCCCAGCCAACACCTCAGTTACAGCCTGTGAGGAACCCGGAGTCAGAGGACCCAGTCGGTCATGCCCAGATTCCTGACCCATAGAATCAATGAAATAATAACTGTTGTTTTAAGCTGCTGAGGTTTGGTGTAATTTGTTATGCAGTAATATACTTCAAAAGAAGAATTCCCTCCCAATCCTACCCAGGAAATAATTCTTGCTTTTATTTATAATGCCATTACAACTCTGAGGTCAGTAAACTAGCAAATTCACTTGACCTAGAGGTGATATGTTAAAAAAAATTAATACAAATGAACATTGTTTTTTCCACAATCACTAAATTATGAGTTTTAGCTAAAATCTTGCAAAGAGGTAGAGCAGTAGAAGGCAAAACTCTGGGACTTAGAACAGCATGAGTGGCTGTATTAAATGGAAGTAATAGTTGGGAAGGAGATGAGACAGTAGCTGATAAAAGCAACAGAGAAGGAAATGTGGTTCAGTGACTGGCCTATTGGCAATTTTGCCACTCAAGACACTACTGAGCTCTTGCAGTATACCATGTCATCGTGCAAAGATCGGTGATACAAAAACCAATAACACTTGCTCTCTGCTCTCAAGAGCATTGTAGAATAATGGGGGAGACAGACAGACACACACACACACACACACACACACACTTCTCACTATGATACAATGTGACAAGTGCTATAGAAGATGTCCGCATGGTGAGTAACAGAAGAAAAGCACTGACTTCTCAGTGGATGTGTTCAGTGTGTCTGCTGGGAAGCAGATAGTGAGACAGAATAAGGAGCTTTATTGGGGGCTAACACCTGTGGAAAGATAATAGGCAGAAGAAACAGGAATGACAAGAGGAGCCTCCGACCAAGATGCAGAGCTAATGTATGTCTAGTCCAACAGGGAGTTCCTGTTGGACTAGATTGCCCTTTCAAGGAGGCCTGCTTCGGATAAAAGAAGAGGCCCTTGTAATTCTTCTGTAATACTCAGCACTGGCTGGGGCTACCCAGGTCCTAGAGCATGACGACAGTGGTTCAAAAGCTGAGAAGGATCCGGAAGGGGCCGACAGCTGGAGGCTCACAGCTAACTGCGCAGTGTGCAGCTGAGTGCAGTCATCTCTTTCAAGGAGATCTGATCCTCCACAGTGGAGAATCAAGGAAAGCTCTCTAAGGCACAGTACACTTGAACTGAGCTTGGAAGGAGGGGAGGCCTAGGAATGAATGAGACAACAGAGCAGGGGAACTGCATGGTCAAAGGCACAGAGGCTTGAGGCAGTACTATGCGTGGCTCAGAAAGCCTGGAGGGAAGAATGCTTGTGGAGAGAGAACTAGATTTGACAACAGAGGTGGGCAGGGGCTGGATAATGAGAGCACATGTGCCACTTAGAGTTAAAACTTCATCTTAAAAGCTATAATGATATTAAAAAATTGACAATTTTGATCAGAGAATTATAATAATCAGATTGACATTTTTTATAAACTGCAGTTTAAACCAATATGAGAAAAATAGTTCATGCATGTAGGTTGCTGAACCCATTAATTGCTTTATAAAACCGTAATACATTTGTTCCATCACAGCATGTCTGCTGAACAGTAATTATCATATTGTCTTCATTTGCGCTGGAACTGATAATCGGACATACTGACTTTTAAAGGTGGATGTCTCTTGGAAGTTCACCTTAAGCGTCTACGATGATAAAATATTTAGCAATTAAACTAGTTTCCGGCCAGTTCCTCTGATTTGCTTGATATCTAAGAATCTAATAG
The DNA here is from genome assembly GCF_964270905.1 of Leucopleurus acutus. Taxonomy (NCBI): domain Eukaryota; kingdom Metazoa; phylum Chordata; class Mammalia; order Artiodactyla; family Delphinidae; genus Leucopleurus; species Leucopleurus acutus. The sequence goes on from NC_139149.1 coordinate 29,524,777, forward strand.
AAAAAGACTTGAACCTTGTGTACCACTGGGCTCTAGACCTAAACAGACTTATCTGATTAACTGTGAGAGACTTACGAGTAGACAACAAAGGTAAGACTTCAAGGACTGTCTGCAGGACCCTGGGAGAAAATATCCAGTTTGATGGGAAAGATGGAGAGGTTGGAGTGCAGGCTGAGTAGCCAGTGTACATGATCTTCCCTGGAATGCTCTGCTGTGGAATTTTTTATGACTATTTTTCCCTTTGTTAAAAAAAAAAGTTTTGATAAAAGTAGTATGTATTCAGGCAGTCAGTCAACAAAGGAGAAAAAAGAAAACGAGAAAGTGGAAGTCTTCTGACCCTGCCCGTAATTGCAGAGATAAAGTACTGTTAACAGTTTAAGGTATATCTTTCTAGACACCTTCATCATACTTATAAACTAGTTTTTAAAAATATATGGGATTGGACAAGAAGGCAGGGGGTAGGCTGCACATACTGAGAAAGAACCTGGATATGTGAAGGGGACCTGACACTCTGAGAACACCTGTGTGGCCCAGGGAGGAGAAACCTCTACTAAAAATAAGGAACTGTGTTACCCAAAGTCCCATACACACTGAATGCATCCCATTTGTGACAAACAGCTTTGAAATGACACCCAGTGATACCAGCCTACTGGAATTCACACACTTGTGTAATCTCAAATTGAGCACAGGTTGGATCTGGTTACTTGTTTCTAATGAATATAAATGACAATGGGACGGCAATTCTGAGATTAAGCTGTAAAGACTATGACACTCTGTGCCTGTTTTTTTTTCTCTGTCTGTCTCTCTGTCTCTCTCTCTCTCTATCCCTGGCTCTTCTCCCATTCCTGTTCTGATGAGGCTGGTTATGTTGTGAACTATCCTGTGAAGAGACCCAAGTAACTAGGAACTGAGGACTTTCTCTAGCCAACAGCCAGTAAAGGACTGAAATCTACCAACAGCCATGTGAGTAAACTTGGAAGTGGATCCTTCTCCAATCCAGCTTTTGGATGGTACTGTAGACCCAAACAGTACCTTCATGGCAGCTTGATGAGAGACCCTAACTCAGAGAACCTAGCTAAGCCTGCCTAGTTTCCTGACCCACAGAAACTGTGGATAGTAACTGTGTTATTTTAAGCTATTAAGTTTTCGGAAAGTTTGTTATTGAGCCATAGCCAGCTAATACATTATCATAAAAGCAATGGATCCAGACAGAGAAAAACAATTTTCCACTAGCTAGAGAGACGCATAAGGTATCTGACCCTGAAACAGGCTTCAGAGGGTGAAAATAGAGAGTGAAAAGAAGCTCGAAGGATATCAGAGATCACAGAGGTTAGCACACGTTCCTGGACAACCTGAACACAGTGTAAGCAGCATGCCTGACTGACAGAGTCAGGTGCTTGGTGGTGTGAGTCTAGAGGCAGCCCGTGACACCTGAGCTGCAGGTCTGCAAGATGCAAGTAGTGGCCCTGTTTTTATATGAAGCTTGTTTCTTTCTCCTTTCTACTCTCCCCAACACTCCCCTTTCCACCCTCCCAAACATAGACCTTGAGAAGGGATACGTTTGAGATCGTGCCACTAGAAAGATGTGACCTATTCATCAGTTATAAAATACTCTCTCACCTTTAAAGGTTCTCTATTTCTTTGCGTCTTCATCACTACCACGCTAGTCCAACTTTTTACTCTCTCCTGCCTGAACTATTACAAAAGCCTCTCTATTAGACTCACTCTTTACCTTGCTTTAATCCATTTCACATAAAATGCTGCATGTAACAGGGACATTTTAAATACACAGACAGGATTGGGTATTTTATACTTTAAACACTTCAGTGGCTTTCCATCGCATACACATATATGCGTGGCCAAAAAGAAGCCCTGCACATTGTTTATCTTACTAGCTTCATCTTATATACACCTTTGTCATTGTCTGCTTATTTCTCAGATATTTTTAAATGTCACAACCTCACTGATCACTCACCAAGCTCTGACAGTTTTACTTCACATACTTCTGAATCCACCTCCTCTTCATTACAACTACGTCAGTCCCTAGGTTACATGGTCTGTTCTCTGTCACGTTTTATAACTTTTTAAATAGCACTTATATTTGTAATTAAATATCATGTATTTAATTAGTTGCTTATTTCATCCATTAGGTGTTTATTTCCACCATTTCTTTCCTCATTCATTAGAATTTAAGCTTTATGAAAGCAGAAATCACATGTATCTTGTTTACTCTTGTATTCTCAGTACCTAGCATAGTAGAGGTTCATATTAGGTACTGAATAAGTATTTGGTAAATGAAAAGATAGATAGAACTGGGTAATATGAATATCTCCTCCTTTATCCCAGATTCCATTAAATGACATCCAGAATTACCCAAACTAGAAACCGAGGACTCTATCCAAGAAGTCTCAGGCTTCTTTACCCCCCACCATCCTCCCCAACCTGGCCTCTCACTTACCAAGCTCTGAGAGTTTTACTTCACAAATACTTCTGAATCCATCTCGTCTCCATCACAACTACCACTGCTATCTCAATGGAAAAGAACAACTTCCTAATTAGACTTCTATAATCTTTTAAAATTTTTAAATAAAATAAAATAATGACTTTAATTGGTATCCTATAGTTCTTATTTATACTAATTTTTAAAGGTGTTTTATAATTCATATATTTAGTTAAGTATGCTTACAATTTGACAAATTTAATGCCTTTAATACTCATAATAACACCTTGGTGGAAACTATACTGATTTTAATCTCATTTTTACAGAAAAGAAAATTGAAACTGTGCATAACTTTTCAAAGCCTGCACGGCTTGAAAGTGAAAGTTTAGAATGTGAACATATTAGTGGGTTTGGAGCCAATGGAAACAGTGGTACTGGTGAGAGTGGAACTTAAAATTCTGGTTCCATATTCCATACTCTTAAAGCCCTACTTTCCTGAGACTTACTAAAATTCCTCCTTCACATATTTGGCATAATTATCTTTCTAAAGCACAGATGTGGCTCCGCCATACTCTCATACCCACCCCACACCCCTACCATTGACGATGGGACAAGATCTAAGTTCTTTACTGTGACATACAGGACTTTTCATATCCTGGTATCTTCCAAAATTCCCATGCTCCTCTTTTGTCACTGCTGGTTTGTACCTTGCCCTCGAGCCTTACACAGTTGGTCACACGTTCCCACACATACTGTGTTCATTCAGGTCTCTGTACATTTGCTTATGCTCTTCTCTTCCCCTGGAAAAGCTTTCCTCATTCTGAGCTTGGATGCTTGGATAAACGTCAGTCATCCTTCAAGATTAAGCTTAGGTACTACCTAATCCAGGCAACTTTTCCACTGTTAGGTGTCTTTCCTCCATACATCCATTATTTTACTTTCTCTATTTCTTTGACAGCACTTTTTTTTTTTTTTTTGCTTATGTGTTTTCTTCTCAATGGACTGTAAACACTTGAAAGCAAGAAGTGTATCTCATATTTTGACATCCAGTGGCAACCACAGTGATTGACACATGGTAGACACTCAAAAAGTAATTGTCAAAGAGCACTAAGAAGGGATGGATAGGAAGCAGAGAGAAAACAAATCTCTATCGATTTGGACCAAACACTATAGTAGACATTTCAAACTTGTCATTTTCATCCAGGTTCATTGAAATTGTTCAAATGTTTCAAATTGTTTCAAATGTTCATTGAAATTAGACAACTTGTCCAGGTTTTCTTAGTGGACAACTTGTCTATTAGTGGAATTTAAATGTAACTTTGACTGTATAAAATACAGTACATCCCCTGGAAAAAAAATTATCTTTATAACAATAGCTACCATTTATGGTGTAATTACCGTGTTCAACATATTCCACCAAGCATGTTCTTTTCATTCATTTATATTAATTAATATTATTATTAAGCACAGGCTATAATTATTAAGCACAGGCTATTATTATTAAGCACAGGCTATAATCAGACAATATTCTAGTGATTTGGGTTATTAGCAGTAAATAAAACAGATAAAAATCCCTTCTCTCCGTGGAATTTGCATTTAAGAAGAAAAGGAGAAAGATGATAAATTAATACATTCATGAAATATATCAGTTGGTTAATAAACACTATGGAGAACGATGATGAGTTAATGTATGGGGCATGCAGGGGGAAAGTGGGAGTGTTGCATTTATAAACAGGATAGTAAGGAAGCTCTCACTCTGGTGACATTTGAGCTGGAACTGGAAAGAGATATGATTCTGTGCTTGGCACAGCCAGGAAGGTAATGTGGCAGGAATGGGAGAAGGGGAGGAGATGTTAGTTGAAGATGAGGTCAGAGAAGTAGGGACTGGGGTTGAAGGTGCAGACAGGGTAGACCTCTGACTTTGACTTTTACTCTCACAAGTCATAAAATTATTGAGCAGAGAAGTAACACGATCTGATGTGTTTTGAAAAGATCACTCTGGCTATTGTGTTGAGGAAATACTGCAAGGGGGCAAGGCCCAAAGTAGGCAGACCAGTTAGGAAGATATTTCAATAATTTATCTAAGAGATTGAGGTGGCTGAAACGAGGTGTCAATAGAGATAGTGAGAGTGGTGAAATTCGGGACATATTTCAAACAGAAAACAGAAAGAATATGCTATGAATTAGATGTTTGTGAGAAAAAAAAAGGAGTCAAATGTAAAATATCATTGTGGTTCTTGATTGAATGTTTATAATGGTTGTGTAGAAAAGTCCAATAAGATTCAGTAAATGTGAAAACATTTAATGTACTTGCGTCATTATTTCTTAACAGTAATAGTATAAAGAGTACTGTCCAATTACTATATAGTAATTTGGATATCTGTATTATTTGAAGAGAAGTCTGTATTAGTATTTAATTATGTAAGTGGTCAAAATCGCTATTTCAAAAAATTTCACAAAAATTACTGTTTCAAAACATTTAAAGTGGTTATAACATTCCGCCTTCTGTTTTTAATTTATTTTATTACTTGTATTGGTACTTACTGCACTTGGCAAACATTTAGCCTGTCTCAAAGAATTTGCAGTGGAGAAGATTTTTTATACTTTTTTATTCCACTGCCAATGAGAAATCAAATGACTAGCAGGAGGAAGCAATCATAATGCCTCTGACATGTTCCTTGGGGACTGTAGCTACTTTCACGGCCTATGAAAGGCAGGACTTGTCATGTTTATTGCCTAAGAAGACCTTGAGCTCTTTTTATCCACTGTGCATATATAAAATTAGAGTTTTAACTGAGGTTATTGAGCAGTGACATAAAAATAATCATCAAGGGCACTACCATTTTTTGAAATGTTAAGTGTCTTTGTGTGACTATAAAAGTGGTATAATAAAGCAGAAGAAATGAAGCCAGAGAAGAAAAAAGGATGGAAAGCACAGTGAATGCAGTAGTGAGAGGGCATCATTAAGATCTCAGAAGTAAAGGAAATATATTTTTTCCTTTGGGTGGTGTGAACACCTGAAAAAGAACTCAAATAGACCAACTGTCAATAGTAATGCTTCCTTGGTTATGCTTATTAGGTGATTCTAGTTTAGATTCTAGCTGAGCTGGAAGCATCGCAAGGGAAGAAATGTCAGAAGAATATAACACTATTGATCTGACATTTACTCAAGAAATTATCTTCCAACAATCTTTGCTGAGGCATCCTATTACTACCTTTATTTCCTCCACAATGCACAGAAAAATAAACTCAGTTCATCTTGAACATTAGAAATGCTGTAGGAGTTTGGCATGAACTTGCATTGCTGTTTCAACCCTCCTGTAAGTATTAGTTGGGTAAGGCAATGGGAGAGATGATGACTATAAATGGAACTGATTATTTCTCCAGAGAAAAAAGAAAAGAGAAGGGGTAGATAACAATAAATCAGATTCTCTCAGCTTGGTAGTCAACAGCTGGCAGTATACAAAATGCATTTGAAAGTTCAATGACAGTTACCAGTATTGGATAGTCATTTGTTAAATGATGTAAAAGATTCAGTGTTTAAAATAACAACTATAAGATGGGAAAAATAATGACTTACAAAAACAGAAAAACATAATAATAGTCAACTGAAACCTGCCTTGTCAAATAGTCACTTTGGGAGAATGTACAGACATGGAATGCATGTATCATTGGTAAAGATTTTGGGAGCTGCTTTTTTGAAATTGTCTTGAGAATTAGTTTTTAAACTACCCAAGAAAATGAGGAAGATGAACAGAAAATTCAAACTGAAAGATTACCAAAGGAAATGAAGCAGAATAATGCAAGCAGCTAAAGCAAATATCTTCAACTATGGTCTTGGGATAAAGTGTGAACTGTCAGCATCACTCTCTATCCCACTCTTCTCCCTCCCCCTACAGTCCAGCACTCCCCAGACCAGTAGACAAGAGGAATAATAGATTCTTGCTAAAGTGAAATAATTACTAAAATTATACGTACAAATTATGGAGAACCTACTCAAGTCAAAAAGCCAACTACATGCTTTTCCATTGTTCAGAATGACCTAATCTCAATAAAACCTCCTATCTGCTCAGTTCCACCATAATGACACCCACAGAATGACCAACAACTTGAACATTTCTCTTTTAAATGAAGCCATGTAAAATAAATGATTTTAAAACTAGATTATTACCCAAAGAATTTGAATAGAGACACACTTTCAGTGACTTCTGAAAGAAGTGTACTTCATCCTTAGTAAGAAAAAAAAAGTCTTCATTTCCATTATTCCTGTGATATAGAACTATTATGGCTCGATACATAACAGTTTATAAGTTTAGGTTACTTTCTGATCTATCTAATCGTCACCACAACGTAGCATCTTGAGATAGGATTTTCCAAATTCTCCTTGGTTTCTATGTTGTAAGTGCACAAAATTTCCATTTCAACTTCATAATTTCAGAGATAGTAAAAGGCGAGGAGCCCAATTAACACACACGAGCACAGACAGAGTAAAGGAATACATACTATAACGTTTACTCCAAAGGTGAGAAGAACTGAAACAGTTGTTTTACCTGGGACCATAACAGTTCAGAGTAGAAGAGGTGATAGCCTGAGGGTTATGGCACATTGAAACACTCTGAGTAGGTGCTGATGTATTTTTAACTGTGAGGGGGAAGCAAGCTTGACTTACTTCATTTGAAACCAGAAACCAGCCTTGGCAGGTGTTTTACTGCATTAAGCATATGGGCCTCAAAATGTCGATGGCACCCCTACTGCTTTCAGTTTTTAAGTCAGCCTATTAATAACACCTGACAGCTGGGTCAAAAGCATATGCTATTTAGCCTTATTGTGATATTCTGGCTCATCAGGACACCACCAGTGATTATTCAACCTTGAGCGTGTGATCGTGTAGTCTTTTGAAATTATGACTGCTCAACAGAGTAAAACAACCCATAAATTCTAGCCAGAAAACTTTGTAAGGTTGTCTGTATACTGTAACTGAGTTTACCAGCCCAAGTAGTCAAATCCTTTTAAGTGTGAAGCAAAATCAGCCTTTAGAGTAGATGGAATGGGTGGATCTATAATGTTTTGATCTAAGGGGTCTTGGCGTGGAATGCTTCTCAGTACAAATACTCCCAAAGAGGGTAACACCCATTTACTCTCATTTGCTAATATACATAATGAAAATATCTCCACAACTAGGCTGGGTATGCAGAGGAGAAAGTTAAGAAGTTTAAGGGGGAGGTCGTTTAAGAAAAGAGCACATGAGAGTGGGCGTAAAGAATCTACAGTAGAAATGGGATTGGTACTACTAATTGTAAAATCTAATTTTCTTCTGGGGCTCACTGTGTGAACTTTTATGCACTGCATATTCATGGATCCACCTATCTTCACAGCCAAAGGTTACTAGAGTCTAGGGATTAAATGCATAACACACAATGGCTGAGAAGCAGGTCTGGCACAAGAATCAAACACCAAGTGAACCAAGAAAAATATCCAAAGTCAACATCCATCCCTCATAATAGACAATGGAGCAGAGAAGCTCAGAAAAAGACAGAGGAGCATGTGATGTGTGAGCATAAATATATTCCTCTTCTTAAGGATCAATAACCCAGAACTCTATTTATTGGATTCCACAAACATAAAGTAATATCAAATCTCACTCAAAGAAAACAAAGTGAAAATCACTCGTAGATTCTTCCTTCCTTCCTTCCTCCTTCTTCCCTCCCTCCCTTCCCTTTCTTTCTTTCTCTTTCTTCCTTTCTCTCCTTTCTTTTCCTTTCTTTCTATTATCTATGGATCTATTGATCTAATGATCTACTGATCTATCTACTTTTTTTAATTGAGGTATAGTATATACTATATATCTATATGTCTATCTACTTCTTTATTTTTGTTGGAGTTCTCTCCCAATCTTCTCTAAATTAATCTAGATCATTTGTTAGTGAATCCTGGGCAGCCAGAAGTAGGGCCAGAGAAATCTGATGCAGAGGCCAACACTTATTTTGAGGATGTCATTAAAATTAAAACTTGCCAACATGATTCTACTAAACAGTCTTCAAACATTCTCCACCTGACAGGACACAGGATAAGCTTCTGGGTGCTTCCTATTACAGGAATAAAAGCAATAAAATATGAATTTTATGCCAATATTTTGATGCTCTGGCCAGACTCCCTGCCAGGAATTCTCATGAAGGGGCCTTCTGAAATGAGTTTCGAGGACTGCAAAATCTTGGAACACCCTGACCATCAAGGAGCAGGAATAAAGCCAGCACTAAAATTACTGAAGTTTGGGGAGAAAAGAAACAACTGTGTCTTCTTTCTTGAAAAGGTGAAAGCTGTACCAGAGTCCACAGAGTCTACAACTGAGACTACAGCTGTAGCTCTGGACCAGGCCAAAACAGCAGCAGAGGCACCTTCTTTCAGAGAAGTGTGTGAATTTCATTTTCTTGGCACCATACCAGGAACGCTGACCATGTCCGAAGTAGTACTCCTCACTGAAACCTGAAGTTGTTTTTGTGTGAGTGTGCACGTGTGAGGGAGTGTTTTCTGTATTTCTTTAGGGAATTAGAAATAAATGTAAGTGATGCTATTCAGCCCTAAATCCACCACTGAAATTTACATTATCACCAGGCTAGTCAGAGAACGTTCAGTTAAACTTCTGTCCATTTTTGTGTGAAATAATTGTTAAAATGTGTCATTTACTTTAATAACTACAACATACACATACAAAATTGGTTTAACTTTTAAATGAGACATTGGATCCATAAGTAAAACAATCTAGAACTCATTTAAAAAAAAACCCACAAATTTAGATGACAAAACTTTTAACACTGGTTTTCAGAGGTATGTATTATAATTGTTTTTGTTTGTTTGTTATTGTTGTTTGTTTTTGCTTCTTAGAATATTTAGTAGTATATTTTTTTGGTCAAGCATCTTCTCTGCTCCCAGTAGGATTTGCTTTCAATGCAGTGAAACTGACTTACTATGAATCTGAGGAAGTGGAGAAATGTGCTCCTGTTGATAGGTTTTGAGTATTCAGTGAAAAAAAGGTGTTCGCCTTCACTATACTTGGAGTAATCCTTGGGAGATGCAGAATTTGAAATACCATGTAACCTTAACAGCACCAATTTTTTTCTTCCCCTCTGGTGATTGAACAGAAAAAGTACTCTCCCCTTTCCTATTCCTGAACCAAAGATGCTGCACAGTAATTATTTCTTATTTCACTCTTTGATTTGTATTTTACCAGATGCTATTTATTTATCCAAGTTGAAAAACTAAGCTCTTAAATATTTTAACCAAGGATGGTATTCGAGATGATTTTAATCACTTCGATCACTTTCTCTAACCTTTAAAAGACATCAATATTTTCTTACTCCTCTTTGTAGAATGACTGAGGTTATGTAACACTGATCATTTCCTGTTATATTTTAAAATGAAATGCTAGTGTGAAAATGCAAGTGTTTAATGTAACTAATGCTTCAGTAAAGAAAATGCATGGTGAGGAAAGGTGAGATCAGCAAGAGAAATGCTTGCCAGCTTCTGGTGAAGTGGAGCTTCCTTAAAAAGAAAGGATCATACACAATGAGGAGAAATATGTGCTCTAATAGGGTGCCTCAAAGTACTCACAGTGAAACAAAGTGGGACCCTGTGGGGCCCTTGTGAGTGCAAAGACCTTTCTGTGACCCCCATTTCTTGTGTGTAGGAAAAAAGCTTCAGCCTCCTAGACTTCCCCTAAGTTCCAAAGGGCAGATTAAAACAGCTGCTAATTAGGGAAGTGAGGGAATGCAGAAACAAAGGAAAGGCAGTCAAGAAACAATAGTGCAGCAATGGGGCAGGGTCCTGGTTCCTCCTGGGGGATGTGCACAGCAATCTGACACTCATCTCTGTGTTCTTCTACAGGAGCTGGAGTTCCCACCCAGGTGGAGGACGGTAACTTCAGGCTGAGCACAAGCACGGGACCCCAGACTGGTTGGAAGGTAAAGCCTGATGACTGAGATTCCCGGAATACCACCCTGTTACCTCACCACCAACCAATGAGAAGAGAGTCACACACCCTGCAGCCCTCCCCCTCTCCTCCCACAAATTTCCCTTTAAAAACTCTTTTCTGACACCCTTCAGGGAGTTCAGGTCTTTTGAGCACAAGCTGCTTGTTCTCCTTGCTTGTCCCTTGCGATAAACTTTTTCCTGCGATTAACTTTTTTCTGCTCCAAACCCTGAGATTTCAGTTTGTTTGGCCTCGCTGTGAGTCAGGCACAGGAACTTACGTTCGACAACAACAGCACTTCTGTCTAGTAAGCGCAATGTTTTGGGGTGTCACGATGTCCTACACAGTAGAAAATCGTCAGAACTGGGACTTGGGCTAGTCACAGCAAATGTCAATTTAGGTGAGCGTATCACCACTGAAGATTTTAGAAGCTACACATAAGGCTTCCTTTCTCCCTATTCTGTTATGAACACCTAGAGGAGCACATCCTTTCAGCCACCATCCCTGTTATGAATCTTGTTACTTGTCTGGAGAGTATAGTATATCCCATTTCTTTGGTGGGCTAGGACACTAAGCATGTGATAAAATGATCTTATCCTTTCCAAGACAAATTGAAACCATTTCAAGATCCATGTCTTCCAAAGTAAGTTCAAGAAAACTGGGCATTGTTACCCAGCCGCAATGTTCACAGCTGACGACGATGTGAAGGGGAAAAATCTGAAGCCACCACCAGCACCTACTCTTTTATTCCCTCATAACCTTTCAAACTCCTGCCTTAGTTACTGTATTAGATGTTCAGTGTGGTGATGCAGGAGAGTAAGGGCCTGGAGACTCTAAGGTGTTAGAGAATCATAGGGATGATGAACAAATAGGTCAAGACTAGGTAGATAATGAAGAGAGAGGTAAGAAAGTTGTGTATGTGACAGGGACAGAGTAAAGGGAGAAAGTAGGTAATTAAATAGTTAATCCCACTAGGGGATTATAGGAAAAGAAAAACGTATGAGAGACCCCTGTAAGTTAATGATCAGTCAAGAAAGCAGGTTTGCTTAACCACAAAGCCATGCAGGCTTGCTTAGCAACAAAACCATGCAACAGAAGCATGAGACATGCCCCCAAACAATAAAACGGTGGTGGCATGAAACCTGTCCAGTGAGCTCAGTAAGTTAATGACCACTAGGACGTGCTCTTTGCACACATAAAAAAACAATAATTTATGGAAAGGTGACATTTCCAAGTGAAAGACCCTCATTGTACTGAGACCTGAAATAATTTTTCCATACTGCCATGACAGTCCCAGCTGGCTTGACCATGCAGGGATGAGAAAACCCCTGCCCAACCTGGAGGAGAAGCTGATGATGGAAGTCTGATGTCTACTCAAGAATGAGGAAGAAAGTGGTCTTTTCCCCCTCCCCACTTTCCTTTGATTATAAAACTGTAGCCCACTAAGTTCTCAGGGTGTGGCACCCTCTCACCTGCCCGCTTGTAAGCCTCACAAGCGTCCCATTATAATAAAGCACTTCTTGTCTATCACTTTGCCTCTCACTGAATTCTTTCTGCGCTGAGACATAAGGAACCAGAGCTCCTCGGAGGCCCCCCCCAAACGCCACCTAGTGGTTTCATATGGACTGGGGCCAATGAAGACAAAGTGGGTAAGGAAGCCCCTGTGAGTTTAAAGCTAAGGAACCATGGGAGAGCCATGCCCATCAAGCCATTCAGTTCTTATAGTTCAGAATTTCCTGAGAAGCAGCAGTTTGGAGTACTCCTGGCGAGAATCACATCCAACCCACCCACACCAGTATCAGGCAGGAGAACAACAAGACAAATTTATGATCATCCTTTGTCCCATATCTTTATGCTCTTCCCCCAAGAAATCAGCCTGGCTCTCTCCCTGACAACCATCAGCCTTTTTTCTCAAGACCCCTATTTGAAGGAACCTTCCTCAATCACCCTACTTAAAATAGCATTCCCCCACAGGCAGACCACACCTCTCTCTCCAGCTTCATCCCTTTTCTTCACAAAACTGATTATCAGCTGACATGTACAGGTATTCATTTAATTGATTATCACTTACCCACTCCTACTATTTTAAGCTTCAGGAGAATATGGTCTCTTATCTATTTTGCTTACTGTTGTACCTTCAGTGCTTAAAATAATATCTGACACATAGTAGGTGCTCAAAAAAAAAAACCTAGCTGTATCTTTGCTGATAATTTTTGGCCCAAGGATTACAGGTTTCTGAAAACTGGCTGAAAAATAAAATGAGCCTAAAATACCTTGGATAAGCATTCACCAGGTTTGCTGAGGGACTGGGAAGGGTCCTGTCTTGCAGAGGGACTGTGTAGAGGTGTTCAGGGTAGAGATGGAGGTGTAGGGCAACAAATTCCAAGAGTCTGGGAAGCAGGAGAAGGGTTGTTTGGTCCAGAGTATTATGGTGACTGCAAGGCTTTACTAATGAGGAAGCAAAGCCAGCCATGACAATCTGGACTGGGACATCCTGTCACTAGTGTGGAACATCCTTACTGCTCAGCTCTACTCCAGCAGGAAATTCATATTACCCTGGGCAGACACCCACTACTGGATTCCAAATTAGCAAAAAATATGCCACTCTGAAATGATTCAAATTCATATTTAAAATTTTGAAAAATACAATGTAATAAAAATAATCATTTCCTTGCCTTTATTTGATCTTACTCATCTCCCCAAAAAATACACTTTCTACTCTTTTACTATCAGTAAGCAGAATAGTAAAGAAATCGCCGTCAGATGGAGTTTCTTCACCATTTCCTCCAAGCTTCCCAGGTTACTGCTGGCTCAGCTCCCTGACACTCTCTGGCCATACATCAGTATCAGGTTTCCCCAGCCAGAAGGTACATAACAAGTTTTGAATACAATGGATTTCCTAATTGATGAAGGAGCATGTAAGTCACTTGCCTTCTTAGTGCTCCTTTTGTGTGCATTTATGCTTGATTACTACATCTACTGTCTTTGTTCATTTATTTGTGCTTGTTCAATTATTCACCTGAATTCTTGACTTTGGTTTCCCTGAAATTCTAATTCAACTGGTTGGTATAGTACAAAACTCCTATCCTATGTTCAACTATAAACACAATAGGGAATACATCCTTTTGTCCCATGAGTACTTTTCTATATTCTAAATTGGTTACATTTATTCTCTTATTAGAAATTGAGAGGGTGGGTCCTGTTTTATTTAGCAGCATGCTACCTAGAAACCCTGTGAATAATTAGAGTGTATTTAACCATGGGATGTAAGCGTGTTTTTGCTGCAAATTACAAACACCTACCCATAGTTGTTAGTGAGAAACTTCACTGAAAATTTTTAATCAGACTGTCACCATCTCTTATGTATTCTTCTAAACTGCAAATTTACAGAGGACGGGAATCGCTATCTTCGTTCAGTCAGTGTTTCTAAAGCACCAGCATCTCATGTAATGCCTCCTGGCACTGAATATATACTGATTTATGAAAACCATAAATTGGAAGATAATGATCTCTATTAATCAATGGGGAAGATGATGGGGAGTTTACAGCTGCAGTTCAGGGACAGTGAAACACTGAATAGTATATTTTGATGACTTCAGTGTTATAACCATTGAGTAACATCACATCAGAGTTTGCGTGTGTGTATCATTTGTGCATGTGTGTGGTAGACATGCATGCCTAGCTTCTACATGCTTCTAGCCAATGTAGGAGAGAGAGAGAAAAAATTTGTTTAGTTTTGAATGTCATGATGTTTGCTGCTAGAAAGATTCAGTAATTTACTCTTCCTGGCTTAGCTCTTTTTATTTCACTACTCCTGTAACCCTTTCTGCTCTTATGCAGCAGCCAATAATACCATATTTTTCTTTGTTAGCAAGATCTTACACTTTCACTTCACTAATAGGAAGGAGACAAAAATACAAATTCAAAATTTAAATAGGAAATAGTCACAATTTTTCTCCTTTTCAAAAAATATTCATATTTTATAGGTTTCACTCTCATTTATGACAAGATATATTTTGATATTTATTGGTCCTTAGACTTTTAGAGGAAGTTAGAGACTATCTCAACTTAATTTCTCCTGAAAAATAAGTAGTCCCATTAGATGGTTCTTTAAAAAAAATATGTTTTCACATGTTTGAGAAAGGCCAGAGTCTAACCATTTTTAGAGATTAGCAATACTCATTAATGAATTTGCAAAAAGTATTATAAATTATGGTTTTCTCATCATTGTGACCAATATTTTCCCATATTACTTGAATGTGAAAATTTTTTTTTAACATTTAAAATGGATTAGCGGGGAGGAGCTTCAAGATGACAGAAGAGTAAGACGTGGAAATCACCTTCCTCCCCACAGATACACCAGAAATACATCTACATGTGGAGCAACTCCTACAGAACACCTACTGAACGCTGGCAGAAGACCTCAGACCTCCCAAAAGGCAAGAAAGTCCCCACGTACCTGGGTAGGGCAAAAGAAAAAAGAATAAACAGAGACAAAAGAATAGGGACGGGACCTGCACCAGTGGGAGGGAGCCGTGAAGGAGGAAAGGTTTCCACACACTAGGAAGCCCCTTCGTGGGCGGAGACTGTGGGTGGCGGAGGGGGGAGCTTCGGGGCCACAGAGGAGAGCACAGCAACAGGGGTGCAGAGGGCAAAGCGGAGAGATTCCCGCACAGAGGACCAGTGCCGATCAGCACTCACTGGCCCAAGAGGATTGTCTGCTCACCCGCCGGGGCGGGCAGGGCTGGGAGCTGAGGCTCAGGCTTTGGTCGAAGCGCAGGGAGAGGACTGGGGTGGGCGGTGTGAACACAGCCTGCAGGGGTTTAGTGCACCACGGCTAGCCGGGAGGGAGTCCGGGAAAAGGTCTGGAGCTGCCGAAGAGGCAAGAGACTTTTTCTTGCCTCTTTGTATCCTGGTGCGCAAGGAGAGGGGATTAAGAGCGCTGCTTAAAGGAGCTCCAGAGACGGGCGCGAGCCGCGGCTAAAATCACAGACCCCAGAGACGGGCATGAGATGCTAAGGCTGCTGCTGCAGCCACCAAAAAGCCTGTGTGCAAGCACAGGTCACTCTCCACACCTCCCCTCCCGGGAGCCTGTGCAGCCCGCCACTGCCAGGGTCCCGTGACCCAGGGACAACTTCCCCAGGAGAACGCACGGCACACATCAGGCTGGTGCAACATCAAGCTGGCCTCTGCCGCCGCAGGCTCGCCCCCAAACTCCGTACCCCTCCTTCCACCCAGCCTGAGTGAGCCAGAGCCCCTGAATCAGCTGCTCTTTAACCCCATCCTGTCTGAGCGAAAAACAGACGCCCTCGGCGACATACACGCAGAGGCAGGACCAAATCCAAAGCTGAACCCCAGGAGCTGTGCGAACAAAGAAGAGAAAGGGAAATCTCTCCCAGCAGCCTCAGGAGCAGCAGATTAAAGCTCCACAATCAACTTGATGTACCTGCATCTGTAGAATACCTGAATAGACAACGAATCATCCCAAATTGAGGAGGTGGATTTTGAGAGCAAGATTTATGATTTTTTCACGTTTTCCTCTTTTTGTGAGTGTGTATGTGTATGCTTCTGTGTGTGATTTTTGTCTGTATAGCTTTGCTTTTACCATTTGTCCTAGGGTTCTGTCTGTCCTTTTTTCCTTTTTATTTTTAGTGTAGTTTAGCGCTTGTTATCATTGCTGGATTTGTTTTTTGGTTTGGTTGCTCTCTTCTTTCTTTCTTTTGTTTTTTATTACTTTAAAAATTTCTTTTAATAATTATTTTTTATTTTCATAACTTTATTTTATTTTATCATCTTTTTTTTTCTCCCTTTTATTCTGAGCCGTGTGGAGGACAGGCTCTTGGTGCTCCAGCCAGGCATCAGTGCTGTGCCTCTGAGGTGGGAGAGCCAAGTTCAGGACACTGGTCCACAAGAGACCTCCCAGCTCCACATAACATCAAACGGCGAAAATCTCCCAGAGATCTCCATCTCAACACCAGCACCCAGCTCCACTCAATGACCAGCAAGCTACAGTGCTGGACACCCTATGCCAAACAACTAGCAAGGCAGGAACACAAACCCATTCATTAGCAGAGAGGCTACCTAAAATCATAAAAAGCCCACAGACAACCCAAAACACAGCCCAGACGTGGACCTGCCCAACAGAAAGACAAGATCCAGCCTCATTCACCAGAACACAGGCACTAGTGCCCTCCACCAGGAAGCCTACACAATCCACTGAACCAACCTTAGCCACTGGGGGCAAACACTAAAAACAACGGGAACTACGAACCTGCAGCCTGCGAAAAGGAGACCCCAAACACAGTAAGTTAAGCAAAATGAGAAGACAGAAAAACACACAGCAGATGAAGGAGCAAGGTGAAAACCCACCAAACCTAGTAAATGAAGAGGAAATAGGCAGTCTACCTGAAAAAGAATTCACAATAATGACAGTAAAGATGATCCAAAATCTTGGAAGTAGAATGGAGAAAAATAAGAAACGTTTAACAAGGACCTAGAAGAACTAAAGAGCAAACAAAGAGTGATGAACAAAACAATGAATGAAATTAAAAATTCTCTAGAAGGAATCAATAGCAGAATAACTGAGGCAGAAGAACAGATAAGCGACCTGGAAAATAAAATACTGGAAATAACTACTGCAGAGCAGAATAAAGAAAGAAAAGTATAAAGAATTGAGGACAGTCTCAGAGACCTCTGGGACAACATTAAACACACCACCATTGAATTATAGGGGTCCCAGAAGAAGAAGAGAAAAAAAAAGATACTGAGAAAATAATTGAAGTGATTATAGTTGAAAATTTCCCTAATATGATAAAGGAAATAGTCAAGTCCAGGAAGCACAGAGAGTCCCATACAGGATAAATCCAATGAGAAACTCGCCAAGACACGTATTAATCAAAATATCAAAAATTAAATACAAAGGAAAAATATTAAAAGCAGCAAGAGAAAAACAACAAATAACATACACGGGAATCCCCATAAGGTTAACAGCTGATCTTTCAGCAGAAACTCTGCAAGCCAGAAGGGAGTGGCAGGACATATTTAAAGTGATGAAGGAGAAAAACCTAAAACCAAGATTACTCTACCCAGCAAGGATCTCATTCAGAATTGATGGAGAAATTAAAACCTTTACAGACAAGCAAAAGCTGAGAGAGTTCAGCACCACCAAACCAGCTTTACAACAAATGCTACAGGAACTTCTCTAGGCAGGAAACACAAGAGAAGGAAAAGACCTACAATAACAAACCCAAAACAATTAAGAAAATGGTAATAGGAACATACAGGATAGGGCTTCCCTGGTGGCACAGTGGTTGAGTGTCCGCCTGCCGATGCAGGGGACACGGGTTCGTACCCCGGTCCGGGAAGATCCCACATGCTGCAGAGCGGCTGGGCCCATGAGCCGTGGCCACTGAGCCTGCGTGTCTGGAGCTTGTGCTCCACAATGGGAGAGGCCACAACAGTGAGGGGCCCATGTACCACAAAAAAAAAAAAAAAAAGGAACATACATATCGACAATTACCTTAAATGTAAATGGATTAAATGCTCCAACCAAAAGACACAGACTGGCTGAATGGATACAAAAGAACCCATATATGCACTGTCTACAAGAGACCCACTTCAGACCTAGGGACACATACAGACTTAAAGTGAGGGGATAGAAAAAGATATTCCATGCAAATGGAAACCAAAAGAAAGCTGGAGTAGCAATTCTCATATCAAACAAAATAGACTTTAAAACAAAGACTACTACAAAAGACAAAGAAGGACACTACATAATGATCAAGGGATAAATCTAAGAAGAAAATATAACAATTGTAAATATTTATGCACCCAACATAGGAACACTTCAATACATAAGGCAAATGCTAACAGCCATAAAAGGGGAAATCAACAGGAAGACATTCATAGTAGGGGACTTTCACACTCCACTTTTACCAATGGATAGATCATCCAAAATGAAAATAAATAAGGAAACACAAGCTTTAAATGATACATTAAACAAGATGGACTTAATTGATATTTATAGGACATTCCATCCCAAAACAACAGAATACACTTTCTTCTCAAATGCTCATGGAACATTCTCCAGGATAGATCATATCTTGCGTCACAAATCAAGCCTTGGTAAATTTAAGAAAATTGAAATCGCACCAAGTATCTTTTCTGACCACAACGCTATGAGGCTAAATATCAATTACAGGAAAAAATCTGTAAAAAATACAAACACATGAAGGCTAAACAATACACTACTTAATAACCAAGAGATCACTGAAGAAATCAAAGACGAAATCAAAAAATACCTACAAACAAATGACAATGAAAACACGACGACCCAAAACCTATGGGATGCAGCAAAAGCAGTTCTAAGAGGGAAGTTTAGAGCAATACAATCTTACCTTAAGATACAAGAAATATCTCAAATAAACAACGTAACCTTGTACCTAAAGCAATTAGAGAAAGAAGCACAAAAAAACCCCAAAGTTAGCAGAAGGAAAGAAATCATAAAGATCGGATCAGAAATATATGAAAAAGAAATGAAGGTAACTATAGCAAAGATCAATAAAACTATAATCTGGTTCTTTGAGAAGATAAACAAAATGGATAAACCATTAGCCAGACTCATCAAGAAAAAAGGGAGAAGACTCAAATCAGCAGAATTAGAAATGGAAAAGCAGAAGTAACAACTGACACTGCAGAAATACAAAGGATCATGGGAAATTACTACAAGCAACTATATGCCAATAAAATGGATAACCTGGAGGAAACGGACAAATTCTTAGAAATGCACAACCTTCCGAGACTGAACCAGGAAGAAACAGAAAATATGAACAGACCAATCACAAGCACTGAAATTGAAACTGTGATTAAAAATCTTCCAACAAACAAAAGCCCAGGACCAGATGGCTTCACAGGCGAATTCTATCAAACATTTAGAGAAGAGCTAACACCTATCCTTCTCAAACTTTTCCAAAATGTAACAGAGGGAGTAACACTCCCAAACTCATTCTATAAGGCCACCATCACCTTGATACCAAAATTAGACAAAGATGTCACAAAGAAAGAAAACTACAGGCCAGTATCACTGATGAACACAGATGCAAAAACCCTCAACAAAATCCTAGCAAACAGAATCCAACAGCACATTAAAAGGATCATACACCATGATCAAGTGGGGTTTATCCCAGGAATGCAAGGATTCTTCAATATATGCAAATCTATCAATGTAATACACCATATTAACAAACTGAAGGAGAAAAACCATATGATCATCTCAATAGATGCAGAGAAAGCTTTTGACAAAATTCAACACCCAGTTATGATAAAAACCCTTCAGAAAGTAGGCATAGAGGGAACTTAACATAATAAAGGCCATATATGACAATCCTACAGCCAACATCGTCCTCAATGGTGAAAAACTGAAAGCATTTCCACTAAGATCAGGAACAAGACAAGGTTGCCCACTCTCACCACTATTATTCAACATAGTATTGAAAGATTTAGCCATAAAAAGAAATGAAATTGAGTTATTTGTAGTGAGATGGATGGACCTAGAGTCTGTCATACAGAGTGAAGTAAGTCAGAAAGAGAAAAACAAATACCATATGCTAACACATATATATGGAATCTAAAGAAAAAAAAAAGAAAAATGGTCATGAAGAACCTAGGGGCAGGAAGGGAATAAAGATGCAGACCTACTAGAGAATGGACTTGAGGATATGGGGAGGGGGAAGGGTAAGCTGGGACGAAGTGAGAGAGTGGCATTGACATATATACACTACCAAATGTAAGGTAGATAGCTAGTGGGAAGCAGCCGCATAGCACAGGGAGATCAGCTCGGTGCTCTGTGACCACCTAGAGGGGTAGGATATGGAGCGTGGGAGGGAGGGAGACGCAAGAGGGAAGAGATATGGGGATATGTTATCAGTTATATATATGTATATATATAACTGATTCACTTTGTTATAAAGCGGAAACTAACACACATTGTAAAGTAATTATACTCCAATAAAGATGTTAAAATTAAAAAAGGATTAGCATCCTTTTGGGAAAACTCTTAAATCTAATATACTTTAATGAGAAGGAAAGTGCATCCCCTGGAGGAGAAGCACTGAAAGTAATGAATAGAGTTAGAATATGAAGCCAGGTCTGAGGTGCCTCAGGTTTGGGGTCTCTCACTACACCACATTATTATTTATTCCCAATTCAACTCAATTCTGCAGTAGAGACAAGTTGTTTTTCTGCAAATAATAATTCCTGGATTATTTCTAACATTGAAGTATAAATTCAGTCTAACATGAACCACAAATATATAAAGGTAAAAAAAAAAAATCAATATCCCTCTCCTTATCACGTTCCAAGACTATAAATTTAAAGCCACAAGAGAAAATAGAAACTAAATTTTTAAGAGGTTAAAAGTATGAACCCTAAAAACATTTCAGTCATTGCTGATATTTTTATTCTTTGGCCTCTCAATGCTAGCTTACTCCTCAATACCAAAACTAACAGAAACAAGAAAGCAGGAGGAAATGAAACCCTTCTATATATGTAAGAGACTTCTCTGAGGCACAATCCTGAGTGATTTGCACTCAGTGAAAATTAGCAGAAACAATGATATCTGAGTATGATGTACTGACAGATAGTCAAAGAGATACTTGATGACTATGAGAAAGTCTCTGAAAAAAAAAAGAGTGGTTGAGAACATTTCTGTGGGTTGAAGGAACATCACTTTGATCAGTTGGATGTGTCTGAGGTATATAGTCTTAGTAATCACCTGTTATTAAGTCTATCAGTGAATACATATTTGTCTCCAGGTGTTTTTGAGTAAGACAACATTGAATTTCAATGGATGAATGATTATACAAATTGTGGTAAATACATACAATGCAATATTATGGAAGTTAAAAAAAATGGAATGAAGTACTGATACGTGTTACAACATGGATGAGCTTCCAAAACATTATCCTAAATGAAAGAAGCTAGACACACAAAAAATCACATATTGTATTATTCCACTTATATGAGATATCCAGAATAGGTAAATCCACAGAGACAGATTGCAGACTGATGTTTGCCAATACTTGGGGAACTAAAATATAGGGAGATACTGACTTAATTTCTATGGGTTTCTTTTTGGGTTATGAGGATGTTTTGGAACTTGAAAGTAGTGGTTGCTGCATAATACTGTGAATATACTAAATGTCACTGGATTGTTCACTTTAAAAGGACTAATTTTATGTTATGTGTATTCTACCTCAATTTTTTTAAAAAAGATTGGGTTAAGCCTCTGGTCTCTTAGGGTTTTGTTCCAAACATAGTCTCTAACTTTAGGCTGGAAATAACCCCATGCCTCTTTTTTGTTGCTTGATGTTAAAACAGCATGTTTTTCTTGGCATTTCTCTCTTTCTCTTTCCTGCTTCGTAATCGACACGTCCAACTTGCACAGAAAGGTCTCCTTTCTGTTTGGAAAAATTAACAGAGTGCATTACATATTTTAAGCACACTGAACAAAGCAAGTTGAAATACAAAGTAGATGCGTTCTGCACTCTCTCCCATTGCTCTCTTACATTTAACCCTAACAAGAAATGGGTAACAACGTGCAGTCAGGTACTATAGAGGGAGGACACACACGTAAGAAGCAGCCCTGACTTAGGAATCTTTAGAAATGTGAGTGGAGGGTGGAGGGTGTTAGCCACATAAGGTACAAGGCACATTCTTCTGGCTGGTGAGGAAAGAAGGAATTGGAATTTAGAGGATGCCAGGAAGTAGGTAAATAGATTGCCCAACATAAGCTCTCTGAAGAAGTGGTGAAAAATTTGTTTCTTAGGAAAAATGCATTTCAACTTTCAAAGTTTTGAATCAACTTTTTGTTTTTAGCTGCTATGGTTGTTTTGAACCTAAGAAGCAAATATTTCAGTTCATGGCATCACCATTCGTCTGTGTAAGGCATTTACTTGTTTTATAATTTATAACTGTATTTATTCACTCATATACCTTTTTATCCTATTTTATCCTATCCCACCCCACAATGACAACCCAGTATGATAGACTCACTATGTACCCTGTGATCTTGTAGAGCACAGCCTTTTTATAGAGGGATTGAAGGAGATCATTCCTATGTAATTCCCTTTTCATTTTTGTTCTTTCAGAACCTTTTGTTTTAATTTCTCTTCTGATATAATCCACAAAGCTTTTTTTTTTTTTTTTCAGAAAAACAGTGAAGGATAGTGGGAGAAGGCCCAAGTTGAGGGGCAGAACATCTGTACATTTTGAGAGAACTAGATGCCTTTTTGTTACTAGCAAATCTAATATCAAAGAGTCTTCTACAAAACCACCCCTTTTAACGTTATAGTTTCACCACAACTGCAACCATATAAATATGGAAATTATGTGTAACAAAGCTCTAGCCCCATCCCGGGGTGGGAAGCAATTCCTCCCACACTGGACAGTTCTAATGTAGCGCTCCACCACGGCTGTAAATATGAACATGCTGAGGACATGTTCACAAAGGGAGCTGAGGCTATGCAGTTCCTAAGTTTACAGACAGATTATGCTTACAAAGTTTGTTTGTAAGTCAGCTGTTTAGAACTCAGCATGGATTTCTCCATAGAGAGAATGTGTAATACCTGTGAAGATATCCCTAGGCCAATCAATGGAATTAAATAAAACCTTAGGTAACTGAGAAATAATATGAGTATTGCTAATAATATTAGGACTTCAGCAAAGAAGACTGGGCAATACTTGTTGAGAACAGAATGTGGGAGCAGGTAGATTACTTTCCTCCCTTCTCCATCTTGCTGTCTTCCTTCCCATCATAGCCTAGTCCTTGGTGAGAAGAAACATGATGATCCTGAAATTATCTCCCTTTTCCTAATTCCTGGGTTTTACCTTCTTGCAACCATCTTGCCTACTTCAGGAACAGAACCCAGTGCCACTAGAACTGTTCCTCACTCTGCCTCATCTTATATCCTTATCTTCCACTGAAAATCACATTTGCAAGTCAACACGTGCTTCTAATAATTTCTGCTATTAGAGAAGTACTTCCTCTAATGCCAAATCCTGTTTACTTTTTCGGTTTCTACTGACAGAGTAATTGGGTTGTGGCATCTTTTCCTATTTGCTGCAATCCACATCCAATTGGTTGGGAAGTTATGTCAGTTCTATCTTAAAAAACACATTCCAAATCCAGCTACTTTTAGTCTCCTCTACCACACCCTTGTATGTACCTGCCCCTCAATAGCTAATTTCTGCATATAACAGCCAAAATAATCCTTTTTCAAAAGATTACTCGGCTCTTATCACTACTCTGTTCAAAATCTTCCACATCCCTTCTGTCACAGTGAGGACAAAATCCAAAGCTTCCATGATCTAACCCATGTCTTCTCCCCACTCACATCTGCCACTTTTCCCTCATTAGCCTACCAGAGTTACTGTGCTCTTCTGATGTCATTTCTGCTCCAGGCTTTTTGCACCAGTTACTCCCTCTTTGAGAATGTTTTCCTCTTGATATCTGCATGCTTCTACCCACCACTTAATTTATGGCTCTTCTCATATTTTATTTCCTCAGACAGGCCTTTCTTTATCACCAATCAGCCTCTTCTTCCTTCATCACTCTCCATCACCCTACCTTGCTTAAGTTTTCTTTATAGAATGTATCATTAATTGATAATAAAATTCTATTGGTTTACTATTAGTTTATTGACTAGAAAAAGTCAAAAAGCTTGTTCTCTTCACTGCTCTAGCACCAGCACCTAGAACCAGACCTGGAATACAGAAGACAACAGTGACTGCCTGTTAAAGAAATCAATGTGGCCATTCAGACACAACTATTTCATTAGCAACATGATGCATAGGGATATCCTGGGATTTTAAGTAAGTTTACTATTTAAGATGGAGAATAGCAACGGTAAAATGTAAAACAGAGAAAGTGATGAAGGTTAAGAGAAAGAAAATATGTCAAATGGAAAGTAAAATGAATAAAGAATATTATTTTTTTATGGAGGATGAAGAACAAAATAAAAACAAAAAAAAATTAAAATAGAACTTACTAGACTTTAGCTAATGTTGAACTTGTACATGGAACTATTTAAATGTGGGTAATAAAGTTAATGATTAATACATAAAAATTTCAGTAATCAGTAAGCTTTTAATGCTAATGAGAGATTGTTTTCTCAAAGCATATCAACATATACTGGGAAACTACAGTTCATACGGATATTTTGTCCATAGCAACTCAAAGTTGTTATGTATTTTCTTTTCTTTTCAAGTTCAAGGACTTTAGATTCACTCTGTTTTGATTACGATCGTGGCTTCTCATAAAATGAATTAAATGAGCAAATCCAAAAGGTTTCCGTTTTATTATGGTTATTTTTAATCTGTTTTGCAATGAAATTATTAGAAGGGAACTGAGAAGATTTTATAAATTCTGTTGTCTTGTATTCGTTTGGAGTGAAGTATCCTTGTTTCTTTTACTGAATATACAAAATATATTTAAACATGTTACTTAAAAGAGAATGTGTGCTTAGGAGTGTATTTAATATGATGAGAGTGGAAATATATTTGTATGGCAAACCTTTAGGGTTTAATAAGCAATGATAACAATTCAAATAAAATTCAGAGGCAAACAACAGAAAGAATGAAGAGTCTATTATACAATTATAATTATTAAGCCACCAAACGCACGAAGTCACTTTTTCCTCTCATGGCATAGAGTGAATGTATACATGACTTAGATGCTTCTTATGTATTTACTGAACAGCTAGGAGTCATTGCAAAGCATTATGGGAGACACACATGCCTATCAGAATTCCAGCTTTCAGGAAAAACAAAATCTAATAAACTATGATTTTTGTTGTAAGTTTTATTGTTTGTTACAGAGACTAAGTAACATAAATGTTTAGCATGGGAAATGTTTAAATAAATGCTGCCATTAATTTTTTACAATTTGGAGGAGGCAACAGGATCTAGCTTCAGAGTCACAATGTCTGGGTTCAAGTTACAGCTCTGCCGTTCAGAACACTGACCTCACTTCTCTAAGCTCCAGTATCTTCTTCTGCACACACATGATGAATATTATAATTAACATAAACTACCTAACGGAGCACCTGGCATATAGGTGCATAAATACCACTGTCATCTGATGTGAGCAGCCTGCAGTATTAATACAATCTTCCAACTGCTTTTTCAGTGGAAATTTGCACTTGGCTTGTGCGTATTGGAAAATACTGTTTTCCTGAGCAGCTCCAAGTTTCTATATAAGGAATATTAAAACTCGGCTCTAGTCATGCTAGGTTGATTTTTTTTTTCTTTTTCTGTTTGGTGAACTGATGAAGAACAACATGACCAAAGGAAATATTCTATACAAAGACCCTTATACAACCTGTCATTAGACACAACTACCCAGGTTTTACTGATTCAAGTATACATTTCTCAGACTGTCTTTTCCCCTCTAATATTATCATTAACTTCTAATAAGAGAATTTACAAGACATTTTAAGAGACCAATAAAAAGCAAGTTCCTCAGATGAAATTCATGGATTTCCTTTTCTAAAACTTCATTAACTATGAGAAACCTACCATTGACCATGATGTTAATGGCGATTATTCTGTTCATCAACATGTTTATAATTCATATAGCAACTAACGATTATAAAGCATCTGATGATGACGAGCAATTATAATAATTATAGACTTTCTTTTACATGTAGAACAGCACTTGGGCTGTGTAACAATAAAATAGGGCTGTAATTTAAAGTAATATTTTACATTTTTATGCAGTTGAGACCTGCACTTCTGAGTTGAAAAAATGCAAAAAAGACTCATTTCTATTGGGTTGATTTTAAATGTGTCAGCCCTATCATGCATATGCTATGCCAATGATTATTTCAAGGAAAAAAGATCAGAGTTGGTTAAGCATCAGGATGGGCATAGGTTTGCACCTGGAAGCTTCCTATACACAGCAGTATTCAAACTGGAATGGTCAGTTTTCAGGTCTGAAACACTGGGAGGTCCAAAAAGACAAATGTTTACACAGACATTAGAAAGTGCTTTCCAGATCACATCTAGGCATTTCTACATTCACTTAATTGAAGGGATAGTTCCTAGAGAATTTCTAAATTAAACCCACACACATAAATTTATGGTTACCAAAGGGGAAAGGAGGGGAGAGGGATAAATTAGGAGTTTGGGATTAATATAAACACACAGCTATACATAAAATAGATAACCAATAAGGACCTACTGTATAGCACAAGGAACTATACTCAATATTTTGTAATAACCAATAAGGAAAAAAATCTGAAAAAATATATATATGTATAACTGAATCACTTTGCTGTTGACACCTGAAACTAACACAACATTGTAAATAAACTATACTTCAATAAAAACAAACCAAGACAAAAACAAAGAAAAAACAATAAAGTTACTCATTTTCTTTATGTCATATCATATATAACAATATTAACACAATCACTAAAAATTTGACTACTGAAAAAAAATACATTAATTCAGAAATCTGTAGAGAAAACACAAAGACATTTTTTGCCCACTTAGTAAACTCACAGGACATTTGGTCATTTATGTACTATAGAGGCATTCTTTTAGGTTGCTTATGTTTTCACTTTTAACCACAAATCTTTCCTCATGGCTACTGATAGCATCTTTACAGATAAGAGGCTAACCCCTGCCCCAAAGAATCATGTTCTAAATGTCTTTTTCTAAGTAATTTTTTTTGTTTCTGACTTGAGATGCCCTACTTTTTACTCCAAGAGTGGTTTCCACATTGGCAAAGACTCTACCCTTCTGCATTTTTTATTGTCCAGGGACTAGAATAAAAGTACTTTCCACCTTTAACTACTGAGGTCCCCTTTTATAGGTTCTATAGCCTTGAAAAAAACCCAGAAGTCTCAGCCTGCTATTCTTGACAGTTTGCATCCACCCCGACTTCTCTTTTCTGATGCTCCAAACTAAATACTGTCACATCTAGCATTGTACTAACTATAATTGCTTTATGTAGGCAAGTTTCAAATGAAAACCTTTCCAGAGAAAATTTCTAGTGGCAGCTGACTCAGGGGCAGCTTTGGGGGATGTGGAGAGAGAAGGAATGAAGAGGGAGGAGCTGGCTTTGGCAGGTGCTGAGGAGACAGCAACAGAGCTGCTCAAACCTTCACAGCAGACATTTACAACATTTGGGATAATATCTATAGTTTTGGCAGAATTTATGCCCAGGAAACCTGCAGGTTAGAACTGATAGAAATTCTTCCTTGTGTAAGGCTGGCTTTTAGCATGTCCCCTATCCAAAGTAAGTATCACCTCCTTGACAAGAAAGTCATTTTTCTGTGAAATATTTAATTAGTGGAGCCATTTCTCTCTAAACTCTAAATGTGACATCACCTTGTGTTAGACCAGGCAAGGCCAAGAGTACTGATTTTAGACAAAGTAGGTGTTTTTTTGTAACCCCAAAGCCTGTTTTTTTTTTTTGTTTGTTTGTTTTTGGTTTTTGGTTTTGGTTTTGGTTAATATAACTTGGGAAAAGAACAGCATATATTTTGGGAACAAATCCATATATATTTTATGTTTCTGCAGGACCAAGATATCTACCTGTATTTACAGAGTTTGTATGCCAGACTATTTTAAGGCAGAGAAAAAGTTATACTAAAAAAAGAACAGGTAAAAGGTCTACCATCTAATTGGCTGAATACATATAATTTCACAGAAAATGTCTCTTTATTCCCCAACCTCTTTCAATTCCCTGAAGGTTAATGCCCACTAAAAATACAAACACAAATATTTATTTTGTGTTTTCTTTGGATTAAAGAGACAGTCTCTAAAGGGCATTTCACACGCATTTCATATTCAAAAATGCGCTGGATGTGACCTTAAGAAATGCCTCAATCTGGGAGTTTTCTTTGTGTTTATTCATTCACATTCAATGCTGGTCAGGTTGCTGGTTTTCCTGGTTTAAACATACCCAACAAGTATAGTTTAGAAGAATGTTCATGCTATCTATCTATATTATATATATATATATATATATATATATATATCCATAAGCATATATATTTATATATTTATAAAAATATAAAATCACATCATTACCTAAAACTGATTACAAATAAAAGAAGCATTTTAACATGTAGTTGTAACACTTTCACTTAGGCACATGTCTAAACTATTAACGCTATAATAATAGATTTTTCATATATGTGACATATTATTTGTTAGTCTTGAGATACAATTAAACCCTTCATAGCATCTGCATGATCTGGTCACAGACCGCCTCCCTCTCAGTTCTCACATCTTTCACTTGCTCACTCCGTCCCGGTCACGTTGGCCTTCTGCACTTGCCAATAAACAATCACACCCTCTGCTTTTGTACTTCCTGTCACTAAGCCTGAAGCATCCCCCATGCCCTACACAGGTTCACAAGACTCAGCCTCACTAGGCTCAAATCTCTTTGCAAATGTCATTTCTGAACAAAGGCCTTTCCTGGCCACCTTACTTAATATAACACCCCATCAATATTTACACACCTTTCTTCTAAGTTTATTGCCTTTCTTCTTCACTGGAATGTCAGGAGATCATTGAGAAGGGAAATGAGTTTTGTTCGATGCTATACCCACAGCAACAGGAATAGTGCTAACACATGCAGACACTCAGGAAATATTTGTTGAACAAACGATAGGTCGCTCAGGGTGCTGAGTACTCTGATACGTTAGCTCATTGAAGGCTCACAGGCCCCTAGTGGTGATACAGATCCATGAGGGAGGATCAGGGAGCATGCTTGGGCGGGGGTGGGGGGGGTAGGGGGTAGGGGATGGGGGTAGGGTGGAGGTGCTCTGTCTGTGACCCAGGTAAATGGTTAACCACTAGGTATCTCATCCTTCTGTAGAAGTTTCCTTTCTGAGGTCACAGAGACACATACAGGAGGCAGGGACTGATGGAGAATTACTGACCATCTTGAAGTTTACTGCCAACATCATGGGGGTGGAAGGAGCCACCTCAAAATGATTCCGTTTACCAGGTTGTATATAACAGTTAAAAACTGTCTTTCCTGCTATTGGGACATAGAGCCTCTACTCAAGATACTGAAATGTTTCCAGGTGGCTTGTAGAAGTGCTAACATTTGGCTTCAGATATAGTTCTTGAGTCTTTCTCCATATCTAGGATTTAACTATCAACCAAATCACATATTTACATACACCTCACACATCTTCAGTAAGAAAGGCAAAGACAAAATGTCCTGAAACAAAGAGAACTACCAACGTAAGTACAGAAATTGCTGCTTATACATGAGGATTTTGGAGAGGTGTAACAGTATTTAATCCTGAGAAACAAGGGGAGAAACTCTAGCCGAATCTCCATACTTTGGTGGGAAAAAGGCCCTTCCATTCAGGTTGCCCATTCTTGTTTTCAAAGCCTGGATAACAGTTTTCAGCACTCCAAATGAAGTCAATTTGGGAAAATGTGTTTTGATGAAAAAAAATTAGAAATTATCTAACCATTTCATCATAATCCCCTTGAAAATAAAGATTTTCATTTACTTTCAAAATGCATGAGGAGCTATCAGAGATGTTAAAATTTTCACAGTGACTGTTGCCAAAACAATGGGCAGGACTGCTCCATAGGAACTTTGACCTTTTAGTACTGAGACTTCTCCTCATTTCCCCCCCTACCCAAAACATTTCCCCCCCTACCCAAAACAGTACTTCAATGTTTTCACCAAATAGAAGGAATTTCAGTGGAGAATATTTAAATATTTCAGTGGTAATAATTTAAGTAGTATTAAAGACTTCACAATGTAAGCAACAGAAGTTGGTTGGAGTTAAAAAAGGCTGAAAAGGAATTACATCCATGATAAAGAGAGCTCGTGTTGACGGGAGGTCTGCAGAAGCAGTCTTTGAAAAACAGACGCGTTACAAATGAGGCTAAGAGGCTAGAACTACATTCCAACCATGCTCTTGTTAGGATGCTGCAGGCCACACCCTGAACCAGCACTGCTTCTCCCTCCACCACCGGGAATAAACTCTAATGTGTTCCCTACTTATGTGCATTACTCCCCCAGAAATAGTCCCTGCTGGGTACATCTAATTGGCCCTGTTTCCACACTCTGGTCAAGCGGGATCAGGAGACAAAGTGTTTGGGAAGTTTTGCTTCAATAAGGAGGATAACTTCTTTCGCTTGACACAGGCTGGGACCTGAGGTCGTCTGCCCGCACCTGGACAACACCTCCGAAAACAACAGGGTGTCATCTGCCCACACACTTGCACCTGGACAACACTTCCTTAAACAACGGGAAGCTGGAAGCCAAGAATCTGCCAGAACAATTGAGCCTGGACAACACCTACCGACCCCCTGGACAAACAGGAGGTCGAGGACCGCAAACGGATCAAGAGGAAAAAACTTCATCGTTCGGCAGCATGAGACCTCTTGCAGGTTGAGTATGAGAAGTTATCAAAGACTTGCCTGCTTTTGCGCTTCACGCCCTCCTTTGCGGATGACGAAGAGCTCGTCCACCATGTTCGAGGTGCCGGGTGCAAAAGCGAAGGATTGCGCATGAGCCGACCGCCCGGCTCTCTGAGGTGGCCCAGCGCCCCGCCCAAGCCGCCCCTCCGCCCGCCCCGCCCGCCTATCTGCCCCCACCCTCACCCGGTTAAAGGAACCGAGCACCAGCAGCAGTCGGGTTCCTGCGTAGTGCTTTCGCTGCACCGTACCCGCAGTAAAGCCTTGCCTCAAACTCTGCTCTGGCCGTTTGTCAATTTCTATTGATTAAAGAGTTCAGGAGGCCTGATCATAACATAATTTGTGGCCACTCTGCCAGGACTGTGGGGCTTGGAGCTCGCGCACTCTCTCTCATTTCCTCTTTTTCTTCTTTATTCTCCATATCTGAACCCTCCACTCTCCTCCATCCTGGAGGTCCCCTCCTGGGACAACCTTTACCTTACCTCTGGATGTTTTCCTGTTCTGTGCCTTCGCCTGCAGGGAGGAGAGTTCTGTGATTGCCTTTACCGTCCTTCTCTTCCTGGTTTCTCCCCTCGAAACCCCCCTGGTTGACTCTGTGAAGACCGTTTGGATAATACTTGGGCCCATTCCCTCATAGACTCTTCAGTCCCAGGTTTTCCTTTGTTCGCTCGATTGTCTGACACCTGATTCATTGTTTTTCAATCAGAAAGGAGAAAGGGGTTCAGGTTAGCCAGACTTGGACCCGGTACAAGGTTGAGGCAATAGAGGAACTCCTCCGGTCACAAGACCTTGAGTCTCCATAGCTTGTTTGTCACTCCTTTATTCCCTCCTTCTTTGGAGTTTTTGGGACCAGAAAGGATCAGATAATTACATTGATGCAGCGTCTCCAGGCCTCCATCTTGCTCCTGGACTTTTTTTTTTTTTTTCTGCGGTACGCGGGCCTCTCACTGTTGCAGCCTCTCCCGTTGCAGAGCACAGGCTCCGGACACGCAGGCTCAGTGGCCACGGCTCACGGGCCCAGCCGCTCCGCGGCATGTGGGATCTTCCCGGACGGGGGCACGAACCCGTGTCCCCTGCATCGGCAAGCGGACTCTCAACCACTGCGCCACCTGGAAAGCCCGCTCCTGGGCTTTTAATCATTGGTCATTAGAAGTATAGCAATGGGAAATGTCCCAAGAATTCTCAGAGACTCCCCCTTGGGTTGCATGTTTAATAATTGGGGACAGTTCAAGTTAGATGTCTTAAAGGAACAAACTGGTTTTCTTTTGTAATAGGACTTGGCCTCAATGTGCCTTAGGCGACTAGGAGACGTGACCCCAAAATGGATTGCTTAATTTTAATGCCATTTTACAACTGGACGTATTTTGCAAGTGCTCTCAAAAGTGGGGAGAGGGCTTCCCTGGTGGCACAGTGGTTGAGAGTCCGCCTACTGATGCAGGGGTCATGGGTTCGTGCCCTGGTCCGGGAAGATCCCACATGCGGCGGAGCGGCTGGGCCCGTGAGCCATGGCCGCTGAGCCGGCGCGTCCGGAGCCTGTGCTCCACAACGGGAGAGGCCACAGCAGTGAGAGGCCCGCATACCGCAAAAAACAAAAAAAAGTGGGGAGAAATCTCTTACATGCAGGCCTTCATGAAGCTTTATCAGGACCCCGGTCTGAGGGCTCCTGCCATGTGTGCGTGGCCTCTATTTCTACTTCATCCCCAAAAGATTCAGAGCCAGATTTCCTCAGGGACCCGCCTTTTCAACCACCGACTGACCATTGACACACGAGCCTCTTTCTCAGGTCCCCACTCTTTCCCCTTCAGCATTGCCTTCAGCCCCTGAACCCGCATCTTACCCTGGTAAACAAGAAACCCCCCAAATCAGAGCTCCCAGTGCTGTCCCCAGTAGGGCTCCAGTCAGGTTCAAAGTTAGCTCCCACTTTTGCCCCACAGGTACCTCACCCTCTCCGTGAGGTAGCTGATGGAAATGGAGGGGTTACTAGGGTGCATGCCCCCTTTTTGATGGTGGACCTAGGAATCTGTTAGGAGAGGCTTGATAGGTTCTTGCAGAACCCCAACAGGTTTAAGAACAAATTTATCAGGCTGGGGTTAACATCCTCCTTGACCTGGCAGGACATCCCATTTGTTCTGGCCCACTGTTGCACCCCAGGTGAAAAGGAACACATACATACTGAGAAAGGCCAGGGAACACACAGATAGCCTACTAGCCACCAACCCGCAGCACCAGATTTATGCAATGGGTGGTGGTGCTATCCCAGACATGGACCCACACTGAGATTATGAGGGTCACATAGGTCAGGCCAGCACGAGACATTATGCTACTTGTTTATCAGAAGGAATGAGAAAGTGTATGGTGAAGCTGGTAAATTATGAGAAGTTCAGAGAAATTACACAAGAGAAGGATGAAAATCTGATGGTCTTCCTGAGCCTGGTGACGGAGGCATTCGGGAAGGACACCAGTACAGACACTGAGTCCACAGAGGGTAGGTGGCTATTGGCCATGCATTTTATCACCAAGTCTGCTCCTGATGTCAGGATAAAGTTACCAAAGCTAGAGGCTGGACCCAAACCCCATTATCAACCTTGGCAGAGGAAGGCTTTAAAGTCTATAGTAACGGAGACTTTACAGGGCAGGCCAACAAGAAGAGGAAGTTAAAAGGAAAACGCAGTTTTTGGCTGCTTTGATCCACCTGCCACCCGAAGGGACTCTGGGAAGCCAAGAAGACCAGACGGAGAGCCAAGAAGTCGCCTGGGTTGAAATCAGCGTGCCTTTTGTAGGAAAGAGGAACAGTTGCAGAGGGAATGCCCAGAGCGCCCTCTTGTGGGGAGCCCTAAGGACAACCCCTGCTGGCCTTAGTTCCTCGTGAATCCCTGGATGAGAGGTTCCCACACATGACACTGACTGACAGGACCCAAGTGCCCGCAGGGCTCCGGATCCTACTTGATCCATCCTCATCACTCCAGCGGAGCCTCAAGTCACCCTCAATGTGGCAGGTAGAAGAACTGAATTTCTTGTAGACACTGGAATTGCCTGCTCTGTTCTCACTTGGCCAGCTGGCCCCCTCTCCAACCCTGACTGTCCTGTGACAGGAGTTGATGGACAGCCAAATGTAAGGTGGTTTACATCTCCCCTAACCTGGGAGTCAGGTCTATTATTATTACTCATTCCTTTTTGTATATGCCAGAATGCTCTGTCCCCCTCCTTTGAAGAGACTAGCTAAATAAATTAGGAGCCAGCATTTTCTTAGAAGAAGGGGAAGTTCAAGGAAGTAGGAAACGAGAACAAGAACATCTATTAGTGGCCTCAGATGACCTGCCTGTTGATCATTGAGACATTCTCCCCAAATTAGAGAACAAGCGGATCAGGTGGGTTTGGGATATTTCAATGCCGGAGAGGGCAAAGTGTATTTCCCCAATAGAAATAAGATGAAAACCCAGGGGAAATATCCCTGGAAAAGGAAATACCCTTTAAAGCCTGAAGCCCTGGGTGGGAGGGGAGGGGCATCCAGCCACTGCTCACCAAATTCCTCAAACATGGACTCATTCGGCCCTGTCAGTCCCCTTGCAACACCCAGATTGTCCCCATCCAAAAGCCTAACAGGGAGTACTGGCTTGTGCAAGACTTACCTATGGGCAGTAAATGAAGCAGTCATCTCCATTTACCCAGTGGTGCCAAACCCATACACACTACTCACCCAGGTGCCAGGGGATGCTCAGTATTTCTCTGTGTTGGACCTCAAAGTTGCATTCTTCTGTATTCCCCTATATCCAGATTCACAGTTTCTCTTTGCCTTTGAGTGGAAGGACACTGACACCTTGGAGGATATGCAATACAGTTGGAGGATGCTTCCACAGGGTTTTCGGGATAGCCCCCATTTTTTTGGAAATGTGTTGGCAAAAGAATTGGGGAACTGAGCCTGAAACATGGAACTCTGTTACAATATGTTGATGACCTACTTGTAAGTAGTGAGACAAAACAAGATTCAGATTCGAATACTGTTAAGGTCCTACATTTTCTGGCAGAAAAGGGATATAAAGTCTCCCCAACCAAGGCTCAGATATCACAGCAAAGGATTCAATATTTAGAATTTGTTTTGACCCCAGGAGCACGAGCCCTGGCCATAGATTGGAAGGTAGCAAGTAGTGCATTACCATCTCCAATCACAAACAGACAACTTTGAAGCTTTCTCAGGATGGCTGGATTCTGCTTTAGCTGGATTCCAAATTATGGCCTCATAGCAAAACCCCTAAATGAGGCTCTAAAGGGAGGAGAAAGGGAACCTCTCCAATGGGGTGGGGACCACTAACAGGCCTTTGAGACTCTAAAGACTGAATTGAGTAGAGCACCAACACTAGGGCTTCCAAATTTAGACAAACTCTTTATCCTGTACATTCATGAGTGATCGGGAATAGCAGTGGGAGTCCTGACCCAAAAGCCGGGACCAGGTCAGAGACCGTGGCTTACTTTTCAAAACAACTGGAGTGGGTTTCTCTGGTGGCACAGTGGTTGGGGGTCTGCCTGCCGATGCAGGGGACACGGATTCGTGCCCCAATCCGGGAAGATCCCACATGCCGCAGAGCGGCTAGGCCCGTGAGCCATGGTCACTGAACCTGCGCGTCCGGAGCCTGTGCTCCGCAACGGGAGAGGCCACAACAGTGAGAGGCCCGCGTACCGCAAAAAAAAAAAAAAAAGAGTTTGCATGATGCTTCCACTATAGGAGGGATGCACTATGGGACTTCGTGCAAAAGACGTTTTCAGGGAAGGGACTTAAGGGAACAGTAAAACAAGTGACTCTTGCCTGTGATTTGTGTGCCGGTAATAACTTGCAGGCTCACCCAATCCCCCCTTCATTACTCAAACCAGTTGAATGCTGAGGGACATACTCTGGGGAAGATTGGCAGTTTGATTTCACCCAAATGACCCTGTGGTCAGGATACAGAGATCTACTAGTATTTGTTGACACCATCACATGTTGGGTTGAAGCCTTCCCCACTCAATCTGAAAAAGCTACTCAAGTCTGTAAGTCCCTTCTAAAGGAAAAAAACTCCTCTGTTTGGCCCTCCAAAGTCCTTCTAGAGTGATAATGGGCCCTCTTTTGTAGCAAAGATCACACAGGGGCTCTTAGCAGCCCTAGGGGATAGATTATAAGCTATATAAAGCAAAATGGTGGTACTTTGTGCTGTGCAAAGATGACATCTGGTGTAGGACCCATCCAAGGCTGGTGTTCTCTCACTGAGTAAACTCAGAAAACGAAGATGAGGCTTAGACCAGTACTGTGGCTGAGATCTCAAACTCCCTTTCTCTAATTACAAACGCAAAAAAAGAGTATGTTACCCCATATGCCACTAAAATTACCCTCTGGATTTATTTATATCTTGAGGTATGTACCTAACTTTGAGAAGATATAATGAGAGAATTAAGCTTTCAAAACTCATTTCCATTTGTGCTTTCAATCCCCAATGCTAATGATCTTTTAATGCAGATTTTATCTGTGAATTCTATTTATTGTAAGTGGTCATTTGCTAGCTAATGTATTTATTTATTCATTTATTCATGTTAGGAAATAGAAATGCAGAATATGTGTTGTATTCTCTGATTATATCAGCAGATAGCTCAACCACATTCTTAGAATAATGTTGCCACAAACTTTTGAATTGATAATAGACTATTGTGTATACAAAATCCAGGTCCTTAAAAATAAAAATGCTCTGTTTTCTTCTGAATAAAGCAATAAGTCTAGGTCAGTAATAAGTTTACATAAATTAATAAATGTTAACTTCTTTGAGTTTAATAACTCTTCCTATGGGTTTTGTAGCTGACTATAAACCACCTACCTTTAGAGCTGGGGGAAATCTTGTTTATTTCTAAGAAAATATGTAATTTTTGATGGACTCTCTAGAATAACATTGCATCTGTCAGAATTAATTAAATATATGTGAATGGTCCAATAGTCAGATGAAAACCATGATCCTTGTGGTACTGATTTAAAACAAACAACAAAAAAATCTATAACAACGGAGGCTCTCAAAGATCATCTAAAACAATAAAACTTCCATGATTTACAATCTTCATGACTCATCATTCAAGTGTTCCTGCATTTCCACCTACATTAAAATTTCCAGAAAAGCTGTCAACTCCTGGCCTGAATCCTCCCTCTTTCTCTAATCATTTTCCTTCTCCTGCTCACTGCCCTAAACTATACTCCCTTGAGACATTTATACTTATGATTATCACCAAGACATGTCCTTTTCTGTACTGAAAGTTTCAGCCAAGGGGAAGTCAGCTTCACAAACACAGAATTAAAGTATTGCCGAAACTCAGTGAGGTTTTTTGTTCTTTTTAAAATCCATTTGGGTCACAGTAATGGATTAGATACCTTGAACAGCCTTGTGTCAGAGTAGTATACAGGTCTGTTTTAATTTAGCTACCAGTGTGTCTAGGTCAAATTTTTTTTTTTTTTAATTTTTAATTCACAGCTTCTGTTCCCAACCAAACTTGGGACCGCTTGCCTGCACGCAGTAAAGCCAATCTATTGACACCAGGTTGTGGTGAAGGAAAGTGCAGCATTGATTGTGGGGCGCCAAGCTAGGAGTCCAGGGCAGCTAGTGTGCGAGACACCGGAACTCCTGGATGGGTTTTAGGAAAGCATCCTTAAAGGCCAAGTGAAGCAGGTGTGTTGTAGGGTCTCAGGCACAGTTCTCTGATTGGTTAGTGGTGAGGTAACAGGGTGGTGTCACAGGGTTAACGTTATCGATCTGGAAGCTCCAGGAGGCCTGGGGACTATGTGCTCATGGTCATCAAATAGTTAACATCTTCCATTTGGTGGGGGTTTTAGCATCTGTAAAATAACTTAGGAAATGTGCATCAGATATTGTTATCTAGGTACTTCAGAGAGGAGCTTAGAGAGGGAGAGTTTTTCTTCTAAGGCTCAATAAAGCTTTTACTCACAGGTTAATTTAAGAAAACAATCTAGCTTGGTGTTCATGAAAAACACAGTCATCTGGTTTAAAATGACAACAGTTGAAGTAAAAATTAGGTAATTATGTTAATAGCCTATTGAAGATTTCAGTCAATAAGGGAGGACACAATTTGGGCACCTTATTAATCATTCATTTTTCGAGTTGTATGACTTGTAACCTGCTCTGTTGGGTTAACTCAATTAGAAGTGCTCACAGGTATCATACATCTCTTCATTTTAAGTGCGTCATTAATTTTATGACAAAATTAACCCAACACCATTAGAGCAACAGGCAAATCTTGACAGCTATTTTTTCTTAGACTGTTCTAGTTGATATTTGATGGGGTCCACAACAATTTTATCAGTTCAGTAGGTTTTTACCTTGAGCCTGCTACAGCTGATGGGATCCTAGGATCAGTGGTGACATCAGTTGTGCTACACACAGACTTTCCTTACCACACAGAACCATCCCTGATGTGCTCACTCTAATAGGGGAAGGTTACTTTCAACTTTCTGCTTGTGGTGTTCTGATAACCTTGCATACTTAATTGTAATTGAGAGTCAAGTGACTTCTACAGAGTATGCATTTTAATTAGCTATCAAATGAATAGCGAGGTTGTTTGAATAGATTTTCTTTCTTTGTACTAATTAATTGGGAGTCAATGTTCAGGATCTTGTCTTGAAGAGTCCACTGAAGACGTTCATTTCAAATATATATATATATATATATATATATATACATCCACTTACAAGCATGGGATTCAGAGTTCATTTTGCATTGTAATATAGGCCAAAAAGAAGCATTTAAATGGATGTGCAGGTATCATGCTGCAAGGTAAATATATTTTGTAAAAATACAAAAAGATTTGTATTTTCTATTGCAGTCTTTAAGATAAATAAAAATGTGTTATTTTAAAAATCATTAAGGGCTTCCCTGGTGGCGCAGTGGTTGAGAGTCCGCCTGTCGATGCAGGGGACACAGGTTCGTGCCCCGGTCCAGGAAGATCCCACATGCGGCGGAGCGGCTGGGCCCGTGAGCCATGGCTGCTGAGCCTGAGCATCCGGAGCCTGTGCTCCACAGCGGGAGAGGCCACAGCAGCGAGAGGCCCGCGTACCACAAAAAAAAAAAGAAAATCATTAAGCAGGCAGGAGAGAACTCTGTAGGCATAATTATATCTTAACTGAATTTGAACAGAAATTATATTTTTAAAAAAGGGCAAATAATTCAAGATTTGAGGATTCCACAGAAAATAAATGGAATGTAGAATGGAGGCAGTATTCTGAATATCCAAAATACTTTTGTGTCCAATTATTTAAAATGAAAACACTTAAGCAAAAACTACTTAAGTTCTAATTTTTGCCTTCTGCCTGGACTTATAGCACTACCAAAATAGTTGCATACAATAACATCAGCCTTGAAAATAATTTAAAAATTCATAAAACTATAAATAGTTTATTATTCTATGAAGTTTATGTTTGCCATACCTATATTTACTAAACAGACAGTGATCCTTCCCATGCCACTGTGTGGTCTACAAAATGTGAAATGATCATCAAGTTTCCTGAAAGAGGGTGAACACAGTTCTGAGATCAACAGTGAATGTATATTGCAGTTCTTCTTGCATAAAAGAAAAAGTTTGAATCTTCTGATGGGGATTGAAAAAAATGCATCTACCAGATCAGTAGCTGTACACCTAGTGTCATAACCTATGTTAACATATTCCTGTAAAAATATCACATCTGGCAAAGGATCGCAATTGGGGCTGCAACTTAGTTAAGTTTATAGTAGTCCATTGTCATCTGTCAAATAGATTCATTCATTTATTTATTTTTGACTAATGGTTTAAGAGAGAACCAGCACCACCATATCCTTTAGATCTTTAATTGGGGCACCAATCTCCGAAATTCTTCCAGGAATGTATTCTTGCTTCTGATTTCCTATTTTGACTTGAAGATAGGGCAGTTTCAGGAGCTTCCACACTTAACCCTTATCATAATCACTGTTCCTCCACAAATCAGAGTGAACATGTCGGAGTTTGGCCAGGTGCTCAGAAAATGCATCCCAACTGTGTACTGATGGGCCAGGAAATAGCTACTGGGTAGATAGTTGGATGCACTAGATCCACTATAAGATAAACCTGGATCAGAACTTTACTTATTACTTGGCCTCCCCAGGCTCCCGCTAAATGAGGGGCGTGATGATTGTTATGGTATCCTCTTATCAGTTTGGGTACTATATCCAAAAACATTCCAAAGTTCTGAGTATTTCCTTTTTCCATTGTGAGCTTAAGTCTGGCAATTGGCACAGCACCTTTGAGGACAGATTGAAGGAACATTTATTCTTCCTCAAGGGCATTTGGTTTCACTTTCAATTATTGGATTCTGGGTCTGTGAACTGACTTAGGTTTTGAAACCACATCAGGAGTCATGAATTTTTATCCATTGCTGTAGAGGATGTAAATCTTCTATGTGCCACCTCTAAATTTCTTTGGATGTAAGGTCAAGTAACACCCTAGTTGCCTGCGCATCTATCGTGCTACCAGAAAAACCTATGGCCTATCAGTCATTGCCACAGACCCAAGGCACCCTTGTTGCCACTTCACCCTTGCTGTCCATAGCAGTAAATATTTCTACCTTCTGTCTATTGGATAAATGCTTCCACTTAAAGCATGACATTCTGAAATCCTATTATCTCTATTGACACCGTAGAGCCCAGTTCCAGAAAACATCTCCTATTATCAAATCCAGCCTACCAAAGTTTTAAATTTGCCCTTTACCAGGGAATCTTTTATTACCTTTGTGAAGAGAGTATCCTCTTGGACTTTACACAAAACATGGTTGACCCATACACTAGGTCCTAATATGCAGTAGGTCTGGCCTAACATTCCCACCTACCTCCTTGAGCCTTCTGACCCCAAATACTGTTAAGGCAGTTCCAGCATCTCTGCCTCATTTATTGAGCACCATCATATTTCCCATGATTTAGGGATCCATCACAGCACAAAATAACTAGCTCCAGATGCTCTTACCATGATGTCAAACAAATTATCCTCTTGTATTCTTTCCTACTGGTCCAGTGTCTTCATGATCCACTTTTGAATGTGTTCCCTTTCATAATAACCAGGTCTTCTACTTATTCCTGGAAAAGGAACTGTTTCCCTGCTTGAGCTGGTTGAACCTGGTTATTGACATGAAGGCAATGAAATGGGAACAAACTGTGGGGAGAATAAGGATGACCTTGCAAGGCATCTGTTTTAGGTGAGATCTTTACAGAGCCTCCAGACAAAGGCAGCCTGTTTTCCTTTAGCAGATGGGCAGGGGCTCCTTCTGTCAGTCTGGATGATTCAGAGAAAATTGGAGGTTTGACATTTTCACCCTTGTCCACGCAAATATCCCCTACCAAAGTTTGCTTTCTATAAGATCACTGACCTTAAGCTGTGAGACAAGTCAAGTCTACACCAGGGTACCTCCTTTGTAGCTCTGCTCTATGTAAAATGAAGTCCAGGTCTAATTTTCAGTATAGTCTGCGTGAGGCTGTAGGAGTTAGGGGTCCCTTCAACTGCCTCCAATTTGGCCTTCTGACCTATAACAGTGTGCCTTGAGGTGATTGTTGGCTAACCTGATTCTATTTTTTTTTAAGACTTAAATAAATTATACAACAATATAATCCTTATAATTACTTTTGCCCCTATATTGTCCAAGGACCACAGCTACCATGTAAGCCAATGCTACATCTTCTACCTGTAACTCATCCTAGTGAGTTAGCACTAGTGAGACTCTTAGAAATTGTGATGCCACTGCATGTCAGGGTAATCATCCTCCCATTTAACCCCAACAATGGGGTCCTTATTATATCTGTTTTAGAATTTCTTCCTGACACTTTACTTTGAAAGGTCACTTTTTATTTCCCAAAATGGAGATTGAGACATGGGCCTTATGCAAGCAGTTTGTATTGGGCAGTGATTTCGAGAATAGGTACAGGAAACTGAGAATAGTAGACAATCCATACAAGCAGGTGTTATCAAATTGATCACTAATAAGAGAATCTTGGGTTTTTTTCTCAGAGACTGTCGAAAAAGACAGGAAGAAGAATGAAGCATGAAATTAGCTAAGAGATGGAATTGGGACTTTTTTTTATTGGTTAATGGTTACTCCATGTTGTATTAACACCTTCACATCTCCAGGTTGCACATGCTGAGTGCCAGGTAGGTTCCTGTAGATGTTCTTGTCCTCCCCATGGTCTGCTCTCATATCATTTGTCTTCAGGCAAATAATCAAGGTCAATTAGGTGTGTATCTTGAGTAAGACATTTTTGAGACCTGGTCAATAGGAGGGGGAGAACATTCAAGAGTAGATCATGAAGACGTTTGACCAGCAAGGAAGAATATAAGAGAATTTAATATTTAGCAGGACTTCTAGAGCTAGTTGTTTTGTACTGGCTCAGAGGTGCCCCAGGGCAGAAGCAAGAGTGTGTCACAGGTCAAATAATGGCACCATAAAGATACCTGTGCCCCAATCCCTGGGATCCATGAATATGTTAGCTTACATGGCAAAAAGGACTTTGTAGATATAATTAAGGTTATGGACCTTAAAATAAGGAAATTATCCTGTATAATCCACATTGGTCCAACCTAATCACATAAGCCCTTAAACGCAAAAAGCATTCTCTGGCTGGAAGCAGAAGGGATCAGTAGAAGTGTAACTCAGGGAGACTGCAAGCATGAGGGAGCTATGAAACATGGTTCTGGGATGTAGGGGCCCACCTACTAGGACCACAGAGATACCTGTAGGAGCTAAGGATGGACCCCAGCTGACAGCCAGCTGGATTCTGCCATAAGCCTGAATGAGCTTGGGAGCACATCCTCCCTAGAGCCTGTGATAAGAGCTCCGGTCATCAACACCTTGATGCCAGCCTTGTGAAACCTGGAGTAGAGAATCTACTCAAGCCAACCTGGACTTCTGACCTACAGAACTGTGAGATGATATATGTATTGTTTTAAGAGGCTGAACCTGTGGTAATTTGTTATGGCAGCAAAAAGAAGCTATCGAGAGAGACTAAGCATAGCTGAGGCCAAGTTCTCTGTTGGGCTCCTGCAAAGCTAAGTGCAGCAGACAGATTAGAAAGAGGTGAAAAGTGACACTGTGCAGTGGGAAGTAA
The DNA here is from genome assembly GCF_964270905.1 of Leucopleurus acutus. Taxonomy (NCBI): domain Eukaryota; kingdom Metazoa; phylum Chordata; class Mammalia; order Artiodactyla; family Delphinidae; genus Leucopleurus; species Leucopleurus acutus. Next base: position 29,567,762 of record NC_139149.1, read on the forward strand.
GAGGTGTCTAATGCACCTTTAAAGGACAACATCTGGAGGAAAGATACAGGGCTACTAATCTCTGTGGATGAGTTCTAAGGACTGAAGACATGGCTGTGGATAGGAGAGAGGAAGCGATATTCCCAGATATTGCCCCCACATTGTTTATTAACAGTTAAAGAGGAAACTAGCAGTTTTAAAAGGCATCTGACAAGGAGCCTTTGATTCAGTTATTTGTAATTTTCTCTAAAACACTTAGGAAAATCCAAAAATATTGATAAATCAGTATGACATGTGTGAGAGTTTTTAGGTGAAGTGGAGCTAAGTAAAAAACAAACCAAAACCAGTGGTAATCTACCAATAATTTCCCTGATGAAGCTGAGTCTCTGTATAATTTAAAAAATGTGTTTTCTCCATACTCAGCATCAAGATGCAAAGGCCTGGGATCTGTATTAGAAAATAAAGTGGATAGCCATCCTTCTACCAGTCAGTGCTTCTTGAGGTGGGCAGACCACTTCCCCAATCTAAGCTTCTACATTCTTTCAAAATGTGATGCTGCCAGAAAATAGTCCAGACCTCTAGGACTGTTTTCAAGAAAGAGAAGGGGTGCTGGAGCACTAAAGAAGCCTGGTACTTTCCTAATGAATTCATGGACCAGGTATTTGGAGGTGCAGCTGGGTGTGGATTACAGGAAGAATCCCCATAATACAGCATACAGGAGCACTGACATTTTCTGCACTTTCTTATTTTATTGTTTAAGTAAAGATATATTGATATGAGAATGAGATTAATTAGACTGATTCTTAGAAAAGACCCACTAGTATATATGATGGAGAAATGGACCAGAAGTTATAGACCTAAGAAAGATATTTAAGAGGCATAAAATTGATGGAAAGAGTGGACAATAAATATTGTATACCCTATTTGCTGGGAAGCACTGGAAGTAGAGTGTTTTCTCTGTAATTAAACATTAGTGAATGGCGGGACTTCCCTGGTTGCACAGTGGTTAAGAATATGCTTGCTAATGCAGGGGACATGGGTTTGATCCCTGGTCCGGGAAGTTCCCACATGCCACAGAGCCACTAAGCCTGTGAGCCACAACTACTGAGCCCACATGCCACAATTACTGAAGCCTGAGCACCCTAGAGCCCACGCACCACAACTACTGAAGCCTGCACGCTCTAGGGCCTGCATGCCTCAACTACTGAGCCCATGTGCTGCAACTACTGAAGCCTGCGTGCTGCAACTACTGAAGCCTGCGTGCCTACAGCCCGTGCTCTGCAAGAAGAGAAGCCACCACAGTGAGAAGCCCGTCCACTGCAACAAAGAGTAGCCCCCATTCGCCACAGCTAGAGAGAGCCTGCATGCAGTAACAAAGACCCAATGCAGCCTAAAAAAATAAAAAAAAAATTAGTGAATGGCAAAGAAAATGTAAAAAGCACTTGGATTACGCTGTTAAAAATTCCATAGGACAAGGATGTCAAAACATCATTCTCTAGACTTACAGATTGTTATAAAACAAAAACTTTTGAAAATAAGTTGGTATTGTGAGTAGGAAACAGGAAACAGATACTATGATACCTCAGCAGAAAACCATAAGAAGAAAATACACTAAACAGAAAAATAAAAAACTAAGTTAAAAAGAAAGTTGAGCAAGATAAGGAAGGACCCATCCCCAAGGCACTTGCATGCATGCACACACACAGACTCACACATGAATACGTGAAAAATAAATTGAATATGCAGGGGAAAAAAGTAAATCAGGAATTCAGGCCAGAAACTTGAAAATCTCTTCAAGAATAAAGGAAAAAAAAGGAGAAAAAATATTAAGATGATTTTTCTCTAGTAAAGAAAAAATAAAGATTTAATCTAAGAAATGTAGATGATTCTGTGTATTGAAAGAAAACACTTTGGACAGAAGTGATAAAGACCTCTTGAAGAAAACTAATCTCAGCTAAAAATAAATTGTAGTAGATAGACAAAATTAATAAAAATATATGTGTATATTTGACAATATATTTTAACTATAATTAGTTTTTGCTTTGTTTTCTTAAAGTCTGGGGAGAAATATTACAAAGAAAGGAAAACCTCTTTGGTCTCAGACTTATCCTTAACAGCACTGAACACCAGAAAGCAGTGGGGCAGGTTCAACCTAACTTTGGAGGAAAAGAAAAAACGCCAAAAATATACATACAGTTGAGTTGACATTCGTATTTGAACACCTTAGAGAAATGTCTGTACATATGCAAAAGTTCAGCAAATATACCACTGATAAAGGCTTTTCATAAGTATGCTTCATGAAAGATACTAATAAGACATCAGTCAAAATAAAGAAATTAAGGAAGGAAGAATCATACAGTGATGGAATGATGAATTTTAAAAAGAAATCTTAAATGTAAAAATAGTTGAAAATATTCTAAATAATTGATAAAGAAAAGACAAAACATATAAAAAGTAATACTTCAGTTAAAATATTTTCTTAATGGGACTTCCCTGGTGGTCCAGCGGTAAAGGATCCACTTTCCAATGCAGGGGACGTGGGTTTGATCCCTGGTTGGGGAGCTAACATCCCACATGCCACGGGGCAACTAAGCCCACACACCAGAAGTACTAAGCTTGTGTGCCTCAATGAGACAGCCAACGTGCCACAAACTACAAAGCCCACATGCTCTGTAACCTGCACGCCACAACTAGAGAGAGAAAACCCACACACCACAACTAGAGAGAGAAAACCCACATGCCACAACCAGAGAGAAGCCAGCACACCACAACTAGAGAGAAGCCCACGCACCGCAACAAAATATCCTGCAACTAAGACTTGATGCAGCCAACAAAATAAATAAATAAAATAAATAATACAAAAACACAAAAATAAAAAATAAATAAATTAAAAAATATCATTCTAAAAAATATTTTCTTAATAAAACAACAAACTGTATCAACAAAGACTGTGAGGGTGAGCTAGGTTAGAGGAATCTAAGGATGTTAAATTCCTCAATTTAGAGAGAGAGAAAAAAAGACTTATTTTTAAATTCTATATTTAATTATTTAGAGTTGGAAGTATTTACCAGTAGAACAAATTATAAAATATAATTTTCAAAAGAGAAAAATAAAAACAAGCAATATAGAGTTTCCATAAAATAAGCAAGAAATTGAATAAAAAGAAGTAACTAAATAAAAGCACAAGAAAGACATAAAACCAAATATTTTAATGTTATAATGTTATATTTTTAAAGCAGGATAGATAAATTAAATTTAAGCAGGATTCTAAAACAAATGAATAAAATTCTCTGAAACCATAATTGGTTCTCTCTAGTTTTTAAACTTCCTATTAATTTTTCTTCATTTTGTTTCCTAAAATGACTATTTTTTACAATAAAAATAAGCAATACAGCTTATGACAAAATAGTGAAAGAAGAATATTGGCTTCCTGTAAGATCACTTTGGATAGAAAATAAGAAGCAAATAGGGAGAGATATAATTTTATATTAAAGAATAAGAATCTAGGAACTTGTTACTAATATGGATAAGTGTAGTGATTTCTGAAATTATAAGCCAGAGAAGCTAAACGTGATTAAAATTTAGGTAAAATAGGAGAAAAATGCCATCTTCACAATTAATGGGACCTCAAAGTCAGTGTGTGAGAATATGTGAGTGTATGTGTATGTACATGTGTGTTTGTATGTTGTCATTATTGTTACGTGTTTATATAGATTTCCACAAACATACTATTGACACTTGTAGACTGCAAGAATGGAGGTTGCTCCATGTGAAATTTCATTGTCTGGTTATTTTCTACCTTACTTTTGACATTATTCATTGAGAAATATTGTATCAAATCAATCAAGCCATACTAAAGTTAGACTCTGTATATTGTTTTTTTAAGTATCTCCATCAACAGCCTTATTTCAAACTTCTAAATTTTTCTAAACTATATTTCACAGTTTATTCTGTGTGTAAAAGAATAGTCTCTCACTTATAAATTTGTATATTACTGACTTGAATAAGCTGCATATGGCTTTCACTATTGACATTATATTTTGAAAGGCTAGAACAGTTATATTACTGGTTCTCCAAACCATTACAACATAAAAAAGATGGAAATCACCTTCTATCAGGAGACACATAATTTATCTATTAAAACTGCAAAAGAAACTACAGCTGAAAAATTATCTTGGAGTGAATAAATGACTAAAGTATCAGAATTGCATTGCCTAGGTTCACTGATCTCTTACAAACGCTGTGCTAAAGGGGCAGACGATCCATCAAAGAGAATGAACACCTTCTAAGCATAGAATTTATCAAATAGGCCATCTTTAGTAGCAATTTTTCTTTGATTTTTGATCACTTTGGGTACGAAAAATGATGGGATTCACTAGAAACTGTTTTTCAGAATAAATTGCAGCCACTTAAGTGTAATATCTACAAGAGAAAAGTTAAACCAGAGAAGTCATTTCATTTATTTTTCTTTTTTTAGACTAGATACATGCACCTCATGGCATGAAGTATATGTCCCTGGGCCTTTTGATATTAGATAACATCAAAAACTAAATGTTTTTCTGAATAAAACTGGTTCTGAATATTTTTAATTAACTTTATCTTTGCTGGACAAGTTAATTTCCTGGATATACTGAGTTAGCAATAGATTTGGTAGTAGAGTTGAAAACTAAACCATGTTTTTGCTCTTTCTATTGTTGTTTTTCTCATATTCAAAACACATGGAAAAATAATTTTTGTGCTATGTTACCCAGTAGTCATCTTCAAAAGAAGTGCTTGAGTCCCTCTTTTTCTTACAAGTTACAATTCAAGGGAACCTATTTGAACAATGACTTTAATCTACATTAAATTTAAATAAATCTTTTAATATTGAGAGAGCCATTGTTAAACTGACAATAACTGGAATGGGGCATAAGGTGAAGAAAGTGGTTAGCTATATTTTGCTCAACTCTGCAGAATTTTAATTATCGTATATTTTAATCTTTTAAGTAAAACTACATGAAAAAGTTGAATTTGTAAATAGTAGTAGTATTCATAGACAGGAATAAGATTTTGTATCTGTTGGAAGATATGGAGATGGGAGAGGATAAAGAAAAGTTAACAATTTTCTTTTTTATATTTCCTTCATCACATGTATCAATTTTCCCTGTTAGGGATTTGGAAATTGTGGGCATTTTACAAATTATAGTTCATTTATAATAGCTATAAAATACATTGAGTGTTGAACTTCTTCGAGTCATCATAAAAATGGAAAGAAACATTCCTAGATGAAAACTGCAAGCTTAAATCTCAACCTTGAGATACAACAAAATAAGCATATAATCAACCACTAAACAAAATAACACATAATCATTAATGATATCAAAAAGGCCACAAATAAAAATTTGCATAAATGAAAATAGCCCAATTTATGCAAAACGGTACATTTCTAAATGAAAATTTTCCCTTAGTAATGACTTTTTTAAACTACATAGGCACTTTACTAATACCAAGTTTCTATAACTTATGCATCATCAACATTAAAGAATTAAAATAAAAACTTAGGACTGCCATGATTTTGGTGATGAGGAGCCTTTTTTTTTTTTTTTTTTTTTGACTCAGCTGATCCAGCTGAAAGTCATTTAATAGTGGGAAACAGAACACAGCCCTAGATCAGCAGTTCTTAGCAAGAGCAATATTGTTCCCCAGAAGGCATGAAGCAATGTCTGTTGGTATTCTGGTTGTTTCAACTTTGGGTGGTGCTAGTAGCGACTAATGGATAGGGGGCAGAGATCCTGCTAAGTGTCTTACTCTAAAGAGGACAACAAAGAATTACCTGGCTCAAATGTCAAAAGGCTGAAAATCTCTGCTTTGGATGGAAAGACATATGGGTAAGAAGAAGAGGTTACCAGGAAGCATTCATTTTTTAGACAATGTGTCCCATCAAAACTTGAAGGAATATTTCAGGAAGTATTTTGGAAAGGCATTTATAAAGAATGGTCACTGTGGAGAATTATACACCTGACTTTCTAGCATTTATATGAGTTTTTGCAAAAGAAAATTGAAATAGAAACAGCTAGAGCCATAAAGTTTGATGAGTTGACAAAAAATATCTTTGTTCTCTAAACACTGAATGCAAAGTAACTGCAACTAGAAATACTGTGGATTCTGATGTGGACTTGAATGAACCAGCATAGAATGGTGAAACATACTGTGAAATAAGGACCATGAGAATGTAGGTCCTTAGGATGAGCTGCATCCTGAGCTCTCTTGACTATAGTTTTCAGTGTACTAGAGAGAAAACAGGTCATTGATGCCAGACCCTGAGTGTTAGTTGTATATCATATATGTTTTGGCAGATACTTATACTAATGTTAGTTGCATTGAGGTCATTCCAATCTGTGGGTTCTTCTCTTTCAAATGATAATGTCAGCTACGGTCATAAAGCTCTGATATACAAAGACTCTTTCAGATAATACAACTCAGTGATAGCTCCAGTCAATCAGACCCTCCTACATTTGCATCTCTAGTCCAATACTCCAAGTAGGTACACTAATATCTATTCCATTTACAAAATAATGTCTACACAGCATCTAATGGATTCTGAGTTTTCCTTAAAGTACATTTTTTTGAGAATGGGAAAGAGCAGGAAGAACTTTGGCTTATTTCAACACGATTGTCATACTACTGTATATATAACCTATCTTTCTTTCTATTGCAACATGGCGTCCACGATGAGCAATGTATGGCAGGGAAAAGGAAAAAGTTAAGAGATGTGTTTCTACTTCAAGAAGAGGGAAAATGCCTTCTTATTGTGATTTGAAAAATGATGCAATGAAATCAGTCCTAACCCAAGGAGTATGTCCTAAGGATACAACAAAAATTATGTCTCATGTTTACTAAAATAACTTCCTAAGAATGTTAAACTCCATAAAGAAAATAATTTTCTTTTCAAAAACTATCCAACACAAGAACTTAAATATGTAGAATTTCATTTAAATAAGCCAGTCAACAATTTTTTATAAAGTATTTAACACTTCATTGTAGAAACATAGGCAAAATGACTATTATAACCAAAATGAAAAATACTGTTCAATTTAAAAAATGTACTTAAACAAGAACCTGGAAAAGTTTATGATATGCATAACATTGTTTCAAGCAAAATTGCACTAGTATTACATAAATCAATCGTTTATAAAGGCCTCAATATGGCAAAGTTTAGAAATAGGTAGTATGCATGCACATAGTACAACAAAAAGTCTCTTTATAAAACAGCTGTGTTTTTTTTTTTAATGCTTGTACAAAGGGATAAAGAGCAACCACAAACATATTTCATCTGTTAATACATTATGACAGCTAAAAGTCAGTCATGTCTATCAGAGGAACAAAAAGCCCTCCATACCTTGTGAATAAATCTTTTGTGCCTTTAAAGATATTTGTATATAAATGCTATACTTTTTTATACAACTTAAATAAATCGTATGTGTGTTTCAATTGAAATTTGAAAACAGACAAGTAAATGGGGTCCATGTGTTTTATATAACCAGAAGAAATCAGAGTACCAGAGTAACTGGTCAGCATGTATACTCTCCACCTTTGATTATGGGCAGATAATTGTTTTTCCATAACTTGGAAAGTCCCTTAAGAATATATTTTGGATAGGGCAAATAATAGATTAGTCATATTGTATATTGAAAATATTTACTGATTACTCTATACCATAATGGCTGCCTTGCCTCTTCCTTTTGATCTCGCGAAGAGAATGCATTCACATAATTGAAACTGTGTTATCAATTTGTGTGCTTATATAGTATTCTTTAGTGTTCTGTGTGTTAAGGGGTTGGGTTAATCTTCCACAAAATGCACGTGACTGGGGAGAAATTCCTAAGACATGAGTGCCCAATGCCCTGTTGTGCTCTAGGCTGGCTATTTACCTTAGGACTGAGGGAAAACAAAATGTCTTCTCCCATAGCAAGTGTGTTCTTTCCACTTTTGATTATAATTTTGCTATGTTCTACTACCTAAATATAACTATTGTTTATAGGGTGTATACTTTTAGTATATCACAAGAGAGTCCACTAAATTTTGGAAAATGTAGTCATATGTATTCATGCAAATTATTAATTTTATAAATTTTTAAAGGTTTTTTTGTCAAAATTCTCACTTGGCAACCTAAGACTAATTTCAAAGCTGGTTATGCTGAACTTGTGAGGGCTATATGTTTTCAGCAGTCTGAATCAGTCTTAATGGGCACAAAGAAGAGAGTTGACCATTCAATCATTTTTCCATCAATTTAAACAGAAAATTAAATGATATTGTATTACAGCTTTCAGACCGTATAATGAAAAAGTGCAGAGATTATATCTGTTGATTAAGTAGAACCAAAAAAGTTCATATAAAATAGATTGCTCATATTCACACTACAAAGGAATATGTTGTTTTTAATTTTAACAAATTCAAAGGTGTCTTATCAGCAGCATTGGTGTAAATTGTACTGTAGTGCAGTTCTTTTTCATAAAAATACCATACAAATGGTCAATCAGTAGTCATCAGCAAAAAATAAAACCCAGAAAACTCAGAAAACAATTGACCAGAAAAAAGATAAAGGAAGAGGTAATGCTGATGCCAAAACAAGTATAATACTGTTGGAACATACAAAAGTAATCCTTACATTTTATACATTTATACAGTATATAAAAGGTATCACTCATTATGCCACTGTCTCTCTTATCCCAATTTCTATTTTCTTTGGAAGCAGTTCTTTCCTTTCATCAACACTTCCTAAGGAGTTTCGACAGTTTTGCCCATCCATATACAATTTCGCATATATCGGATTGGAGTAATTTGTTGGCTGAAGGAGAAAAATAAATATAGTTTTATTACCTGTTTTGACCACATGAATTTGTTATTTTCTATGATGTTTATCTTTTACTGTTAACAACATTTATATGCATTTCATTTAACTTACTAAATAGTAATTATATAAATGTAATTTAAATTCTGTTTACAGGCTTTCATCGACTTTAGCATTGCTTTAGATAAAAACATAATTGTATGTCTTTCAGTTAACTTGTGAACCTAAGGGGAGCTTTGACATAATATTGAAAGCTTGAAGAAATCTTCATGAAAGCTATATTCACTGCGACTTTATTTAAAAGTACAGAACATTAAACCAAACTGTCCTATTTCCAGTCCATGTTTTCTCCCCTTAATGCTATTGCAGTGGCAGGAAAGATGTGCTGCCATCTTTTTGCTTGGTCATCTAACTGCTTGGTGCTTATAATTTTTCCAATATGAAATTAAAAAGAAAAAGAAAAATGAAAGTAAACTACATTAGTTGTGTAAACTTTAAAAAATAAAGACAGTATTTTTGCTTCAAACAATCTCTATGTACTTATTATTGGAAATATTTTTGGATTCTTCTAAAGAATTGTGAAGGACACATTCATTCTAAGTTTCATAGATACTTGCATCACTTTGAGGTAGAATTGAGACATGCAGAAATGATCTCTTTCATTTGAAAAACATATACAATGTTTATTATTTTAATAGTTGCAACTTAACCTGTGGTTGTTACCTAGTTGGATTTTTAAAATTTTGTCTTTCCAAAATAGAATGTTAAATCTTAGTCATAACAAAGAAATATTATATTTTTTGAGCCATGCAAATGAGACAAACATGATAAAAAAATGAGAATGAAAGACAGTTGATGGGAGAGAGGTACAAGGGTGAGATCAATCCTAGGAATCTTGATACCTGTCTTTAATCCCTCTTCTTTCCAATATGAACCATGTAACTTTAGGCAAAGCACCTTTCTCTAGAAGCTAGTTACTTAAAAAGTTTTCAAGAATGGTTTCATACACCATTTCTAACTTCTCCATACAATGCCACATTTTGTATTATATTTTTATTTAAAAGGATATCAAATTTGTATATACTAAACAAAGCGTCTTAATAGAAAATAAACCAAGCCAAACATAAATTTAAACTATTCAGCTTAAATTTCTGGCTAGAGATTTCTGTTCTAACAATAGCAAATGCTCATATTTACTGCTAAGGAGCTTTAACATTTTCAAATTTAGAAGAAGAGATATTCCTACTGAATAACTTGCCGAAAATAACATTTCATATATAATCTTGCATACGCAGGACACTTAAGCCCCCAATTTTAATCCTGTTTTGAAATCTTTTGTTAATTAAAAAATCATTAAAGATAAGCCCCTATCTAAGTCTAGTAATCATCTTTGATTGTGAGGAGTTCTGTGATGGAATGGGTATGGAATAATAAATTTTCTCTCACCCCAGCGGTTAGTGGTCCTTTCAAATCAGAGTTTAGGTAGCTGGGCAGCGCTGTGTGTGGAAGCTTGAAAGCACTGGTCCCTCCCCCTATATACCTGGGCTGTGTGTAAACAGAGAATTTTAGTTTCTGATCTAATATCATGGAACTGTTTTCATTGATATAAACTCATGTTAAGTCATAAAAATAACATAAGATATATTCTTCAGCCCTGGGGCATCAACATTGTGTTCATGGTAGTTTCAATAATTTATGAAATAACTATTAATATTAGATCTGTGATTCACAGATCATGAATTCATGAATCATCATTCACATTCACATCATGAATATATCAAACCATTGTAACAAGTGAATACTCTATGAAAAACACTTCATCATGAAGGTGGCTTTGGTGTGGCTACCTGCTTTTTAAAATCGTCTATACCTATAAATGTATTTTCTGCAGTTACTTCTTAGGCAACAATTCATATTTACATTTCAAACATCAGGACTCAGCTAGAATCAGCCACCTAAGTCACATTTAGTGTAATTTTGGTCAATCAGAAAATAAGTAAATATATATTTACTGAATGTTATTTGCTAAATACATTAAAAATATATTTGAGGGGCACTGAAGCATAGCTTTATCTTCTTAGAGTAAATATTTAAAAAATTAAATGGAATATTAAAAAGCTAGCCCCTTTAAGTATCCAAAATAGGCTTAGCTCTATCACTAGAAATAAAATGATGGGGAAAATGAGAACTCTCCCGCTCATAAAAAGTGTATAAGGTATATCCTCATCAGTTCATATTATATTTACAGACACTGTATTTTATTCCTAAGAAAAATTCATAGAATATGAGAAGTCTATTATTTAAGATGTCTTTCTCCTTTATAAATTATCAAACAACATGCACAGTATGTTTAGTTTTTCAATTTCGAGTACAAAACACTGAAACTTAGGTTACCAGGGTTTATTTCACAAACAACTTCAAGTGTAGGAGTTAGTAACTGAATTAATAATTTAGAGTAACTAAAAAATTATTTCTAATGAGGAAAAAAGTATACAATATCTTCTGATAGGGTAAAAACTTATCTATGCAATAATGATTGATTTCTTTTCATAGAAATGAATACTTCTTCAGTTTCAGACCACCAATTTTAGGCTTAGAAAGTCTGGCCGTGGATTCAGAACTAGATTGAATATATGGGGACCTATTCAGTTTCTTTGGGAACAGCTGTTGCTGTGAGTGCAAAGCCATGTGATCGTTGCGATTATTTAATATAATGGAGCATTTTGGACAAAATACCTTTAATACATCAGAATATAAATAACCATTTAATGAATGAACAAATAAGCTAAGAAAAATCATACCATACTAGCAAATTGATGCTCTTAATTCATTAATTCAATTGATGCTCTTAAAATATTCTATAATTATCATGCAAAATATTCCGATTATACAGTGAAGGGAATCTTTGCAAGTTTATCTAGATAGTTGTATCATTTATCTATTTCTTATGAAAGCTTACAAACTGAGCATTCAGTAATATGAACTAATAGAAACTAAAAAAAGACTGTGGATTTTTAGGCTATATATATCAATGGTATGTCTCAAATCAATAAGAAGGATATTATAGTAGGTAGAAAAATATTGTTTAAAAGCGATTTGATCACAAACAAATGCAAGCACACAGCTTAGTGGACTCTTCAATAAAACATTATTGGAAATAAAGTACTTATTTTGGCAATGAAATACTGTACTCTTTTTGTTATTAAAAATAAATCAGTAATTTTACACTAGGCTGTATATTTAGATGTGCCAGCACCTCAACACATTTGAATAAGATATTATTTTAAATAAGCTATGTTTATAAACTAAGTGAATAAATAAATATTATTTTCCAGAACATGTTACATTAACTTCGTGCTTCAGGTGAATGCAGTCCACAATTTTATTTTTTCTTTAGAAGAGCCTATAAAATTCAATGCATCCTAAAGTTCTTTAATCTAACTTCAGATAAAAGAAATAATGATGAAATTCAGAACCATTTTATGGAGAAATAACTCAAGAATGTTAGTGCTCACAGTGCATCATCTTACAACTTTACCTTTGCTGGATCCACCATAAAGCCAGGATCTAAAAGACCTCCATCGCTGTGATCATGATCCACCTCATACATGTTGTAAGATGGATTGCCGATTTCTACATTTATTCCTCCATTGATAATAGGTTGTCTTCTTATAGTTTTCGTCCTAGAATAAGAACATTGTGTGAGTTATCTAAATATCACAATGTGGTGCATGAAACTGTCGTATTTGTAGATTTAATGACATTTTAATATAACTGATGGAACATTCTTAAATAAAACACACTGAAAATAAATGACATTTATTGATTCACGGAGGAACAAAAACTCTGAAATGTAATACATTATTTTCCCAAATTATTTAGATTTAACAATAAAAAATGCACTTGGAACATATTCCTTGTAAATAGCTAATACCACATTAGTTGAAACTGAATATTCACTAATCAATTGCCCTTTAAAATTCTACTTTCTCCCTTTCGTTCCTGAAAAACGTCTATAAAAAAATAGTGATAAACTTTCAATCCTCAAGTCATGTGGCTAAAATCCTCTTTTACATAATTCAAAAACGGACTCGTGGGGCTTCCCTGGTGGCACAGTGGTTGAGAGTCCACCTGCCGATGCAGGGGAAACGGGTTCGTGCCCCGGTCCGGGAAGATCCCACATGCCGCGGAGCGGCTGGGCCCGTGAGCCATGGCCGCTGAGCCTGCGCATCCGGAGCCTGTGCTCCGCAACGGGAGAGGTCACAACAGTGAGAGGCCCGTGTACCGCAAAAAACAAACCAACCAACCAAACCAAACCAAAACAAAAAAAAAAACGGACTCACAACTCTAGCTTCCAGTAAATAACCCCACAGACAACTCACTCCTTATAGATCTTTTACCTGCATATTCAAATAAGTTGAAATAATGACACTTCCAGTAATATATAAAATCAACAAATATGTAATCTGTGAATAAAATGCACAATTTGTGACATACAATACATAGTCATTATCATTTTATTGACATTACTAATCTTACACATTAATATTATAAAATGCTCTTTAGAGACGCTTGCTATTTCAAGGAAAAACTACCACAAATGTAAAATTCTATTGAATGTTTAATAACTCCCTTGTTATTTTTGTTGGAATATGCAAATGCAGCCATTCCATCAATATAACATAAGGGAAAGGTTGTCTAAATTATAATCACTTAAAATGAAGCGGAGGGATAAAATGGTTCAAAAAACATAGAATTCAGCAGTTGGAATATGTAAATCATACTTTAAGAAATTTTCTTAAAAAAAATCAGTTTCTGTAACTATTTGTGTAATTTATTTACTGTTGGTCTAGAACCTTGCATCTTACCTTCGTTTTCTTTTACAAAGCACTAAACCAATTACCAAGGTGGTTATCAAAGTCACCAAGAGGACGAGAGGCACAATGATGGCTATGCTTCCTGAAAAAGAAATGAATGAATAGATGAACACATAAATAAAATGAAGACAAGATTGATATAACTGAACACTTTATTACACCAAATTATTTGACAATTGACATAATAAAAATAAAGCTTAGGCCAAATGTCTATATTCCTAGTTCATAACTACATTACTGGAAAATCACTTTCTTATTAAATACTTGATCTGCTGGAAATGTTTCTTCAGATATCTTTCCTTTATATGTTACCATTAAATACCTTGAGGTTAGAAATACTGACTTCTTTGTCAATCTGACTCTGATTCTCACCAGACACATTTATTTGCAATGACACAAGTAAAGAAACTGTGACTGAACACACATTTCCACAATTTCCCTGGCCATATTTCCACCCTTAGTTTTTTTCCTTCAGCTATAAATACTCCCTGGCCATGAGTACATGTGGCAAGTTAGATGGCAGTCTGGTAAAACAAAAGGGGTAACAGTTTTGGATTTGGATGGACATAGGCCTAAATATCAGTTTCACCACCTACCTGAAGTGAGATCTTGGGAAAGTTATTTAAAATTTGAGGCTCATGCTCTTTACCTGTTAAAATAGAGACATGAAGACCTACCACATAGGGCTCTTAGCTTGATTCAACAAAATAGGGGGACAAAGTGGATTCTCTTTCTCAAATTCCAGTTCCAGAATATTTTCAGCAAACCACATTTAAGTGTTTGGCTTATGTTGTAAATGTCCACTTTCCCTCTTTATAAGAATGATCTAGGTTGTATCATTCATCTTCAAAATGGAATAACAGACCTATGGAATAGATTTTCAAAAGTGGTCATAGAAAGTGGATCTTAGTTTTTATGCAGCTGAGCATAGGGGAGAAGTAAAACTGAGGAGAAACTCTGCCCTGCCCTCCATTTCTAGGTTGGCAATAAGAGCAATCTTTTTTTTTCTAAAGAAGAAGGAGACGATACCCTTTTACTGATGATGCGATCCACAGTAAGATACACCTAGGGTCATATGTCACTTATGCAGGAAGAAAACTGAATGCAAGCGTTGCCTAATAACAGGAGAGTATTAAGAAGCTCTATCAAGTACCTAAATCTCATGTTTCCAACAGACAAATATCTAGTGCCCATAAGACAAGTCTTCGTCTATTTGGAATAAGTATCTCATTGATTCTGTCAAGTCAGCTTAATCATTGGCTAAACTGAGAAACACAGCAACACCCAAACTAACTGAAATTTAATGTGAGGATCTTGAATGGTTCAGGAATGAAACGTTAATAGTTATTAAATATATGAATTTTCCTCTGCATATACATGTATATGTAAAATACTGTGGTCGAAATTAATGGTAATATTAAGCATGATAAGCAGCTGCTTAGGGAATTTAAAATAGAAATATAGATCAGTTTTAACAGCTCTAGCCACAGATATCTGTGTGAGGTAGTACGTATTGCAGATCATTTACCAAAATACCAGAAAGTCTTTATTAAGGAAATATCATACATAAATAATCTTTCAATTTGGAACTTCAAAAATAACTTGACTAAAATGACCAAATAACTCTCTTCCATGCAAGAAAAAATATGGCTTGCCTTCTTTAGTCAGTTTCTGAAATGTAAACCTCATTTTATTTTTTTCATGCTGTTACCAGCACTATATGATTTAGTGAGTTTGATATTACATTACCTCGTTGGTTTTGGGAAAGTGAACTTTATATGAATGTGTAATTTATTAATAATTAATGTAAGTGGAGAATCTGGCACCTTGGATAGTAATTAACATTTGTTCACAAATTTTAAATACCAGTGAACAGCTTGATTTCTTCATAAACTGACTTCAACTGATTGATCACAACTTTATAAATATCCTCACTTCATCATTTATATTTTTTTCTGCTAAAATTTGTGGTAAATATGTAGGTTTAAAATATATATCAATACTAGCTTTAAGGTATATAAAGTTACTTTCCCCTCAAAGCAATTATAAATTATTTAGAATATGAGATTTTATTTGTTCTACATAGTTTCTTTTGTTCTTATTAGGTAGAAATGCTGTTAATTATGCATGCTAGAAAACAAAGAACTTTGTTCTTCTTTTTCCCATGACAGATGGCAGTTCCAATCCCTCACATTACAGCCCTCTGTTTAAGAGCCTAGCATTCTTATAAGTTTATATAAGCCATCAAGGTAACTGCGATAATGCTCAGTATAGCTAATAAATAATAAAGGGTGGCAATTTAGCAAGTTTTCCTTTATTTTTTGCAAATTAGTTTATATTCATAGAAACAACTAGCAAATATATATATTATTAGAATATAGTATAGATATTTATCAAAATAAGTATTTTTTCCAAGCAGTATATACGGCAGTAAATATCATATTGTAACATATAACAATCAAGATCTATTGTAGGTGATATTTTTGATAGTATATTTTTGGTGGACTGTCCTAAACAGATTAAAAAAAAAAAAGCACACTCTGAACTTGTTATTGGGTGGAGGGGAAATCTCAACAAACTTCTCACAGAAAATAGAGCCAGTCTTTCTTTGCCACATTGTTCTGTAGCCTCATTATATAATGGTTTTCCATTTGAAAGAAGAACTATCTTATCAAATTGTTATGTTGAGGAGATCCCTTCAATGGGAGAGGCAGTACAGCATCACAGTTGATATAATAGATTCTGGAGCCAGGCTACCTCAAATTTGAACCTCAAAGGTCAAATCTCAGCTTACTAGCAACATGTGCTTGGGCAAATTTATATTCTTTGAGTTTACACATTTATAAAATGAGTGTTATCATTAATATATACCTCATAGTAATGTAAATAGAATTGTGTCTATTACACAGAAAGTGCTAATACGTGTTTATTAACTAATTCAAAATACATATTGCCATATGACTCTGTGTATGCCTCTATGTATGCACTTTTCACCATATGTTGTAGAGATCAGTTTATTTGTAACTTGAGGGCATAAGCTATCTATCTTTGTTTTGCAGATAGCACAGTGCCTAGGATATCATAGGGACTATACATTCAGTTCTCATTTAGCAGATATATTTTAAGTGTTGCTATACTCCACACACTCAACATTTACTCTGCTTTGCACTGGGGATAGAAACGTCCCTCCTCTCATCTTGTCTGACGTATATTAGAAGATGACAAACACATGGGTTTATTTAGCACAGTGATAAGCACTACCCTAGTGAAAGTATGTATTGCTCTGAAAACATAGAGGAGTAGTATCCGGCTAGATCTGGGATTGAGGAGGACGACTGGTGTGCCTTTGAGACCTGAGGGATGAGTTCCATGAAAGAGAATGCAGGTTGAGAGGAGGAGGAGATATTGAATTAACCTAGGGAGAGAAATATGAAAACCTGGAGGAGAAAAGATCAAGGAACAGCAGTCTGAATGGAGAGTAGAGCAGAGGGTGGTAGAAGGAGATGTGGCTGTAGAGGAAAGCAAAGGGGATGTTAGGAAGGGCTGTGTAAGTTACATAAATGAGCCGGGAATTTATGCTATTAAAAAACAGGATGATGTTGAAGGAAATTTAGGAAGTCATATGTATGGACTATATTGTCTAACTTAACTTAAAAAAGAAGGAAGGTTAAGAGTGACACTTAAGTGTTGCTTGGATAACCAGGTAGATTTTGCAGCTATGTGTATAGACAGGAAGGCAAAACAAGGTGTATAAAAATGGCTGGTTGAGTGGGAGAAGGGGATGAGATCATTTGGGGAAACACGGAACTTCAGATTCCTGTAGTATAGAGATATAGATATATAGATATAGACAAAGATGACATCAATATGGATACAGCAGTTGTGCAGTGGGATATGTGTCTCAGCCTCAGAAGAGACACCAGGATTGAGGATAGAAATTTGGGAGTAATTAACGAAGAGTTGAAAACCGAGATCAAGGAATTATGGATTGCCAAGGAGAATATATGTAGTGGTATGTGGAAAATGAGATAACTAGAAGAGATAAAAAAGTATCTCACAAAGAAGACAGAGTTGTTTCAAGAGGTTGGGAGGGAAACCAGAAGAGTTTACTATCATGAAAGTTAAAGAAAGAATTTTTTATTTATCGAAGTTATAGTAGAAAAATATAAGCATAAATTATATCATTACAATTGACCTCTTTTGACTTGCTGCTATATATTCTGCTCTTAAGTTTATGTTTACATATATGTATAAATGTGTGTGTCTCTCTCTCTATATAGTGATTTGGATGATGTTTCTTAAGCATTTTGATAAACTGTTATTTTAAAAATCATAAAGAACATATCATGTTCCAAACTTAGCAAAGATTATCCTTCCAGTGATCTTTGAGAGGCTGCTTATCATCCTGGTCATGTATAATCATCCTCACTTTGTACCACTCTCACTCTTGTCCCCTTGGTGTCAGTACACTGATTTTCTTTCAATCCCTTGAACATGTTTAGCTCTTTCCTACTCTAGCGTTCTTGTATCTGCTGTTTCTTTTGTTTGAAATACACTTAGCGTCTCCTCCCCTTTTTAATCATTCAAGTCTGAGCTTAAGTATCACCATCTCAGAGAAATCACTCCTGACCTCAGTTCTCCCCTAACATTCTCTATTTCTGTGTCTTTTTTACTTGCTTCACAGATCCAATCAAGACTCATAATTATTTTCTACGCGGGCCTCTCACTGTTGTGGCCTCTCCTGTTGTGAAGCACAGGCTCCGGATGCGCAGGCTCAGCGGCCACGGCTCACGGACCCAGCTGCTCCGTGGCATGTGGGATCCTCCCGGACTGGGGCACGAACCCGTGTCCCCTGCAACGGCAGGCGGACTCTCAACCACTGTGCCACGAGGGAAGCCCTGACTATCATCTTCACTGATTCATCCCTGGGATCTAGACATTACCTGACACTTAGTAGAGGCTCAAAAAATACTTGCTTTTGGATAATTAGGACAGAGGCATTATTTTGTTGCATTTTTCTCTATATATTTGCAATTTATAGTTATATTTATAATTCCTTGGTATAACATAATTAACTTTTTTTCTGTTTTAAAACATGACGGTATAAAAGACATGAGGATAAAGTAGGAAAATAGAAGATATGAATAACCCCGTAACAGATATCACATTTCTGTTGTCACTACAGTAAAATACAGCATCATTACATTACTGCCCCACAAATGCTGAGTATATTTTTATCCTCCTTAAATTTAGCAGATATGAATAGCATAATCCAAACATTGAGCATCCACTCCCTTAAAACTTTAGGTAAATCTAAAACAGGAGTATAAAATAAATATTTAATCATCCTTAGTTTAAAACTCTTCCAAATAACTTCAGAAAAGTTTCTGCTTTTTCAAATGGAAACTAAGCAGAAAGTTCTAGAATAATAGATCCACTTAATTTCACAGGCAGGCTGATCTTTAGATACTTTAAACCGCAAGGGGCAGAGAACATCAGTATGACTACTCAGAGATGATTAAGAAAGCCGCTCATCAATTAGAAAGGTAAATCTCGTGCCAGTTGATAGCAGTTAGGCTGAGAGAGGCAGTATATTCCTGATTGTGCCAAGGTCCAATGATTACGGAATGCTTCACTGTAAGTGGAAATGCAGATTTGAAAACATATTCCTAAAGTATCCATCTTTCTTACTGAACAGATTACTTTTGCCCAAGTTCGGGGAACATTTGACAACCATTCAAAACCACTGGAGTTTACCTGAGAAAATAAAAATAGCCCTCCTACCTTAGGAAGGATCAGTTTAACTACCTTTTCTCTCCTTTCAGAGTTACTGAGGCAAGTTTCTCTAAGCGCAAATGTCTGATAAGTACCTTTTAACAGAGTCATTATGTGGTCAACTTTGCTCAAATCTGAGATAATTTGACATTTGCATAGCTAATAGCCCTTTCAATGTGCATTGATACTTCCATTAAATGTAATGACTTTAAATCAGTGATGGAAGAAAGAGCATCAGAATCTTTGGAAAAAGGGTTACAACTACTTGCAACTCCTCCTTCCATGTGATATTTCCTATTTTAGAACTGTTGCATGTAATTAGAGGCATTTTTCTTATAAGGGAGCTTGTTGCCAATGCAAATGGTTGGCAACATCACCTTTCAATAAATACATCTGGCACACCCCTCCTCAAAATCATCTTCCAAACACGAAATTTTCCCTTGTAGATGGACCTTATATATAAATTGAAAATTCAATTGACATTCTACTCTGTTTCCTTCTTTCAGAAAATTTTATCAATATTTAAAATTGTTTTGATTCTCTAAAAGACTAAGTTTTTAATTTATCTTAGATAATTGAGAAGTTATCATAAAAGAAAGCCTAAAGTACCATGACTTCATTAATTCTCAACTTATTACTTCAGTATGTTCTACAGGTTGGAAACTCAAATGCATTTTTTCATTACAAAAATGCTCTTAATGATGGTTGAGTCTTATAACTGGTTCACAAAATCATATAAATTAGTATTCCTCCAGAATTGTTAGTACTAATGTCAGTATGATCCTGGAAGAGAGAGAAGAGAGTATTTTTTTTCTTTTGCTCTTCTTCTGCAATATCAAGTTAGGCAAGGTATATTTTCCCATATCTCCTATATTTTATGAATCAATTCCTCAAATCCTAGTGCCCTATTCCTACAACTACGTGTCCATAGTTTTGCTACAGTATTCTCCCTTCCCTTCCTAAAGACAACACACAAATTCTAAGGTAACACCATATGCTCCATAACCAGAATCACGTATCTCACTTTTCCAAATGCAAAGACTCATTTCTAAGGTTATTTATTCTATACCTATTTGCCATTTTTCAAAGATGGTCATCCTTACTAGCCCAAGTTAATCTCTAAATGGTGGAACTTTAGACAATGTCACTTGAAGGATTTCAAGCAATGATAAATTATTTGGGGACAGGCACAACAAACAAGTAGATCAGCAAACACTGGGAGCCTATGTCTAAGGTACAAAAATCATATACTTTTGATTTTGATAATGTCTTTCTTTTTTCACAAATTCCATAGTATATTTTTTGTTTGTTTTCATGTATGCTCTCTCACCAGCAGTGAAAGACTAGAGAAAAATTGCTAAGTAAGCATTCATAAATCAGAGGTATTACTTTTTCTCTTCAAGAATATATTTACCCACTTGATAGTTATTCCAGATTTCTCAAAAATTTTCCACTCATTAGCGATAGTATGTGTGAATTGGGAAACTTTATGTAAGACTTTTATTGTGAAAATCTTTATAAAATCATTTAAAATTGTTGGAACACACACACATAGACACAAAATATTGATGTAGATAAAATTTCATATCAGGGACCTGTCCTAAGACTATAGCTACACACACAAAAAAACTTGTAAAATGTTGCTACATTTTAATATACTTCAAAACCAGTACTTTAAAGATAAGGAAGCAATGAATCAACTATGCTCCTTATTAAAAATTGCTTGTTAACATACTTCATCACTTTGAGACTAATCAAGTTTGTTTTTCCACAACACACTGAATGCACTTCAAGAAAAATACTCTAATTAAAACATGAAATTACTTTTCTTCCTCAAGCATTCTCACATCCATTGTGATATTTGCAGACTTTGCAGCTGACGCACATTTCCGAAGAAAAGCTTAAGCTAGGTTTACAGATGTGTGTTCTGAAAACTGCCAAAGTTTGAGATGAACCCTCACAGCCTAAAAGCACACATAACACTGGATCCTGTCACCAGGTGAGAGTTCAGTGCTTCTTCTTTCAAAAAACATATGGATTGCAGATCTCTTGCAAAATTCCATAAAGGAGATTTTCCAAGACTCAATTCCCACAATAATGGTATAAAAAGAAAACAATGCTTTCTATACTATGTGGAACACCCAAGATATTAATCTGAGAAACTTACTTGTGCTGATATGATCAGATTTGCTGCTCTTTGGGGCTGGCCTCTCACACTGTGTGCCTGACCAGTTGGTGGAACATCTAGAAAGATAAAAACAAACAAAAAAATCAGTGAGTAACAAACCCCACAAGTCTGCTAATGTAGTAACTTTAACCAAATGAAATGAAGGAAGAGCCTGCTATCACAGATTCATGAATTTTAGATAGAGATTTCTGCTAATTTCATGCATATTGTCAGTATGCTGAGGGTAACTTCAATTGGACTTCACTTGTTAAAATACTTTTTAAAATTTAAAGTCATTTTTCTTTATTCTATGTTAAACTTAAAATTGGCATATTTTATAACAAAACTGAAATTTTAATTAAGAATTGAGATTAATTTGAGACGTACTGAAAATTATGCCACTATAAAAATTGAGTTTGCCTGTCAAGCAAATCCTTCTTTACTAAGTTTCTGTGATTTATTTTTTCTGGTTCTAAATTCAGAGTGGAACTAACAACCAAACAGCAAATGGTCATATGTCTCATAGTTCAAACTGCACAATTTTTACTCTTTTAATCAGAGACAGGGAAATATAGTGCTTTCCCATTTAAGATCATGCTTCTATTCCCATGAAACCAAGACAATATGCCCAAGTTTTCATTCAGAGAAGTTGTCTTTCCCATATAGGAACCATGACATTATGATGGGAAGTCTTGCAGAGGATTAAAATAATAGATTTGATTAAAATCCTTCATTTAAACATAAATCACAACCATATAATTAGCTGATTGTATCAAAATAAATGCTGGAATGGTTTTAGCTATGTTTGAACAATGTCTGCTGGCTAACACAAGATGCCTCCATGCATCTGTCAGAGGAAATCCATAGAGAAACAATTTAATTGGCTTCAGTTCTTATTTAAAATGACTGTCAAATACCACCACATCACAAGTAGTTGTACACAGTAAAAGAACCGCTTCCAGAACTATTCCAAGTAGATATCTTTGGGCATGGTGGCCAAACTAAATAACTGCCATGGGTGGGTCTCTTCCAATTCTGTCATAGCCAATTCAAGTAGCTGAAGCTGTTTGGGAACTAGGCTTCTATGATGTCGTGTGAATTATTTGTGGTATTTGTGAAGACAGTATCGGGTGTCCTAACAAAAGGGCAAAATCTCATAAAATCATCATATTGACAAACTCAAGTTACAAAAAGAAAAATTTGTTTCATAAAAGCATACATTAACTTCAGAATAATGGACAGCAATGTTACTATTCAAGAATATAGTTATTTGATTAATAATGATATTATAAAATTATGAGTATGGATCATGATTTCAATGAAAATTAATATCATTATATTATTATTAAGTCATCACTCATGCATTATCCCGATTTTTTATTTAGATCCTTTATAAAAAGCTTACATATATATTTTCTATACATCACATTTATTATATACCATACTACAAGTAAATCATTAAAATAGGTAAATAAATTTTAAGGCCAGGTCTATGATGCTGTCTGTATTACTGAAGTGAGGTAATGAAATGAGCATATTTCAAATAATTATAATAAAGTGAACAACCAATAAAATCATTGATTTAAAAAAATCTGTTTTCTCCCTTAGTTGTGGTTTTGCAGTTGAATGTTCTAGAAAATTGTTCCAGTTCTTCAGTTCCTAATTCTTGACACAGTCCAAAGATAATTCAAAATAAGATGTTTAGGCAAAATTTGCAAACATCATTAGAATGAATCCTAATCATTGCAAAAGTCTTTTTGTTCTTTGTAGCTTTACATTTGTCAAATCTTTCTAATTGACCACTGAGGATATTTTACATGCTCCAGTGAAAAAAATAATACTGATTGCTTGGTAATTTTATTATATAACCGATGTGTACAAAGCTATTTTAAAATTAAAATATCAAAATTTGCTCTTTACATTACCTCCTTTGAAAAAACAACAGTAACAACAGCAACCTAAATCAGGTTCATGTTAAGCAAGAGAAATGATCTGAGATATATTTTGTTGTGTTAATAGAGATAAGAACCTCTGGGGCTCATCATAACACTGAGATGCTTAGAAGTCAGAAAATGGAATTGCTCAGGAATTGGAGGAATAAATGCTAATTGATAAGATGTTCTGATATGAGCATCATGTGTTTTAAGTATTTTAGGAAGTTATTAAAAATATGCCTTTAGAACTCCAGAAGGGCAGAGAGAGATTTTTAAACAAAGAAGATCAGGATACTGTGATTTTTATTCCAAACTCTGAAATTATTTAAGTAGGACAGGTGGTATTTATTAACAGTATTGAGTAATTTTGTTTTATCCATAGCTTGGAACCCAGTACTTATATTAGATAAAATATATCACTTGCTAGTGGTCGTGATGCTCCTCTCTTTTGCATTGTGGAAGCACACTTAACTTCTTAGCTTTCAGGGAATAGTTTGTTTATTACATACTGGAAATAACTCTCAAAGACTGTGCTGGAGAAATAATTTTAACAGTTCTGCATCTTAATCAACTGATGATCACCTTGCAATTTTCCCTATACTCCTTATAAAATAATGCTTTATGGCCAAATATAAAATATGTTCCACTTGTCTACATTTGTTCCAGTTTTAAAAAAAAATAATCTCTTTTGAGATATTAAATCAAATAGAAGTCATTATTCTTGTTGCCTACCTTACAAAACTACAACTTAAGGCATTTGCTGCTCCACAAGTACTTCCTCCAATAGTTGATTTAAGACCAAGTATTTTTACTGTCTTTATAGAAATTCATAAATCTTCATTCTCTGAGTAGACTACAGTGATCAAAGCCATTAATGGCAGATCATTTAAGAATTGAAATGTGTGTGAATCATCAAAATTTCCAGCCAAATTCCCCACTGAATTATTTGCATAATCATGCTGATTATAATAATTTCTGGCATCTGTGTCTTTGTCATTGTTTCTCAAGAAAAATCCATAGTCCATGCCCTAGTCATCTTTAATCTGTACTGTTGCAATCTACTGCTCCCTGCTATTCAACCCTGGACAATTATCTTTGAGTTAGTCCTACATGGTCCTCCCAAGAAATCTTATTTTTTTTCTTACCATCACAAACATCTGTATATCCTTCCTTTTATATTTATTCTACAGTTATTTCCCCCACTGTGCTTTACCCTAGGACAATGAAAATCAGCTTCTTTTTCTTATGTGTTTGATCACTGTACCACTCTGAATTATTTAACTTTTTAAACACTTGTATGAATTTTGGATTCATGAAAGTATTGTTGGATCATGGATAGATAGGTAGATAGAAAGATAGATAGATTCTTATTTATTCAAACAATTGTTTATCCTTCTCTTTTCACATTATCGTACGAAGATATTTGCTTCAAAAGCAGTCTTTTTGATTTCTCCCCTTCTCTCCAAGGCCAGTGACATTGAAAAGAAAGATTGTTTATCATTATATTGTTTTCCTAATCTTATTCTTCCTTTTATGTTCTAGGTTAGACTAATGATTATCAAACTGAAAAATGTGTTAAAGTTGAAATTCTGGAGGCCCATATACCAGAGATTTTCATTAAGCAGCTTGGAGCTGTGGCCAGAAATCTGCATTTTAACAAAGTGAGCCTGATGCAAATACTTCACAAATCACACTTCAAGAGATATTTAAGATAAATTATTATGTTCCCACAGATTTTGTTCTTATACCAAATATTGTTCAATCATTTAAAAAAAATTTAGGATAGGAATAATAGTATGCATGTCCAGCAAGACTGTTCAAAAGGTTAAATGACATTGGTAGAAGTTCTTAACATAGTATCTGAAAGTAACTGAGTGGATTTTTGTTTGGGGTAACTAATTCTCATCTGAATGTTACTATATGAAATGCTTGGATAGTTAACTTATTGTGTTCTTTAATAGTGTGTGCAATTATTGTATAGTTACAATATTCTATATTTCAATTGTAATTTTCTGTAACAGGGGGAGTACCTTTGTGTAAAGGCAATAGTGTAGCATATATTACTAGGAAGCACAGTAAATATTTTTGGACTATCAAAATAAGTTTAGCATATATAAGGGAATAAATATATAATCTTTAAAAAGAAACAGTTTTTACAATACAAGCATAAATATAAGACATATAATTAAACTGTCCAAAACAATGAGAACTCTGAAGTAGCAGAGAGATTTTACAAAAGGAATTGAAATCAGATATAAAATACTGAAAGTATATTAAAATCTTAGGTATTGTCTTTCACTGTAATAATGATCAAGTTACGTGGACTACTCATGTCATTTTGTGGAAATGTCGTCTAGAGTCACTTGCTTTGGGAGGACTTCAAAATAAAATAATGAGATTAATATCTGCTTCCTCTTTTCATCAAATTTAAAGGTCATGGAACCCTTCTGACCAAAGTGGAATTCAAAGGTAAACCTTAAAGCAATTTGAAATTGAATTTCTCCTCTTACATGCTAGGCTGCCGTTATTAACTATGATGATGGAGACATTCAGAATGAAAAATCTTTTAATATACCCTTCTCTTTCTACACACACGGGAAAAAAAATATGGCACAAGGGATTAAAGGAGCCTTAGAAAACTTGTGCAGAGTGCCATGCATGTTTCAGTGCTCCAAAAAGCTCATTCAATAAAAATAAAAATATGACTACATTTTGTGCATCAGATTTATAAAACAGTATTTTCATACAGTGATGAAAATTCAAACATTAAAAGTCAGTTGCAAATTTTTTTTTCTGATTAATTCTGAAAATTTCACTCTTTTGGTGGAAGAACATGACTACATTTGCATGGAATTCTTAACTTTAAAGCTTTACACCCTATGTAGCTCCCAGCACTTTTTTGCCCCCCTCTTCTTGCAGACTGCTGTATTGCAAAATGCAAAAAGTTTTATTGCATTTGGAAAGGATATTTATATATTAATTCACCAGTTTGTTAACTTGGCTTTGAAACATTTTTTCATCTGTTATTGTTTCCCAATTTTCTGAGATAAAATTATTTCATATATACATAAAGATTTATAATTTTTTAACATGCTTCAAAAATTTTCTATCCTACCTTTGATATAATATTTTGCATAAAGTTCAATTAACATTTGCACAATTTGTGCCAGGTCCTAGGATAAGTGTTTTCATATGAAAAATATTCTTATTCAGCTTCTATAATAACCCATGAGTTGGAATTATTCATCTTATGAAATGGAGAAGTGTGTGTTCAAATGATTTTCCTGAAAAATCATAGCTAATAAGAGGTAGAAATAAAATGTGGAGTTATTATGATCCTTCTGATTCAACGCAGTAGTAGGAAAAATGCTTTTCCTTACTCCCTCATGCCCAAGAGAGTACAGTCACTTAAGAAGAAAGTAGAAATATTATCTGAACAAAGGAAAATCAGTGCATTTTCTGAGTAGTAAAATTGTTAAAATTACCACACTGGCTCAGACCTGTGGTCAGTAATGCCTGATATTCTGTCTCTGGCAGTGACAGTGAGGGACATGTTATAGAAGGGTGTTAATATCCTTCTTGATACCAACTTCACATTTTTGTGTGGATTCCAAAATACTGTAGATGTGTTTAAAACACCTTTAAAGATCCAAGATCCATCAATTATAAATTCATCTATATTATTACTCAGTACAATTTTGAACTTCCACAACAATTCACTCTCTATATATTTCATTCATTTGGTAGATACATATATATATATATATATATGTGTGTGTGTATATATATACACACACACATATATATACACACACACACAGTTTTGTACTACAATTTCTATTTATTTAGCACTATTCTCTATCAAAATTTGACTGTTATTTCTAACATAGAAATAGCTAGGTATCACCCTGCTTTGTTTTCTTCAAAAAGCTTAAGTTAGTATCTTAAATTTTTGTTTGTTGTAATAAGTATAAGTGGTTCAACTCTATAATTATATATTATAATGCCTAGTTTTAAAATACTACATTAAATCATTGTGTTACCTAGTATTGATAAAATTAGTAAGACAAAGCTAATCTTACTTTAATATTAAGGACATTTGGTCAGAAAGAGTTTTTGATTTCTGAGAAGGGTTAATGTGATGAAGTAAAATAATAATGAGATGTTCAATAAACTCTGACCAACAATTATTTTAGGAAAAGTAAAAATTAATGAGAGGGCTTCTCTGGTGGTGCAGTGGTTGAGAGTCTGTCTGCCGATGCAGGGGACACGTGTTCGTGCCCCGGTCCGGGAAGATCCCACATGCCGCGGTGCGGCTGGGCCCGTGAGCCATGGCCGCTGGGCCTGCGCGTCCGGAGCCTGTGCTCCGCAATGGGAGAGGCCACAACAGTGAGAGGCCCGCGTACCGCAAAAAAAAAAAAAAAAAAATTAATGAGAAATTTCAGTTGAAGAAGTGACCATGAAAGAAATAAAATTAACAAAGTGCATTATTTAAAGTGATTATTTTAAGAAGGAGAAATATAAAAGATAAAATCTAGTTTGCCAAGAAGTTATCCATAAAAGGAAGTTTGTTAAGATTGGCTGGTTTAAGTTAGAAATGTTTAAACACAAAATTCTATGCAGGCCACCTGAGCAGAAACGGCCACTAAAGTGTGAAATGATGACTCAATAAATATTAAAAAAAGAACAAAATCTCTAGTAATGTAAGACTTTTATTATCTAGATGTTTTCCAGGAAATTTTATTAAAAGCAGATCTGAAAGGCATAAAGTGTTTTTTGCAGAGTGAGTAGATGATTTCTACTTAAATTAATATGTTACATGCATCAACTCAAAAGGAAAAGGAACAATCATAAAATTAGTATTAAGTAATATGGTTGATAAAATTGAAGACATAAATGTAGGGTATTACATTAGAAATGGTGGTTATAATTCTATAGCTGAAAGTGGGAAGAAAAGCAATGTATGCTGTAACACAAGTGGAAAGTTCTGTCTACATGATGCCATGATGAATGACCAATTCCAAAACTGGCTTAAGAACATATCAAGCCATGGGGGCTGGGGTTGGAAATCTCCATGCTTAGTGCCATGCAGACAAAGTGACTAATCTTATACCTGAATATTTTATGTTTTAGCACAAAATAAGAGTAAACAATAAGGAATTTTTCTATGAAAACCTAATGACTACCCTTCCTAGTTCATAGGGTTTCTGTGGCGCAACACGGTAAAATCTGAAACAATTTATAATGGCAATATCTGGCATAGTCAACTGCAGTTATTAAATATCATTCAAGGCATATTAGTCCTATACAAATTTGGGGCAATGGTAGGGATATCAGAAAGTGTTAACAGAAGGTTTTGAGACTGTGAATGTCTTTATAAGTGAGATATATAACTCTAATTCTCTAGAAAATATTTATTTTCAGTTGTAGTGCACATATGCTGAGATACTGATATTAGCCACTTTAATTTATAGTCTGAATCATTGGGAAATAATTCCTATATATAGATAGTCACCTCCTTTCCGATACTTCAGTATAGACTTTGTTCTAGTTACAAGATTTTTACATATCCACCAAAAGGTAACACTAAAGGTTTCTAGAGGCAAACATTTTTAATTGATAAAGGTACACTGTATTAGTATTGATACCATCTTCCCAATTACCACCATTCAGCCTTCCTCAAAATCTAGGACCTGCATTTCACAAGTTTTAAAAAATTTTTAAATTGTTTTAAAACAAAACAAGCAATCAAAAAAAGAGTAAATGAAAAAAATTGAAATGACTTGCTAAAATCAAGTGTCAGTATGAATTAACAAATTTGTCTACGCTGCATAAATGTCAATTAGTCATAAAACACTCACCAGATTTGTTCAACACTTATAGGAACATGTTGCAAACAGAAACATCTGAAGGCTTATGACAAAAGATGGCCATTAACACACACTTCTTTCCTAATCCAAGTATTATATTACTTCCCTGACTCAAGGTGAGAAGGTTTATGCAGGCAGTAGTCTAAAAATTGATTCAGGAAGTTTAGATAAATATCTTCAATAAATCTAAAAGGCTATAGAATATTACAGTAGTATTTTACATTATGGAGAATTGCCATTTGGTGTCAGTTATAAATACCTTTATTTATTTGATCCACATACAATCATAAATATGGTACATTTTACTTTTGCATTTCTCTATTTATATATGCATTTATAAATTGCTAAATATGCCTTTGCCTATGACTATGCTAGACTAATTACTTAAAGGTAGGGGTAATCTATTATTCATTTTTATATTTCTTCATTTCTTGAGCACATGGTCAGTATGTAGGTTTGGTCAATCAATATGTTTGTTGTTTGTTAAAATGAATGAACAAATGCATGAAGGCATGGAGGATGCATGGTTGAACTCATATGAATACACATACATGTGTCATATCCCATTCTATGAAGAACATATAGCTCCATTCATAAGTACATGTTTTCAGCTAGTTACCAGTCATTTCTCACTGAAAAGAATATTGATCCACTATGAAAAACACTTAACATGTAAGAACCACAGTAATAAGCAAATATTTTCTTCCTTTCTTCCTCCCTCCCTCCCTCCCTTTCTTCATTAATCTATTTATTAATTCTTCCTTTTACAAAATTAGATGATCACATTTTAGCAACTTGGACATGTAAAATTTTACTTATTCAATGTTGTAAATTGTGTGACACTTCCGTTCTTGTCCCACGATGCAGCTAACTAAGAAACGTTTATCTTCTTTCCCTGACAAAAATTCTAAAGGCATTTGCCTGACGGGTAAATTGACATGGAAACCAGTTTTATATAAAAATCATACAAACAAATATGTAGTTAAATGTAATTTAATTCAATTTAGTCATTTAAATAATTGTGTAAAATTAAAGTGCTGGTATGTTGTGACACAAATGGAATGTGTAAGTTTTGGAATTAGAACTGTGCTGTAATCTAGTCTCCCCTCCTCACAAAGGATATATCTTCTAGCAATTCACCCACTTTGGTTGTTTAGTTTATAATATAAGGGAGAGCAATACTCCCACTTTTGTCACACATTTCCCACAGATCTAGCCTCTTATGCTTTAACCTTTGTTTTCCCCTTAAATCCCCTTCCCTTCTTATTTTATATTTTATCTTTCTATTGTATGTTTTCCTTTTACTACCTCAAAATTTTTCTTCTTCCTTCTTTACTTTGTTTCTTTTTTCCTCTCTTTCTTCCTTCCATTCTTTTTCTTTTTCCTTTTTGCAAGGCAAGTTGATCATTATAAAAGCTAAAAAAAAATTAGGCTTCCTGAAAGATTAAATGATACAATGTATATAAAATTTACACACCCTCTAAGTTAATTTAACTCAAGTGATAAATAATACTACGAATATTAAATTTAAGGCTTGTATATGGCACACCAATATCAATATAATTATAATTTTTGTTTGTATGCTGAGTGGAAGAAGTATTAGGCTAAAATTTCTGTACTCCTTTAACAAAAATGGCTTTCTCCTGCTACTATTCCAGTGTGAAAAAGAAGAAAATATTTCCTTAACTGACGATAATGTAAGGAATTTTTCAATTATTTTTTTCACTCTTAAACCAGTGTTGCTGGTTAATCTATATTCCTCTGATCCTTTTCTTAAAATTGTATAAAGTTGGTTTGGAATTAAGTAGTAGGTTGGAGGTTTATTGATTTCTTTTTTTTTTTTGACTTGTTCCAGGATAGAACATGAGCAGGAAATAAACCTTCGTTGTTAAAAGCATCTGAAATTTGTGCTTTTTCATAGCAGCAAAACCTGGGGAATGCAGTCTAATAGAGAGAAAAATAATGTAAATTGTTAAAGAGGTAACAAGTAAATGAATAAAAATACTATGTAGTTATATTGTATTTGGTTTCTTTGGTTATTCTGATTTACTTACTGATTATATTAAAGGCCAAGAACATGTCCCAGAATCAAGGGAAAATAAGGTGACTACATCAAAGCTTCATAACAACAGCTGCCCAATGGGTAACTATGCAATAACTGTTCTCTGTTAGGCAGTGCCAGCTGTACTCTCAAAGCACAAACTGGACTTTAAACTTTAATAGAAAAATTCTGTATTCCGTGTTTTTCCCCATGACATGATTAGCTTGGTGAAAGCTAGAACAAGCTACAACTTGTTACCTGGGATCATAAAGGATAGATATTGATGTGACAGATTTTCCTGGCCTTTACTGTTCCAAAAGACATGCACGTTTCACATTTCGTGCTTTGAAAATATGCCACGGGGCAGAAAACAAATAAGGGACATGCAATGACCTGACTCTTGAAAAGTGGACAACACAGGCTGCCAAAGTTGAATTGCTCAAAACCCCTGCTGAAAAGTTGTGATCTGTTTGAAATCACTCCTGACAGCTTCCTTGGGCTCTTCTCAAATGTTCTTTACGGGGCCACAGGGTCGCTGGTCCACAAGGAGGAGCGTCGCTCAGCCTGACAGCAGAGGCCTGAAGAGTAGCATGTGCCCTCTCCTTTCAGCAGAGCCAGTAGTTTGAAATACCTAGGCCTTAATTAGCTGTTGTAATATAGAAGAATAATTCCTACCTTTTAAAAATGTGTGACAGAAACGAAACTCACTATCTTCTTCCCCAAAACCCCAACAGAGGTATCCCTAGTACCTGTACATTTCCTTATGTGTTTCTCACCCTAAGGACGTATAAAACAATGCTAAACTTTTAAGAAAATAATTAGATGGAACAATCACAAAACCAAAGAAAATGACGAAATGACTAATTTTCCGATCATTCGCTTAATGAATGTCCCTTTGGTACTTGTACATTCATTTTGCATCCCGCTGAGTTTTAAAAATCTGCTTTGAAAATGTTTCAAAAGCTAGCTCCTGTGTGTTTTCTGAGGTGTTTGAGGGTGGACCTGCTGCCCTTTTTTTCTCTGTTGTCCCTCATGGGACTTGAGCTTAGTTATGTACTTCCCTTTTCAGTCACTATTACTATCACAATCATCACACTTCTAATCTTTTATTTATGCCATATTTTGCTTATTTTTAATAACGAGCACTTTTTAAGAACCCCACAGCTTATTTTTTGCCTCCAAACTCCCAGAAGCCCAAATTATGCCAAGTACTGATCATTTTATGTATGGTCTATTAGAACAGTTTTAAGGTTCCACTTTTTTTTTTAAGTGTTTACTATGTTGAAAACAATATTCTGTTTTTTTTTTAACAGGTATTACATTTCTTATTCCTCAAAATAATTTTAGGAAGTAGATGCTATCAGTATTTCCATATTAAGATGACAAATGAGGCAAAGAGAAGAAAAACAAAACCAACAAAACAAACTGCAATTCCAAAGTATAAGGTCTTCTATCTTTTGGCTCTTTTTTGTGTCCTGTTTACCAACAAATCACTTTTAAAAAGCCATTTCTTTAATTTAAAAAATTGTCTCCTTTTCCTTTGTAAATTGGGATTCATTTTAAAATCTGTTTTTTCAAACCCAGGGCTTCTCATTCCAGCAGAGCACCATGCCATCAAGACCTTTTTAAAACACACACATGATTGAGATAGTTCATAAGTCAAATGTTATTAGTGTTCCCCTACTGTTTATGGACTTATGGAATAAATTTCAAATTCCTAGCTAAGCATATTATGTTCCTCAGAACGATTTCAGTGTATAACATTATTGTCTAATACTCCCCCAGAAGCACCATTTATCTTACACCACTCACATCCACAGAGCCCCTGCCACATTCCTTCTTGTCTCTTCTCTTTCCTCAAAATAGATCAGAGTCCCTCAAGGGCAGGGGCTACAACTTACTTTCCTCTATTTCATTCTTTTTTCTTTCTTTCTTTTCTTTTTTTTTTTTTAGAGAGAAAATACCAGGGTCAAAACAACAAACAAAAGTCAAAGAGAAGAGAGAACAAAAATTAATACAATTAAGTTTTACTAATAACTTAATATGGGTAAGTTAAAAGCCTATTTAGTTCCTTTTGTAGAGAGATATTTAACCTCAGTTCCAGAACGCTCAGGAAACTTCCTGTGGTAGTTTTAGAAGATATCATAAAGATAAGAAAGAGAACCAAAAATCATAATGAAATGAATCACTTTAAATTTTT
Organism: Leucopleurus acutus; assembly: GCF_964270905.1. Taxonomy (NCBI): domain Eukaryota; kingdom Metazoa; phylum Chordata; class Mammalia; order Artiodactyla; family Delphinidae; genus Leucopleurus; species Leucopleurus acutus. The sequence continues at coordinate 29,601,435 of NC_139149.1, forward strand.
TTTCTGACTCTTGCAGTTTTTGAAAATGTATTAATGAAGTAAGAAGTGGTATTACAATGATGATAGAAAGATGCTTATATCATAGGCTGCCAGATTTCACAATACAATACAGGCACCAGGACAGTATTTTTTAGCAACATTAGTTAAGCACATATTACACAAAGAATGCATGCTAGCTGCTGAGGCAAAATAGATAAATCAGATACAACCTCTTCTTTAAAGGAATTTACAATCTGCCAGAGAGAAACAGACATGTACATTTAGAAGGGCCATGGAGTAAAACAAGCAGCATTCCCAAGCCAGTTTCATAGAAATATGCTCCATGTCAAAAGGCCACACAGAGATGAGAAGCCAATTCTAGCCATAAAATATGGAATATCATAGGGTAATACGAAAAATGTAACCACACACTCATGCAGATGATCAGAGAAAGGAAAACTATGTTTCCAAAAAAAAAAAAGAGAAAAAAAAATAAAGCAGAAAGCAAACAAAACAAAACAAAACAGATGCCCAAATAAATATAACCAAACCAAAAAAACAAAAAAAGGAAAAATCCAGAAAAAAGGGAAAAACAAATAATAGATTGGGGAAAAATGCTCACAGAAAGTTATTTTTAGCTTCTGCTTGAAATGAAGAAGCAAAACAAAAAACTAACAGTGTTAAATTGTTTTTGACCACACAGAGAATTGGTCCTGTTATGGGCAAGAAGCAATAATATATATAGTAAGAAATGTCTTGGAATTTTGCCATACTGCTATTTTCAAAACAGTGTGGGCCTGAATTGGTATGATTTCAAAACCAGTGTAATATCAGAGTTAGATCTTTTTGGTTCTCCCTTTTCAGTTGATAAAATATAATTTTAAACTTGTTTTTTTTCTTTTCTTTTTGAAAAAGAAGGTGAATTATACAGAAAATTGATTTTAAAGGAAATATTCCCCAAATTCTACCAATAATGGTCATTAATCTTTAAGCTTCACAAGTCAAATATTTTTGTCTGTTCACTGATAAAAACTTCAGTGCCTAGGTTGTTTTCTGGTATATAGTAGGTATTCAATAAAAATTTTCTCATGAATTAATATGGGAAGAAAAAAATCACCAGTATTTTTGTTATCTAAATGGACACAAATATGAAGAAACCAAGGGACAGACACTTAGGTTTCTAGCTCATATAGATTGTGGATCTATTGATACTAGACTAGGGGTTGATAATAAGAAATAGGTGGAAAAGATTATTACTTCTCTTGAAGTTAGGCATAAACAAGCTATTTATATAACCTGATATATTGTGGTACATTATTTTAAAGTATCAGGAAAATAGATCATAAAATCACAGAGAAAAATTAATACAAATATTTAATTGTGACCCAGGAATTTTTCAGTTACTCCATAGTTTTAATAATAAAGGCTTTGTTATTTTTAATTCTGCTACTATGGGAATCTTTGTTTTCTCAGTGTCTTGATAGATATTTTAGAGGAATTTTGAGAGAATTGGTATCTGGGGTTGTGACTCTAACCCAATTTTTAAAAAATTACTAAAATTCAAATGGGACTCTGATTAAATACATCATACTTCATAGTTTTATAGTATATTAGTGAACAATTAGTCTAAACCCATCACCTTATGGACAAGGAAAATGTGACACAAACAGACAATGTAACTTGCCCCAAATCATTGCTAGTTTGATTAATAAAATCTATACTTTCACACTGAATATTTCTTCTTCTGACTGTTGATACTAGAAAACTAATGAGATAAGCACACAGATATTTAAAGACAGAAGTTTTTATCCTAGGAAAAAATAATTTAAAAAAAGAACAAAACACAGAAACACACTAACAAAAAAATCCTAATTATAGAATGATAGCTGGTTCATTAAATAAAATAGGAAAAGTTCAGACAATAGAACACTCAGTAACCTTAAGAATAAAAGTGTCTAGTTATGTAGATTGACATGGAATGACGTTCATAATGTATTGCAAAGTAAATAAACATGAAAGAGTATCTATCACATGATTTCATTTTAGTATATAATATTATGCAAATATATATTTGCATAAAGAAACGGAATGAATAGAAACCAAAGTAATAGTAGTTTGAGATCAAAGTGTCAGCAGGTTTGATTTCTTCTGAGGCCTCTCTCCTTGGCTTACGACCATCTTCTTCCTATATATCTTCACATGGTCTTCCCCTGTGTGTGCTGTATCCAAATCTCCCCTCCTTATAAGGACACCAGACACATTGGATTGGGGTCCACCCTAATGACCCCCATTTTAACTTATTCATCTCTTTAAAGATTCTATCTCCAAATACAGTCCCATTCTGAGGTACTGGGAGATAGAGCTTCAACATATGAATTTTGAACACAATTCATCTCAGAATACTGACAAAAAAGCAAAATTCACATACACACATATAGATATATCACTTGTGTGTATAAGTTAATTTTTTTTTTTTTTTTGCGGTACGCAGGCCTCTCACTGTTGTGGCCTCTCCCATTGCGGAGCACAGGCTCCGGACGCGCAGGCCCAGCGGCCATGGCTCACGGGCCCAGCCACTCTGCGGCATGTGGGATCTTACCGGACCAGGGCACGAACCTGTGTCCCCTGCATCGGCAGGCGGACTCTCAACCACTGCGCCACCAGGGAAGCCCTGTATAAGTTAATTTTATGTCAACTTGACTGGCCTAAGGGATGCCCAGATAGCTGGCAAAACATTATTTCTGGGTATGTCTATGAGGGTGTCTCTGGGAAGAAATAAATGTTTGAATTAGACTGAGTAAAGAAGACCACTCTCACCAGTGAGGGTGGGCATCATCCAATCTGCTGAGGGTCTGAATAGAACAAAAAGGCAGAGGAAGGGCACATTTGCTCTCTCTGCTTGAGCTGGGACATCCGTCATCTCTTGCCCTCAAACATTAATGCTCCTGGTTTTTACTTCTTTGAACTTAGACTGTGACGTACACCATCATTTCCCAGGTTCTCAGGTCTTTAGATTTGGACTGAATTACACCACCAGCTTTCCCTGTTCTCCAGCTTGCAGACAGTAGATCCTGGGATTTCTTGACCTCCATAATTGGGTGAGTCAATTCCTATAATAAATGCCTCTCTCTCCCCATTTATATATATAATATATATGATATACGACACATATAATATATATCCTATTGCTTCTTTTTCTCTGGAGAACCCTGAATATTTGATTCTTCTCTTTTAAAAAACTTCAGTTAAGTCCAAGTCAATTAATATTTACTATTCACTTGCCACGTGCTATATACAAAGAGATAATCCTGTGTTGAGACTAGTGGGATAATAAGAGTAAAGTGGAAAAAGGCAGCAGAGACATTTGGGTCCAGTGAGCTATTTCAGCAAAAACATCTAGGTGTGGAATGGTCCCATGGCTATGTGGTGAGCCTGTGTATGCGCCTGTGTCCACAGTGGTAGGAGAAGTAGTGTAGCTACAAGCATTTCTTTACTACTGGAGGGTGAAATGTGCTGTGGGTATTGCTGGGAGATAATGTTGTGGAGGTTGGTCTATGTTTTAAAAAACAACTTGGGCTTCCCTGGTGGCGCAGTGGTTGAGAGTCCGCCTGCCGATGCAGGGGACACGGGTTCGTGCCCCGGTCTGGAAAGATCCCACATGCGGCGTAGCGGCTAGGCCCGTGGGCCATGGCCGCTGAGCCTGCGCGTCCGGAGCCTGTGCTCCGCAACGGGAGAGGCCCCAACAGTGAGAGGCCCGCGTACCACAAAAAACAAAAAACAAAAACAAAAAAACTTAAATTCAATATAAATGAAAGTCTTACGCTAGGGAGAAATTTTAGAAGTAGGAAGACATAGTTAACTTGTTACTGAGTTCACAGGCTTATTCATTTCTATATCTCACAACAAAAATTGTTTAACAATACAAACATTGTCAAAATAACACATTAATTTTTTAAAGTTTGGCTTTAACATTGTTCAATATACCTTCTTTGATAAATGTCAAAACTCTCTCCAAATAAACTTAAAAAAGCCTTTAGATTTTCATTTATTCTAGGCTTTTCTTTGGAGTTTTCTTTTCCTCCGCACATAGTAATAAGTGAAAAGGGCCATCAAGAGACAAAAGTGAAGGCTTTCAAAGAACAAATCTATTCCTTAAATTGAAAGATAAGGTAATAAAATTTCTATGTGGAAAAAACCTGTCAACCTCATAGATCTGAATACTTTGTAGACTTTCCAAATGTGTGTAAGTTCTGCACAATTCAATAGTTTTTTACTCTATGAAAAAAAGAAAAACGTAGTACCAACAAAGTTAAAGCAAGTACTATATCTTACTTCTTAAAGCAATTTTTGTTTCCTGTAAAGGCGCTTAGATGAAATAGTGCATACTAGCTTTTCATCAAAGATACATGACCACTACCAATTGAAATCTGAAGCTAAAATCTGTGTTTCCAAAAATTTCCACTTACAAGGAGAATCAACCACTAGAAAGAGATCCTGAGGGCTTAATATTCTCTTAGCTGGACAATTTTTGTATTCTACATGATCATAGGCACTTCATACTAAATTTATTTTTATTTATTTACATTTTAGTACCAAATGAATTATAAGTATCCTATGTAAAACTAGGAAATTTTCCATATTCTAGAAATTTTAACTCTAAGAAACATGAGTATAATATCTATGTCTGAACCATCATAGTTACTTCATAGTTACTTAACAATGGGCCCTTAATAAATAGTGAAAGACTGATCCTCTTGAAACGTATGTCTTTCTTATTGTAAAAATATTTTCCCTTAGATCCCACTTCCCCCTGAAGTTACAATTGTTCTTCCTTCATTTAATCCACAGCCAAACAGTCAGAAAGGAATCTACAGTCTTCTCTACTTTCTTACCTTTCACTTTTCCAACTATAATCTGGTTGCTGTCATGTAGCACTTTCAAAACATCTCTCATAATGGCCATCTAATTACAAAATTCAATAAACCACTTAGAATTCTTATCCTCTTTGAACTATCTGGAGTTGATATTCTTGGACACGCTCTATTCCTTTGACTTGGAGGAACCTACACTTTGACAAGTCCCCTCCAAATTCTATTTCTTCTCATTTTTTGGTTGATTCTTCCATAATACAGTATTAAACATTGGTGTCTCCTAGAATTCCATCCTTAATTCTCCAATCTTCTTTCTATAAACCCACTCTTGAGTCATTCATAAAATGTACCTCACAAACTGGTCCCAACATATATCTTTAATCTCCCCCCACCCACCCCCCATTATATCACAGAGCCTGTGTTCTATTCTCAACAACATCCATCTTCTACTTTCAGACCTATTCTCTCACTGTGCTATTGCTCTTTCAAGAAAGGTTTTCAGACATTTCCTCCTGTAAAATAACTAAAATTTTTTCAAAATACTGTTAAAATATCACTTCATCTGTAAAACCTTTCTCTCTCCCACTAGTAATCATTAACTGATCTCTATTCAGTTGTTTTCCCACAACACTTTGGTCATATTTCCGTGTAGCAATTATCAAATGGTATTTTAACTTTTTAAAATCCATTCATCTACCCAAAATGAATCTTAAACTCTTTAAAAGTAAAAACCTTATTGGAGTTAGTCAGCACAAAGAAAGCAGTATGGAATAAGAGTTATAACCAGGGCAAGGACTTTAGAATCAAACAGGTATTTGCTAAATCAGTTTTAGCTGTTATTAATTCTCCTTCTGAATATACATAGGGCCTCACTCATCATAGGTTATCAATACATATTTGATGAATGAATTAATGAGTGAATAACAGAATATCATTATCTCTTCTACGATTCTTTCATGGCTTAAATGATTTGAGGAATTCAGTAAGCATTATTCCTACCATCAGAATAAATTTTAGGGTGTAGAAAACCAAAGCACAGACAAAATTTCCATTAAGCCCAAAGCAGATAGAAATAAAGATACACAAAAGTAAAAGGTGTTTGCTCTGAACCTTTCTGATTAACACATTTTTCCTGGCTGATTTTTTTTTTTTTTTTTTTGTGGTACGCGGGCCTCTCACTGCTGTGGCCACTCCTGTCGCGGAGCACAGGCTCCGGACGCACAGGCCCAGCGGCCACGGCTCACGGGCCCAGCCGCTCCGCGGCACATGGGATCCTCCCGGACCGGGGCACGAACCCGTGTTCCCTGCATCGGCAGGTGGACTCTCAACCACTGCACCACCAGGGAAGCCCTTCCTGGCTGATTTTAATCAGAGGCTGATTATACCTTACAAGGTCAGGTGCCTCTGATGATACATGGTAAGAGTGAAAAGTGGAACAGAACATTACTGTGGACTGTTATGCCCACAAGAAATATTCATTCTGGTGACACAAGGGCATACTCTAGACAGGTCGTGTTCCTGAGACCTATTTATGGAGGGGGGTGGTGCTGAAATGTCATGTATACTTTGCCTGGGAATTGTGAGTAAGGGACAAGAAATACAAAGACTGGGCCCCAGAGCAGGCATTACCAGGGTCCTAAAAATGAGATAACATAAGTACCTAGATCAAAGTTTGGCCAAGGATCACCCTGACCTTACTAACACTGAACTAACCGTGAATCCATCATTTTTCACCTGAAGTGCTGCCAGACCTTTTGGTGTGGGATCCCTGCAGCTGATCTCCAGGCCTTTCTTCCACATGCCATTCAGTGTCACCTTCGAAAGCAAACTCCTTCAGCTCTACCTCAAATCACTTTGGCTATACATTCTTTTCAGGATCCTATGGAATCCCCTAACTTGCATAAATCGGGTTCCAATTTATCTTCCCAGTTTTAACTCCTCACCCCCCTCCCCAACTCTCCAGTCACCCTTCATTCTAGCTGTGTTAAACCACTCACAGTTCCCCAGAGAGGTCACTAAGTCTCACATCCATGTCTCTGCTTATGTTATTCTTTCTTTTCAGAATGTTCTTCCCGACCTCACTGAACTATCTGAACTACATGGACAACACGAGGTTGCCTTTTCTGTAAAGTCTTCCATGTATTCCTATCTCCCATTCTAAACAAATCACCTGCCCTGTTAAAACTCCACTGCCCTCTCTTTTTTCCTGTGTTCACACCTGCGTTAATACAGGTTAATTAGTTGCTTATGAATTTCTAAACCCACTAATTCGTGAGCTCCTTGATATTTGGGTTAAATTTCATTCATCTTCACTTGTCTAGGACTTAGCACTCTTTCAGGGTCTTATAAATACTTGCTGAATGACTGGAGGAATTTAGGTTGGAGGCAAGGCAGAGGTAAGACTAAAGAAGGGTCCCCTCTCTGTCTTCAGCTGCATAAGGCACTAAACCTGAGTATGAACTAAGAAGTGTATCAATTTCTTAACAGGTCAGTTTATATACCCTTTACAGACTGATATTTAAAGGAGTATTTCTGGATTATTTTATGTAGGAACATTGGTTTAACATATTCAAATATCTTTTAGAAAAAAAGAAAGAATATCAGTTTCTCCTCTGTGATTATTTTAATCATTTCCCATATTTTCACAATTATTGTGAAAAGAATAACATTCTCTTGAATAACAAAATAGATCATTATGAACAAATTGTAGAGTTTTGGAAATGAAATATCTGAATTTTAATATAATTGTGCGTTAAAACCATTACTAAATACTCTGAGACACCACCATGAGCTATTATTGGGTGCCAATCAGGGTTTCTGTTTATGACATGGAGTATTAAGGAGGATGTCAGATATGATCCATCGCTAAAGCTCAAATGCAACATGCAAAAATAACTTCCATTGTTATGAAGGTTGATAGCTACCCCAAAGATGGTCCCTGAGATTTCACAGAGGAAAAGAATATATTTGTTATGAACAAATTGAATCAAGAAAGAATGTTTTGAAATGAAGTTTCTGGAATATTTTAGCATATACCTATTTCTTCTGTAAAGAAGTCTTACTGATTAAGGTAAGACAGTTCCACTGAAATCTTGGGAGCCAAAATAATGTGTTTTATCAGTACTTGAAATGAAAAGTCAGTTACTAAATAAAAGACACTATTCCAATTATAGTATCCAGTATAGTAATAAAGTCTAAAAACACCTGCTTCTGTCCTCTAATTAAAAGCCACTGTTCTAGCAAATGTACTTTTATGAGACAGTTCCATGAGCTTTTTCATTCCCTCCATTATATTTCTAGACAATCTAGCTAACTGTGGTGCATACACTTGTCAGCGAGCAAAGCAAAGGTTAAGTGTGTATGACACAGATGAGCCCCGAGATTAAGTATACGCTGTGAAAAGCATGTGGATGTTCATGATTTAAACCAATGAACTCTGGCCTGAAATGATGTCACACAAAGCTTAGCGGTAAGTGGAAGGTTAAACCTACTTGCATCTCGGCTCATTAAACGCAGTTAAAGTGCAAATCCCCTCATTCTGACAGTAGTGATCACAAGGGTTCTCTTTCTGGTCACAGCGCTGACTTTTAAACCCAACAGAGCATCTGCAGAATTTCAGTAAAATACAGCTAAATAAAGCATCTGACTTTTCTTTTTCAAATGTTTCAAATTCATTTCATACAGAAATAGTAACATATGAACAAAATTTTTCTCAGGTATGCTCACTTATTTCTTATATACACACTCATCATAGGCTATTCTGACAAGGTGGGGAACAGAATGCAGATGTGGATCAGATGTGGGCATCATTCTTCTGGTCAAGCAGTGATAAAAGAAAACTCAAAATAGAGATCACATAGGCTGAATGGTCTTATTTCAAGCTTTCCATTATGGCCAATCAGGTATTTGAAAAGGGAATATATTAAATTCCAGATTTTCTCAGCAGCAGAGAATCTACAATACTTTCCAAACATTTAGAAACCCAGATTCAAGGTAATGTATTTCAAAAGAGACAAGGGCTTAATAGGTTTACATAATACAACACTCAAACCCTGATACAAAAATCAAAGATTTTGAAAAGATACCTTACATACTTTGAAAATAATGGCCCTAAGTACCAAAGTATTTATAAATATGATTATGTCTGGGTTTCACGTATCTATTGTAAATAAGGTCAATTAAATTAGAACAATTTTTACTGGCATTTCCAAGTTCAAAGGTCTCGGAATGTTTGAAATGGGTATGATGCTAAGAAGTGAATGAGCTTTTCCATATGAAATCACCAGCAAATTGATGAGGGAGGAGATTCTGTAGTACATGAGCCAATGAGGAACAATACTTGATCAGAGATGTCCACGAAACATTCATTTAAAATATGTTATGCCAAGAAAGGAGAAAAATAGAGCAGGGATTCCATGTACATCTAAAGTTGTTATCATAAAATGCCCACAACATTATAAAATACTCACAGACACACAGGTACATTTGTCTCTGGGTCCAGCTGGCACGTGCCACCATTGTAACAGTAGCCGTCACATAGCTGGCAGCTAGAGGCAATCTTTCCATTAGTGCAGCTGCAGCGACAAAGAAAAAAAAAATCTCATTGTTTCTGGCGTGATTATTGTTGAGAGCTGACACCAATTCTCTAAAGATGAGAATATTCATCATAGAAGACTAATGCAGTGGCTGGTTAAAAGTAGGTTTTCAGAAAGAGAGACTTGCTGGAGGCAAAGATGTTTTTTAATAGAATGATGACAAATAAAATTTTTCTTTTGGTAATTTTCAAATTTTCAATCCATTCGTTTAATATAAAAATTTAATATAGCTAGATATAGGTATGAAAAAATATACTCTAGTGTTTATCACTTACACTTCAGGGAGACATTAACATCAGTATTTTATTCCCTTTTCATATTACCAGAGTTTGGTGGCATCTTTATTATTTATAAACCACATTATCAAATACTCTGGAAGCAAATGCTCAGCTATTCCTTCTAAACTGGAAAGTCTGGTCCAAAGAACTGTTATGAGTTTTAGACTCCACATTTTGTACGAAAGCACAGAACTATTCTGTAGTCACTTTTACCCCACTGTTTCTCCCTGAATATGTACTATAATTAGTGTCAAACTCTTTTTATTCTAAAGGAAAAAACATAACAGTTCATTGCAAAAATAAACGGTAATATTATAGGAACAATATGCAATATGGCAACAAAGTAATGAGGTAGGCTTTCTTGGAAAATTTTTGGAAATGCTTCTAATTTATAGTACATTACCTGTCTGGGATAAGAATAAGCACTGTGGCTATTGCTACATGGGAAAAACAAGCATAATGATAAGAGGAAAATTACAGAAATTTCTTACTTGCCATGTTATATTTTTAAATAAATAAATAAATACTATTAGATCAGACATTGAAAATTGTTGGTGGAACAGAGAAAAGTACATTGACATTCCAAATTATTGAGGGAAACTCTTCTATGAGAAGTATGGTAATAGAATCATACAAGCCTTGGCCCAGATCAGAATTACAACAGATCATGTCAATATTCCGATTATGAGATCATGTTAGTACTAAGTGCTATGAAGTAATCAATGGTATCACAATAAATCTGGACATAACCTTGATAAAGAAATCAGGCTGCAATGTCATTGATTGATCACTTTGATCCTCTTCATGGTGGGTACCTATTGCAGTACATCCATCAAAGAGTAATTCCCAATGATTGGTTAGATATTTGAAATAATTGGTTAGCAATCCCATAGTTTATTTATTCTGTGCATATTTATTTGGCCTCTTGTGGGTGGTAGGGCTGCTGGAAATGCACTGAACTGCTTACACTTTCCCAGAAGTTTAATTTAAAGATTTTTTTTAAGAACCTGGATTTAAAAATCACATTTCTTTTCAAGATAAACAGAAGCAGTGAGTCAATTATGTACCAGATATGAAATGGAGACACGTGAAAGTGGAACTAAACATGGGGAAGATGGTAGTGGTTTAAAGTTTCCAAGATTTAACAAAGAATATCACATTCTTTATAATCTATAGAGCCATACGAATATGGATGCAAAGTGAGTCAAGTACATATTTAATGGTAGTGGTGTCTGATACGTTAAATGGATCTGGGAGACTTTTCCTTGCTTTCCTCACCCAGCCTCCTTGAAAATCGAAGAGCAGAAAGTTATAGTTTCATGTTCAATCAAAGGGACAACATCAAAGAAAAAAATTAGCTCATCATACATTAAAGAATTTTCCACAAAAAGATAACTATACACCAAATATCATCTTTTAAAAGAGAAGAATATTCCAATTATCGATTGCTTTTAAACTTCTGCTTCCAAGAGTTATAAGAGATGTTGCCCTGTTCTCCTTCTAAAGGTTTTATCTGAATCCTAAACTTTAGACAGAACTTTGTAGATATTTCAAATGTGAAATACAAGTTATCCAAATCATTGTAATACATGAGTACAACTTATATTTTAATGTAGGTTTTCATCATAATTTCATTTCTTAGAAATGTTGCATGTGTGTGCATGCAGACACACTTTGAAATTAGCAGTTGTCCAGTAAAGAGAAAGAATTCTCATAACAATTTGACATCACAGTGGTATTATTTAGGCTATTCAAAATTATGATAAAGACTTTCTTCAACAATATTTACTGAGGAAGAGAGAAAATTATACAATTAGCTCTGTTTCAAAGATAATACTCAGTATAATTGACAGAGCATCTATTCTTTACTGTAGTTGACAGCTCATAGGCTGTGCATTAGAAATACATGACTCTTTGGAATCGCAAGTATACATGCAGCTTGAATTTTCCCATTTCAGTAAAAAAATATTTAACTCAGTTGTGATTTTGTTTTAGTATCAGTTCTTTACCCATGAAATAGAAGTCCCAATATCACTGCAAGCTTTAGTTAATGCTAAGATGAAAAGTATCATAGAAATGAAAACAAACTTATCTAAAAGTTTCAAAATACCCAAAGAGTCCTGTTTGTACTATCATGTTCATATGTTATTATAGCCTATCTGATAAATCAAATATTATACGCTTATCTTTAAACTTCCATTATCAACTCACTGCTAGCAACTATTATTTATCCATTCTTACATATAGTTTTCCAGAAAGATCTTTTAAGAGTCAAGAACTTGGACCTTCAAAAGCCTACTCAGGCTATGAGGTTCTAGTGTTTCTATGTTGGTGAAGCCAGTATTCTATGTAAAGGAGCAGGAACCGAGGGTCCTAAGAGTTCAGCCCTTCATTCCTCACGTGGAACTGCCCTGTGTGATGGAAACAGGGTGTGTGTCTCTGCATGAGCTTCTCCAAGATAAACTGGGTTGCAAACTATGGCTCATAGCCTTTCTTATACGATGGTCCATGATTCCCTGTGTGACTGGGATGGGGCTGTGAAGAAGATTCTACAGTGCATTCCTGACATGGTACACTGGACATAAAGAAAGATGTATGCTCAGTAATTAAAATCAAGTTCTGTCATGCTAAAGTTTCATCACAAAAAAACCGATGAGCTTAATGAGCAAACATGATTTTGGTAGTTTATATGAAAATGCATTTTGCTTTTATGTACTTATCAAAGGCATATATTATAACTAGTCATATTTTAAATTACTTTAGTTAAAAAATAATATACTTTCAAAGGACACAATTTGAGGGTTTGAGTAAATGTCATTTATAGCTATAACACAAATCATACATGGAGTAATTCTAAAATGAGAGTAAATAAAAAAGAAAAAAATGTTGATGGTGTCTGTAATAAAATTTTATGGGGCCTTGTTTGGCAGAGCAACATAACTCAGGGCTGGCACCCTTGCAGAGCTGTCTTGGTGGAAGCTGTGACGTGAACCCTTTAAGGCGTGCTTTCCTATCACATATGCTCGTTTATTATACTCCTAGGGTAAGTGATAGAGTCCAGTCCTTTATAAGCCCTTTTTTTGAAAAGCCTGTTAAAAGAAGTTCAGAGTGAGAATTGATCTCTAACCCCAGTGGCATAAATTTGTTTCATGCTAGAAACATTACTAGCATGTTGGCATTACTCTTTACCTGCAAAGTTCTGTTTCCCATTCACTTGATCTCAAAGCCAAAGAGCAAAAGGCAATGTAATCAAAATCTAACTTGGACATTTTTGTTGTAGTTGCTTCCTAGGAAACATTATTGCTTCTACTTATTTTGTACAATAATTTTCAAAGTCAGATAAAAAGATTAAATTTTATTTCCATTAGATAGGTCTTTTGCTTCTTCCCCAAAGGATCATTTTGTAAAATCAGAAAGGCAAACACTCATTGTTGATAATAATGATGAAACAAGTAAAAGCCTGAGCTATTCTAATTTAGAAGTATTACACATAGCTTTCTGAAGGTATGTTGCATTTCACTTTTACTTGCTTACTATTAGGAATATTCTATATAGGCAATGACCTGACCATGTCATTACATGATAAATGTTCATATTACCCAGATGTACATAATAGGTTTTTAGTAAGTTTTGGTTTAATCAAAATGAATTGAACTCTATCTCTAGCCAAAAAAGAAAAAGAGAGAGAGAGAGAGAGAATGGAATGGTTGCCATACTGAATTTTAGAATAAAAATAATTTATATTGTTTTCACTGTTTATTTCCGGATTGCTATGTCCTTTTGGGTTCAAATGTTTTTATAAAGTAAGCTAGCTGTCTACTTACTTGCAAGATATATCTTCACTGTCTTTATTTATAATGCAATGTCCCCCATGGCACCTTATACATTTGTCAACCTCGCATTTTGGTCCTTCGTAGCGTGTTGGACAGACACATTCCACACTTCCGTCATCCCCAATGGTACAGGATTCAGAATTCACACAGTAGTGATGACATACATCTAGAAAGAATGCACAACATAGAAATGAAATTTCTTGAAATATTTCAAGATATATTTCTTGAGTCACAATAAATGTTACCTTTCACTTAATATTTTAAAATCGTCAGAGAATAGGTAGATTAATTTACAAAAAGCAGCGTGTAACTGGATGTAACCAGAATTCTTTAATAATGCCATTGGTTCCTCTTTTTGCCCGAGTTAGGCATCATTTCATCTTTCTAAGAGGAGATGGGTTATACTGATATAATACTAAGTGACAAACTCTTTTGGTTCTGAGTTTTAAAGTTTAAGTTCACAAGTTTCCTCAGTTTTCCTTCTAATGAGCAATATTAATGTTATTCTGAAATGAACAGAAATGCTCAAGATTTCTTTAGATGTCATTTATCTTTGTCCCTCTTCGCAACTCTTTTCATCCAGAGAACAGGGTAGTGAGTGGTGAGTAGGGGAATCCTACCTCTTCACTAGCTTTTGGTGTGGTGGAAAGAAGCCTCCCTCTATGAGCCAGAACAGGCCCAGTATTTCCAAACACCTGGGCAGGTAAGCAGACAGGAGGTGTGTCTCTCATGGAACCCTAATAGAAAGGTAGACTGGAAGACTAACTGATCCATCATAGGTAAAAAGTGATAACAGAAGTCTAGACTATTGCCCCCTCCTAGGTGAGAACCTAACCTCCCCAACAGTCAGAGGGAAAACCTCCCTGTAGCTGAGCCCTTTACTTTGGAAGATGTTTCCTACTGAGCGCTACAGACAATTTTCTCAACCACCAAGGAAGTATTACTCGAATATTTCTATACCTCTTGAACGTCAGTAATAAAACAAAGACCATTTAATAAGAACCACATTGACTTTGCAATTAGATATTCTGCCTGTCTTTTGAAAAACAAGTTTATATGTCTGTTGACATATCAATGTATTCAAATTTACCATATTCAAAATATTGAAATTTATAGTACAAATAACCGCAAGCAGAAGAACTGTTCAAATTGATCCCAGTCTTTGTGTTTGGAGCTGCAATTTCATTTTAGCTATCTAACCATGAAGCAATGTTAAATGAGATTAGCTGAGATAAAAATCACAACTTATAAACTTTAACCTGTGATAAGACAGTTATGGTAGGGAGAAAAATTAAAACATAATTTATAATTTTCATGTTTGTGTATCTATCTAGCTGTTTATTAAATCAGACAGAAATTAAATTTACTGACAGGCTTGCTTCATATTTATGGAAATTTATTTCAAGCATTCTTCTGCTTGCTGTTGCTTTACGCCAAGTGCCCTCGTTGCAATTCCATGCTGAAGCTTATTACTAAGGGTCTTGGCTGTATGTAAGGAAAGTAGCACTTTCGAAAGGTGAGAGACGTGGAGATCTAAAAGTTAAGTCAGTGTTAGTATCTGTCCATTATGATGTCTATCTGTAGTTGTTCTAGGCTTGGCAGGTAGAGTTTACACAGCACAGCTTCTGTTTTTATTTATGAAGAATGCATTAGCAGCAGCCTACATAATCATCTAGTACCATCTCCTATGCAGAAATCTCTAAAGAAAAATTTTCCTTCGTCAGGTTGCTACACACCACTTATTGACAGAGAGCTCTTTTAAGATTGTCTCTAATTGCTTTAAATTTCATTCTTTGGTCCTGGTTCATTTTTCTGATGGGACATAGAAGTCAGCTGATGTATCTGTCCAAGATCTTCATATTATGAGGTTTTTCCACAGTGGATAATTCATCAGAATCATGTAGGTAACTTATTTGCAAATAAAAATTCCAGTGTCTTTCCCTTTCATCCACCACCACCCCTGGATTCCAATTTATAGATCATAAACGAGGCCCAGGTGATTCCCGTGGGACTGGTTGAGTAAATAGAATTTGGGAATGAGGGAATGTAAGAAATCGGAAAACAATTTACTGATTAGCAAAGGGACTACATTGTCTCATAATTGTAAATAGATTTGATTTGACTAAAATAGCTTATTTCTTGACTAATTTGTGAGCCCTAATTAAAATGTAATTTTTAACCTAAAATTTTGAACCACTCTTTTTATAATCACATCACTGAGAAGACCTAAGAAACTCGAAAAAACTGGGTTAACATTCTGAGGGGTGATGATTGCCCTACACCATACTGTAGCAAGGAACAGTTTGCACTTATCTAGGGTGCTAAAGGTCAAAGTTAAAAACCTACCTACAATTTACTAATTATAACTAGTTTTGGTGCATAAATTAAATCTGTTTTAGACTAAGATTATAAAGATGTGAGAATATATACAACTCATTAGTAATCAAGGAAATACAAATTAATAGCTCAAAGAAATACCATTGCACACATACCAAATTGACAACAAATAGCAGAAACTCTCGTACACTAGTAGTGGGAATATAAACTGGTTCAACCAATTTGGGAAACAATTGACAGTATATACTAAATTTGAACATACCCACACTTTATGACCTAGATTTTTACTCTTAATATACTGTATATCCCAGAAAAAAGCATGTACATGTGCACACAAACATGTACATAATATGCACAGCAATATATTTTGAAATAGCCGAAAACAGAAAATAATCTAAATGTCCATTGTAAGAAGAATGGATAAACTGTAGTTCATATATATATGTATATTTATATGTAAAGAGTTAAATGAAAAATGAAGACATTACAGTTATACACAATGACATGGATGAATCTCACAAAAATAATATTGAGAGGAAAATGCTAGACAGAAAAATATATATACTACTTTTTTATTTATATAACTTCAAAAGGAAGAACTAATTTATGGTTTTAAGAGTCAAAAATGAGTTATTTTTGAGGGGCTTCCCTGGTGGCGCAGTGGTTGGGAGGTTGCCTGCCGATGCAGGGGACACAGGTTCGTGCCCCGGTCGGGGAAGGTCCCACATGCTGCAGAGCGGCTGGGCCCGTGAGCCATGGCCACTGAGCCTGTGCATCCGGAGCCTGTGCTTTGCAACGGGAGAGGCCACAACAGTGAGAGGCCCATGTACCGCAAAAAAAAAAAAAGAGTTATTTTTGAGGAGGAGGAAAGGGATAGTGATGAAGAACACCAGGGGGCATCTGAGGTAATGATAATGTTTATTCTTGACCTGAATGTTGGTTTACACTGGTATGTACAGCTGGGGATAAATTATTGAACTGTATACCTGTGATTTTAAACATTTCTATGTATATTATTTTTCCATAGAAAGATTTTTTAATCTAATGGCATATAAGCTACAATGAGAATATTTTATAAATTCTGCTTAATTTGCTAAACAGGCTAATAGCTTTTCTCTTTACACATGATATTTTTTAAAGGAATTCATGGTCCACTTTTTATGCTTAAAAGGAAATTCTCTGGAGAAATGTCTATTTAGGTCTTCTGTCCACTTATGGATGGGGTTGTTTGCTTTGATACTGAGCTGCATGAGCTGCTTGTAAATTTTGGAGATTAATCCTTTGTCAGTTGCTTCATTTGCAAATATTTTCTCCAATTCTGAGGGTTGTCTTTTCATCTTGTTTATGGTTTCCTTTGCTGTGTGAAAGCTTTTAAGTTTCATTAGGTCCCATTTGTTTATTTTTGTTTTAATTTCCATTTCTCTGGGAGATGTGTCAAAAGGATCTTGATGTGATGTATGTCAAAGACTGTTCTGCCTATGTTTTCCTCTAAGAGTTTTATAGTGTCTGGCCTTACATTTAGGTTCTTAATCCATTTTGAGCTTATTTTTGTGTATGGGGTTAGGGAGTGTTCTAATTTCATTCTTTTACATGTACCTGTCCAGTTTTCCCAGCACCACTTATTGAAGAGGCTGTCTTTTCCCCATTGTATATTCTTGCCTCCTTTATCAAAAATAAGGTGACCATATGTGCATGGGTTTATCTCTGGGCTTTCTATCCTGTTCCATTAATTTTTCTTTCTGTTTTTTGTGCCAGTACCATACTGTCTTGATTACTGTAGCTTTGTAGTATAGTCTGAAGTCTGGGAGCCTGATTCCTCCAGCTCCATTTTTCTTTCTCAAGATTGCTTTGGCTATTCGGGGTCTTTGTGTTTCCATACAAATTGTGAAATTTTTTGTTCTAGTTCTGTGAAAAATGCCATTGGTAGTTTGATAGGGATTGAACTGAATCTGTAGATTGCTTTGGGTAGTATAGTCATTTTCACCATGTTGATTCTTCCAATCCAAGAACATGGTATATCTCTCCATCTGTTTGTATCATCTTTAATTTCTTTCATCAGTGTCTTACAGTTTTCTGCATACAGGTCTTTTGTCTCCTTAGGTAGGTTTATTCCTAGGTATTTTATTCTTTTTGTTGCACTGGTAAATGGGAGTGTTTCCTAAATTTCTCTTTCAGATTTTTCATCATTAGTGTATAAGAATGCAAGAGATTTCTGTGCATTGATTTTGTATCCTGCTACTTTACCAAATTCATTGATTAGCTGTAGTAGTTTTCTGGTAGCATCTTTAGGTTTCTCTATGTATAGTATCATGTCATCTTCAAATACAGATTGCCAACAAACATATGAAAGGATGCTCAATATCACTGATCATTAGAGAAATGCAAATCAAAACTACAATGAGATATCACCTCACACTAGTCAGAATGGCCATCATCAAAAAAAATCTACAAATAATAAATGCTGGAGAGGGTGTGAAGAAAAGAGAACCCTCTTGCATTGTTGGTGGGAATGTAAATTGATACAGCCACTATGGAGAACAGTATGGAAGTTCCTTAAAAAAATGAAAATAGAACTACCATATGACCCAGCAATCCCATTCCTGGGCATATACCCTGAGAAAACCATAATTCAAAAAGAGTCATGTACAACAATGTTCATTACAGCTCTATTTACAATAGCCAGGACATGGAAGCAACTAAGTGTCCACTGACAGATGAATGGATAAAGAAGATGTGGCACATATATACAATGGAATATTACTCAGCCATAAAAAGAAACGAAATTGAGTTATTTGTAGTGAACCTAGAGTCTGTCATACAGAGTGAAGTAAGTCAGAAGGAGAAAAACAAATACTGTATGCTAATACATATATATGGAATCTAAAAAAAAAAAAAAGGTTCTGCAGAACCTAGGGGCAGGACAGGAATAAAGATGCAGACGTAGAGATTGAATTTGACACAAGAAGGGGGAAGAGTAAGCTGGGACAAAGTGAGAGAGAGGCATGGACATATATATACACTACCAAACGTAAAATAGATAGCTAGTGGGAAGCAGCCGCAAAGCACAGGGAGATCAGCTCGGTGCTTTGTGACCACCTAGAGGGATGGGATAGGGAGGGTCGGAGGGAGACACAAGCGGGAGGAGATATAGGGATATATGTATATGTATAGCTGATTCACTCTGTTATAAAGCAGAAACTAACACACCATTGTAAAGCAATTATGCTTCAATAAAGATGTTTTAAAAAAAAGGAAATCCTCCACCCTTTAATGCTTTTAATATTTTTTGAAGCATGCCAAATGCACATTATTCAATTGCAATTGACTGGTCTCATGGCCTAAAAATGGAACCTAAAGAATGTAAAGAAATGTTTGCTAATATAAAATTGTGAAGTAAATAGATGTTAGAATATACAGTTTAATAAATAATTCTAAATTGCATGCTGTTAAGCCATGCCATGTTTTCCCTCTAAACTAGCCTGAAATAATTTTAGGCTCAGAACCCTTTCTCTACAGATATTCAAATGGAAGACATTTCATTTTTCCCAGTTTACATGTTTAGCACTTTATGCTAAATTGAAGCTTAGGGACAGAGAGCTGCTCACTATATTCCAGCCCTGTCAGAGTGGCTTCCCAATGCGTACCTATGAAAAATTTCTGACTATCTCCCACTGTTAGGCTTAAGATGTGGAACATGTAGAGGATGCTGAATTATATGTCTGGCTGGATTGTTTTCTGCATCACTGTTAGGATCCTTGGGCCCAACACTTTTAATATATATTCCCTCCCTCCCTCCCTCCCTCTCTCTCTCTTTCCTTCTTTTTTTCTCCTCTTAAAGCCTTCCCTATTTATTCAATTCCAACTCCAAGATTTCTGAACACAGGAGAAGGTAGATCTTACTTGATAGGGGACTTCAGCATCTCGTATTTAATCTATCACATAAGCACTGGATATTTGTAAATCGAAATAACTCCTTCAAAAGCTCTCTGATATTTCAAGTTTAATCATGTCACATACTATATGCAAGTCCAGGAAAAAGTTTGAAACACCTGATGGTACTATTTGCAAATTGATTGACTCAACCAGAGTTCATGTTCTCTGCAATTGTCTCAATATCATGACAGGAATGTATAGTAAGTCATAGGAATGCTACCTTATTTCTCTCTCATTCTCTTTTCAGCTATAATCCACTTTGAATTACAAGCATCTATGTAAAATTTGTATAAATATATGCTGTATTTTTATCAGTGTCTCCTCTCTATACACTCTCAAATAATTACTACAACTCATATTTAAATTCTAACTATCTCTTCAGTTATTTATTTAATAAAAGGAATACTTCATTAGCACTTCCCAATTCAGCAGAAATTTAGCAAAGTATGAAGAAGACTATTATACGAGAAGGCTCCTATGGTATGCAATTATTCACTTTGGTTCTAAGGAGTCTTTCTTGATAAGCTCAGAAACAGAGAGAAGTCTAACCATAACTGGAAGAACAATTTTTTTATCCTAGAGCACTGAAAATAGTTATCCTACACAGCTTACCACTTTAAGCATCAAAAATGCTTTAAAACCATTTTGAAAGTAATCTTTCTAGAAGATAGATATGCATGTTCTTAATTAAAATATATTGGTATTTTTATTAATGACTCATTTATCACTCTATCAATTATTTATGTGAAATTACCTTTGCAGAAGTTTCATAACCTTCTGCTTTTTTTCATATTTCAGTTTTGACTAAGTGAAATGTTACCGATTATGAAGCAGTAGACAAATCTAAATAAAAAACTTAATTCCTCCCAAAGAATAAAAGAGTTAGGAATGTTGGTGGTTGGTTAACACCAAGGTGTACCACAAAGGGATCGTCTTCTATTTTCTGACACACAGACACACACACATACACGCACTTTCCCCAACACAATCATCTTTTTCCCCCCAAATTTTAAATTTAGCTTAATAATTATTGGAACTGAGAGAAAGTTAAAAAGAATGTGGTAGACTAAAAGAAGAAAAGTTAGAAGAAAATACAGGTGATGAGACATTTTGGTAGAGAGGATGAAATAGGGAAGGAATTGAAGATTGAAGGCTGAAGATAAAAGAGGCTAGTGAGATTGGCCAGTAAGTGTTCAACAGCAACAGTCTGGAATTTATGGAAAGAAAAGCAGGTGGAACAATATAGTTGATCTAATTTTAAACACCATGATGATAAAATGGAAGTAGTGGATGTGTAATTATTTGCTGAGGACATGTATGTGTCTAATTGTATACTGGGAGCTGTGAGAAGAGTTCAGAAATACAAGACAGGACACCAGCTCTAGAGAGCTGATAAGCCAATTAAAAGGTTAAAACAAGATGAAAAAAGCAATTAAAACTGATGTGAATAATGTCCACTGTGGCAAGAGCCTACATATATTACTACCAACAAAATCTTCCTTCCTTTGGAACATTCTAGCTCATAAGTTTTGAGCATTTTACTGACCTGAATGGCATAATAATTGAGATTTCTGTATATGGTAAGAAGGAGCAATAATGAAATGCAATTAATTTGTGCTAAGAAAGTAGAGATTACCATGAAATTATATAATAACATTTTATATTCACAATATAAAAATTGTTATAACCTGTGTAGGGTAATTACACTAAGAACTGCATAGCAGCACCAAACACAATCATGTAATCTAAAGGACAATGATGGATATATAATTACAGAGTATTCACATGGTAATTAAGTAGATAGTAACTGGAGAATAAGTGAATGGCTATTTTCTGCAACAGAAACGGAGTAATTTTCAAGGCAGATCATTATTGCACTGTCTCTTTTTCTCTTTCTCTCTTTCTCTTTTCTTTTTAAGTAACCAGAAATACAAGGAGATACTTCTTCCTTTAATATTTTTTACAGTATCTTAATAGACCACATAAAAATATGTACATGTATGGGTATATATACAGGTTTATGAATATTCATCGGGAGCCAGATGCCTATAAAATCTCTAGCTGCATTAAACTTCTTTCCCAAATATTTCTTTCTATTGAAAAGTAATTGCCAAGACCATTTAGCTATTAACTCATATTTGCAACTGGGCTATTCACATTGTAGTAGTTAGTGAAGTGTGAAATTTATTTAAAGAGAAGAAAACCAAACCAAAATATACCACCTAAACAGGAGCTGAAGATAGTAAGAATAATGAGTAACCTGGAGAGTACTTAATTGGTAATACAGAGTGGTTATACAGGGGAGACTAAATTATGCAATCACATGTATATACATCAATTGTCCTACTTCACTGAATTTTGACCTGGCCTTTAAAAAAATGTGAAAAAAAAATAAAAAATAAAAAAATGCTATGTGAATTGGCTTTAAGATTCCTAATTTAAATAAGCATTTGATAATTTAGGACCACACACACACACACACACACACACAAACACACCAATAAATTAAAAGTAGGATGGTATTACTTTCACAAAGACTAGGTAAACCCACAGCACATACCCCCAGGCATTCTATAACTGAGCTCCAATTTCAGTGCAATTCATACTCCACCTTCACTGTTATTTGTCTCAGGAGTAGTAGGTTCTATGAATTTTGCTAATGTTCTCCCTGCCGGGATGTTTATAGCTGCTTCCACATATGTATAAAATGCAGAAGAATTTCCAGAAGAGCCAACATGGTGTTTTATAAACTTTTGATGAATACTTATACTAGGGTGACATAATAAAAAGAAAGGAAAAACAAAATCATTGGCCAGAATATGAGGGACTTGGAGGTTTAATTCAGCACTTCTCTGACTAACAATATGACCTCATCTGAATTACTTGACTAACTTCTCCAAGATGCCCTTTTGTCATCTTTGAACAGAGTCAGTATTACTAAACACACCTGAGATTATGTCATGATTCCCTGCTCACCCATCCATCCTCAACAGTACCCTTAATACCAAAAAGGCCAATGAGAGCCTGTTTTGAGTAAAATGATGGAAATGATGATTATGATGATAATAAACACTTGTTTATAGCTGTCTTCTACATGCCAGGCACATGTGTTGGCTTTAGTCTCAGCATTACATGGTATTACCCTCATTTTATAGGTGATTACTCTGAGGCACAGAGAGGTTATGCAACTTGCCAATGACGACACAAGAAAAAGTGAGAAGACTGAAATTCAAACCCCAATAAGTCAAACTCTAGAGAATAAACTCTTATTTTTATTATTCAATTACTCACACTCAAGAAAAAAAAAATCCAGAAAGTAATTTGGAATACTTTGGTGTTCTTTTTTCCTTATGTGTGTCTAAAATTGAATGGGCCTCCATCTATATAGATATCTGAAGGTCTAACCACCAGTCAGAATGCTAATGGACCCTGCAGTAGCAAGAGCAACAGACCCAGAAGAGCTTACCTGATGTCATACAGACCAGCAAAATTAGAGCTCAGGAACTCAATCTGGGCTCCTATATCTCATCGAAACATTCATTTTTCATGTGCCATTCTCAGCATTCCATCCCAACCCAAGATGAACATTGGCCTCTCTAGCCACTAGTAATTGGCTTACAGCACTGGACTCTCTTACTTGAAGGGAACACATAACCATACATATGATATAGTGAATATCAGGCAGGATCAGCTCTGAGTCAGTCTGGACAAATAGGAAACCAAAATAACAGCCAAGAAATCTCAAAGTATGACATTCCTGAGTGTCACCATTTGCTGACACATCATTTAAGATGAAAAAATTTAGAAGGTTTTCTGGAAAAGCTTTTAGATTCTTAAAAATGTTAACAAAAGTGATGGCAGCCTTTCTTCTCTGGAGTCAGTTTTTCATTTATCATGGTTTAGGAGGCAAAGAGATAAAGTAACTTGTATAATTTGCTTAGAATTTTATGATTGCTGTCTTTAAAGGATTATATTAAAAAATAAAAACAAATTTAAGAAATATTAGAATGTATTCTTTTTCACATTCCTCCAATGTTTCACACAGCCTAAGATATTTTAATAATTAAACTTATTGCATAGTCCTAAATATATTTTCTGTTTTCAGAACTGAGTTTAATAAAGTAGGCAAACACTGAATCCAGGTATGCCAATTAAATACTCACCAGGGAAAAATGTGTGCAAAACTCTGATTAGAGCTGGTAAATTTTCATCAGAAAAGCATGTTTAAGAAAATTAGCATTTTCTAATTTATTACTAAAAATTGAAATATATCCCAAATATTTTATAGAGAAAACTGCAAAAATTTAGAGTGAGATCTATTCTGAGCAAACACTGCTATCTCGGAGTATCCAGGTAAAAGGAAAATGTAAGATTCAGAAAGCCAATTTAATAAAATTTTCATTTGAGTGAGACATATGGGGTGGGATTTTAAAAGTACCAGCATTTAAATTCTCAACAGGCTGCTGTTTCAAAATGTATATTAACAATGATGGCATCAGTAATTTTAGCAATAGTCAAAATTAACTCATAAAACTATCATGGCAATGTTTTTTTCAAATATCAGAGAAACCTACATAACTTTTGTTTATAAAGGATGTTCTGGGTTGAGTATTCCTCTATTTTTAAAGCAATCCAGCTATAAAAGCTTTTAGCAAGTAAGTATAAAGTGGTAGAGAGTCATTTGAGACTTGAAAGCAAGTTCACTTGCAGATGACAGCTAAATACAATTACCAGATGAGGCTAACTCAAAACCATACAAGTGAATAAGCATATGATGGCTTAAACGTAGAATAAGAATGAAGCACACACATATATGTAGTAACTCTCTCACCATAAACAAAGCATTTACCATGTTTAGGCCCTAACTTCTTTATCAGGACATTGAATGGTACTAAAGTTCAATTCATTTCAGCCTAATAAAATTTATTAACATCTACTATGTTAATAGTATCTATAGTGTTAATATTGCCCTTACCCTCAGGGTGCTTATAATTTGATAGAACCTCAGGGTTAACACAACTGAAAAAAATTAAGATCAATAAAATATTTTAGTTAAGAACTATTTCTTTAAGACAATTCAGAGCACAAATTAATTAATAACTCATTTGTAGAAAACTAGAAAGAATTTCATGGAGAAATGAGAGGTGAACAATGCTTGGAATCGATCATGGAAAAGATCATCTCAGATGGGAGTATCATTAAGGAAGTTATTGTCATCATGTTGTAGCCTAACGAGAGGGCAGGGAATGTCTTACCTCATACTGGGAGAAGACATGGCCATCGTAGACAAACCCATGCAGTTCCTATATACATATTTTTTCTCCTTCTTTCTCTATCTCTTCTCCATTCCAACTTTTCATCCTTTCTTTCTTCCAAGCTACTCACTTCAAAACTAAATGTTAAAGTAATGATTTCTGATATAATTAGATGTAACTTCCTCCTACTTTTCCTTCAATATGTTACCTTGCAAAATACATAATATATGTTTCTTTATATCCATATATCAATATCTATACAGATATATAGAGAGGGGTTTTTACACTGGTGTGGTAAGTGATTACTATTTAATGAGAGTTCCCTAAAATATTGAGAAAGTCATCCTGAAAAGGTCACCTGACAGAGTAATATGTAGCAAATTATAAAAGATATCCCCTGGTCAAATGTGCAAGTTTCCTTTAGGTTAGATGTGTAGGCATAAAACAGATTATTCATATATAAAAATCGGCTTTCTACTTTACTTTCATAGTAATTCAAAGGTTACAGAAAATCACTTTAATTAGTAGCATTACACTTTAACATGATAAGAACTAGGCATTGAATTACTGCAATTAATCAATAAACAATTTAATCCAGTATACTTTTGATTTATAAAGATTATTGTTCTTTGAAGACATTCTTGTAAATTGTTTCAACCTTAAGGCGATGAGATTAACTCATTACTCTTTTACGTACCTAGCTTACAAAAAGATACTGTAGCAATACACTTCTGATATAGTAACTAATGTGTTTTAGTTTCTATAGCCCCCTGACTCTTTTCTTCATTCAGACTGTATTAGGTTCTTAATTTACCCTGCTTTATTTTTCATCATCTCATTTCTCACCACCAGACACTTAATATGTTTGTTTGCATATTTTTTATAAATACTGAAGTGTACCATGAGAGCAGTTTTCTGTTTTATTCATGACTAATTCTCAAGCCTCAGTGGCTGTCACACATTAGATGCACTATTTATATTTGTTGAATTAATGAATGAGCACTGCCCCTTGGAAAGCAGGGCACTTCAGAAGGCAGAGAACAAGCGTCATACTGTAGATTTTTTAGTTTTAAAACTCCAAAGGCAGTTACGAATTTATGTAAATATGAGATCAATCAAGGTTAATTTTACTTACTCCGGAAACTAACTGAAGTTTGCCAAGATATGTATGTGTGTTACAGTTGGGGAGAGGAAGGTGGGAGATGAAAGAGGAAATTCAGATGAGAAGCAAAGATAGATGCCATCCAGTCTCTGAAAAAGGGCTCTTGGATATCTAGTGCCTACATAAAATATACATTCAGCTGCTGGATCAATGAAACAACTACCAGATACTCCAGACCACCAGGTGAATGAAAGATGTGACCTACCATTTTCCCAGAAATGGGCATTCCAGAGACGTAGACTAAACTTTTCAGCTTCCAATAGGTTTCATTTTGTAGTCATAGCCTAACCTATGTATGAAAGTAAACCTAGGAGACTAGTTCAAGATGGCAGAGTAGAAGGACGTGCTCTCACTCCCTCTTGTGAGAGCACTGGAATCACAACTGACTGCTGAACAAATACCAACAGGAAGACACTGGAATTCACCAAAAAGGATACCCCACATCCAAAGAAAAGGAGAAGCCACAATGAGACGGTAGGAAGGGCACAATCCAATTAAATCAAATCCCATAACCACTGGGTGGGTGACTCACAAACTGGAGAACACTTATACCACAGAAGTCCACCCACTGGAGTGAAGCTTCTGAGCCCCACGTCAGGCTTCCCAACCTGGGGGTCCAGCAACGGGAGGAGGAATTCCCAGAGAAACAGACTTTGAAGGCTAGAGGGATTTGATTGCAGGATTTCGACAGGAGTGAGGGAGGCAGAGACTCCACTCTTGGAGGGCAAACACAAAGTAGTGTGCACATTGGGACGCAGGAGAAGGAGCAGTGACCCCATAGGAGACTGAACCAGACCTACCTGCTAGTGTTGGAGGGTCTCCTGCAGAGGCGGGGGGTGGCTGTGGATTACCACTGGGACAAGGACACTGACAGCAGAAATTCTGTGAAGTGCTCCTTGGCGTGAGCCCTCCTGGAGTCCACCATTGGCCCCACCAAGGAGCCAGGAAGGCTCCAGTGATGGGTTGCCTCATGCCAAACAACCAACCCAGCCCCACCCATTAGGAGACAAGCAGATTAAAAATTTTACTGAGCTCTACCCACCAGAATAACACCCAGCTCTACCCACCACCAGTCCCTCCCATCAGGAAGCTTGCACAAGCCTCTTAGATAGCCTCATCCACCAGAGGGCAAACAGCAGAAGCAAGAAGGACCACAATCCTGAAGCCTGTGGAACGAAAACCACATTCACAGAAAGAGAGAGAAAATGAAAAGGCAGAGGACTATGTACCGGATGAAGAAACAAGAAAAAAAACCCAGAAAAATGACTAAATGAAGTGGAGATAGGCAAACTTCCAGAAAAATAATTCAGAATAATGAGAGTGAAGATGATCCAGGACCTTGGAAAAAGAATGGAGGCAAAGATCAGAAGATGCAAGAAATGTTTAACAAAGACCTAAAAGAATTAAAGACCAAACAAACAGAGATGAACAATAAAATAACTGAAATGAAAAATACACGAAAAGGAATCAATAGCAGAATAACTGAGGCAGAAGAATGGATAAGTGACCTGGAAGACAGAATGGTGGAATTCACTGCTGCAAAACAGAACAAAGAAAAGAGAATGAAAAGAAATGAAGACAGACTAAGAGACCACTGGGACAACATTAAACGCACCAACATTCGCATTATATGGGTCCCAGAAGGAGAAGAGAGAGAGAAAGGACCTGAGAAAAAAATTGAGGAGATAATAGTTGGAAACTTCCCTAACATGGGAAAGGAAAGAGATAACCAAATCCAGGAAGCATAGAGAGTACCAGGCAGGATAAAAACAAGGAAGAACATGCTGAGATACATAGTAATCAAATTTGACAAAAATTAAAATCAAACACAAATTATTAAAAGCAACAAGGGAAAAACGACAAATAACATACAAGGGGACTTCCAGAAGGTTAACAGCTGATTTCTCAGCAGAAACTCTACAAGCCAGAAGGGAGTGGCATGATATACTTAAAGCGATGAAAGGGAAAAACCTACTACCATTATTACTCTTCTGGCAAGAATCTAATTCAGATTTGGCGAAGAAATCAAAAGCTTTATAGACAAGCAAAAGCTAAGAGAATTCAGCACCACCAGACCAGCTCTACAACAAATGCTAAAGGAACTTCTCCAAGTTTGAAACACAAGAGAAGAAAAGGACCTATAAAACAAACACACAACACTTAAGATAATGGTAATATGAACATACATATCGATAATCACCTTAAATGTGAATGGATTAAATGCTCCAGCCAAAAGACAAAGGCTTGCTGAATGGACACAAAAACAAGACCCATATAAATACTGTCTACAAGAGACCCACTTCAGACCTAGGGACACATACAGACTGAAAGTGAGGGGATGGAAAAAGATATTCCATGCAAATGGAAATCAAAAGAAAACTGGAGTAGCAATACTCATATCAGATAAAATAGACTTTAAAATAAAGAATGTTACAAGCGACAAGGAAGGCACTATGTAATGATCAACGGATGAATCCAAGAAGATGATATAACAATTATAAATATCTTTTCACCCAACATAGGAGCACTACAATACATAAGGCGAATGCTAACAGCTATAAAAGAGGAAATCAACAGTAACACAATAAAAGTGAGGGACTTTAACACCACACTGACACCAATGGACAGATCATCCAGACAGAATATTAATAAGGAAATGCAAACTTTAAATGACACAATAGACCAGATAGATTTAATTGATATTTATAGGACATTCCATTCAAAAAGAGCAGATTACACTTTCTTCTCAAGTGCATACAGAACATTCTCCAGGATAGATCACATCTTGGGTCACAAATCAAGCCTCAGTAAATTTAAGAAAATTGAAATCATATCAAGCATCTTTTATGACCACAACGCTATGAGATTAGAAATGAATTATAGGGAATAAAACATAAAAAACACAAACACATGGAGGCTAAACCATACGTTACTAAATAACCAAGAGATCACTGAAGAAATCAAAGAGGAAATAAAAAAATACATAGAGACAAATGACAACAAAAACACAACAATCCAAAATCTATGGAATGTAGCAAACACTGTTCTAAGAGGGAAGTTTATAGCAATACAATCCTACCTAAAGAAATAAGAAAAATCTCAAATAAACAATCTAATCTTACACCTAATGGAACTAGAGAAAGAAGAACAAACAAAACCCAAAGTTAGTAGAAGGAAAGAAATCATAAAGATCAGAGCAGAAATAAATGAAGTAGAAACAAAGAAAACAATAGTAAAGATCAATAAAACTGAAAGCTGGTTCTTTGAGAAGATAAACAAAATTGATAAACCTTTAGCCAGACTCATCAAGAAAAACAGGGAGAAGACTCAAATCAACGAAATTAGAAATGAAAAAGGAGAAGTTACAACAGACACTGCTGAAATACAAAGCATCCTAAGAGACTATTACAAGCAACTCTACACCAATAACATGGACAACCTGGAAGAAATGGACAAATTCTTAGAAAGGTATAACCTTCCAAGACTGAACCAGGAACAAATAAAAAATGTAAACAGGCTAATCACAAGTAATGAAATTGAAACTGTGATTAAAAATTCTCCAACAAACAGAAGTCCAGGACCAGATGGCTTCACAGGTGAATTCTATCAAACAGTTATAGAAGAGCTAACACCCATCTTTTTCAAACTCTTCTAAAAAATTGCAGAGGAAGGAACACTCCTAAACTCATTCTATGAGGCCACCATCACCCTGATATCAAAACCAGACAAAGATATTACGAAAAAAGAAAATTACAGACCAATATCACTGATGAATATAGATGCAAAAATCCTCAACAAAATACTAGCAAACAGAATTGAATAACACATTAAAAGGACCATACACCATCGTCAAGTGGGATTTATCCCAGGGATGCAAGGATTCTTCAGCATACGCAAATCAATCAATGTGATACACCACATTAACAAACTGAAGAATAAAAACCATATGATCATCTCAATAGATGCAGAAAAAGCTTTTGACAAAATTCAACACCCATTTATGATAAAAACTCTGCAGAAAGTAAGCATAGAGGGAACCTACCTCAACATAAAAAAGGCCACATATGACAAACCCACAGCAAGCTTCATTCTCAATGGTGAAAAACTGAAAGCATTTCCTCTAAGATCAGGAATAAGACAAGGATGTCCACTCTTGCCACTATTATTCAACATAGTTTTGGAAGTCCTAGCCATGGCAGTCAGAGAAGAAAAAGAAATAAAAGGAAAACAAATTGGAAAGAAGAATTAGAACTGTCACTGTTTTGCAGATGACATGATACTATACATAGAGAATCCTAAATATGCCACCAGAAAACTACTAGAGCTAATCAATGAATTTGGTAAAGTAGCAGGATACAAAATTAATGCACAGAAATCTCTTGCATTCCTATACACTAACAATGAAAAATCAGAAAGAGAAATTAAGGAAACAATCCCATTCACCACTGCAACAGAAAGAATAAAATACCTAGGAATAAACCAACCTAAGGAGGTAAAAGAGCTGTACTCAGAAAACTATAAGACACTGATGAAAAACCTCAAAGGTGACACAAACAGATGGAGGGAGATACCATGTTCTTGGATTGGAAGAATCAATATTGTGAAAATGATTATACTACACAAAGCAATTTACAGATTCAATGCAATACCTATCAAATTACCAATGGCATTTTTTACAGAACTAGAACAAAAAAATCTTAAAATTTATATGGAGACACAAAAGACCTCAAAGAGCCAAAGCAACCTTGAGAACGAAAAATGGAGCTGGAGGAATCAGAATCCCTGACTTCAGACTATACTACACAGCTACAGTAATCAAGACAATATGGTACCGGCACAAAAACAGAAACACAGATCAATGGAACAGGATAGAAAGCCCAGAGATAAACTCACGCACTTTGGTCAACTTATCTATGACAAAGGAGGCAAGGTACACAGTGGAGAAGAGACAGCCTCTACAATAAGTTGTGCTGGGAAAATTGGACAGCTACATGTAAAAGAATGAAATTAGAACACTCCCTAACACCATACACAAAAATAAACTCAAAATGGATTAAAGACCTAAATGTAAGACTGGACACTATAAAACTCTTAGAGGAAAACAGGAAGAACACTCTTTGACATACATCACAGCAAGATCTTTTTTGACCCACCTCCTAGAGAAATGAAAATAAAAACAAAAATAAACAAATGGGACCTAATGAAACTTAAAAGCTTTTGCACAGGAAAGGAAAATGTAAACAAGTGGAAAAGACAACCCTCAGAATAGGAGAAAATATTTGCAAACAAATCAATGGACAAAGGATTAATCTCCAAAATATATAAACAGCTCATGCAGCTCAATATTAAAAAAACAAAAAACCCAATCAAAAAATGCACAGAAGGGCTTCCCTGGTGGCGCAGTGGTTGAGAATCTGCCTGCCAATGCAGGGGACACGGGTTCGAGCCCTGGTCCGGGAAGATCCCACGTGCCGCGGAGCAACTGGGCCCGTGAGCCACAATACTGAGCCTGCGCGTCTGGAGCCTGTGCTCCACAACAAGAGAGGCCGCGATAGTGAGACGTCCGCGCACCGCGGTGAAGAGTGGCCCCCGCTTGCCACAACTAGAGAAGGCCCTTGCACAGAAACAAAGACCCAATACAGCCAAAAATAAATATACATTAAAAAAAAAAATGCACAGAAGACCTAAATAGACATTTTTCCAAAGAAGACATACAGATGGCAAAGGGGCACATGAAAAGCTGCTCAACATCACTAATTATTAGAGAAATGCAAATCAAAACTACAATGAGGTATCACCTCACACTGGTTAGAATGGGCATCATCAGAAGATCTACAAACAACGAATGCTGGAGAGGGTGTGGAGAAAAGGGAACCCTCTTGCACTGTTGGTGGGAATGTAAATTGATACAGCCACTATGGAGAACAATATGGAGGTTCCTTAAAAAACTAAAAATAGAATTACCATATGACCCAGCAATACCCACTACTTGGCATGTACTCAGAGAAAACCATAATTCAAAAAGACTCATGCTTCCCAATGTTCATCGCAACAGTATTTACAATAGCCAGGTCATGGAAGCAACCTAAATGCCCACTGATAGACGAATGGACAAAAAAGATGTGGTCCATATATACAGTGGAATATTACTCAGCCATAAAAAGAAACGAAATTGGGTCATTTGTAGAGACGTGGATGGACTTAGAGGCTGTTATACAGAGTGAAATAAGTCAAAAAGAGAAAAACAAGTATCGTATATTAACACATATATGTGGAATCTAGAAAAATGGTACAGATGAACTGGTTTGCAAGGCAGAGATAGAGACACAGATGTAGAGAACAAACGTATGGACACCAAGGGGGGAAAGCCTTGGGTGGGTGGTGGTGGTGGTGGGATGAATTGGGAGATTGGGATTGACATGTATACACTAATAAGTTTAAAATAGATAACTAATAAGAACCTGCTGTATAAAGAAAATAAAGTTCAAACAAATAAAACTTAAAAAAAATAAAAGTTAGAGAAAAAAATGTATACCTATTCAATAGACTATTTTCTTCAATAATAGAAATTGATCTCTGATCTATTTCCTTTATGTAACTCTATATAGAATTTCATTCTAAATTCATGGATCATTACAGAATTTATGTTTAAAAAAATCTCAGTCCATAAACATGAATGCTAAGACATTAATAAATTAATTTTGTATTATCCAATTTATATATTACCTGAATATATATTACCTAAAATACATATTAGAATACACATTAATTATATATTACAAATGATAGGTACTCAAAATATCTATTAAAATATAAATATTTGCATTTAATTGTAAATCTTAAAAGAAACTTTTTTAAAGATTACCTAACTTGAAATTCACAACTCTAAGAAGCAGATGGTTAAATTATTATAATTATTGTTTTTATAAATCATGTAACTGAGTTTCCCCGTTGATAATGAAAATAATTATGAAAATCCAAAGTTGTAGAATACTATTTGTTAGTCCACAATTGTCTACTTTGTACAATTTTAAATGATTCTGAAAGAATGTTTTAATTCCTTATTATCATCCCTAAACCCTAATATTTCATCCTCAAATCTGGATTCCATCTTGACAGATTCCAGTGAACTTAGAGTGTATAATCAATGAAGTTCCAGAAAGCCACTGAAATTTTATGCAAACTGTTTTATGTATTTGTTTTATTTGACAGGAGATTCTTAAAAGGATCAGAAGCCTATACTACCTTTCAAATTAAGGAGCATTGATACCTGGTGTAGAAAAATTCTAGCTTAATTCCAGTTATTCATGATCTAGAATGATTCATGAAAGTGACCTGAGTTTTCAAGTAGTCAGTTAAACACGGTGCCATTTATGATGTGGTCATATCCACACCAATTTGTTTGTTTCTAGCACTATGTTGACTATATCATTCACTTGCAATGAAAGCTTGCCCTCAATTCATTACAATACAGATTTTCTTCTGAGTTCTTAAAACTAATAAAGTACAAATTATTTTATCAAACTGAAAATTAGGTTATTATTACCACAGTTTTAGTCATGGATCTTCAAATGGTAATGCAGATCTAAAAATTCAAATTTAGCTACTTGAATGTTGGATTGATTTTCTAATACTATTCTGGAACAAGTAACTTTCTATTTTTCAGAGTATCCTATACTTATGATGTATCTGAATCTTTAGTGCGATCCCCAATAAGTGGGCTTTTCTAATAATATTTCATTTTCATATAATTAATCATCTATATTGTGAGAAATTATTGGCTATCTCTGGGATCCCCTTTCTATTTTACTTTGCTCTTTTTAGTGTTACTTCATTTGTTAGAAAACAATGGATCTTAGTATATATCCATTTATTAAAATCAAACTTTATGAAAATTATATTTTTGCATACATGAGAATGAAACTGAATAAATAAAATTATGAATGTACTGTCTTGATTTAAGCAAAGTTATGCCCTTCTTTATTTAATGAGTTACATATCCATAGGATAAATTATAAACGTTCCCTCCTTTCTTTGGTTTATTGCATTCCGGGACTCAGAAGCTCTAAGCTTAAAATTTGGAGAATATATTTTTTCTTACCATGAGAACCGGTGATGTTTGCCATACTGATATTTGCCATTTTTATCAATAATCAATATAAGTACAAACTTTTTCTTGCAGAATATTAATTACCAATTACCAAAAGAGGTTCTATGTTTTGATTGAAACAGAATAACAACACCAGTTTATAGTGATGAAATCTTTAATACTTAAACATGAAGGTTATCATATTAACTATAAGATAGGAATCTTATTTAATTGTCTTATATTTAAAGTATTTAAAGATTCCTGACTCATGACATTTTTTCAAAACGTGTCAGCTGACATTCCAAATCCGATATAAAGCATGATGTTTTAAAACTACTCTTAAATTTACATTTGATATAATTATTTTAAAAATAATGTTAGCAGATGCATTTAACTAGAAACAGTTTGCTTGGTTTGAGGTAAGCCCCAAGTAAAAATTTTTTTTCAATCTGTGTGTCTGTCTGTGCATGATTTATGTACTATATGGTCTTCTCATACCCAACTCTGTATGTAGATAATTATGAATCCATTCAGTTTACTTAACACCAAGTACAACAGAATCACAATAATAGGTGGTTTCTATTCATGCAAAACTTTGCTTTTTTTTCTTTTTTGAGGGCTCCCACTGGGCATGTTCAGTTTATTTCAATACAAATGCCTCTTTAAACAGTTACTAACCATTATTTGTGTAGCAGGTTATTTTCAACCTTCAGTTAGGCAGTTTTAAGGCTGTTTTTTGTAGTCCTTCATATTACTTTGTATATTCACTCTTCCTTAAGTTGGAAAAAGAAGAGCAAATACCTGTTGGTAGGGCTAATGTGCCAGGAAAGTAGAAAAAGAAGTCATCTAAACTTGGCAAGGTAACAGGT
This sequence comes from Leucopleurus acutus, assembly GCF_964270905.1. Lineage (NCBI taxonomy): Eukaryota > Metazoa > Chordata > Mammalia > Artiodactyla > Delphinidae > Leucopleurus > Leucopleurus acutus. The sequence goes on from NC_139149.1 coordinate 29,636,636, forward strand.
GATGCACTGTTTCAAGAGTATTGTGAGATTAGAATTGTCTCAAACTCAAATGAAGCTGGCATAGAAGAAAGTTGCTGCTATAATGCCAGCAAAAGTAATTAAGCATTCTTAATTTTTTTTAGTTATACTTACCAAAATTATTAACTGTAATTACTAAAAGTTAATTACTGAAACATAATTACACTAAAGGTATAAGTTACATGACACAGAAATAAAAGTTTATTATTCATAATTAACTTTACAAACATGTTGTTGGAATTTGAAATATAATTGTATAAAATAAGTATGCTTCTAAATAGTATGGCATAACACCCATTTCTGATCTCCAACTAATCATTTTTTGACTATATAACTCTTAAGTCACAGCTTTTAATCTGAAAAGACGTATCATTTGGTTTTTTATTCACCAAAAATTAAGTAGGCAAGTATCTTCAAAAGAGCTTTTATACCAATGTATCTCTAATGCCTAGAACAATAAATGAGACCCAGAAATGTTCATATATATCAGTTGAATAAATTAATTTTAATAATCAGAATATGTACTTTGACATATGACATAAATCTTCTTAGATTTAGTTCAGTTTCCAATAAATTATTTTTTATATTACCACATTTTTCCTAGATATTGCCCCTCTTATTACTTTTACATTTCCTTTAAATGAAGGCACAACATTATAGTAAAAATCTGTTTTTAGTAATTATAGTTTTACTAAGGGATCAAAATTGTCTTCAACAATATTTTTATAACTGACAATTTCTTCTAAAATATGTAGAGTTAAAAAAAATTAATTTTATTACATTATCTTACCCTCAGCTCACTATTCTCTGTCCTGCTCACATGAGAAAAGTATTTATTTTCCTTCACACATGTTATTTCAAACATAATTATATTTTTTCACTGTATTTTTCAAACTTAAAACACAGGCACAAAATTTCTCATGGAGTGTAGCTCTTAATGAGCTAGTAAGTAAAGGTGGCCCAGAACTTTGGCCCTGCCTTTTCAGTGGGATCTTGTCAGAGAACAGAAAAAAACTGAGCCTAGCAGGCTGGAAACAGAATCCTGCTACTTGGTTTACATTCACTCACATACTTAACATTATCTACTAAGACCAGGCAGTGATTTAACTCCCAAGATTTGTAAGATATGCAAAACACCATGGCCTATTTCGTTTTCTAGTGGGGTAGAGAGTCAAGAATATGAATGATGACATTAACACAGAGTGAAAGTGCCAAAGAGAAGTGCTGAACGGCCTACAGCAAAGGGAAGTTAAGAAGACAAAGTTGGGGAATTAGGCTTGGCAGATATTCAGGATACCATGTGTGAAGAAAAAGAGGTATGATCAATTAAAAGGGGCACATTTTGGACACAATGGACAGGTTTCCAAGGTTCAAGAAAAGGTACATAAGGGAATGTGTTGTAATAATCCAGGCAAGAGATGATGAAGGCCGGAATGAAGGCAATGCTTATCTTCTCACCAGGATAAAAAGAATCGGGGGACAGGGCTCCAAAATACTTTAATACTCTAGGTGTGAATGTTCTAAGAATCTTGAATACTTGAATATCTAGGCAATGGCTACTCCTAATTGATAATTTCATTTTTAAGTCATGGTCCTTTCTTGGAGTTCAAAGGTCAGTTCTAATTGGCCTTCATCCTAACTAAAAAGATTCTATTCTATTTTCCTGGTCATTATTAGTCTTTTGGTCTCTTCTGCTTGGGTCTGCCATAGTCTGAATCAAGTCAAGATGAAAATAATTATTAAAACCTCTCTTCAATGGAGTAGAAACTTGAAAAGACCAGGTTGAGCCACTGTGCCACCTCAGCTTTGAGTGTTCTCATAGTGAGTCTAAAAAGATGCAATAGAATGGGAAGGCTATTAAACGACAGGAAAATACACCAGAAGCCTTGTGGAGTCAGACCTGCAAGGCTGTAGACTGTGGTTCCTATGTTGCAGATTAGGGAGAATGACTTCATCACATTTTTCGGCATTCATAAAGTTGGACTAATAATACTAACCTCATAGGGTTGTATAAGCATTTGTCATAATATCATATATTCATATATCAGATAAACTAATGTATAACAGCACATATCTCTGTGACCAACACATTATGTATGTTCAGTAAATGTTATTTCTCTTGCCAGCCCTCCCCTAAGAAAATAAAATAGAAAAAGAAAAACTAAATTTCAAAAGGCTTTCCCTACCTGGGCCTTTGCAAATGCTGTTCCACTCAATGCATTGTCTCTTTACCTGGTTAGCTTTTCTTTCTTCTGGTCTCAGCTTAGGTGATAATTCCTTCAAGAAATCTTTTCTGTTGGCTGTATTCTGTGTTCTTTCTTGGGAGCTGGTCTTTGTGTTTCATTAAACTGGTCATTAAAATTATTATTTGTTTCCTTTTTTTTGTGATAACAGTCAAAACTTTATTTACAACAGGTTGAAACTCAAAATAACTCAAATGTCTTATTCAAAGGACCACAGATAAATAAACTACAATATTGTTATACAATGGAAAACTACATAGCAATAAAAAATGGATGGACTACTGCTACATACAACAATATGGATGACTCTCATACACATGCTGTACGATTCCATTTACATAAAGTTCAAAAACAGGCAAAAAAACCAAACTATGGTGAGGTCAGAATAATGTTTATCATGGGCATGGGAGGTAAAGGTATTGTCTGGGAAATGGAAATGAGGGAGTTTCACCGGGTGTTGGAAATATGCTACATCCTGATCTGGGTGGTGGTTACATAGTGCATACATACATAAAAATTCATGGAGATTTACACTGTACAGTAAAGATTTATGCACCTTATTACATGTTTTACCTCAAAGACAATTTTAGTGCATAAAAAAAAATCAGGGCACCTGAATGCCATCATTGGCTTTGACACCGATGGAGTATGTAGTATCTGACAGATCATTTCCCCATTTAAGTCTCAGAGCTTCATCCATTAAATGGGAATAACATCTTCACAAGGGGTTTAATGAAATCATGATTGTCATTAAACAGCAAAGAGATGTACTGGCAATGTCTGAGCTTTGGCTACTGTAACAAAGCATCACAGACTAGGCAGCTCAACAACAAACACTGATTTCTCACAGTTCTGAGGCTAGAAGTCTGAGATCAGGGTGGCCATGTCAGGTTCTGGCGAGGGCCCTTTCCTGGGTTGCAGATGGCAGACTTCTCACTGTGTCCTCACATGGCAGAAAGAGAGCAAGCTGGCCTCTTCTTACAAGGGCACTAATCCCATTCATGAGGGCTCCATCCTTATGACCTGACCACCCCAAGGGCCCAACCTCCTAATACTATCACTTTGGGATTGTGGTTTCAACATATGAGTTTGGAGGACGCAAATGTTCAGTCCATTGTATGCTTCAAAGGGGAAGGGGGAAGCTTCCCCCTTGTGGCCTCTTCCGCTGCAGAGCACAGGCTCCTGATGCACAGGCTCAGCGGCCATGGCTCACAGGCCTAGCCGCTCCATGGCATGTGGGATCTTCCTGGACTGGGGCACGAACCTGTGTCCCCTGCATCGGCAGGCAGACTCTCAACCACTGTGCCACCAGGGAAGCCCTACTTGTTTCCTTTTCAGAATCATACATTAGACTGTAAGCCCTTTGAGGGCAGGAAATACCTCTGATGCCACTGTTTCCCCCATGCCTAATATAGGGAGAGGCTCATTGTAAACTCCAAAATATGTTCACCGACCAACTGACTAATGGAATAAAATTGCTCTGGAAGGAAAATGGTAAAAATAATCCCATTGTGTCTTCACATATGTTAGGTTCAAAACTATAGTTCATAACTTTTATAAGTTACTTGACTATGGCTCTAATACCAGTTACCATAGATGATGTGTTTGGATTAGTGTCAGATACTCCAAATTTTATAAACTTGAGATACTACTTAATGTCTGTACTTACTGGAATCAGTAAGTGGGAGCAAGCCATACAGGTATATTTCTAATAAACTGAGTTCAAATTGACATTATAATGGTTCCTCAAGCAGGTCACTAGAGGACTTTGAAAACATCAATGAGATGACAAACAGATTGCCATTTGATTTGAATACCTGGCTCTTAGACACAGATTGAATTGGTACTCATTGGCTCTTTTGCCCTAATATAATTACTGTTTAATTAAAAAAAAATGTCATGAAGAACCTAGGGGTAAGACAGAAATAAAGACACAGACCTACTATAGAATGGACTTGAGGATATGGGGAGGGGGAAGGGTAAGCTGTGACAAAGTGAGAGAGTGGCATGGACATATATACACTACGAAACGTAAAATAGATAGCTAGTGGGAGGCAGCCGCATAGCACAGGGAGATCAGCTCAGTGCATTGTGACCACCTAGAGGGGTGGGATAGGGAGGGTGGGAGGGAGGGAGATACAAGAGGGAAGAGATATGGGAACATATGTATATGTATAACTGATTCACTTTGTTATAAAGCAGAAGCTAACACACCATTGTAAAGCAATTATACTCCAATAAAGATGTAAAAAAAAAAAAAAAACCTCCAATATTGTTGACCTCATACTGAACACCCAGATTTAAATGAAAAATGCCATACTTATAATTTTGTTGATGTATACAAGGAATCCTTGCTCCAGAACTGCATGAAATGGAGTTATATTTGTTTGACTAAAAGAATACTTAATTTTACTTTTGCCATTATTTATCGCTGTCTCTCCTCCCTGGGCACTGGTGTTAAAATTAATTTGCTTTTCAGACCTCGGATTTTATATTGCCATTAGTGTTGTGAAATGTTTTTACTCAGCACAACTAAGAACTGATGTTTTACTTCCCACTAATGGACCTTTAATTAGGCACTGTAATGAACCATTCTGTCATTTCTTCATTTATAGAGAGAAGATTTTGTATATGCAAGATACAATTTTGACAGAACACCAGGTCCATTGAACCTTGCTGACTCTCATCTAACAGATCCTAAATTTATTATGCTTTTGTCAGTTGTTGGATTTATCATTTTAATGATACTGTCCACAGACTTATTTTGCTGCCAAAGAACAGCATCAATGTTTGTTGATATTTTGATCAACAACTTCTGGGGTCCAATTCTGACTGTACTAATACTTCTCTGGGAGCTTGAGCAAGTTATTTAACCTCTGCCTAAGGATTAATTGGTTAATTTTAATAAGTGCTTTGTTGTAAAAGGTGCTATGATTGCTAATAGTGATAATAAAATTATAATGCAGCCTTTTATAATGCATCAGGCTACCTCAGACTGTGATTCTATTAAGTTGCTAACTAAAATATAAGCCAACTGAATTTATTCTTTTTAAGAATACAAATCATTATAATGATGGCCACATAGTATTTTTTTCAACTTCGTTTAAAAAAAATCAAATATGGTGATGCTTCACCTTAAACAAACAAACAAACAAAAAATGGCTGGTGTACCATGATGATGGACCAATTGGGAACTGAGAAACAGCTCCATACAAAAATACCATATGATTGTACCCTAATTAAATGTAGCTTTTGTGCATTACACTGATTATTCTTTTATAAACTTGCCTCCAAACTGCTTTCATTTACTTATCTATGATTATGTATTTGTTCATTTGTTTATTTGACCAATGCCACTGTTGGGTGTGGTCTCAAAGAGGTCATCCCAGACAAATAGAAGGAATATACACAACTAATAATACTATGTAAAAGTGAATAGAGCTAAGAAGAAATAAAGAAGCAGTGACTTGAAAATTTAGAAGACAGAGAGATTAATTCAAACTGAGGGTGGTTATGAACAACATGAAGAAGGAAATGATTTTTGAGCTGGACAGAGACAGACAGATAGGATTTGGTACTGAGAGATGAGGGTGAGGAGAAATACGAAGAAAGTGCATTTCAAAGGGAGAGAATAGCATGAGAAAGTCACAATGCCAAGGAAGTTGACCTTTGGAGAAGCATGATCAGTGTGGTTTTACTAGAATAAAGGAGAGGGTGCAAAAATAGTTTGGATAGTAAGTAGGGTCTGCATTATGCAGGTTCATGGTTGGCATTGCCCTGATTCACTTGGACATCATTCAGTGTGGTGGGAAATGTGGAGCTGAAAAGAAAAAAAAACCCTACAAGTTAGTAGATGGAAGTTGTGCTGGACTATTATGCTACGTTGAGAGGTGGGAGATGAGAGGATGCAAGCAACATGTGAGGAGGATACACACATATAACTGGACTGTATTTGCCAGATAAACTCTGCTGGTCTGTGATGCATATCACTTAAGAGATAAATTGGGTGAACAATGTGAAAAGGGCATTGGATTAGGGTAGTGGCATCTATATATGTTGAAAAGAGGCTGACCTAATATGAGAAGAATATACATATAGGAAACACCAAATGTAAAATAGATAGCTAGTGGGAAGCAGCCACATAGCACAGGGAGATCAGCTCAGCGCTTTGTGACCACCTAGAGGGGTGGGATAGGGAGGGTGGGAGGGAGGCTCAAGAGGGAGGGGATATGGGGACATGTGTATGCATAAGGCTGATTTGTTTTGTTACACAGCAGCAACTAACACAACAATATAAAGTAATTATACTCAAATAAAGATTAAAAAAAAACCACTGAATCTCTTTGCTGTAGAAGTGGTCTCTTGCTATAATATCAGAGAAAAAATATTTAATATTATTTTTGATTCTCAAATAAATCAGTATATATAGTTTGATTCTATGTTGTTCCATGTACTTTCTACAATGAACAGAGACCTAGGCCACTCTCTTTGAGGTCCTTAAAGATATCAAATAATCTGGGGACCACAATGTTAAGTAATTTTTAAGGGTGTGGACCCTGGGGTTGGATTGTATGAGCTTAAATCTTGGCTTTCTCAATTAGTAACTGTGTGATCGATCTTCAGGAGGCTATTTATGCCTCCCTAGTAGCCTCCTCTGTAAAATGAGAATAAAAATAATAGCTACTTTATTCATAGGATTAAATGGATTAACAGAATTTATTTAAAAAAAAAGAAGTAATTACAAGAGTGCCTAGATGTAGAAAGATCTCAGTAAATGTGACTGAGATCGAAAATCAGTTTTTTTGGGGGGATAAAACAAAACTGTGGCTGCTGTTTTGAGAATAAATACAGAGGGTGCAGAGAGGAAGCATGGAGATAAATTAGTAATAATCCAGGTAAGAGATATTGGTAGCTTCTATAAGGGTAATGAGAAGAGAGGTGATGAGAAGCATTCAGATTCTGGGTATGTTTTAAAGGTAAATGTGAGAATAAAGGTGGGGTATAAAAGAAAGAGAGGAGTCAAAAGTGACTCCAAGATTTTTGGACCTGAACAATGAGTATTTCCCTTTACAAACACAGGGAAAACTATGGTAGACAAATTTTTGGATGAGAAAATCAGGTTAATTTAGAGCCAGGTCAAGCTGTCAAATAGACACTTAGGTATAAACATCTGGGATTCAGGCAACAGCTAGTTCAGCTATAAATATAAATTTGGAATCATTCATATTTGGATAGTATTAAAAGCCATGCAATTAGTTGAAATCATCTAGGCAGTGGGTCTCAATCTTAGTCATATATGTGAAATACCTGGAAAACTTTAAATGTTATAGATGTCCTATTTCAGGCTACCAGGATCAAAGTCTTTGGAAGTAACTTGGTAAACTGTATTTTATAAAAGCTGTTGAGTCCATTCCAATGTGCAGAGTCGTATGGAAATCAAGGGGTGGGTGTTTTAGAGGAGTGAGCTGTGAGAGCCATGGATTGGGTGCTTAGTGCTTGAGTCCTACACAGGGGAGATAAGCCCCCTTGGTAAGTTGGAAGACCACTGGGACTAACAGGCTGTAGGAACTGCTGCTTTTGAGGAGAGTATGCATATCGGCTTACCCCCCAAGGCAGAGCAGAAATGGCAGATTGAAATCTCCCGGCTGGCTTTCTTACCACCTCTGTGCATATGCCAAGCCCAAGCTGAGCAAATGCTCCAGCCCTGCTTGCTGCATGTCACAGTGCAGCATTCAATCTGGGGCTGCCACAACTGGGAGAAAAACTCAACTATGAGACACGGAGGCGACAGGTCACAGGGTGAAGCCCGGATGGGGCAGCCATGGCCATCGTTGGCAATTACTCAAGCAGTGCTTCAGAAGCCACCCAGATCTCCGACAGTGGCTGCCCTACCACAGCCCACACCCCACATATGCAGAGTCCATGTAGGCCTCACCTTCCCTGCAGTGTGATTCTACAACAGGGCATTGGCAATAGAGGCCATGGGGAGTGATTGGCTTTGAGGGACAAAGGGGACTTGGACTTGAAGCTGCATCTGAACAGAGTGAGGGAAATAACTGCTGATGCCTGCACAGGCAGTGCATCAGAGACAGCTTGAACCTCTGTCTGAGACAGGCATGGGCTGAGAGCCCATGTGAGACCCCCTTGCTTTGACACTACCCTACTCTGGGGAGAGGGTCCCAGTGCTGGGAGAGGGGAAAGCACACACTTAAAGGAAACTGAGGTACCTTGGGGATGACCCTCATGGCTTTTGCTTCAGCAACTTGGGATCAGACCCCAGCCCTGATAGGGCCAATATGTCCATCGAGCAGAGAGAAACTCTTGCCTTACACCCAGCTCCAGCTGAAGCCCCTCCATCTCCAGCCCCATCCCCTACCAAGGTGATAGCTGCCAGCACACCCTAAGGAAAGACATGACTTGCATACAGGACAAATCCAGTTCTGCCACCAAAGGCACTGAGCACACACAGTCTGTATAGAAATGTTTCCATATAAGAACACCCTCAAGACTGAAATAGGTAATTGTTTCACATAATTCATAGAGGCAGAGAAAGTTAAGCAAAATGAAAAGGGAGGGAAATATTCTCAACTGAAAAAGCAAGAGAAAAACCATGAAATAAAATAATGAAACAGAAATAAACAATTTACCAGATAAATAATTCAAAGCATTGGTAATAAGAATGTTAACTGAATAGGGAAACTAATAGATAGACACAGTGAAAATTTTAACAAGGAACAAGAAAATATAAAAAAGACCCAATCAGAAATGAAGAATTCAATAACTGAAATAAAAACACAGTAGAAGGAATGAACAGAGTAAGTAATAGAGAAGAATCATAAGTGATCTGGAAGATAGAAGATTGGACATCACCCAATCAGGGCAGCAAAAAGAAAAACAAGTTTTAAAAAAAGTGAAAACAGTTTAAGAGAGCTCTGTGATAATGTTAAGCATACCAACATTTGTATTATAGGGATCCCAGAAGGAGAAGAGCAAGAGAAAGAGATTGAAAATATATTTGAGGAACTTATGGCTGAAAACTTCCAAAACCTGAAGAAGGAAACAGATATCTAGATATAGGAAGCACAGAGGGTCCCAAACAAGATGAAGTGAAACATAGACCTATACAAAGACAAATAATTAAATGGCAAAAGTTGAAGATAAAGACGTAATTCTAAAGGCAGCAAGAGAAAAATAAAGAGTCATATACCCTGAAATGCCCATAAGGGTATCAGGAAGGAAATAATAAAGATCAAAGAGTAAATAAATAAAACAGAGACAAAAAACTAGAAAAAATCAATGAAACCATGAGCTGGTTTTTTGATAAAGATAAACAAAATTGATAAACCTTTAGCCAGGCTCACTGAGAAAAAAGAGAGGAGACAAATAAAATCAGAAATGAAAGAGGAGAAATAACAACCAATACCAATGACAAACAGTTACATGCAAACAAATTGGACAATCTAGAAGAAATGGACAATTTTCTAGAAACAAATCACCTCCCAAGACTCAATCAAGAAGAAACAGATAACTTGAACAGAATGATCACTAGTAGTAAATTGAATTTCTAATAATAATAATAATTTTTAAAAAAACTCCCAGCAAACAAAATCTAGGATCAGATGGCTTCATAGGAAAACTCTACTAAACATATAAGGAAGAGCTAATACATATACTTCTCAAACTATTCCAAAAATTGAGAACAGAACACTTCCACATTCATTCTATGAGGCCACCATTACCCTGATACAAAAATCAGACAAAGACACTACCAAAAAAAAAAAAAAAAAAGAAAGAAAGAAAATAAGACACCAACATCTTTGATGAATATCGATGTAAAAATCTTCAAGAAAATATTAGCAAGCCAAGTCCAACAATATATAAGAAGGATCATATAGCATGATCAAATTGGATTTATTCCAGGGATACATGGATGGTTCAATATTTGCAAATATATCAAATATAACAAAAGGAAGCATAAAAATTGCATGTTCATTTCAATTGACACAGAAAAAGCATTTGACAAAATTCAACTTCCATTCTTGATAAAAACTCTCATCAAAATGGTGAAAGAGGGAACATATCTCAACATAATAAAGGCCATGCATGGCAAACCCACAGCTAACATCATACTCAACAGTGAAAAGCTGAAAGTCTTTCCTTTAAATTCAGGAACAGAAAAGGATGCCCACTTTCACAACTTCTATTTAACATAGCATTGGAAGGCCTATCCACAGCAATTAGACAAGATAAAGAAATAAAATGTATCCAAATTGGAAGGGAAGAGGTAAAACTGTCACTATTTGCAGATGACAATGATACTCTATGTAGAGAACCCTAAAGCCTCCACCCATAAACTATTAGAACTAATAAATAAATTGAGTAAAATTGCAGGCTACAAGATTAATATACAGAAATCTGTTGCTTACCCATACACTAATAATGAAATATCAGAAAGAGAAAACAAACAAAAATCCTTTTAAAAATCACATCAAAAAGAATAAAATACCTAAGAATAAAATTAACTAAGGAGGTGAAAGACCTATACTTTGAAAACTATATAACATTGTTCAAAGAAATTGAAGATGATACAAAGAAATGGAAAGATATCTATGATCTTGGATTGGAAGAATTAATATTGTTAAAATGGTCACACTTCCCAAAGCTATTTACAGATGTAATGCAATCCCTATCAAAATACCCATAACATTTTTCACAGAACTAGAACAAATAATTCTAACATTTATATGAACCCACAAAAGACCCCAAATTGCTAAAGCAATCCTGAGGGGGGAAAAATAAGCAAAGCTGGTGGTATAACCTTCTCAGACTTCAGACTATACTCCAAACTACAGGAATCAAAACAGTGTAGTACTGGCACAAAAACAGACACATAGATCAATGGAAAAGAATAGAGGGCCCACAAATAACTCCATGCACCTACAGTCAATCTACTACAAAGGAGGCAAGAATATACAATGGAGAAAAGACAGTCTCTTCAACAAGTGGTGCTGAAAAAGCAGGACAGCTACATGTAAAACAATGAAATTAGAACACTGCCTCACACCATATGTAAAAAAAAAACTCAAAATGGTTTAAAGCCCTAAATGTAAGGCCTGAAACCATAAGACTTTAAGAGAACATAGGCAGGATACTCTTTGATATAAATTGTAGCAATATTTTTTGGATCTGTCTCCTAAGGCAAAAGAAAATGGGACCTAATTAAATTTAAAAGCTTTGCACAGCAAAGGGAACAACTGACAAAATGAAAAGACAACCTACTGATGGGAGAAAATATTTGCAAATGATATGGCTGATAAGTGGTTAATACTGAACATATATAAACAGCTCATACAACTCAACATTAAAAAAACAAATGACCTGATTAAAAAATGCACAAAAGACCCAAAAATACATTTTTCTGAAATAAGACATACAGATGGTTAACATTAAAAGATTCTGAACATCACTAATTATTAGAGAAATGTGAATCAGAACAACGAGCTCTCACCTCACACCTGTCAGAATGGCTATCATCGAAGAGTCTACAAACAACAAATATTATCGAGGATGTGGAGAAAAGGGAACTCTTGTACACTGTTGGTGGGAATGTAAATTGATGCAGCCACTATGGAAAACAGTATGGAAGTTCCTCCAAAAACTAAAAATAGAACTGCCATATGATTCTGGTCCTGGGTATATATCTGGACAAAATGAAAAATTGAAAAATATATATGCACCCCAATGTTCATAGCAGCACTATTTACAATAGCTAAGATATGGAAGCAACCCAAGTGTCCATTAACAGAAGAATAGATAAAGAAAATGTATATATACAATGGAATATTACTCAGCCACGAAAAAAGAATGAAATTCTTCCATTTGCAGCAATGTAGATGGACCTGGAGAATATTATGCCTTGTGAAATAAGTCAGACAGAGAAAGACAAATACTGTGTGATATCACTTATATGTGGAATCTAAAGAATAAAACAAATGAATGTATATAGCAAAACAGAAACAGACTCATGGATATAGAAAACAAACTAGTGGGGAGAGGAAAGGGAGGAGGGGCAAGATAGGGGTATCAGATTACAAACTACTATGTATAAAATAGATAAGCGATAAGGATACTTTGTACAGCACAGGGAATTATAACCATTATTTTGTAATAACTTTAAATGGTATATAATCTATAAAATTACTGAATCATTATGGTGTACACCTGAAACTAATATAATATTGTAGAGCAACTATACCTTAGGTTAAAACAAATGAGCAGGGAAATAAAGTTGTAGCTAGAAAGGGATGTGAGCACAAAGGAAAGTTTCTAAAGAAAGGTAGGTAAAAAGAAAAACACTGATAAGGCAGAAGAAAGAGGGGACAGTTGTATGAGATGTGTCCATGTGTATCTAAGAGGGATATAATGTAGGAGTGGACAGTGTAGCATTAGACATCGCATGAGAGTCCCTACTCATAAGAAGGAAGACAAAGGATGTGGTGTAGGACAAAGTAATTTGAGGGATCTGGTGGTGGGAGCTTGTGGCAGTTTTCTTTAGACAGCTTCTTTTTTTATTAATGAAATAGGAAGCAAGTTCCTAAGCTGAGAATTGGGGCACAGGTATTGAAGGTTTGGGGGGAAAGAAGAAGATGTGACACAGACATCTAGGAGCGTTAATGGATTAATGAAATACAGTGGAAACCATAGTAAATGCCCATATGAGATTAGTGATAAAACCTCAAGTTAGACCAGTCTATTTTTTTTTTTTCAGTTGCATTCAGCAGTGGGGTGCCAGTTCAGGACAGAAGAAGAACTGGATTTAACCATGGCTATGGTTTTCTAGGAAAGTACAAGAGAGGGGAGAGGGAGCAAGATTGTTAAGGGTGTATACAAGGGAATGACTGCAGTGATGGACCATGGAATCTAAGCTGGGAAAGGAAAGAACAGAATCTTTAAAATAAGAGATGGATGAAGAACAACGTAAAGAATTGTTAGATTTGGGGTGATAGGGGACGGACTTGAAAAACAGGGCGTGGCTGAAATTGAGGTAATGGAGGGAGTGTAGTTCTAGGTGATAAGATTACTTAATGTACAGCTCACAGCCTGCTGTCAGACTGTCTTGTGGGTGTTGCTCTCACTTACAGTACTGACATCTGTCTCCAGTGTGTTCAGGCTGGCAGTCGCAGTAAGGCTGGTTCCCAGCAGTAACACTGCAGGTCCCTCCATTCTGACAAAAATCCTCACAGACTGTCTTACCACAGTTTGGTCCAGTGAACCCTAGTGCACAGCTGCAGGTGGGTCTCCCTATTGGGAAAAAAAGGTAATGAAAAGGCAATTAGTTGACAAAATTGTTTACTTATATGGAATCTTCACTAGGTAAGAATCAAGAAGTCAGTATTTGGGGCAAAGTCTGTCCACTACTTAATCTGCGACTTTACACAGTAACATGACCTCTCTGTGTCTCAGCTTCCCCATGTTCCAACAAAGCCTGGGTTAGAAGATCGCTCAGGTTCACTTCAGGTAAAATAATCAGAGCTCATTTTATGAACAATTATACATGCATACACACATTTTATGCTTTAAAGTGCTTGTGTTATTCTTTGTATTTCTGTTTTCATGTCCATTTTGCTTTTCAATTATTTTTGTTCTATTCATGTGGTAATGCAGATTGTGTTGGCCATTAGAATATAAAATAGAGACAATCATATTTCCCAGTGTTCAATCATCAGGTACCAATCACTGCTGTATCTACATAAAACATAAGCTTAGGCTTATTATAAATAAATATTTTAATAAGTTTAAAGTGGACACGTCATCTGTAATAAGATTTATGAATATTAGTTATTTGATATAAATACACATACTGAATTTAGTATATAAGCACTTACTGAATCCTATTTTATTTCATTTTATATTTTTATTCATGGTGAAGGACTGTCACTTGTAGTCTAAAGATGATTTAAGAAATCTAATGTTAATAGCACACAATAGCAAATCTGACAGATCATCTATGGATATTTTATTTGTTCTGTGGGAACTAACATCACAATGAAAGGTGAACAATCCTTTAAGGTGTTTTGAATGTAACACAGTTAACTGTTATATCAAGAATGAGTCTCTAACTTCCTGGACTGTCAAGAATTGAGTGGAAAATGGAGTCTAGAATTATCTCTGCAGGAGAAGTGAAGGAAAACAAAGCAAAATGAATGGCTACCATTGGTAATGGGGGCAGAATAAAGTTTAGAGGTTGTACAAATATAAACTAATAACATGAAAGGGAATAACAAAGAAATTCAGTTATTGATCTTAGTTAACTAGGACTCAGAAAATGTCATTTAGTTGTCTAGTATCAGAGAATATCCAACCATCTCCTCTCTCACCATTGTAGACATGCAACATAATTAGAATGGTCAGAAAAATGCATTAAGTGTAAGGCTTAAAACTTGAAGTGTAAAAGTTATAAAAGTTTTTTTTCTGTTGCCATAGATTCTACATTCTACTTTGAAGGACAATTCTATACATATATATTTTTGGAAAAGCATTCTTAAGTGAATAAAACGTCTCCAAATAAAATCAACCTGCATTTCCAAGAAAATGAATAAATTGAGCTCCACAATTTATTTATTTAGTTTACTTTGAAAGGTCTCCACACACTTACAAATGCTAGAAACTATTGCTTCTCAAGGAAGAAAGATCTATACATTTTTACAGTGGGTACTATTGCTTTAAAACTTATTTATACATGTTTTTAGTTTGGTGGCAGATAAATGCCTATTAATAGGTTAAGAAACAAGGTAAAATTTATATACATTAAAAGCTGTAATGTGTATAAAATAACCTCATATTTTTTTATTGCCAGAAAACAGCTTTAAAACTTTTAGCTATGTATTTTTCTTATAAAAGTAGTGAGTTTTCTAGCTGTTGCTTACATACAGACAAATAGACACAAACGAGAATAATGGTAGAAGATGAAGAGGATAGATAATTGTTAGAACATAGTCACTAAGGAAAATGAAAGCCCTGAATAAAAGAAGTAATTCATCTACATCAATGAGAACCAGTGAACAACTTCCAGAGAAATAGAACATACAATCAGGAACACAAATTAACATGAGCTAAATGGGAAACAAACAGTACAGAAAGTATAAGGGGAAATCAAAATGCATTAGAACTATCAGAAAAAGTGTCATACAATGTACAACTTATACATTGTAGATTTAAGTTTTTCTACCTTAATTTCTAGGTGTTTTTCTTTTTGTTTAAGAAACTAGGAGTAAAAAAAGTAAAAAGAAGTTTGAAAGAAATAAACGCAACCTGTTAAGGCACTTGAAAATTCCTCTGTTCCAGTCGCTCAGAGAGAGGACACCATGCTTTCATCTCATCTACAGCTGTTTTGAAACTAGGGCAGAGTGACCAGGTTGTCCCCCAGCTAGAATATGCCTCTCATCATTTAGGTTCCAGCTGAATTATTTTCAAAAAGCTCCTCTTTCTCTTCCTTTGAAGAGATTTATTTTTGGTAAGTATAAATCTTCATATTCAGGAGAATATTATGTAACTTGAAACAGTGTGGTGATACAGCAGATCTTTTGTTTGCTGATGGGAAATGAACCATCAGCTGCAGAATTTTATAACGGGTTCCAGCTAATATTTTCAAGAATCGCTCTGGGTGCACCCTAACAAGTTGCACTGGATTCATTTTATAAATATTTTTTAGGTAGCTGAATTTGATTTTGACATTTGAAAAGGAAACAGCACTGTTACAATGACTAAGGTATGGATTTATAGCAGTGATGCATCCAGGGAGCTGGGGAGTTGACAGCCGGTAAAGGTAGCCCAATCAGAAAGAGCATCAATTGACCTGAGGAAGAAGGGGAAGGAGGGCTTTGCTGGCTCTAATCAGTCTAGTTCCTATAGCATTCTTAGCTAAGACTTTAACAGTGTAGGTTGTCAGACTGCCTGGATTCACAGACTATCTGTGCCAGTTACTGGTGTGGGACCATGCGCAAATATCAGCTCTCTGTTTATTTCCTCATGTGTAAAAATGGGGATAATAATAGTACCTACTTCATGGGGTTGTTGTGTAGAATCACATAGAATAAATGAGAAACATTTCTCACTGTGCCAGGCACATAGAAAGCAATCAGTTACATTTTAGCTCTGAATATTATTGTTATTCCTACTGAGATTCACCACTTACAGGTATGACTTACTCTGTGACCCTGTCTACAAAGGCACTGTAACATTCTAGAAAAATCATTCTGAAAATTTTCTTAAAGTACACACTTTATCTCCATTATTTATTTAAGATACAATTAAATTTGAATTTGTTTATGTGGCAGTGCTGGGATAGAACAGGTATTCCCCACAAACTTCATCTCAAACTCCAACATTTTTAAACTTTGAAGAATGGGTCCTTCTGTCTTCTTTATCTTCTAAATATGCTTAATCCTACACATTAAAAGAAAGAACACACACACACCAAAAACAAACCTAATATTTGCCACATCTATCTACTTGTATAACTTCAAATTTTGGTACATTCTCGAGCTTTTTTCGAAAGAAAGCTACACTTACTGCTTCCAATTCTACCAATATATGACAAAGTAAAATCCTCGATCATAAAGTCACATTCCAATCCTTCACTGGGTTTGTAGTTTTTATTTTTTAATATACAAAATAATGGGTCAATCTGTTGCTTCTCTTTGTTCCCTCTGAAGACAGGCCAGATCTCTCAACATGTAAGTACTGCTCCTACAAATCAACTCTGATTCCCTCTTGGTAAGAAAGGATTAGGAGTGGAGAAGGTAATGTTGGTGTTGTCTTTACTGTATATCTGTGTACTCTTGCAAAGCTTACCTCTAATCTCTTAATTCCTAAATCTAGATTTCTCCTCAATCATCATCCTCCTCAAATTTTCTCCATAATTTTACATTTACTAGTATCTACACTTGAAAATTTTATCTCCACTTGGCTTCTAAGACACTAGCATTGTGGATTTCCCTGTCTTTTTCTCTGACTGCTCTTTTATAATTGCCTTTATGTTCTCTTTCTATCTCTTTCTGGTGATATTATCCAGTTTCATGGCTTCAGTAATGATCTCCCTATATGAATGTCTCAGTCTCGATTTTTTGACTCTGGGCTCATTCTCCTTCCTAAATTTCAGACCTTCATTTTCACTCCCTGTTTTACGTCCCTGTGTGGGTATCTCTGCCTGTTCAACAGGTTCATCTACTCCTCCCATGACTCCCTAAGAGAGAAAATTCCTCTCATAAACATTGTCCTCAGTAGCACACATGATTTCACTAGACTGAAGGCTCTCCCAGTGCCATATTAAGTTCCACACTACACGTTAACAAAGTGCCTTGCTAGATGTATGCATATAATAAATGGAGGTTAATGTAGTTATATATTACTTCTGTTTATAGATAAATGGAAGCTTATCTCATATAAACTGTTGCAGCAAATTTTCATACAACATAAATTAATAATAAACTTGAAATTTAACTAGGTAACCAGTAATAGCTGATGTCAAACATGGTAAATACATAACTACAATCACTAACCATCTATAGTCAATGATAAATATTAGTAATATCCGTTAGCACAACTGAAGATTATAATGTTCATAAGAAAAAATGGAAATGCCTTGGAATCTCATAGAGTTCTCTAAACTTCACTGTTCTTGCATGGCCCTTATATACCAAAAATCACGGTCTCAGTAAAAATGGTTGATTCTAAAATATTTCATAAGAATATTTAATAGTAATTAAATAAATTTGGTACAAAGTTAAACTACTTGTTTTTTTTTTTTTTTCAGATCAGGAAGACCTGAGAAAGAAACCTGGTTAGATATTTATTAATTGTGTGGCTTTGGAAAACTTAGACATCCTCACTGGATCTCCTTCTGGATCTCATTCTGCAAAATGGTGATAGCAATGCCTGCCATGTGCTGGTAAAACACTTGTCACAATGCCTGCCACATAGCAAGTACTCAATAATTGTAGGTTTATTAGTAATAGTAGCATTGGCATTATTATTACTCTTAGTATTGCTATTAAACAAATCCTCAATTTTGGTTGTTATTTAAACTTCACTGAGTATATTTGCCTTTGTTAAGAAACTCCATATGGAATCCTGATGCATATTTTTTCCATTTTCATTCTTTTGAACAAAACATGCCTATAGGTAATCTATATATATCAGTTCAAAACAGTATATTTTAATATACATAACAACAATGAAATCTTTTCTATTATATAAGTAATTATATGGATATCATAAAGATTTATCACTAGTCCCTGTTAAATGAGCATTGAATTTATGTGATGTGGTTACAATTTACATCTAGATAAATGAATCTTTAACTATATGCTATCTTTAGTTATATACTCACAGAAATTTCTCTGATATGGGCAGACAATACTGATGATTTTCAGTGATAACAGACAATGTCTTAGAGAACTGACTTTTGACATAATCTATGTTCTCAGATGTTAGTTTTCTTACTTAATCATGCTAGCTTACATCTAAAAAATGCCACATAGAGTGTTTCAAATTAAATAAAATAATATAAGGAAGTTACTAGAATCCTTGGCACCTGAATTGAGAATTCAATTATAGCAGTCACTATAATATGACAATAATTATGTTTGTAAAATTTTCAAAATGTTATAATTATTGAATTACTGCATACTTGCTAATAATTTTAGAGTAAAATTTGCTGGGTAGGTTTTAGTCAAGTAATATATCAATCAATATGTTTCTCAAAAGCATATATTTTCATTTGAATATTATTAAGGTGTATGTTGTTGGCATTTTTCAATAACTTGATTTAAAACTGTAAGTATATCTTTAAAAGCTAGATTTATTTAATAAACAGTTTTTAAGCTGATTATAAAAATGCTACTCATCTGGGCTTCCCTGGTGGCGCAGTGGTTGAGAGTCCGCCTGCCGATGCAGGGGACACGGGTTCGTGCCCCGGTCTGGGAAGATCCCACATGCCACGGAGTGGCTGGGCCTGTGAGCCATGGCCGCTGAGCCTGCGCATCCGGAGCCTGTGCTCCGCAACAGGAGAGGCCACAACAGTGAGAGGCCCGCATACCGCAAAAAAACCCCCCAAAAACAAAAACAACAACAAAAAATGCTACTCATCAGTTTAATTTAATTGATATTGTATGATTTTAGTAGGCAAAATAACCTCTCTGCTCAATATTGGACAAATAAATTATAACTCTTTTTTCTATCTAAACACAACACCTGAAGATGTATGGTTTACTCAGCATTTTGTAGTAATTTTTAAGGGAAAAGAATCTGAAAAAGAATATATATATATATATATATAACTGAATTACTTTGCTGTATACCTGAAACTAACATAACATTGTAAATTATACTTTAATAAAAAATAAAATTAAAAAATTAAATTGAAAAAAATGTGGTTGATTGTGATGAAAGAATGCTAGTAAAAGTAATTACATGTGAATTTCTTAGGAGACCATGACTATACTTATTATTTCTGAGTGGTAGATATCTGCTAGTGAACATTATTGATTGGTTCTCTTTTTAAGCAATTTATTTGAATTCATACTCATTTTTCTATGTGAGCCATGCTGCTTACCTTGTTTAACTTGGTCTTGTGCTTGTAAATTTTTGTCCCTGGTTATAACATTTTATACCTAACTAGTTTTCTATGCATTCAGTCATTGTTTAGTTCAAATAGTCTGACACACACATTGAGTCTAAGTAATAAAAACATTTAATTGACATTTAAACTGCAGGGCATATTTATACACATTTACATTTAATGTTCTCTGAAAATGCTATCTAAAAGTAAGCATCTTTAGTAAAAACGTCTTTACTATTTGGACAAAAGCTACATTCTTTTTTTTTTTTTTTTTTTTTGCGGTACACAGGCCTCTCACTGTTGTGGCCTCTCCCGTTGCGGAGCACAGGCTCTGGATGCACAGGCCCAGTGGCCATGGCTCATGGGCCCAGCCGCTCCGCGGCATGTGGGATCCTCCCGGACCGGGGCACGAACCCGTGTCCCCTGCATCGGCAGGCGGACTCAACCACTGTGCCACCAGGGAAGCCCAAAAGCTACGTTCTTGTTCCTTCCTACAGAATAAAATAATAAGCCAAGAAACAAATCATCATAGCATCATTCAGTTACTTACTGGATTAAAATCCGAAAGCCTGTCTCCTGACCTCTAACCCCCAAGACTGCTCTCCTTGGTGAAATCTGTCTTCACTTCTGAGTTAGATTCAAGTAATAAAAGTTTTGAATGCTTTAAAAAATTGCTAGTCTTTTTGATAAAGAGATTTGACATTCTACTTTTCCACTTAATATAATGTTTTCCTGGACTGAAAGTGAGTGCCCGTTTATACATAATTTTAGCAAGTTGACTATAGCTGTTGGGTAGTCTTAAGTATTACCAAGATTACAGAGAACTATTGAGCAAAGCCTGACAAAGAAAATAAAGAACCGTGGGCGTTATCCAGCTCCCCCCAGGTACTATTTAATATATTCTGACATGTTTCAAATTATAGGTCACAATCTATTTATATTTATGGAACGTTCATTTTTAGCCAACATTGTGGAGATGAGACTGAAACATTTTTGTCTTTTCTGTGAATATAAGTAAGCCAACTCAAGCCTTCTGACATTAGCCTAGAGAGCTATAAGACTAGATGGTTCAGTACTGCTCTCACCATATGGTCCAAACGAACCAGTAACTATGATTCATGAAGCCAGCAGCACCGTTAAAGAGAATCGTACTTTCATTGTTATGAAGATTCAAGGGCCAAGAACAGTGCCTGGCACTTAGTAAGCAGTTCAATACATATTAATTATCATGATCCTGACAATGATAATAAGTAGTGTTATTTTAATTTCTGATTCTAACAATAAAGCATGGTTGAACATTTAGAAAATACAGAAGTATAATGAAGGACCTATTACATATGCAATTTTTTCATGTTGGGCTCATAGTATACAAGCAGGTTTTTTCTTGTGCTTTTAACTTTAAAATAAAATGTGACTATTTTTCTCTATTATTACATAGTTTAAAATTATAGTTTTGTTTATTGTGTAACATTCATCTTTTAGATATGCTATATTTTATATATTAACTACTTGAATTTAGGTTTTTATCTCCAATTCTATATTATGAACAATACTACATTGAACATTTTCACTTCTAAATATTTTATTTTTTATTATTATGTAACCTTTGGAATATATTTCTAAAAGTGACATTATTTAGTTAAAGGACATTGGAACTTTTTTGTTTGTTTTTTGTTTAATTTTTGAATTTTATTTAATTAATTTTTTTATACAGCAGGTTCTTATTAGTTATCCATTCCATACATATTAGTGTATTCATGTCAATCCCAATCTCCCAATTCATCCCACCACCACCACCCCCCTGCCGCTTTCCCCGCTTTGGGGTCCATACATTTGTTCTCTACATGTGTGTCTATTTCTGCCCTGCAACTCTTGCTGAGTAATTCAAAATTGCTTGCTGCAAGGCTTGTACCATGAACATTTTCTTCTGGTACTGATTTAAGGATGCTGGTTTCACCTGCGTCTGACTGGGCTCCTCCTCCCTCTTTTCCCACTTTTCTCTGTTTTTATATATGTTTGTGCTCATATATGTTCATGTTCTGCCACTTGCTCCTTATGTTTTTTTGGTTTTCTTCCATTGATTTGTCAAAGCTACATATTCCTATGTCACTTATTTTTTAAACTATATGAACTATTTTATGTTTTCAATTTTATATTTTCGACTTATTCTCTTGGATTCTTAAAAAGCAAATAGGACCAAATATCCAGCTTTTACCACTTTCTAAATATAATCAATATCTATGTTAAGGGAGCTAAGACATCAAGCCTAATTTAAATTAAAAACAGCCCTCATCTAAATATAAAGTGAAAGAAAAACTAAGAGGGACTGTTTAAATGTATGTTGACCCTTTATCAAGATATTAATTAGGTGACTGTACTTTACAGCCCAGATACATATGTGACTTGAGAGACATCAGTATATTTGCTTCATCATCTGTTTCATGCTGTTTCAAAGGTGCCCCAAATTTCCAACTTAACCTGCCTTTGAGCAAACATTTTTAGGGCAGTCATATTTGATCATAATTGATGGCAGTCACATATGCTACCATCATATTTGGGGCAGTGGCCTGGATAGAAAGATCTTGAATAAATGAGATAGAAAATTATCTCCATCTACTTGGCTATTATAAGGGCCCTTTCCATTGCAGTGAGAAGATTTTGATTTTTTTCTTTCCTCAGGAGAGCCCTCTTTCCTCCGGCTTCATTTCTGGGAATAAAATCTTCCACTGCCAAAATACACAGATGTGGTGACAGAGGGCAACACAAAGAGAGCTTCTGCTGTCTTCTTGTTGAATTCATTTAAATACTTCAATACAAATGAATTGCCTACTATAAAAAATTGCACCATCATCTCTTCACGTAGCCAGTTTTACATATATTCAAACTTCCCAAATTAGAATTGCCTTCCTTTATGCATAATTCCAAACTTTGAGTGGGAGTATTTGAGAATATTTTCCCAAATTTACAAAATTTCTTGCTCCATTCCTCTAAATCAGTTGTGTAGAAAACCCTGATTCATTTTGATAGAAACATCAAAAGTCTAAATAACAGATCTATAAGAGTATGGAAAATACCACACAGAATGAACATATCTTAGAGAATAAATATTCATAAAAGTGAAGATTAATTGTACATATAATTACATAGATATCCATTATATCTGTGATGAAAAAATAATTCCATAAATTATACTCTACTTTCTATATAAAATGACTGAATAATTCAATGCTTTATTCTATTTTCCATTGCTTTGCCAATGCAAACTTTATCTTAAATGTAGCCTCCTAGGAGCAGGTCACAGAAATTAACTACATGGATCCTTGTTGATATAATCAATGTCAAGCTATTTCATTTTGTAGTACCTTCTTATATGGATACAGCTCATATATCTAGTTTTTAGTTTTCTTTATTACAAAAAACCTTAAGGAATGAGGAAAAATTCATTCCTACATGTAAAATTTTAATTACGCCTCTCAGATGTGTGCCTTTAATTAACTGGTGACATTTCCTTTGTTCAATTATTATAGTTCTATACAACTGTCACAAACTTATAAAGTTTAATTAAGGCTGCCCCAAACCCTAGTTATATAGTGTCCACACAGGAGTTTGCCAAAGGCTTAACTGTAAGTAAACCGACAATGAATAAATCTATGAGTTGCCCACTGGGATTTGTTTCACAAATTAACATTTGTGTGGAGATAATGAGGTTCTACAGTCTATAATACCAAACAATGTTTTATAAAACCACATTTTTAAAAGTGAAAAATGCTTTGTAAATGACTTAATTAGCTATTATATTATTATTAATTATTAGATGCTATAAGACAATAAACGACATGGCTATATCTCAAGTTGAATTCATATGAGAACTCATTTATATTACTAATTTGAAATATAATTTTTTCTGAACATATTATCTATGTAAATCAAGATCTAATACTCTGGGTGCATAGATAAACTTGACATATTATGGATTTTAAGAATGCAGCAAGGTCTGCACAAATGATTTGAATGAAACATCAAAAGTTGTGCTGTATTTATATATATTTCAGGATCCATTAACAGGATAGCAAATTCAATGTTTCACAGAGATTTGTCCCTGTGCATTGATTGCAGGTTGAATAGGTAGCCATAGTTTGGAGTGCCAAACTCTTTATCTAGCTGGCTTAAATATTTCCAAAGGTAAATATAAGAAAATCATCTGGTCACAACCCAAAGATTTTTTTATCTTAATGAGAAAATTAAGTTAACAAATAATAAAACTCTAAACAACTCATTTGCATAAGAGAAGTTTCTTCCCTAAAGCTAAGTGGTATGTGTGTTGCTAAAATATAATTACAGGTCACACCCCTTTACTGTACATTCAATGGATTCTCATTTGCATAGTCAATGAAGGTCTCAATACTACAGTTTTTCCCACAGCAATAGAATATACTTTATGGACTAGCTCCCCCTCAGGCAGAATGAATATATGTAGTAAGACTCCTAGTGCCTCTTTTAGTTCAATCAACCTGCTGAATATTTTTTCAGAATTCTATTGAGTAGTTACAATTATCTTAATTATCAATTAATCAAAAGTCCAACATATTTATAGGTATAAAACTATCAAACTATCAAAGAAGTAGTATTGTTTTTACTCTTAGAATGCAAATCAGAAAACAGCTTGCTTCTCCTGAACTCCATTGAAAATGCTGCTTCATGTGGCTCTTTGTTAGCATTATGCTAAATACTTCAAAGAATAGCTTAAGCAATAGAAGCAGTGAGAAATCCCAGTAAGAAAGAAATTAACCACATAGGGGATGTGAAGATCATATGGATTGCTTTTCTATCTGACTACCTAAATCTGCAGTTATCGTAGGAGAATTAAATGTACATAGATTTCACTCTAATAGTTGCATAATCTTCTTTGCACTAATACTGGAATTTGCAAATTATATTTCTATTATGTATTATGGTTAATTTTTTTCCAGTGGGAACATATTTTAAATTTAATAGAAGTCAGTAGGAAAATATGTTTTAGTATTCACTTATGTGCTGTAGAAAACACTTTTTGCGAGCACAGATATAGCATAAATTAGTAAGAATCTCAAGTATATCCTAATATGTAGTAAACTGATGTTTTCAAAGCAATATGTTTTGAATATACTACATTGCAATGAAAACAGAGTAGTTATGATTTTAGATGGAAATTATGATGCTCTAAGATGTACTGATATAGTATGTATATATTTAAAATAAATCTAATTTTTAATAACATGAGTTTTAGCATTAGGCAAACTTCAATTTAAAAAAAAAACAGATTTTGGAGTCAAATAGATAAGGCTTGTAAAACTGATTTTGCCTCATCATTTTAAGCCAGAGTCAGAATATCTACAAGCACTGAGCCCTGTCAATGGTACGCACTTAACACAAGATAATCATCATTATTATTGTTAAATTTTGTGACTTGGACTTCGATTGATATACTCAATTTAGAAAAAATGCCACTGATTACGTTGAATTAATTATTAGATTTAATTTTTGTTAATGTATTTGTTAAGACAACAGGAATTATATTCATAGCATTAAGTATTTTCTGTAGATTTTTCACATATAAGGAAAATTACAGATGATCTGAATATACAGTGCCACTCAATTATTTACCTAGAGCTGATGGCATGCAAGTTCCTCCATTTTGACAGTAGTTGCTACAGTGGTTGATTTCACATCTCTCTCCTGAATAACTAGGCCAACAGTGACACCTCAAATCACCTTTCTCATTTAAAATGCATCTTCCTCCATTTTCACAAGTCAGTTTGCATGAATCATCTGGTTATAAGAAGAAGTGTACAAATTAGCATGCCATTCAGTAGGTGGTAGAATAAGAAAAATTCAAATAAAGAAAAATTAAATACTAAGATTCACTTTTTTCCATAAAATTCCAAAAATAAATACCCCTAATATAAACGTAGAAGAAACAAAATACTATCTGAAAATAGAGAAATAGATTTCAACCATTGTTGAATGGTGAACACAAGTATTGAATTAACTTTTATTCTTTTTTAGGCTTAAAGCATTGTTTACCATTTCTTATATTTGTTAAAACATTAAACAATAAAACCAACTGAAACTTTCTAAAAATAAAATATATTCCAACCAATATGGGTTTTTTCATGATATGGGCAAACATGGCCTAGTTTTTAGAAGTGTTTGATATTAAACCAAACCGAAATATGTAAGATAAATATATATACAGTCCCCTACATACGAACTTTCAAGTTGCGAACTTTCAAAGATGCCAACGTGTGTTTGCATGTCCTATCACATAAGTTAGTTCACGTGCCTGGTGTACTTTGTCACGTGCCTGTATCCTCTACAAGTGGTTGTGCTTTTGTGTACTTTACTGTGCAGTATTGTATAGAGTACAGTATCTTTATTTCAAGCCCAGGATGTCCGGAAGCAAGCGTAAAAGCAGCGGTGATGTAGCTGGTACTGAACGTCAGGCATGACTGAAAAAGCAGCTTGCCCTCCGTCTCCTATTGCTGAAGATTCTTCAGCTCTACCCTCCCCCACCTCCTCTCCCTACTCCAGTCAGTAACTCTTCTTGCCTGTTCACTCGCTGCCGGCTCCTGTATGCCAGCTGTTATACTGTACTACTATACTTTTCAAGGTACTGTACTGTAAGATTAAAAATGTTTTCTCTGGGCTTCCCTGGTGGCGCAGTCAGTGGTTGAGAATCTGCCTGCTAATGCAGGGGACACAGGTTTGAGCCCTGGTCTGGGAGGATCCCACATGCCGCGGAGCAACTAAGCCCGTGCGCCACAACTACTGAGCCTGCCCGTCTGGAGCCTGTGCTCCGCAACAAGAGAGGCCGCGATAGTGAGAGGCCCGTGCACCGCGATGAAGAGTGGCCCCCGCTTGCCACAACTAGAGAAGGCCCACGCACAGAAATGAAGACGCAACACAGCAAAAACAAACAAATTAATTAATAAACTCCTACCCCCAACATCTTCAAAAAAAAAAAAGTTTTCTCTACTTTTTGTGTTTGTTTTTTATGTATTATTTGTGTGAAAATTATTATAAACCTATTTCAGTACGGTACCATATAGCTGATTGTGTTAGTTGGGTACCTAGGCTAACTTTGTTTTACTTACAAACAAATTGGACTTACGAACATGCTCTCTGAATGGAACTCATTCGTATGTAGGGAGTATATATATAGTATGTATAGTGCATATATATAGTATAGTGTGCATATACAAAAACATATAATTTTTAGTATAGGGAAACATTTAAATGAAAAGATACTCTTTGATGTACATCCTTATCAGCTATATATTAACACACAAAACTAAAAATTACTTAGATTTGATACAAGATGGTGATAAAACAGTGTCAGAAACATTTTTTTCCATATATAAAATAATTAGGCAAAATCTGCCTATATAATACATTTTGGCTGAGAGAAAGAAAGGATGGTCATTCCTTGGGGGTCACAAAATCATTTTTAAAAATATGATGAGTCTGATTTATGATAAAGATTGGTTTGGAATCATTTTCCACATTATTTTTCTGTATGTGTAGACATGGCCTTGCTCCATTAGAACTACTGCTCTACATAGAACAGGACATAATGTCCAATGGAATAAAGACAATTGACAATATTTTAAGAGCATTCTATTCAAAAAATACCTTTTTCTACAGTCATGCTTACTTTATACAAAATAAGATAAAATCAAAACAGCCTATATTGTTCACTCAAGATACATTGGCACAGACATAACAGAAGCTTGAATAATTATCACTGCAATAATCACAAAAACATCTTAAAGAGCCTCAGTGACTTCAAATGACACATAATTCAAGTATCATAACCACTGTCATAACCAGAGACCATCTATCAGCAGTGTCAGACAAATTTCGAGATTTTCGGCATTGCAAAGCAGTTTCCAATACTTTGTCATGTAGGGAGGCTTCAGGTTGGCATTACTAAAGTCTGCATTTGTAATATGAAGGGCTGTCTCATGAGGCACTATATACACAGAGTATAAAGAAAATGACAGTTGATGTAGTGAGACCTGTTTTTAAGTCCTAGCTCTGCCCCTTACTAGGCATACAAATTAACCTATCTGAGCCTTAGTTATTTCTACTTTAAGATAGCCTTACGGACAAATGTGCAACTTAACTCATAGGTTTGTTGTGAATATTAAATTAAATAAGAAACTGGAAAGTAAAAGTCAAAATTATAAAACTTTGTAAATTTTTAAGTATATAACATACACACAAATGAGAATTTGAGTTCTAGCCATACTAGAATAGAATGAGGATGAAGACCTGCAATCTGGGTCTACAAGGTGTATTGTTAAATTTCAACAGGAAATTGAGGAACTTACTAGGTAAATTACCCAGTAACATTCTTATTCAGCATTAGGTATTGAGTGCCCATAAGGCGCACTGAGAATATAGCTCAGGTGGAGTGGCATCTATGAATACCAGAAGGTGAGCATTGTTGAAACTGAATGAAAGTTACTGTGACTGGACCTGGATTACAGAGTGTGAAGGCAGGAACTGAAAGAGAGAAGTGAATTTTAAGAGATAAGCAGAGTGTCATAGGAGATCCTTGGATGTTGGACTTTGCCCCCATAGCAATGTTAGGTCTTTGAAAAGTCTAAAAAGTCCAAGAATGACTGTACTGGTAGGGGTTAAACTGAAAGCAGGGGGACTATTAGGACTCTGTTTAAATTGTCCAGGCTAGATAAGATGATGGCCTAAAATAGAGTAATGTGGGATAGATAATGTAGACATATTCTGAAGGTAACTAGAAGACAAAAATCACATCAGAGGGAAAGGAAAAAACAAGGATAATTCTTCAGTTTCTAACACGAGGCCAATAGGACCTGAAGTGTTGTTTTATCTTTGAACATATTAAATTGGAGATACCTATATAAATGCAAGTGGGAATCTCTAGCAAAGAGTTGAATATAGAGGTCACGTTCTCAAGAAAGATCTCTAGTGAAACATGCTTGCTCAATTTAAAATTTACCAAAACATTTCTAACTCATTCAGCATGAAATATCCTAACTAGAGTTGTGAATGTGAACAATGAAGATAAATATTTAAGGTATTATGATCACAGTTAGGATTGTTACGGGAGGGCTCATTTTCACCTGTAGATGTTCTGTGTAAAAATACATAGGTATTCAAAATCTCTACATGTTAGGACAGGTGCATTTCTATAATGTGCCTCATTAGGCACCAGAAATTTAAAAAATATAACACTGCCTGATGAAATGGAAGTAGAGTTACATTCTTTCAAAACCTAACTGTAATAGTTCTATAATGAAAAAGGAAGCTGCTTTTGTCAATAACAAAATCACCCCCAGAAGCCAAGCTCCAGCAATTATAATCAACTATAGGGAAGAGCAGGTGAACAGTTCTCCAAGAACACATAACATTTGAATTCAAATTTCTTACATGAAGATTAAAAATACTCAGGGTGCTCATCATTTAACAATAGCAGCTAGAGAAAGGCAAGTAATTATAAAGAGCTGAAAAAGTTGGCTGTATCAAATGCTAATGTCAGGAAAAAATTAATTGGCTTTTATCTTCACCAATCAATAATTCTAAAATCCACTTAATTATATTCCTAACTGAAGTGGTTCAAGCCATCCATTACCAAGGCTCATATACAGAGGCCAGTGTAAATACTTTTTAACACTCAGATTATTTAAAATATAAGATTTTCTTTTAAATCATAAAATAAACATTGAGGAGGTTTCTGTAACCCTGCCTTTCAAGCAGGATTGAAATAGTAAAACTAAAATTTATAAAAAAGTCTTAGATCTTTGTATATTTAGACAAAATGCTTCCTCATTTAAAACATAAAACTATACAATTTGGTAATAGCTTCATTTTCTTGCTTACTTCATGACAGATTTATTTTAGAGTGCTGTGTGTCTACTTTTTACAAGGCATTGTGCTAGGCACTTTCTGTATGTTATTTCTAGTATTTCCAATGACTCTGGACATGGGTACTTTGGGTGACTTGGAGACACTGGAGTGTATTATGTGATGATTAAGAGTGTGGAATGCCTAGGTCCACCTTCGGGTACCACCATTATTAAGTATTGTTAGACAGTCAATTGAGCCTCTCCATACTTCAATTTTTTATGTGTAAAAATAGGGGCAATGACAGTATAATATCATTGGAGTTTTGTGAGGATTAAATGAAATTATATATATATATATATATAACATACTTAAAATATGCTTTGCTCATAAGCCTTCAAGGTATTTATTATTATTACTAGCAGTAGTAGTAGTATTTATTGTTAATCCAATTTTACACAGAAGGAACTGAGACTGAGGGAGTACAGGGCCAAACATATTAGTTAAGTGACAGATCTTGGCTTAATCCAAAGCACCACCTCAGCTCTACTCCAGACCATGTTCTTCCTGTATATTTGTTGATTTTGTATTATTGAATAAATTATTTGCATTAAGCAAAGAGGAAAAAGGGAGGTTATGTAGAAGAGGCAGTCTTATTTACTTATAAAAGGAAAACAAGAAAAGCTGTCCGCAACTTGACCATAAGAAAAAAAAAACACACTTATAATATCTGAACCAGTGTAAAAGTCACACTGGTAGCACAAGCTGTGTACTTCTGTGCAGAACACTCATCTCTTTCCCAGGGGTCTCTCCCACCCAAACAATAGTGTAAGTAGACATGGCACATAGGAGGCATCTGTGAGAGCACTGCTTATGGGTATATGTGGAACTAGTGAAAATGAGGCACATCTTCCACAAGGAAGGAGTTGTTGACGTTTTTAAGAATATGTTTCTGAGATGTTAAGTATAGAGTTTGTGACTGTGTCAGAGCAGTGAGTGAAAAATGTACCTGATAATGTTTGAAAATGTTCATTTAATTCTCTTATTCTACCATCACAATTGAGATCATGGCAACTCTAGTTGGGAGAATTGGTAGAGGAAGGGTGCATCCTAGTACCAGTGACAGCATCCCTTTTCAATGACTGGCACTAAAATACCCATCCAAAATACCAGTCATGATTCATATTTAGCTCTCCGTTAAGAATGTTCCAACTGCCACCCACAACAGCACTTTGCACATCCTACACACTAACTGGAATAAATGACTCATTATTTTCTTTACAGTCCATGCTTTCATGACTTTTCAGACAGTTTCCTCTGTCTCAGTGTCCTCCTCCTTCATTCCTATTTAATCTAAATATAATCTATCTTTGCAGATCTTGTTCTAATGTCATGTTCTATAGGAACTAATCAATTCTCTAACTGGATAATCATCTAATTCCTCATAATAGCATAAAGTCTGTCTCTTTTGTGGCTTATATCACTATTCACATAAGTATTTATTGGTGTTTGTGTCATTCATCATTTCATCTTTTCAACCTCTTCAGCTTTGCATATCAAATGATTAAAAATACATATTAAATGAAAGAGCTGTGACAGTTTTAGACACTGAGTGCCTTAGGAAAGGCAAAAGTCTTCAGCTGGCATAACCCCCAGCAGAGAACAATGAGACAATGATATGGGGGTATAGATGCTGACTGAGGGCAAAGACACTGTGTTCACATGAGGAGTTCATTTAAACAGAGAAATACAACCGGTGGGAAGCCCTGCTATGAAGAGATCCTAACTGTGTATCTCATTGGAAAAATGTTTGCTGTGACCCTCAAGTGATTTTTGCAGCACTGCATTTTTGTCTGTGACATAAAATTAATGTGTTTTCTTTTCTCTTAGTAGCATTTTTTTCCCATTATGGCTAATGTCTTGAATATGAGGAAACTTATTGAAAGTCTGCCTGGATATCCAAGAGACATCTCTTTCCCTTTCCCATCACACTATTTTCAGTTTTGATTTTTTTCATTTGATTTTTTTCTGTTTTGCTATTTAACACATACTAGCATCTGAAATAATATTTCAAGTTTTTAAATGTTTGTTCCGACCTCTAGCTTCTAAAATATAAACTTCTTGAATGAAGAAATATTTTCAGTTTTGTTTCTAACTTAGTCCTTTGTTTCTAAATTAGTGTTATGCTTTGCTCAGAAGCCCTCAAAGTATTTATTATTATTATTAGTAGTAGTAGTATTTACTGTTAATCAAATTTTACATAGAGGAAACTAAGATTTATTTTCTAAATTAATCATCAGTTTCTAAATTAGTGTTGGCACACAAAACATATATAAAGTTGCTAAATGAATAAATGGATTTGGGAGTTGGGTTGAAACTAATAGCAGAATGGCACCCTCAGAAATATCATTATCTTTACTGATACAGGAGCTATATAAACAGGTCTCTTGATTCTGTGTGTGACTTCAAAGTTCTTAATCTAGTCTTCGATGCACAGTAAGTGCTCAATGCAGCTTTGTGAACAAATGTAGAAAGAACTGATGGGAAGTCATCATCAGAGAAAAGAATAGTTTACACAGGCATTCAAGAACCAGTGATATCATGGAAATATCAGTGATGACTGAGTAGCTAATACGGCTCAGTTTCAGTAGTTGTGAACATTTACTGTATACAGTAATTCATTACTTGCAGAATAATGAAGTTTACCTACCTAACAGGCTGTCATCATTGCAGGTGCCATTAATCAAATATTTTCCTTCTGGGCACACACAGGTGGCCCCAGAAGGATTCAGCAAACAGAGGAATTCACATGCTAGATCCGAGCATGGATTGGGTACTGATCAAAACAAAACAAAAGAAACACATAATTATAAATACAATAGGTTTCAAAAACATAAAATTCAATAAGGTGAAATGATGAATTAGCAATGTTGAAAAGAAATAACATCAAATTTTTACTGGGAGTATCTTATTTCAATATTCCAATTCTCCTTTATAGATGAAAAGAAATTACTACCCAACATTCAACATTAATACAAACTTTACCCTACTTTACATTTCCCATGAAGGAGAAGAAATTATTCAAGCACATACTTTGTCACTTTTCCTTTGGCAAATTTAGGTAGTTTCAAAACTGGTTTAACAGACAGAAACAGCTCCCCCTGGTATTTACAAAGGTTTAAAATCCATATGTAGTTGTCTGTCAGAACACAAACAAACCATGGCTTTTTTCCCTAAAAACATGTTTAATATGGTGTGCTTTCCATCAGATAGGAGTTTGTGTGCATGGATAAATGGGTACCACATTTATTTTTGTCTATATTTCTATCCAATCGGTATCCTCTGCAGCCACAGCTGTTGCGTGGCTTTCCATGCAGGATCTATCATTAGAATGAAACAGAAATGGTATCTAGGTAGTGAAATGGTGACTATGAAAGTGGCTTTCATTCTGTAAGAACCAGTAATCAAACACCTATTATACTTAGGGCAGACTTTTATTTATTTATTTTTTATGAAGGTGGAGATATTTGACTATGAATATGAATCAAACAGAACTAGAGGATGAGAGGGAATGTCCTCATATTAACCTTGGAACCATATGTGTCAGATCATTAGCAAAGAGTAGCAAAACACTGAATATAATTTCAGGAAGGTTTTAGGGGAATATATGTTGTTTTAATCTGTTTCCAAAACTGATTTGGTAAATATCAGTTGCTACCTTTCCAGACCATCATACCAAATGAGATTAAATCCCTTTTTTTTTTCTTTTTGCGGTACGCGGGCCTCTCACTGTTGTGGCCTCTCCCGTTGCGGAGCACAGCCTCCGGACGCACAGGCCCAGCGGCCATGGCTCACGGGCCCAGCCGCTCCACAGCATGTGGGATCCTCCCGGACCGGGGCACGAACCCGTGTCCTCTGCATCAGAAGGCGAACTCTCAACCACTGCGCCACCAGGGAAGCCCAATCCCTTTTTATTTGCCATAAAGAATAGTTATAAGTAAATCTGAAAGTTTTTTGAAGGGTGAACTCATACATAAACACAGATCATTAGCATTTCAGCCACATTTTATTCCTTTGTTCTTCGATATTTTTTATGGCTTTGTTTGAAACACATCTTTCAAAATAACTATGTCAATTATTTACCTATTTTTTTCTAGGAGAGAAAGTAACAATAAAAGTCATAAACCATGAGAGAAAATACAACCTTTGGGAACATTCTCCTCAGATACCTTTAAAGATGAAATGTTAAAGCTATGATTTTTACTTGGTTATCAGAGAGTGAAAAAGGCTAATGACAAATTTCCTTACTTGCGTGGTTTATCTATCGACCCACAAAGTTTTATTAAGAATTTAGAAAAACACAAAATAAGAGACAAATTTTTATAACAAAGTTAATTCTAATTCCAAGAAAATACAAACAAATCCTAAAATTTTCATACCTGTTTTTGCAAAAATAGCAACTATTGCATTATTTATTTCTTGTCTTTGGTAATTTGAAAAGTCTGGTTATACCAAAATTAAAGTGAACTTAACTTATTGGGGTTAAGCCATGAATAGAGTTAAGAATTTAAAAATACTTTATTTTGAGAGTCATAAGAAAGAAACTTTGTCAATATAGATAATAGTATAAAATATTATACTTACAGTCTAGTTGTTTATAGCGATGAGAAATCAAAACACCTTTTGTTTTATCAACATCTAAAGCTAGGTACTCTACTGAACCATGGCCAAATTTTTGTACTCGAAATACACCATTTTTAGGTCCTGCTCCATATATATAATCTTCGAAGACATCAATCCTGTGTGGATGTAACAAGCCTAGAATTTTTTAAAAATGCAGTTGTAAGGGTTGCAATATAAATACTCAGACTTAAGAAAACTAAGTTTATCCAAGATCATATAGAAAATATTATTCCTGTTCATAAAAAACCTTTCAGAATTAGAATGTTTTTAATATTAGCTGTAACATTGTTAGGATTAATTTATTAGCAGTAGAAATATGCGAGATATTAAACTTGTCACTCAGAACATAAAAAACACTTCCATCATCACTTTAATCATCATCACCAACACAAAGCATTGGCTGGGGGACATATTATACACAGTAATATTTTCTGCTGTACAGTTTGCAAACAACAACAACAAAAAGCCTACAGGCCAAAGTTATCCATTGCTCAAAACCAGGAATTTACAAAATTATCATTTTGTGTTCTGTATAAAATTAATGGTCAAATTAGATTACCTGAATGACAATTTTATCAATCAATCATGAACTGATTTTAAACAGTAAAATCCTCCTCCAAAATTTGGCATTACTATTATCTGTTTTAGAAATGGGGTTAAGAAAACAAATTGGCAAATGGTAATCATACATATGACTAGTATGGCTGAGAAGAATAGTAATAATAATAACATTTTTTCATATTTTACA
This sequence comes from Leucopleurus acutus, assembly GCF_964270905.1. NCBI lineage: Eukaryota > Metazoa > Chordata > Mammalia > Artiodactyla > Delphinidae > Leucopleurus > Leucopleurus acutus. The sequence goes on from NC_139149.1 coordinate 29,671,815, forward strand.
AAATGGCTATTATTTGAGAGAATTTATAAGAAATATAACTTTTGGTACTGAAATTTAAACAAGTAATATAACATTTATATTTCACTTACTATCTAAAGGTTGTAAAACATAAAATGCCTTTTAACACATATTTTCCTTCAATGTTCCTTGAAACAGTAAAATGTACACTTAAGCTAAAACAGGTAAATTTTTGCAATCAATTATGTGAATACGGAATTTTTTTCCATCTAGGGTTATCATACAAAAAACACACACTTCCAGTAAAGACACAGTGGAAGTTCAATGCAATTATTTTTCTTGAAACTTCTCTGATTTTGTTTAAAAAAAAAGGAAGCAAAGCAATATTCAGTAAATAAAATATGTAAATATAAAAACCTCAAGTATATATTGTGAACAATTGGTGTTAAATAGGTAAGCAGTTTTGGTAGGAAAGGGAAAGAAGAACAGAAGGGAAATCAATTAGTTTCATCAGAAAGAACTGAGATTGCTAGGCAAAAAAAGTGTGAGACACAGAAAGGAGTCAAAAATGAGAGTAAAAAATAGGAGGTAGACACAGAGATGGAGATATAAAAGGGTGCCACAAAAGAAGAGCACATGTAGATTCTGCAGTCACTTGTGTGAGAGGTAAGTTGTCATTTTTACATGTTGCTTTTCACATGGATGAGAATATCCCTATCAACTACCTAAAATAATAAGTTTTACTATGATGTTTTACTATATACAATAACTCATTTCCTACTTATCACTGCAATTTGAAATAAAAATTAGCGTTCACAGGCACTAATCTCGATTACTTGAAGTGTTCTGCTCAGAAAAGAACATCCATGGAAGCAAAAAACAGAATGAATATTTTTTGAATCCGGGTAGCAATGGACCACGTTTGTTCTAGAGTCAAGAAGTTCTTCTGGCCTGGCCTCTTTGTTATTCTAGTAAGAATGAAAATTGTAAGGAACAGTAAGAGCTATAAGTTGAAAAGAGAGAGAATTTGAGGAAATACAGAATGTAAAGCTTTCATATTATATTTATGTATCATTATTTAATACTTTCAGTGATAATTAAAAGCAAAAACAAGAGCACTTCACAAACCTTGTTTGCTGCTGACAGAGATTACTGAATCAGAGCCATCATATAGAACGCTGCCAATAACAGAGAGCTCAAGGTCGGCCCAGTATATCCGTTCACTGAAATGATCCACGGCCAGGCCTGCAAAATCAATACACACAGACAAATAACAGCAATACATTTGAGGTTATTTAAAATTATGTTTCTGCTCTTTTAATGTCTTATTATAATTGACATTTTTCTTCAGACATCTTAGAAATTACCCAGTCTATATCACAGTAGTGCAAAAATCAGAAAAACTGAAATAGCTTAATCCCTATCTGAAATACATGTGTATAGATTACATAGAATTTATTTAATAAACTGTGGCAAAAAAATCTTACTTCACATAGGGAAAGCCACCCTAGATATCTTTCCTTTCTACACTGCTTTCTTAATTATGGTTATTTTCTAAAAGAATTTCCCATGATACTTTCATCATTTAAATCACTTACCCAACCATTATTTAAAATAATTCAGTGTAATTAGTTATATTTTGAATCTTTTCATGAAGGTGCATTTCTCAGAATATAAAAGGTTCATGGGCTTAATCATAAGATACTTTCATCCACTTGGAGTTCGTCTACAGTGTTATGAAACACCTGTGTGCAGGATGAAGTATAAATTGACTAAAGATTGATGTTTATAGTAGGGAAGAATGAAGAGTAAATTTCTTAATTAAGGTTCTAGTTGTATTGATACTTGAATTTTTCACTCTATTTTTTTAGTCTAATCATTAATTTGCTCTGAGACTGTTTGTCCTTCTTTATATCATCAGTATCTGTTAGTGAATACCAATGGACTAACATAATATGTAGTAAAAAATCATGTTTTGCTATTTATTCAACTTTTTATGTTATATTTCATAATGTGATTGCAGTCTAGCCGGTGTCTTCTTGCACAGATATCAACACATATAATACCTTAAGTAAACTTCATTCAGTATAGAAGAGTAAGATCTATGACATATGAATTATATAACAAATCCTCACTGCTATAGATATTCAATTTTTACAACATAGCTAGTCTTTAGATATGACATACTTTGATAGTACAATGCAATCAAAATACCTTTGGCATCTGAATGCTAAAGAGCTTTCTGAATCAGCTCATTCAATAAAAAAACCGAGGTACCTCTCAATGGCAAGGCAACTGAATGAAAAGTATTTTCGAGTTTACACTAATTGTATTCCTGTGTAGATGCGCCAAGATTAACAATCAAAATGAAAGCATATCATGCTTCATTTCATTTGGGAATAATTCTTCAGTTCAGTGTGTAGATCTATCCCAAATGTAATCAAACTAAATATAAATATTTCTCCTCAAGTAAAATATAAAGATGTTCTATGCCCAATCAGCCTCTGAGAAATGAGTTAACAATGAAAACAAGTGGCCCATGTTTTACTAGTTTCTGCTCAATGATTAATTTGTTATTTTGAGTTATGCTGGGAATTAGGTTTTTGTTTCTTCATGTATAATTATGGGTAACATGAACCATAAAACCATCCAGCTTCCTGCTGCAGCCATTCTGTTTCAAAAAGGTTATCTCAGAAAGATTGAAAACGCTTTTCTTTCTCTCTCACCAGTGTAATACAATACTACATACTAGTACCTGGCAGCGTATGGTGCAAGGGAGGAGCTTTTTTTTTAAAAAAGCTGTTCCCAACATAATGCGTCTCTACATTTGAATATTAAATTTGTTAACCATATAAAAGAAGAAGACAATGGGTGTGTAATCTAATTTAATTACCAATATTGTTTCCTCAGATTCAGCAGCAGTAAAAATTTCTCAAACATGTCATACATTGCATTGTTAGTCTAGGCTTTAGACAAACATCTTCATCATCTCCAGTCCCATACCATACTATTTTGGATTGAATTACATCTAGATAAAAATTATATAACAAAGCTTTTAGATGAGTGGGATTTATATTCCCCCACATCCACAAATCAATGATTTTGATTTTTCCTTAAGCCTTTTAATAAAACAGATAGTCTTTTAAATTAAAAAGTTAAAAAAGGAGTCAACTTACTTTTTTGTTATAGAGATGAGTCAAGTTTATATGAAAGAACAAGTTCATTTCTATATCTTTAAAAATATCACATCTATTTTTTGTCTTTAACAAAGAAGCAATAATAAAATGGGGGAAAAATCAATTCCCAGGAAAGTTATTCTTATCTGAACTGGGAATGGTGAATATTTGGAACCAAGTCGGTGTAAGTACAGAAAATTTAAAATAAAATGTCATACTTGTTCTAATCAAGCATAATGGAATCACAGTTTGGAAGTGTTATGAAAGATAAAGTCTCAGTAAGTTTTAGGAGCACATGATAATGACCCTAATTGTGTATTCATTTTCTAAACATCTCCCATGATATCAAGACTACTGTTACATTTTAGGGATTTTTGAATCTAACTTTTGTTGAACTCTGAAATTTTCCAAGATCTTCCCACTAGTTCCCCTATTTCCACAATGAACTAAAAAGAAGAAAGAAAATGGTAAAAAAATCTTATGAGAAATGACCACAGTACCAATGTGATATTTAAGAGAGAAAACTTGGAGAGAGAAATAAATTAAAATCACTATGTTTTCAGAAAGAGAGGAAAGATTTTATACATTTTGTGTTAAAGGAAAGTCAAGATTTGTAAGGTAGTAACACCCAACAGGTGTGCACTACCCTATTCTTGATTTAAGAGGTATAAGAGGGGTCCAAAAAACTAAAAATACTTACCACTATGTCAAATTTATTTTTAAAAAATTGTTAAAAGTATTTTTTGAGATAGGTTGCCTACATAGGGTCTTAGATTCCGAACTACATTAAAGTTGTAATATATGTAATATATATATATATATATACACACACACACACACACACACCATACATGCACACACACATATCTACTTATGAATTTTAGTAAAATAATGTATCAAGGAATTGCAAAATAGTCCTTAAGTTTTTATCTATTTCATTTAATTAGAGATCTTTTGTTGGTCAATGACAAAGAATTTACTGAGTGAATCAAATAATTACGACTGGTCCAGGGCCAGTGTGTACTTGTTTATTCTCTCAGAAATTGCCACGATTTGAGAGGAGGGAAAGGTAACATAAATAAGCTTCTGGATATCAAATAATATGGTATTTAAATCAGACTCATGTAATTCTACATGCCCTTCTACTGCAGGGAAAACTGGAAAGTATCCTTATCTGACACAGAATTCACTAACTCAATACATATTTGTAAGGCAACTCCCTTGCACCATACACTGCCAGGTACTAGTATGTAGCAAAGAATAAAACAGATCATGTTCCTGCTCTCATGGAGCGTCCTACTCAACCACCACACAATTGATTGAATCAGAATATAGATTATGCTTCTTATATTTAATATAGGGCCTAACAAAACGAAGTGTGCCATTTGTTAAAAGAGATCTTAATACCATACCATGGGTTAGAGTGTTAAAAATTGCACGCATTCATCTCTTCATTCATTCAACATATAATTAGTCTTAAGCACATACTAATTACAGGCACTATAACATTCTACAGGGGATATAACAAGAATATCCATTATGGTTTTGGTTTAACCTGTTATGGTCTTGCTGGGCACATAGATTATACATTAAGGAGTCAATGATCTACTATATCATTAAAGCAGTAGATTATGGAGTACCAAGTTTGGAGATAACGAGTGCTTTCAAAGCCCAGAAAATTGAGGTATTCTCATGAGTTTGGAAAGGAGGCAATGGCAGTGCTGGTGGTGAGCAAATACAGGGCTGTCTGGGTAGTGGGCTAACTATCCGATCAGTACAATTCCAACCCTAGAATGCACAGAGGTTATATAAAGGGACAGAGACAATTTTCTATCTATTCCTATTGCTGTTCATAATGCTGATATCACCTTCACTCTATTGAAGTACAGAGTATAACCAAATGCACTGCATCCTAGTGCACAGAGTCATTCATGGATGCATCAGGAAAGACAGAATTTCCTTTAAACCCCAAACGTAAAGAACAAGATGTTACACATGGAGGGAAACAGAGGCATTATTATAGTTACTGATTTCATATAATAACTTTGGAGTCAGGTCAAATATTTATAAACATACACCAACAAAAGAGAGAATATAGGTAAGAATAAGTCTAAGATGTTTCTAGGAAGACATGAGCAATGAATGTACATCCATGTAAGGATATCTTATAGAATATATTTGCATAAGTGCACGTCCTCCCACATATAACATGCATATATACATACAGATGCAGAATGACTAACTGCCAGCTTTTCATTGTTACTTTCTAGTAATGTGCTATTTATAAAATCTAAATTATCTATTATTTCCTAAAAATCTTCTGAGATTTGTTTTTGACTCATTTGTATATCAATAACATTTGGCATGCCATACTTAAGAGTTATTAAAGATAAAGACAACACCGAGTGATGTTTCTGCTTGATGGAATAAAATTCTGCCTAATTATATAAGACTAGCATTTCCAATATTAAGAAATTCACTTATTAAGCAGGTCGGCATGAAATAAAGCAATAAATTTTTACATGTGGTGTGTGGACTTTTTAAATCTTACAGAATTCTAATTGATATACAATGAGAAAATTAATCAAATTAACAAAATATACTAAATGACACTTTTAAATGTGGATAAAAATAATAATTGGTCCCCTTAAAACTAGAATTGCACCTGTGAGCCTCTCGGCACTATAGGACTGGCAGTAGAAATACATTCACAGGACAACTAACTGCTGAACAATCATCGACAGGAAGACACTGGAACTCACCAAAAAAGATACCCCACATCCAAAGACAAAGGAGAAGCCACAATGAGACGGTAGGAGGGGCACAATCACAATAAAATCAAATCCCATAACTGCTGGGTGGGTGACTTACAAACTGGAGAACAATTATATCACAGAAGTACACCCACTGAGTGAAGGTTCTGAGCTTCACATCAGTCTTCCCAACCTGGGGGTCCGGCAATGGGAGGAGGAATTCCCAGAGAATCACACTTTGAGGGCTAGCAGGATTTGATTACAGGACTTTGACAGGACTAGGGGAAACAGAGACTCCACTCTTGGAGGGAACACACAAAGTAGTGTGAGCATCAGGTCCCAGCAGGAAGGAGTAGTGAACCAATATGAGACTGAACCACAGCTACCTGCTAGTGTTGGAGGGTCTCCTGCAGAGGCGGGGAGGGGGTGTGTGTGGCTGTGGCACACCGTGGGAACAAGGACACTGGCAGCAGAAGTTCTGGGAAATACTCCTTGGTGGGAGCCCTCCCAGAGCACCAAAGAGCCTGTAGGCTCCAGTGCTGGGTTGCCTCAGGCCAAAAATAAACAAGGAGGGGACTCAGCCCCACCCATCAGCAGACAAGTGGATTAAAGTTTTACTGACCTCTGCCCACCAGAATAACACCCAGCTCTACCCACCACCAGTCCCTCCCATCAGGAAGCTTGCACAAGCCTCTTAGATAGCCTCATCCACCAGAGGGCAGACAGCAGAAGCAAGAAGAACTACAATCCTGAAGCATGTGGAATGAAAACCACATTCACAGAAAGACAGACAAAATGAAAAGGCAGAGGACTAGGTAACAGATGAAGGAACAAGATAAAACCCCAGAAAAATGACTAAATTAAGTGGAGATAGGCAACTTTCCAGAAAAAGAATTCAAAATAATGAAAGGGAAGATGATGTAAGACCTTGGAAAAAGAATTGAGGCAAAGATCAAGAAGATGCAAGAAATGTTTAACAAAGACCTAGAAGAATTAAAGACCAAACAAACAGATGAACAATACAATAACTGAAATGAAAAACACACTAGAAGGAATCAATAGCAGAATAACTGAGGCATAAGAACAGATAAGTTACCTGGATGACAGAATGGTGGAATTCACTGCTGCAGAACAGAATAAAGAAAAAAGAATGAAAAGAAATGAAGACAGCCTAGGAGACCTCTGGGACAACATTAAACACACCAACATTCCCATTATAGGAGTCCCAGGAGGAGAAGAGAGAAAGAAAGGACCCAAGAAAATACTTGAAGCGATTATAGTTGAAACTTCCCGAAAATGGGAAAGAAAATAGCCACCCAAGTCCAGGGAGCGCAGTGAGTCCCAGGCAGGGTAAACCCAAGGAGGAACATGCCGAGACACATAGTAATCAAACTGACAAAAATTAAAAACAAAGAAAAATTACTAAAAGCAACAAGGGAAAAATGACAAATAACATACAAGGGAACTATCAAAAGGTTAACAGCTGATTTCTCAGCAGAAACTCTACAAGCCAGAAGGGAGTGGCACGATATATTTAAAGTGATGAAAGGGAAAAATCTACAACCAAGATCACTCTACCAAGCAAGGATCTCATTCAGATATGATGAAGAAATCAAAAGCTTTACAGACAAGCAAAATCTAAGAGAATTCAGCAACACCAAACCAGCTCTACAACAAATGCTAAAAGAACTTCTCCAAGGTCGAAACACAAGAGAAGAAAAGGACCTAAAAAACAAACCCAGGGCTTCCCTGGTGGCGCAGTGGTTGAGAGTCCGCCTGCCGATGCAGGGGACGCGGGTTCGTGCCCCGGTCCGGGAAGATCCCACATGCCGCGGAGCGGCTGGGCCCGTGAGCCATGGCCGCTGAGCCTGCGCGTCTGGAGCCTGTGCTCCATGATGGGAGAGGCCACAACAGTGAGAGGCCCGCGTACCGCAAAAAAAAAAAAAAAAAATGGTAATGGGAAAATACATATCGGTAATCATCTTAAATATTAATGGATTAAATGCTCCAACCAAAAGACACAGGCTCACTGAATGGATACAAAAACAAGACCCATATATATACTGTCTACAAGAGACCCACTTCAGACCTAGGGACACATACAGACTGAAAGTGAGGGGATGGAAAAAGATACTCCATGCAAATGGAAATCAAAAGAGAGCTGGAGTAGCAATACTCATAGCAGGTAAAATAGACATTAAAATAAAGAATGTAACAAGAGACAAGGAAGGACACTACATAATGATCAAGGGATCAATCCAAGAAGAAGATATAAGATTTATAACTATATATGTACCCAACATAGAAGCACCTCAACACATAAGGTAAATGGTAACAAGCTATAAAAGAGGAAATAAATAGTAACACAATAATAGTGGGGAACACCTCACTTACACCAAGGGACAGATAATCCAGACAGAACATTAATAAGGAAACACAACCTTTAAATGACACAATAGACCCGATAGATTAATTGATATTTATAGGACATTCCATCTGAAAACAGCAGATTACACTTTCTTCTCAAGTGCACACAGAACATTCTCCAGGATAGATCACATCTTAGCTCACAAATCAAGCCTCAGTAAATTTAAGAAAATTGAAATCATAGCAAGAATCTTTTCTGACCACAACACTATGAGATTAGAAATCAGCTGAAGGGAAAAAAAATGTAAAATACACAAACACATGGAGGCTAAACCATATGTTACTAAATTACCAAGAGATCACTGAAGAAATCAAAGAGGAAATCAAAAAATACATAGAGACAAATGAAAATGAAAACATGACAATCCAAAACCTATGTGATGCAACAAAAGCATTTTTAAGAGGGAAGTTTATAGCAATGAAATCCCACCTCAAAAAACAAGAAAAATCTCAAATAAACAACCTAACCTTACACCTAAAGGAACTAGAGAAAGAAGAACAAGCAAAACTCAAAGTTAGTAGAAGGAAAGAAATCATAAAGATCAGAGCAGAAATAAATGAAATAGAAACAAAGAAAACAACAGCAAAGATCAATAAAACTAAAATCTGGTTCTTTGAGAAGATAAACAAAATTGATAAACCTTTAGCCAGACTCATCAAGAAAAAGACAGAGAGGATTCAAATCAATAAAGTTAGAAATGAAAAAGGAGAAGTTACAATGGACACAGCAGAAATACAAAGCATCCTAAGAGACTACTACAAGCAACTCTACGCCAGTAAAATGGACAACCTGGAGAAATGGACAAATTCTTAGAAAGGTATAGCCTTCCAAGACTGAACCAGGAAGAAATAAAAAATGTGAACAGACCAATCACAAGCAGTGAAATTGAAACTGTGATTAAAAATCTTCCAACAAACAAAAGTCCAGGACCAGATGGCTTCACAGGTGAAGTCTATCAAACATTTACAGAAGAGCTAACACCCATCCTCTCAAACTCTTCCAAAAAATTGCAGAAGAAGGAACACTCCCAAACTCATTCTACAAAGCCACCATCACCCTGATACGAAAATCAAAGACACTGCAAAAAAAGAAAATTACAGACTAATATAGAAAAATGAATATAGATGCAAAAATCCACAAAATACTAGCAAACAGAATCCAACAACACACTAAAAGTGTCATACATCTTCATCAAGCGGGATTTATCCCAGGAATGCAAGGATTCTTCAATATATGAAAATCAATTAATGCAATACACCATATTAACAAAGGGAAGAATAAAAACCATATGATCATCTTAATAGATGCAGAAAAAGCTTTTGACAAAATTAAACACCCATTTATGATAAAAACTCTCCAGAAAGTGGGCATAGAGGGAACCTACCTCAACATAAGAAAGGCCATATATGACAAACCCACAGCAAACATCATTCTCATTGGTGAAAAACTGAAAACATTCCTTCTAAGATCAGGAACAAGACATGATGTCCAGTCTCACCACTATTATTCAACATAGCTTTGGAAGTCTTAGCCATGGCAATCAGAGAAGAAAAAGATATAAAAGAATACAAATTGGAAGAGAAGAAGTAAAACTGTCACTGTTTGCAGATGACATGATACTATATGTAGAGAATCCTAAAGATGCCAGCAGAAAATTACTAGAGCTAATCAATGAATTTGGTAAAGTTGCAGGATACAAAATTAATGCACAGAAATCTCTTGCATTCCTACACACTAACAACGAAAGATCAGAAAGAGAAATTAAGGAAACAATCCCATTCACCATTGCAACAAAAAGAATAAAACACCTAGGAATAAACCTACCTAAGGAGGTAAAAGATCTGTACTCAGAAAACTATGACCCTGATGAAAGAAATCAAAGGTAACACAAAAAGATGGAGAGACATACCATGCTCTTGGATTGGAAGAACCAATGTTGTGAAAATGACTATACTACCCAAAGCAATCTACAGATTCAATGCAATCCCTATGAAATTACCAATGGCATTTTTTACAGAACTAGAACAAAATATTTCACAATTTGTATGGAGACACAAAAGACCCCAAATAGCCAAAGCAATCTTGAGGGGAAAAAATGGAATTGGAGGAATCAGGCTCCCTGACTTCAGACTATACTACAAAGCCACAGTAATCAAGACAGTATGGTACTGGCACAAAAATAGAAATATAGATCAATGGAACAGGATAGAAAGCCCAGAGATAAACCCACGCACTTATAAATGCACAACTAATCTATGGCAAAGGAGTCAAGGATATACAATGGAGAAAAGACAGTCTCTTCAATAAGTGGTGCTGGGAAAACTGGACAGCTACATGTAAAAGAATGAAATTAGAACACTCCCTAACACCATACACAAAAATAAACTCAAAATGGATTAAAGTCCTAAATGTAAGACCAGACACCATAAAATTCTTAGAGGAAAACATAGGAAGAACACTCTCTGACATAAATCACAGCAAGATCTTTTTTGACCCACCTTCTAGAGAAATGGAAATAAAAACAAAAATAAACAAATGGGACCTAATGAAACTTACAAGCCTTTGCACAGCAAAGGGAACTATAAACAAGATGAAAAGACAACACTTAGAATGGGAGAAAACATTTGCAAATGAATCAATGGACAAAGGATGAATTGCCAAAATATATAAACAACTCATGCAGCTCAATATTAAAAAAACAAACAACCCAATCAAAAAATGTGCAGAAGACCTAATCAGACATTTCTCCAAAGAAGACATACAGATGGCCAAGAGGCACATGAAAAGCTGCTCAACATCACTAATTATTAGAGAAATGCAAATCAAAACTACAATCACCTGATACTGGTTAGAATGGGTATCATCAGAAAATCTACAAACGACAAATGCTGGAGAGGGTGTGGAGATAAAGGAACCCTCTTGTACTATTGGTGGGAATGTAAATTGATACAGCCACTATGGATAACAATATGGAGATTCCTTAAAAAACTAAAAGTAGAATTACTATATGACCCAGCAATCCCACCTCTGGGCATATACCCAGAGAAAACCATAATTCAAAAAGACACATGCAGCCCAATGTTCATTACAGCACTATTTACAATAGCCAGGTCATGGAAGCAAGCTAAACGTCCACTGATAGACGAATGGATAAAGAAGATGTGGTACATATATACAATGGAATATTACTCAGCCATAAAAAGGAACAAAATTGGGTCATTTGTAGAGATGTGGATGGACCTAGAGACTGTCATACAGAGTGAAGAAAGTCTGAAATATACAAAGATTGTATATTAACGTATATATGTGGAATCTAGAATAATGATACAGATGAACCAGTCTGTAGGCAGAAATAGAGACACAGAGGTAGAGAACAAATGTATGGACACCAAGAGGGGAAAGTAGGGGGGGCAGTGGTATTGGTGGGATGAATTGGGAGATTGTGTTTGACATATATATACTAATATGTATAAAATAGATAACTAATAAGAACCTGCTGTATAAAAATAAAATAAAATAAAATTCAAAAAAAAAGGAAATACATTCACAGGCCAGATGCCATCAAAAAAAATAAAATTCGGGTTATGGAGTTATGGTGGACAAGGTACAAATGCAAGGCTCTAGTACGTGGCATATTATTTCTATAATTATTCTTAGTCTCTTAGGTATTCAAGAAATTATACTAATCAATTTACATTGGTGTTAACTTCTGATATAAATGAATTGTTATAAATTCTCTGTAAGGTAAATATTATCATATGCATTTTACAAATAAGAACATTGGTGCTGAAAAGTTTATGCAGGTTGTGCAATTTTAACTCAAGCCTATATAAATGGAAGGCTTATACTCTTTCTAGGACTCCATATTTCTTCTGTCTAATACACTATGCTATGCCCAATAGGGTATACCATCTTCCTTTTGAAACTTTTCTGTCAGCTATTATGGCACTGAATTCTGTTGCTTTGCTCCTATTGCTCAAACACCTCTGTAGTCTTTATTTTTGATCCTGACTCTTCTGAATATAAGCATCTCACACATTTCTACCCTAAGAAGCCTCTGTTTTCTCCTCCCTTGTCTATCTTAACTCCAGCAACTTTAAATCGTCGGTTTTCTATTGCCAGTTCTCTGAACTAAGTTTCTAGTTCTGCTTTGAGCTCCAGAACTAAAATCTCCAATTTTCTCTGAGATATCTCCATCTGATTGACTTATGTTGGTCATGTCCACAACTACAACACATGACAGCAAGGAAATAACACTCCCTTCATAAATAAATTTCCCAAGAATGCCTGTCTCAGATTCCCTCATAAGAACCCTCAGACAGGCAATTCTATACATTGCTTCCTGAGTCATTTTTTAAAATGAAAATAATGTTATGTATACTATGGCTATGTAAGATGTTAACGTCAGAGAAGCTTTTTTTAAATCAATTGTCCAACCTTTCTACTGAATAAAAGTCTAAAATTAGTTAAAAATAAAAAAGTTAAGAAAAAGAAGTACAAAGTTCTTTAAAAAATAAAATAGTGTTTGAGCAGATCATGCCACTTTCCTCAAAATCCCCAGTGGCTTGCTTCCCTTAAAGCTAGAATAGAATCCAGTCCTTATCAGTGTGTTCCAGGTCCTGGATGATCTGACTTTGGTCACCTTGTCACTCTCACATCTACTATTCTCCCGAGTTGATCATATGCTTCTAGGCATACAGCCATCCCTTGGTGTCTGCAGGGGATTGGTTATAGGATCCCCCATGAATATCAAAACCTGCAAACGCTCAAGTCCTTTATATAAAATGGCATATTATAGTCAGCCCTCGGTGTCTGTGGGTTCAGTAAATTCAACCTACCATGGATACGGAGCGCCAACTGTCCTAACATTACTGCTGTTTCTTACACATGCTAAGTTCTTTCCTAACTCATAACTTGCCATTCTGTCTACTTGGAAAGCTCTTTCTTCACATAATCACATAGTTTGCTATCTCTCTTTATTCAGTCATCTTCTCAAATACCACCTTTCTAGAGATGACTACTTTGATAATCATAACTAAAATAGTACCTTCCCATAACTGCCCATCTCTTATATTTTGTCTTCTATATAGCTTTTATAATTACCTGACATGATGTATCCTACATATTCTATCCTATACAGGAAAGTAAGTTTCCTGAGAATTGGAACTCTCTTCACAAGGGCAGGAACTTATTTCTTCAGCATCTGGAACAATTTCTGTCACCAGGTGAGTGTTCAATTAGTATTTGTTAAATCACTGAATTGAGACACACCTACATAAATAAACTAAATCCCAATGATTGTTCCTTCCTATAAGAGTAAAAACAATCTACTTGGAAGAAAAGGCATAAGGCACATTAAAAGTAATAAAAATATAAGTACCAAATATAAAGTTTCAACTTTATATTGTTAAATAACATATGCTATAGAAAGCTTAATTGTTAAATAACATATGCTAAGCCTAATTGCAAAATAACATATGCTATAGACAATGTATTGTGTCCTTTTTGATGGGGATGTAGTGGGAGGGGGTGTGGGATGGCACAAAAATCTCTGAGGCTTCTGCAGTATGAAAATATTTTATTGAGGAAGTACTAAACTTAGACCTTACAAGACTGGTAAGATTCCTCTAGGTACACAAAAGTTGGAAGGGCATTCTAGATGAGGGATCTGGGAGGAAAATGGCATAGGAGAAAGAACAGGAATGCAGAAAAAAGACCTGAGCTCCTGAACAGTCCTGGAAGTACAGAGAGTATAGACTGGTAGTTTAGATGACATGGCTGGAAGGGAGATTAAAGCCAGATTGAAAAGAGCTGTGAGTGTCTTTCACAAAAGTTGTTTATATGTTCCCACCTGTCTATCCATTTAGTCTCTCATCCTCTAGGAATATTACCATCTATCCCAATATCATTAACACATAGCTGTAAAAACACCCTAACACAATGCTATAAACTGTCAAAATTTCATGCAGGTGAAATCCTACTTATAACTTAGGTAATTGTCAAATAATATCCCCATAATATCACCAGCAGTATGGTAAGAACCTGACTTTCAAGTTGGGAAAGTACAACAAGAAATGTTAATGACTTTTATAAAGTCAAAATATAAATTATTTTATCTGCTTGTAAAAATGATTATATTGCCAACAAAACTAGAAAGAAAGGCAATACTATTATACTTAGCACACTACTTCACATTTTAGACTGTGTGGGACACATATCATACCTGTGGGTCTCTGTAAATTCTTTTGTACTAAAATTCTTCTCAGAGTACCGTCCATGGCCGCTTCTTCTATGTGGGAGTGGTCCCCAACAATCGTCCAGTACATCATCCTGAAGAGATAGGTCAAGTTGGTTAGCCTGGTGAATGTGCTTAGCCTGGTGAATGCGCTGTTACAACCCAAAACAGGGTCTCTTCAGACCCTGTGCATCAGAATCACCTTAGAGTCCCTGAAAATTGCCTGAAAAAGCAGATTTCTGGACCCAACTCTAAACCTACAGAGTGAGTACCTCCAAGAGGGGGCCCCAGGAGTCAACAATGTAAAAGTCGTACCTATTCCCTAAAATTTGAGAGCCACTGTTTAATAGGCTCACTTGATAGGCAAAGTTCAATTTTGAAAATTTCCTTAAAATTTTAGAAGAAAAATATTTCTAACACTTGAAATTATCTTCTTATCATGACAGAATATTCATTTTACTATAGATGATGCATCAGTATGCTTTTGTTTTTGATATAGTAACTATTTTCTCAGACATAAATAATTTTCTCACTTAGAAGACACCACATAAAATAATTCTAGTAAGTAAACAGCAGTTGCCTCTTTTTACTCAGGATCTAATGATCCACTTATGGGTGATTAGGAGTTTTATTTAACATTTCCCTATTTCCTTTTTGGTCATTGCTTATAAATAAGAAATAAGACAGTAAAAAAGGAAAAAATCAAGCCGAGTAAAGGGAATATTTGTGTTAAATTGTTTAAATTTGTTTATACATATGCCTCCATTTTTTATTACCAGAAATAGCCCGTCACTAATATCCTACACTTAACATGTTTAATATTATTTTTAATGTCTCAAAAATTCGATTTTAGATTAACTACAGTGGTTATGTTTTTCACATCAGTTTCATTAATCTGAATGCACACAAAACATATACACTGAATGTACACATAACATACACTAAATGTATAAAGTAGCAAATGTTCAGGAAGAAGAATATATTTTGCACCACCATTTGGTGTGAAAAGGACATGCTTTTGTGCAGAAGGAGTAGAGGGATTTTCAGAAGTCTTGTGAATCTATTATACGTTGAACACTCTTCCAGAAACAACACTACAGAGCATGGGTGGGACAATCTGTAAAAATGGATACTCATATCAAGAAATATAAATAACCAGGTCATTAACCTACCCTCTTTTAGGATTTACAGCAATAGCATAGGGTTCTCCAGCCATATTTGTTAAGAGTCTGGTGCAGTTGGGGCCATTCAGCTGTCCTACGTTGATAGAGTATCTCAGACTGGTCCAGTGAGTAGTGTAGTAACTGAACCAGTGCATTCTAGAATGGTCAGTCCAATAAATATTTCCAGCAACCCAGTCAACTGCAACATCCCTGGGCCTTTTAAATTCAGGACACTAAAAGAAAACAAAACAACAAACCACAGTATTTTCAAAAGCAAATTGGTGGAGTTTTCTATATCTATACATTGAGATTGTTTGGGAATCTTCTTAACATGGTCAGGTGTTAATTGTTACATAGATTTTTTTAAATCCCCAACATACTTTATTTTTAGTTTTTATAGATGTATAATTTCACAAATCCTAAGTATACAACTCACTGGAGTTTTACCTATCACTGCCCCTGTTTAACCACCACCCTACTAGAATACTTCCAGAATTGTAGAAGGTTCACTTGTGACCTCTCCCAGTAAGTATTTCTCTTAGAATAAGCATAATCCTAACATCTAAATCACAGATTAGCTTAAACAAATCCACATAAACAGAATCATACTCTTCTATTCCTGACTTCTTTGACTCAACATCATGTTTGTGAAATACACCCATATTGGTGTGCATGTCAGTTATTAATTACTTTTTATTTCTGGATAATATTTCAGAATATGAAATATTATTCATGAATATATATCAATTTGTTTACCATTTTACTGGTAATATATATATTGCTTGTTTACAATTTTAGGCCATTACAAATAAAATTATGAATATTCCTTTACGTGTCTTTTGGTGGACACAAACTCTCATTTCTGTTGAGTATTTAACAAGAAATAGAACGGTTGAGTCTTAAGATATACTTATGATTGCTTAAATAGATAGGGCTAGAATTTTTTTTTCAAAGAGTCTGTACCAATATTCACTCTTTTCAGGAATTTAAGAAAGTTCCAGTTGCTCTACATCCTTACCATATATAATTTGATTTAAAATTGAAACAGAAAGTTAATACAAATAGACACATTTAGAGAGATACTATATTTAAATGTCTTTTGAGGAAAGTTACAATCTCTGTCATTTATATTAAATCTGCTAGCTTGGATTTTCTGCGCAATAGTATATTACTGAAATATTGTGAGACAAAGGTAAGAGGGTTCATTGGGAATAGACAGCAAGGAAAATAACGTATGCTGTGCCCTTCAATTAACTTGATCACTTTGAGCAGGAACTAGTGTAGTAATTAATTTGACGTGGTCAGGTTTATTGTGTATAAACAAAAGTGAGAAGAAATTCTCAGGGGTATTATTATGAAGAATAGAAACAATTATTTGAAGGTCATTATAACTAGACATGTAGTCAATGTGTAAGAGCATTGTTAGGGCCTGGTAACCAGTGGAAATATGGGTTTTTAACACATGACTGTTTCTTCTGTGATTTACCAGTGAACACATTTTATTAAAGAGTGGGCTTGGATTAAAAGAAAACAAACCGAACTTCTCAAAAAGAACGTGAGATGCCAAGAAACAGGAATTACAAGTCACTGTCTGCCGTGTGATTACTGAGATCTCAAAGAAGGAAAAATATGGCTTGAACTAAATACAGAACTCACAGAAATTTCTAATGACCTTTATTATCAATCTTTTCACTTATTGGTTTAAAAACTAAAATTATGAAATTTTACAGTAATCTACTTCTCAACTCTAATAAATACTCTCCATCTACCCAGTGATATCTCATAGCTAACTGAAGTTAAATAAAAGCACTCTACAGTACAACATGGTCTAAACATGCCATATAAATAATATTCATAAATGGGTAGACTATAAAGATTTGTCCTAGCCAAAACACAAAATCATTTTCAAGTGTTCCAATATTATGTAAATTAATTGTAATTCTTTTGTTTTTTTCTGATTTGGCAGCACTTTAAACATATCGGACGAGGGGAAGATGGTGGAAGAGTAAGACGCGGAGATCACCTTCCTCCTCACAGATACACAAGAAATACATCTACACGTGGAATAACTCCTACAGAACGCCTACTGAACGCTGGCAGAAGACCTCAGACCTCCCAAAAGTCAAGAAAGTCCCCACGTACCTGGGTAGGGCAAAAGAAAAAAGAATAAACAGAGACAAAAGGATAGGGACGGGACCTGCACCAGTAGGAGGGAGCCGTGAAGGAGGAAATGTTTCCACACACTAGGAGCCCCTTCGCGGGCAGAGACTGCGGGAGGCGGAAGGGGGAAGCTTCGGAGACAAGGAGGAGAGCACAGCAACAGGGGTGCGGAGGGCAAAACGGAGAGATTCCCGCACAGAGGATCGGTGCCGACCGGTACTCACCAGCCTGAGAGGCTTGTCTGCTCACCCGCCGGGGCGGGCAGGGCTGGGAGCTGAGGCTTGGGCTTCAGGGAGAGGTCGGAGCGCAGGGAGAGGACTGGGGTTGGCTGCGTGAACACAGCCTGAAGGGGTTAGTGCACCACGGCTAGCCGGGAGGGAGTCCAGAAAAAGTCTGCACCTGTCGAAGACGCAAGAGACTTTTTCTTCCCTCTTTGTTTCCTGTTACGCGAGGAGAGGGGATTAAGAGCGCTGCTTAAAGGAGCTCCAGAGACTGGCGCAAGCCGCGGCTAAAAGCGCGGACCCCAGAGACGGGCATGAGATGCTAAGGCTGCTGCTGCTGCTGCCACCAAGAAGCCTGTGTGCGAGCACAGGTCACTATCCACACACCCCTTCCGGGGAGCCTGTGCAGCCCGCCACTGCCAGGGTCCCGGGATCCAGGGACAACTTCCCCTGGAGAACGCACCTCAGGCTGGTGCAACATCACGCAGGCCTCTGCCGCCGCAGGCTCGCCCCGCACTCCGTACCCCTCCCTCCCCTCGGCCTGAGTGAGCCAGAGTCCACGAAGCAGCTGCTCCTTTAACCCCGTCCTGTCTGAGTGAAGAACAAACGCCCTCCAGCGACCTACACGCAGAGGCGGGGCCAAATCCAAAGCTGAGCCCTGGGAGCTGTGAGAACAAAGAAGAGAAAGGGAAATCTCTCCCAGCAGCCTCAGAAGCAGTGGATTAAAGCTCCACAATCAACTTGATGTACCCTGCATCTGTGGAATACCTGAATAGACAACGAATCATCCCAAATTGAGAAGGTGGACTTTGAGAGCAAGATTTATGATTTTTTCCCCTTTTCCTCTTTTTGTGAGTGTGTATGCCTCTGGGTGAGATTTTGTCTGTATAGCTTTGCTTCCACCATTTGTCCTAGGGTTCTATCCGTTTTTTTTTTTTTTTTCTTTAAAAAATTTTTTCTTTTAATAATTATTTTATATTTTAATAACTTTATTTTTTATCTTACTTTATTGTATTTTATCTTCTTTCTTTCTTTCCCTCCCTCCTCCGTCCCTCCCTCCCTTCTTTCTTCCTTTCTTTCTTTTTTTTCTTATCTTTCTTTCTTTCTTTCTACTTTATCTCCCTTGTATTCTGAGCCGTGTGGATGAAAGGCTCTTGGTGCTGCAGTCAGGAGTCAGTGCTATGCCTCTGAGGTGGGAGAGCCAACTTCAGGACACTGGTCCACAAGAGACCTCCCAGCTCCCCATAATATCAAACAGTGAAAATCTCCCAGAGATCTCCATCTCAACACCAGCACCCAGCTTCACTCAATGACCAGCAAGATATAGTGCTGGACACCCTATGCCAAACAACTAGCAAGACAAGAACACAACCTCACCCATTAGCAGAGAGGCTGCCTAAAAACATAATAAGTCCACAGACAACCCAAAACACACCAACAGACGTGGAACTGCCCACCAGAAAGACAAGATCCAGTCTCTTCCACCAGAACACAGGCACTAGTCCCCTCCACCAGGAAGCCTACACAACCCACTGAACCAACTTTAACCACTGGGGACAGACACAAAAACAACGGTAACTACGAACCTGCAGCCTGCAAAAAAGAGACCCCACAGTAAGATAAGCAAAATGAGAAACAGAAAAACACACAGCAGGTGAAGGAGCAAGATAAAAACCCACCAGACCTAACAAATGAAGAGGAAATAGGCAGTCTACCTGAAAGAGAATTCAGAATAATGATAATAAAGATGATCCAAAATCTGGAAATAGAATAGACAAAATGCAAGACATTTAACAAGGACCTAGAAGAACTAAAGATGAAACAAGCAATGATGAACAACACAATAAATGAAATTAAAAATACTCTAGATGGGATCAATAGCAGAATAACTGAGGCAGAAGAATGGATAAGTGACCTGGAAGATAAAATAGTGGAAATAACTACTGCAGAGCAGAATAAAGAAAAAAGAATGAAAAGAAATGAGGACAGTCTCAGAGACCTCTGGGACAACATTAAACACAACATTCAAATTATAGGGGTTCCAGAAGAAGAGAAAAAGAAATGGACTGAGAAAATATTTGAAGAGATTATAGTTGAAAACTTCCCTAATATGGGAAAGGAAATAGTTAATCAAGTCCAGGAAGCACAGAGAGTCCCATACAGGATAAATCCAAGGAGAAATATGCCAAGACACATATTAATCAAACTGTCAAAAATTAAATACAAAGAAAACATATTAAAAGCAGCAAGGGAAAAACAACAAATAAGACACAAGGGAATCCCCATAAGGTTAAAAGCTGATCTTTCAGCAGAAACTCTGCAAGCCAGAAGGGACTGGCAGGACATATTTAAAGTGATGGAGGAGAAAAACCTGCAACCAAGATTACTCTACCCAGCAAGGATCTCATTCAGATTTGATGGAGAAATCAAAACCTTTACAGACAAGCAAAAGCTGAGAGTTCAGCACCACCAAACCAGCTTTACAACAAATGCTAGTGGAACTTCTCTAGGCAAAGAACACAAGAGAAGGAAAAGACCTACAATAACGAACCTGAAACAATGAAGAAAATGGGAATAGGAATATACATATCGATAATTACCTTAAATGTAAATAGACTAAATGCTCCCACCAAAAGACACAGATTGGCTGAATGGATACAAAAAAAAGACCTGTATATACGCTGTCTACAAGAGACCCACTTCAGACCTAGGGACACATACAGACTGAAAGTAAGGGGATGGAAAAAGATATTCCATGAAAATGGAAACCAAAAGAAGGCTGGAGTAGCAATTCTCATATCACAAAAAATGGACTTTAAAATAAAGACTATTACAAGAGCCAAAGAAGGACATTACATAATGATCAAGGGCTCGATAGAAGAAGATATAACAATTGTAAATATTTATGCACCCAACATAGGAGCACCTCAATATATAAGGCAGATACTGACAGCCATAAAAGGGGAAATTGACAGTAACACAATCATAGTAGCAGACTTTAACACCCCACTTTCACCAATGGACAGATCATCCAAAATGAAAATAAATAAGGAAACACAAGATTTAAATGATACATTAAACAAGATGGACTTAATTCATATTTATAGGACATTCCATCCAAAAACAACAGAATACACATTTTTCTCAAGTGCTCATGGAACATTCTCCAGGATAGATCATATCTTGGGTCACATATCAAGCCTTGGTAAATTTAAGAAAATTGAAATTGTATCAAGTATCTTTTCCAACCACAACGCTATGAGACTAGATATCAATTACAGGAAAAGATGTGTAAATAATACAAACACATGGAGGCTAAACAATACAGTACTTAATAATGAAGTGATCTCTCAAGCAATCAAAGAGGAAATCAAAAAATACCTAGAAACAAATGACAATGGAGACATGATGACCCATTGGGGATGCAGCTAAAGCAGTTCTAAGAGGGACGTTTATAGCAATATAATCCCACCTAGAAACAGGAAACATCTCGAATAAACAACCTAACCTTACCCCTAAAGCAGTTAGAGAAAGAAGAACAATAATACCCCAAAGTTAGCAGAAGGAAATAAATCATAAAAATCAGATCAGAAATAAATGAAAAAGAAATGAAGGAAACAATAGCAAAGATCAATAAAACTAAAAGCTGGTTCTTTGAGAAGATAAACAAAATTGGTAAACCATTAGCCAGACTCATCAAGAAAAAAAGGGAGAAGACTCAAATCAATAGAATTAGAAATGAAAACGGAGAAGTAACAACTGACACTGCAGAAATACAAAAGATAATGAGAGATACTACAAGCAACTCTATGCCAATAAAATGCACAACCTGGAAGAAATGGACAAATTCTTAGAAAAGCACAACATGCCAAGGCTGTATCAGGAAGAAATAGAAAATATGAACAGACCAATCACAAGCACTGAAATTGAAACGGTGATTATAAATCTTCCAACAAACAAAAGCCCAGGACCAGATGGCTTCACAGGCGAATTCTATCAAACATTTAGAGAAGAGCTAACACCTATCCTTCTCAAACTCTTCCAAAATATAGCAGAGGGAGGACCACTCCCAAATTCATTCTATGAGGCCACCATCACCTTGATACCAAAACCAGACAAGGATGTCACAAAGAAAGAAAACTACAGGCCAATATCACTGATGAACATAGATGCAAAAATCCTCAACAAAATACTAGCAAACAAAATCCAACAGCACATTAAAATGATTATACACCATGATCAAGTGAGGCTTAATCCAGGAATGCAAGGATTCTTCAATATATGCAAATCAATCAACGTGATACACCATGTTAACAAATTGAAGGAGAAAAACCATATGATCATCTCAATAGATGCAGAGAAAGCTTTTGACAAAATTCAACACCCATTTATGATAAAAACACTGCAGAAAGTAGGCATACAGGGAACTTTATTCAATATAATAAAGGCCATATATGACAAACTCAGAGCCAACATTGTCCTCAATGGTGAAAAACTGAAAGCATTTCCACTAAGATCAGGAACAAGACAAGGTTGCCCACTCTCACCACTCTTATTCAACATAGTTTTGGAAGTTTTAGCCAATAAAAGGAATCCAAATCAGAAAAGAAGAAGTAAAGCTGTCACTGTTTGCAGATGACATGATACTATACATAGAGAATCCTAAAGATGCTACCAGAAAACTACTAGAGCTATCAATGAATTTGGTAAAGTAGCAGGATACAAAATTAATGCACAGACATTTCTATACACTAATGATGAAAAATCTGAAAGTGAAATCAAGAAAACACTCCCATTTACCATTGCAACAAAAAGAATAAAATATCTCGGAATAAACCTACCTAAGGAGACAAAAGACCTGTATGCAGAAAATTATAAGACACTGATGAAGGAAATTAAAGATGATACAAATAGATGGAGAGATATACCATGTTCTTCGATTGGAAGAATCAACATTGTGAAAATGACTCTACTACCAAAAGCAATCTACAGATTCAATGCAATCCCTATCAAACTACCACTGATATTTTTCACAGAACTAGAACAAAAAATTTCACAATTTGTATGGAAACACAAAAGACCCCGAATAGCCAAAGCAATCTTGAGAACAAAAAACGGAGCTGGAGGAATCAGGCTCCCAGACTTCAGACTATACTACAAAGCTACAGTAATCAAGACAGTATGGTACTGGCACAAAAACAGAAAGATAGATCAATGGAACAGGATAGAAAGCCCAGAGATAAACCCACGCACTTATAAATGCACAACTAATCTATGGCAAAGGAGTCAAGGATATACAATGGAGAAAAGACAGTCTCTTCAATAAGTGGTGCTGGGAAAACTGGACAGGTACATGTAAAAGTATGAGATTAGATCACTCCCTAACACCATACACAAAAATAAACTCAAAATGGATTAAAGACCTAAATGTAAGGCCAGAAACTATCAAACTCTTTGAGGAAAACATAGGCAGAACACTCTATGACATAAATCACAGCAAGATCCTTTTTGACCTACATCCTAGAGAAATGGAAATAAAAACAAAAATAAACAAATGGGACCTAATGAAACTTAAAAGCTCTTGCAGAGCAAAGGAAACCATAAAGAAGACCAAAAGACAACCCTCAGAATGGGAGAAAATATTTGCAAATGAAGCAACTGACAAAGGATTAATCTCCAAAATTTACAAGCAGCTCATGCAGCTCAATAACAAAAAAACAAACAACCCAATCCAAAAATGGGCAGAAGACCTATATAGACATTTTTCCAAAGAACATATGCAGACTGCCAACAAACAGATGAAAGAATGCTCAACGTCATTAATCATTAAAGAAATGCAAATGAAAACTACAATGAGATATCATCTCACACCAGTCAGAATGTCCATCATCAAAAAATCTAGAAACAATAAATGCTGGAGAGGGTGTGGAGAAAAGGGAACACTCTTGCACTGCTGGTGGGAAAATAAATTGGTACAGCCACTATGGAGAACAGTAATGAGGTTCCTTAAAAAACTACAAATAGAACTACCATATGGCCCAGCAATCCCACTACTGGGCATATACCCTAAGAAAACCATAATTCAAAAAGAGTCATGTACCGAAATGTTCATTGCAGCTCTATTTACAATAGCGCGGAGATGGAAACAACCTAAGTGTCCATCATCAGATGAATGGATAAAGAAGATGTGGCACATATATACAATGGAATATTATTCAACCATAAAAAGCAATGAAATTGAGCTACTTGTAATGAAGTGGATGGACCTAGAGTCTGTCATACAGAGTGAAGTAAGTCAGAAAGAGAAAGACAAATACCGTATGCTAACACATATATATATGGAATTTAAGGAAAAAAAAATGTCATGAAGAACCTAGGGGTAAGACAGGAATAAAGACACAGACCTACTAGAGAATGGACTTGAGGATATGGGGAGGGGGAAGGGTAAGCTGTGACAAAGCGAGAGAGTGGCATGGACATATATACACTACCAAACGTAAAACAGATAGATTGTGGGAAGCAGCCGCATAGCACAGGGAGATCAGCTCCGTGCTTTGTGACCACCTAGAAAGGTAGGATAGGGAGGGTGGGAGGGAGGGAGACGGAAGAGAGAAGAGATATGGGAACATATGTATATGTATAACTTATTCACTTTGTTATAAAGCAGAAACTAACAAACCATTGTAAAGCAATTATACTCCAATAAAGATGTAGAAAAAGAATGATTTTAGCAATGAAAAAAAAAGTAAATATATCAAGTGGTATGGGCTTGTCAGTGTAAGTCATAAATTTATACAGATGAGAGACAATGGGAAAATATAACCATTATAAACTGTGTAAAGCCTGCTGGAGCATATTATCATTTTTTAACACCACTAGAGCAATCTTTTAGCATGCAGAAATATGATATCAGTTGTCTAGCATGAACACAGAAAAATACCTATTTTGGCTTTATCAGATGTTAATATACATACTTAATTTTCTATCCTATCGGTATTCTTGCTAAAATAGGACATGTTTTATGCAAAGCTTCACTTTTTTGAATTTAAGATTTTTATTTTATTTCGCTCATGCTCAAAACTGGGCTGATTATCTTTCCATTCTATATTTCTATACCTGGACTGCTGACAATTAAAACCTCAGATTCCTAATGATCACAGAACATTCAGAAGTTTGATTTTGTGATACTTTTTCAGGTAAGCTGGCTGGTGAAAATTCTATTAATGGTGAATTCCAGAAGGATATATCTAACTGAGGTCACATTCCTAGAGTGAAGAATATGGCTTAAGGAAAAGGAAAATGTTACTTTTCAATGCTGGGCATAAGAGATGCTGCAGAGTTATAGAGTCATTTAAATCTATACAGTTATTCTCTGGTTCCTTGATCAAGGAATCCCTAATGTCATTCTGGTATCAACTAAAGTAGTTAGAATATGGGATAAAGGATGGTCATGCCCAATAAATTCAACCTAAAGTCATGAATCATTAGTGACAAGATGATTCTCAGAGAATAATGGCAGCAGGGTGAAGATGTTACTAGGTGTTCATCCTCAGTGACTCATAACATACTGAATGCTCAATTATTCTCAACACTGAAAAGAGAAGAATTGAACAGAAGAAGAAAACAACAACAGGAGACAGCAATAGGATGGTCTTATTATTAAGGAAACTGTGGTGAAATTAGGAAATCACCTCTATAGTGAGTTCTATAGGAAATAAATAATCCCTTTCTATTGCTCACTACTTGACCAGGATTGTGAATAGCATTAGCCATCTAAAAGGGATTCTCATATTGAATGAGTGTTGGTTGGAGAGTGGCAGGCAAATTCCTGTTGGGTCTTATGGAGAAATTCAAAATCAATCAGGTACATACAAAAAGTGGGAAAACACAGAAAAAGTAAACTGAAACAGATAGTTAAGCCATTTGTCTCTAAAGAGACTGAAAACAAAACAACCAAACACATTAGGTTGGAAATAAGAAGAAAACATGAAACTCTCATTTGCCCCTTTGGCTAGCACTCTAGACAGACAGGCCAAAGAACTAGAGACACTAATGAGATATGTCATGTTTAAGAGACTGCAGAGGCATGTGGTTACCCAGACAACAAAAGGCATTGCTCATATTTTTGCACAAAGTAGAAGACAAATTTTGACTGCTTCCTCCAGACAGATGATTTCTTTCCTAATAAGCTCTCTAAATACACAGCCGAAGTTTTGAGTCCTGAGGCATTCTTCTTCATAGAGATATATTAGTCGAATGAATGAAATGCTTAAAATCTTACAGAAAAAATGGCAGCTTGATTGTAACAAAATCAGAGATTACTGCTTTAAACTACCAGTCCTTTACAGCTGTGGATTGTAATGTATCTGGCACAATTCCAGCTTCAGTAAACTAAAGATATGTCTTTATATATAAATACTGAAGGCATTTGTTTTAAATCAAGGAAAGAGGAAAATACATGAAAGGAGAATGAAAACATTCAAGCCATGGAAATGCTATCTTTTGTAAAACAAAATTCCTATAGTTAGCAATATAATTTAAGAAAATATAGTTAACACAAGGATAGATTGAAGTGGTCACATATTTCATTTGTTCATGATTTTTCATCTTTGTGTATATCTAAGAAAAGAAAATTCAGTTCATTTTGCTGAAGTTAATTATCTCCTGATGCAATGCTAGTAAAACAAAGATGTGAAGACACTGTAAAGAACTTGTGCTTGTGTGGTGGGGGGAGTCCACATTCAATAGACAACATCCTGAAAAGACCCAGATTTGTCTTTGGGTTACAGGGTCAATATTGTATGTGATTTTATCGTTTTTTAACACGCTCAGTGTTCTTTAAACTTATTTGTTATGATTTACCACCCACCCTCCATAAAAAGCAAAACCCACTCTCAAAACCTTCATTCACACTACCAGCTAAACAAAAGATATCATGGAAGACTGGAAAGCACACAACATTTGAAATCAGAAACTTGGTTTAAGAGCCAGTCCTAGTTTCTCTATAAATTATGTGGCGCATAAAAATAAAGGATTTGGATTAGATGATCTGTTAAAGTCTTTAGCTTCTAAACACGAAATTATATAACAGTTTAAAACATTATCCATTCTTTATAAATCTTAAGAATGCATCTAATGCTAAATATGAATTTTCATGCATTAGTAAGTGAAAAATTTGTTGATACTTATGAGGGCAATTTTGACATCATCTCCCTATGTGAAAGACCTGGAATCAAGAAAGCAAGGTGCCTTCTGATGTTTACAGTTTAAACAAGCACAACAGCTGAGATGTAAGGCAGAACTATCTGAAAGCAGAGATTGCAAAATGGTACACTGAGGACTAAATTTAAGTTAAAGTTAAAAAAAAACCCTATTAAGTAGATTCTAACTTTAAAATTAAGAAGATATCACTTTAACAAATTAAACTTTTTTTTCTTAAAAATTAAGGATAAATAAGATAGTATATCAAAAGCAGGCCAACATTCCAGAGTAGCAGAGTCAATCAGCTGCTTCTGTTTTAATGAGATACATCTTCAGTTTGCCTCTCTCACCTGGACACCTAATGTTCTGTCCAACCTGTTTCACTCATTTAACTTACCTATATAGCTGGTTTGCAACCCATGCTTTAAAGAGACAAAAGAATTCGACTTTAATGAATAAATCATGTATCTATAAGAAAGGGGGTTAAAACAGCAATAAACACATGGGAAAAGAAAAGTCAGAGAAACAAATGTTGAGAGTGTGTCTCCAGAGTCATTAGGTAAGCATCTTGTAGATAAACTGGAATACTTATGTAGCAGATATGTAAATGTGTATGTATATATATATATGAATATGTACACATAAATTGGGCCCTTATAGTTCAATGTCTCTCCATCAAGTTCATTCAAATTATGAATATGGAAGTGTATGTGTACATATACATAATACTGAATTTTATATATCATTTTCTTTCCTGCTTCATTAACATTAGTTTCCTGCTGTTTCATTATACCCTAGATACACTAGCAATCCATTTTCTTTTTTTTGAATTTTATTTTATTTATTTTTTATACAGCATGCTCTTATTAGTTATCTATTTTATACAATTAGTGTATATATGTCAATCAAAATCTCCCAATTCATCCCACCACCACCACCCCTCATTGGAGTCCATATGTTTGTTGTCTACATCTGTGTTTCTATCTCTGCCTTGCAAACTGGTTCATCTGTACTATTTTTCTAGATTCCACATATATGCATTAATATACGATATTTGTTTTTCTCTTTCTGACTTACTTCACTCTGTGTGACAGTCTCTAGATCCACCCAAGTCTCTACAAATGACCCAATTTCATTCCTTTTTATGGCTGAGTAATATTTCATTGTATATATGTACCACATCTTCTTTATCCATTCATCTGTCGATGGGCATTTAGGTTGCTTCCATGACCTGGCTATTGTAAATGGTGCTGCAATGAACACTAGGGTGCATGTGTCTGTTTGAATTTCTGGGTATATGCCCAGTAGTGGGATTGCTGGGTCATATGGTAGTTCTATTTTTACTTTTTTAAGGAACCTCCATACTGTTCTCCATAGTGGCTGTATCAATTTACATTCCCACCAACAGTGCAAGAGGGTTCCCTTTTCTCCACACCCTCTCCAGCATTTGTTGTTTGTAGATTTTCTGATGATGCCCATAGTAATCCATTTTCTAAGTCTAAACAGAATGTGAAATAATAATGAGGTCACCTTGTAGGCTACTTCCTGGGCATACAATTGACATTCTCCAGATGGTAGTCAGTCTTTTTGTGAGTCTGTGCTTTCAAACATTAACAGTTAGTTCAGTTAGGCCTTTTGGAAGACCTGAAAGCACATTATGTAGGCTGAGATCTCTAATACCTAAACCAGACCAAGACCAATCTTAATGATCACAATAATAATAAAAGTGATGTCGTCTGAATAAAGGAACTTTGATTCATTAGGGTAATTAAGGGAGGCAGAGAAAATAATGCATATTATAATTGTGAAGTTGCATTCTTGTAAATGAAGCATGATCTATTTATGGCTAGAAAAAAATGTGGGTGTATATGTGAATATTCATGGGTGTGAAAGAAGATGGGAGGGGCATGGTAGGAGATGAGTCTAAACATCATGGAGAAACTTGTAAAACAATGATTTTTCAATGGAAATCCATTTGAATGTTTTAAGTAGGGAGATATGATGATGAGTTTAATGTTCTAAGATTATTTTGGCTATGGTGTGAAGAATGGCTTGGGGATGGGGACCAAGGAGATACAGGAAATTCAGAGGAGGCTTACTCAATGGACTCCAGAGGGGAGGATACAGGAAATTCAGAGAAGGCTTATTCAATGGACTCCAGAGGGGAGAATGTGAAAGTTTAATCTAGGCTTTTGTGAGACAAAAGTGGAAAAAATGGGATATATCTGGAGATAAAAATATTTAAACTTGGATGAATACCAAGGCTGAGAAGAATAACTTGTAAAGGATAACTTTCAAGACTGACAAGCTATTGCCATGTCTCTTCAAGATTTTCAATTAATTTATTGCTTCTAGTTTAAAAAATATGACCTACTTTATGACAAGGTCTGTTCTAGATGCTAGGATTACAGTAGTGGCCAAACAGTAGGGGAAAAAACAAAAACAAAAAACCTGCCATCCGGGAATTTATTTATAGCAAGGTGAGGTAGACAATAGATAATAAACATAATAAATGAATAAAATATATGGTAGTGAAAAAAGATAAGTATTATGGAAATGAAGAAGAGCAAGGCATTGAAGATCCCAGGATGGGAATGGGGCAGTAGATTGCAATCATCAAAAAGTTATGTATTCAGAAGATGACATTTGAACAAAGACTTGAAGGAGTTCAGGAATTGAGTCATGTAGGATATCTGGCTGAAGAACATTTTAGGCCAAGAGAACATTTCAGGAATGGCCTTACATTAGTAGGTACTGATGGGTTTCAGAAATAGCAAAGCTTCTCTGGAGAAGAGTGAGTAAGGGGGAAAGTAGTAGAAGATAAAGTCAGAGAAGTAACAAGAGACCAGATCTTTTAAACCCTTGTAAGATATTATGAGAATTTCAGTCTTTTCAGTGGGAAACCACTGGATATTTTTGATTTGAGATGTGATATAATCTGATTTATGTTTTATATGGAGCAGTCTGGCTACTGTTTTGTGAGTAATAATGATAGCAAGGAGACCAATTAGGAGGGTATTGCACTAATTCAGAAGAAAGACGATGGTGGTTCAAAACTAGGTCCTTGCAGTCAAGCTGACGTAAGGTATTCAGCTCCTGGGCATACCTTGAAAGTAGACTCAATAGTATTGCCTGATTTTGGAGTTATGAGAAAAGCAGAGGGGCCAAAAATGACTCTAAGATTTTTACTCTGAGCGCCTGGAAAATGGAGTTGCCATTGAATGAGATTGGGGAAGCAGATTTTGTGGATCATATGAATAGTTTATTTTTAGGCATGCTCCACTGGGGATTTTATTTTTTAAACATCCAAAAGGAAAACCAAAGCAAGCAGTTGGACAGAGCCTGATATCAATTAGGCAATTGTTAGCATGTGGTTATATGTTAAACCATGAAACAATATGAACTCTACAAGGAAGTGAGGAAAGATAGAAAGAAGAGGATCAAGGTCTGAGCCTGGGGCATTCCAATGTTAAGAGGGAAGGAGAAAAGGATCTAGCAAAAGAGACAAAAGGAAAAAAAGAGAGAACAATAAAAGAAAAACTATACTGATGATTCATCTTAGAACTATTTTGTATTACAGGGTTATTATTACATCAAGTGAAGTAACAAACAAAAAATCGACTTAAAGTTTAACTGGAAAGACTGATACTGCTACTATGAAGAGAAAGCTTTCTCAACTCTGACACTACTGACATTTTGGTAAGGATAACTCCTTGTGAGAAACTAATTTATGTATTGTAGGGTGTTAAGCATTTCCCCTGGCCTCTACTCACTTGATACCAGCAGCACTCCCCAGTTGTGACAATCAAAAATATCTTCAGACATTACCAAATGTCCCCTGGGGTGAAAGATCATCCCCAGTGGAGAACCACTGATTGTAGAACCACTAAGTGCTCTCTGATGTCTGCTTCCTCCATGACTCTAAGCATTTGTCAAGGTCTTTTAATGAATTTCTGTCTCCAAATTTATTGAACACTTCTTTATCTTCCTTTACTTGATCTTTCGGCAGTACTCTAGAAATATAACTCCAAATTCTTTTTCAAAACACTTTCTTCTCTTAGTTTTTGTGACTCTACATTCTAGTTTTCTCCTAATGCACTGGGCACTCTTTGTCATCATTTTGATCTAGCCTCAGAGCTTCGTTCCAGTCCCCTCTTTACTTCCCCTGGTAATCTAACCTGGCTTCATGGTTTTAGATGTCTCCTCTATTTTTCTATTCTTTAATGTAAATCTCCAGTCCAGAGATTTAAGATAAAGCCTTGAATACATCACTGACTAACTGACATCTAGCTTGGATCTCTTACAGGTATCTGACTTAACATGACTAAAACTGAACCCACAGTTTACCATTTTCAGTATCCATCAAATTATAGAATCCGGAAACTCAGGTGTCAGTCTGCAGTCCTTCCTGTCCTCATTTTTCACATTCATTTTATTTGCAAACATTTTTCCTTAAAATTCTACTCACTACCCTCCACTTCACTGAGACTACAATAGTGCAACATACCACCATTTCTAATTGGGAGCATAGTCCTCCTATGTGGTCTCCTTCTGTTCCAGTCTTTTCTCCCACCAGATCCATTCTCCACATAAAAAGTGAAATAGTTGTCTTAGATATAAATAAGATGGCATTACTTCCTTCTCATCTCTTAGGTCTTAGCTCAAAATCTCCTTTCTTCAAATGTGCCTTTATTGATCATCTTACTCAAAACCTACAACGTTTAAGTTTTTCTCTCTAAGTCCAGTTTTTATTCCCCTCAATACACTTTTCAAAACCGGACATTTTTTTGTATTTATTTATTTATTAGTTTACTTTACTTTGTCTTCGTTCCACAGAACATAAACTTCATAAGGACAAGATTCTATTATCTTTATTGTATCCTAAGAACCCAACACCAAACCAAACAAACAGAACTCTTTAAATAAAGCTATGGGTATGATTGAATAAAACTTGACTGGTTCACCTTAAAATGCTATACAATCTGATCAATAACTTAATCAGTATTATTAATTATATAATCATATGTTTTATATGGTCTTATAAGATTTATGTTCAGTAAATTTTGAATATTGATCACAGCTGTTTCAGAACCATTAACTCTAATCAGTATGTATTACTGAGTGACTGTCTTATGCAGTCAACAACAGTCAAGCCACAAAATGGTAACAGTGTAATATCTGATAGTTTTAGATCTCTTCCAAAGTAATTGTAATAAATGATTTTAGCTGTTGACTGGTTTGAATAAACTCAGATGGTTTTAAAAGTATTCTTGCTAAGGAAGTATAGACAGTTTCAATTTAGAGTTTAATGGTTGCCATAAATTTATAATAATGAAGAAAAAAATTTTTGAAAATAAACTATCAATTTTTACCACTACCCAAACATCCTAAAACAAGACTTTGAAGTTTTTGCTAAAATGTGTGTACACACACACACACACACACACACACACACACACACACTCGTATGGGTTCATAGACATACCTATAAATTTATGTTTATGTGTGTGTGTGTGTGTGTGTGTGTGTGTGTATACGTGTGTATGAGATGTACACACAGACCCATATGTTGGGTATGAGGTTTATAGCTAGGACTCCAATTCAAAATTGAAACCTATTAAAGAAAACAGTTGAATATTTTGTTAAAGCTTTTCAGGAAAAATGGTCTAATCAAATTTTTTGAGAAAAAGTTATGATTATTAATGAATAAAATTATAAGTAAATTTATACTGAACATTCTCTTTTGCATAATGGAGAATATGCCAAAAATGGTATCTCATATTCACTTCTTAAAACCAGGTAGATCAGAGGAACGATTTGTTTTGCTCAGGAATATTCAGCTATTTAACTGTAAAAATCTAATCTGTATATTTAAAGTCATTTTCATTTTTCTAAGCATTGACCTACTTTATAGTGCTTGCCATCATGCATCTAGCATTTCATACTAGAAATGATAAATGGCCAGAAAGTATGTACAATTGTTGTATAACACTATCATATTCTGTTGTAACTACTAAAATTCAAATTCTCATTATGCTTTACATATCAATTGAATTATGCCAGTCTTTTAAGTTTTAAATTAATTTTCTTAAAGGAAAAATCTATCCATTTTGTATAGCTCAGGGGGTTAGAAAATCATAAGTAATTCTACCTATAAATAACTTAGTCTGCATTTGAAATTTAAATTTGCAATCCTAATTACTATTCCAACCATTTTCACAGATTACAGAAGAGAATTCCCTTCCTTATTTCTAAAAAAATATCATGTTAAAAACTATCTTCCTTTAGAATGGACTTCAGTTAATATTTAGCTGTCTGAGCAATATTCTGATTTCTGATATAACATATTTTCTGCTTTTTGCTGAAATGAAAATATTCCAGTGTTTTCAGTATCTGTGAATATGCTTCCAAGATATCCTGCTATCACATGGATAACTCCTTCCATTTGCTTCACTGATAATAGGGTTATAACTAAAGTATCCATAGTTCGATTTGTATATTTTTCTTTCTTTTACCTATTGATTCAGAGATAGAAATCAATGCACCATATTCAGTGTAGGGAAAAATCTTAAGTTTTGTTTTCTGAGGAGTGGGGAATTCTCAGGTCAGTATCATTTAATAATTGTGCCAAAACTTAGAAGATGAAATAGAGTGCATGTTCATTAAACTAATGGATGACTATCTGGTGACTGTTAAAGGAGCAAATATAATACATTGCAGGGAAATTCATGAGGGTAGAAAATCAATTCTTTATATACAAGATGGATTTCAAAGAAATAAATACAAATTGTCCAAGTAATAACTGAATAGACATAAACTATGTCACAATTTTTGGGGAAATCATACATATTTACTATCTGAAAGGGACTTTAGAAATTTTCTACTTCAATAAAGTAGTTAGCATTCAGATGAGTATGTTGAGGCTCAGAGATGTAGCAAGTATCTCAAGTTAAAGTCTAAATTGTGTCACATTATAGCTGCATGGCCATAGATAAGTCATTTAATCATTCTAGAATGCACATTGCTCATTAACTTAAGGTGGTGAGAATGGATTTATTCCATATTTATAATATTGAGATATCAGGATTACAAAAAGGTTTAGGAAGCAAAGTTAAATAATTGCCCTTATCAGTGTAGCCTTAGGTATTTTTATACACATATATAATGCACTGGTTGGAATTTCTATGGAATGCTTAATGGTTTAGAACATGGTGCTAAAATTCATGGCTCAGAGGTTCCAACCTTATAATCATGACATTTAGTTAGCTATGATGGGCTTCTAGAAAATGTACCCTACTATTACCCACTTTTCTTCCTATTGAATACTGTTAGTCATCGGTAGGTCTAAGAAGAGAGTGAAAAACAAATAGAAAGTCTAGATTACACAATACATCTTATTACTACCATTAAAAGACTAATGATGTTTCAAATCCTATTAGAAAAAGGCTAATCAATAACTTTGCATTGATGACGAAAGACTCTATACCACATTAATAAAATTAAAAATTAAAATATGTAAAATATATATTGATCCATTTATATATTTGAGTACATAAGAATAAATATTTAGCTATTAAACAAGTTTGGCTCGTGGCCTACAATGAACAGTTTGCTAGAGGCTACTGATTGTATTTATCCATCTCCCCAAGGACAAAGCTAAAAAATTATCAAATCATTTTCACTGAAAATTATATGAAAAATAAAGATATATTTTTAGCAACTATCAAATTCAGGCAAGAGTAATTTGCAATTAATTTTTAACATGAGAATATGCATTATAGGGAAGAAAATTTTGCCAGTCATCAGATCAACATCATCACCATCATTATCATATCATTCTGTTAATCTATACAGTACTTATGTGCCAAGAACTATTAATGCTAATATAAATATAGTGTGTGTGTGTGCACACGTGTATTCCTCACTAAAACCTCATGAAATGGAGAGTACAGAGAAGCTAAGAAGCTAGTAAGCAACAGGAACAAGATTAAAACCCAGTCAGTGTAATTTCACAATATATACTCTTTATCACTTCGTTAATACATGAAACTGTACCATAGGAACAATGTTTTTGCAAAGCAAACTTCTGTTTTAAAGATAAAGAAAGCTAAAGCTAGTCAAGACTGAGTCAGTCTTTTGGTCTGATTGGAAGGAGATGATATGTGAGTGAAGGAGGGCAGAGTGATCCACTGAAGTTCTTGGCTCTGTCCTAGAACTACCCTTAATAGAACTAAAGCTTTGTATAACACTGGGTTTGGGGAAGGAGGAGTTAAAGAAACAACTCTGATATATATGGATTTTTACTCACAGTTAATTTAATCTAAACTGAATTTAAAAGCTAATAATATAGCTTCTTTTAAAACAGCTTATTGACACCTACTACTGATAAAAAATAGTGTTCCAGATTTCCATCAAATGATATTCACAGAGTTCAAATATTTACGGTAGATACCTCTGAAAAAGGTAGTGAAGACTTCCAGATAGGTGTCTCTGATTTGTTTCAAATACAAAGCTTTAATTATTTAGTAGGATTAAAGTAAGTTAATCCTACTGTGATAGTATTTGACTCTTTGGTTGTATGGGAATGGGCCAGGCCCCCCCAAAATAAGTCTTTATCTGTTATTTCTCTGTCAATTTGCTTCAAAATATAAAATACATAATAAATTGACATGCCCTAAAACAAAAAGGATAACCTACAACCACAAGTCTAAACAAATGTTCTAGTTTATTTTTCTCAAAAGGAATAACCATGATAATCAATGTGTCCGTCATACACCAGTAAACAAGATTGCTCTATTTTGGATGTTCCCTGAAATATAGTTATTAGGAGTCAGAAGAAATGATTACACTATCGAATTGATCTCTTGCCCTAGAAGAGAACTATATTTCTCATATTGTTAAAAATGAAACAATTTACCCTGTATATTTTTGAGTTTATTTTCTAATGTAAAAACAAAGTGATGGTTCCCAATATGATCTCATGATGAAAAAAACCCTCATGTTCATAATATATTATTAAATACTATAAAATACAGAAAGTTCTAGAAATTTTAGGTATTATTAATAACCATTCTTATGTAACTACAGAAAATGTATTAAAAGAAACACATAATATCATGCAATTAAAATGAATTGTACCCAGCTATGAGAATAAAGGAGTAGGGAAATGTTCTATTTCTATACAGGGAGAATACTGGGAGGAATCACTGAATATATTAATTACCTCTTATAATCAGATACTGTGATTGACACATTAAAAAAACAGGGAAGTGGGGGAAGGTGTGAGCCTTCAAATATTCAATTTTATTTACTTACAATCAAGCCACTGTTTGCTTGCCTTTTTTCTCTGCCATGTATCCTTTTGTAGAAAATTCCGCCTGGATTAAACTGAGTACTCCAAATAATCATATCTCTCTGATAATATACATCCATCCCTGTTATCCTTGAATTATGTTCAAAATGAGAAATTTGTTGATGATCGCCACTGTAGTTGAATGGATATATAAAACCCAGGATATCAGTGTCATTAGCAATGTAGAGAACTTGATCTTCAGAGCCTGGAGATTATTATAATAAAATACAAAAATAAAATAAAATTCAACTAATGTAAAAGCAACGAATGTACTTTTAAATTAACTTGAATTGTTATTCTTAACACAGTTTCTTGCTCAATAAGAATAAACCGGCTTTATACCATCTTTTAGTCTTCATGACATTTCTAAAACACACTTAACTAAACATTTCTAAGAGTTATTAATAGAGGTTTTCTTAGGTCAAAGCTTACCTTATGGCTAGAAATTAGGTATTTGTAGTAGATATCCTTTTTATGAAAAGGGATTTCTATTTGGTAAGTCACAATACCTTATGTTTTAATGCTTTGGATCTGAATATTCAAATACCATGTTATATACTCACTAAGCCTCAGACATTCCTGAGCATTTAGTTTATGCACCTGAGTGATCATTACCTTAGGCTAAGAAATAAAAATTACAAGATGAAGAGTCGTCTTCTTCCAATATTCATATATGTCAAATGTTCTTTTATTTTTATTTTATAAAAATATCAGTGTTTATTATATTAACATGCCATAATCTCAATATTTTCTAGAATCTTGCTAACTGGAACCATGTAGCCTGAAATTTTGACACCTACAATACTGATGTAATCTGCATACTGAGACAAGTAAAACCCTAAAGAGAATCCTGAAAATAGTAACTAAAATATTAATGAAACCGTAAAGAAAGACTGAATTGCATATATAATATCTGCAAATTAAAAAAAAATAATACACGAGTTGTAGTTCAGCTCTATAGGCTCAATAGCTCTCACTTAGTAAATGGTTACTATGTGATAGGAGATGTATTAAGTCTTTGACAATTTATCTCCTCTTACAACAACCATGGAAAGTAAGGATTAGGCCTCCCATTTTACAGATGAGGAACTGAGGCTCAGAGAGTTTAACTTCCCCGAGGCCACACAATCAGGTGTAATGCTGGGATTCAAATACAAGTCTGTCTAATTCCATAGCCCATGCTTGCTTGATTCACTATATCATGTTGCTTTCCTCTTGTAATAACTGTCTTATTAACATTGTTAATCATGCCCTGTAGCTAACAATATTTAAATTACAATATTATTTAGTAAAAACATAAAAGCATTAAAAGCCATATCTAAGAAGCCCCAAATATATATATGTAATTTAATTTTTTAAAAATGATATTCATAAGTAGAGGAGGTCTGAATTTGAAGACATAATTTTATTTTAAAACCTTTAAGTTCTTACTCAAAATTCCATTCTCCTTATAATGCTAACATTTAATTTAACTCGTTATTTTTATCCTAGTGGTATAATGTTTCCTCAAGTACACTGAGAGCAGGCCATAAAGAAAGATACTTCATATTCTATCACATTGACTTTTAAATTCTACCTCCTGATAAATTGTTTCAAACACAAAAGTGATTTTAATAGTAGCCAGGTATTTGACAGCCATGTTTATAAACCTTCCCAGATTATATTAAGAATGATAATAAATAAATTGGACAATTTAACCAGTATTAAAAAGAGATTTATTTTCAGGCATTAAGCCATTGCGAAAATGCAATATGAAACATTTTTTTCCCATAAAATCTTTACAGCAAATTATAATAACATTTAAAGTAATGGTTATATATCCTTACCTTTTGCTATGCAGGTGTTATTTCTTTCTTGAAAATTCTGGTCGCACACACATTTATAGGATCCTTCCACGTTTACACATTGGTGGGAACACGTGCCAAACACCAAACATTCATTAAGGTCTAGAAAAGAAGAGCTCAAAATAGCACCATCATAACCCCAATTAGTACTGTCATTCTTTCCACTTTTCAAAAAAGACATGTATTTTGTGTCCTTCAACTTATTTTTCCTATTTCTTTCATTTTCTTTTCAAACTGTTAAGTCTGTGACTTGCTATGTAATATTTTCCGGCCATAACAATTTTTTCACAAGTTTCACTATAATGACTCATCAATTGTTTGTGCATTGCTTGTTAATCCACTTAACACGTTGAAATATCCATTTCAAACTTCCCTAGTATTTTCATTCACTCAAATAAAGGTTTAGTTTTCTGATTACCTGCCGCCGTACCTTTGCACAT
The DNA here is from genome assembly GCF_964270905.1 of Leucopleurus acutus. Taxonomy (NCBI): domain Eukaryota; kingdom Metazoa; phylum Chordata; class Mammalia; order Artiodactyla; family Delphinidae; genus Leucopleurus; species Leucopleurus acutus. Next base: position 29,710,746 of record NC_139149.1, read on the forward strand.
ATCATATGATATTCCTGTGTCCTGTAATGCCCTTGCTTTTTACATAGAAAATTTCTACTCATCTCTCAAGATTCACCTGAAGTGAAGCCTTCCTTGGTCTTCACCAATATACAGTAATGGTTATCTATCTCCTAGATTCTCCACTTTTTGCTCTCTTGGAATTTCTATCTTATGCCACACATATGAAATATAGTTCATATGGTATTTCATGTATGTGGTCACATATTCATATCCCCTACTTGACTGTCAGTCCCTTGGGATCATAAATTAGTATTTATTCATTTTTTTATTGTCAACATTTTGCACAATTCCTGGCAAAGAATGAAGATGTGGATACACCTCTAACACACTTCTGGCTTCATGTATACAAAGTGGCTATGTAACAAGAAGGGCCAAGTGAACAAACAACAACAAAATCTTGAATGCCTACATAAAAATAAATATATATAAATCATAAGTAATAAATAAATCTTAGGCAATATTCTATGGCTTAGCACATGCCTCAAATTTTAAAGTTTTAAGCAGGGCCAGGATTGAGGTCAGGTGATTCTGGTGAATTATCTACCTCCTCTACTTCTGCTTTCAATCAGCATAAATTCCTCTGCCCCCTTTATCACTTATAGTTGCCCTAATTACATAATAAATCTGTGAGATTAATCCTCCTCTTGAATTAGAGGAATTTAAGGATAAGCACAGCAATAGTAATTTTCTCTTGTTAGCACTCAACAGTGTTCCAAAGCCTCAGTGGTAGAGATGAGGACTTTCCCAGTAACATTTGTAAGTGACAGTGCCAAGGCTTAAACTCAGGCTTCTTGATTCTATTGTCTCTACTATGATACTTTGTCCAAAGTGAACTTACGTACTCTCAGGAGTGCAATTCTGCGTTTAATTGAAGTGTAGGCTAAAGAGACAAAACTGAATTTACTTGTTGACAAATGCTATACCAGGGATAAGTAAAATACATGGTATCAGCTCTCAGCTATCAAAAAAGTATTTCTCGAAAGAAGAAATAATCTAGTCGAGAAATAATTCGCTTTTTTATTAAAATAGAGAAACTTAAGTTGTCAGTTTTCAGTGTTCCACGTTAATGAAGAAATAAAATGGCATGAATGATCTAAACAAGTATATAACTCAAAATGTTCATATATATGATGTGATTACAATTATTTCCCCTTTGGATGAGTATAATTAATTTCAATAATTCCATTTTGATTGACACAAAGTAAAAATCGCTTTTATTTACCCAAGAATAACACAAGGAGACAATCAAGAAGAGAGCTTGTAGGTGAAAGCATTTTATGAGTTGAATTTGCCCTGGATAAGCCAGACTTGGATAATTTAGGTTTGGCTCTAACCACAATAATATCAATATTAATGGAGAAACTGGCAGAAAGTGCATATAGGTCTTTATTTCATGGCTCTGTAGTTAAAGACCTGGTGTAAATTATATTTACATATAACTTACTACGAGATTCTGGCTCCCTTACATGCTCAGTTTTTAAATGATCACAAGTAAGCTGACAGAGATTTATTTAAATCCTGTCTTTGAATTTTAGGAGACATTCTTGATAATATAAAGCACTGTTTAAGACGTGGTGTTAGGACAAAAGCCCACAATTCTCTAAAAGTGAATTACCTATCGCAGTATTGCAAATGCCACAACTCAAGAGAAGTGTGGGATCATAAACATGTTCTTTCGCGAAGGCCTCTAATTCTTCAACAGTTTCTGAACCAGCAATTTCGTTATTTGCATTTCAAAACACAATTGTAACAATACAATAGAAATTCCTGCAGGTCTGAATCTACTATACTAAAGGCTTTGTAAACCTCAGCAACAGTTAGCTTAGCAGTGCAAACAGTCTCTTGACCCCAGGGACTTTTACTCTCATAAGTAAAACGGTATCCTGTAGATATGCACCATTCTGATGAAAATCAGTCCCCTGTCATCTCACAATTTAGCAGCTTTGGGAGTCTTTTCTAACCTAAAGATTTAAGAGCAAGCTGTTGAGGAAATGTACTATACCTTCACACTGTCTGTTTTTCATGTTTCTCTGAAACCCAGGCTTACAGCGACAGAAAACAGATGTTTTTATTTGATTACAATATGCATCGTCTCCACATGGATTCACATTATCTTCACAGGTATATTCAGCGGGAGCTAGGATTTAAAAATATGATCAAAACGGATATAATTCTAATTCCTGAGTGGGAGTTTACTATTTTTCTTAATTTAAAATTACATTTATTATTTCATAGATAACTCTTTTTGAATTTATAAGGTTATGGTCTTCTCCCCGTATAAGCCCTCATTTCTTATAAAGGTATAGAAGCAGATAAAAACCAAAATCAATTACATTAGGGATAGTTTAGACCAAGCTGCCAACAGCTGATATTTACAGCTGTGATTGAGCTATACTACTTTCCAAAAGGAATTCGAGAATCAATGGCTCTAATGACAGTCTATCTTTACCATGATACAATGTACAAGAGTCACATTCTTCTCTAAGAACCAAAACATTCCCTAGAAGCTACCTAGAGATGTAGGCATCTCTTCCTAACTTAAACTTAGTATTCAGGAACTCAGTCAAGGGTACTACCATGTTACTCAAGCAAGAGGTTAAATTATCAGTTCCTAAACACATACAGGGAGCAGCATTTGAGTTTGTAATATGCTCCAATGGACATGGACTGCAATACAAGTTAGGACAGACTATGTGTTATTTGTAGTTTCCAGCATGGTAGTTGCAACTTCATTGCTTTATCTCCAATTCAGGAAAATATTTTAGAGTGCAAATAAAAGAGAGGGACATTATTATAGGGGTAACATTGAATTAGCTCTATTTTACTTAAATCTAATTACATGAGAAATACGAAAACCTTAATTATCAGAAATATAATGTTAATTCCCACTGATTCTTGACTATTTTGTAATTAATTAAAATACAGCAGTGGAATTATATACATCACAATTGAGATATACATGGCCATATCCTGGTGGATACTGCTTCAACATCCAGTGAGGAACAACTTATGTATAAATGAGAACAAAATAAAAGACTCAAGAATTGGAACTATTTTGTGACTTTTACAAGCAATATGAATTTAAGGTCGTAAGTTTAATTAGTTTTCCCAATATGGAAAAATCAGATATCAAACATTAAACACAAAATTATTCACAATCAAGGTCTCATAACTTAAGTATCATAGCACTCTAACTGAATAAAATAATGATGTCGTCTTTGAGAATGACTCAGCAATGGATTAAGATTTTAAAACATTAAACAAATTATTAAGACCTTTACCATCATTCAAATGAATATCACTGTAAAATTCAGAAACTATTAAATTTATATTTTATAAATAAAATATTAAGGAATATAGATTTCTTTGCTGATATCAAGGTCTGTATTTGGATAAAGTTTCAGCTTTAACAAATATACTCATTGTAAAATCAACCTTTCCTACCTCGTACTTTAATTAAAATGATATTCTAAGGTTACTTTGGCAAAGGCCTAAAGACAAGTATTACTTAAGCACATTTGGAAGAGCAATCTTTTCTCACAGCAGTAAAGAAAATTTTAGTCATGTTGAAGCAGAAATTGAACTTGTGTGTTGCTGCATTTTAACAGGAAACAAACTCACTTATTCTGCAGGCTTGTTCGTCTGAACCATCTCCACAGTCATCAAGCTGATCGCACTGGAGGTCCATAGGGATACATTTTTTATTACTGCAAGCAAACTCATCTTTTTTACAAGGTCTTGCTTTATATGTAAGCTTACCTATAGAGTTATTTAAAAAATGATCAGCACTTCACAGAATCAAAACAAATTTACTGAGTCTATAACAGGTTCAAGATTTTGCTAAACACTATGAAAAACATAGATCAATAATCCTTTATTTGAAGCTCTTGGGGCTAAATGAAAAAAACATTCTGAAAATTTTGATTCTTAGAAAAATAACACTGTATTTACCCTATAATAAATAACACTATATTTCCACAGGAAAATTTCTGAATATTCACCCTAAGTGAGATTTTTTTAAAAAACGTAATATAAACTACCTCAGACCAGTTCAAGTCAGGGTCTGTCACCACATGGTTTTGCTGCACATTTTAGTAAAGCTTTTGGTTTTTTGAGTTTTAATTTCTGAATTGTGAAAAAGGGACTGTGTACGCATACATACAATCTATATAAACACTTTCCCCCCAAGAAGTTGTTTAACAGAATATTTTAAACCACTATATTGTTTCTCTCATGCAGTACTTTCTAGAATAAAGTACCTATAACCAATGGAGATTTACAGACCTGGAGGGAGCGGATAAAGTTGCACAGCTCTACTATGCAAATCAAATGTTAGTGGATTATCTTCATACCCTGTATGAAGAATATTGAAAATATATTTTTTTAAATTTTTAAGCCCTAAAATCATTATATTATCTGTAGCTGTCACTGAATCAATTATTTCACATTAAAAAGATTTACCACCACAGGGATCTTCATCTGAGTTGTCCCCACAGTCATCAACCCCATTGCACATTTGCTCAGGCTGCAGGCATATTCTGTTATTTCTGCATCTGTGCGGTCTTGTGGGTGGGCAAAGAAATTTTTCTGAAAAAAAAAGAAAAAACAAAGCAGCTCCTTTGGGTACACTGACTTATGAAGAACTATCCTTCTTTTGTCTTCCTTTTATTTTCTTCCTTTTCAAATCCATAATCTAGCTTTTCTGAATATCTTTTGTTGTGGGAAGTGCTTACATGTAGATACTAGAAAAATGTGTGATAATAGAAGGTATGATCCTAGTTATTTATATTAACAACAGAAAAGAGTGCATAGCTGAAATGTTGAATGAAGTAAGAAAAAAAGCCAAACGTCATGGTTTTATTTCCAAATGCTTTATCTTAGCTGACTTCCCTTAGTGTACCAAATTAATTTATGCCTATGGTTTATACAACATGGCAGGACACAGCTATCTGAAAGAGCAATTTCACACAGAATAGAGCTTGAGCAAGCATATGTTATGGATCCAAAACTGAAAATAGGTCATTCAGCAAAAAAAAATAAATAAATAAAAATCCCAACAACACTATAACTGTGTTTCTTACTGCCTGTCTCCATAAACAAATGGGCCGATATGTATTTAAGGCAAATAAGGTGATCTTACTTATTCATTTTTAGTGTGTGTGTGTGTGTGTGTGTGTGTGTGTGTGTGTGTGTATGAGACTTAAATAAACAATTAAAGCCAGGGAATTTTACACTTGTCCTTTCCATCACTATCGAATCTGAAGACTTCTACCCCTAAAGTAGGAAACATCTCTAATGTCTTCCCAATCTCATATGTGGAATACTGCATGGTTCTATCATTGGTCCCCTGATGTTCTCACTCTTGAATTCTCTGCTTAGATATTCTCATTCATTCTCATGGATTTACTTGACACTATATTCTGAAGACTTTCAATTTGCTATCTAATTCTAGCATCTCATAGTTAATTATAGAACGTTCCCTTGGGAATTTAAAATTCAACAAGTTCAAAGCTCAATTCTTCATCATCTTCCCTTGACCTCCTTCTCCTCAAACAAGCTCTGTCTTATTTCCATAGTTCAGTTTGTGGCACATAATAGCCACAAGTTTGGGATTATTCTAAATGCATCCTCTCACTATGCTTCAACTCTTATTAGTCAACAAGGGCAGTTCGTATTGTCCCAAATTTGCCTTCTTATCTCCATGCATACCAGTTACAACTCCAACATCTCAGCTATTTATTATTTCTTACAGAGATGACTGTCATAGAATCCTTAATGTCTCAGTTTCATTGCCCAACCTAAAATCCTCCCAAAGCCACCAGAACAGCAATCTGATCATTTCTTCCATAGCTATTCATCACTTCCAGAATAAAATTTAAGATACTTTACATGGCATAATAGACTTATCATTATCTTGTCCATGCCACTCCTACAGACTCATCCCTTGTCACTCTTTATTAGCTCCTTAAATATGCCATATTCCTTCTTGCCACCTTCCTTGTTTTAATTAAAATCTGTTTTTCACTCTAAGCAGAGTTCCTCCTCTTCAGGTTTTTTAGGAATGTCTCTTAAATTGCTCAAACCTCATGTTATCTCATATTTGAAGACATAATAATTTCCTACTATGGCTTCCAGAACTTTGCTACTATATATTCATATTCTATTTTTTAAAATAAACTAAAAACAAAAACTGTTATTTTGAGGACCAGGCATTTGGTTGTATTTTTTTCTTATCTCTATTTTCTCATAAACCTTATAAACATCACCCCCTCCCCAATTCACTGAAGACTGTAGCACCATCCCTCACAGCTATTTCTCTCTATCTAAATTATTCCAGCATCCTAGGTGACATCAACATCCATATGAGCAAACTAGCCAATAACTGCACCACTTAACTTCCTGATTTTCTCATACCCAATGTCCTTTTACTCTAATCCACCTAGGCCACCCATTCTTCTACAAGGCTGTGGACATGGGTGGATTTCAACAAAATTATCTTCTTAATTCAGCCAATGACAGTTCCTGCTGCCCGCAGATAAGAAACACTGACACAGCTGGATTTGCTATTTCCTCCAATTGTTTCATTTACAAAGCCACTAATTTTAAAAGTCTGAACAAAAATTCTGACAACAAGCTCCAGTTAGCCAACTTTTTAATTTAACCAGTCTCATTAAAGATGCTTTTTCAGTCTTACCTGAAACTTTAGCCCATTGATACGTCTAACTCTTATTTACCATTGCCTTTTTCTCTTTACTTCCATTTCTGTTGACATTAGATTCCACATTCCATTTTTAATTTACTTATTTGATATTTATTGATAACCTTTATATGTTGGACATTCTTCTAAGTACTTTTAGAAAATCACTTGTGTCCAAATAATCTGGATTCTCTGGCCCTTTTGCTTTTTTCATCTTAATTATCAGAATCCCAAACTTAGATGAATGAAACCATCTGCTATCCCAGTGTCTGCATCTGGGAAGCCCAGGAATGTTGCAGATGACCATACTGCAAGACCAACTGATATCACAAATATGAATATTTATCAATGCCAGGTAGGCCCTGAACACTACTTGGAAATCATTCATTTATATCTATATATTTATATCTATCTATATCTAATGTCACTCTTACTCTTTGCAGTAATGATTCAAATCTGCATTCCTTTTGAATCTCCCTACCACACCAACCTTTCACATTCTATATATGAACATGCTTCCTTACTATACATAAAAAAGTGGAAATTAAAAGATTAAATAATGTTATTATATCATTAAATATGTGTACATCCACCTGCATCTGCATATAGTCTATCAACTCATTTCAAGGGGTCACTACCCTTATCTAAAACTGATTTTTTCACTTGCTCTGAAGCTTAATTTCCCCTGCTTCTTCAGGAACTATCCCATCTTTCTTGAAACATTTTATTTCCTTCGTATTTCTCTTGTTATACTTCCTTTTTCTTTTTGCTTATCCTTTTGTTATCGCTCACCTGAGTCTCTTCTGGCTGTTCATATTTATCTAGATGTTGGTGGCCCTCAATATTCTATCCTAATCCCCCCCCTTTTATGTTTTACTCCCTCCCAGCCTAAATCTTACAAATTCCATAGTATTTACTACTACATTTTATGCTGACTCTCAAATTTATATTTCTAGACCAGCTCTTTAAGCTCTAGAACCAAATATCTAGCAGCTACTTGAAATCACTACTTGAATGTCTCCTCAGATGCATTTCAAGCCAGACTTCTAATCTTTACTTGCAAAACTGTTCCTTTTCCTGTGTTCCCCATCTATTCAAATGTGCAAGCGAAAACAGCCTACAAATTATACTGGGCAACTTCCTGTCTCTTGCCTCCTATAACTACTCCATTATTTAATCCAATTCATTTTGCTTTTTAAATCACATTCAAACTGTGTATACTTTGCCATCATGGTCTGTCATTATCTTAATCCAAGCTACCCGCATAGCTTGCCTTGAGCTCTGCAACTGTCTTAACTATTCTTGCCTATTTCTATCCAGTATTTGTGAAATATAAATATGACTATGTGCCTCCTCTATTTTAAATTCTATAGTACTTTTAATTGCTTTCAGGCTAAATCTAAAAATCCCTATCTAGACTCACAAGTTTCCATGTATCTCTCCTGTCTCTTCAGTTTCATCTATTATCTATCTTGCTCTGTATTCTCCAAGCACATGTCTTTCAGCTTCTCTAGTAAACTGTGGTTCGCTCTACCTCAGGGCCTTTCTACATCTTGTTTCCTTTGCCTAAAATGTTGTGTCATCCACTCTCACTCCATCCCTTTCACCTACCTGGCAGCTATAAATTTCTCAGACTCAAACTCAAATGTTACTTCTTATAATCCAAGATTGAGTAAAATCCTTCTGTCCTATATTTTTATAACTTATTATACTTTTTCTTCATTGCATGTATCATAGTTTATAACTATATATTTTTGTGATCATTAATATCCCTCTTCCACTAGCCTCTCAGCTCTGTGAAGTCTGGGTCCATATCTGTTTCTCTCATCATTATATCACCACAAATAATCACAGTCTCTAGCTTAACAAATATTTATTAAATGAATGAATGATACTTTTCCCCACACTGTTCTCTATGCCTATGGTGACTTTTAGCCTAGATCTTTCAAAACTGTAGCTTTCTGAATTCCCCTTCAGGCAGAGTTCATCTTATCCCTCTCTGCCTTGTCTTTACTTAATTCTACTATTGCTTAAAATATAATTTATGGAAATTATTATTTTCCAACCAGAATAAGATCTCCTTGTCAAAGAGAACCATGCCCTGTTCAGGTTTTTTTTAATCCCAATTACTTAGCACCGTCTCCAGAACATCATAGCTTCACTCAGTGTTGATACTGATGACTGAGGGGAATGCAAAAATATTCACAGAATTAAGCTGGATGTATTTTACAAGTTTTCCAGCAGCTATGCAGCATGTCCCTGAGAATCACTTCCTGGCCCTTGAAGTGGTTCTGGGGAGGGGGGTAACTCTGGAGCCCCACGTGGTTAATTAGTTTCCAAACATTTCCTATTACACTCAATAGTTTTGTGTTGAAGTGGAATAGAGAATAGAAGAAAAAAACATAGTTTATAAAAATAATAGGTTTTGGCTTGATACTGGTAAACTCATATTTTTTCAACTATTATGATTCAGAAACAATACTATCTCTGGTCATTCTCTAGAGTTCACTTTGTAAGATTATGTAGAAGAACTGAAATTGAAATTTAGATATATCACTTATCAGTTGTACCTACAGAGATCAATTCTCTAACTACTGTCTTTTTCAAATTTTAAAACATGTTTAAAATAAAGCTGCCTCCTTGTTTCAGATTTTTTTCTTCAACTGTAACATCTGTAGTCAATATCATCATCTATCAAAATAATTAGTTTAATTTGATATACCAAATAGAACATAGATTTTAAGAACATACACTCATGCTATGCTTTCTTTAATTTACCTGATGTGCTATTTAGTTATACCCAAAGTAGTAGTATTTTTCTTTAAATTAAAAGTTAAATTACCTTTTTTGCTGAGATTAGCAAAAGAATGAGATGAAGAAAAAAAGTGTTTACCAAATACAGGAAATCGTTTAATTTGGTGATCTAAAGGCGCACATTTATATTTATAGTTCGTGGTTGCATAATCACGCTTGTGACTAATGTCAGAAGTAACTTGAATTTAAAGAAGAAATAAATTCTGTTAAGATTTTCAGATTTAAATGTTAAATAACTCCTAATTGCGGTTCTCCACCTAACATTTGTAAGATATATATATATATATAGATATAGATATAGATAGATAGATAGATAATGTCTGTATATCTCTATGTATATTTATTTCCCTTCTCTGAATAACCACAGTCTCAGTAGTGGGTGACTTGCGGAAGTACGTGATTTGATTATGCACGTTTTTTCCATGCTTATCTGTCAAAAAAATTATTTTAGCCTAAAACACCAATTGGGAATAAAGCCAAAGTCCTTATATGAACCTTACTCAATACAGAAGGTCAACTACTCTAAATCCTCCTAGACAGACCATAATCTATCTTTTGAATACTGCTGACATGTGCAAGTTCAGATTTAGGAGGGCTCTCTATAAAGTCATAAACTTTGAGCAGGGTTATCTCTTATTACCTGACCAAAAGCTGTATCTGTGGCTCTACTTTATCTACCTAACCCCAGGACGGTAAAATTTGTGGTTCATCTCACCACGTCATCGATTCACGCTGGCGCACTACATCAGGAGATGAGTACAATCTAGAGCCACGTGAAATGCCATACCACACATGTCAGGGGCTTCGTCAGAGTTGTCTCCACAGTCATCTTCTCCATCACACACCCAGAAATGTAGTTTGCAGAGGGAATTATTGCAAAGGAACTCATCCGCTCTACATATATTTCCTCCTTTATTTAAAAAAAAAAAAGAGACAGAGGGATATAGCATAATTAATTCCAGTCAGCAAAACACATATTCCTCTAATTCTCAGCTCAGTATCTAGTGTCACATTTCCTTATTTTTTTTCCCTGTATAATACTAGGAACATATAACATCCAAACTTTTTTTAAAAGGTATTCGTTTTTAACTTTTCAAAACAATCTGATATCACACTAATGTCTATCATATTTTCTTTAAAAAATATTGATCATAAGATGATAGAATCAAGTTTTCTCAAATATAAATTCCCTTCCATTTCATATCATTTCTATGTTACTGAGTGTAAAGAAACTTAGATTTTAAATAGTATTAATTTTCTTTACTAAAATTTATGCTGTTCTGAAAAGAAAAGACACTTTAAAAATTATTAGATAATTCAGTTCTACCTGGAAACTGACAGACTGAACCATTAAAAACAGAATGACCAGGAAAAAGTTTTTGCAGTCATAGAGAAACAGTTAATTTTATAACAGAAAAATAAATTGGTGATGTGAGGAAATATTATTTATTCTTATAAAAATTGTGCAATAGAGTACTCTTTCTGTGCGTATTTTTAAAATGTTTGCATTCTTTCTCTCTTTACAGTAAAATAGAAAGCATTAATCAACAAAACAAAACAAACAAAAGCCCAGGACCAGATGTCTTCACAGGCGAATTCTATCAAACATTTAGAGAAGAGCTAACACCTATCCTTCTCAAACTCTTCCAAAATATAGCAGAGGGAGGAACACTCCCAAACTCATTCTATGAGGCCACCATCATCCTCATACCAAAACCACACAAGGATGTCACAAAGAAAGAAAACTACAGGCCAATATCACTGACGAATATAGATGCAAAAATCCTCAACAAAATACTAGCAAACAGAATCCAACAGCACATTAAAAGGATCATACATCATGATCAAGTGGGGTTTATTCCAGGAATGCAAGGATTTTTCAATATACGCAAGTCAATCAACGTGAAACACCATATTAACAAAGTGAAGGAGAAAAACCATATGATCATCTCAATAGATGCAGAGAAAGCTTTTGACAAAACTCAACACCCATTTATGATAAAAACCCTGCAGAAAGTAGGAATAGAGGGAGCTTTCCTCAACATAATAAAGGCCATATATGACAAACTCACAGCAACATCGTCCTCAATGGTGAAAAACTGAAAGCATTTCCACTAAGATCAGGAACAAGACAAGGTTGCCCACTCTCACCACTCTTATTCAACATAGTTTTGGAAGTTTTAGCCACAGCAAATAGAGAAGAAAAGGAAATAAAAGGAATCCAAATTGGAAAGGAAGAAGTAAAGCTGTCACTGTTTGCAGATGACATGATACTATACATAGAGAATCCTAAAGATGCTACCAGAAAACTACTAGAGCTAATCAATGAATTTGTTAAAGTAGCAGGATACAAAATTAATGCACAGAAATCTCTGGTATTCCTACACACTAATGATGAAAAATCTGAAAGTGAAATCAAGAAAACACTCCCATTTACCATTGCAACAAAAAGAATAAAATACCTAGGAATAAACCTACCTAAGGAGACAAAACACCTGTATGCAGAAAATTATAAGACACTGATGAAAGAAATTAAAGATGATACAAATAGATGGAGAGATTACCATGTTCTTGGATTGGAAGAATTAACGTTGTGAAAATGACTCTACTACCAAAAGCAATCTACAGATTCAATGCAATCCCTATCAAACTACCACTGGCATTTTTCACAGAACTAGAACAAAAAATTTCACAATTTGTATGGAAACACAAAAGACCCCGAATAGCCAAAGCAATCTTGAGAACGAAAAACGGAGCTGGAGGAATCAGGCTCCCGGACTTCAGACTATACTACAAAGCTACAGTAATCAAAACAATATGGTACTGGCACAAAAACAGAAAGATAGATCAATGGAACAGGATAGAAAGCCCAGAGGTAAACCCACGCACATATGGTCACCTTATCTTTGATAAAAGAGGTAGGAATGTACAGTGGAGAAAGGACAGCCTCTTCAATAAATGGTGCTGGTAAAACTGGACAGGTACATGTAAAAGTATGAGATTAGAACACTCCCTAACACCATACACAAAAATAAACTCAAAATGGATTAAAGACCTAAATGTAAGGCCAGAAACTATCAAACTCTTCGAGGAAAATATAGGCAGAACACTCTATGACATAAATCACAGCAAGATCCTTTTTGACCCACATCCTAGAGAAATGGAAATAAAAACAAAAATAAACAAATGGGACCTAATGAAACTTAAAAGTTTTGCACAGCAAAGGAAACCATAAAGAAGACCAAAAGACAACTCTCAGAATGGGAGAAAATATTTGCAAATGAAGCAACTGAAAAAGGATTAATCTCCAAAATTTACAAGCAGCTCATGCAGCTCAATAACAAAAAAACAAACAACCCAATCCAAAAATGGGCAGAAGACCTAAATAGACATTTCTCCAAAGAATATATACAGATTGGCAACAAACACATGAAAGAATGATCAACATCATTAATCATTAGAGAAATGCACATCAAAACTACAATGAGATATCATCTCACACCAGTCGGAAAGGCTATCATCAAAAAGTCTAGAAACAGTAAATGCTGGAGAGGGTGTGGAGAAAAGGGAACACTCTTGCACTGCTGGTGGGAATGTGAATTGGTACAGCCACTATGGAGAACAGTATGGAGGTTCCTTAAAAAACTAAAAATAGAACAACCATATGACCCAGCAATCCCACTACTGGGCATATACCCTGAGAAAACCATAATTCAGAAAGAGTCATGTAGCACAATGTTCACTGCAGCTCTATTTACAATAGCCAGGAGATCGAAACAACCTAAAGTGTCCATCATCGGATGAATGGATAAAGAAGATGTGGCATAGATATACAATGGAATATTACTCAGCCATAAAAAGAAACGAAATTGAGTTATTTGTAGTGAGGTGGATGGACCTAGAGTCGGTCATACAGAATGAAATAAGTCAGAAAGGGAAAGACAAATACCGTATGATAACACATATATATGGAATCTAAGAAAAAAAAAATGTCATGAAGAACCTAGGGGTAAGACAGGAATAAAGACACAGACCTACTAGAGAATGGACTTGAGGATATGGGGAGGGGGAAGGGTAACCTGTGACAAAGTGAGAGAGTGGTATGGACATATATACACTACCAAACGTAAAATAGATAGCTAGTGGGAAGCAGCCACATAGCACAGGGAGATCAGTTCGGTGCTTTGTAACCACCTAGATGGGTGGGATAGGGAGGGTGGGAGGGAGGGAGATGTAAGAGGGAAGAGATATGTGAACATATGTATATGTATCACTGATTCACTTTGTTATATAGCAGAAACTAACAAACCATTGTAAAGCAATTATTCTCCAATAAAGATGTAAAAAAAGAAAATCTAGAAACAATAAATGCTGCAGAGGGTGTGGAGAAAAGGGAACCCTCTTGTACTGTTGGTGGGAATGTAAATTGATACAGCTACTATGGAGAACAGTACGGAGGTTCCTTAAAAAACTACAAATAGAACTACCAAACGACCCAGCAATCCCACTACTGGGCATATACCCTGAGAAAACCATAATTAAAAAAGAGTCCTGTACCAAAATGTTCATTGCAGCTCTATTTACAATGGCCAGGACATGGAAGCAACCTAAGTGTCCATCAACAGATAAATGGATAAAGAAGATGTGGCACATATATACAATGGAATATTACTCAGCCATAAAAAGAAATGAAATTGAGTTATTTGTAGTGAGGTGGATGGACCTAGAGTCTGTCATACAGAGTGACGTAAGTCAGAAAGAGAAAAACAAATATCGTATGCTAACACATATATATGGAATCTGAGGGAAAAAAAAAGAAAAAAAAGGTCATGAAGAACCTAGGGGTAAGACAGGAATAAAGACACAGACCTGCTAGAGCATGGACTTGAGGATATGGGAAGGGGGAAGAGTAAGCTGTGACAAAGTGAGAGAGTGGCATGGACATATATACACTACCAAACGTAAAACAAATAGCTAGTGGGAAGCAGCCGCATAGCACAGGGAGATCAGCTCGGTGGTTTGTGATTACCTAGAGGGGTGGGATAGGGAGGGTGGGAGGGAGGGAGATGCAAGAGGGAAGAGATATGGGAACATACGTATATGTATAACTGATTCACTTTGTTATAAAGCAGAAACTAACACACCATTGTAAAGCAATTATACTCCAATAAAGATGTTAAAAAAAAAAAAAAGAATACAGGGAAGATATACAGATTGCCAACAAACACATGAAAGGATGCTCAACATCACTAATCCTTAGAAAAATGAAAATCAAAATTATAATGAGGTATCACCTCACACCGGTCAGAATGACCATCATCAAAAAATCTACAAACAATAAATGCTGGAGAGGGTGTGGAGAAAAGGGAACCCTCTTGCACTCTTGGTGGGAATGTAAATTGATACAGGCACTATGGAGAACGGTATGGAGGTTCCTTAAAAAACTAAAAATAGAACTACCATACGATCCAGCAATCCCACTACTGGGCATATACCCTGAGAATACCATAATTAAAAAAGAGTCATGTAGCACAATGTTCACTGCAGCACTATTTACAATAGCCAGGACATGGAAACAACCTAAGTGTCCATCGACAAACGAATGGATAAAGAAGATGTGGCACATATATACAATGGAATATTACTCAGCCATAAAAAGAAATGAAATTGAGTTATTTGTAGTGAGGTGGATAGACCTAGAGTCTGTCATACAGAGCGAAGTAAGTCAGAAAGAGAAAAATAAATACCATATGCTAACACATATATATAGAATCAAAAAAAAAAAAAACAAAAAGTTTCTGAAGAACCTAAGTGCAGAACAAGAATAAAGACACAGACGTAGAGAATGGACTTGAGGACACGGGGAGGGGGAAGGGTAAGCTGGGACGAAGTGAGAGAGTGGCATGGACATATATACACTACCAAATGTAAAACAGACAGCTAGTGGGAAGCAGCCCCATAGCATAGGGCGATCAGCTCGGTGCTGTGACCACCTAGAGGGGTGGGATAGGAAGGGTGGGAGGGACACACAAGAGGGAAGGGATATGGGGATATATGTATACATATAGCTGATTCACTTTGTTATATAGCAGAAACTAAGACAACATTGTAAAGCAATTATACTCCAATAAAGATGTTAAAAAAAAAAGAATACAGGGACGTTCTAACTTAAAATTAAATACATCCACCACAGGCAAAGGACCCAAAGTACGAATAAACTTTAGTTGTATGTCTAGATATGTAGCAATATATAGCAGAAACAGCAATGGTTAGGGAGATAGGAAGTTGCTTTGTCTTGCTTTGGAAAAGTGTATTAATTTCTATGGGGCTCAACATCTTCATATGCTACAAAAGAGGTATGGTTAAGATTTATAAGTTCATATTTGTAAGGAGTACATGGGGAAACCACACAAAGAAACTTGATGGGAATTTAAAATTAAGATTAATAAGACTGCTCTCAGAGAATTATATTAATTTAATTATATTAATTTAAATTTCATATATAAGTAGTATCATTTCTATATTGGTGAGATTTGATGATTGAAAGTATTAACATATTAAAAATGGATATGTTTATTAAAACAGGGAGCTGGGGAATGATAGGGCTCATCCTTGCAAGCCTAGAAAATTCCAAGAAAGAAGCATTGTTCCTTTTATGTATGTACTTTGGAGAGAATAATGACTCTAGGCTTGTGAGAGTCAATAAGCTCTTCTTGTTCTGAGTTTTGACTTGCACACTAATCTCTAGTAATTCACTTCCAGTAGCAAAGATTTAACTTAGGAAATCACAGAATCAGATTTGGGTTTTAGAATGACAACACTAGCTACAGTGAGGAAAACTTAGAAATGAAGATAGTGAGTAGTAAAGCCAAGATGGGAGGAAAAAGACCAATTTGAAGAGGGCTTACAGCAGTCCAGAAAACAACTGATGGAAACCTGATTTAGAGTAGCTACATTTGAGAGCTCTTCAGGAGGTAGAATCCTCAGGCTCTGATGGCTAACTAGATGAGGGTGGTAAAGGAGAGTGAGTAGTCAAACACAGTACTACTCAATTTTTGGTTTGTTGGGGTCATTCAGTGAATGTTGGTGTCATTCAATAAATAAAAGATCACATTAGAAGGATCAGGTTTAGTGGAAATAATGACAATTCATTTAAGTTACTGGTAAGACAATCATGTGGTGATATTTAGCAGGCTAGTGGATAAATGTGTCTGAAATATGGGATAGGTTTCTGAGGTGTAAATGTAGAGTCGGGAATGATCAGAATACAGTTATTATTTGAAATTTAGAAGAGAACACAGAGAAAATCAGCGTTTAAAATTTGAATAGATAAAGAGGACTCTAGCAGAGACTGAGAAGAAGTAGCCAGAGTGGTTGGAGAAATACCTGAAAACTTTTCTAACAAGAAGTTAATAGTTAGCACATTTAAATGATGCTAAGAGAGTAGCTTTAGAGAAAGTGGTGGTGGGTTTAGTGAAATGTTTGTAGTTCGTTATTATAGATGAAGAATTTGTAGTCCAGAAGTTTACCCTTAAAGGGGAGGAAGAAAAGAGGAAGTTAAGGAATTCAGTAGACAAGGTAATGTTGAGGATACAAAAGACAGAAAAGGTAATTCAGATAATGAGTCCCTTGAGAATCAAGAAAGTGTGAAGGATTTGAGATCTAAAGCAAAATAAAAGGATTATCCTTAGGCTGGAAGACATGTCTTCCATTTCAAGAGAAAGGAAGGAGGAAATGCTAGGCACAGCTCTATGTAGCTTAGTTAATTTTGTGTCTAGATGTTGAAAAAAGCTCATGATTTTTAATATTGCTGTGAGGTGGAATGTGAGAAAATAAATCAACTTTTTAAAAACCAGATATGGTTAATGGTAGAGAGAGATGATTAAAAACATATAGGTAGATTGCTTAGAATCTTGAGTGGTAGTTGAAGCTGAGGCCAGGAATTTATAGTGATACCATTCAGAACGGGTCTAAGTTTTCCTGCAAAAATGCTTAACAGAACTGGTGCAGCTTAAATTGACACCTCTGAGCACTAACAAAGACACAGAAAAAGGCAGGTCCTTGGTGAGTGCAGCAAGGTGAATGTCACCATGTGAGACTTCTGACAGTACAATATCTGGCATTGGGATGCCCTTTTCTTTCAAACATCTGCAATGTTCAACTCTAAAAATGCCCTGATTTTTAAAATAATCTCAATTATCAAAATCAATGCAAGAAAATATATTACCATTTAGGAACTCTGAAAACAAAAAGATATAACATGAACAGCCTTTAGTATTAAAGATATGAATATTGGTTTGAGGTGAGCTTTGGCTTAATTCAATATCAAAATCCATAGAATATGAAATAGAGTTGTATCCTTTCAGAATAAAGATTCTAATGACTAAATCTCATCGCATGTTCCATTCTAAAATGGACTAAATTCAAACAGAATTTGTGAACTCTTGACATCCTCTGATTATTTAAAAAAAACTCTATTTGTAGCACATCAGTCTTGTTAAAAGGAAAAAAAATGAGTTCCCAAAGGTATTGCATTACAGAACATTATCATTTTCCCCATAAGAGTGTGGGACACGGGACTTGCCTGGCAGCCCAGTGGTTAAGACTCCAGGCTTCCACTGCAGGGGACACAGGTTCGATCTCTGATGGAGGAACCAAGATCCTGCATGCCACAAAGTGTGGCCAAAAATAAGTAAATAAATAAAACAAAAAAAGTGTTGGATATGCCACTATTTTTATTAAGAAGAAGAGAAATATAAATGAAATCATAATTGTAGCAGAAAGGCAAAGGTTTTATGATAACCTACGAAAGGTTTCCTATTGTACTAGGAAGAATTTGCATTGCAAAAAATGCATTGGGGGTTGGGGGGTTTCCAAGACATCTTAACAAGTTTATTTTGAAATGGCATGAAGCACACATAAACAATTAAAAACAGGTATAATATAAAGAGATTAGCTGGATTAAAATCCCAGTTTCTTAGTCATATTCTTGATCAGCTCAATGGGAGGTTATTAGAAAAATAGATAAGTATATATTAACAACAACCTATGTCTAAATATAACTTAGCTCTTGGCAGTTTCATAGAAATTTGGACAAGTGAAACATCACAGAAAATAATCATCTAGAGTTCTCATCTTTATTTGGGTTGAGATAAGCTTACATATATAATATTTTATAATTTCTATAATAATATACACATTTGAGCTGATAATTACTAAAAAGAATAACTATCTTTTCCAACAAAATTGCTATAAAGAATAAAGTTTGAAAGCTCAGGCCAAAACAAACACCAAGTTTCCTTAAGGCAACACGGTTTACCTTTAAAAATGTGACTGCTGGGCTTCCCTCATAGCACAGTGGTTAAGAATCCGCCTGCCAATGCAGGGGACATGGGTTCGAGCCCTGGTCTGGGAAGATGCCACATTCCGTGGAGCAACTAAGCCCGTGTGCCACAATTACTGAGCCCGTGCGCCATGACTCGTGAAGCTTTTGCACCTAGCACCTGTGCTCTGCAATAAGAGAAGCCACCACAATGAGAAGCCCGCACACTGGAACGAAGAGTAGCCCCCGCTCGCCGCAACTAGAGAAAGCCCTCATGCAGCAACGAAGACCCAATGCAACAAAAAATAAATAAATACATTTATTAAAAAAAAAAGTGAATGCTGCTTTTAATTCCATAGTATTTGGGATTTCAGTCCGTTTAAAGTAAACCAGTAAAATTGATTCACATTGAAAATGTTCCATGTTTATCCTACAGCTCTCTTATCTTCCAGCCCCCAGCACTTAGCCCCTGTTAGCTCATGTGTCCAGATTTGAGATGAATGGAAGTAACATTTAATAGAAGAGATGTTTATTCTGGCATTTTATCTCCTCAGTGCCTTGAAGTCTTTTTTCCCAATACCTAAACAACTTCCTGGAAGCAAATCAAATACTAGAAATCTGAACTTGGTCATGCCTTATGGTACATCCATACAGGATCAAACACTTTAACCAACAAGGTATTCCATTGGAATTTAATTACCTAGCAGCAAAGGAACCCAAGAAATGTTAGAAGCAGAAATAGGCAGGGTAGGGGAGCTTTGACATATTTCTAAATGGTTGAATTAAAAGCTCTCAACTCTCTTTTTATTCAGTAAGCTTAAACATTTAATAGTCATTTTAAATCTGAAAGTTATCTCAGATTTCAAATACTATAATGTTCAGTTTTTTACTTTAATGTTTGATTTTTTAACCTGGAATCCTTTGTTCAAACACATTTTTTTATGAAATCCAATATTAAAAAAGTAGCTAAATCCTAAAAGGATTGCCCACCACCACCCACCCTCCCAGGCACACACTCACTTTCCAGGTGTTTCTACAGCTGTTGGAGACATTTCACTGTGGCTGAACTTGATAGTATGAAAACATGAGCACAGAAATGTCCGTGGAGATAAGACAAGAAACTGGACTGCTTGATTCTCATCTCAGGAAATTCTCTGTGCTGTTACATAGTTCAAATCCCATCACCCCTTCCTTTTTTAATATTAGAAAACTCCTCAAAAGCATTGGAAAACTCCTCAACATGCATAATATTAAAACCAAGTTCTACAGCATGACTCCTCAATTACTTGTGGCTCCTAAACAGATCGTTTCCCTCACCTCTGTGACTTTGAACATAATGATCCCACTGCCTGAAATGTACTTCCACATTTTGCTTGCATACCTAATTTTTCACATCAAGAAACTCATATTCCAACAGGGAAGTTAAGTCAAATAATACAGAAGTGATTATATTAGAAGGAAGAACATGACAACAGGAATGCAATCAAATGGTTCCTAGGGAAACTAAAAAAAAGACTGCAATTTGGTTGAAGACACAGTAGTAACTGAGATGGACTTAAAAGAATAGATATAATTTTTACTGGCAAAGGTATTGAGATGGCAAAATAGTAGAATAATCAAGAAAGATGTTGAAAAGCATGGAGGATATTGCTTGAATATTATCTTCCAGTTTGGCTAGAATTTAGGGTACATAAAGAGGATTAGTAGAGTTATTAGACTGGAAAGGTGAAATGGGATCATTCTCTTATAACCCTGACTGCCAGGTTGTGATATTTGTATCTAACCAGGAAGAGCTTTAAGTAAAGACTGACAAAACCAGAGTTACATTTAAATAAGAGGAACATGGCAGCAGTGAATAGGATGTACTGGTGACCAGTTGGGTCACTAATAGCCCAGATAGGAAGCCACAAGGAAAAGAACAAGACTGGTGACAGTGACTTAAGCTGAAGGGATAGAGCTTATTAATTAGAAAATGGTAAATGATGAGTAGCTTAATTGTGGTCCCAAAGTCTTTGACTATAAGATTGTATATGAGTTGTTGGTACCAGAATGTCCACAAAGTTTGCTTTCTTTAGAGTAACCAATTACAGAAAGAGAGTGTGACAACTTAAGTGAAAGTAGAAATGGCTATTACGGAAGTTTAATCTTTTACAGTTTTTTATAAGGTACTGCAGATTCCAAATGAGAAATTGGATTTCTTCTGCTGATATAACAATACTTTATCAGGTTTGGAATAGAAATATAGGACATCATAAAGTTTTGATCTAATATTAAAGAAAGTAGAAGGTATTTTTCCTTGAGCAACTAGATATTGACAGAAGTAAATACTTTAGGCCCATTTAAACTGTGTAAACCCTGAATGTTCAAATGCCTTGCAACATATGTCAATATCTAATATCATCTCTGTTGATGATGTTCCAAATATTCTAAAATGTAAAGTTGATTCAGAGACTTTTATAAGTAGGTAAAAATAACTTTTGTATTTAAACAATAGATCTAAATATATATATATTATAATATATATTGATAAGATATATATTTCATAATATAGCTTATGAAAATAATAAGAATGTTGCAATTTGTGATCATTTTAAGATTCACCCTATAATTTCTTTGCTTTCCACTCATTAACTCTAAAGTAGCCATAATTGCTATTTTTAATGTGGTGACTTAAACTAAAAAGTTATCTGTCAGGATTTTCACATAGCTGGAAAAAAATGATGCTATAAAACAAAGTTTCTTTCAGACTGACAAATAATGTAGGTCATTTTTTCAACTATATGGCAAGAAAGAAATTTGGGGCACAACCTATAACCTATATATGATCTAGCATATCAGTAGGTGTGGTATAGTATACCATATGCTGTTTCTAGTCATTCAGAAACCAGGCAAGCAATGTGGAAGAGAAACGTGCCCAGAAAATACTTTGGTAGGAATGGCTATAGTGGCTATGTTCCCTGGATTCTTCTCATATCCCCATCTCTGACCCAACATCTAGTCCAAATGATAGGCACCCAAAAAACACTTGCATTTTGGTTGTCTTTGTTATATGAAGACGAATTTATACTCTTGTCTGAAAATGAGCCAGAGTTTGCTTATTTAGAATAGGCTATTATGTAATGAAACTAGAAAAGGAGAATCATTTAATGATCTTATCCTCTGTCTCTAGCACACTATGTAAATATTCTGCGTAGCATCTTAACTGTCATTCTTGCCATTCTCTTACTTGCAGGCGCGCATGCGCACACACACACACGCACACATACAAAGTACCTTACCTCTGTCACAGTTGTCTTCATCACTGCCATCCACACAGTCATGAATTCCATCACAAAGCCATCTAATTGGAATACAGTGGGCTTTATTTCTGCATCGAAACTGATCTTCCTTACACTCAGTCACACAGTCCATCTGTTCAAATACAAAAGGCCACTGCAGTTTTCATTAATGATAATGCTATCGTCACAAGCAAGGTAAACATGCAGCTGACAATACTGGAGATTGATTATACTGTGGGCTTTCTTTTATTTTTATTTAATGAATATCACCTCTGCAAATGACAATAGGGTTTAGTCTATGGACAGCATGAAGATTCAGGTATTTGCTGAAATTACTGTATTCAATGTTCTTGTCTTGACATTTTAGACAGTGCTAAGAATCAAGATTCTGTCTCTTTGTTTTTTACTATATTTGCTTTCTCAAACCTAATTCATGTAATTCAGAGATTTTAACCAAAAAATAGATTTTACCTCATCTGAACCATCAGCACAATCATATTCTCCGTTACATTTCAAAGATGCTGAAACACATCCTCCACTGGCACATATATATTCACTTGATGAGCAAGCAGGAGAAGCTGAATATAAAGTTGAAATTTAGATTTAGTGAACAGAATGAATGGTTGATAGATAAAAGCATATATAAGCATATAAAAATTATACATAGTAATGAAAACAGTTTAGATTATTTGAGCTATATTCAACATCTGATATTAAATATTGACTTAAGATGTGCTTTACAATATTATTGCATTGTATTAAATATACCTCATGATGTAATAGCCTGTTCAATAAGTATTCAACTCACTAGACTAAAGAAAGAAAGGGAAAGGAAAAAACCCTCTATAACCTCCATCTTTCTGATTTGTGAAGAGTTAAATGTATTTTTTTACAATTTTCAATTAATTTATTTAAAAGACAAAAGCCTCAAATTATTTTTAAAACTGTAATAGGATTTAGTGACCTTTGGGAATGTTAATTCATAATGTACATTGTATAAAGCTAAAAGTGGAAATCTTGGCATGGTCTCATAGACCCCATGATATCTATTTGGCTGTTTTGATATAAATGTCATATTTACATAAGTTTTAAGAAGTTTTTTTTTGTTTGGTTTGGGGTTTTAAATATGAATATATGTATGATTAGCAGAGTCTGTAGAATTCGAAGTATTTCTTTATGATATGGAAAATTTTTTTTAAAAGTGGATAAATAAGTTACTACCAATACCCAATTTAATTAATTGACATAATAATGATGAGGTCTTTCTTTGTCTATGTGCTTGAGTTTGCTAAGTTTGGATTCAAACCTCTGGGGTTCTTGGCCTTATATTAGACTACTAGGTAGCCAAATGTACTGACATAATGACTTTGTGGTCTAAATTACTTAGTCCAGGAATGCTAAAAAGCTTTTCCCTTGGGATTTAATTTCTTTTAATTGGCAGTGTTTGCCTAGGGATCTGTATTAATAAGGAGTCTGGGAATATGTCTGGATTCAGTAAGAAAAAAGATGTGATCAATTAGCAACATGGACCATGGGCATGGAACTGGGACAATGGTAATGTGTGTGCCAGGTATCTGCAATTCTGACCTAGTCTCTCAAACCATGAAAGTGCTTATAACCATAGACATAGATTACAAACTGATTTTTTTCCCTAGTATTTTTTTCCTGTAGAATATTGTTATTAAAATTCCTAAGTATAAAAGTTAATTTAATGAGTATATTTAAAGTCATGTTTAAGGAATAGAAATGTATAAATTGGGTTTTTCTTCCTATACTCTGGTTTTGCTTCTTAATTTTATTTTTATTTTGGACCATAATACAAATAGAAATAATAGACATCCTTTTCCTCAGTTGGTATCACATTGAAACTATTACATTCTGTTTTATAACCTTAATTTCCAGAATTGAAACCTAACTTTTATTATACTTACAGTTTCAACGTATTTCATGTTGCTGTCTTGGAAAACAACTCTAAATGGTGTAGAAAAATATAGAGACCAGAAAACCAAATTTTGGGAAGTAATGCTTGGATCTTGAAATAATAACAATCTTACCCGCCAAAACACTTTCAAAACATATGAAGGGCACACCAATTAATTTATCTACAGATATTTCAGATTATTTCTTAAAAACAGTAAATATGTGCATTATTTGCCACTGTTTTATGCATATCATTGCTTAAAGTTAAATTCTAACCAAGTTAAAATACTAGTTAAATGAAATATGGCCTCAAGAATTTTACCTGGCTCACAGTTTTTCTCATCTTCTCCATATTTACAGTCTTCATGGCCATCGCATTTCCATTTTGCTGATATACACTGACCATTGGAACACTGGAACTGATCTTTGGAACAACTTGTTTCACAATTTCTCTGTCAAAAACAACACATACATAATTAAAATTAATTTTTTAGACAAATGTCTTCAAATCCAAAAAACACACATACAAGAAACTCAGATGGTCACATTTAAACTTGTGACTATATAACATTATAATCCTTTTCCACTTTCATTTGTCTCTTAGTCATAATAAAACAGTAATGTAAAAAGAACATAAATCCCATGGCTTTATCAACTAATTAAATTGCTCTGAGTGGCTCATTCTCCAATAGACAGTTATAGGGTAATGTAATTTTAATAAGTGTAAGTGACGATGAAGATTGTAGGGAAATAAAAGGGCTAAAAAATATTTCTAAGCAAGTACAGCTGGTTCCTCGGGAGTGGGGTGGAAGGATGAATGTGAAACAACTAAGAATCCTAAGGCAATTCTGTCTTGCCTTGGCAAAACTTCCCCTAATGTTCTTTCTTTCCTCTTATTCCCATTTTTGTTCCCTCTGTACCTGTTCTTTTACAGTTTGGCTGCTGGTCATATTCTTTTTCCACTCTCCTGACATTTCTTCCTGTAGAACTGTGAAATGAACTGTCACAATTGGTATTTTCTGCTAGCTCACATACAGATTTTATTTGGAAGTCAAATAAGATAGTAGTGATACCTTTGGGGGCCTTTCAGTTCTTTATGTGAGATCAATGAAAGGGATCCACTAGAAATTTACTTTCCTTGAGTCTGATCGCTCTGGTTGAAATGGGAGGCTGCAGTGAAATATCTTGCTGGGATGATGTTTTTCTGCCGTTTAGCAATTTCCACTGTTGCCAAAATCTATTTGTCTGCTCCTTTCACAAAAGGTGCAGCACTCTCACAGCTTGTGAAACTCCCAGTGAATGAAGTATATCAAACTATTACTCCCTGCTTCTTCCCAGTTTCATCCCATGTAAGAAAGAAGAGTTTATTTTCTAAATTCCTATAGTTTTCTCTTTGCTGATGGCAGTTTAGACCGCCTTCTATATAACTGATTTTCTTCTTTCCTTCTTTTCTTCTTCCCTTCTTCTCCCAAGTATTGAAAATTTACCATTTACTAGAGTTTCTTAAATAATAATGCAAAGAAAACTAAGATTATTCCCCGTATTTGATAAATTCTAATAGAAGACCAGCACCTAAACCAACAATTGCAATAAAATATACTGTCAAGATAAATGAATATGCTTTAAACATATGAATTCTTAAAGGTTTCACAAAAGGCTTCACAGAAGTTTAAACAGAAATGGAACTAAGAAAAGAATTTTCATGTGTAAGGAGAATTAGAAATGTGCTGTATCTGAGGGGTAAGTTATGTAATGGTGTATGACATTGGAGAAATAGCCCATGCACTGGTCATGAGAAAGTAATTTCATATATTTTGTTCATCACCTTCCTCTTCCATGCCCAGTACTATGCCTGGGACACATTCAATAAGTAAGCATTCAATAAAAACTGCTGAATAAATGGTTGAATGAATGAAGTAGCAAATGTAGAAAATCAGGAATATAAATTAACATTTTATGTAATTCAGGTCCACTAGGATAGGGATAATGTTTGTCTATGAATCAAGTGTCTAATATATGTGTTGACTATAACTGCTCAGTATATATTTATAGAATTAATTAATGTTTATCTCAGCAATAAGGCTAATTCAAGTAAAAGAGTTCAGTAACCAGTAACACTGGTCTATTTGTATTGACAATAACACAGAAGGTAATACTTCTAGACACTTTTTCTATCATCAGAAGATTTTGATTTATAATAGATTACAGTATAGTGGATGCAGTGTGTCTGTGTTTATATTTGTGGGGTATTTAATTATCTTAGACATTTAAAAACATACAGAAAAATAGAGAGAATAGAATAATAAGACCCATGTGCTCATTATGCATATTTAACAATTATCCACACTTGGCTATTCATGTTTCATAATCCTCTCCCCCAATTTATTTATATTCTGAACTTTAACATAACAACGATAGCTTCAGAAAATTAACAGTATCATGGAATTAACAAAAATTTCTTAAAGTTATTCCCAATCCACATTAAAAAGTTTCTTATTTTCTTAACTATATAAAAATACGGTTTGGTAAAAGAAGAATGTAAAAGATGTCTATACACTGAGTTTGATTTGAGTTTCTTTTAATGTGTACCTATTTTCCATTCCCCTACTTTTTTTAAACGCCATTTACTACTTGAAGGAACCAGGTCATTTGCTCTATAGAATGTCCCACATTCTGATTTTGGCTGAGTGAATCCTAAGAATGTTGATACCTTAGCAACCTCCAAAGTAACAACTGAGCTTTTATTTGTTTAAGTATTATTATGAACTCATGTATTTTTGTACATTTATTGTATTTCAATATATTACAGTCATTTGTTTTTTCTTTCTGATGCTCAAATTGTCCTTTTTGTCAGAGGAAAGCCCTGCAATTTTGCTCCTATGTACTCTGGACACTATCCCAATAGCCTTGTTTTCTGGCTTGACAAGATGTTAGTGGCTCATTTTGTCAATTGCCTTTCTCAGACCTAGAATTAAACATTTCTTAAAGGGGTTTTGATTCTGTTAATTGGAAAATGTATTTAGAGATCATGATGTGAATGTTAGAGATAGTCTTTAAGGCTGTGATGTCATTGGTTTTAGGATTTTTCAGTGGCAGAGCTAAGAATATATATTTTAAAAAGGAGAAAAATAAATCAAGATCTCAAACTGATACTTTTGAATTTAATTACAGCACTTTTATTTACTTTCATTGTTTCTAGATTTGTATCTCCTTTATTTTACTTAAAAATTTTGAGTGTTAATAATATTTTAAAAATTTAACATTTGAACTATCCTACTCTTAAGATATTGATATATGAAATTCAAATTAGCAAAACCAATGTTATTATTTAACAACACATCTACGAATACAGTTCAAGATTCTTTTACATTTCTTTTTGTCCTTACAGCATATTATACTGGATGCAAAGGCCATATATTTTAAAGGCACTTTAAATAGTTCTTCTCTGTGTTTGCCACTAACTTGATACACAATTACATTGATCCAAGTTTTTGGTTTCTTTTTTTTTGTTTTGGCTAGAAATTAACAAACAAATTCAGTTAACATTCATACAAAATTAATCCTCACAATTTTCTTTTGTTCCTAATATGAGAATATCCTGTATGTAATTATGCTTTCTAGCCATTTGTTCAGCTCACCTTTTTATTTGTTTGTTTGTTTGTTTGCTTTTCTTGTTAATGAAACCTATCAAGCTAGATTTTAGAAAGGAAATAGAAATCAGCTGCCCATAGTGTTAGCCACTTCCTTACATATAGACTATACTAAATGTCTGTAAATGTAGAGAAAGACCACCTTTCAGAGAGTTAATTTAATTCCCTAGGGACATTATCATAAAAATGTCCAGATAATGGAGATATATTCAGCCATCAGAGAACTATGCCCATGTACTTATGGCATGACAGAAACGGCATAGATAAGGATGTCTACTTTCATGCGAATAAGATTTTGAAAAAGAAGTGTTTGATTTTGTCTACGTATGTTGGACATCTAGTGAACAACATGCAAGATGAAATCACAAGCCTTAAGCAATATATCCCCACCTCTTGATGTTTCACAATTACACGGTGCTGATGGAACACATGTCTTTTTTTTTTTTTTTTTTTTTTGTGGTACATGGGCCCCTCACTGCTGTGGCCTCTCCCGTTGCGGAGCACAGGCTCCGGACGCGCAGGCCCAGCAGCCATGGCCCACGGGCCCAGGCGCTCCGCAGCACGTGGGATCCTCCCAGACCGGGCACGAACCCGTGTCCCCTGCATCGGCAGGTGGACTCCCAACCACTGCGCCACCAGGAAAGCCCCATGGAACACATTTTTTTAAAGAAAACAGAAACAAAACATTTTAATGATATGGATGAATTTATGTGAAATATATTTTCCTCACTGGGAAACATTTAATACAATTTTTGAGTAAATAGATACTAAGGAAATATGTAGCTGAGCAATGTAAGACTTGAACTTCCCTGTGCATTTTTAAAAATTTCATTTTGACTTGTTTTGTGAATAGCCCCATGAATAGAAATAGTATTTTTCATCTTCTCCTAAGTGACCTTTGCAGCCTAAAGGTTTAAGTTTTCTGGACTTCAGGTGAGAAATTAAGTGCATTGGTTTCCAAAATCTAGACTCTTTTATGTGATTAGGGGAACTTTTCCAAGATAGAGAATGGAGAAGAATTGTCCAAACTTGATAAGAATACCTGAAGGCTGGGAAAGATCTAGTTAGTGTGGGCTCTATCATTAATAGAGACCTGCAGTGTCTCCCCAAGAGGCGGGTAATCAGTGGATACTTAAGGAAGCTGAACCTGAAACACAGAAACCTCTAGAGCAGCAGGAGGATTCCTTCTTGCCAGGCCTACGTCAGTGGGAGGCCCTTCGTGAGGGTAGGTACATATTCGAGTCAATATCGTCTAAGGGAGGTCTAGGGAGTCACTGCGTACCAGGAGGGGCCATGGTGGCCACTGAGCTCCAGAGACCTCATTTTTCCTTCATCTCTGACTGGACTTGATTACACAAGTGCTATGTTCCTGATAGTAACACAAGAAATCATCAACAGGGAAAAATCACTATTTTCTCATAGTAATCACAGTGATTATTACTGTGTGTCATGTATTATTTTTAAAGCATCATGGAGTGATTAACATCTGTAACATGAATACACAGATGCATAAGTAATGAATTGCGTGAAGTTTTATAAATGTTAGCACAATCTAAGATTACAGAATTATCCAGAGAAATTCTAAACTTTTTCACTTAACTGTGTGTATGTAGAGCTTATTATAAATGGATTGTGATTCATCATCTAAGCTAAGCTAAACCTGCGGTTTCATAAAAATTGATGACCCATATCTAAGTCTATAAGACTATATGTACTGAAGAAAGAGACTGGGGAGAAGAAGCTGTTTAAAATGCATAAAAATATTAGTCCTGACTATAAATACTGCAGCAAATTTATGAACAAATTCACAGATGGCAAGGGCATCAGCTATAGGGAACAGGGTTTCCAAACATCTTATTCCCAACCCAACCATTCACCACTTGAGGTAAAAGAGACTATAAAATTAACTGTCAATAGTAGCACAAGAGCTTTTCCCTGTGCTGGATGTGTGTAGCACGGCGCTTAGATATAACACTTATCTCAGTGTGTCAGGAGCAAAATGCATTCAGAGCTGTCCTTGTCACACTCCTTGAAATGAATAATAATTACAAATGTGAGTTTAAGGAACTGCTTTATTTTTTGTTTGATTTTGCAAAGATGCCTACCTCATCAGAGCCATCTGCACAATCAAAATCTCCATCACACCAAAACCTTGAAGAAACACAGTCCCCATTGGCACAGAGAAAATCTTTCACTGTACAGGTTTGTGGCTCTGGGGACAGAAAAATAGCACAGGGTTATTCTCTTATATGCAACTTCATTCTAAAATTTATATGACATACAACATGAGGTAGCATTAAGAAAATAAAGGTTAGCCAAGCAGAACCAATAAATTGTTTAGAAAAAATGTTTCATGAAGGATCTATGGTACATAATATAATGATTTTTCAAATTTATTTTTAAAGTCATGAATAGAAAGTGGCATTATAGAAACAAATTGAAAAAAAGACAAAAGACAAATAGCCTACTTTTTAATAAAAATGCAGCAGGAAAGTAAATTAAAAGGCATAAAAATCTATACTTTAAAACAAAACAACAATTTTTTCCAGTTGAAATTCTAAGTCATTTTATGTATTTACTTAAAGCAAGTAAGACATTTTGTTACTCCCTGTGGGTACCCAGGGCTGTTTATTTACTGAAGATTCTAGAATTTGGTTCTTGACTTTTTATTATGTATTCTAATGACTTTCTAATTCTTCAATTTTGTCCCCAGAAAATCCAGAGTTCCTAGAACTAAATTATACATGGGGGTATTATTGGACAGGACTGGGTGGGTAAGGATTGAAGAGGCAGGAGGAGACTCTTTTTTGAAAATTGACTCTTTATTTATGCAATTGTTTGCTTATGCCCTACATAATTTACCTGCCATTTTAGATAATTTCCCAATTTAATTTAATTATGCTTCACCATATTCCACATAGGACATAAGCCAAATATTGTGACTTGCTATTTGACTTCATTCCTATGTGGAATATGTTTCATCTGGACAATGAAGTAGGATTGCAGAAATTTGTTCCTGCAAGTAATCAATTCGACTGCTGGGCATCATCTATTGTTTGGTTTTGTTTCTCCAAAGAGAACTGATATCTGGTATGATGAGAGAACCCCTTCTTGTTTTCCCCCAGTCATTAACTGTATTTACAGCTGTCTCACACACAATAATATTCTTGTTCGGATGAAAGAGAAATAGGTAACTGAAATTAAATTTAAGGAATATTCATATGAAGCATAATTTTCTACATAAAGATTGTGCATAATTCAGCCTGTATTTGAATATTGCTCTACACAATCACTAGGTTTCTAGTGAAAACATCCTGAATGTTTGCTATCATGAAGACTCCTACATTTCTATATAAAGACCCTGTCTGAGAACACTGGAAGAGCTGTGAAAAGTGGAATATGTATCAGAGCTTTTTGCTCTGCTCTGGGACTTTAAAATGTGAACTTCAGACTATGAATAAGATAAGATGCTTATCAATAGCATGATAAGGGGGGACCCCCCCTCATTTTTCAATACTCCTTTGTTTAGACAGCGTGACAAGAACAGTTTCTCTTTTTGACTTTGCACTATATTTACACATACTACATTTTAATTTTAAAAACAACTTTATTAATACTAATATTACTAATTATAACAATAATAAAAGTTACCAGCTACTGATTTCTTGTTTGTTGTTAGGCACTACGTGAAGTTAATGCCAAGTACTTGAATTAGCTTGTAAGTTAATATTTACAACTCTGTAAGGTAGGTGCTATCGTTGGATCCTTTTTTAGATGAGTAAATTGAGGCACAGAGAGGATAAGAAATTTACTCCAAATCACCCAGCAGGCAAAAGAGCTAGTATTGAACTTGAACCTAGACAACCTGATACCAGGGCCTATACTTTTACTGCTAGGCCATATCATTGCCTCCTATACCACTGAAGAAGTAATAAGTGCTCACCTATTTCAGGAATTGACATTAGAGCCCTGAAAAGTCAAGTTAATTGTCCAAGGCACATGTCTAGCAATGTCTATTTCACTTTACAATAATAATAAAAGAAAACCCTTTTTCTCTTTTTATCCATCCATACTGAAGCTGTTTCACCCTCCATCTATTTGCAGACACATGCAGTTTTATTCTCAGGGAAAAGAAGTTATAGTAAAATAAATTAATTAATCAATGCTCAATTCAACAAACGATGGTAAATAACATTAAAATATTTTCATTAAATAATAAAGAGAGAGTACATCTAAAACATAGTATATTTAGATGTTTTAAAACAGCAGTAGAATCATTTTATTTCATGGACATGAGGGTATCCAAACAGGATAATTCTCCCTTTAATATTCTAATTTACCTTTATTCTAATTAAAAGCAAGTGGTTTTATCATGTGCTAAGCAGCAATAATTTCACAGGGTTTTACACACTGCTATGGGGAGGGCTGGATGTTGCTGATGCAGGGTTATAGAAAAGTTGTATAGCTAGTAGTTCAAGGCATTTGCCCAATAGTTCCACAGAACATCTGATCTATAGAGACTTGTCTTACAATTGTTAATTATTCCGTTCCAATATGTGTGCAAAGGAACTGAAAGACTTGCTTGGAAAAGCATTTTTCAATACAAATGGAAATTCTGTATGCTTCTACCATGTTTTTTAAAAATGCCAGCAAATCTATTTCTGAATAATAATCCTGAATTATTTATACATACACAAATGACATCAAGGAATGGGGAAGCTAATCCGCTTCTAACTCTCATCTATATGCCTTAGAATTTTTTGCTACTAGTTATCTCAAAAGAAATTCTCTCTTGAGGAAAATGTAATTTTGTTATGAGAGAAGATCCTAAGTGATTGTACTCTCTAATTGTTTATCTTGCCTTTGATCTTTTCAGGATAAAGTAAAAGACCAATTTTTAGAACTTGGTGTGATAGTTGGCACTTTTCTTGTGAAAAAGAACAAAAAAATGACTATACCTGAAATCTAACCCATCTGGAAAGAAAATTTAAATGTGACATTTTCCCTAGTATTTCTAAAATGTTTTTCCCACACTAACTTGGTCTGATATTACCTATTCCCCAGATCTAAAATAGATAGGGAATCCCATACATGAAAGATTAACCAGGTTTTCCATAAATCTCATTTAAACATGCTAGATTCACAGCCAAGAAGCCTTTATAGGGCATGTTTCAGAAGGCTGATTCTATAATAAGGATAAAAAATAAAGGCATAGTATAAATTGGTCACTTCTTTTGATACTAGTGAAGGCACAAACATACTGCCTCAGAATTGAAACGAACTATGAGAGCCGTCTTGCACAAAACCTAAGAAGCTATATTCAGAAAATAAAAGCAGCTTTCAAAGCCACAGAGTTAGTGGCATAGCAGAAAAGCTTCCAGACTCCAATTTATCCACTGAGTATACTATCATAAACCCTCGGTGATAAGTTCAAAAGTTATATCAATGTGGGTGTGAGCATCTGAGGAGAATTTTTAGAATACAATTAGTATAACTGACATGCTATACAAAAAATCTTTTCATATAAATTCAGTGTGAAAGTACTAGAAATTCAAATAAGGCAGATGCAGCTTGTCTTTCTACATAAACCTTGATCTAGTTGATCAAATTATTTGATACTTTAAAATCTATTGGAATGCTAGTTACTTCTTAATAATGCAAAGATATGAAATAATTTTATTTTGCACATCAATTACTTAGAAGGCATACATGCTATATATATATTTGTTGCTGATGAAAATAGTAGAGATGTCAAGATTTCTCAAATATTTCCAAACCTTTGATCCAGATTACAAAATTACTCCAATAACAATGAAATTTTCTTATTTTTAAGAGCAGAAATCACTGCTGAAGCAAAGTGTCCCTGCTGAACACTTAACAAGGGAAATGATCATCATCAGATGATGAAATGACAATGGACTAATTATCTTATATAGATATAAAACATTAGAAAGCATATTAAACTAAAACATAGCTGGCAGTTAATTGCTCCACTGCTATTCCAGCTCTTCCCATATCTATGGCCGGAATGTTTCCAATACAATTTAAAACATTAATTCATTATATATGATTCACAAACAAAGAAGTCCAAAAGAAAACTTTAAAATACATTGCTAATATTATAAATATGTGTCAGGCACTGTGTTAGACCATGGTACATAGCCCTACTCCTTAGACCATCTCCAGATATTTAAGTAGGAACTCAGATAAATGTGATAAAGAAATAAGTGAGGCAATGGAATGCAAGCGAATGTTGTGTGATAGTATGCAGGCCTGTAAAAAAAAAAAAAAAAAAGCATGTTGCTATTGTATAAGGCCAATTTACTATCTCTGGTATGTTTCACTACTTAATAAGAGCTAACGATAAATGACAAAATGTGCACTAAAATGCATATCGTTGACTAATAACATTTAGAAAACATAATAACATTATACCACTGTCCTTTTGGGTATATTTTTGTCATCTATATATATTATAATTATATATATAAAATTGTGTGATGTATATAATATAGTCATAATTATAATATATATTATAATTATGTGTATATAATTATAATAGTTCTGTTGTAATTATATACATATTATTATAATAATTTCAATTGATAATAAGATATTGGAAATATCTTGAAAGCATTTTAATACAGCAACAGTATTTTTTCTAAGGCTGACTTCTATGGGACTAGTCTCTTGGTGTTCCCTATAGATATACTGTATTTTTTCTTCTCATTCTTCAGAGACTCAGCTTCTGTCTATGTGGAACTGGCATTTTCAATGCTTAAATCTTCCCATTTTTCTGGCCTAGTCAAGATGGTATCTTCAAACATCACTCAATGATGTAGAGCCCATGATCCTTTCTCTTACATATTCTTACATGTTTAACATGTTACCCACTCTGATACTTATCCTGTGTATGCCTTCTATTCTTCCATGTCACAACTATAATATGCTTCATTCCTGTTCACTGTCATCTCTCCTCTGCAAATTCATCAATATTACTTGTCTTAGCCACAAGCCCAGAGTGAGTAGGAACTAAAAGAGATACACACATAACTGGGTATTTTATACTGCAATGCTTGATACTGCAGTCAATTCCCTTGCTTTTTCTTAAGGGCTCTGTGGCTACAATGATTTATCACTAAGTTTCCACGGTGACGAGTGAGAGGCAATGTTCCTTCTCCTTGCTTTCTTGCATCAGAAGATGACTTTTAGGAGATGTCAGCAAAATGATATTCAGCCACTTAAGAAACCCCAGGAGACTCAGAAGTGAGCTTTCTCAACCCTTCATTCTTCTTTATTTCTCATTAAAGCAGTAACCTAACTTCTCACACAATTTAAATTACCACTTGAATAAAGAGTCTTCCAAGATGTGAGTCTCCTGTGTTGCCTTCCCACCTACCCTCTCTTGTTTTCAATATCCTTCAGTCACAGGCATTTCCTCTCAGGTATATTATTGATAACTAACACTAAATGTATCCAAAACTAAGCTAAGTAGTTATCTGTGTATTTAAGCTCTGAAATACAAATAAAATAAATTAAAAGTATAAAATAATTGTTTCTTTTTTATATTTCTCCTATTCTTACCACCATCACCCCATTAGATTTTTATTTTAATCACTGGACAGAATCTGAAAACATGCTATATAAAAATTGTTTTTTTAATTACTGATTATAGGAATCTAGAACACTCTAATGACTCTCTGCAATACTCTTTACCTTTCTAAAGAGTACAATCAGTTGGGCGATATCTATGTGAAGAGGGAGTAATAATAGTAATACTTTCTATATTCAAAGTATTTCATAATCATAATGATCCAGAGATTTCATAATTAATGTACCTGATACTCAAACACTATTCAGATTAAGTTCTGAAAGTTATTCAAAACATTAGTTGACAATTTGCAAACTGAATATCCAAGTGGTGTATTAAAGCTGTGACTCTACTAATCGTATGCTTTTAAATAATATATCCCCATGCTTTAATATAACAATTCCTATTTTGTCTCCTGTATCTTGGGAAATGAATGCTCTAAGTCCAATGCATAAGAGTAGACATTATTGTTATCATAAAATCCTTTTTGGAAGTAGCAGAATGTAAATATTTAATCAATGGAATTTGATTATTATCTTATTTTGAACATGATTATATTGTCTCTTTATTTAAACAGCAGCATAAGAAAGTGCCAGAAAGAAATACATTCAGAAATTAATGCTAGAAGATAGAGATACTATCACAATTTTACATACTGTCATGCTTCTTAGAAAATAAAATTGTTGGTTAATTAATGTCTTTTAAATTTATTACATAAAAATGCAGGAGGCAGATGATGATAATAGCTTTATTCTATTTTGAGAGGAAAGCATCCTGAATACATATGGTGTTCACCACTCCAGAGAGAATAAATGATATTTCACTGAAAGATGCTCTTGGGTGAATTTGTAGTGTAAAAGGATTTGAGACAAATAAAATGAATTCCATCCATTAAAGAATGATATGTTTTGTACTGTCTCCATATCATTCAGCTCTTTGTATGAATTTGCATCAAGGGCTACCTTCATTGCATACTAATGTGTTACATTAAACCTCATGATACTTTCATACTAATTCTGATAAATGTAAGAAAATGACTCCCAGGATGAGCATTTCAATAATTCTACCGTTTGAGATTTAGGTCAATTTAGTCTGAATATTCTTGTTCAAATGTGAATATATGTATAAAAATGTGAGCTGCAGGACAGACAGGTTCAAATTCATACCTTAACCGAACTAAAAATTGCTATCCTGCTTACTGAATACGCTGTCAAGCTTGCAACGTTCTCAAGCAAGAGTTACTTACTACAGTTTTCTTCATCTGAATTA
Source organism: Leucopleurus acutus (assembly GCF_964270905.1). NCBI lineage: Eukaryota > Metazoa > Chordata > Mammalia > Artiodactyla > Delphinidae > Leucopleurus > Leucopleurus acutus. The sequence continues at coordinate 29,747,308 of NC_139149.1, forward strand.
TCACTGCAGTCATTTTGGCTATCACACCACCAGTGATCTGGAATACAGTTGTTGTTTTTACACTGGAATTCATGAGGACCACAAGTCTTTTTATCTGTAATGGAAAGAACCAGAATTTGCATCGTTGACTTCCATAAAGACATCCCTCACGACGTCCTCCCTGCCATGTCAAATCCAGGGGACATGATATTTCCTCAGACCTCAAGTCAGTTACTAACTGAGAACATCCCTAGGAAAAATTGAACGCAAGTTCTGAATAAAATTTCATTGTGAGCTAATTACAAAGTAACTGATTGGACCACCACTCAAAGTCAACACAAATCGATCAGTAAAAATAAAGATCAAAATTATCCAAAACTACCTTTCTCTTTAGGACACTCATTTCCTAAGCCACCTTCTATTTCTGATATAAAGCAGTAGCTATAAAGAAATGATTAAACTCTGGTTGTCATCTTGTCTTCCTCCCTTATAAGTTCTTACTCAAAATCTACCTGTGGTCAGCTGATCTAAACTCATAGATTGTAATAGCACCTAATATGTACAGACCTTGAAAATTCTTAAAGTGCCATTTCACTTAAACCTCTAAATAATCCCACTGAGTATCAGGAGATGTATTAACTAGCCCTTCACTTTACAAATGACAAAACAGATACTCTTAGAAGTTTAAGAACTTGATGCACTTTCACTACTTTTAAATGGCACAGCCAATATCAAAAAAGCATGCTTTGACTCCTGATTTAGTGTTCTTTACAACAAACCTGTGTCCATAGGATCCAGAAACAAAATTCATGCAATAAGAATTTATGCAGAGTTTAGGTCATATACTTTTAAATTTTCATAAGAGTAATATCCAACTGTTCATAATCTATGGCAGCACTTCTTAAACTTTAATGTGTCTACATATTAATTAGTTGGGAATTTTGCTAAAATGGAGATTGTGATTGAGTAGATCTGGAATTCTAACAAGTTCTCTAAGTGACAACATCATCCTCGGTCTATGGTACACACTGAGTACCAAGGGTCAAAAGCATCAAGATGGTATAAATTCAAATACATAAAATAATAAGAGTAACAATGTCATTGCACAATTTAGGATACATTTTTCTTTCACATACTTAGATCAACTCCTTATTCTCAGCCATGTTAGAGATGGACAGTGAAGTGTTCAACGATTCAGATTAGTAAAATAAATTAACTAAAGGAGAAGATAAGCTATTTGGTGGTGCTTGCTACTCTTTACTTCAGAATGCATCTTATAAAATTCAGATTTAAATAAGATTATGAAAACAAAAGTGATTTAGGTTTAATTATGAAAATTAAGTAATGATCATATATTGAATATCCAGCTCACCTCTTGCGTAAGCATTTTCATAAACATGATCACACTCAATCTTCAAAACATCCCTAAGAAGTACTATTACATGCATTTAAATAAATGAGAAAAATAAGAAAGAGTTTAACTGATTTCTCCAATTTTACAATGGTCTTAAATGGCAAAGGAGGAATTTATATACAGATCTTTCTCAAGAAACATTTTGCATTTTGCAGAAATTCTCATGATAGACTTCAAACACATTGTTCTACTAATAAGTATATATTATATATAGCCTAATATATATATGCATATAGATAGATATTAATAGAGAGAGAAAGAGAGAGAGAATATTTCCCTGCCTCTTTTCCATCCTGCCTGCCTACCTGCCTATCCGCTAATGATTACTCAGAACCTAATTTGTGTCACTGTGTTCAGTGCTGTGTTTTGTAATATATCCTTTTTGCCTGTGTTATACCTCACTTTAGATTTAAAAATTGTTTTAAAATCTACAGAAGTTCTAATGTAGTATTATGTACATCTCAATCAAGCAATATGTTAGGATGATTGGAACTTAAATAATAAGCCTTGAAAATATGGGATTTGATACTGAAGTATTTAGATGGTTATTTCATTTTGTCAATTAAAACAAACTCCTCTGAAACTACTACTCTAGGTAACATTAGTTTTATTTATTCCTTGCCATGTGTTGCTTGCATTATTTTAGAATATTGCTTAAAATTTTTAGAATAGAAGAATATAAGAAAGGGCAGTCTGGATCAGTCAAATAGACCATTTGACTTAGTATTACAACATTGTCCCCAAGCAATTCTCCATGACTACAAAAGGTTAACAATCAGTACTAAATATCAACACAATGTGTTTTTAAGTTTTTCCCCCCTAAATCCTTGTACTTTTGTTTTCTATGTTTAAATTTTTTTTTCATATTTTGTGTTTCAAAGAGACCCACACTAATTTCTTAACAAGAGCAAGTTACAGTTCATTGCTAAGGTTTCAATTTGGGGCGTGCAGAAACAGTATGTGTACACACACATTATATATACTTTTTTTTAGTAAGGTGTAAAACAGCAGTTCTCAAATTGGCTTCACATTAAAATCACCTAGGGAACTTTAAAAAATCCCTTTGCTTAGTCCGTATCCCACATCAATAAAATCAGACTCTCTGGGGTAGAACCCACACATCAGTATTTTTATTAAAGCAAGTTGAGTGATTCCAATGAGCAGCCAATATTGAAAATCATCGGCACCCCCAAAACTGACTGTAGAACAGAACATATATAATCCCAAATTATAATACTTTTGCATAATTAAAGTACTCACAATATGTAGCGCTTTCTATTAATTCATATTGTTAAGCAGCATTGGAACTATGCTTTATTTCATTTTTTGATATTATAAATTTGGAGAAAAATATAGTTTTCAAACAAGTTTGAAAATGTGTTTTCTTTGTTTAATACATTTTCATACGAATTGTAGATACTCAAGACAAATTTGATCCTCTCAGAAAGGTGGAGTGAGGGACCACCAAAACACAAAACTATATGTAATGCGTACTGCAGTACTATTGGTGCTTCTTTGTATATGCTTTGCCTATTTCTGAAAAGAAATAAAAGAATCTGGCGCTGTGATGTCTTGCAGAGCAAGAACTAGGGAAGTGGACTGAGAGACAGGGGTGAAAGAGAGATTTAAGTTTCTCTTTATACTAAAAGGAATCCAAAGGAGTCCATAAACTGCTGGAATTAATAACTGAATTTGAGAAGGCCATAGGATACAATGTCAATGTATATATTTAATTATACTTCTGTATATTAGCAATAACAAAACATTAAACTTAAAGAAAAACTTTTACAATGGTATCAATAAAACAACAAATATCTAGAAATAAAACTAGTGAAATTTGTGTAAGACCTTCATACTGAAAACTATAAAAATTGCTGAGAGAAAGTGAATAAAGTCCAAGAAAATGCAGTGATATATCATGCTCATGGATTAGAAAACTCAAATTGCTATAATTTTCTCTAAATGAATATATAGAATTAATGAAACCCCTATAAAAATTCCAGCAAGTTATTTTTGAGGGAATAGGTTATCCTAATCTAATTACTTTTAAGAAATAGATTATTCTAAAATTATATTGAAATGCAAAGGATCTAGAACAATCAACTAATACTGAAAAAAGAACAAAGTTAGAGTATTTACAGTACCTTATTTCCAGTTACTATAAAGTTATAGTAATCACGAGAGTAGACTATTAAGCAAAATGAAACCAGAAATATAAGACTACACATATAGTCAACTGATTTCAACAAAGGCTCCAAATCAGTTTAATAGGGAAAGGAAAGTCTTTTTAAGCAACTACTACTGAAACAAGTGGCTATCTATATGAAAAAGGTAAATTTCAACCTATCATACCCATACACAAAAATTAATCTGAGATGATCATAAATGTAATATAAAGCTTCTAGAATATAGGAAGATATTTTCATAATCTTGGAGTAGGCAAAGATTTCTTAGATAGAACACACAAAATAATAATAAGAGAAAAATTGGTAAATCGAACTTAACCAAAATTGAATTTTTTTATTCTTTAAAAGACATCATTGAGAAAATGAATTGGCAAATTTTTCTTCACATTCAAAAGTGAAATATTGGAAATATGGAGTTTCTGTTGCTCTTGCTAATGTTCTTTTGTAATCATCACTATCTATCTTCCAGTTCAGGAAACATGATGATTAAAGACAGTTCAGTAACATGCAATGACTTTTGTTACAAAAAAAGTGAGTAATATAGTCACAGAAACACTGAGGCAAAAAAAAAACTATGAGAAGTTGAGCCTCCATCATGGTATCTCCCTGTTTCCTTGTGTTCCAGATGATAACGCTGTAGAGTCAGAAGTATGGTGTTAGAAGTGGAGTTAGAACTGGAGCACCTTCTTTTGTAGAAAAGCTTGTCTCATCTTGGGGGCAGGATAACCATCTGTTAACTATCAAAGCATAACTTCTCTCTGTAGATGTCATTATGTTCTTTCTTTAAATCAACCTTATAGTTTTTATCTCTCACTCTAAATCCCCCTCCAGGTCTCTGTTAGCATCATATGGAAATGAATACCTATATATGCTGCTCACAAATATTCTAAACCTCGTTGACTGGTCATGAATTCTGGGACAGTGATGATACAAGGAAATATATTCTCTTCCTTATGTTCTATAGTAGGTAGGATTTATTGGCACATACTTTTTGGCTGAAATGAACATAATAGATATAAAACATTATTATTGACTTTTTTTGTCCTTTTGAAACTACTATATCCACCCCTGGTGAAGCTGTTATTCATGGGCTATTGCCTCCTCTGTCACAGGGGAGGACCATATGACCCAAGGTGGCCTCATCCCCTAGACCACAATTGGTCCACAACAGTCATGTTATTGATGTTTACAAAAATATTTTACAGATTAAACCTGATAGATGATTATTCTTCCTTAGCATTAAAGAGGTATGGAGGGAGAAGGGCAGTGCAGAGATTGTATGGTGGCTAGATGTCCTAAGGAACACAGATTTCTATCATTCTACTCCACCATCCATCCTAACTAATGGCTACCATTTTTCTTAGTCATTTCATGGCCCAAGATGACTACTAGTGCTTGAGTCATCCCCTTGCAGGCCTGAAGGAGCAACGGCAGAAAGGCAAAAGAAGAAGTCTTTTTACTTTAAGAAAACTCCATTAACGTATTCTTCCTGGAAGTTCCACACAATACTTCTGCTTACATTTCAATGGTCAGAACTTAGTCACGTGACAATATCTAGCTTCAAGGGGAGATGGGAAATGTGATGACATTCTGAATAGCAATGTGTCAACAAAAGACTTAGCGCTCTGTTTCTAAGGGGAAAGTGAAAAAATGGGTATATTGATAGGCAATTTAGGAGTCTCTGTCAATACGTAAACAAGACTAATTAAAGCAATTTGAGGTGATTTCCATGGCTACTGAAAGAGAGAATATTTCTTTCCTTTCAAGATTGCAAGTATTATAACCTCAAGTTGCCATGGGTCATTTAAAAACCATGTAGAGAGTACCCATCTCAGAAGCCAACATAAGGAATAGTTTAGAACTGGAGAAAAAGAAGATAAGGCTCTTGTGACTCTATGTGAATACTTGGATCCAAATTGTGCCTGAAGTCAATTCCATCCACTCCTTGGAATCAAGGCAGAAAATTTATTTTCCCACTGGTTTGTGCTGAATTTCTTTTGTTTACAGACAAGAGTCCTAACTAATGCAAATACCATACTATATTTTGCTTAGAAATAGTATGGACTCTTATTAATATTTTTTTCTGTATGTGCTGATTTACATAATTCCCATTGGTTGCCTATTTCATTGGTTTATAATTACCTGGGAAAATCAGTCTCTTTCCACAAGAAGTCTCAAAATCAGTCTCTATTTAAAAGTGATTTGTAAACTCAGGTTTCCATGAAAATGGGAAATGGTACACCTTTTTTTGAGCATATTCTCTACATGACCAACATGATTACAGCATTTAGTGATACTGATTATCTGGAAAACTGCAGGTTGCCTTGCATTGTAAAGTGTATGGTGGATCTGAAAATTAATTTCATGTTACTTCTCATCAATCAGGGTAATATTCCTCAATGAGCACTTACATGCACAACCTGTTCTTCTAGGGGAAGTGGCAATAATATGTGGATGCACCAACAGTTGAAAAACAATGCCAACTGCAGCATGTCCCCATGGGATTCTCCTACTTCTGTTTTGCTTTTGAATTATTAATTTTTTTTAAATTTTTACATTATTCTTCCAGGTAGAGAAGAGAAAGCTTTATAAAGTAAAACAAATTAACAATGACATGTTTTCTTTATAAAGAGATGAATCTATAATAAGCTAGCTCTCTAGAAGCTCCAATAATGACATTTTAAAAATTGCATGTCAATACAATGTAATTTTCAGTGGAAATTTTTTGAATTCACATTATGCAGTTTCAGAAAGTGTCATATTACATCCTGTAATGCCATCTATCGCATTTGACAAGAATTTGTGCTTTTTTTTCTTATTTAGAAATTTGTATTATAATGTTATGGGCGTGAAATGAGGGGAAGTAGTTATTATCCCATCTTTTGTCAACACCCTCTGTACGTCATCTGCCAAACCCCTACAAATCGATTCATCATTTTCTTTTCAACAGTCTGTAGTCATGACAGATTGTATGTTAATATTGTACAAACAAATTTACATTTGTGATTCACAGATGAAGAGGAACCCAAATCTCCATAATACGAAGGTATGAGTAGGGTATTTCTCTTCAGTTATTCCTGAGCCTTGGTTAGAGATTCTGGTAGTCACGGTCTAACAATTCTACTTACATTCCCTCTTCCAGCTTAAGAGAAAAACAAAATAAGCCTCTTGCTGCATTTTTCTAAATAATGATTCTATGTTTTATTTTAAAAGCAAACTAAAAGCAAGTTGAGGCAATTAAAAAGTAAGTCTACCAAAATATTTCTTAATATACAGTTGATTACATTTGTCTATTTGGTCTGACCCTATTGATTAAGAGTCAACAGACAATTGCTCAATTTTGGATAGACAACAACAGACCCTGATTTGGTTTGGGCAATGAGGCATACACAGTGGAAAGAAGCAGAGCATTAAAGGCAGAACTTGATTTGAATCTTAATTATGGCTCTTACTCGTGTGTAACCTACGGTAGTAATTATTTGTCTTCTTTGTGCCTCAATTTCCAGAAGGCTAAAAACTGAAGGAAAATACATAAAGCATTGAAATGAAACCTGGCTTCATAAGTAGTAACTAGTGACAATTAAGTAATAGTAACATACTTTGGAAAGTGTGTAATGAGTTTAGTTAGAAATGTCAGAAAAATGTGTTAATGAATTTGTAGCAAACTATTCAAGTATTTACCAAATTTTTCTTTTTTAACACTTCTATTTGGTGGTTTTCATTTGATATCATTTATTACCTTAATATCTTGAAAAGTCAAGGCCCAAATACACACACACACACATATATACACATATACACAAATGGATCCCTTCAATCACTTCATCACTTATTCAATATGCTCTCAGTTTTTCAGGATTTTGATATTGTCGAATTTTCTCACTATAATACTTTTAATTTGTGTATAAATTCATGGAGAAATGGACTAAAATATAAATATTTTTAACTTTCTCGTATTGATAGTACTTTGATTTTAGTATTTCTAGTATTGAGTGGCATAATTATTTGTCATACAACTTTTTTTTTTTACGTTTTTATTGGCATATAATTGCTTTACAATGGTGTGTTAGTTTCTGCTTTATAACAAGGTGAATCAGTTACACATATACATATATCCCCATATCTCTTCCCACTTGCATCTCACTCCCTCCCACCCTCCTTATCCCACCCTTCTAGCTGGTCACAAAGCACCAAGTTGATCTCCCTGTGCTATGCGACTGCTTCCCACTAGCTATCTATTTTACATTTGGTAGTATTTATATGTCCATATGTACACTACCACTCTCTCACTTTGTCCCAGCTTACCCTTCCCCCTCCTCTTGTCCTCAAGTCCATTCTCTAGTAGGTCTGCATCTTTATTCTCGTCCTACCCCTAGGTTCTTCATGACCATTTTTTTGTTTTGTTTTGTTTTTAGATTCCATACATATGCATTAGCATATGGTATTTGTTTTTTTCTTTCTGACTTACTTCATTCTGTATGACAGGCTCTAGATCCATCCACCTCACTACAAATAACTCAATTTCGTTCCATTTTATGGCTGAGTAAAATTCCATTATCTATGTGCCATATTTTCTTTATCCATTCATCTGTCAATGGACACTTAGGTTGCTTCCATGTCCTGGTTATTGTAAACAGAACTGCAATGAACAGTGGTACATGTTGTGGTACATGACTCTTTTTGAATTATGGTTTTCTCAGGGTATATGCCCAGTAGTGGGATTGCTGGGTCATATGGTAGCTTTATTTTTAGTTTTTTAAGGAACCTCCATACCGTTCTCCATAGTGGCTGTATCAATTTACATTCCCACCAAGAGTGCAAGAGGGTTCCTTTTTCTCCACACCCTCTCCAGCATTTATTGTTTGTAGATTTTCTGATGATGGCCATTCTGACCGCTGTGAGATGACATTGCATTGTAGTTTTGATTTGCTTTCTCTAATGATTAGTGATGTTGAGCATTCCTTCATGTGTTTGTTGGCAATCTGTATATCTTCCCTGGAGAAATATCTATTTAGGTCTTCTGCCCATTTTTGGATTGAGTTGTTTTTTTGACATTGAGCTGCATGAGCTGCTTGTAAATTTTGGAGATTAATCCTTTGTCAGTTGCTTCATTTGCAAATATTGTCTCCCATTCTGAGGGTTGTCTTTTCATCTTGTTTATGGTTTCCTTTGATGTGCAAAAGCTTTTAAGTTTCATTAGGTCCCATATGCTTATTTTTGTTTTTATTTCCATTTCTCTAGGAGGTGGGTCAAAAAAGATCTTGCTGTGATTTATGTCATAGAGTGTTCTGCCTATGTTTTCCTCTAAGAGTTTTATAGTGTCTGACCTTATATTTAGGTCTTTAGTCCATTTTCAGTTTATTTTTGTGTATGGTGTTAGAGTGTTCTAATTTCATTCTTTTACATGTAGCTGTCCAGTTTTCCCAGCACCACTCATTGAAGAGGCTGTCTTTTCTCCATTGTATATTCTTGCCTCCTTTATCAAAGATAAGGTGACCATATGTGCGTGGGTTTACCTCTGGGCTTTCTATCCTGTTCCATTGATCTATATTTCTGGTTTTGTGCCAGTACCATACTGTCTTGATTACTGTAACTTTGTAGTATAGTCTGAAGTCAGGGAGCCTGATTCCTCCAGCTCCATTTTTCATTCTCCAGATTGCTTTGCTATTCGAGGTCTTTTGTGTTTCCACACAAATTGTGAAATACTTTGTTCTAGCTCTGTGAAAAATGATGGTGGTAGTTTGATAGGGATTGCATTGAATCTGTAGATTGCTTTTGGTAGTAGAGTCATTTTCACAATGTTGATTCTTCCAATCCAAGAACATGGTATATCTCTCCATCTATTTGTATCATCTTTAATTTCCTTCATCAGTTTCTTATAATGTTCTGCATACAGGTCTTTTGTCTCCTTAGGTAGGTTTATTCCTAGGTATTTTATTTTTTGTTGTTGCAATGGTAAATGGGAGTGTTTTCTTGATTTCATTTTCAGATTTTTCATCATTAATGTATAGGAATGCAAGAGACTTCTGTGCATTAATTTTGTATCCTGCTACTTTACCAAATTCATTAATTAGCTCTAGTAGTTTTCTGGTAGCATCTTTAGGATTCTCTATGTATAGTATCATGTCATCTGCAAACAGTGATAGCTTTACTTCTTCTTTTCCAATTTGGATTCCTTTTATTTCCTTTTCTTCTCTATTTGCTGTGGCTAAAACTTCCAAAACTATGTTGAATAAGAGTGGTAAGAGTGGGCAACCTTGTCTTGTTCCTGACCTTAGTGGAAATGGTTTCAGTTTTTCACCACTGAGGACGATGTTGGCTGTGGGTTTGTCATATATGGCCTTTATTATGTTGAGGTAAGTTCCCTCTGTGCCTACTTTCTGGAGGGTTTTTACCATAAATAGATGTTGAATTTTGTCAAAAACTTTTTCTGCATCTATTGAGATGATCATATGGTTTTTCTTCTTCAATTTGTTAATATGGTTTATCACATTGATTGTGTATATTGAAGAAGCCTTGCATTCCTGGGATAAACGCCACTTGTTCGTGGTGTATCATCCTTTTAATGTGTTGTTGGATTCTACTTGCTAGTATTTTGTTGAGGATTTTTGCATCTATGTTCATCAGGGATATTGGCTTGTAGTTTTCTTTTTTTTGTGACATCTTTGTCTGGTTTTGGTATCAGGGTGATGGTGGCTTTGTAGAATGAGTTTGGGAGTGTTCCTCTCTCTGCTATATTTTGGAAGAGTTTGAGAAGGATAGATGTTAGCTCTTCTCTAAAGGTTTGATAGAATTCGTCTGTGAAGCCATCTGCGCCTGGGCTTTTGTTTGTTGGAAGATTTTTAATCACAGTTTCAATTTCAGTGGTTGTGATTGGTCTGTTCATATTTTCTATTTCTTCCTGGTTTAGTCTCACAAGGTTGTGCTTTTCTAAGAATTTGTCCATTTTCTCCAGGTTGTCCATTTTATTGGCATATAGTTGCTTGTAGCAATCTCTCATGATCCCTTGTATTTCTGCAGTGTCAGTTGTTACTTCCCCTTTTTCATTTCTAATTCTGATTTGAGTCTTCTCCCTTTTTTTCTTGATGAGTCTGGCTAATGGTTTATCAATTTTGTTTACTTCTCAAAGATCCAGCTTTTAGTTTTATTGATCTTTACTATCGTTTCCTTCATTTCTTTTTCATTTATTTCTGATCTGCTCTTTATGATTTCTTTCCTTCTGCTAACTTTGGGGGTTTTTTTTGTTCTTCATTCTCTAATTGCTTTAGATGTAAGGTTACATTGTTTATTTGAGATGTTTCTTGTTCCTTAAGATAGGATTGTATTGCTATAAACTTCTCTCTTAGAACTGCTTTTGCTGCATCCCATAGGTTTTGGGTCATCGTGTTTTCATTGTCATTTGTTTCTAGGTACTTTTTGATTTCCTCTTTGATTTCTTCAGTGATCTCTTGGTTATTAAGTAGTGTATTGTTTAGCCTCCATGTGTTTGCATTTTTTCCTGTAATTGATATCTAGTCCCATAGCGTTGTGGTCGGAAAAGATACTTGATATGATTTCAATTTTCTTAAATTTACCAAGGCTTGATTTGTGCCTCAAGATATGATCTATCCTGGAGAATGTTCCATAAGCACTTGAGAAAAAGTGTGTATTCTTTTGTTTTTGGAAGGAATGTCCTATGAATATCAATTAAGTCCATCTTGTTTAATGTATCATTTAAAGCTTGTGTTTCCTTTTTTCACTTTGGATGATCTGTCCAGTGATGAAAGTCGGGTGTTAAAGTCCCCTACTATGATTGTTTTACTGTCAATTTCCCCTTTTATGGCTGTCAGTATTTGCCTTATGTATTGAGGTGCCCTAGGTTGGGTGCAGAAATATTTACAATTATTATATCTGCTTCTTGGATCGATCCCTCGATGATTATATTGTGTCCTTCTTTGTCTCTTGTAATAGTCTTTGTTTTAAAGTCTATTTTGTCTGATAGGAGAATTGCTACTCCAGCTTTCTTTTGATTTCCATTTGCATGGAAGATCTTTTTCCATCCCCTCACTTTCAGTCTGTATGTGTCCCTATGTCTGAAGTGGGTCTCTTGTACACAGCGTATATACAGGTCTTCTTTTTGTATCCATTCAGCCAGTCTATGTCTTTTGGTTGGAGCATTTAATCCATTTACATTTAACATAATTATCGATATGTATGTTCCTATTACCATTTTGTAAATTGTTTTGGGTTTGTTATTGTAGGTCTTTTCCTTCTCTTGTGTTTCCTGCCTAGAGAAGTTCATTGAGCATTTGCTGTAAAGCTGGCTTGGTGGTGCTGAATTCTCTTAGCTTTTGCTTGTCTGTAAAGGTTTTAATTTCTCTGTCAAATCTGAATCAGATCCTTGCTGGATAGAGTAATCTTGGTTGCAGTTTTTCCCTTTCATCACTTTAAATATGTCCTGCCAGTCCCTTCTGGCTTGCAGAGTTTCTGCTGAAAGATCAGCTGTTAACCTTATGTGGAGTCCCTTGTATGTTATTTGTTGTTTTTCCCTAGCTGCTTTTAATATTTTTCCTTTGTATTTAATTTTTGATACTTTGGTTAATATGTGTCTTGGCGTGTTTCTTCTTGGATTTACCCTGTCTGGGACTCTCTGTGCTTCCTGGACTTGATTAACTATTTCCTTACCCATATTAGGGAAGTTTTCAACTATAATCTCTTTAAATATTTTCTCAGTCACTTTCTTTTTCTCTTCTCCTTCTGGGACCCCTATAATTCGAATGTTGGTGTGTTTAATATTGTCCCACAGGTCTCTGAGACTGTCCTCAATTCTTTTCATTCTTTTTTCTTTTTTTCTGCTCTGCAGTAGTTATTTCTACTATTTTATCTTCCAGGTCTTCTGGATGAATGGATAGATAAGACTTTGTTTGCCATCATAGATAGAAATATTTAGTATGCAACTAGAACAAAGTTTTCATTTATCTTCTCCTCAATACCCTAAATACCTTAGAGAAGCCATAGTTTAGATGGTTTAGAACGCTTAGGAGAAACACTGTTTTTTATCTGGAGGAAAGGGTTTATGAAGAAAAAGTATGTTTTAGCAATACCATTGTCTGGTGGCCAATCGCACTTTCTGCTAAGGTACTTCAAGTCTCTATTGTCATATCATGCCTTATTTTCATACGTAAAATCATTTCAACAGAGCAGATTATGGAAAGTCACGATAATAACATAGACTCTATTTTTAAGGACCCAACTGACAGGCTGTAAGGAAATTACTGAAAAAGGATAAAAAGAGGAAGTGGAAATAGTTGTGCTAGATGATAGTGACCAACACTTTTCAATCTTAGGCTCTGATCTAATTATGTGGATATACAGTAGGATACCCTCTTGCCCCTTACATACTTATACAGTCTTCAAGATTCCCTTTTGTCAATTTTTTTTTCCTTTAAAATGAATTTAATGCGTATTTAAATCTGATATCAGCTGAATACAAAGGTTTGGTTGTAAATCTATGGTGGGAGTAGAAGAGAAACAACACATTGAGCTATTCAGGGTCCCTCAAATGGAGGAATATCCTTAGATTCTTGAACCACAAAGCAGTAATGTCTTGTTCTGATACATGGACTTGAAATGTATGGTGTCAGTGCCCCATCTACAATCCTTGGTATCTGTCATGCCTGTCTATGCTAAGCCAATGACTTCTAACTACAAGCACATGTGACTTTCTGCCTGGTCCCAATCCGGAGGTACTTTTTAGGCACTAATGCCCTTCCCTTCCTTGGAGCAGTGTTAAACCAATGACTGACAGGAGTTGGTGAATAAATATCTCAGCTCTGTCCTCTTTTTAGGGTAACTGAGTATTCTATATTATCTCACAGAATTTCCTGGTAGAATAGATCTCATTCCTGCAGTAACTTGCTCAATAATGTACCTTCTATTCCTCCTTCCCTTCCTTGGTTAACTGCCTGCCCATTACTGATTTCTGGAATCATCTCTCCAATAAACCACTTATACTCAAATTCTTGTGAATGCAAGTTCTAATTCCAGGAAAACCCAACTTAAGAAAGGATGTATGTAGTCATTTAGTCAACAAACATGAGTCAATGCCTATCATGTACTTGGCACTGTTCTGAGTTCATAGGGTTCATACCAGTGAATGAAACAGATATAAATCCCTACCCTCATTGGTTTATATGCTAACGGCCAAGTGCCGATTTGAGAGACTAGAAATAAAGAAAAAAAAAGTTTACGGAGAGTAAGGAGTGTATTAATGAGAAATAAAGAAGAGAAGAGGATAAGGAATGTGTGTGGAGAGGGAATTTCAAACAGGATAGTCTGAAAACTCTACACTAAGAAAGTGACCTTGAAAATTGGCAAAGAGAAAAGGATTGAGACATGCTGCCATCTGGGACAAAGGGCATCCCAGGAAGAAATAGGACCTTGAAAGAATAAGCAGGCCTGGAGTGTCCAAGAAACAGCAGGGAGACAAAGGTGGCTAAAGGAGAGGAAACAGGTCAACTTCAGCAAGAGCCATGGGAGAGGTAAGGAAGATGGTCCATTTGTGCAGAGGGGCACACACATCAAGCAAGGCTCTGAACAGAACTTCTCTTGCTATTTCTCCTCCTTGGAAGAGAGCATATATATTTGGCCTCTTCCTTTTTTGACAAATGAATTTCAGGTACTTGTTTAGATTTATGCCAAGATAAAGATAGAGATTTGAAAGACTGCTAAATGATTACCACAATACAGAAACCCAGATCGTGGACTGCCATGGTGGATTCCTTGGCCTGTATATATTCTGGATAATTACCTTGTTCTCAGTCTCAGCTTTGTGTTTATATTTACAAAGCTAGCATGGTGGCATACACTGATAAATAGGTAAAAACAAGCCAAATTCATCTTTGAGAGAATACTGAGAATCTTATACAAAATGAAATGAATCTAGGGACAAGATTTATTGACTAGAGGTCAATAACTGGATTTACTGAATAAAAGTACCAAACAGGTCTATCATTTCAACCAGAATTGTATTTTATTTTTTATAGCATTGGCATTTCTTATTTCATTGTAGTTGGTACAGTAAAATTTGGTTATCCAAAGAGATTCTTAAGTAAATATTGTTATGAGCAGTTTTTAAACTAATATTAGTATTTTCAGATTCCAGCTTGAATTTTATGTTTTAGTTTGAAAACAATAATAGCAGCTAATATTTATTGAGTGTTTTCTCTGTACTAAGTTCAAGACTAAGCCTGATTCATGTGATCCTCCCAGCAACTCAACAAGGAAAGTATATTGAACAGTTGAGAATGCTAAAGTTCACGTTACAATAAATTACTTGTCAAATCCCACAGCTCTTAAACTGTGAGACCAGGACTTGAATCCATATCATCTCATCCAATATCTACACTATAACCCATTCTGAAACTGGAACACAAATAATCCCTCCAAACAACGTTCTCCATTGCTTCCTTCTTTTGCCACTTTACACCAAGATCTCAAGTTTTATGGATTCTAAAAGATTACTAAAATTGTAAACATGTCAAAAGTTGTGCCACAGTTAATTCAAGAAAAACACAGTTGCCTTTACCATAAAACCCTGAAGCTGCAACAGGTCGGCATCAGAGGGAAAAAAAATTATACATTTAATAAGTGTAATTTACATTTAGAGATAAATATGGACAAAATTCTGAAGCTGTCAGTGACAAGATTTGTTATTCCTGAACTGTGTACATTTTTTCATAATCTGGCATACATTATAATTTGAGGAAAACAAGTTAACGCATTAAAAAAAATTATGGGGGTCTCTCTCTTTCTCTCTTTGTTTCTCTCTCTCTCAGGACAGAATATGCCCCTTACTTGACTTACAGTTCAACCAGATGCTACATATCAATACATGATCACATCAGCCTTTATTTTATCATTCCTCATTGGCTGCCTAGTCAGCAAGGTATTGATTTTTTTTTTTTTTTTTTTTTAAGATTCTGCTTACAGTACATGATTGTTTGCTTGGCTTTACTCCCAGATGTCTTTAAAAACCTTAATAGTGCACTTCCCTGTTAGATGGCTTTATTCACCTTTTAATAAGCCTGCTTGCCTCCTATATTAATACTGCATCTGCTCTAGAATCATATTTATCAGAGAGACAGGAGGCTATGAAAAAAATGCAAAAAAAACAGTGCTTGGACTGAATTTAATATGAGAATTTAAATAAAGGTGCCAATAAAATTTACATTTTAATACAGTCACTAGACATATGCAGAAAGCAAAGTATCTCAATGGAAAATATAAATCATCATTAGATCAAAAGTAAGCCAAAAAGAGCTCAAAGATGGATCCTTCTCAATGAATTTGTGTATATCACAAAGTTTACATAGAATATGCTGAAAGTAAGACTTAAAGTTAATCTAGACTGCCTTAAGAAGAAATCTGGGGAAAAAAGTGCTCATGAAAAATAGAAAACCAAATGTTACGGAGGACAATGGATGAGACAACAAATTGAACCATACTAACTATGATGTACCAATATAACATTGTGGGCATTCTGTATCTGGAAACCAAAAGTCAATTATGTCTTTGAAGAGATGATAAATAAATTTATTTTGAATAATACCTTCAAGGTTAATTCTAAGCTGCTGAAAAACTAGATCCAAAGAATAATATTTGATGACAAACTGAAGGGACTATACTGATGGTATGCCAGCATACCCACCCTTGACACAACTTTATTAAACATTTTATTAAGAAATTACGTAAACATACGAAATGTGTTGTTGTCAAACTTTCAGATGGCACAAATCTAGGAGACATAGCTAAAATGTGAAAAGACATGGTTATAAGGCAAGCATTCTCAACAATCTGGAGTGAGGGTTTGATAGAGAATGAACTTTAATAGGTACAAAAGGAAATAACAAGGTATATGATGTAAAGGAGATTAAATATAATAGCCCTTTCAGCACCAAACAAAACTTTTTTTTCCTTTTTGCTGAGACCTGAGAGAAATTATTCTGAGCATCCTTTTAAAATAATAACCCCATTATCATTACTATATAGATACAATAATAAGTTTTATGTAAAATTCTATTATATTTTGTTAAGACGTCTCGCATATAAATGGATGACGAGTTGCTAAGGTAAGGGTCAAGAAAGACTTAGATATCTTCTCAGATTGGTCTGCTGACCACGAAAGGTCATTACACAGATCGAGGTTCTGATTTTTGAAAAGAATTTGGACTTTAGTAATTATTCTTTATTATTGCACATTAAGAGCATAGTGATGTGATATAAACATTCAACTGGACAATGGGTAGGAAAAAAGTCATCAAAATTGACAACAAAACAGGAGAGGTGACAGATGCAGAATCACCGTAATTCTGTGCTTTTTTTCACCAATACTGGATGAAAAATTTCCTTTTGGTAAAAGGAATATGCATATGGTTCCAAATGAAGGTAGAAGAGATTCAAATTTCAATCAACTAGGTAACATATTTGAGGTAGGGAAAAAATACCCACAGTTACTACTACTTTTACTGAGTGAGACATTATTGGAATTGGGGAGAAAAAATAGAAGGAATACGCTGCAAAGAGAAGCTAAGAAGAACGAACAAAAATGAAGAGATGGGAGGAAGGACACGAATAGTGAAGAAGAAAGACAGAGGAGAGATAAACTGGAATTAAATTTCCTGGAAGAAGTAAAGAAAAAATTGTCTTATTCTATTCAAACTAAAGAATGTTTAATAGATTTATGAAGAAAATTGAGCTTTGTAGGTCTATGAATTAATGAAATTTATCAATCACTATATAAATGTGTTTTGGAGAACAGTTAAATCTGTTGAGGGTAAAACAGATACACAGAAAACTAAGATTTTCTTCTTTTCCAATGCTAATGAATAGACTGGATAATTCAGAAACAATGAGCCAAATTTTGTTCCACCAGAGATCTGAGCAAACTTTCTTGTATCTTGATGAAAACGATTTGATATAATAAAGAAGTCAAATGTCTACAAGATTTCTCTCTCTATATATATATGAGAAAAGATTTTATTGAATTCATAATTTTAATAGAAACTTTTAAAACAGTTTCAGTTAACAGTAAACTGATACCTTTCTTAATTACAAATGAATTCTTTGTGTTATATAATCGCTCTCCTTTTAGGCATTGAAACTAACTTGGATGGAAACTGATCATTAAGAAAACATAAGCAATTTAGATGGTAAATTTTGAAAAATATAATTATACCCCATTGGTATTATTATGTGGACTATAGTCAGATTCTTGTTATTTGCAGAGGATGAAGTTCCTGTCTGGGGGAAAAGAAATCTTATAAATAATCTCATCTAAGCCTCTACATTTAAGGTGTAGAAACAGCCTCAGAGAACTTATGTGATTTCTTCAAGTCACACTGGTAGTTAATGACAAAATTTTGATTAGGCACAGGATCTCTGACTCTAAAAGTTGGAATAATTGTGTGGAAATCTGATTTTCCCTGGGTCAGTCAGACTTGTGTCCAATTCATTGGCCTGACTTTACCTTTCTGACTCTCTGTTTCCTCATCTATTAAATGGGAAGAATAATTAACAACCAGAATAATAATATCAATTCCACCTAATTTGAAGGTTTCTCTAAGGATTACAAGAAAGTGATGGACACATCTTAGGGCCTCAGTTAAATTTAATTATCTTGTCCTCTCTTCCTGTTCTCCCAGTTTCTACTTTTCTATCTTTTCTGATAATGGCCAGAAACGAATTCCACAAGTCAATCAAGACCATCTGTTCAAAATTCAAATGATAAATCAACAAATCTGAATATAGGTAAAGAGCCTGGGGGTACAATAGATAAATTTAGGAAAACTTAAGTATCAGTATCTCCCAAATCTCTGTTGCTAGTTTTTGGTTACCTTTGATTATCCTCAATAGCCAAACCCTCATCCTCTTTTAGCCCAAATCTTTAGCAAAGACCATCTTTCAATATGGGCCCTCCACTAAACACCAAGATCTGATTACAAAATCAAAGGAAAACGATGGACCCCAAAAGAGACAAATGCATCATTATGTTTCTCAAAAGAGTTGATCCTGTCTTCTCCAGGAATGATTTTCACTATAAATCCTTCACAAAATCCATTAAAGAAAAATTAATTCTCAAAGTTTATCAATCATTTCTCCACTTTACAAGTCTAATTACATTGGTTATAGTCAACTTCTGAGTAAGTTCACAATGTTTGACTTAAAATGGCTTTATATAGAACCCTCACTTTGGACACTCCTAAAGGGGCTTTTACTCATCTGAAAAAAATGAAAATAAAAATATATATGTAAATAATTAAGAAATATTACAGAAAATATATATCCAAATAGAGGTAAATATATCAAATCTAATCTAAATATACTAGACGAAAACAGCATATTCTTCTTCATATTTCTAAGTTAGCATAAATGTTCCATTGACTCAGTGTCGGAAAAAATATTTGCTTTCAGGAGGAGAGAACATTTAACTTAAACAGACCCATTATGTGTCAGATATGGTATAAATCATTTTGAGAATGTAGTCTTACTTAATCCTCTTAATAAGTTTATGATAGATATTGCTCATTTTACACAAGGAAACTGAAGCATATTCATACACTTAATATTATTATATGGTCAGTAAATCATGAGGCCAAATTATTTACTGATCTTTACATTCTATCATACTACTAGTGTGATAACTACATATGTATTCATATGAGTATTCTGAGGGTTTCTCATCATTTTAGATTCTGTAATTTTAATTAACTAGGTGATTTTCAAAAGCATTTATGAAGCCTGTTTATGCTATAGAGTGATGGCAGAATATTTAGTCTTGAAAATATGTTATCTTACATCTTAACAGAGTACAAACATTTAACAGAATATTAGGAACTGTGAATTTTTAAAAATATACCTTATAAACTGAAAAATACTGTAATAAAAATGAGTTTTAAAAGAAGCCCTAAAGGTGTTATTGGCAGGCAGTACAATAATGGTAGATTGGTTGTATTATTTTAGCTTTAAAGAAAGAGAAATGTAATACACTTACACACACAAACAGAAACACACAATTCTATCACATTGCACCTAAAATATTGGGTTGACATCTCCAAGACTGTATTCCAAAGCTGAAGAAAATAGTAAAGCCATCTTAATCCTTTATCTTCTGTCTTAAGTTCCTTATATACTCCAGATATAGTAACATTGGTTTTCCTTTCTCTGCCAGTGTTTAAGAATGTTTGCTTTAGAGAAAATCCCCTTAGAGACAGATCTGAACTGAGGTTTCCAACAGGAAATCTGTCACTGTGAACCTCTATTGTTTCCTGCTAAAATGCAGCACTTACTTAGGAAGGGACTAGTTGAATAATCTTTCCTTTCTGTGACATGTGGCTACAGAGCCAAAGCTACTAATTTTTACTCTAAAAGCCTCTAAATAAGAAAACTTGCCATTTTAAAATTAAATTGCATATACCATTAAGAAATAGTTTTGAAGGAAAATGACATTTCTTAAAACTATTTGTATTCGCTTGGCAGATATTCACATACCAGGGACCATGCTCGTCATGGTGTCATTTGTAGAACTATTTGTTCTACATTAATCAAAATATCATCTCCACCTCAGCAGGAGATCTTAGCAGATAATTAAGTTGATCCTTTTCAGAAAGTTTGCAATGCTGTTGCCTATTTATTAATAAAAAGAGAAACCCATATCTAACAGGATTTAAAATCTCGTTAGTTTTTTAAATCCTTTAAAAAGATAGCTAATACTTTTCCTAAAGTATTCTCCAATGACCATCTTTCTTTTATATTAACTGTAGAAATCAACATCACTTCTGTATTCAACGTTTGGAATATATTGCTTTTATCCCTAAAGACAGTTAAATCATATAGATTTAGTTTCAGCTTCTTCTTTTACTTCCACAACTCAATTCCTGGCCCAGGGCCTAACGTAATAAAAGTGAAATAAAAGAAAATAATATTAACCTTATCATTCAGATTTGATCAGTTTAAATAATATAAATAATCAGCATTTTCAGAATGTCAACTGCATGTAGTAGTGACATGTCTAATAGAAATGTGCCCTGGGTGAAGCAATGCCTGTATGGAGAAGGAATGAGTTCTCACCAAAGAACAGCATGGGGATGCTTCCATTTCTCACCACAGCTCTCTGCCTTCTTTCTTGAAGCCTGACCTAGGCCCAGTAGAGAATCTGAGAGTCTGCCTATGCCCACATTTCCCCAGATTCTGGCTCCCACCCACTCGTGACTCTCCTGTTTTTCACTAAACTCTCCTCTAGTCTTTAAGGGATGGAGGCAGAAGCTGCACTGAGAATATAAATTACTGTAGTGGGCCTTGGTCCAGTTATAATAGTTGCAAATTCATGTTTGGCTGGTGGCCTTTCACCATAGACACTGATTCATTGGCCCTGAATAGCCCATGGCCTCCAGTGAGACACATTTGCACCAGGGCTGAATTTGTCTCCTTTTGTGTAAAGAACCGCCACTCTCAGTATCTTCCTCACATAGAAAAATTTTCAGATTTTGAAATAACTCATCTCACCTGACCTTGCCTATGGACCAAAAACATATAAAATACAGATGTGCTTAACAACTCAAAGGTATTTCACATCATTGCTACTCAAGGAGACATTTCTGGGTGCTAAATATAGGGCAAGAAGACAGGTTATAGGGTGACCATCCTCAAAAATAACGTGAAAGAAGGAGAAAATGCTCAGTCACTGATGATGTAGCCTTACTTACAAGCTTTATAATTTAGCCTGAGTACAGAGTCATGATTGGCATATTCCTAGAAAAGTTATCAACCTAGGGAATATACAATGAGTACTGTAGTCAGCTCCTCATTTATACGTTTCTTCTAAATATTTCCAAAAATCCCTTCAAAAACTGCCTATCTATCTAAAACTCCAATAAAAATTATTTTATAAGAACTTACAATATCTGCTCTCCAAGTATTTACACCTGATTAAAAAAAAAAGTGCACTCCTTGTAGACCAAAATAGGCAATATACTCTTAAAGTTCTATTAGAATAAAGTAACAGTATGGTAAGAATTCTGTCCCTGTTTAGAACTATATTCAGTGTCTCTGTGTTATTCCAAAATCATTACTTATGCCAACTTCTTCAGATATGTGGTAGTACTAACTAAGCATTAACATGGTGGTAGAGACCTGGAGAAATAAAATCTGATTACAAAAACAGATTATGACTTAGTGGCTGGGACATTAATTTAGAAATGTCAGAGGAGGGCAAACAAAGCACTGAAAGTTTATCAAAGAAGTTGTGCTTCATATTTAAAAAAAAAAAGATTTTTGGTTAGAGTAAGAGGCACCAGATTTACCCTCTCCCTGAAACAACCAAAAAAATAAAAGATAAGATATATGAAACAGTGGTTATCAAGACATTAAACATCAGGCAATAAAGTACAATGATCTCTGAGAGAAAAGAAACAAATGAGGTAAGCCCTAACAATCCTGGGTCTTATTGTCTTGAGAGAATTTCCAGGTGCAAGATGAGAAAGGGAAACACAGGGAAAGTCCAGTGGACTCCATGAGTTGACAAGACTGAACTGAGAGTCCAAGATCATGCAAGTACTCAGGACAGCCATGGAGATGAAAATGCTTCACAGAATGTGAACCCTGGAGATTTACAGAGGATCCTCCTTGAGTATATAGCAGAAGATGACTCAGTATGCACATATAAGGAAACTACCAGATGTTAGCAAAAGAATCATCTGCAAAGATTGTAGGGAGAGTATCTGCAGCTCACACAGGACCTGGAATGGTGCCTGTTCCCACTAGTAAAACTGGACAATCTTATAATGTACAGGACACTGGGTAGAATACTCAGAATAGAATGGTGTCAGCTCAGTAGAAAAGAGTTAGTCCTAGAAAACAAAAACACTGCTCTGATTTCACCTAAAAAATCATATTTTAAGAAAGATGATAGACTCAAACAGACATATGCACAGTCACCTAAAATGTAAATAGTCTAAAAACTCCAATTAAAAGGCAGAGATTATCAATTTGGAAAAAAATTCCCAATTCTGTGCTAACTCTAGGAAATATACTTTAAATATAAAGTCACAAATACATTAGAAGTAAAAGAATAGAGAAAGATATACCATGCTAATAATAAATAAAAGAAACCAAGAGAGGCTATAATAATATCAAAGTAGATTTCATAACAAAGAATTTTACTAGGGATAAGGAAGTTTATTTCCTAATTACAAAAGGAAACATAACAATTCTAAAAGGCACTGGTAACAACATTTCCAAACATATGAAGCAAAAACTGGTAGAACTGCAAAGAAAAATTCACAGTAAGTCAGAAATTTCATTACTCATCTCACAGTAAATGATAGAATAAGTATACAAAAAATTAATAAGGATATAGAAGACCTAAACAACACTATCAACCAACTTGATCTAAGGATATGTATAGAGCACCCAACAACAGCAAAATATACTTTCTTTTCAAAGGAACGTGAAATCTTTATCAAAATAGACTAAATCATGAACAATAAAAGATGTATCAATAAATTTTAAAGAATTCAAGTTAAGTAAAGAAGAAATTCAAACCATGAAAAGTATGTATTCTGGCCACCAACGGAATTAAATTATAAACAAAAGTATCTAGAATATCCCCAGTTACTTGGACACTAAATAACACATTTCTAAATAACCCATAGGTTGAAGAAGAAATAAAAAGTGAAGTTAGAACGTACAAGTTAGAAATGAATAAAAATACAACATATAAAAATGTGTGGGATGCTGCTAAAGCAGTATTTAGGTGCACATTAAAAAATGAAACACCTATATTATAAGAGAAGAAAGGTTTCAAATCAGTGACCTCAGCTTACACAATAATAAACTAGAACAAGAAGAGCAAATTGAACCTAGAGTAAGGAGAAGAAGAGAATGAAAAGACAAGGCATAGACTACGAAAATATATTTGTAAAACATTTATCCAAAAACTAACTTGGATTCAGAATATATAAGAATTTGCAGAATTCAGTAATATAAAAACAAACAATCCAATAAAAACATGAGAAAATTATCTGAATACATACTTCACCAAGGAAGATATACAGACGGCAAATATGCATGTGAAATGATGTTCAATATCATTAATCACTAATGAAATGCAAATTAAAGCCACAATGAGATACCATTACAAATCTATTAGAATGACTAAAATTTAAAAGTATCAAGTATTGGCAAGGATGTAGAGGAACCTGGAATTCTCCAATACTGCCAGTGGGAACGGTAAAATAGTACAACCACTTTGTAAAAGAGTTTGATACTTTCTTAAAACGTTTCTTAAAAAGTTAAGCATATGCTTATCATGTGAACTAGTCTACCTGTAGAGAAAAGAAAGCATGTATCCACACCAAGACTAATACAAGAATGTTCATAGCAACTTGATTTGCAATAGTCTAAAACTTGAATCAGGGGATTAAGAGGTACAAACTATTAGATAGATATAAAATAAGCTACAAGAATGTATTGTACAACATGGGGAATATAGCAAATATTTTATAATAAATATAAATAGAATATAACCTTTAAAATTGTGAATCACTATATTGCATACCTGTAATTTATATAATATTGTACATCAACTATACTTCAATTAAAAAAAAAACTTGAACTGACCCAAATGATCATAAATGGGTAAACAGATAAAAAATATTATATTTATCCATACAATAGAATTCTTCACAGCAATATAAAGGAATGAACATTCAATACAACCATCAACATGGATAATCTCAAAATAATTAAGCTGAGTGAAATAAGCCAGACAAAGTTAATACATACTGTATGACTCCAGTTTTATGTAAATGTACACTAATCTACAGGGGCTGAAAGCAGGTAATAGAGGCAAGGCAGGAAGTGGGGTGAGGGAGAGGTATTGCAAAGGGAAACAAATTTCTAGGGGTGATAAACATGTTCATTATCTTGATTGTGGTGAGGATTTAATCACCTGTTTAACAAACCTGTTAAACCTTATAAAATTGTCCATTTAAAATATATGCAGTTTATTGTATGCCAATTATACTTCAATAAAGCTGTTAAACAAACAAACAGTACTCACAGGGACGTGTAGTGAATATACAGAATTGTGAATCTAAGATTTCCTGGATACCATATAATATGTACCTGAAGATTCATACTAGTCATATGCTCTTTAACATTTATTAATACACTAGGCATTATTCTCTTAAGTCACCAACTCTTTGTTATTAACTCTACGTTTTATTTTTTCCTCTCTTCTGACAAAAAAAGCAAGATTTCACAGAACCATTTTATTGTCATAAAATTTCATAGTATTTATTTAAATCTTTTATTTGTTCCCTTCTGTCTCCATTACAGAATGTGTAATTGTTTTAGCCTGTGTCAATACTAAATATGTAGCAAAAAGTTCTGAAAAAAGAGACAAAAAATATTTTCTGTGGGTCTATTATGTACTTATACATCTACTAGGTACTCATATACCTTTATTTCTTTTAACCCTCTCATCAGCTTTCTAAGGACAAAAGTATTATATCTGTTTACAAATGAGGAAATAGCAGAGACCTGAAGAATCTATCCACTTAACGAATTTTGAAATCAAGAATGGAGCTCTGTTGCTAGTAACACCAGAGTTTTAGGCTCTTTTCAGAAAGCTGCCTGATTGTACTGCCATAGCACACTTTCTTCCTACAGAGAGGAGGCACATCTCATTGTACAAGTTTGACACAACGTGTCAGTGATTCTCTATATTGAAATTCCCTTACAATTTTAGCCAATTTGTACACTAATCAAGCCCCAACTACTGAATTGATCAGGAGGAAAAGCAGTTCTTCACAAATATGAAATAAAATACATATAAACTCAAAGAAAGAAAACTAGATTCCCAAAGTTCAGGTTTAGGGGAGAAAGGTATTATATTCGGCTGAACCAAATAAAATCTGTATTTTTAAAATTTCCTTCCTTCACTTGTTCCTCAAATGTTTATCTGTGCCAGATTCTGTACTAGGTACTGGATATATTAGGGATTAGAAAGATATATAGATCCAGCCCTCCTGGAATTTATAATTTGGCAAGGGAGACAGTAGGCTTCATTAGAACCTTTAAAAATGCAATAACATAGAAGCAGTATTAGAATACAATAGTGGGCATACAGCAATGGAGAACAGGAGATACTCAGCACATATATAACTAAAAATGCCGCATACTGTTCCACAGATCTTACCCAAAGCATAGAACTTGGGAAGGTTTCAGGAGAGAGATATACAGCTGATGAATAGAAAGGAAAATAGAACGCATGCAGAGAGATTAAAGAAAATGAAATTATTTTGGCCTGAAGAAGGATGTAAAAAAACTTGAGTCCTTAAACAAAGGACTTTAACCCAAAGGATAACGTTTGGTTATTCAATATTTCCATTGGAAATATTTTAAAAGGAAAAAAAATAGGCTTAATTTATAGTGTGATTCTAGCATATTACCTAGACAAAGAGAAGTATTTTTGTTGTTTGTTTGTTTGATTAAGAATGATAGATGTGGCCCTATTAAAGTAGGTGAAAACCAGAGGACCTCTAATGATCCTTTTCCTTTGAAGATTCTATGAACATCATAACAATATACGCACTCTAGATGAAACTTGCGTGGACTTGACGCTTTCAGCTCCATCCTTTATTATGGTTTAGAAATGCATTCCGTGTTAATTCAGCAGCATGGTTAGTGAACACTTTCCATCTGTCAGTAAGATGCTGAAAATTACTAAGTCACAGCATTGAGCCAAAAAAATGAAATTGGGTGGATGAATAATTTTGTACTATAAAGAAGCAGTAAATTCCAGCTGTGAAAACCAAGTAGCGCAAAGAAATCTCTGGGATTTAAGATTGGTACTGCCATCCCATTACCCCACACCCGATAGTTTTTGAAAAAGAGTCATCTTAACTGTTCCAAACTAGAGATTTTAGCATGTTCATTTCTTGCATTTGTTTCAGTGCCAAAAAATACAGCATGTAGTGCCAAGACTTTTTTTCCAGAAAAGAATCTAGATAATTCATGCCCAGTGATTAATTACCAAATTTCATAAAATAAGAAAAAAATGCTTTCTTATATTAAAGTTTTCAAAAAATTGGAACAAAGCACAGTGTCAATAACCTTCACTTCTGCATGGTGAAAGTTTCTGAAAGTATACTAAGAGTAATACTAGCATGAGCAAATATTCTCTTCTCAGTAGTCACTTGTATTTTAATCTACTTTAATAATAGTTTAGTCATCCAAAATTAATAACCATTGATAACAATAGTTCTAGAATTCATTTTAACTATTAATAGATCCTCTGTATTACTTATGCTTCATTTAGATTGGTAGAGACTTTTGAATAAGAATATAATGAAGATACCATTTTTAAAAGCACTGTTGCAGTTCCTTAAATGACTTGCATTATGCATAGAGTTAGACTCTGAGGAATGTCACCATTTCCTGAAAATACTCTTTGTACGTACCTACAGCAATTTCATGTATTTATAAAAGCTTCAGGAAGGAGAAAATGCATGATTTAAAAAATAAATCTATATTCATGGTCATTCAGTTAATCAAGTGGAGGACAACATTTTCAAACGTGTGACCTGCATAACATGGATGGCAAGCTGTGGATCACGTACTAGATGGCTCTAACAGTGAATAAGCAGGGTGTTACATAGTATTGACTGGCTGCTGAGAAGGTTACCCCCTGTTCAGTTCTCTGTCATTTTTTCTAGTTGCTTCATTATGAAAAGTTTGGTCATGGGAAAATAGGGCTTTGCTCAACTCACTAATCTCCCTTTTTAACAAAGAGAGAATTGGATTTTGTTAGGCTAGTGTCAAACTAGAATTGTGTCAAGCTAGAATTTAATGACATTGTTTTGCTTTCAAATTGACTATAGACGAGGCATCCCTTCATTGTCACTCCTACGCCCACTCACTATTAGTGACAATGTTATTAAAAAAATTCTATTTAAGTATGCATTTTTTTCTGATGACATTTATCCATTCCTATTTGTCTAGGATCATTTGTATCTGCATCTTAATTCCTTGCCTTACTGCACATCTAAGCCAGGTCAAGGAAGCTCTACTGAGTAATGGTTAAGTGCATGGGGCTGAAGACATCTCCTGTGGAACCAAATTCTGCTTACTAATTTTCTACCTGGGTAATCCTAGGAAAATTACTTACACTCTCTGAGCCTTATATCCTTACTTATAAAATAGGAATAATGATAGTTATACTCTCTCACATAACATCCTCTCTCATAGGATTGTTGTGAGGATTAAATGATATAATCCACACATAATCCACACATAAAGTTTAGCACAATGCCTAGCATGATGAGCTTTCAAAACTATCCTTATTATTAGACTTTGAATTCCCTGAGTATATATAATGGCTTACTTAACATTTTCAGTAGATGTTTATTAATTTTTAAAATAAATGAATGTTATAAAGATACAAAAATCAAGTTTAGTTCTACAAGTAAAATATTAAAAAGGAAACAAGTAATACAATCTGGGCCTAAAGTATATCGTAGGATGAACTGATTGTATCCAGAGATTTTAAAAGTCCTGGTGCTTTCCTCTGAAAAGAACAGGGGTGCTGATATGAGAGCCCCTTGAAATTCAGCCTTGTGCATACTTTTCAAATTCCCTATTGGTAATACCAATATCCATTGGTAATATCTCTTGGTAATACCAGGGTTTTAAATTACATGTTCCCAATAATAATTTTAAGAAATATTAACAAATCTGATCTGCAATTACCTCTATTTGAATATTATGAAATGGACATGGTAAATCCAGACAGAAAAAAAATTTTTGTTCATATTTTAAGTGATTGATTCTCAATTTTCTTCCCTCTGACTCAGTAAAATGTTCTTTATTTAAAAAGAACTGGCTGAATTGTCAGGGTACTGAGTTCATAAAATGATTTATGATTACTAGAGGTAGTTTCCTATACCTCTCTGATTCCCTGATAGTTATGCAGTGAGATTTTTACTGCTCAATGTCTCTTTATACCAAGAATCTTGTGGTTTTAAACATTAAAAGACCAAACTGAAGATCTGAGAATCCAAAAGATTCTCTTCTTGAAGGAGTAATTATCATGGGACTGGGGATACGCTCATTCCAAGAACTCTAAGTTCATCCAAAGAACTTCTAGGATAGGAATCCATAAAGTAACATAACACCTCACCATCTATGAATAGTTTCTAGAAACAGACAGAAATATCCATATGAGGAATCTAGCTTACTGATACACAGATATAATTGTTAAGAGACATAGCTGTATGATCTTTTATAGAAAAACATGATTAATTGGAATTAAGTAATAATATTGAATTTTCTGAGTACGCTTTGTTTTTAGGATTCAGAAGTTAATTACAAAGGAGACTAAAATATAAACAGATTCGATGTTTGATTTTTTAATGTAATATAAGAATATTCAAAATGTGGATCTATAGCCATATATGCTATTAAGTAATATGACATTTTTGCCAGTACTGTTTACTTGGTGATAGAAAAAAATTAGATTAATACTTTAGAAATGTCTTCAACAAGTTGAAACAGGTTAGATGTTACTCTTTCAATAGCTTAATTAATTAAAGCTGTATGGCACTTTATAAAAAGTAAGTTCCCAGCATTGTGATATGGATTTTTTTATTGAGTCAGCCACTCAATATTTAATACTCAGTATTTAACACTAATTGTCAATACACTCAATTCCTGAATGATTGATTTTAATGAACTAAAACAAAATACCATACATTTACTTTAACATTAATATTTGATATTAGTATTTACAGCAAAATGGTTACTATAATATTATTGCAGGTATATACATATTCTGTAACTTTTTATTAGTTTAAGGTTAAATATAAATATATGAACTTACATTAGAAATCTTGAGTAAGATAATACAATTCACGTAACCCAAATACCATTAATCAAAAATATTACTTGAAAACATATTAGATTTACTTGAACTTTAATAAATAGTATCAGTTTATATTCTGCTTTTTTTCAAATATTAGTCAAAACCCAGTAACTGTATCAAAAGGGAAGTATTTATATACTGGAGGTTTGTCTCTTTCTTAGAACACAGAATTTTGAAGGGAAGTGTTGTACTCATGTGGATAATATGATCCATAGGAATGAGAAATCTCTGGTCACAGGGTAGATCCACTCTCTATTTTATCTCTCTAGCCCTTAAATAATATTTTTCATGTCAATCCTGCTTTGGGTCAAAGGAAACTCATCATGAAGAATTTCTGTTCATATTCCTTTAAAAATACCTCTCAAGAATTTTGGATTTGAAAACTAAAAATATTAATTAGAAGGTTAAGATTTCAAATGGAAATAAAAATAAGTAATAATTTACTCTGGCATCCATAACCCAGCAAGAGGTAACAGAGTTCATTGTTTCACACTAAACCCTATGTCACCTCTCTTTCCACTCCCATTATTTACCACATGAACTCCGAACAAGGAACCATATATGAACAGTGGCCTGATGACATAAAAAATCTAGCCCAGAGGCTTTGCAGCCCAGGCATTGAATCTAACACTGACTGGAGAATAAGTATGGTTATCAGAATCATCATCTATACCACATCTGTCCCCTACATACACATCACAAAGCTATTAAATGTTACAGTCACAACTCTACAATAGGTCATTTTTTACGCATTACTGTATTTTGTCCTGAAATGTTAATGGCTGAAAATGGATAGTCTTTTTGTAAACAAAGTCTGATACCACTTGGATCCTCAAACTGATCTTAACATATAAGCACAAATCTAAGTTTTCTTAAAGGAATAAACAAAAGTACCTTCTACATAGAGGTGCATTATCAGGTGTTGCTGTTGAGAAGAGGCAATACAATCTTCCATTTTACCTACTTTCATTCATTAATATACAGTATAATCCTATATACATGGTACTAAACAACATTAAATAACACCTGAAAATATAAATGACAGAATATCCACTAAGGAAATTGCCAGCCCAAAAGATATGTGAACAGAATCTTATAAACTGAAAGAAACACACATATTTTTGTTCTAAAAGTAGGTAAAAGCAGGCAAATTTTTCAAGTTCTACATTTCATACTTTTTTTTTAATACAGCATCTAATATGTAGGCTTCCTATGTACTGCTATAAATCTGTTATTGTAGGGATTTAAATGTTTTAAGAGATATCTTAGACCAAATGTTAAAGTCTATTAAAAATGGTACAGGTATATAATTGTGTAACTTTCTGTGCAAGTCTTTGTGTTTGAAATATCTTATAATTTAATATGTATTACACTTGCTTTAACTTAAAAAATATTATTTTTTCTTATATTCTCATAGCTTGAGTAACCCAATTCAAATTTCCTCATCAGACATTTAAGGGAGAATAAAAGCAAGCATTGATGGGTTCTGTCTTTTGGTTTGAGTGTGTTCAGTGTCATGCTTGAAATCCAGGCTGTGGAAAGTACAAAGCTACTGTAGGAAGCTCAAGTTCCTTTCACAAGCCCCAGCTAGTGTGATTATAACGACTGCATTAAGTAAAAATAATTAGCCAAGCAGCAGGTTGGTTATAAATCAAGACTGTTCAAAAGCAGCAAATGACTCTGAACCAGCGTGAAAGCAAGACTCTCTTTGATGACACAGAAATGATGTAGGAGAAGAAAGCAGGAAATGAGACCACAGGGAGGAGAGATGTGGCAGCACAAACAGCCGACTCTAGAGAGCAGAGTGGTGAGTTCATAGCTGACCAGGAAAGCCCAGGCATAAAACTGATGAAAAGGATGTTTCATAGGGATCTAGGGCACTGAGAATCTAAACTATAAAACAGGGAGAGAGAACATAATGGAAAGACATATTCTGATATCACCTTATGAGAGTCAAATTGCAGAAAGTTTCAACTCTGTTACAAAGAATTATGAATCTAGTACAGATCCGTCAAATCCCTAAATGCTCATTTCATTCCTAAAATAGAAAATGGCAGGCAGAAGGTGAAGAAAGTTTGAAACTGAGATTCTTAATGAAAAGCCCAGAGCTGCCACAGTTGGAGTAGTCTACTGATTGTGGTCAGGCATTCAAATGTGGCACTGGCCCAATATCGTAATAAATAGTGTAACAGCCTTCTAAGAGTAGTTAACATCGATAGTCTAGTAGAAGTGTGTATATCTACGTTTTAAGAAGCTTTCTTTTATTTGGGCATAGAGTGAGGAAAGAATAAACAACCTCAGGCAAAAAGAAATAATTTTATAATAACTATTAACAACTCATAAAACAAAGTTAAAACTACAGTCTTCCTTGGTATCCACAGGGGATTGGTTCCAGGATCGCTACGGATACCAAAATCCATGGATGCTCAAGTCCCTTAGACAAAATAGCTTAGTACAGTCGGCCTTTCCAGATCTGCTGATGTGGAACCTGTGGATAAGACAGGCCCACTGTATCCTGCTACAACTGTGAAGGTAGCATAGATTTAAATCTATATTTATACAAAAATAGAATTAAAAGGTGTTTTAAAATATTTTTCAATTTAAATCCAAACATGCCAAATGTAGCTTTAATGGACTCAAATACAACCATCTCAAAATCTAGCCATAATAAGATGGGAAATTATGCAGTTAATTTAATTTTTAAATTCAAAGTCTCACCACGACTAGATTACTGGACAAAGACTCCTAAACTATATTTAATCTACATCTATTCAAAGTGATTTCAAAGCCTCCTTATGCTAACCTGGAAATGATTACCATACAATTTTTTACAAATATTGAGCATTAGCTGTTAAATTTGCAAGTACTCGTAAGATCTCAAAAGTTACACTGGGCTGACTGCAATAAACATGTGGTATTTTGGTAAATATAAAAATCAAATAATTTTTAAAATATTTGCACATTACTGGTTATTTAGTTCCCTATACTACATGTGTACTGTGTTTGTGTTAAGTTACTGTGCTCTGTTTTGTTAGGCTTTTCTATAGTGACTGTCTCTCCCTCTCCCTCTCCCTTGTATGTGTGCTTCTACATTGGTTTTATTTACACAATTAAAAGCAAAGCAAACCAAACTGTTTAATTTAGGTCAAGGTAAAACAAATTATAATCCTGGAACTTTAGAACTGACAGAAAACAATTAGATATAAAACTATAGATAAATACAAATATTGGTGCTGAAAAATAAGATGTAAGGGCTAGGTGAACTCCAAGAATAAAAAAGAATCTCCTCCTAAACTGAGCACTGGGCTAAGAAAGTACAGAAGGCAACTGAAATAAAAATGGGTTGCAAATGGAGGTTTTGCAACAACGAATGGGCCAGTTTCTCAACAGCATTTAATGCAAGTCTACACTACAACCTGCTAGGCCACTTGACATGTGAAATAGTGAAACACATCCCTTCTTCTAGACAAGGCCCATTCTCACCCACAAAGAAACATGTAACTCAGATTCAAATAATAAGGCCTTGGCTTGATAGGGTTAATCTTTAAGGAGTGTTATGTTTCTTTCCCACTCAATAAAGCATCAAATGAGGAACTATCCCACAAGGGTGTTAAAAGAATTAGCAAAAATACATGGCATTTATATATGTATTGAAGACAGAAGAAAGGGGAAAGAGGTGGTCTTTTAGCTCCTTCAAAAATAAGGGTTGACAAATGCCATGCTAAAATATGATGTAGAAGAAGTTTCTTTAAGTTAAATTAGCACCTGTCCACGGTAACATTTTAGAGTGGGTTTAAGATACATTAAATGGTAACCCTTATTCATCCTTTCCCCCATTTTCTGTATGTATGTATATATTTGTATACTGGTCTGGAACTTAAAGCAATAATTGTGGCTAGGAGAATTCTATATAATTTTATAACAGAAAATATTTAAATATTTTCTTTTTATATAGAAAAAATGATGTGGATTCATGTTATGGTCATAGAGCAGAGGCTTTGGTGTCAAATAACGCTGGATTCAAGTTCCAGTTATGCCACTTGTTAGCTGTAGGATTTGGGGTAAGTTACTCCTTGGATCTCATTTTCCTCAACCATAAAATAGGGATAATAAGGAGATTAAATGAAGTAATCACTATAAAGCCTTTAACGCATTTCTTGGGCCATATGGTAAACACCACATAAATATTAGGCATTATTCTTATTATGATGATTAATAATTATCAGTTTGAACGGTGTAACATACCAAAACAGTTAAAGCACATCAAAGTGATGAGGAAGAAGAGTAAAATGGAGAAAAAAAAATTTCATCCAAGAAATTTTTCAGATAGCTAATATAAGTCATTATTCCATGTTGCTTTGGTAAACAAAAATACAAAAGACAAGAGAGCAAAATACCCAGTAATATAAACTCGTCTGCAAAAGTCCTTGATAAGTGTTATGGACAAACTGGTGATGGATGTGGTTTGATGCTTTGTGAATTGATTATGAAGGTCAATTCCACAAAGTGAGAAATGGTGGTTTTATGATACTATAAAGTGATAAGCCATACTGATTGCATGTCCTGAAGACACAGTTACATAGAGACAGTATCAGAAAAAAAACTCTCAATGAAGTATTGTTGCCTGTGATTATACATATAGCTCATGAATATTGTTCAATATAATGGAATTTCAAAGAACTTAAATGATTTTCATCATTTTGATTTCTCCCAGAAGAGCTAATTAACAGTAGGGTGGAATCTAGCAAATGCATTTAAGACAATTTTTTCTAAGAAGCCTGAAGGTTCTGTCCTTAGTTTGGACAAACTCTGTCTTTTCTAATCAATTACTAGATTAAATGCTTTTTTGCTTCCATAACAATGCCAAGTTTGGTGCAGTCACCTAAAAAATAGCCTCAATTAATGTTTCATAAATGTTGAAAAAAATGAGTTACACATGACAACTATTACTTTATTTCTGTCCCACTGTTGACATATTCAGGATAGAATCAAATGCATTAAACAAAAATGAATACATATGTTCTCCATTTCTGCAATGTTAAGTAATAATGACTGTAAATAAAATAATTGATCTTAAGTGAAAATATTAATGTTTCAGAAACATGCTAACTTAAATGATTGCTGTCATCTACTAAAACAGAACAGATGCCTTTGTTATCTTTTTTCTTTTTCCCCACCATGTTTAAGAATGAACAATAATCATTGAATAAATGAACAATCATATTTAAGGAGAAAAATGAAGCCTCGAACAATATGAAAATGTTTTATTGTTTCTATTCATTAAATGCTAATAGCATGTGCATACGCTAACATAAGAAGACAGTTTTATCTTACCTTTCAGATCTGTCTTTTTAGAAACAGTTTTGACTTATGCTAAAGCAATACTTAACCCTTTTGCCTTACCCCTCCATGCTTTTTCTAAAATAGCTAACCTGAGGTTATT
This sequence comes from Leucopleurus acutus, assembly GCF_964270905.1. Taxonomy (NCBI): domain Eukaryota; kingdom Metazoa; phylum Chordata; class Mammalia; order Artiodactyla; family Delphinidae; genus Leucopleurus; species Leucopleurus acutus. The sequence goes on from NC_139149.1 coordinate 29,782,290, forward strand.
GACTCTGGGAGCACAGAGGAAAAACATTCGCACGTTAGGCCCTAGTTGTATCAGAATTGTGTTCAAATTCATTTCACTATGGCCATCTCAGATGATGATACAAATGCAAGAGGTAGGATCCACCATCACAAAACACTTACCGCAGTTGGCCTCATCTGATGCGTCTGCACAGTCTGGATCCTCGTCGCAAACCCACAGCTTGGAAATACAATGTTTGGTAGTTTTACACTGGAAATAGTCTGGAGAGCAGCTGTTTTCGGCTTAAGAGGAAAGCATCTATTATTAAAATGTAGCTTTGGACAAAAATAGACATTCTAATTAAAAAACAAATTTTTAAGTTAATCAATTGAAAATGTATCATCTTTTAATTAATAAGACCCTGAAGGTGATAAGTTTTAACTTTTAATTATCTATAGTGTATTCCTATTACCTGTTCTAGTATAAATAAATAAAACATATTTCTGCAAATGATGCATTTGATAAAAATCAGAGTTTTCAAAACCACCCCCCCTTGATTAGATATCTTGAAACTAATTAAAAAATAAAGGATTCAGGGTCTTTCAAAATAATTTTTTTCAGATAAATAAATATAAGAATTTACACATAGGCATTTTTGTAAATAGAAAAAGACTAAAATCAGAAGATATTAGTGAATGAGAAAAAGAAAGGCACAGAATTTATCAAAACCTCTAGTTGTGTTGAGATTTTGACGGAAGAGGTGAACATCTGACTCAAACTATAAACTGCTTCACAAATCTTAGTCAGTTTAATGGATCAGCTTCTAGAATCTCTAACCATAAAGAACTGGTACTGACTTTATTCTGAATGTACCATCTTAATCAAATTGCTGGATGACTGCACATTATTTACTAAGAAAACTTTTAGAGGATTAAAATAAAACTTCAGTAAGACAGAAATGTTGACAGCAGTTCTGCTGAAAGCTTGAACTTGACAGGTGCACTATGGTTCAGATCCTGTGTGTGTATGTACGTGTATGTGTGTATGTGCCTGCCTGCCTATGTGCATGTATGTATATGATGTAAATTGTTCTGTCTCCCATTTTATGTATATTTATTTTTCATGGGAGATTGAAATAAAACGTGAACAGAATTAAAATTATTTTACAATTGTCTTTTGAAGTAGCTTGTTAAGATACATTAGAAGGAGTATTACTTACAGTTTTTAACAAGTGATTTTTGTTAGGTTATTTTGTCCAGATTTTTGTTTCTTATCATACATTCAATATGTTATTATTAAGGAAAAAAATCTCTAATTAAAATGGAGTTGATTTCAAGTAACTAATTAAATCAACAGAAGAAAATTACCTGCAGCTACTTAATATGGTAAAAAAAAAATCTATATTTTTAAAAAATGCACCATAATCACCTGTAATTTGGTTTTGCTGCTTCTCTTAAGGATGATGTGGATGAATGCATGTTTTTTCATGTTTGTAATAATCTCCAGGTAGCTTTTAAGTAAAGATCACCCATGTTTTAATTTTCTATATATTTTTATACAGAGTTTCTTAACCATCCCAATAGACATCTAGTTGGAATTATTTGCCCATCATTGCAGTTATATTTTCCACACTGTATAAATTCATGGTGAACAATAATAATCTTTAGACCAATTTCAGTTGGGAGTCAGAGGTCAGAGTGAACAGTTGGAGGTGACTTACGACAGTCCCTTTCATCTTCCTCATCTCCACAGTCATCCTGCCCATTGCATCTGAGGTTTACTGGGATGCATTTCTGGTTCTTGGTACACTTGAACTGACCTGAGAGGCAGACATGTGTGTCTAAAAGAGAGAACAAAAAATGTGGGCTAAAGCCTGTGTCTGAATTTAAATCAGTGCAGACATAATCAGTTAAGAATTAGATTCGTGTTCCTTAGTTAAGAATGTAATCACCTACCACAGTTGAGTTCATCAGAATTGTCCCCACAGTCATTCTCTCCATCACAGATGAAAGCGGGCAGAGCACAGAGCCCAGTTCCACACTGAAATCGGCCTGGCTGACATTTAAATTCCGCTAGAGGAGGAAACATATAGGTATCGTGGAATGACAATCTTAGCTCATGACTTCTTAAACAGAGTTTTTCTGACATTCAACATATTTATTATATTAAACATATCCTACAGCACAATGTGAATGTCTCACATCCAGAGAGCTATTAGTTTCAGATGTGCAGTTAAGCTTTGAGCAGCTCAGATGGCCTCCAGATTAGATTTTATAAACTAACAGTAAGAAGAAAGATATTAACAACATATAAATATAAATATATATATTTAAAACATTTAAATTTCTCCTCATTTCAAAGACATGGTATTGAGTGGCAGAGCACAGTTCATTGTGATTTTTTTAAAAAGTTATTCCAATATCACTTAAAAAATTATTTATTTGATCACTTTGCTGCCTGTAATGTGTTGAGAGAAATATCTGCCCTCAATACATATTCCCCAGCATTCCTTAAAGCAAATACTTTCTATAACTATCACATTTTAAATCAGAATTATTGATATTTATTCCTATAATCTTATTAATATATAAGGACAATGTCATAACTAGTAAAGATTTTTATATACCATACGTATGTTATAATAAATATCTCCTACATGGTAAAGCAGTTTTTGCTATATCCTTTGAGTTTATTTAAGCAATAATAACAATAAAGTAGGATCTATTGTCTATCTACTTTTTATCATGCACTGGGCTAGGTTCTTTCACATATAGTTACTAATTGAATCTCATTATAAACTTCTCACCTTGGGATCACCATGACCATTTTATAAATGAGGAAAGTAAGTCTCATGGATTCTAATAATTCACCCAAGAATATACAAGTTTCAAATGCCGGAGTTGAAGTTTAAATCCACATCTGACTCTGAAGTCTTCTCACAACTTGCAATAAACACTTATCTTTTCACTGATGATCCTAATGTGTGTTACTAATCACTGATTTTGAGATTAATAGTATGCTGTTTATTAGTTCAAATCGGTCAATCAAACATTAATAAATTATATTTTGAACTTCCTTTGGAAGATAAATTACGCTTTTATAATTAAAATATTAATTAAAATTTTCTTAACATGGAAAAAAACCTCAATATATGCATGGCTTCCATAGAAGTGAGTTCTAAAATGTTGAACATCATTTACCTTCAATTTACAACATTTATTAATTAATCACACTAAATGTTTAAACTGGGCGATCCTTAATTTTCTCATGATCTAAACATGCATTTCCTCTATTTCCTGTTGCTTTATATACGAGTTCCTTTAATATTTCTTTGCGCATAATTGCTGTTGTATTTTTCAACACTTTATGAACTTATGGTGTATGGATAGTAATTTTTAGACCAATTTCAGTTCAGAGTCAGAAGTAAGACAGGACAGAACATTTTGAGGTGACTTATGACAGTCCCTTTCATCTTCCTCATCCCCACAGTCACCTTGTCCATTACAAGTGAGGTTGTCCAAAACTTTTCCGTAAGAAGGGTTGTAAATATTAAAGGAGTTCCAATGTCTGTTAAATAACTAGGAAGCCTATGTGACCTTTAAATGTGTCTCTAGAATGATCCTTGATGCATTAGGGTATTATAGGAAATATAATTACAAACTTATGATGCCAGAGAATTCTTGATGCATCACTCAACTATATTTCCATAAATAACATTATTGCAGTATGAAGGTATATGAACCTGGTATCAAGCTTTGCTGCTTTTTCAGGTGAAATTATAGGTATTGTCAGTGGCTCTCAATACCTGCAAATTTTGATGATGCAGCTACTCAAAAATGAAGTCTAAACACTTGACAGACACACGTACATCATTTTCCACCTCACCATGACTCTCAAAATAGTGTCATGCCTACAGATGTTCAAGCTGTTAACCCATCAACTCCAAGAAATAGATCATTTACTAAAATATCACAGAGATAATGTCACCAATAAAAACACTTAGTATTGGTATTTAACCAGGATAAGGATCATACAGAGACTCTTAGATACCAGATGCCTCTTTGGTTCCCTTCAAAAGTCATTAAAGTTATATTTGTTCACCAAATATTCTGAAAGTGGGTAAATGTAAAAAGTGTGTTATACTAAAGCTGTAGTTAATTTTTCATATGAGTTTGGATACAGCATGAAATTCCAGTCAAGATTAAAATTAGAGTTCAGGAACTGTAAATATTTTAGAAGGGAGAGCACTGGGTGCTACTGACTTTATCTGCAGGTCATTATGGGGATAATTCCTCAAAAAACACTTTAGTAAATCTGGGCAGGAAAGGTCATCTTAATATGAGAACTAAAGTAACATATTCATTCTTATTTCTATAAATTACAAAAATAAGTTGTATTTACTTTACTATATCACAGAACAGTTTATTGTGAGAAAATTAATAAACTTGATTGTGTAAATCTCCATTGGCCACCATAATTTCTTATTCCTTGATATTTTTTTAATTCAGTAACTTAAGAATAATTCAGGCATAATAGTATACCTATGTCATACAGATACTACTCTTCATATACTGTCCATCACAGTGAAAACAAAAACTTTATTAAAAAAAATCAAAGGGCAATGGACCTTTCAGAAACAAAAATAATATTAGAAAAGCAATGACTTTTAAAACTTTTTCCTTCTCACTGAATATATTATTTACTGATTTTAAACATATAAATGAGATATGTGAAAAAACTTCAAATGTTTGATATACTTGGTAGTGACCAGAGAGGTGGAATACAGCTCATCCAAGTAATTATCTAGAGGTCCTAAGTTTGAAACAGCTTTGTAATTATGTGGTGGAAAGTTCTGTAGCAGAAAGTAGCTGGCTTTCACTAAGACAGTATACTTCTTTCTTTAGTGCAAGCCTAAGGATCTTGAACTCAACTGTCAAGACCAAATCAAGGCAACCATCTACTGGGATGTTGAGGAATTATCATGATTGACTACAAGCATCTTCAAGTTGACAGGACAGTATTAGAGTGACCCATGGAGTGAACTATAAAAGGCTAACAAGGAAAAGTCTGCTGATTGTCCATTACAACCTAGGTTACCAAAGATAGCTTAAAAAAATAGCACCTAACCATGCCAATGACAGTCAAATGTCAAGACATAATTGGTAGTCACTTTAAGGCAACTACTAAGAGCATACTAAATTGACTAACAGCCAACTAATGACTTACATTGGAAAAATCTGACTTTTAAGGTATTTTCAGTATTTTAATACTGACAGAAAAGTTGAAGGACTGTATCCCTTAAAGTCAAGATTTCAGTCATTGAGTGGCATTCTGAAAACTTGCCCATTTTTGCTTCTGATTTAATGATATCTTAAGTCAAAATCATGCTGATTTTTACTCTCCTGATTGCTACATGCAGAGTTTAGTTATTCTACAAGTAAAAAAAAATTGAGAAAGAGATGACGAATACAAAGTGCTGATGGTGTCATTGTGGATGTAATAGTGATCAGAGACATACACAAGACATTGCAACAATTTTTGCTGTATTTTAAACTACTGACATAAAACCTTTCTGTTTCAATTTTTGAAAGCTATCAGAAGGCAATACTTAAGATCTAGCTTCAATTTTCCAGGTCTGGGACGTAAGGAGCTCTAAATTCTAAATTCCTGCATCTGCCAGTGTACTCACGACAGTCATCTGGTTCGTCAGATCCATCACCACAGTCATCCACGGTGTCACATTTCCACCAGAATGGAATACATTTATCAGTTTTGCAACGAAACTTTGAAATAAAGGGAAAAAAAATAAAGATTAAAGAACGCTACTCATATGTAACGGATATTTAAAAACTCACTAGGGCAGAGCAGCCTAGCCTACTCTCTTGCTGCAAATGTGAACTGTGGTAGTCTTAGAGCATTCCACAATGGAGAATAAGTGCACAACAAGCAGCAAAATGACCATCCAGGAAAGCACACTGTTCAGGAAAACCTGGTGAAATTTCCTGAGCAAAGACAAGCTCATGAATTTACTTATTGTCTACAGCTGCTTTCTCACCACAACAGTTTAGTACTGCTACACAGACCATGTGGTTCACAAAGCCTCAAATAGTTATTACCTGTCCCGCTACAGAAAACTTTTGCTGAACACTGAGTAGGGCTAAAAATCATCAGAGATACCAGGAAGAGGTATTGAGTTGAATTCATTTAGTTAATTTGAATTAATTTAACTAATTTAATTAATTTGAATTATTGTTCCTGCTAACTTCACTGGCCAACCATACACAGTGACCGAGAAAGTTCAGCCAATCTTAGATCTCAGACCACAACTTATCCTTTTCTCAGTAACATTCAGTTCCAAACGTACCCTCGTAAGATAGAAGAATCTAAAGAAAATCACACTTTCCATACAGAGAGCACATGCATCTGAAATAGTTGCCGTGAATAAAAACAAGCGATAGTTAAATTTAGTAGATTTCTTCTAGTACTTCAATTTTTTTTCTTCTTCTGAAATTGAAAATATTAGGTATTTTCTAAAATGTATTCATTTTCTTTTTGAAGTGTTTTTGCTGTAATTCTCATGTGAGTGACTAAAAGCAAGATGACATTTATCTTAGCATGTTGCATGCCAGGCAGATTTGTAACATAGAAATATATAACCTAGGTTCAATTTGCTCTAATGAAAATGGATTAGCAAGCTAAAAATTTGTTCATTTAAAATACTGCTACTGTCTTCAAGTAAGACAGACTGTGATGCTAGCCTTTACTGAACCTATCTGGATATCATGGAGCTGATTCAGGGTAGATTTTTATATATATATATATATATATATATATATATATATATATATATATTTTAAATAAGAGAGTAAGTTTTTTGCCAGTGGCACTGTAAGAGGGAATAGAGCACTGTGAATCCAAGGGAAGATCTCCCTGTTCAACTGATTTTCCCATATTTACTTAGCCTGTGGTCATGTTTGTTATGGCTTTCATAAATTACCAAAAGAAAAATATTACTTTGATAGATAGTGATTGTCTGGGGATATAAGGCTTACTCTGAAAGCAATTGCCGTGAACATTAAACATTTCCAGTCATTACAGTATATCAAAGTATATAAGTAAGATGATTTCAAGTCTCCTGAGTGTATTCAAAGTCTTTCCAATCAAGATTTGAAAAATATCTAAATTTTTAATATTAAAAATATTTTAAAATTTACATATATTTACACATATGTTTAATTTTACTAAATATTTCTGATTTAAATAAACACCCACTGTTGGAATGATAGATGATGACACAATGATTTTGCTCACCATTTCATTTTTAATAAGGACATAAAAGTGTTTTGAGTTAAGGGAAGGCCAGGGTAAAATATATTTATTATTACTCTTTATGCTAATCCATATTTTATTCATTACTCTCAGAGGAAGATTTCTTCTATTTTGTGTCTGGGCTTTTTTTTCATACTTAAATACAGTAGCTTTGAAAAGATAAATGCTAAACATAAATACAAAACATTCTTCGTGGTAAATGCTCTCCAAGACTAATAGCTTCATAAAATAAATTGCAGACTGCAATCATCACCCACAAGAAGAAGCTATAAAGAAACTCTTAAATGCATGTCTACTAAGTGGGTACATGGATAAAATGCAAATCCTACATATAGTGAAGTTTACTCAAAACAGGAAGAGTCTCCACTTAAAAATAAGTAAATTCATTTTAAATTTACTTTTATAGTTTTCTAATTAAAATGATTTAAATGTAATATTTGAAATGATTTGTGCCACAAGAATTGGACCTAACCTTGATTTTTACCAGATTTTCATATGTTCATTTCCAATCCTAATAGAATTCTTATCGGTGTGATTTGCCTATTTTGTTAAAAATCAGTAATATTTGGGGGTGTATAGTTGGCTGCAGTAATTAGATGATAAACCCCAAATCCCTTAGTAAGATAAATTTAAAATGCAATATTTTTTATCAGAATGCTTAATGATATGATTCTGAAGTACATAAATTATTCACTTCATTTTAATATCTACCTCACTAAAAATTGTGCTATGAACTGACTTTTCTCCAAGAAGTATACAGTAGATCTTTTTTTCCTCCCATTGTATCAGAAAAGAATCGGAGATAAAATGACTGCATAAACCACAGGACTTACAGGGACAACCACTACTTGATTGTGTTAGCTGAGATGTTACTCTTCGTTAACTTTTTTCTTAAAAATGAGACAAATGAAGTGATAACTGTTTTTTTCAGGAAGTATTGAAAACAAAGATATCTGATCCATAACATTCTGTTGTTACTGTACTGTCTTGCTATTGCTTATTTTTTTAATTCATGCAAAACACTATTGGGGGTATATGAAAAATTATAAATATTTTAGTCATGTTATCACTGGTACCAAATTGAGAGGTAATTTAGTTATATGAATAATACTTTTCTAGGTTGATTTAAGTTTTCATTTAATTGACTGATCAGACTTTTTGCCTTTGAATACATACAATCCTAGGTTTTTCTTATTTAATAATTTGAAACATCTTATTCCTTTTATGACTACAGTGAGGCTGATGTTTTACTATCTATGTCCTGCTGTTTGAGATTTCATCTGTGTGTCAAACATCCTTTGGCTTTACTTTATTTCCAGTCAGCTAATGAGGCTCACTACACTGTAAGGGGCTTAGGCAGGTGTCATTTCCACTAAGTTACCTATAGCCTCAGTGCTGGGCCTCAGCAGAGTGACCCTGGTCTGCTCCAAATCAAGAGAACAGAGGTTATTTCAGAATAACCCAGAGGTTAAATTGAAAATCTGTCTAAACTAAACAAAATTAACAGAAATTATAATTAAAAAATTTTTAAAGATGTGACTTCTCCCTTAAATTTTACCTCTAGTTTGCTTATTTTACCTCCCATAGTGACAAATTGCTAGTTCTCTAAAAATAATGAATTTTGTTCACATAAATACTTAGGAGACTATAATTAAAACAACACAGTTGTAAAGAAAAAAGAGACTGTGACCTGTGCTTTCAACTAGACATCAGAACCTCCTGATGGCAGCTCACACTAATTGCACACATACTCAAGTATATTCTACTTGCACTAGAGGGCTAGGGTAATAACAACAACACTTACTATGACCCAGGAACTTTTCCCATGTAATTTTCATAACGGTGGCCTGGAAATATTATCAATCCCATTTAAAAGATGAGAAAACTGAGGCATCAAGTAGTTAAGTAACAAAGCCAAGGTAATTCAGCTTATTTAAAGCAGTCAGAGTATGGTCAAAGTGAGTCTGGCTTCAGAGTCTATGCCCTTAACCACTACACATACTGCTTCCTGGAAGAGGTTGGATCTTTTTTGTTTATATAGTTCTTTATTGTATGAGCCTCATAGTCATAACTTAAGAGGCAAGTTGAGCTAGAATTAGCTTCTCTTTTTGAAAATAAGCACACCCTAAGAGAAATTCAGTCTCTTGCTATGATGTCACTGCTAGAATTGGAAAACCAGCAAATTCAAAACACAGAATTCTAAGAATAAATTTAGTCATGTTAAAAAAACAAATCGTATTTCCTTTACAATTTTATCTTAAACAAGATAGTTACTCAAATATAAAAAATTAAATTTTATAATGCCATATGACTTTTGTCCAAATTTTGAAAGTAATAAAGTCCATGCAACTACCATTAAGTAGAAAAATTAACTTCTGAAATAGCTTCACTGAAAATAACTACATTTTGAAGAAAAAGAGATTTCAGAAGGAAATTATTTAGATCATATAATTTTTCAATAAAAATATCTAGAAAATTACTTTTTACAAACATATTTTCCATATCACTTACTCTGAAGAATGACAGAGAGGTAGAGATGGTGATACAGAGCAGATTATCTAGGAAGATTTTTTTCTTTGTTTAAACTGCATATATCTTAGTCTTAACCCTATGCCTCAATCACCCTGGTATCTTGGAATAGGTCAAATTTCCCCTGATGATTCTGCTATGCCTGCTTACGATTTGCACCATTATTCTGTGTGGATCAGTGTAAGAATGGTTTTCATTTTTGTTTTTGTCTTCCTTTTAACCTCTACGTGTACTTCCTAAATTCCCATTTTAACAATATGTATCAAATTGCTTTTCCCTTACTCTGTGACCCTCTCTATAATGTATGGAATGTTTATCTAATGCTATGCCAAACAAAAAACATGATGTTTCAAAAACGGTTTACGTGAATCAACAAAACACAGGCAAAACCTTTATAACAACTTGCTCATACATGCCATGAAATGATTTCTAGACCTCCACTCACCTGACTGGCTGTGCAGTTGGATAAGCAAGTCCTGTTATCAGCTGCAAGATAGAAGTTGGTGGGACATGCACAGGTGTGAGTCTTTCCAGGGGCTAAAAGGCACAGATGACTACAACCTCCATTATTTGTCATACAGAGATGTTTGGAGACTACAGATGAGAAAGAAACAACAACAGAATGGGATAATCAAGACCAATAATATAATATGGGATGAGAGATAGGACATTTAAGCTTCATAACTTGTATTTGAATACAATGTTGTAATCAAGAACTCATCAAGATTATAAATATAATTTTATTTTGTTAAAAATTCTACTCATCATCCTATGACATTTATTTTATCATTAAATAATTTTAAGAATGTATCTCCACAATAGAAAGTATTTTAGTAGGAAAAAAGTGTCCATCAGAAAAACAAACAGAGACTAAAAGTATTTTGTATGAGTATATACACAGGTTTAAAAATATAAATGTAAAATAAAATAATGAAATGATGGCCTACATGTAATAGTATAGTGGGTAGCAAAATAATCAAAACTTTATTCCATATGGCCTGATAGAATTCCCACTAGACGTATGCTTAAGCAAACTTGATACAGTTCTCATTTTTAGAGCCTTAGAGCTACATAAATATAGTTCCTTTCACCTAGCAGTCCAGAAACTAGGATCCTATAACTATTTTGTAAATAAATAATTTTAAGAATGCAATCTTCACTTCTCCAACTACATGTATTAATGTCATTTCAGGTTAATATGATTTCAACAAATCAGTAATTCTTGTACTATTATTGAGCTTCTAACCATATCCCTTAACAGCAGTATTTGATATCAACTGAATTTATTCTATACAATTATGCTAAGCAGTCAAATCTGGTAATCTTTCTCAAAAATAAATTTACACTTAACCTTAAAGGAAACAAAAATGGAATGTTACTAGAAGATGTTGATGCACTTATGGAAATCATGGAAAGAATAATTACCATCAGGTTGTCTATAAGAATGATACACCTGGATATCTGTGATGGCATGCCATGAGTTAATCAGTGAGAGTCTGTCTGCTCCCGAGGTTTTATGGACACGGCTGAGTGACTTGGTTTTCCCATCAGTCCAGTAGATGTAGTCTTCAAACAATGTTAGTGCAATCACCCCTGGAATATCTTGATTAGGGACTGTAATAGGAGATGGTAAGATTAATGTTCAGTCTTGGAAGACTGCCAGTTAAAATATTCAATACTACATGGGCTGACAGATACAACTGCTACAGAACTTCGTGTGAATAACTGCTGTGACAACCTGTCAGGCCGGCAAGGTTCTTTATTACCGGTTAAGAGAATGCAGGATCTGGCGCAGGAGGTTGCTTTGCTCAGATTTAGATTGTTTCAATCACTGGGAAGAAAATGAATTCAATCCTGCTTACAAGTAATGGCTGCTTCACCATAAACAAATAACATCCAACATTTAAAACTTATATATATATGTATATCTCCATCAGTTGTTTCTAACTTATATCCTCCTTAAATCCACAGGTCATTGTACTGCTTTCTCCCACTTTTAAATGGATTAAATTATATATCCAGGATGAAATGTCTATCTACCTGGAGATAGAGTGACTATGACTACTATTAACCATTTTAGTCACTGAGATCTTATGAGTATTTTTGCTTGCAAAATAAGCTGGGATAGGGATGGAGAAATATATAAATGTGACAAATAACAATGCATCATGCAGACTTAACAATTATAAAACTGCTTTGTTGCAGATTAAAATTGTTTTATAATTATACATTCATTAGAGGACTGGGTTTAAATGTAAACAGTAGATTGAGCTTCACAAATGTAAATTTTTCTTTCAAGAGATTCCAGGGTCCTCTCTGGCAAATAAGATGTAATAAATTCATTTGGTGGTTTGGAGTTAAATAATTTTAAAATGTGATAGAGGGTTCTTCAATTTTTTTTAAAAAAAGCAATAAATAAAGAAAATTGAAATTCCCTAATTTGCACAAACATTCCAATATATTTCTCTATATACATTTTTAGATCTACTTTTAAAAATTCTGCAAAATGTTCGTTAATGAGAAAAGGTACTATAATTCAGGTAATATGTACTTTTTTATATATTAGAACATAATGACAGAATTTATGTTTGGCATATTCCTCATTCAGCAGTAACTAAAAAACTATCAAAATTTAAAATATAATTCACTTTTTCTAGGGAGGTTTACAGCCTTATTTTTAAGATGCTGGGTAAATTTATATTGTTAACTAGAAGTAGAAATTTTAAATCTACCAATTTGTTATTTTTACTCAAATGGGCCAAATGTGATCAGAGAATTCACTATGACTCAGAAAATACAGAAATAAAAGAGTTAAGACTCCTTCAAATGGTGACACTTTAAGCCATTGACTACTATAAATAATGTAGTGTCTAGCCAGAAATCCATCTCAGAAGAGATACTATGCATATGAAGGATATAAAAAAATCAAGAAAAATCCAGATGTGCACACTTTTGATGCAGATATTCAAACTGAATTATCCGTGTAATTTCCAGACATGGAGCCCATTGCCACAATGATAAGTAGAATTGAATAAAGAAAGATGAAAAGTAGGACATTTTACCAGAATGAATCATGTCTGAGTTATTTATGCAAACTATGCCCACTCTCCCCCTTTGACTATATAAATTCATTCCAGAAAGATAAACAAATGTGGCAAAATGTTAACAATTGGGTGACTCTTGGTAATAGGTGATCATTACAGCAATCTTTCAACATGTGTGTATGTTTGAAACTTTTCAAAACAAAATTAAAATCCTCAGAAAAAATTGAAAGTCTCAGAAACATTCAACTCAGATTTCCTTAGATGTCAAGCAAGTAATTACATCATTAAATAGGGATTCAAAAATTAATCATCACTTTAAAATAATGTCAGTCCACCAGAAATTCAATTAGCTTCTGTACAAAAAGTGAAGTTATTGTAAGAACTTGCCTATTAGCATCTCAAAAATAGCACAGTCTGTTGAACTATTCAACAACTAGAGCTGACATTTATTCAGCCCATGGGTGCCAGAAAGTAGGCCCTTGGCCCTAATGGGTGAGGGAGGCCATTCTGGTCCCAGAAGGAAGAATTATCAGGCCCACATATCGATAGATCTGAGATTGAGAAACCCCATAGTAACATATCAACTTTGTACACCTATTTAATTTAATACTCAAAACAACTCTATCATGAAACAGTTGACCTCACTTTCAGATAAGAAAACTAAGATTTGGAAAACAAGTAATTTGACCAGAGAGGACAGAGAAAACTATGAAGATGCTGGTATTTGAATCTAAATCGGATTTGCTGGCTGCTGAGTTCTTTGCCACTTTACCTATCAGCCTTTAAGAAAGCCATCCTAGTAAGGTAAAGTATGGTTATGGACTGAATTGTGTCCCCTCAAAATTCATATGTTGAAGCCCTAGACCCCAATATATCTGTATTTAAAGATAGGGCCTTTAAAGAAGTAAGTAAGATTAAATTAAGGTCTTCAGAGTGGGACCTTAATCCAATATAACTTCTCTTACAAGAAGAGAGGGACACCAGGGGTGTGCACATACAGAGAAATGGCCAGGTGAAGGCACAGCAAGAAGACAGCTATCTACAAGCCAAAGGGAGAGGCCTCAGGCGAAACCAAACCTGCAAACATCTTGATCTGGGACTTCCAGCTTCCAGGACTAAGAAAATACATTTCGGTTGCTTAATCCTCCAAGTTTGTGGTAGCCTTAGCAAACTAATACAAGTATATAAAACAATGGGACTAATTTCATAAGCTCCATGTGAAAATCATTTTATTTAATTACTTGAATGCAATTACACTGTATATGATTTTCAGACATGAGACAATTTAAGCACAGGGCAAGTTTGCTATCTCTAAGTTTGTAGTGATTGGCCACCAGAAACCCTCTGTTATCAGGTAATCAATATAAGTGTATAGAGATCAGAAAAATGAACTCTTATTTTTGGCACATAGCTGGATGTACAAAGAATGTAGAAAAGTCAGGTTAAAGTGAAGAAAAGTAGTCCATTTTCCCAGGAATTGAATCTGTTTGATTCAATTCCTTATTTGATACTGACAAAGAAAAACAGGACTAACACTAGGATCTTTATACAAGCCTATTCCAAGCCCATTCATTTGGTAAACATACTTATTTCCCAAACAGCAAGCATCAAACACAACCACCAGAGTATTCCTTCTAGAGAAAAGAAATGAAGTAAAAACACCAACTATGTTAACCAAAAGAAATCTAGTCTCATACATCTGTAACACTATAGTGGCTCCAACAAGCTACTCTCTAAGAGATAGTGACGTGTTCCCTAACACCACGACCAATGCCAATAAAAATCAAGTAAAATGAAAGAGAGCAAAACAAACAAACAAGAATCTTTACATATTGCCTTTTCTGGGGTTTGACTCATAACTTGGCAGTATGCCTCATTTCCTCTTTAGGACCTAAAATCTCCTTATGAGAGTTATTTGACTATCTGCTTAAGTTTCTGTGAAAAAACTGCTATATGGTAACTGATAAATGATAAGTATAAATGAATGGATGCTGTGTTTGTTTTTCCATCAACACAAAGAGTTCAACCTACATTGGGAGTAAATGAGATGTTCCGAGCCAAAGCATTATATATTTTGGTATGGGAAACGTTCCTGATTCAGAATGAGAAAAATAAACTTGCTTACTTTTGGTTGTATCTCTATTTATATACTTATTTTCACCTTACAGATATGTGTATATATGTACATCTATATGTGTGTATATACACGTGTGCGTGTATTAGGTATGTGTGCATATGTAACATATCTGCAATATATATGCATAATATATACATACATGTATTATATATACATACATATATTACAGAGCAACAAAAAAGATTAATCTTGTGATGTAATTTGGCAGTTAGTGGAGCTGACAAAATAGACAAAATATATATAAAATATAAACATGAAATGTGATGGTATATGTGAGAAATATTTAACACAAATTCTTACTAAGACATGGTTGAGTTTATGAAAAAAGCAGTCAATGTTTTCTCAGAATAATGGTTATCCTTTTCTAAGAGGAAAATAATATGGCCCCCCGTTATACATAAGACTGCTTTTGTTTGATTGAAAGAAAAATGCAAAAAATAAATGTAGGGAAACTTTCATTTTACAGGTATTCAGCAGACATACAAAAACGACACTAAAAACAGAACAGTTGTGTGGGCTGCAGTTTAACAGGTACTTATTATATATTTAAAACCTATTTTAAAGGTGCTTTCTGTAGTTAGGCCTCTATTCTGTACAACAGCGGTATTTATTGTACTGTTTCCAGCACTCCACTCAAGCACTAGGCTCCTAACTTTTATTTCATAGACTATATGTATCAGAAGAAAGGAGCTGATATTTGGCAAAAAATAAATCGAAGAAATACTCTTTGCGGAGTTTTTCTCTTTTAGTCAAGTAGGTTGCTACCTTGGTAAGGTTCCCAGTAATTACGATAAATAGAAAAAGTGGAAATCCAGAATATGCTTTCAGCTTAACTGTTGCCTCACAGTTAGAGATACTCTATTACGAAACTCTTGATTATTCATTTTTGGGAATATCATTTATCATGCTGAACAAGTATATTCCTGGATAATACCAATCTAATTGTATATTTGGGACTAACCTAGTTTAAATACTTAAGAACAGAATGCACCAATGACATAGTACTCATCTCTTGTTGAGTTAAAATCTTATAGTTGGTGTTTTGGGTAAGATATTACATTGGGATAATGGCAGATTCAACACAGCTTTGACCAGTGGGTTAGTACTTAAATAGAAATTTTACTACTAATGCCATATTTTTTTCTGATTTTTCTTGAAGATTTACTTCAAGGATGTAAATGTCATTTTAAAATATTATATGGAACAATTTTTAATTTTGTTATTTAAAAATTATTATAAATATTTTCAAAGGAAGAACAAAGTTCAACCACCAAATTCAGTAGTTATTTTTATTAAGCAATCAAGATAAGAGTAACTTGAATATTGATTTTTTTTCTTTTAGTTATAAAGAATTTATGTATTGTTTGGAACACTTGAATGATCCAGTAAAGTCAACCTGACCCTCACTCTATGGCTGACAGTTTGGAAACAATCTCCTAAAACTTTAAAGTTAAAAAGCATATCAAATAAAATATTAAATTCTATCATCTTTTGATTTTTAATACATTTTAAGACTCTCCCATTTTTCTTATTCTTGGTGTCATTGTCCCAAGTAGTCTCACCTTCCCTCACACCTGAAAAATTGCAAAGTTAGTCTAATTTTTCTCATTGCTTTTAAACTCTTCCAACCTTTTTTTTTGTAACAGCCAAGCTTCCTGTAGTAAACAGAGAACATGTTTTTAAATGATAATGGAAAAGAATTTAATTGAAAGAAGTCAGTCTTATGTACGCAACTGGTTTTATTATTTTTCTCTTAATTATTTACAGAGGTGTGGCTAAGGAACCGATGATAAAGTTCTTTCCTAGATCTGATACCAGAAGCTGGTGAAAGCTGTAGCTAAGGAAAAAGAGCCACCTACCAAAAGCAGATGACATCTGGTGGAGGAACTCAGCCACTGCTAAACCACTGTAGTTGGTCATGGAGGGAAAGGGGATAAATAAATATTCTGGCCTCTTGCTTCCTCCATTGTCTAATCTCCTGCCAATGCTTCCCATGGTTTAAATCCAATCTGAGGCTGGAAGGTAAAAGAGCCGGGGTGATGCAGTCCACAGAAGGCCGCCTTCTAGCATACAGAGCATGGCAAAGAGGCAAAGATAGAATAACTAGAACTCCCTCCAGTAAATATTTCCAATATTTCTTCTATCTCGCATCTCTCTTCCTTGATCAAAAACCACCAATGACAGCCATTCCCTAGGCAGTACTGTGCAAACTATTTAGCCTGACTGAAACTTCTGTCTTCAGAAGAGAAGATCAGGATCCTCACTAATCCTCTATTCTGAAAGACCTTGACACTAACAATTTTCCCTGATATCTTTCTAGAAGTCTAATTTACAATACGGTATGTAGAGAAGCCAGGAATTAAAGTAGTAGAACATGAAAACCAAAAAGGAAGATATAAAACAAAGAAAAACAATTAGCATTCAAAAAATGAGGTGAGATTAATCAAAGGCTACAAAAGGAGTGTAACATGATAAAATTAGATGATGGAAGAAAGTGATCTAACAATGTCAAGAAAGTGGAAGATTCATGACAGTGGTGAGTACGTGGGTGAATAATGGTTTCTAGTTTATAGAGAGTAATGGAGAAGAGTGGGTGGAGGGGAAAATGGCCATAGTATACTAATTTCCAGAGAATGACTGCTGAGTCAGTAGCTTTAGTTACAAACGCCCCATCAAAAAGAGTATGCTTTATGTAACCTTAGTGCCAAGAACATTTGTTCTTTGTCCGTAATTGGGCATCCCCTTCAGTGTTACTGTTTGCAGAAGATTTTTTAAAAATAATTATTTCCTCAGAACCATCTACAACAGGCTACAAAATATTCCATTTAACATTTGCCTACATGAACATTTTTTCCTGCCTACTCTTTAATACAACCCTGCTTAATGGAAACAGTACTACAAATAAAATTTCAGGCATATGGATCCAAAATCCATTGTTCAAAATCAATAAAAACATTATCAAATGGTAGAAACACTAAGAATAGTCAATATCACCAAACATGATGATAAAATGTTCAAAAGTTATTTTTTCCAATAAAAAGTATGATCTTTCAAAAAGTTCATCCATCACTGAAACCTTAAAGAGGAGGAAAAATAAAGGTCTTCCATTTAGCATATGTCAGAGTACATAGCAGATATGAGCTGATGCTACTTGAGCGTCTATTATATGAGGCTGCCTTTGGAATACCGACACTGATCAAATGTCCAGACAAAAGTTACATGTCCTTCCTTAATGCAGTAGTTTACACTGGGACACTTAAATGTGAAACTTTTTGAAATAAATGTAATGTATGATGGCAAAATATAGAAATTATTTAGAGCTCTTCTTTAAATTAAAGCCATTATTAAAAGACAGAAGGCATCCTTTGCCTACCCTTTTCTGGTATTCCTTGCCTTTTTTTGTCTACCTTGTCACCTCAAATCATACACACTCTCTACATAGATTAGGAATATTCAACTTCATATAATTTAATCCCTTCCCTTCCCTCACATATCTTTAAATTATTCATAATATAAAGTCATATATGGCCACTTTCATATTTAATATCTAAAAAGATTATTTCTGCTAATGAATAGCAGTATTTATAAGTTTACAATGTAAATTATAGTTCATTTACTTTGAAAACTAAACTGTGCCTATAAATATCGTCTCTTGATGATGACACTGCTCTTCAATCTCTGAAGTAAACAAAACAACACTGTTTCATGCACTTGGTAAAGATATATTCCAGTTGCTTTGAAACTCTCTGGACTTTTCTACTGGTGATACAAACCTTCATAGATACTTGGAAATGTACTTTCAGAGCTGACCATCAGTACTAAATATAAGTTATGACATTCTACATACATATCCATTAGGAATGTGTTTGTTAGAGCGTCCTAATGAAAGCTGAAGACTTTGAAAAGCCCTTTGCCTTTGGAACAGATATCAAGTAGAGCCATTTACATGAATTTAGTAACTGGTTGTCCCACATTCCTATAATTATAAATATGCTTCTAGAATAAAAACAGAAAAGAGTGTAACATATTACAAGCATTTTCAAACGTGTTCTAGTAGTCCTAGGAATAACTAGGGATAAGTGAGTGAATTGAATGAACAGTCCTCCTCTCCCCCAGTTCCAACCTCAGTCAATTCCTTTAAGAAATGTTAAAAAATCACTGATTGATTAGAAGTCCTATTTTGTGGGTAAGAACTTTGAACTATAGTGTGGCAAAGCAACTTGCCTAAATTAGAGAGTAACCTAAGCAAAAACTAAAGCTACTAATTCCCAATGCTGCACCATGTCATATTTGGGACGGATAACACTGTTGAAAGTGGCTGAAAACTCATATAGGGTAATTCTTTAAATTTGTATTTTAAAAAGTATATGGAACGCATGTGACATTTGCAAAATAATAACCTGTTTAGACATATACACAATTTAACGTAACATGTTCTATTCAAGGGACAAAAATAAAAGATATGATTGACACTGAAATTCTAAAACTTTTCAGAAATGGCAGTTAATTTCAATTTATTTGACTGGTTCAGGAACATTTCTATAGTAACTGAATTTTATTTTGCTCCCTTCCATTAATTTTTATTGTATTGTAAACAGCAGCACATCAACACCATTGGCATAAAATAGCCTGTGAAGTCAACTGTTTGTAACGGACTGTGAATGATAGGAAATTTTTTTTCAAAAGTACTAAAATGCAATATCTTACCAAGAAAGAAACACTATAGAATATTGTAAAATTGGATGGTGGTGTTTATTAGATTCTCTCTCTTTTTTCAGTGGGCTTTGGTGGATATTTACATTTTCTAAAGACCTAAATGCAACAGCTACTGACTTTCAGGATACAGGAGCACAAAGTACTCCCTTTGTCTTTTTCAGTGTGTTTTTCCCCCTTAGAACAAAACCCGCTAAATATATCTTTGCTATTTCACCAGTAGCACACTGAGATCTGGATTCTTTTCCCAACATTGATTAGATGATCACTGCATGGGTTATGATTTGGATTTTAAATCCAAGCACAGAACTGCCTCCTCACAACACAAACTAGATTCCCAGAGCAATAAACAAACTAAAGTGTTGGACTGTCAATACAATACTGACACTTCAATATGAGTATCTTCAGGTCTAGGAGTATAGAAACAAATGAAGAGTCATAGTCAACATAAAAGCATGAAACTTTAAAGAATTTTTCCACAAAATAAAAGTTCAGTGATAAGCTATAGTTTAGAATCATACCCAATGATTACTTTTCTGAGAAATTAGCAGTTATGAGTGTATATTTTTCCAGTGTGCTGGATAAAATATGTACATAGCTGACTGATTTAACACAAGGTTAAATCATTCAGTGACTCGAAGAATATTCTGAAAAAAAAAAGTACTAGAAGAAATAAATTTTAAAACTCACGGTCAAGCAATGTTTTTCTTAGCTCACCCTTTTGTTATTACAGTTTACACAGTATTTTCAGTCTTTTTGTCAAAAAACTACCTCTCTATCTCAAGTTCAATGGCAACTCACAAAAAAATGAGGAAAAATAAATCTGAATTTATGCGCTTTGATACAAGCAGTCAGAATGAAATTGTGATCTAAATATAATTTTCTGGTATTTAATTTTCTTTTCATTAAATGGAAAACAAAATCTCTAAGTTAAGCAAGATATGCAGAGTTAGGGCTGAAATTTTTCTCAGAAATGTCTATAAAATGTAACCTATTTTATAACCATTTCATTAGAGAAGGCTATACTTTCAGGATGCATAAAATTAATAACAAAGGATCTTTGCTATGTTCAAATTTCAGGAATTCTGTGACATAAATTTTCAAATAAGATTAGAAGTTTTCCCATAGGCAGGAGATAAAGTTAGTTTGGAAAGAGCAAACAGAAATATCAAAATGTCCCACTAAAGCAAGGCGTACATTTTTAAGCAACATGATTGTTCTCTTCACACCTTCAAATAAACAAACACACACAAAAACTGGATTTAATGAGCTATACTCTTTTAGTTACAGTAATTATGTTCTAATGGCTTAAGTTTTTGTTTATTTCTCATATATTTTGCAATTTATCTATGTCTACTATTTACATTAATCTGAAAAAGTTCAAGTATGGATATACCTTTATATATATAGGTGTGTGTTTATGCTATAACTGTTGCTATTAGAAACTATAACAAGCAGACAGAAAAATCTTCAGTTAGTCATCTTTTCAAAAACAAGGGGGCCTTGTGGAGAATGGAACAGGCTTTGGAACCAGTTAGATCTGGGTTCAAATTCTAACTATGAGCTATTTGACTTTGGACAAATTATTTAATCTCTTTAAACTTATTTCCTTGTTGCAAAATGGCTTTAATGACACATCTCATAGTGTTCACTGATGGAATGGCTAAAAAAGCATGTATTGCATCAAGCAGTTTCTTGAACACAGTAGGCTTCTAATAAAAGTATGAGTTTATAAGGGGATGGTTCCAGTTCTTGGAACCACAGTATTAAGCTAAGAAAATTTCCACTGAAAGCCAATAATAATAATAAATCATACATGCAAAACATCTAATACAACATCATGTTCAAGAACATATGTTTTCTTCTCTCTTATTGATTTGGTGAGTTCACAAGTACTCAACTTTAAAAGATATTAATAACTTTTGCAGTAATAATCAGGGAGAACTGAGGACTGGATAGGTGATTTGAGATTTTAACTAAGGAAATAAATCTGGTTATTACAGATTTATTTGTAAATAAATTGGAGACTAACCTGAAATTAAAACTTTGGGATTTGGCAAAAATTCTAAAGTGATCCACCTAACTGGGAGACTTAGAATTTTAGTTCTGGAATTCCCCTTTGATGCCATTTTTTCCAATACCCTTATTTCTATGGATGAGGCAACTGAGACCCAGTGAAGCTACACATACATTTCAGGGTGAAAAAGCTTTCTAACAGTGGATCCCACCCCAACCCACCCTCATCCTTAGGTTCCCCAAGCTTCTTTTAAGATGCTAAGGGTTTTCTTTCTCCAGTCTGAGAGGATCCTTTTACTCAAAGATTTGTGCTCCAACAAAGTTTTAGAACTTCTTATCCAACATCAAAGCCTAAAATTCTCTGAGGAGGACTGTGGTTTGGGGGTGGTAAGAAATCAGTCCCAAAAATATAGGCCTACAAGAAGAATATTATTATTTAGAATCATTGTGTTTAGAATATATTTAGAATCATTCTGTTTCTGTATAAAGACAGATTTAAACTTAAAAACTGAGCATTTCAATCTGGAGAACATTTTGAAATGCCAAGTTTCTCACTGGACCTATTTTATATCTCAAGGAATAGTAGGAGGAGAGAGATTCACTCATTTGCAATCTTTCTTCTAGGTAAATTATCAGGTATTCAGAAAGGCTTTTTAGGTAAATATATGATAAAGAATGTTTAACCATATCCTTAGAATTTCTTTGATGTTGACCCTTTTGTTAAATAAATGTACCTCTCATCAAGACAGAGCTTTTCAAGAAGAATCTCTAAGTTATGCTTAGTCTAGTACTTTTTATTTCTTTAAAAAGTGTACAAATATATTTGAAATTCATAAGTTATCCAAACTGTGAGTTATTTCCCCCTGGCTAAGTAGATAATAATATAAATCATTCACTTAATATTTGCAGCTCAACCACCAATATTTCTGCTGTTTTAAGTTTACAGATCTTTCCTCTTTATTCTGCTAAATAACTATTGAATGTAACATTTTATCCCCATTCCCACAGCTATAATCACTTCAAGTGTTTTCTCCTAAAATATTTTAACAGCCTCTAAATTGGTTGCCCTTCCAGGGTCTTTCATTTTCCATGCTGTTGTCAAATCTAATAACAGCACTCTATCAACTAAATGCCATCAATGTCTCCCTATGACCTATATGATAAATTCCAAATTACTTAACATACAAGGCCTGTCACAATCTGGCCCCAATTTGCCCTTGTTCATCTAGTGTCACTATCTTCCTCTTACACAACTTCCAGTTTACAAATTGTGTAAACCCCATACTGTTTCAAGACTCTATTACATTTTTGCACATGCTGTTCCCTCTGTGTGATGAATCCTTCCTTCATTTCCCCATATGGAGAGCTTGTCCTACATCTTTCAGATTTTTCAAAGATCCCATCACTTCACCAAACACTTCCCTAATCCAACCTGCATTTTGGCAATACTGTACATATACTGCTAACACCAATCTAATTTATGTTTTTACCTTCATATCAGTCTCTTCCCCCCACTAAACTATAGGTGCTTTGAAGGCAGGGACTTATTCAGCTTTGTAACTCCAGGGCCTCACATAATGCATGGCACAGAAAGAGACAACAGTAAATGTTTGTTGAATGAATGAAGGAATGAATGGGAAGATCTAAAAAAAAAGAAATCAGAGAAATTTAAAAAATGAACAATGAAACTGTGATTTAACTGTCTCTCTCAGTTATCCAGTAGTATGCATACTATTCTACAGTATTATTATATCATATTATTATATAATTATTGGAGTAAAAACCAGTAGAATAATATACACAGGCATTAGGGAAAGATTCATGTAACTAAGATTGCACCTAAATGTTCCCAAGATAGCAAACTGACTAATTCTCTTTTTTTAAAATTTTACGATGTAGTGCTTGGACTTGTTAAGAAGGTGGGTTGGGGTAGAAGAGGTAGCAGAGAAAGACGGATGTAAATTCTCAAGCAATTTTCCAGTTACATGGTCCTCAGAGGTAATCTGATCTATCGCTTAGGCACAGAACTCAGATCTTTTAGAAATTCTTAGGCTGGGCAAGTAATAAAATAATGCTTCATTTATGGAAATGCTGTATGGTTTAAACCACAACATGTTTGGGGATAAAACCTTCTAAACTGTAAAGTGATACTCATGGTTTAGTTTTTTCTCCATTATTAAACTTTGACTTATTAAAAGAAAAACGTAATTCTGAAATTTTCATACACTCTTTATACTCTCAGATTACTTTGTCATGACTGGCATATCCCATTCTTTTGATGAGCTCTGGCTCTAGTTTTAATAAAAAGAATAAATGAGAACAATAATACTAGTCTGGTTAAGAGAGAAGAGAGGTCAGTGGCCAAACTAATACAAAAGTTACTAATGTTATAATAGTCTCATTTTCCACCTCCAAATATGCAACTAGAAAACCACAGCTTTTTTTATGTCTTTATGGGGACAATGCAAGGAGTAAAAAAATCCTATTCCTCTTTACAGACATTGCAAATGAATGACTCTTTTTTCATTGGTTGTGAAATTGGCGTAAGTCAGGCTGTGTACAGTTAGTAGCTCATTAGTAACTACCAGGTAATTACTGGCTTGCATTCAGATATTGACAGATGCCTAATAAGACACTTAGTGAATTTTTCATTAGTCTTTCTGAAAAAGCCTTCAGGAGAAAATATTTCTGAAGGCAGGAACTCTTTTACTTTCCTTTTCTCCCCCCTTGAGCCTCAAAGTATTTTCAAAAATCAGATTTTTAAATGTTAATAACATCATACCTGAATATCTTTCAGCCAAATATTTTACTCTTCAGTAAATTTAGTTTCACTTCTCCTTGCTATCTATGTCCATCTACCCAAAGTCATCACCAGTACTGTGATTGAAAGACACTTAATTTACATGCATTCAATTTTGTATTAAGTTTTCAAAGTATTAGTCATCCACATATCTGACATAATTTTAAAATAATGGGGAGGGGATGGAATCAATAGTTTCTAATAGACATTTTTAACTAGTTTTTGTTATTCAAACAAAAGGCTCAAACAAAAATAGGCAAATATTTGATACTAGAATATATTTTAAATATTTACCTATCTAACCAAAAATTGTTTAAATTTTATTGTACAGTGAAATTTTAGCACAAAGTAATACATTCACAACAACTTAGCACGCTAAAAATACATGCTCAAAATGGTTATGTGGGGAAAATACTGATTGCTACAATAAAACTCAATTATATCATCTACAAAAGTTGCAGAACATTTTATTATTGATTCTTCAAAGGAGATATAACTGCTGAATGCTAAGTGTAATTTTGATTTGACAACATTGCTTTTGCTGTAATTAAAACCCTAAAGTGATCTTTAAATAACTCTTCATTCCAATTGCATCCTGATGAGTTTCTTTATAATTGGAATGCCAACACCTAAATAAGCGACTCATCCGACACTTGTCATACTTCAATGTTCCCACCCTTAAAAAAGCACCTCTAAAAGCTTTCTGTTGGCAGTTTTAGTTAGACAAATTGATTTAAACAACAACTGAGAGAAACTTGGGCAGAGTTAAGGAGTGATGTGACTTCAGTGATGTATACCTCCTTTATTATTTATTTTTTAAATTTATTTTTATTAAGGTATACTTGATTTACAATATTATGTTAGTTTCAGGTGTACAATACAGTGATTCAATAGTTTAATAGATTATACTCCATTTAAAATTGTTATAAAATTTTGACTATATTCCCTGTGCTGTAAAAATATATCCTTGTAGCTGTTTTATTTTATACACAGGAGTTTGTAACTCTTAATCCCCTAATTCCACTTGCCCCTTCCCACTGTTAGTTTTTAATTTTTTAAAATTCAGTGGCTTCATTCTTCTCTACACTGGCATACATTTAAAGGGCTTCACCTGACAGGATTAAATTATCAATAATTCTCTCTTCCTTGTCATTTCACCTCTTTCCTTTTTCCAGGGGTTTTGATCTAAGCTTACTGCCAGAGAAGAAAGCAATCTCTTAAGCTAAGCCATACAAATGTATGGCTTTACTTGGGATCTCTCAGTGAAACCTGTACTTTATTTGGGATCTCTCAGTGAAACTTTACAGTCTCTCAGTACTTTACAAGATATTTGAAGATGAAAACACCTAATAACAAAGGTGACATTAAGTCACTACAGATTAATAAAAATTTGTTCCTCTTCTTCATTCTGGGAAAAACCTAATCTTTAAAAAGCTACCTGCATCTAAAATATTTTGAGTGTTCATGAATTGTTTGTGGTTTCTGTTATATTCATGTCATCTTCACCTGGATCCCATTCTTTTTTATTATGTCCTTCTCCTTTGCTCTTGTTAATTCCCTCATCCTCAGCTATTTTTTCCTCTAAGACTTTTTGCCCATCCCTAATTCTAGCATTACCTCCCCCATATCAAATTGCTTCCTTCATTTGTTTTATATTTAGAGTCTTATAATCTACTTAGAGTTATAAAAAATAGAAAAATAAAGTACCTATAGAATTTATATTCAAATAATTTCCTAAACGTTACTCTAATTTGAAAGCTGTTTTTCATGTTACTTTTTGTTGATGCTGTTGATTACATAACATCATGTATGTAGTCTAACTGATAACTTTTAAATATTACTTCACTGTCTTTAAAGAATTATACTTTTACTTAGTATTTAAAAAAAGAAACCTATCAGATTGCAATAATAACCTTATCTTTATAAGCAAGTATTCTGTTTCAGTTCAATTAGGATATATGTATATATTAACTTATAAAAATATCATTCATTTACTATAAAAACTATTTAGAAAAGTACAATTAGAGAAAACATTGACAATGTCAAAGTGATTTTATGTATGACTATAGAAGGTCTGAATAAATATATCTAATTCTTATTTACCAATATTGTCACAAAGGAATATAATAATGTAATCTTAAATTAAGAAATGTATTTGATGAAAGTATATAAAATAAATAAATATATTATATATATATATATATTTTTTTTTTTTTTTTTCTAAATGAGTATTTTATGCACTGGTGAAATACTGAATCATTTGTGTTATGGGACCAACCTTTGTGTCTGTGAGATCCATCCATGTTGCTAAATTCAATATGATTTTCATCAGCCCAGTAGAGTCTATGGTTGACATAATCTATTGTTAGTGCCATAGGTCTAGAAATCTTGGTTTCTATGACAACACTCTGATTGGTTCCATCCATTCCAACACGTCCAATGTGAGGATACTCACAGCAGTCAATCCAATATAAATACCTAGAAAAGAAAATCAATAGCCACGTTGTTTACAGACACTCAGGGAGTAAAACATCTTACAGTATTTCTCTTATTTGCTTAGCTATTCCCAAATTAATTCTTGTATCTCTCTAATTGCAGCTTGTAAGAAGCATACTTCAATGCAAACTTTTCTTATGCTTTTTTTTAAAACATGTAGTACACTTTGAAATATCCATATAATTTTAAACGTATGTTTCCTTTAGTATACAACTCATATGTATATAACATTTCTGCAAGTGTTAACAAATAATAGATGCCCAAAACTAAAGAGGTAAACCTTCAAAATGCATCTATAATGTTAGAGGAATAAAACTATCTAAATATTTTTTTGCTTTTGTGTTTTACCTATGAAAAATTAAAAATGAATTACGGAGAAGTACATTATATTTTCTTGAATGTTCATTGTTCAGTGTGGTAGCCACTAGCCAATTGTGACTCTTTAAATTTAAGTTAATTAAAATCATATAAAATTAAGTAAATTCCAAAAGTGAAAAATAATTTCCTCCATTAAATCTGCAGTACTATTAACAAAGTACTGCAGATTCTTAGAGGTCAATAGTAATGTTTTTGAGGTCATTAAGTAAATTATGAATTTCAAATGGTCTGAGCTCCATGTAATAGCAAATATCTTTTGTTTGTATTCTGAACATTTTATTTGGCTAATCTTATCATCATCTTGAACCAAGATACCACAAAAAAGAGGAAGAGCATATTTCATGGAGTCCAACATCTGTTACATCACTCCCAATAAGTTCACTGAGAGTTTGAGGTCTGAAATCCTCACCCTGACACTCAAATTCTTCATTATTAGAAACAGACTTTTCCAATTTACTTCCCACTATTGAAATGTATGAACTGAGGTCTAGTTGGAGTATTTATAGTCCTACATTTTCACTTTTTTGCTTTTATCATATCATTTGCCTTGCTCCTGCCTCTTCAATACAGATATTATGATTCAGACGTTATTCAGTGTCCCCTCTGTTCTCCACGAATTCTTCTCTGATTTGTGTCAGTTCATGTTTTTCAAGGTAGGTTACAAGATTGTATATATTTGAGAAATGGTTTGTTAAGCAAAGTAAGCATCATCTTGTTAATTATAGGATTCTTCAGAGCTTTTAATATGCTATATGATATAATGACTCTCTAAGAGGGAGCTAAAATATCCTTTTTTTATCACATAGTTTTGGGTAACTACATTTATTTTCCTAGAGCAGTTCATAGGAAACACACTTTAGGAAACTGTGCTTTAGCACCTTCCGGTCTACAGAATTTCTTTATCACATGTATAACTGAACAACACATATATCATGCACATAGGAACCCACAAAGCAGTAATGATGTAGGTTCTCAGGCTTCAGATTCAGAGAACCTAACTCAATAAATCAGTTGGTGAAACATCTCTGATAAACCCCAAAGCCGTGCTTAAGTGGATTGAGAAACATATCTTGAAACAATGATTCACTGAGGCTATATAATATGTGTCAGACATTGCTTAGTACTGGGAACACAGAGGTAAACAGATACGATTTTTGCCATCAAAGATCTCTCAGTGAATACAGTAGAGGTGAATGTAAAACAAATGAAAAAATTAAAGCATGTTATGATAAAACTACTTTACCATGGAGGCACAAAAGAAGGAATGACAATTTTACCCAGATGGAAAAAAGCATGAAAAATCTTATCTTCATTAACTACCTTATAAATTTCTTGATAACAATGATCTTTTATCTCTTTCAGAATTTAGAATAAAGTATAACTTAAAGATTTTAATGCTGCAACAGGTCTTGAAGATCATGTAGTTTCAGGCCTTCATTTCACTGACAAACTGAGACCATAAAATATTATGAGCTTTGTCCTAGTCTGTTATGATAGTGATGAAGCTGGAACAAGGGCTCAGGTCTCTAGATTTATAGACTAGCTTTTTTTAAATGTATTTTTTTATATTTACGATAAAACTCATATTCCATTAATAATGTTGTCTAGCTTTTTTTTTTTTTTTCTAAGCAACACTATGCGGAGTCTTAAAAGCAAAAAAGGCCTAAAAACAGGTTACTTGGGTTCATATTCCAGGTCCACGCATGTGAACTTGGCACTTTAGTTAGCCTTCCCTGAGCCTGGATTTACTCATATGTTCAAAAGTGATAATAATAGTTTCTACTCACAGAGTCCTGTAAGGATTAAAAGAGAGAACACAGGGAACAAACTTGGAACATTTATGAACATGTAGTTAAGTATTCAGCAAATATTAACTATTATTATTTTACTTGCACTAGCTACACAATATATGCATTCATATTGGTTTAGTGATAACTGTCTAATAAATTACTGCATCTGGATTGTATGCATGTTATTACCTGATTTGCCTATTTAAGTACCCATCAATTAGAAGAATATTATAAAAATGTTTTACTGTATTGAAGGAAAGCATAGTTTAACTGTACTCAGTATAAATGAGCCTTCATAAGCACAGAAATTACTGTGCATCTCTCCTTATGGGTAGCTAACTTGTGATGACTAAATTTCATTTCCTTTTCCATAATTAAGCCTCATTACTATACATTTAAGTTTCTCAAAAAGCCCATACTAGACATTCTGGTCATTTTAACATCTAAAATGCAACCTGCCAAATGTTATCCAAGTAAAAAATTTGTTGTAAATAATTAAAGCTGAAAAATGAAAAGTTCAGTGAAAATGTCAAAAGGAGAGTCTTAAATTTCACCCATATAATATGTAATATTTACCTAAGATCACATACGAAAAATCTCAGCTCCAAATAATAGCTATTCTGTAAGTTATAACCAAGAGTAAACATATAAAAGAATGTCTTCTTGTAACCATAACAACAGGCTTTTGTGATTCCTGAGGATGTCTTTTATAGTTGAATCTGATACACTTTATTTCTTTAAAACAAATTAAAATAGAAGTCTGCTATCAGTTTTCACTTTTTTTTCCCCTGAATTCAGGGAGCATATTTAGAGAAATTTCTTCCAGTTGGAATTATTTCTGATTTTGAACTATAAAATTAATTTTTAATGTTCATTCCCTGTGTGTTTTTGCTTAAATATGGGATTATAGGCTTAAAAATTGGTAGGAAAAAGGTGAGGATTTTTAATGTGACTGGTTAGCTTAATGAAATATTTCTGTTTTTCCCCACAGCAATAAAAAACGGAGTTTTCTTTCCTTATACGATTTTCATTCCCATACAACAAAGGTTCCCTTTGTTATGACTCTTCTCTTTGAAACATGCAGGTTGTTTACATACCAATAAGTTGGTTTCTGCATAGATGCAGGTGCAATGCCCCTGCAAACTACAATCCTATGGTTTGTGTATATCCAGTAGCCTATTTATTATTACCTTCAACAGTAAATTTAACAGTTTCTATGTTAGGCACAAGCAGTAATTAAGCCATGGCTTTTCTGTTAAAGGAATTCGCTTTCTAGATGGAGAGAGAAACATGTACACCAATAATAGTCATGTAATGTTACATGTTCAATATGTGGTGGCTACTGAGATGCAATTGGGGAACTTTCACAGAGGAAGTGATTTTTTTTGCTGTTGTTGAAAAAATAAGAAGTTATTCTAACTGGAGGAAAAGCACAGGGGCATTGTAGAAAGTAAGAATAGCATCAGCCAAGATATAGAAGCACAAAATGTGTCTTTTCCAAATGTATTTGCACTTCCAATATCCATATTAACAATAGTGGATAGAGATTCTGAGTATATAAAGTGTCCTTCGACATACTCTCATTAAACGTATTTCAAAGTCAAAATAGAACCCAGTATTATTTTCTTGTGATATTGCTAATAGAGTATTAGAAAAGGAAAATAAATAAAAATATGTTTTAAAAATAAGGCATGCATATAGCTGATTCACTTTGTTATACAGCAGAAACTAACACAACACTGTAAAGCAATTATACTCCAATAAAGATGTTGAAAAAAAATGCATGCTTATAATGATTAGGCAGTTTTATTTCCAAAAAAACTCATATTATCTGTAGTAACTTAAAATTTTATAAAAAGGCAAATTGTTAAAATGGAAAAAAAAGTATTTTTTTTCTTATGCCCTGTTTGGATGGCTCTTGGAAAACCTGCTCACAACCCAAGATAACTTTGTTACTGGAAACTCTAATGTGATACATGTAATAGGGAAAAGAGCTGACCAAAATTTGGAAACTGGATTAAATCCCCAGTTTAATATTGTATTACGGTACCTAAATGATCCTGAGAAAGTCACTTAGCCACTTTGAGGCTGAATGTTCATACTTGTACTAAAAGTATAATAATAAAAATACTCATATCTTTTTTAGAGACTCTGAGTAAACAGTACAAGCATCTAAAGTGATAAAGCACAGAGATAGTTTTCTAATTCATAAAATGCTATAGAAGTGATATTGATCATCATTTTCATTATTATTATTATATGGGACCCCCAATCCCAGTGGGTCCTTCCCCTTTCTTATATCTGCCCCTTTTCCTCTGTTCCTCATATTCTGAGGAAATCATTTTTCTATTTACCTGTTTGCCAAAGCCATAAGCCTCATAAGGTTTGTTTTGTTGTTGTTGTGTTGTATTACATTCTGATTTATCCCTAGCTCTTTTTTACTCTATAAAGTGAACTGGTATCAAAGTTCTGCAATTTTATATACTTAATTTACTCCCTTCGTATGACTTATTTTCAGTTCCTTGGATATGCCTTGCTTTCCTATGTGTCTTTGCTTTCCCATAAAGCTTCTTCTTTTTGCCTGAAATGACTTCTGCTCTGAAATGTACCACATAACCCGGCTGGCTAATTCTTACTTCACCAGTCTTGTCCTGGAAGATTTCACTGACCCCATTTGAGATAGAAACATTTTCTGTTTTCTCCACTTCATGAGTTATTGTATTATATGATAATTTTTGCTTATCTACCTACTCACTGGACTGTGAAATACTTGGAGACAAGGGTTGTGACTTTTATTTTTATATTATACCTAGAACAGTGCCAGATATACACTAGATGCTAGAGAAATATGAGTTGAATAAATGAATGAGCAGATGAATTTATTTTCTGTTAAACAGTCATATCATACATTTAC
Source organism: Leucopleurus acutus (assembly GCF_964270905.1). Taxonomy (NCBI): domain Eukaryota; kingdom Metazoa; phylum Chordata; class Mammalia; order Artiodactyla; family Delphinidae; genus Leucopleurus; species Leucopleurus acutus. The sequence goes on from NC_139149.1 coordinate 29,814,394, forward strand.
TTTAATGTCTATCATATGCTCAGCACAGTTTTAACATTATATTTTCTATTCTACTTTAAAATGCATCTATATCTATGTCTCTTCTGTATAACTTTTATAAACCTTAAATGTAACATTTAGGCACAAGCAGTAATTAAGGCACAAGCAGTAATTAAATGTAACATTTTTATAAACCTTAAATGTAAATTATATTAATGACCTAAAACTTATGATTAAATAAATTTTAATTTATTTACATTGATTTAGTACATTGATTCCCAATCAATAACAGAATGATTGGGATCATTGGATTTCAGCTGAACTTAAATGTAATAGCCAGGAAAATGATCTGTCCACTTGTATCTTCTTTACCATTCTTACTATCCAGCATATCTAAATTGGTACTGTGACAACTGGCATACTACCATTATAAGAAAGGACCCCCAAGCTACCTTCTAAATGTTTACTCGCTTTACTGCATTAGATACTCCAATGATCTTTATCTTCCCTTAAATAATCCTTACCCTATTCCTCACTAAACATCGCGACAGAAATCACCTTCTCAAGGAAAGAGGGGTCAGTAGTATTGGCATATTCAAAACATATGCAAATCACAAAGGCAATCTGACATAGAAAGGTTCAATTGCATTTTTATTAATCTTACAATTTGAGCTGCTATTTTTGAAGCAAGATTGTACAATATTTCAGACAGCTATGGCATTTTCACCCTTAAGCTCATCTCATAAAAGCTAAAATCCAAGTCGCCCTATTGTCTCACTCTGGGGAACTAGGAAAACAGTATGAACAAAAAAGGTGTCATTAAATTTTTTCTGTTGGAATCTGTTTATCTGCTATGTGGCTTTAATTGTTTCATAAAAAGATCTAATTTTTATGTTTCTTGGGTTATAATCTGCCATTCCATATCATAACAAAATAATATTTAAAAACGAAATCAAAGGAGTCTTCCATAATATCTACAATAATTTAGTACTTCATTGTTTAAGTTGACACTTTTGGTGGATGGGTTTATGTTGATGATAACTTAAGACTGCTGTCAGTTTATGGGATAATAACCATAACCTGGGAGAAATAAAACTTAAAGCTAGATCCAGCTGTGTTCACTATGCTAGCATACAGTTTTTGTTTTATAACTAGGAAATTCCATAATACTGTTATTATTAACAGATAATGTTTCTCTCATTTGGAAAATGAAGCATCTTGAAAATTATTGGATGAGAAGCTAAGATAGCCATACTGATTTTGAAGAAAAGGACAATGGACACACTAAAATAAATATCTTCTGATAAAATACCAAAGGACTCAAACATTCATATTCTTATGAATGAATAATGACGATAGCCAAATTTAGTATATCTGGCCATTATTTCTTGAAACATCTATAGAAACAGACGCTCTTGTAACTCTGTTTCAGTTAAAATAGAATTGACACTCTTCTGTTACTATGGTAAAGAAAATATTTTAAAAGGTAACAAAATAGTTACATAATTATATTGCAAAAATTTAAAACTTGCACCATTACCTTGGAAACAGAGTAGTATTTACAGTACAAGTCTTCTACTATTAGGTACTGCTTTTACCCAAATTAATATTTAAAATCAAGCTCCATGCATACTATGATATGATCACTTTGCCAATTATAAACATGAGACCAAAAATCAGAGATACAATATATTAACAAGAAGCAAAATCTAATTATTGCATATGGCATGATAAAACTGATCTGGTAAAACACTTTATAGGAAATTAATTTAGACAGCAGAAAATTTAGAGCACTAGAGTTAGCATAATACTTGTTACTGTAAATGTTTCCTATTTTTAAAAAGCAAATTTAACAAACATGTTCAATAGGTTGAACTTCTACAGAGATCACTTTGGAGTACATAATCACTCAAATTGTAGTGTAAAAAAAAAAAAGAAAGACATGCCTTCTCTACCTACCAAAACAACGTAATTGAAAGTGAATGATAATGGTCATAATATAGAACTTTAGCAAACAGGTTTTGACACCTAAATGTGTGTTCATCCCTCATCTGAGATATCCAGCCAGATGCCCTTGATCCTTATGATGACTTGTTCTTCTTTCTCACAGAGAAATGCAAATGAAACCCAACTCTAATATGAATCTTTCCTGATATTCCCCCTATGCTTTTCCCTCTGAATGCATAGATAATGCACCCTGTTATTTATTATTCATGGATGCTATTTAAGTCTCCTGCTCTAAAGTGGTTCAGGAATTACATCATCTCTATTCATGACTACTACAAATACTACAAAACAGGATCCAAGAGTTTATGCTTTGCCTGTCTTTCCTCCAAGATTTAAACACATTAGAATTTGGATAAATCTGTATGTTTTATTCATTTCAACAATACATTTATTGATTAGTTATAAAAAGAGTTATGTTTAAAAACTTAAAAAAATACTTGCTCTAAAATCCCATCACTTTAATTTTTTTCTTAAAAAAATTTGTGATAGTCACATTTCTTTTTTTTTTTTAAGTTTTTTTGATGTGGACAATTTTTAAAGTATTTATTGAATTTGTTACAATACTGCTTCTGTTTCATATTTTGGTTTTTTGGTCACGAGGCATGTGGGATCTCAGCTCCCCAACCAGGGATCAAACCTGCACCCCCTGCATTGGAAGGTGAAGTCTTAACCACTGGACCACTAGGGAAATCCCTGTTATAGTCACATTTCTCTTTTTGATTTCTCAATAAAACTTTCTACACATTTACACTTTTCATGGGTTCCCACGTTAAAATCTATAGACAAGGATTTACCATATTGGACATAATCCACAGTCTTAATCTTTAATTTAAGATTTTCAATGTTTGTTACAAACCCAGCACGAGGATCTAAAGACAGGTCCCTGGGAAACTTCAGTCTTTTGCTAACCAGTATAGTAGGGTATAAGCCATTGAGTTTGGATACTTCAATGATCCTTTTTTCTGTGTCAGACCAATAGAGGTTTTTTCCAATCCAATCGACAGCAAGTGCACTGGGGACAGCTGTGTTATGCACTACCTAACAAAATAAGAATTTAAAAAGTTAACAGTGTAAATGCCTATAATAAGAACTAAGCAATTGCTTCTTGATTTTTTTCAGAGATACAGAATTGTATTTAAACATTTGAAATGGGATTTAGATAAGCACAAAACATAGAACAATTTACCTAATAAAATTACTTACTTGTTTATGAGGAATTACCCAATATGTAATCAGACCCCTAGAAATTCCATAAAGGTTTAAGAAAGAAACACCAAAATAAAAGGCTCTTGGATGGTTACACAGTTGTTTATCACATTTTCATTAGAGTTTCCTTCTCCTCTCAAAATTTTGGGCAAAAATTCTATCACAGGCAGAGACACACAAGCACAAAAATTTATTGATGTTATTTATTAATAACAGGTTCTTGGGGAGATACCAATAGCATTCACCACTCCCCCAACTGTTCTTGCCCTATTTAAATTATCTACTACAAAGAGAGGAAAAAATACAAGCAAGAACATACATTAAGTATTTCACCCAACCAAAGGGAAGTAAAAATATACTCATTCAACTGCTGTGCTCAATTGTAACCTATGTCAATATCAAATATAATAAGGATATAGGCTTTGTATGCACAAATATACTGCATATAAAATAACCAATAGCAGTTATTCTGAACTCCCTGTACCCAACCTACTGATTGTTTTGGCATTTTATATATATATACATTACAAGGTTTCATTAATGTTTTCAAAACTGATTGCTTCCACCAAAGCTTTCTATACAATATTATAGATGGCTACAAAAAAAGTTAAAGTAATTGAGTTCTATCTACTTGAATTTGAACTTCTTTATAATACATTTTACTACATATATACAGTGCAAATAATTTTATTTTAAAACTCAAGTTAGCATAGAAATGGTGCCAAGTAGTTCATATCTATAAGGTGACACGTGTTTAATTACGATGCTGCCTACTCAGAACATTCATGATTTTACACAAATGCATTCAACTAATTCCATCTATAGCAAGTTAATTTTAATAGTGCTATAAGTTCAATCTACAGTCTAATAATTATTTTTTTCAACTACAAATTCTCAGGGTCAACATTTTCTTTTATATAAATCAACACAATCGAATCTCAGGCACTAATCATTCAAGCCTTAAGCATCCATCACATTTTCTAGGGTTGTGAATAAGGTTTCAAATTTTATTTATTCAATTTGATTTTTACCTTATTGCAAGTAATAGTGTCATAATGAAACATAAGGATAAAAACCTCCAATTTCATATTTAAAGTATATATTAACCTACAGTGTACAAACGTGAAATTCAAACCAACCTAATACATTCTATGAGTTGCATCATTACCATCAAATAACATTTTCTATTCAATTCAATCACACAAAAAAAATATTGAATAATCCCATCATTGTAATATGTAATTACCTTAATATCACTTCCATTTAAACACATTCTGTTTATGCGACTGCCATTGGGTCGACTAGAATCAATCCAATAGATAAATTCTTCTCTGTAATCAAAGTCTATACCAATAACATTGTTTAATCCCTAAAAATAAAAAAGAGTATGTTGGAATAATAGTTAATAGAAATTGTTTTAAAATGATTAAGGAATTCATAAGAATCAGTATTTCCCTTTGAATCTAAGTAGTTACAGTTTTACAATAAATAGCATTTGTGAGAATACCAATTCTTTATAAAAGCATTATATATTTACATTTTTTCTACACCATACACTTAAGATGTTACATAATTTATTGTATTTGAAAATATTTTCCAAGTAGGAAAAATTTTGGAATGTTTATAGCTAATGGTTTAAGTAAATAGCCAGTAATGTGGAAAAAAATGCTTTTAGAGAGATAAAGGAAAAGAGTCTCACTTTAAGTTAATATTAAATACAAATTTGATGCCATTATGAGTATACATCTAAATGGGAAAGGTAGACGACCCCCAATAATTTAAGATGAGCTCTTGATAGATATGTGATGAAAGTCAGAAAAGAAGGTTTAAAAATTTTACTTTCCCTAAAAGCCTTTATTTCAACAACATAGCAACATTCTCTTTTTTTCTCATGCTTCAAGTAGCCCATTAGGCAATACAGTGCCATATTAGAATTTAAAAGTTAAAACCTTAGGTGAGTATTTGACCAAAGAGGAACTAGGTAGTCAACATCTTTTTATTCCACATGGTAGAAATGTGAGGAAATTCCTCCCTTCAGACTCACAATTAATGCATTTTTTAGCAGGTAACAAAATTGAACATGAATTCAGCTGATGGGTTTCTGGATACTACAGTTCTTTGGTTTGGCAGTTCCACTGTTTCAGTGATTTGATTTGAGGATTGTACATCACGATCTGAGAATTTTCCTAGCTGTTGAGTTTTCCAAATGATTGCTTAGGGATTGGTTTAATTCTGACCTATTGTTACTGCTCATAGATTTACTACCCCAATGGACTAACAAAACTTGGATCAAGATTTCAATTGTGTTAACTTGCTTTAAGAGTTGAATATTTTATTAATATATAAACTCGTGCTAAAAAATAATTGACATCATAGACACTTGGCAAAGCCCCAGAGATCTTTGTCATATCTCTGTATCTGATGTAAGCTTTTTACATCAATATTCACCCTAAAGTTGTCGTTGTCTCAAATTGTTTTAGGGGTCGCTTAAGCGTACTTATAGTCCTATAAGTAAGGATTAGCATCTTCATGGAGATAGTTTTGTTTGTTTGTTTGTTTTGTGGTTTGCTTCGGTTTGGTTTGGGGAGGGATGGTTGTTCCCAATTCTGAGTTCTGTTTCCACATCTATACTCAGAATTCAAAATTTTATAATAACACTGAATCAGAGATATATAATTTTTTTTTATAAAACTCAGGCCAAAGCTAAATTAGTGCTGTCCAGATTTTATTTCTTTCCAATGATCTCCAAGACTAAGGACGACCTATGTATCACTATTTGCAACAACTCAGAGAAGGTTCTTGCAAATACTGATTTTTTCGTCTCTTAGCCAGGCTAAATTCTAGCAGTGATGGTGTTAAAATCATAGGTTCAAATCTTATGCTTTTATTTGGCTTAAAAGGAGCAATCTCCTTTTCTTCAGCTCTAGATTATAAAGTTAACCTGCAATCACTTAACCCCACTATGCCCAGATGAATAAATGCAAGTATAAGTCTTACTGACAGCATCACTAATCAAGAATAATGATTATAAATGCTAAAAGAAATGCAACTAATATTCAGTCTCAGATTCAAAAGATTCATTAATTATTCATTCACACCCTAATAACTGGAGAACTACTTAACTAAATACATGTAAGCATTCATATCTAAGAAGTCATCTATGCACAATCAAGGTTCTAAAATATAAACAGAATGGATTCCAAGTTCTGTAGAGGGTTTAATAAATGCATTTCAATGGTAGTCTACAGGGCTTCCCTGGTGGCGCAGTGGTTGAGAGTCCGCCTGCTGATGCAGGGGACACGGGTTCATGCCCCGGTCCGGGAAGATCCCACATGCTGCGGAGCGGCTAGGCCTGTGAGCCACGGCTGCTGAGCCTGCGCATCCGGAGCTTGTGCTCCGCTATGGGAGAGGCCACAACAGTGAGAGGCCTGCGTACCGCAAAAAAAAAAAAAAAAAAGTAGTAGTCTACAATATTCTTTCTGTTCAAATGCTTTTCTCACTGGAAGAATAGGTAAATGGGTTAGGGTTCTGTGATGGCCTGGCAATTCAGATAGGTATATTAGACCTCTATAGGGAAAAGGTGGGAGAGAAAGTTGTCTCTGACCTTAGCAAAGATTCACCCACAATCCCCAGTCATGGCAGAATTATCCTATTCCTTTCTTTACAATAATCAATTTAGATAATGAAAATCTATTCCAAATTTAGCAAGTCAGCTACAATAAATTAAAGCCGTGAATGCAGAGAAATTGAAGGTCTGAATTCTGACATATCTTTCCAGCCAAACTGGTCATTTTTCTACAGCTTTACCCTTAATCCCTTCAGAAAAGAGTGTAAAGCTCTCTCTACAGAATCATATACAAGGAACATTAAAACAGCCAAGGGCATGGTCAAAATAATGTCTAAAAACTAGAGTCATCCCAGTGGTTTCAGAGCTGAAAATTGGTTTCATCAAAATCCTATTTGCTTCTTTTATTTCTGTGGCTGAAGATTTGCACCCTTTGGTTCAAGATGATTAATTTAGGAAATTGTGTTTTGTTTCTCTATACAATTTTACTGGAATAAAAGTCACTGCTAGAATTGAATTGGGTAACATATTGGAAAGCTACTTGATTAATTTTCATTTCTAAAATCCATGTTATTAAAGTACATTTTCTAAATGTGTTGTACGAATTTAAGTTATAGCTGTCTTAGCTACAACTATGTTTTAGAATATATAGGGTAAAAACATTCTACCAGTAGTTATAATTTTATGCTATAAAACTTCATGAGATTGTTACTAAATACGATAAAGAGAATAAAATTTAAGATATTAGGATAAATTGTTCTTCCTAATTATTTACACACAGAATTCCCAAATAATTAAGGCACAGATGTTGTCTTTTCATTTATTTTTGACTGAGAGAAAATGTGGAGAAACAATTACTGCTATTTTCTACTTCACTCTGCATATGTAGACAAAATCTTTGAGGAAGAAATTGGTTTTTACCACCTTGAACTCCTTGAAAATTTCTGTAATGCCATGATGAAATTGTGGTTAAAAACAAGTTTCCTAACAAAAATGACATATTTCAAGCAGCCCACAAGCAAAACTTTAAGGCTTGTCTTTAGTTTCTTGGGTCTTTACATCCTTACTCCGTGGTCACCACTAACAAATGCTCTCCAAAGACACAGGTGTTCAGGGTCCTTGTGCATTTCCTTATCTTCCTCATTACCTCCTTATTTCCATAAACTGCACTAAGAAACTGTTTGAAATTCATCCCCACTTATGTACTAGTGATTGGCAATAGTCTACAGTTATATCACCAGGAAAAAAACACTATAACAATGTGAGCATTAAAATGGTTTGGCTGTATGAAATAGACTTACATCATGCGTGGAGATAAAAATCATTTTGGTCCCTTAAGAACAATCCCTGATAATGTATTAGCCATGAAAGACAAAAAAAAAAAAAAAAAAAAAAGGATAGCAGTAGAAATGTCTTGAGCCACAGGGTTGGAAAATAAAGCAAGGAGCTACCACTGAAGCTCTGTTATAGTTCTTTCTTGAAGATCATAAATATTGTTGCTATATTAGTTAAATTTGTGGTTCAGCTGAGCTTATAGAGTATTCTAAAAAGAAAACTTTCTCACTTTGAGATAGCACAGTCTAAAAGGGAGAAATGCTAAAAACAAAAGAAAGCAAAACAAAAACAAAAAACTTATTAAAGAGAAAATAAACACGTCCCATTTCCAGAGACTATACAAGAAAATCAATAGCTTGCACACCTAACTTGGAAGGTCTAGAAAGGGTATGGAGAAATATACTTAAGAGAAAGAGGTAATTTTCAATATTTTGTAAGTTTGATATATGCTTAAAGTTATACTGCACTGGAAAAAAATAAATTAATGCAGAAAACCATTTGGGAAACGAACACTTTTCCATTTTAAAGCAGTTATGTAAATTTAAACTATCTCCCTATGGGTATTACTCATCTCTTAAAGAAATAGTCATTTAATTCTTATATTTTAAATAGACTTCTGTTTAGTTTTTACAAACAACATGAAAATATTTTGTATTTTACCCAATCTCTTAAGGTACATAATTAGAGAAAGAGGCAGTATGAAACAATGGGTATTTGTGGCACACTCCAAACTCAAGAGCAAGAATCTAAACCTCACAGACATTCCTGAATAAGACAAGTATGTATGTGGTAAGCACACGGAAAGTTTGAGGATGCTGGTGAATTAAGAGCACGGGCATAAATCACAGTGGCAGCTGCTACCCAGCTTGGATTGTGTCCATTCAGGGATGTGAACCCAGAAATGCTACACCTTCCTATTTTTTCATGAGTAGCCAGAAATCTGGATTTTCATGTGAAATTTTAATTTCAATTTGTGACTTAGAAGCTGCAAAATCCAATTCTGTGGGGAATAGTAAACATCACACTTGCTAATGAATATCTGCACTTAAAGTAAGACTAAATTCTTAAGCAATATGAATGAAACTCTAACTATAGCAATGGAGGTACCCAGGAGTGAGTGGAAAAATATCTTTAGTTAAGTATTCTTTATGTTGCTGAAAAATCAACACATGAATGGACTTCTTCATCTAATGCCTAGAGCTGGCATAAACATACTACAAGAGCAAGAAATATCTTTATTTTTGGCACACTTGTTCTAGAGAGTGCTATCACATATTCATGTCACTATTGCACAGTTTGGGGCAAAGAGAAATTTGCAGCAGGACAGATACAAGCCACATCTTTCCAAAGAAGCTACTTCTGACGATCAAAGATATGCTAAAACTAACTGTGATTTCTCTAGTCAATGTAATAATCAGTCTAGTTTTAATGATTTGATTTTATGCTTTCACTGCAGACTGGAAGGGAAAAAAAAATTTGAGGGAAGCAATTCACATTTCCATCCTGTCATAAATGGAAATCATTCCTTTCATCTCAGATAGTATATATGAGTAAACTCTGACAACAGAACTTAGGCAACAAAATGGATCAGTAGCCCAGATTCTCTTGAAGTAGGTGGGTTGAGGGATGAAAAGGGTAAGGCTGAATATACGCACCTCATAACCTTTTAACCATGACTGGATTATAATCATACTTTTGCTCCCTAGCTAATTCCAAATTTTAAAGGCTAAGGATCATCAATCCCATATTATTCCTTAGTTCTAAGAACAGAAACTTGAGGTTCTGGAAAAGATGTTTATTTTTAAATCCCAAGGGCTGTGGGGCTGGGGGGGACAATCTGGGTAATGCACAACTACCTTAAAAGAGAATTTTATACCTTCCCTAGTCTAGCTGTTCTTAAGAGAGTTTTTTTCCTTGCATTAGCTATGGTTTACATCTTCTACTTTCTTGGATATGGTGTGATGTCACAAGTTGGAGGCATCACCTGGACAATTCAAACAGAACAAAGTTTATGGCAATCTTATATACATACATGCATGGATCCCTGAATACATGCTTCAGAAGTACTAATTATGAGGTACTGCTACAGCTCTAATGCATATCTAGAGTGACTGTATTAAATACTATGAAATCATCATGGAAATGTCATACCTGTTTTAAAAGTGTGTAGTTGGAACCATCAGTGCTAATTTTCCTTATCTCATGATGATCAGCAAGAATTAGAAAAGGTTCTTCATCTAAATACCAAGACAAGAAACATATTAGACTTTAGTATTTATGGTTTTCAACTCTGCTTAGTCTCAGTTTAGTTACTACAGCGATGCAAGTTCAAATGCAGTGCCCTCTGGTAGATTAATGGTTAAAAAATTCTTCCTGAGCACCTCTACTGATAACAATTGAAAAGAAAGCAGATGCCTGTGCAGTACAGAAAATCTAGACAATTCCAAATCCCTCTCTTTCCCTCAGTCTTCTTGAATATTAAATTATCTAATTTATTTGAAAATTAGTAGAAAACACCTGCTGTTAAAATCTTATTTTTTGTTGTTTCTTTTTTTAAAATTGGAATATAGTTGATTTCCAATGTTGTGTTAATTTGAGGTATACAGCAAAGTGAATCAGTTATACATATATAATATATCCACTTTTTTTTTTAGATTCTTTTCCCATATAGGTCATTACAGAGTATTGAGCAGAGTTCCCTGTGCTATACAGCAGGTTCTTACTAGTTATCTACTTTACATATAGTAGTGTGTACATGTCAATCCCAATCTCTCAAATGGTACAAATGAACTTATTTACAAAACAGAAATAGAGGCACAGATGTAGAAAACAAACCTACGGTTACCAGGGGGAAAGGGGTGGAGGGAAGGATAGAAATCTTATTTTTAAATGAATTTCAGAGAAGGATAATCTGCACCTATCTTAGAAACCTACAGTACAGCTAAACATTCCTATAACCAGAAAATTCTTTCTTGATAATCAAATAACCAGCTTATGCTCTCAGAATAACTTCAGTGAAAACCAAGAGTTTCACTGCCTACATACACGTTTTTCAGCTGCCTGGAAGCTTCTCTTAAGTAAGAGTCTATTTCCTTCTTATTTGTCCAACATGCTTTAGTATATTATTTGTTCTAGAATCTAGGAAAGATAATAAAAATAATCTAACCATGCTTCATATATGTAAAGATCAAACTCCTTTTAAACATCTTTGTTTCTAAGATGCATTCGTACACTTAGATGCCTCGTAAGCAAATTTAATGTCAGCATAGATTAGAAAAAAACAATGAAAAAGGTAGCCACTTTACGTGATTAAATGAGGACTTTATTGTAAATCATTTATTGTTATAGAGTTATTGTCCTGTTTATGTTCAAATTATTTGAATTATTATTATGAATAATATTATTTGAATTATTATTCAAATTATTTGATTTGAATTATTATGATGTTCAAATTTATGTTCAAACTTATTACTTTCTTCCTTTCAGCCTTCAGTTTTACAGTATATGTATAATACATAGGGCACTGTACTCTGTTTTAGCATACTCTGTGTCAGAGATTAGAAATGTGTGTCACAGATGCTCGACATCACCTTCTACCAGTGATGGCAGCACCTCTAATCATTCCAGTCTTTCTGTTGAGGTTAAATAGAGACTCAGAACCCTACTCAAAAGAGTTGTCTCTCAAGTTAAAGTTGCTTTGCCCTCCTATCAATATAGTTCTACATTCATAAATGTTATTAATCAGTCATGTTCTACCTCAATACTTAGGCAGTTCTGTTCTTTACAACTTAAATTGTAAGACCTGAAATTTGAAACTCCTAGAGGAAAACATAGAGAAAAATCGCCTTTACACTGGTCTTGGAAATGACTGTTTGCCTATGACACCAAAAACACAAACAACAAAGCAAAAATCATCAATGGGGACTACATCAAACAAAAAACTTCTGCAAAGCAAAAGAAACAATCGGGACTTCCCTGGTGGTGCAGTGGTTAAGAATCCGCCTGCCAATGCAGGGGACACAGGTTCAATCCCTGGTCCAGGAAGATTCCACACTCTGTGGAGCAACTAAGCTCGCGAGCCACAACTACTGAGCCCTCATGCTGCAACTACTGAAGCCCACGTGCCTAGAGCCAGTGCTGCGCAACAAGAGAAGCCACCACAATGAGAAGCCCGCGCACCACAACGAAGAGTAGCCCTGCTTGCTTCAACCAGAGAAAGCCTGTGCGCAGCAATGGAGACCCAACACAGCCAAAACTAAATAAATTAATTTTAAAAAAGAATTGACTATTAAGGAAAGTTTAGAAGAAAAAAAAAGAAACAATCAACATAATGAAAAGGCAACCTATGGGATGGGAGAAAATACTTGCAAATAATATATCTGATAAGGGGTTAATATCCAAAATATATAAATAACTCATACAAATCAATAACAAAAAATAAACAATCTATTAAAAAATGGGCAGAGGAACTGAACAGACATTTTTCCAAAGAAAGCATACAGATGGCCAATAGGCACATGAAAAGGGGCTAAACATCTCTGAACATCAGGGAAATGCAAATCGAAACCATAATGATATATCACCTCACACCTGTTAGAATGGCTGTCACCAAAATGACAAGAGATAAATGTTGGCAGTGACTGAAGAAAAGACAAACCTTGTGCTCTTTTGGTTGGAATGTAAGTTGGTGCAACCACTACAGAAAACAGAATGGAGGTTGCTCAAAAAATTAATAATAAAACTGCCATCCAGCAATCTCACTCCTGGGTATATATCCAAAGGACGTGAAAATAGTATATCAAAGCTATATCTGTACTCCCAAATTTATTGTAGCATTATTCACAATAGCCGAGACATGGAAACAACCTAAGTGTCCATCAACAGATGAATGGGATCTGTATAGCCATGAAAAAGAATAAAATCCTGCGATTTGAGACAACATGGATGGTGCTTGAAGAATTATGCTAAGTGAAACAAGTCAAACAGAGAAAGACAAATACTCTATGATATCACTTATAGGTGGAATCTAAAAAAGCCAAACTCATTGAAACAGAGTAGAATAGTAGTTACCAAGGTTTGCATGGTGGGAAACATGTGGAGATGTTGGTTAAAGAGTACAAACTTTCAGTTGGAAGATGAATAAGTTCTGGGGGTCTGATGCACTACATTGTGATTATAGATAACTACACTGTACTACACACTTGAAAGTTGCTAAGAGAGTAGATCTTAAATGTTCTAACCACAAAAAAGCAGTGGTAATTATGTGAAGTGATGGAGATGTTAGCTACTACTACCATGGTAATCATATTACTGTATATAAGTATATCAAGTGAATGCATTGTATTACCTTAATGTTACACAATGTTATAGGTTAATTATATGTCAATAAATTTTGGGGAAAATATCTAGCCTCCCTTTAGCAAAAGATTTATTATTCAGGGACACTCATATTTATATTAAAATTGTTATTAGTTTCTATTTATTACTTTTAATGGAAAACCACTATATCATGGATACATGATGTAACAAGACCCAAATAAATGATTAGCATTCACCTCCTTTTCATAATCCTTTGTGAAAAGTTTAAAGTAATGGAAACACTAACTAGTTTTTAGATTTTATCTTTTCTTCTTATCCTATGTCACTAAATGAATGATGTAGTAAGCAGTGAGCTGGCAAAAAAAAAAAAAAAGTAGGCTGGCAAAGAAAACAATGGGCTCCAAATAATACACAAATTTATTCAGAGATGGACATTCCAAGAATAAGTGAGTGGAATGAAAAACTGAAAAGAGTTATTTTTCTCCATAATGTGCATAATTTTAACCAGTTAAAAAACTAACTTTTAAATTCCTATCCCTTTTATTTATTTTATGAAAGTAGATGAGAAAAATCTAGTTTTTTTTTTTTTTTTGTGGTATGCGGGCCTCTCACTGCTGTGGCCTCTCCCGCCGCGGAGCACAGGCTCCGGACGCACAGGCTCAGCAGCCATGGCTCACGGGCCCAGCTGCTCCGCAGCATGTGGGATCCTCCCAGACCGGGGCACGAACCCGCGTCCCCTGCATCGGCAGGTGGACTCTCAACCACTGCGCCACCAGGGAAGCCCAAACATCTAGTTTTTTAAATGTTGTTCAACATAAATGTATATGAGAAACTGGCAATGCTATTTAATTGATTATACTCAATATCACAGTAAGAGGAATAGAAACATATTATGCACCATTTTCTGCCCATTTTAAGTTATTATTATGTATTACTTTGTATCATTTTAATAAGTTTGATATTCTCCCCTGATGAATCATAATTTGTTTTAATATTTTATTGAATTTTCTAATTCACAAATCAAACACACTGCTTGAAATAAACAGAAGTTTAATAATACTTGTTGAATCACTGGAAGAATTCAAATAGTCTTATATTCCTGATCTTTTGTTATTGTTGTCATCATTATTACTATTATTATTACTGACCCGTTGTTCTCCTTGGCACACATATATAAGTGTGTGTATGGTGTAGGGGAGAAGGAAAAAAATATTAGGACGCTGTCACAACAGGTTCTTTAATAGCCTTGGCCAAACCTGCTCCCAAGAACCTGTGATACAGGAAGCAGTGCTAGAGATAGTTCTTTTTACTTGTTCTCAAAATCTAGAAAACACTTAATAATTCACAGGACCACACTGGAATGGTACTAAAAACAGAGCAGTGTGTGGACAACATGCAATATCAGAGTGACAAATTTCCATATCAAGGTAAGTAGAGGAGAATTTTGACTTCTTAGAAACAGCAATGAGGAATGAATTCAACAAGAATAGCTACAAAATCAGATCCATATGTGTAACTGAGGCTGACTCAGTGGACAAGTTCAATTCGATACCTGAGAGTGATTTGCAGCCATTTGGGTTATCAGGTTGTATTTCATATCCATCTGTACAGAGGCACCTGTAGGTCCCATATGTATTGATGCATTGCTGGCTACACGGAAAGCCCAAAGAGCATTCATCAACATCTACACATGTTTTACCATCATCCTTCAGTTGAAATCCAGGCCAGCATTTGCACTGGAGAATGAAAAACAAGCATAATCAATTCATATCATTGTCACTGTCTCTTGCTATTGGATATCCGTTTAGCGTGATTCAAGCAAGAAAATCAGTTAATAATAGATAATGCCAAGTCTTTCTGTCCCCCAGAAATTAAACTTTAATAAGAATTACATATATTACATACAGTTTAAGTTAAAAAAGGATTCTCTCAAATACCATCATTTGATCTTCTGAGGTTGACAAGATTACAAAAGTTAACCAACATAAATCAGCAAACCATGTTGGCTAGAGAATGGCAAGGAAAACAAAACTAAACCATCAGCTTCTTCTGTTTTTTTTTTTCTATTGCATTATATTGTGTTTTTAGAAGACTTTAATAATCATAAGGATTAACCCTTAAGTGGAGCTCTGAGAATTACTAATATTGTCACGTATGTTATTTCATTAGAGTCTTAACAGAAATCTATGATATAGGCACTATTATTAGTTAACCCATGAGAAACCCAGAGGCACAAAGGTGAAATTGTGTAGATAAAGCCAGAAGGAGAGCTGATTCCCTCTGTAATTTTTAACAAATAATAAGGCTCAATAATATTTATTGGCAGGGTCTGAGTCCTTAACCAAATATGATGTCTGGAGAAATAATAAAATTAACATAGTTTCCCCTTCATAATTAAATCAATGTGCATCATCAAATCATTTTTTTTCCAGCATCTCTATCATGTTCTATATGACCCTCTAATGATTATGTAATATTTACTAACTGGCATATCAGTTCTCAGTACAATGTCATACCATATATGTCTTTGCATTCCTGAAAATAAAAAGGGGCGGTGATTGGTCTTTCAGTTTTATATTCAGTCCCTGTCAAGTAGCATACGGAATTATAATTATACAACACGAACCTATAATTGGCCAGATGATTGTGAACATGTTAACCTTCACCAAGACTATTTAGTGGCCTTTGAATAAAAGAACTTGTGAGTACTGAATAGGATAGTGAATTAGGTAGGAACTCTAAGTTGTCAAGAAAAACTAGTATTCAAGAATTATTCATAGTAAACATTTGAGCCTTTGTATCTATTGGGAAAATATTAGAGAGAGATATGTGCTTATTATTAAATAATGAGCACACAATTAATTGAGGGGTAGAATTTTTTTAAGTACAAAAAATGGTGTTCATTATGTGGAGGAGAAGGAGCATCAACTTCACCTGAAAGTGCTCAAAGATAAATGAATATCTTTTTTTTTTTTTTTTTTTTTGCAGTACGCGGGCCTCTCACTGTTGCGGCCTCTCCCGTTGTGGAGCACAGGCTCTGGACGCGCAGGCTCAGCGGCCATGGCTCACGGGCCCAGCCGCTCTGCGGCATGTGGGATCTTCCCGGACCGGGGCACGAACCTGTGTCCCCTGCATCGGCAGGTGGACTCTCAACCACTGCGCCACCAGGGAAGCCCTGAATATCTTTTTCTAAGTCCTTTAACAAGAAACAAATCTCTTTAAGCTCTTGGCACTTTTATCATTAACAATTTACACCAATATTTATCTAATAATCCTAAGATTATTAGATACAATAATAATCCTAAGATTATAAAGAATTTTTTGTAATCCCCAGAATCCACTAGCAAGCCAGCAAATCAAAGCAAAATCCACAACTTAATTTTCCAAATTCTCCTCATAATATTTGAGCCTGTGACAATATTACTTTTTTTTTTTTTTTCGGTACGCGGGCCTCTCACTGTTGTGGCCTCTCCCGTTGCAGAGCACAGGCTCCGGATGCGCAGGCTCAGCGGCCATGGCTCACGGGCCCAGCCGCTCCGCGGCATGTGGGATCTTCCCGGACCGGGGCACGAACCCGTGTCCCCTGCATCGGCAGGCGGACTCTCAACCACTGCGCCACCAGGGAAGCCCAATATTACTTTTTTTGAGAAGACTCATCCTACTACCTGATGAGGAAGTCAGGGGAATTGGTGTTTATCCTATGTCAAAAAAAAAAAAAAATAGATGCTAAATGTCACTGAAATATATACTTAAAAGTAGTTAAAATGATAAATTTTATGTTGTATATTTTACCACACTTAAAAAAATAAATAAATTTTTCAAAAAGAAAACTGAAAAGCTACAAAAAGATATCACTGAAAAGAACTGGAAATCAGACATGTGATCATGTGGAACCCAGAGACACATAAGCAGACACAGGGTATAGTTGAATTCAAGGGGCGCTTCAGGACAGGTGAAAGGACATTTTATAGAATGCATTAAATTCCTCTCAAAAAGAGTACTATGAAAAGAAATAGTGTCCGAATTCTAATATGGCTTCTGAAAATTACTTTGAATGGCTAATGTCAGGCTTATAGAACTACTATATTAAATAGTCAGTTTGGATAAAAACATATTTGTGGAAAATTAATTTCTTGAAGGTAAAAGTTACCAAATGCAATGAACATTTCTGTAAACAAATGAAATTAGGATGTTTAAGGTGTAGAGTAAGTATTTTTAATGTGTTTATTAAAAGAGAAGATTTTTTTAAAAGACAATTTCCTCCCCAGTCTTGTTAACCTTGTTTTAACAAAAACATTTTTTGCTCCCAAATAATTAAAAGGCATTTATGGGAAATTCTACTAACCTAACATTCATAAATTGAATGAAAAAATAATAATCATTTGTGTCAGAGATATAAGATGAGAGATTCATCTATATTTAATAAAAAAAAGTTTAAAAATGTTTCATTTTCACTTAAAAAAATTTTTATGAAAGTGAGATATATATATTCAATGTCATGTTAATATTTCTCATAATCAAGAACTATTTCAAATTGTCTTGATTTATATTAATTTTTATAGAGAAACATATAGCTACCAGAAACAAATATAGCTATCCAAAGTTTTCCTATTACATTCAGAAAAATTTGCAGCTTTTTAGTGATATTTTAAAATACTGGTTATCTTATACACATTAAAATTTATTTATCTCCCAAAAGTACATTTATTTTCACATGGTAAGTTACCATTCCATCCAAATAAGATTCTTGCTTAGTTAAGTGTTATTACTCCCTTTTGAATAGTTAAATCAATTGTATTTGTTTTACAGCAAATTGTTCATAGTCCAGAAGGTCTAAATTTTGCTTTTATAAGCAATTTTCATTTTATTGCAGAATTTGAAGGAGGAGTTGTCATGTTCTGCTGATAATGTAATGAGAAATAGTTTACTGGATAGTTTTCCCCATTCTCTGAAAAAGAGAAACCCACCAGCTAACACTTTTTTCCCCAAATAGATAAGCATTTTGTTGTATATAACATTTTTTATTCAATCTCCTATAAATAAATTGTCAGAAATATAACATATTATATATATGTTTTAAAATGACATATATAATATAAATATAATATATATATCAACACAATATATAAAATATTTGTTTTGAATCTTTGCTTAAATCTCTTATTTATGATTCTCATCCTAGCTCCTTTCATTTTTGAACTGGTCTTGCTTCCCCCAGTAGATGTTTTATTTTATTCATTAGTTTTTTGTTTTGTTTTGTTTGTTTGTTTTTTGCGGTACACGGGCCTCTCACTGTTGTGGCCTCTCCCGTTGCGGAGCACAGGCTCTGGACGCGCAGGCTCGGTGGCCATGGCTCACGGGCCCAGCCGCTCCGCGGCATGTGGGATCTTCCCAGACCGGGGCATGAACCCGTATCCTCTGCATCGGCAGGCGGACTCTCAACCACTGCGCCACCAGGGAAGCCCTATTCATTAGTTTTGACATGTTTGTATATTAAGGAACATTATCCACTGCAATTTTGTCAGGTATCATATACATTGCCTTTTGAATAATTAAACAGTTTGTCTCTTTTACCTAGAATTCTCATTTCATTCTATGACTCCTTCAGAGAAGTCAGAGAAAATAATTATATTTTAAAGGTATCAATAAACAATTATTTCTCTGTGAGGAATCTTATAAAGTAATTAAAATAGTATGATTTATCATGGCTTTCTGGGTGAGATTTACTTCTACCAAAACTAGTTTTCCAAATATGGAATCCCTGGGCACTCAGTATTTCTTACATGCAGGCATTAAAAAAAAATTACACTGTACTTTTGATGTTATGTCAAAAGGTGACTATTCCATATTCTATAATTTTTAGATTTTACCACCAAGATTATGACAGATTAAAAATATACACAGGATAAACACAAATCTACTTTGAAATTTAAATTTTAGACAGATAGATGGATAGATATACATTCTATATGATAAGAATAGATTATTTATAACATGACAAAATTTAAACTATTACCTTTAATAATTCTATAATACATTCCCTGACTTTTTTGGAAACATTTCTATATTGATTGTACATAAATCACCAATAACATTTTTTCTGCTTCATTGGGTTTCAAAACCGTTACTGCCAAAATTAATTACCTCATATATACTCATCACATTAAGAGCTGTTGTTTGGTGAATTTACCATTAGATAGAACTGACTTGTCATAGAATATCAAGGCTGTCAAGGAAAAACTGAAGCATCTTTGTAATACACACTTTTTTTTTCTCTAGCATCTTTTAAAGAAAGTCACTTAGTTCCAACTGAAATACTTTTAGATGTGAGAAATTTGGCAACTCATTCCAATGTAGAGAATTCTAATGTTCAAAAAGTCTTTCTTATACAGAATCTGCTTCCCAACTCCTATTTCCAACATTTGAAACAACTCAGAAAGGTATGCTCCCTATTCCAGTACTTCATATATTTAAATACAACTGACTAGCCATTTTTCTCTTGGTAAAACTTCTTCCAAAGGTGTGTTTTCCAGACCCCCTTATGCCACTGGCTGTACAAATGGGGATACAGTACAGTTTGTCAAGGTTCCTCTTAAAGTGTCATGTCCATAAATATGCACAGTACCCCAGGTATGTTCTGATCAGTGCAGAACTCAGTAGAACAAAATCTGAACTCTGTACTACTCCTAACTGGATTAGACTGCCTCTGTGGTTCGTAAAAGCCATGTCCTTTTGCTGATTCATACAGAGCTATTGTCCAGTTAAAAACACTAATTTCCAGCTGAATTGCTTTTACTGAGGTTTTCCCACATTTACATAATTGATTTTAACCTAATGCACCACTTCAATATTATTTTTTGTATGCATCTTCCGTTCCAACATATTGAAACAGAGATGTTTTCAAAAGCTATTTGTGTCAATCAATTTTGTCAGTGAATCACATTCTTCAGGAAAATGGGACTAACAAAAAGCAATTAGAATGTTAGGCATGATTTATTTTTAGTATACCTGCACTCAGTCCTAATAATTCATGTGTTCTGTTTTTTTTCTTCCTGTTTATATGAAAAAATATTGTATTCTCCAGTGTTGTGGTACATAAATGATTAGCCCATTCCACTTCAAGGATGTATGAGAGGGGAAACGAAGGAAGCAACGGGAATTTAAGAGAGTTGCATAAACATTTATGCAGCTATTAACAGCAGTTACCTTCCTCAAACACTGGTCGTCCTTTGCTTTTTTCTTTATGATCAGCATTTATTAGAAAACATTTTGATTTTTCTGTCTCCATGAGTATATTCTCACAATTTATATACCACACTATTGTTATGGTTTGCACATACAGAAACTCTCCATTTAAATAGTTTTAACTAATGATACTATAATTACTTTAAGTTTTACAGCTATATTGGATGAAATCATTTTTATTGCCCCAAATTCTAACCTGTCAGATGATTTTCTGTCTTTGATGCGTGCCTACCTTATAACTGGCTGGAAGGTCCTGACAATCTTGAGAACATCCACTGACTTTCCTACTCAAGCATTCATTTACATGGCAGTTTCTTTCATCTGATCCATCACCACAGTCATCCTTATTGTCACAAAGACCTTCACTGGGAATGCACCTGCCATTTTTGCACATAAAAAATGAACTGTTGCATGACTGTTCTGGAAAAAGAAAATAAAACAAATGGAACATAAAGAGCATGCCATTGTTTTATACTACAATTGTTGAATACATTCACAAATATGACGACTTGTCTGTCAAAAATTATAGTAAACATATGTACATATAAAATGCTTTATATTCAGTGTAATATTTTATACATGAAGAAAATCAAGGGCAAACCGTACTTTCATGTTCAACACACCGCAAATCTAGCTTTACATTGAAATTTAACAATCAAAATAAGCACCTATACTAAAATTAATGGAGTATTTCTGTCTTCATCTATACTGTGAAGAATGAGTTCAAAAGTGTAATGATAGCTTGACATTTCCCACAAGCCAAAAGTCTCCGAGAAATTATATGTCACTAAAAATTAAGAATCTGGAATAGCTAGATATTCCTAAGTTCTTTTTCTTCCTGGATATATAACATCGATATTTTTAAGTCCAGGCATAAAAAAGATACTTGCGGTAAATCATAGTTGTCACAAATATAGCTATAGAAAGGAGTTCAAGTTTTGCAGCTACTCACAATCTGATGATTTAAACATTACTCATTACCATACATGATAAAAGAATGCCTATTAACATGTAAACTACATGAGAAAAAAAAGTAATTGGGTTTATTCTAAAATGTATAACTATGTATTCAATCTTTGGAATAGTAAAGTGTAAAATAGACCAAGTTTGGCTATGTATATATTTCTGTTCAAATGATATGCGATTTATTTCATTTTGCCTAAGTCTGAATAATATTGACTCTATTTCAGTAAATCTCAATTTCTTTTATGATTAAATTTTCAAGTAGGTCCATACAAGAAAATTATCCTCACATAAAATAATATATTAAGAAAAAATGACTTCTTTAAAGGAGGAGGAGGATGAATTCATCTGGTTCATTGCCACAAATCTTCATATTTGGGGCACAGACTTACACTTCTATAACTAGCTCCAAAACAAAGTTGGTTACTAGGATCCTGCATGGTATCAATAGAAGCATCACATGCTTAATTATTTGCATTTCCTCTCACTGAATATTATATGAGACTAAAAAACAGAGTCACAATATTGCCTTAAAAAAACAAATTTTGGAATAAACACAGTATTATATATTTTCTGTACCTGCACTTTTACACTTTGGGTTTATAGGTGCTTCATCAGAATGGTCTGGGCAGTCAAAGTCTCCATCACACTGCCATTGAGTATTTAAAAGACATCGTCCATCAGCACAACTAAATTCTTCGGCATTGCACTGTCGGTATCCTGGAGACAAAGAAACATTCCAATTCATATAACAAATATTCATTAAAACTTTATTTCATAATGTACACTAAACTTAATTAACCATGTGAGTTACCCAGGCCTCTTATGGGAAATGTTTCTCATTTCTTTCTAGGGCAGTTACAATAATTGCAAGAGATATTTGTGGTTGGAAGTAGGATTAAAGTCCAGAAAACAAAGTTGGAAACAAGGCACTCTTATTTTGTTTCTAAGTAAGGAAACAAGAATGCAACACAAGTATACAACCTCTGTTCACTTATTATCTGTATCCTAAAGATTTCCTTTAGAATGGAAAACAAAATGAAAGCTACTCAAAATTATTTTCAAGACTAAGCCTGGTTAGGTACAGTACTAGAACATATGGATGAACTGATTCTGGGTTATAATAATAATTTTCAGAAGCTATAATGTCACGTTTATGTTTGGGAAGCAGCATTAAAAGTGTAAAGAAATTGTTAAAATGAGAAAATTAAAATCCAATTCATAGAGCAATAAGCACAAAACTATTGTAATTATCCTACATATTGATTCTTAGAGGCATTAAAAGGCTTTGTTCAAAACACAGTATCAATCAATCAGTTGTTAATGTTCATATCTAAGCTGGTTTGTAAGTAAAACTCATTTGATTTTGAATATTATGAAGTTTTAGATTGGTTTTTTCCCAGAGTTTGTTAACAATAAAAAATGTCATTTCTATTATAAACTTTCTGGTAAATGTATTGAAGAGAGAATGTAAGATTTTTATGGTTTAAAAATAAAATTTCAGCAGAAAAAAAGATTCAACAATGATTATGTAATTGAGACGTTTATCATATTGCATGGCAAAACTAGATAGTTCTAAAATATCCCCAGTTTCCCTAGTATTCCTTCCCACCCTCTCATTCTTCACTAGTTTCTCCTCTTCACTCAATACATATGTTCAAGTTTCTCCTAGTCCAATAACAATAAAAATCCATCCACATAACTCTTAACAAGACATGTCCCTTCTTCCCTGCTCAGTCAAGTCCCTACTCAATCTTCCTTTCACTTACTTACCTCTTTGCTCTCACTTACTTTCATTCATTAAAGTCTCATTTCTGCAACATCTACCTGCTGAAATTCCTCTCAGAGCTAATAAATATCAAGTGACAGTTAGTAAATTCATAGGTGTCTCTGGCTCCTACCTGCTTCACTGTTCTGCAGTGCTTGATGCTGTTGTCCATACTACCTTGGAAATAGTTTCCTGACTTAATACTCATAATCCACTCTCCCAGGCTTCTTTCTAACTTTGCTTTTGCTATTCCCTTTTCACCCTCTTTCTGTATAAAGTTTTCTTCTCTTCTACTCTAAAATATTACAGGGTAAGCCCTTATTTCAGCCTTCAGTATATGGTTTTCCCCTTTTCCTTTCTACAGTGTTGGGTATTATCATTCTTTGTCATATTTTGAGTATCACCCTTATGCTGATGGCCACCAGGTTAATATTATTTGTCCTGATCATACTCTAGAACTAAATTTTCAAACACTCACTATACAGCTTCATGTGATTGTCTGATTAACACTTCATATTCAAAATGTCCAAAATTAATTATTTGTTACATTTCTTCTCCCACACCAGCAAAACTGCCCCTTAACCTCATTCTAAAGCTCATTAACAGCAACACCATCCTCCAAGTCATCCAAGCTAGAGATTCTACTTTATCCTCCATCTGTAACTGATAGATGCTGCATAGGGAGGGCAAAGGGAAGCTAAATCTACTACCTTTCATAGGTATGTGTGGATTTCACAGCTTTTCATTTTATATTTATTCATGTATACATTTAAATATTTTACAAAAATACTATGTTCACATATTTCAATATCAACTGGGAATTTTTAATATACTAATTTTTATCACAAAAGTTATGTATGTGTTCATATATACATTATATAGACATGATGGTTAGATAAATATATATGTGACAAGATAAATTTCATAATAATAACATTAAATTTTAACAAGTAAATACATGTATAAAAAGATAAAGCAAAAGAAAAATGTTAAGTGTCTAGATTCTCTGATAGCTGTGAACTGTATTCTTTTTTCCTCACTCAAATATTGATTTGGCTGTAAGATTGAACTAACCAGCTATATATTGTCTTTAAAATAAAAGGTATTTCAAAGTACTTAAAACCAAACACATTTTTATCAACATTTTCCAGTGTGGTTCTTGATAAGAATACACTACAACAAGTAGGCATAATTTTCAAATAGGTGTGTAATTATGGTAGAGTTTAAAGAGGTTATATGTGGTGTGTCTATATTACTGAAGTTACATGTTCTTAGTGAGATTAAGAAATGTATTTCTTTGTTTTTGTTATTTATTTATATACTCCTGGAGTCATTTTAAAAGACTGTTACTCAGCCTGAGAATCTTCTCCATGAAAAGTTTATATATACTTACCACACTGCAGTGACTCATCAGAGCCATCTCCACAGTCATCATCATGGTCACAAACGAATTGCTTGGGAATGCATACTTTATTATGGCACATGAAAGCATTGTCATCACATGTGTTATTGGGAGCTAAGAAAGACATCACAAGAAATTAAGTTAGATGAGCACCGATTTTATCTTCCCCTACTTTATGAGTTTGGGAAAGGTATGTTATTGTACTCATTACACGCAATAATTCAAGGTTATTTAAAAAAGGAAACTTAGCTAAACATTCAATATATCAGATAAATTAATAATATATATTAATATATGTATTTCATTATAAGTAGTATTTGAATATATGAATATAAATATATATAATTCAAAGTTTTAGTGTTAATATGTTCAACAATTCTAGAGTGACCTTGAAATTTCAGGCCATTTAGCAATTTGTAAGTTTGCCGAAGGATGAATTCAAAGGTTCATATGTGATAAAAAATCACTCAACTATAATAATGTGGCTGGGTTTTTTCTCTCCTCATGCTTGTAGTAAAGCTAGTAAAGTGATAAAAACCTGCTTCTTTGTGAAAAATGGACCTGAAAAGACCACCAAGTGCTAATGCTCATGATGGAA
This sequence comes from Leucopleurus acutus, assembly GCF_964270905.1. NCBI lineage: Eukaryota > Metazoa > Chordata > Mammalia > Artiodactyla > Delphinidae > Leucopleurus > Leucopleurus acutus. Next base: position 29,839,781 of record NC_139149.1, read on the forward strand.
GTGAAAAGAAAATCAAAAGGGCTAAGAAAGTTACTGTTTTCAAGAGGAAGATAAAACTTTGGGGTGACTTCAATGGGGTGTTGAAATAGGTTAAGATCTATGGTGAGATGAGCCCAACCATAAGTACCACACTAAATTAGGAATATCGATCCATAAAGTGGAACTTCAATCCTTTTGGAATACTGATCCATGAAAGTATTCTCTAGAAAGGGTCTTAACCAGCAGGAAAAATGGTTGATTAAAATGTGCAGTAAAACTTCAGCTGACTCGTACAGAGGAAATAAGCTTTAATAGTATATGTATAGCATCACAGAAGTTTGATCATTTAAATATTTTAATTACTTTTCTTACATGGAAAGGGTAAATGCTATGATATGACTCAAGGTTTGGGATATTTCAAATGTTAAGAATCTGCTATATGATGGATGTTAACTAAGCTTGTTGTGGTAACCATTTTGTAATAAGATATAAGCATATCAAATCACTATGTTGCACACCTAAAACTAACACAATATTGTAGGTCAATTATATCTTAATTTTTTTTAAGTGAAAGCAAAAAGAATCCTCTACATGTTATTACAGTACACTGGAAAGGGGGAGGCTTTGCAAAAAGTTGCTCTTCAACTCATAATTTTATTCTAAGGAAGCTATTTACCTTCTTGGTGCATCTGTTTATTTATCTGTTTAATGAGGATAATAAAATCTATCTGATAAATTTTCTGCAAGAACTAGATAAGGTACATGAAGCAGATCGGCTCATTTTAGGTACTCAGTACATTCTTAGTTGCTGTTTCAATTCCTATCTATACAACAATTATCTTTGGAAGATCCCCAAAAGCACTTCACCGAGATACTGTGGAAATTCAATAATGTAAATAAAAGCACCTACCAAAATAACTGATGTATAATGGGCACCTGAAAAAATTTACATGACTTCCAATCTCTCCCCTTCATGTCTTAATAGGCACTTTGCTCTACCTAGAACACTTCTCTTTCTTCTCTTTTTCCTTCACAACTGAGATAACGTTATTACTTTTCTTGAAATCCTTCCATGAGACTTCTAAGGTTTTTTTACACAATATTTATTTGTGATGACCTAGTATCTTTTCTATGTATCATTCTGACACTTAAGTTATTATAATTATTCTTTTACATGCTTATCAGCTCCCGATCCCCAAACTACTCCACACTACATGAAAAAAGGAAATCTGCTTTCAAAACTCAGTAATGACTAAAAAGAGACATGAGCAGGTGAAACAAAAAGAATTACTTAAATTTAATCAAGTGTAACTAATTTTAAACAAATTTATTTTCAAAAATGATACAGAAGCCACATAGAAGCAGCATTCAAAACTGCCCATTATAATCAGAGTAAAATTCAGTTACTAATCACTACGCTAACTTTTAACTGTGTGACAGCTTATATAACTCAAGTGAATTACGCCAATTCTAATGCATGAATTATTCTTTAAGATACTAAGCAACAGAGGCTTATTTGGAATTAATGCTTTCATGTCACTTCAGTACAATTTGTTGTATTTTAACATAATTTACTTAATAGCACCCATGTGGTCCAAAAGTGTTAATATGTGTCCTGGAGCATTAACTTGCTACAATAGCAACAGTATACAGGGACCATCTGGATCCCTGAATTGATGCATAATCCTTTATTATGTAGCTCTCAGTGGCCCCATTGACCTTTACAGGCACACATATCAGTTTCAAGATCAAACTGATTTATTCTACAATAGCATGAGCTCTGTGCACACAAGCCTGCCTCAAAGTCTTCTTTTTCCTTCTCTGCTTTAAATATCCCCCATATACACACACCCACATATACACACTATTACATTATGGCTTCAATTACAGTTTTAAAGACCTGAAGACAGGTCATCAGAGAGATGACTGGTAGACTTCACAGAGTTCACAGCACTGTTCCTAATAAATTGCTCAACAGATCCCCTATGTGACCTTGGGATCAGCATTCAAATACTCAGTCCCTTCATTCTCCTGATCATGCAAAGGAATTTATCTAAATTTTTACTATTGAGTAATCCCCTGAAAATTTCCTGAGGTGACCTAGGGTTAGAAACTTAGTAAACTGTCCGGCCTCCAAAGTTGTTCCTCTGATTCCCCAGCTTCATTCAGCTATATACATACTATTTTTACCTGACCTAAGGGCTAATATCCTCTCCGTAGGACTAATAGGTGTTTACTGACCTTCTTATCAGTAGTTATTTAGGATCACAGCAGCCATTTACAGAGTATCTGTAATAGACAATCTAAAAGCCTTCAAGGGGAGTGTGGGGTGGGAGGGTGGAGGAAGATGCTAAAAAGGAAGTAACAAACCCACCACACACACATATACAGTGTAGTTAAATTATCTCAGGAATGAAGTGAAAAATCTTCGTGCATCAAAACCAGTTTTAAAATGGGTAATCCCTCTGTTCATGTTGGAAACACCCTGAACAGTGGTTAGAGGGGTTGCTGAACTCTGTGATGACGACATCCCACCTGATTAATTCTGATACTACGTATGAGTCCAGGGATTGGGAAAGTGAGAGAAAAGGTGATATGGTGAGTACTACAAAAGCAACTGTCTGAGGATGCTGCAGCAGCTTTCTTTCATAGACAGCCCCATGAGTGTTCATACCACAGCCTGCTGTGGAGAGCTCATCGCTTCCATTTGGACAGTCCCTTTCACCATCACACAGCCAGTGTCGGGGCACACAGGCATGGGAGCCCTGGCAGCTGAACATGTCAGGCGCACAGGTGATGGCACCTGAAACCCACCAAAAAAAATGCCATTAAGATCACACACAGCAGGTCCGCTAAGAAAGATCTATAATTTCATTTCCTATAGACAAGAAGGGAAGCAGAAGAATGCCACTGACAAGGAAAAAACTGTAGTTATTTGGAATCATCACATATTATCCATCCCCTATGGACAGTTTCCTCTCAGAATTCATTCCTTCTCAGTAGCAAGTATTATATTTCTTAAAGCTACATGGCAGAAAATAATGAGTATGTTCTCCCTGTAAAATGTAGCAAAACATAGAAATCTCATTGTGAATAAACTGAGATAAAATTTCAAAAGGACTGAAACTATAAGGATAATAACAGCATTTTTATTGCTTAATATATGCTAAGCACTTAACACATTAACTAATTTAGTCCTCACAATTGCCCCAAATGGTAGAACTATTATTAGTCTCATTTCACAGAAAAGGAAACTGAGGCTCTGAGATGTTGGAAAGCTTGCAGGAAGTCACAAATTGCAGAGGGAGCCACATGTTGAACTGGGAGTCCAAAACCTTTTTGATTCCTAAGTATCTTCTCTTAACCAGTAATATCATTACTGTTCCTCCCCACCTTGTGTTGTTGAAAAGTATAAATGTATGCATGTTCCCTTTGCTTTTACACACTTAAACAGAATCTACCTTTTCTTCGCTCTATCAATTCAATGTTCCTTCAGTTGCATGATGTTGTTTTCAAATGTATACAGGAAAAAAAAGAAATGCTTGTTGACTGTAAATTCAAAGGGTCATGGGTGGTTTCTCTTTGTTTTTCTTTATATGGGCATAGGGTAATCGAGTAAAATTAGAAAATGATTCATTCTCCTGGTATTTCCCAAGCCCCAAGTATAGTTATACATATTGAATGGTTTATTTGTTATGTATATAAAATATTTGTTGAGTAAATCAGTAACATGCCCCCAAATTTAACTTCCTTTTAATTTCACTTTCTTGTGACCAAATGCTACCCATAGAATAGATGTTAAAAATCAAGTTGTAAGAATTATTAAAAAAATGTTAGTATCTCCAAGAAGAAAATATGACTGCCTAGATTGATGGACAGTTGTTTCCAAACCTTTAAAGCTACTTTAATTGGATTACCAATTATCATCTTACTTTTCAGCCACAGAGTTTTTATGAGAAGAACATGTTTTTTAATGCAATGTTATCAATATGGGAGTACAGCAGGGTGACAAACTGGAACCTCCTTGTGATCTTTTTCAACATAAACATGTCTCTTCCTACATATACTTTAATTGGGAGGACAGAATGGCAAGTGAATATTGAAAAGTCCCCCAGGTAATTCAGATTTGCTTATTTGTTGAGTATCAGTGCTAACAGAATGAGTTTAATATGATATCTATTACTGGAAGAAATTATAAAGAAAATCTATTAAACAAATGTTGCTTTAATTTAAAAATGAATTTACTTGCTACCTATTGTCTTTAGTACTTTCTATAATAAATTTCTCTTCCTACAAGTTATTTTTACATTATTCCTCCTTATCTATTTTTTTAAGCTTGTCATAAGAACATAGAGTGTCACTTTCACTCTTAGACTCTCAGTTAGTGCTTTAATTTCCATAATATTTTTATTATTTAGCTGGAGATGCAAAAAATTGCATTCTTTCTGCTACGGAAGTTTCGATACATTTAGCACCCCTTGTCTACTTTCTTATTATCACTCCAGTTTATTCCCAAGGGAGGCATAATAGATATAGCATTGATTTTACTGTTGAGAAATTTAACTTTGTATGACCTTGCAGAAGACTAGTGTCTGAGTTTCACTCTAAAATGAGGGTTATGACTAGATAATTACTAAGATACCTAAAACTATAAAATGGCATAAAGCTCTTTGCAGCTAATTTTCTGGCTCCCTTTAAAGTGTTTCAACAGATTCTGTGTTAAGAGCATACCAAAACATCATCGTCAATTTAAAAGAAAATGAGCCAAGGAAAAAACTCATGGCTTCCTTCCATAATTACCACTGTCATCTGGAGACACATTGCCTTTCTCAGGGACATGAATCCCAAGGGAGAAGGAAGACAAGCTGAAGGAATTCTACCAGATCCATCTTGGGTACCTACTTAGATATAATATTTGATTAGTGAGAGTTACTATCCAATTTAGTAAGTATTTCAGAAACCTGAATTCTGTTCCTAGTTCTGTCATCACTGATTCACTGAGTGACTTCAGGCAAATTTATTAACCTCTGTGAGTTTTTCTTTCTTCATCTATCACATGACACAGGTGAACTAGACTATGATTTTTATAAGTGAATCCTCAAATCCCAAGTCAGAACCACTATGTGCTTATGAAGAAAGAATATGTCTATATCAGAATATTTGGAGATGGGGATTAAGAATCTACATTTTTAACAAACTTCTGAATAGGATTTTTTGTACACTAAAGGTTGAAAACCACTGAGATAAATTATTTATAAAGTTCCTTTCCAATCCTAAAATATTAAGTCCAATTCATTGACTGATGCTTGGTCTAAAGCAGTAATTTTTATGTAACAACAGCTTGGTAGCATATAAATTGCAGCCCGTGATTATATTAAATAGACTGGGTGTTTTGATGGCAGGTAAATATGTTCATTACCATTAAATCCTTTAAAAAACTTATCAGGGACTTCCCTGGTGGTGCAGTGGTTGAAAGTCCGCCTGCCAATGCAGGGGACACGGGTTCGTGCCCCGGTCCGGGAAGATCCCACATGCCGCGGAGCAGCTGGGCCCGTGAGCCATGGCCGCTGAGCCTGTGCTCCGCAACGGGAGAGGCCACAACAGTGAGAGGGCCGCGTACCGCAAAAAAAAAAAAAAAACCTTATCAGGACATTGATAGACTTTGACATGACAATACCACTCTAAAAAATAAGGGAGGGAGCAGGAGAAACACAACAAAAGAGAATGGGAATAAATTCATTTATATAGTACACATTGGCCATGTCAGCTGATCACGATAATTACATAAGGTAGATGTCTTGTAACCATTTAATAGGTAAAGAATTTGAGGAATAAGGGATAAAATGGACCAGCCCATGATCACACAGCTGGAAAATGCAGACGCGGGAGAATTCAACTCTGTATGACTTTAGAGTGTTTACCACTTCTATTATACTGTGTCCACTTAAGAAGGATAGAGGTGTCAGGGGAGCCATTTAGTGTAGAATTAAACAAAGGGTCAAAAGCAAGATAATTTTAGAGACCAGAAACATGTTCAACCTGCTGTAAATTAGTAGTCTTTTTGTTAAAATTAAACAGGGAACTCTACTCAATACTCTGTAATGGCCTATAAGGGAAAAGAATCTAAAAAAAAAAAGAAAAAGAGTGGATATATGTATATATATAATTGATTCACTTTGCTGTACACCTGAAACTAACACAACGCTGTAAATCAACTACACTCCAATAAAAAATTTTTAAAAAAGAAGTATTTAATAGCAAAGAGAAACAAAGTAATTAAAACAGACTGGCCAGTCATCTAATTAATTAATGATTTTTTTTTCCTTTCAGAGGTTTTCGATAGTAATCTTTCTACATTTATCTTTATCTGTTGTATAACTAAATTGTTTCAGCAGTGTAAATAAAAAGTAGATTTTAGGTGGCTTAATACAGGAAAATAAATTGCCTACTTTCTGGGGATATCTCCAATTTTATGATACATACAGAGAACTTCATTTTAGTGTGAACATTAGAAATCTTATAGTCCTTTTTCCATGATAGTGACCTAAATAGCAGGCCACAACTCCTGAAAATTTAAAAAATGTGTTAAGTACACTTAACTCCATAAATGAGCCTTATTCTATGACTCAGGTCCTTTTCTCTCTTAAATGAGAATGATAACAGTTATGAAATAGGGTTGATATAATGAACAAAGAATATATAGCTATAGGTACAAACATACATACGGAAACTGATCAGAAAGATAAATAGACAGAAAGACATGTAAATAATTTAGTAGAATGCCTGGCCAACCATAACAAATATATGGAGATTAGGTTGCTTCCTTCTTCTACCTCTTAAAAAATTCATTTAATAATTAAATTTAAATTATTTGTTAAATGTCTGTGATTAATTAAAAGCAATCATGTTGGTTTTTAGCCAATGTAGTTGACGTATAGTAAACATAGACATTTGGCACTCTACCTCTAATCCTATAAAGCTGAATGTTTAAGTACATTTTAAAATCATATACATTAGCCTGCTTCCTTAATTTCCATTTAAAACAATTCAATAAGCGTAATTACTGTAATACACAAACACACACCATGTGTGGCTTATGGCAGTATAAACCTGCACAGTAAATTTGGATGGTGACTTAGCAATACTTATCAAGAGCAATGAGAAAATTTTCAGTCATTTGATCCAAGTAATCCCAATCATTGAGATCCATTCTAAAGAAGTCACTGAAGACTAGAAATACAATTTGCAAATACATTCATTGTGTCAATATTCAGCAAAAAACCCTAAAACTCTAATAGTAAATGTATATATGAAAAATTGTAGACTGATAAGTTGTCATAAAAATAATAAAAACAGTTACATCGAAATGTATATACATATAAGCTTAATGTTAAGTTTAACAAAGTAGAAGACAAAGTTTTCTGTATACTCTAAAACAACAGAGCGTAGGTATCATACTCCTAAAAACTGAATAAGAACACAAAAGAAACAACTCACCACAAATGCTATCACTTTCATCTAATCCATCTCCACAATCAGCCTCTCCATCACAAATCCAGTGTTTAGATATACATTTTTGTGCAGAACATGCAAATTGGTTCCAAGAACAAGAGGAACCTAAAAAAAAAACAAGGAAAAAAACCCATAAGAATGTTTGTTTTAGGTGCAAAAGAAAAAATAAATCCTTTGAGACATTCTTAGGAAAGATCCAACACGAGAAAGTTCTTTAGACTTTGCTAAAACCAGCCATCCCAAATAAAACAAGCCAGAGTCCTCTTCTCTATGACAATGCTATAAAATTTTGACCACGGCTTGCATATTCTCTCTGAGTTATCCAGGTTATACAACATTGTTCCTTCAACATAATCTCACAGGGTTTGACTTTGAGCTAGTCAATATGCTGGTCACTCTCCCTAAGTACATTACTGTCTTTTTCTAACATGTAGGGTACAGATATAAAATAAATATTCCAAGTGTGGTCTAGTCATTTTTTCCTAATTTTTTTTTTTTTTTTTTTTTTTTTTTTTGCGGTACGCAGGCCTCTCACTGTTGTGGCCTCTCCTGTTGCGGAGCACAGGCTCCAGACGCGCAGGCTCAGCGGCCATGGCTCACGGGCCCAGCTGCTCCACGGCACGTGGGATTTTCCCGGACCGGGGCACGAACCCGTGTCCCCTGCATCGGCAGGTGGACTCTCAACCACTGCGCCACCAAGGAAGCCCTTTTCCTAATTTTTAATCTATTTTTGAACAGTTGGAGAAAAAAATTACATCCTAGGCAAGGTCATAAATATGGTGAACTCACCACCATATACATTTGTTTTTAAAGGTGACGTGACTCAGGGGGTTTTAGCTTGATGACAAGCCATCAGTTTTGTACCTATACATACTTAACACTTTGATGTTTTCCTTTCTCTCCCTTGGGAACACTTAAATCTGACTAATAACATCCATATTCATTGGCATGGTGGCTGGTATTTTATTACCAAGTTACGCATTTATAATGGTGTATTCCATTTATTTCCAAAGTTTGTGATTGCTCTCCTCCACCCTTAGTCCATTTATCACCAGGAAACACCCAAGAATAAAATCCTACCAAATTAATATGTTCAAAATGTAAGTGACTATAAAAATAAAAATTTGATTTTTATCGTATAAACTATTTAAAAACTTTGCATTTTTATTTCAAATATTTACTAACATGACCTGTGAAAAGAGAGACATTTAGAAAAACTGAAGCCCAGAAAAAATAAAATTAAAGAAGATACAACCATATAATGGCTTCTGTTCCAGGAAGTATGACTCTACATAAACTATTTGTAAAGTTCTCTGTTAATCTTGTTCAGAATCTGGCTGTAATGTAAAGATGTATGGCATCTTAATCAAACAAAATGCACCTTCATATTTCATGATGACATTTACTTTTATGGGACTTTGGCATTTCTTAGACAATCCATTTTTAATCTTTTTTCCTACTCTATTCATCACAGTGTTTGCTATTTGTGTTAAATGAAAAGAGTGAATATATGCTTTTTATGCTTTTATAGGAATTTTTTTGGCCTGAAAATTATAAAATCCATAAATTTTATAAAAATAAAAATTTTAAATGCTTTCTTACCTTGCCAAGTGAAATGAAATGTACACACACAGAAATTAGGATGTGGATAGTGATAGACGACAGTTTGAAGAAATGCAAGTTTAACTATACTATTTAAATCTATACATGTAATTAATAGAAACATTTAGGATAATAATAGTCAATAAGAGGTAGGGAGACTATAATGAGTTGTGTGAGCTAAATCCTTATTTTTCACAGCAGAAGGTAAATACATTAGCATCTGAACTTAATAAGTCAGGAAATGAAGGTATAAATATATCATTTAGATTAATGGAGGTAACCACTAACAAAAATAGAAAAGGTTAAATGAAAAGGCTGTATGGGAGATTGTTATTCTCCATTATAAGTTCTTCTGTTCTATTTTAATTTTTACCATTTTGTGATATTTAATCAAAATAAAAATTGATGTGAAAATCAATTAGCAATATTTTGTGTAAAATCTCTATGTAAGAGAATATCAGTATATAAATAATAATATAGTTTATAAAAGTAAAACAAGATATAATGTCTCACCACAGTGGAATTCATCAAGTCCATCCTCACAATCTTTCTGACCATCACATACCCAGGTATTCAAAATGCATCTTCCACTAGGACAACCAAAATAATTTTCTTCACATCTGTGTTTGTTTTGAACTGTGATAAAATATAGAATTTAATGTCAAATAAATTAAATTAATCTTAGACTTATGCAATATAGGTAGATATCAAAACAGTAATACTCCTTGAACTGGAAGAGGTAAATAACAAGAAAACTTAAATAAAAAGAGCTGAGCTGAGGACATTAAAGAATGTCCAGGCCATGAAAACCAAGGAAAAGCTAAAAAACTGGCATAGACCAAAGGAAATCAGGGAGATATGACAACCAAATCCAATCTAGGATTGGATCCTGGATCAAAAAGAGGATATTAATGGAAAAACTTGTTAAATCCAAATAATGTGGAGTTAACAAAAATAAAATAAAACATTTTATAGATGACTATAAAATGAGTAAGCCAAAGTCTAAAGAATCATTTTAGGTGGAAAATATTCTTAATTCCATACTTATGAAAAATAAATTACATTATAAAATCATTAGTAGATTTTTGCTGAGAAAGTGTAAACTTGGTGTTCCATACTTAGTGGGTACATATGCTTTGACAAGATTTATATATGTATTCTCTATTTTAAGGAAGGAAGAAAAACAAGTTGCAGTAAAATCTCTAAAATTGTCATACCTAACAAAAACATCATGAGAATAAAAAGTATCTGTATATAAAATTATTTTGTAAATTATATATTTTTCAGATTGTAGAGTATTGTTATTATCATAACCTCCAAGAGCACATAGAAAATACTAGATTTTTCTCTTTATTGGATGTCATTCATCCCCTTGCACCTTCAGTTTTACATAGATTGTGACTGGCTCACAGCCAATCAGGAAATAAATCTTAGAGTACACATGGCATCACACCATAGTGATACATTATGACTATTTTAAGGTAACAAAAATTACCTCCATTCTATTTTTTTAATGCCAACTTTCTAGATCTAATTAAAGATGAAAATTACTTTTTGAAGGGATTCATCATTAACACAAAAAGTCTTGATTGTGCTGGATGTCTTATGTTTTCTTAGGATATTGCCTAGATATAACCTAAGATATTTAGACTGACCTTTTACTGGCTTCCTGTTTGTCTGCCCACCTGTTTCATAAGTGTATATTAATGCCCCTTTCCTACTTCCCCAATATAATCACTATTCTCTATTAATGTTGAAAGTTAGCTTTCAAAATCACTTATTAATCCTAGAAATATATAAAGACTACAAATAAAGTTAAAAAATATATATTTACAAGCTTAATAGATACCTAGTTATACTGCCTTCAAAATAATTTAAAAAATTAACTATAGCCATAATGAGATAAAGAATTGTTACAGAAGAAACATTGGAATAAGAATCTAAACACCCAGTTTCCATGAGTCTAAAGCAATTTTCTATATTTAATGTTTTATATAATGAAGGATAAAGTTAAAAAAAAAAAGAAAAGATGTAGATGTGCAGTGAGCCAGTGCCTCCAGAGAAGTTGTCCAGTTCCTCCTAGGATACAGCGAGTCTTTTCAAACCCAAAAGGAACATCACAGAGTGTCACACACTGATGAGCAGTGGGGAAAAGAAAAAAAGGAATCTGCTATTTCCCAGTTAATTGATTGATTATGCACCATTAAGAATAGCAATTCTTTAGAGTAGATCGTGTGTGTGTGTGTGTGTGTGTGTGTGTGTGTGTGTGTGTATTGTATACACTTGTGTGTGGAATACCTACAAATATAATTTCTTAAAATGTTTCAAAAACTTATTACACATCTACTAAGCATGGAAAAAAGTGATTGTAGCAGCAGGGTCAGGAGAAGGAAACAGCAGTATGAGAACACATGTAATGGTATACTACAAGCATATCTACTTTCAGTTATAGTAATTTAACATCTTTCTTTCTGGTATTATTATATACTTCTAAAATTTGTTTCCTTAAATAGTTAGAAAGAAATAGGTTCATGACCTTCTCATGGAAGGCATTCTCCTAAGAATGAAGATGACACTTTTCAGTGCTTGTGTAGGTAACGATGGCTAATATATATAAATATACCAGTCTGACATTGATCCAGTAATGATAACTATTATGCTACCCATACTAGTATGCCAAAAGATTGTGTAAGCTGCATCAAATAGCCTAACTTGACAATACAAGCTGTATAATAACAGGAGTAAAGCCAGTGGTGAGAAACATAGTCTCCCTCCCTTTAGTCTATAGATAGTTTTCTCTCAGTATATACTACTTCTGTGAAAACTTTATAGATTACACATTTTAAGACGTAATCACCAACTTTAAAAGGATTAATGAGGAACTGAACATGAAAAAAGAAATTGATCCAAACATAGAACAGATTTCTCAAGTATCATTCCATAAGTCATTAAAAAATATAAAGTGGCATGTCTAGCACAGGGTGATTATTTTTAATTTAGTCTACAATATTTGTTTTAATCTGAGCCATTGAGTATCAAGAATGAAAATTAATAAGTTTATGCTATACAACCAGCCCCTAAATCTTCAAGGCAAAGACTGTTTTGTCTTTTAGAATTACCTGGGCATTTTAATTCATCTGAATAGTCTCCACAGTCGTTAGACCCATCGCATATCCAGGTTGGCAGAACACACAGTGAGGTAGAATTACATCTTATGAATCCTGTGGTTTTCACTCCAAGTTTATAGAAATATGTACAGTCCGTATTATCTATAAGGAGGTCAACAGAAAAATGAAAAACACCTCATCTGCAAAGATTATAAGCCTTCTATGTAGGTAATAGAAACAAGAAAAGTTAACCTCATTTGAAGAAGTAAATATGCAATTATCCTACACAACAAGGGTTAATTACATATCAATTCTGGGCAAGGTTCAGTGAAGAGTTAGACACTGTTCAATGTAATGCCAAAGGTACACAGGCATGAACAAACAAAATGTAATGGAATATCTTACTGCAGTTCTTTTCATCTGAAGCATCTGCACAATCTAGGTTCTGGTTGCATCGTGCTGATCTTGGAATGCACGTCCCATCTGCACAGCGGAACTCAACAGTGGCACAGGTTGAAACTAGAAAAACAGGTAAATAAACAAATGGATAGATGAGATAGAAAATGACTCCCTGCTTAACATTTTGAGTACTTTAATTCTTACAATTTTGTTTGGTTTTGCCTTTTTAACTCTGGGCAGTCAAACTTGACACATAACCCCCAACAACAAGCTTGGGTTAGATGCCTCATACATCTTCCCCGGTCATGCTGTTCTTCCCTACATTGTAGTACTTATAATACTGCATTGCAGTGTCCTGTTTATGTATCTCTCCCCCCATTAAATTGTAAGCAGGGACCGTGCCTTGTTTTCCCTATCATACCATATCAGCGCTAAACCAACAACAACAACAAAATTAAATGCTGCTGAAACTTCTCTCTCCTTCCAACTTCAAAATACAAGGTATGACACTAAGCAAATGCCTGATTGAGTGCATACAGAGAAATCCTGATCTGTTTGCTAAGAAGTGAAACATTCACTGCTATGATAAAATGACACACAGACAGAGTCAGAGATTGAGACGGAGAAACCAGAGTATTTGCTTTATTTACTCAAAGAGGGAATAGTTCAGCACTGCTAGAAAGTCATCATGCTAAGTTATCCCCTTTCACATGGCCATATTACTAACATTTGGTATAGGAAATATGGATTCCTCATGCCAAGAAACATACAAATGTGGTATGACTTGTCTCTGTTGTTGGAAAGGATTTCCAAATCCCTGCTATGCTTAGATGAAAATCAGTTTTGATATGCTACCATCATTACATATTCTTTGTACAGAATAGCTTATTCTTCATCATACATTCCTTTTTACTTTGCTTACACGTTCATTACCATATAATGGTTTTCAGCAATATGCTGTGAACAGGTGCATGGCTTGTTTTGTGTTAGATTAACTTAGGTGAGATTTTTATTCCAAATTCAAATTTCCACAGGTTGATTATGTTAATGTACAACCTGAAGGGCTCTATGATTATGCCACTTTTACTAGGGTTGATATTTTAAAGAGCTTATTTAATTATAAATATAAATTATATCAATTGGAAATGGTTAAAATGCTATCTTAAAATATGCAAATTTTATTCAAGGGTGTGTATGTCATTTGTATTTCATAATGCACTGCTCTTATTATATTTAATTGTATCTTGCAATTGTATCCTTATTTGTGTTTAAATGATGATTTGAATAAATGTTTTATTTATAATTTGTAATTATAATTGCTTCACTGTTTTCTTCATTAAAAATAACATCATTTGAAACAGATAATGTCATTATAAATAGAGATAAATACACTGTTCCAAACAGGAAAAAAGTAGGTATTTTTCTTTTATTCCTAAATAAAGCAAAATCTCTTCCATATTCTTTTCTATTACATTTCACATTCAATATTTTTCAGTGGAAACAATAAATGGAATATATAACAGAAAATAATCATGACAAGCATATACATTTTGTTTCTGACTTTGCTGTCTATCAGCAGTCTCCTATTAAAAGGTTGTGTTCCAAAAGATTCCTCATAATTCTATTATTTAGAAGACAGAATTCATTTCTCTGTGAAACAATATTCTAGATAATGGTAATATTCCTAGACAAGTCTACAAAGATTTATCTCTAAGCTACTTGATGTGCATTATCTAATACTTGCAGTTAGAGTTTGGGATACCAGAAATCCTAATTCTGAAGCAAAGGGGGCAATCACAACCCATTCCACCATCTCCATCTACCTCCAAACTTCCATAGAGAATCTTCTGTGTACATTGCAGGGAGTCCATCTGGGTGGGTATTGGTGGCAGATAAAGTGAAGAGGCAAATTATGACTACATGAACATGGAGATGGCATGTCAGACTGTTAAGAGGACTGGAGATTCAGGGATTTCACAGTAATGGAGTTTCAAAAATGGTGCTGGGGGCTCAGGTGGAAGTAAGTGTAAAGAATGGCTTTTAAGAAGAGTGGAAATGTGCAGCAAGTAGAAAACAGTCTTGGATGGAATTCTAGGAATAACAAAGAAACAGAGGAACTCTAACCAGACGAAAAGAAACTATAACTTTAAAGTTGAGAAGAGTGGTTAGGAAATAGTATTTAAGAGAAAGGCAAGGGAAAAAATGAGGTAGGGGGTCAGGAGAACAAAAATAAGGCTACTGAATCTTGGTGAGGAGGGCCTATTAGAGTGGGTGAGATGTGCAAATAGGAACCGATTGTCCCTTTACTTCTAATCCTATCTCTATAGATTCCATGACTTGATACAGAGTTTGGGAACCACTAGAGGGTTAAATAGGGTGATAAGTGGCAATGGAATTGGACATGTCAAGTGGTTGCACAATTCCATAAGCAGCAGGATCAAGGTGGTTGTGGGGATTAACGTCTCCAGCATTTGTAGACAAGGAAAGAGAGTCCTGGAACAGGAGAAATCCATGGGAATAGTGACAATGTCACTTCATAAGTAAGCAAATGCTTCTTCTGCCAAAACCTCTACCTCTCTAGTCCCTCAATCATGTTCCTTTCTTATGTTGCTTTGGTCAGTCAAGTATTGAAATGTGTTTCACCCTCAGGGTGGGTCTTGAGGGAGAAAGGTTATGGGATCTCTAATTTGTCAAGTGAATATGAAAGCCTTCTGACAACTTTTCTTCAGGCTAAAAGTCCTAGAAAAAAGAGAACAGAAAATAATGTAGTCCAAATAAAGGTAACCTGAGTGGGAAATACTAGACTCTTCCCTCCAGATAGTACAAAGGAAAAAGTACACCTACAAAATGTGAGTGGAAATATACCACAGCCACACCAGGAATAGCAACGAGATACAACAAAGGAAGATCTGACAGGGATGGTAGCTCAAAAGTACCAGCAAGAGAGAAAGTAAAACCATTCTTTCCCTCATATAGTTTCTTAATTGTCCTATTTAATCCACCTTATTTTCTCCATATCAGTTAAAATATTTAATCAGGTAGGAAAGGTATAAAATCGATTACTCTTTCCCTAGTTCTTAGGATGTTCCTTGTAAATAACCTAACTCAACGTTTTCTTTTCCAACTCTCCTACCCAGCCTGTAGCAAAGGGAAAGTGACAGGGAAAAAATACATGAAATGTGCTGTCATATCTCTTCTGTTTACTTTCAAACCACATCTTTTATTGAATTCACTGCTTAGGCTCTAAGGATATGCGAACCTGGAAGGAATGATGATTTCCTCTGCAGGCACGCTTATCCTTTTCCTTTAGCTTGTTGTTTGTGGAATCTTCAAAGTTTTGCTATGAATTTGGGAAAAAAAAAAAAAAAAGAAAAACTCACCAGTTTCCTCTCCTCTAGGTCATCTCAGAAGTACTTAGCTCTCCAGTCCATCTAAAGGTGTTCAGATGGCCCAAGGAAGTTCATGTACTTCTCAAAGGGAGTATATTCATCTCAACAGGGAGCGAAGGAGGGACATTATGCACTCTCTACAAATCTATTCACTCAAACTCTGACACAACCAGAAGAGGAATACAGAATGATAAACTTTCTGAACAACTCCTTAGATCCTCACCAGCTAGCCTGATGTCTAAAGCTCTCAGTCATGAAAGGAACTGCTACAAAGGGGCAGTAATAAAAGATTGATGAGGATTTGGGGTTTTGCTTTGCTTCCAAAGGATAGGAAACCAAAAATAATTCCTTGCAATATCCATTTCCACTCTGTAAATAGATTCTTTGACTTGTGGCATTAAAAAAGAGTAATGTTAATTACTATTAACATCTAAATTAAACAAACAAAACTGTAATAGTACCTCAAATAATTTACGGATGATTCCACCATAGCCTCTCTCCACAGCCTATCAAAATCTCTCTGTATTTATTGACATTTTTATTGTACTGTTTAAATTGTGTTATATTTTACTTTATTTACATTCAACAATAACATGTGGTTTGTGTGTGTGTGCATATATACATACAACAAAGCACTGCATCCCTATGTTGCACTGACTACAGAAACAAAGAAGGAGTGACTGGAAGAAAAGGCTTGGAGAAATCATTCATTTTTCATTCTTCCTGAGCCTGTTCATGTTCCTTTTCCTTCATTATCTTTTAAGTGCTGTAAGTGTCCATGTGTTTGACGGACACAAATCTGAATTAATGCTTTATAAGAAACTGGCTTATGGAAAAAGGACCCAAGTAAGTCCTTCCTCTATAGCATGAAATGTGCCCTACAGGGATACCATGTGAACAATCTTAATATGAGAGAAAAATCAAATCTAAAAGATGCAAGTGTAATAAGTAACCTTTCATTTAAAAAGCTACCCATTTGTTTATCCTAAGGAAGCTAGTCCGTTTACTCAAATTTATTAATTTTTAGTATGTAATATAGCGTGTGCTTGAGCATTTGCAGTTTCAAATGTATTGCATTAGATAGGAAGAAATTCAAGGCATAAGATTTTGTTGTTGTTTCTTAAGATATCCAATTGTCATGATCTCTTTACTATTATTATCACAAAAGAAAAGTTTTGACAGAAACTTGATTCTCAGAGTAGTTCTGTCCCCAAGTATATGGCTGAGACGGTTATAACACAGAAATCGAGAGCTTAGATTTAAAAAAGGGGAAATAACATTTTGAGTTATTTTATTGTTATTCAGCTGCTGATATTGATATCAGTAGGCAGAATGAAACCTATCTACACTTTTGGAAGACTATGGCTTCAACCAGCCACGTAAGAGTTTAATAAACACATATCATGTACTAGGTACTATATTTCATAAACCCAAACACACTAATTTACTTACTGCTTTTCAAAAAAAATGTTTTCCAAGAAAATCCACAGTAACTGATTACATTTCTGTAGCTCTTTTTATGAATTTTGTTTTAAAATCTACTTTCTGTATTTATTACTCAGTTCCTTCACATTCTAGCTTGATATTTTTATTTTTATCCTAGCTTAAAGTTTTCATTATATTCTCCTTTCCTGCTTATAAATAACTAATAGAACATACCCATTTTCTGGTCTCCTTCTAGTTTCCTTTCCTCCTTTCTTCCAAATGCTTATCCATTTCCCTCTACTTACTCCCGTATCTTACTACATTTTATCATTTTTAATATTTTAATATTTTATAAATAATATGAAACAATAGTTGACTTAATTTTCAAATGTACTTGACACTACAGTGTCAGCTTAGATAGTAAGCTACTCAAGTGTTTGGCCAAGGTCATATATAGTCTAAGACAGCAGAGTAACTTCTCAGTCCTTTATCAGCTACAAAATAATTTGTACACATTCTACCCACTTCCTCAACTTTTTATAGCCTTCTCGTTACAACTGTACTTCACACATCTTTTCTTTACCATTAACCTTTTTTAAAAATAATCTGTATTCACTGTCTTTACTCTTGCACCATTCATATTCTGTTTCAATCCAATGTGATCTGGCTTTTCCTTGCCATTGCACTGAACTGACTCTCTTGAAGGCAAGCAAGAGATTGTCTTCTATTTGCCAATTACAGTGGACACTCCAGTCTATGCATGCCCTCTTGCCTTCTCTGTAATGCAAACTTATCCTCCTTTCTTGAAAAAATAATTTCTTGTGAAGCTCTTTTTATTAGTCCTGTGGGACTTTTCCTTTTTATATTAGTATCTTTCATTTTTAACAGGTCATTCTGATGCACTCCCTTAAAACAACTATTACACCATACATCCTTTGAGCTCTCTCTCTTTAAGAAGTCCAAAATCAATACTTCTGACCTAAACCTACTACCTGAGCTCCAGATCTATATTTACCTATATACCTTTCAAACAGTTCCATCTGAATGTCTACAGGTGCTCCAACCTCAGAATGTGGACTATTCTTATTATCTTATCCCCATCTAACACAAACAAAAGGCACACAAAAATAAATTTAAAAATTAATGAAAACAAATAATATTTTAAAAGCATACAACACACACACACACACACACACGTATCTCCTCTATTCCCATGCTTCCTCCATGTTTATTACTGCAAAAGACTTGTTATGCTACCTTTTAAAATGCTGTTATATCTGTCTCTCTCCTCTTTATTTTTAGTTTTGGCTGCTGTAACATGCTACTGTTTTGTCCTTCTGATCTCAGTATTAGAGTTTTCATTCTAAAATCATAGGGTTTTTTTCCCCTTTTTTAAACTTTCTGGTGACTGCAGGATAAAGGTCATGTTCTTTAACATGGCACCAAAAAAAAATCTTCATTTCCTGATTCTTTCTTCTAACTTGCCTCATTTTTTTCACCACTCCCCAATATGCAATCTGGCTCTAACCATATCAAATTACTTGCAGTTTTCATTATTGGTCCTTCTACTTGGAATTCTCTTCTATTTTAATCATTCTACCTTATTTATACTTTAAGACTCAGCTTAAATTTAATCTCGTCTATGAAACCTTTCAGGATACTTCCAAGCCCAAAAAAACAAAACAAAACTGTGTTCTTAATAGTGCAATCATAGCACCTTATATTCATCTTCACCTGCTTAAATGACTATCTTTCACTTAGAGTTTGCACTACTTGAGGGCACACACAGAACTCACAAATTTTTTGTCTCAGTCTTTAATGAATTTTACCCAATAAAGTATTTCAATGGATGGAAAGATTTTTAAAGGTAAATTGGTTTGGAAAGATCTGTTGGATCCAGGTTTTAGGAGACCTTAAATGTCAGACTAAAAACTTGTCACTTATTCTGCAAACATTGGGATGCTTTATCTGGGAAGTGATAAAAAAGTAAATGTTTACATAGCATTTACTATATGCCAAGTTCTATTCTAATACTGATATACTTATTTAACTATTGTCTCTTTTTCTTAAAGCTTGGGAAACTGAGCCACGGGTTGGTTAAGTACTTTATCTAAAGTCATGCAGTTAGTGGTGGGGCTGGGGTTCTATCCCAGGTAGTCTGGTTGCTGATGTGTCACAGTCGTTACTATGGTAAAATGTTAAATTGTTTTAGCACGACTAAAAATTCAGATTTACTGCAAAGAGTAGAAACACGGAGACCAATAAAAGGGCTACTTTGTTAACCCAGGCTCAAAGTAGATTGAAGGGGAATCTATCTCAAAGAATTGGAAGATTTGTTGATGATTGGACATGTGGGTGATAAAACATGGTGGAAGGAGGAACCAAGGATAGTACCAAGGTTTCCTGTCCAATAAGTAGGAAAATGATGAGAGCATGGTTAGGAGAGAGAATTAAGGAATGAAGGGGGACATTTTGGAGCAGTAGATTCAGTATTATACATTCTGGTAGAAATGTCCCATAAATAGGGTGGTTGAACTGAAAAGGTGAGAAAGAATTTTGAAGTGAGCAAAGAAAGAAATAGAAACAGAAAATATAGTCATAATTTTCAGTTGACTCTAGTAACTCCCCTCCAATAGCATTTACCAAAGTATGGTCCATAGATGCTAACTGTTGTTATGTATCAAAAGGGGGAAACCATAGTGCTCTCAGGAACACACTTTGGAAGAGTTTAGGAAACACTTAGCATGATAATATTCCGAGGCTGATACAATATGTGTTTACCTTTACAGTCTAATTCATCAGAGTTGTCTCCACAGTCGTTTCCACCATCACATAACTTGCTGTGAGGAACACAACGACGATTGTAGCAGGGCTTGAAACCTCTTCGACAGCTTCTGTTTTCTTACACAGAAAAGAAAAACACATACTTGGAGGGCTTATAGAACTATTTTTACAAAAAGAAGATCACAGATGATACCTCATTCACAATAACTGGATTGTGGGTCTATAAAACAAGTGCCGTGTGGCATCCAAGTTCTGGGTTAGAATATCTGTGCATTATCAAGTAGTTCATGTGGTAAAAAGCCTTTCTGACTGTTTTAACCTCAGTGATTCATACTCGGAGACCTCGTCAAACTATACTCACATTATTGTTTCTGGCATTTCTGTAAGCTAGCGTAGAAATAAACATGTATCACATACTCAAACCTGAAGAAAAGAATCTCTACCTCCAACGCAATAAAGACACACTAACACCTATCCCCTCTCTCCTTTGTACCCCACAAAGATTTTAAAACAAGGAAAAAAGTGTCAAAACATGTATCCCTGAATCAGTGAATCCAAGAGTCACCTACTTATCCATAAATTTCTCTTAGAAATCATCTTAAAATGTCTATCCAAATTTTCTAAGCAGAATAATAATTGCCTCTGAATTCTATTTACCTTAATGAGAGTCTCCTGACATTTTCTGATTTGGGGCAGAAGGTACCACTCACAATAATAATAGCTGCCATTTACTGAAAAGTAATTTTGTGCCAGGCTCTACATTGAGCATATGTACATGTACATTTGTTTATTTAATGCTCCCAACCATCACCCCATGTAGATTTGCTTGGTAGTGAGAAACTAAAACATAGAGAAGTCAGTACCCTTGTTCATGCTAGTCACACACTAGTATGTTTGGGAACAAAGATTTAACCTCAAGTGTGATTCTAAACTCTGGAATCTATACCTGAAAGTGTCAAACTATAGCCCGCAGGCCAAATGCAGCCTATCAGCCTGTTTCTATATGGTTATGAAGCTAAGAATGATTTTTACATTTTTAAAGGATTGTTAAAAAAATAGAATATGTGACAGGAGTATATATGGCCCACAAAACCTATAATACAAGCTGACCTTTTATAGAAAAAGTTTGCTAACCCCTTCTCACACAAATATTACCTGCCTTCTAAGAAGATAAAAATAATGTGAAATATATTCTCAAGCCAATTCATAATAATATGAATTTGTAAGTTGATTATTATTACATTTTTATATGCTTTAATATTTTCATGGTGTACAGGATATAGCTGTTGATTCAAGCAAACATGTCATTTGAGGTAAATTCCCTAAGATTTCAGTTACATATAAATTATGGACAAATTACATTTGACTGTCATTTTAACCAAGGGTGTTTATTCTGCAATGTAAAAGTGTGACATAAATTTCCCAAAATCCATCCTCCTCTTGTTTTAACTTTCTCTAATATAAGAAAACAAAGGAGAAAAATAGAAGCCAAATATAGCAATTCCAGATATAGATTCCTAAATTTTGCAGAGCATATAATACCAGTACTATTGTATTACAGCACAAAAATAAATCAGACTAATTTAGAAATAATCTGGATCAATTCTATAATAACTATTAATGATTGCATAGACACAAACTTTCAGGAAAAATATTGTTGCAGCGAAGGCAAATAACAGTTGCTTACTAGGGTCCAAAAGCCAGTCTCTACTTCGAAGGGAGAAGGAAAGGTTGACTACCACTTGGTGTCACCTACAGAGGCACAGATCGTGGAATTCCATACTTAATGGGGACCATGGCTAAAGCAATCAGCCTTTGTACCTAAGGACACTAGCTCTGGGACAATCCTGGAGGCAAAAATAGAATGAAAAAGACTTTGATATCAACACAACAACATGCTATTGACTGATGGGGGACTTTTGCTGCAGAAGTAAACCTGCAATATCTACCCAATAACTGATATTTCTGACATATTTTTAGGAATGTAAGCCTAAAACTTTTTGCTAATGATGAATAATGAAGCAGCTCAAAAGACAGGCTCCTGCTGTATTTAAATTTATACTTCATGCATGGAAAACCATGAGGAAATTCTTCAATGAATATCATGTGTTTTGGGTAGGAAATATGGTGCCCCATTTGAATAAGAACAAAGCCAAATAATTTGCCTTAGATCTCCATGTTAATGAGAGGCATTAAGGAAATCATACACATAAACCAAATGGAGACAATCACACCAAAAGCTATAAAAAGAATTACATTCTGAAATGAGTAAGTCATACATTGGAAACTCACCACAGTAGAGCAGTTTTTCATCAGATTTATCCTTACAATGAGGAATGCCATCACAGGTGAGCTGGTAATCAATACATTCTCCATTTCCACACTCAAACTCTGAATAAATATTGCAGGAAGAATTTTTAGCTGAAAGGAAAAAAGCCAACGTTTCATACAATAACAAACATTTTTGATGTCATGACAACTGTTTCCCTTAATCTTAATTATAAAAATAAACTAAAATTTATCTAAATATAAAATTAATAAAGGACAGTGGTTTATGGCATTTCTTTACAAAAAAATTAAGAGGGACACTTTTTATTGTGCTGTCTTCAACCTCCCTTTGCAAATTTTTGGGAATTGCCTGACTTTATTTTTCTTTTATGCCTGTTTGTGTATTTTGTTAATTATTTGGTGACTATACATGCATGGAGAGAAGGAGGGGTTTAAATCTGGGAGACTATATTTATGAATTTTGCTTAACAGTGTATGTTAAGAATAAATTTTTAAAAAGAGCCAGTTAAATAAGTTCTGTACATACTGAGAGTGTTTTTGTATTTTCTTATTGAAATCTCAGGTATTCTTCAATACACTGAAAATTTCCAGTATATAGAGTTCTTATCTTTGAATGCTTGAATTTATTCATTACAAATCTCACCTCCAACTGGTCTTCCTCCCCAACTACCTGCTGAAGAAATCTCTGTAGCAGTTTCTATCAATCAGAAGTACTGAAATTGCTGAAATTACTTTCATCAGCCTCTTGCTCTATCCATGGTGAGAAGTACCAGGGAGCAGACCCTCTCTTCCTGCCACATGTGATCAGTACCTACTCCTTGAAATGCATGGGAATCTGTAGGATGTACTGGTGGAGGACAATGATAAACTGGAAAGCATGTGCACCAGATGCTTATGGGCTCCAGTGGACTACTGCCATATTGTCCCACTTCTAAATGTCAGGATTTTTATAAGAAATTAAAAGCCTGAGTTTTTATGTGGTTTGCCCAACTTGTGAGCTTTTCTACAGTTACGTTTCATCCCTGGAGTGCCAGTATGTTACCCTTGTCTTAGAAAAACCTCTCTTGGGGAAAACAGACTTATTTTTATTCTTAAATAATAGATTTACTAGCAAACTTTTGGGATGCAATGTTTTGGTTGTATTACATGCTATTTGCTTGCATGTACTCATTCCATTGCTTGTTGAAAAACTGTACAGTGAAAGTCAGTCATATTAATTATGTTGGAGGTAATTAGAATTCATTTATTTCTACTAATGCAGGTAACACAACTTAATTTTACAATCAGTTTTTAGGATTTATTTCAGGAATAATTAATTAAACAGCCACAAATACTGTTTAAAGTTTCCAGTGTTTTATTCTTTATTATCCTAGAATTTAACTCATTTTACTAGAATATCTATCTTATCCACCTATTAAAGACTTATAATTTAACTCTTTAAATGATAGCACCCCTCTCTAAAGGTAATTTTATTTTTCTTGGTGCAGTCTAAACTTCACTGGTCAGTAGCGAAGGTAGAATGCCATTTTAGAGGAAGCAACAAGGAATTAAGAATCTAAAAATATCATTAACTTTAAAGAATTACTGTCTTTAAGAAGAGTGCTGACATTACTGCACACAATCACCTTAGATCATGAACTGAACAAAATTCATCCGTTTACTGAGAGTCCATTAGAATTCCTAACTTATTTTGTCTATTTTAAACATATCCTGTTTAATTTCTCATTTCCAGTGAAAGCTAATTGTTATGATGGCAAATACCATATTTTGCTTTTATAATCGTTGTGCCTTTAAGGAAAAAATGAAAATTATTCATGATAAATATGGTTTATCATGAAAAAACAAACATTGTATGAGCACAATTCTTGCTTAGGTATGTTCATTTGAAGAAATAGTATTGAGTACTTTCTTCCTCTTTCTAGAAACAAAAAATGTGGTTCAGCTATCCTCAATTCTCTTACAAGGTAATTGCTTCATCTAATTATATTTGCTATTCTTATTTCTGTTATGGGTTTTAATAAGGCTAGCAACGTTGTGTAAAATGGAATTGCCTAATCTTTCTGTCAAGAGTTATGACAACAAATGGCTTTTCCCTCCTTTGCCCTCGGGTAGGTGTTAGTAAATGGTCCTTCACCCCTGTAATGCTGCCATTAACATTCATAAACTGCTCTGGGTGAACTAATTCAGAGGTCGACACAGATATGCCAGAAACATCCTCATTTCCTAATGATGGACTTGACAAAAAGAAGCCAAGAGTTACTTTTCAATCTCTCTGCTGGAGCACAGGATTTCAATATGAATGCACAGCGGATACAAGATACTTCTGTAAAGGTATGTCAGCTCTGAGGAATGCAATATCAATCTACAGTTCTATGTGAATACAACTATGCTTGTTTAAAACTATAGTTTTCTGTCTGATTCATTCCCTCTCATGAACAGTGAGAAGCAGGTGGCTTAGTAGGGATAGATGTATCTAATCTATTTTTCAGCAATGACAGGCATCCGTTGTATACAAATAAGCCTTGCTGTTCTGACTAAAGGCATTGGTTTACTACTGGCCTGTAGTGACCTGTGAAAGAAACATGAGTGATTCTAATGCATGGCTAAAACTCCAGGCTTACAGATAGCATCAGATCCAGGCCATTATAGCTGAAACCACAAAGGCAAACTGAAAGAGAGAGTTTAAGCAATTGCGTGAGCAATTCAGGGAAGTGTTAGGTGATGAAGAAATGTGGGAATTTGTGGCACGAATTATTGAAATTTGCTATCTTCTGAACAATTACATCATTCCCTTGTTTTCTTTGGCACATTCTTAAATAAAAGTCTTTTACTTCTTTTGCTAAGAGATGCCCTTTTGGGTTCTGGTACCAATTTGCAAAGTGAGAAAATACGTATATGTTCTTGCATTAGGTGCAGTAGTTTTCAAAGTAAAGAAAATGATGACAAAGTGCTCATATTAAAATAAAGAACAGGCAAAAGAAAACATCTTCTTGGTATATAAAGACCAAAAGAAGACTAAAAATGAAAAATACTTACAGCTTATGATACTAATTTTTATAACGTAGATATATCCAGTCCTATTGATTTTCTAAGATGAAATATATGAGATGAGGATACAGATGAGGAGAAAAACAATGTCAAAAATTGACACATCCTAAGAGTGAGTTCATCAATTTCCAATTTTCCAAGATGCTTCTCTCCAATCTTTCTTACTCATGAATAGTCTTAATATTAAAGAGAAATTAACCCTTTTTATGTTGCTGGCTAATTTTTCATGGCAGTATTGGAATACTTGAACCCTTATTTATAGTGGAAACAGTTTTGGAAACTTAGCTGTTAGTAAGTATTTACTGTAATGGTACTAATTAAAGATTGTAATGCCTTTGGGAGATATAAACATCATGCAAGGCTGCAACATTACATTTTTAATTAACAGTTTGGAAATGATTACAAATAAACTGTGTGAGCCATTCTTTCTCATTTACATAGTCTGATGGACTGTGAATAGGTTTACTACAAAGCTACTAAGCTACTGCCTATACACTGCTTTATTTCAGCTTTAATTAATTTCGCTATTGACTGAAACCTCAAAGTCATAAACACAAGTTTTCAGATGATCATTGCTTGCAGGTATTTCTCTAGCTAATCCAACATCTTCCAGCCCAGAATCAGGGGGACACAACATTTGTCACTGTTTGGGTTATCATTACCTATCACATGGTGCTATAGGTAGAATGGTAAACTGAGTTCTTTTTAGAAGGGAGAGATAAGACAACCAGGCCTCTAATAGTACAACTTCATAAATATACTCAAAAAATTTCAAGGTCCATGTGTGCCATTTTGAGCAGTTATATCACATTTCAATTATCTTTACTTACTCACACATCTGTTGTCATTCAGCAATATTCGATCCCCCCTGCAGGAACAGTTCACTCTTCCATTAGGAGTTAAAAGGCACAGGTCATGGCAACCTCCATTCAGTAACGCACATGGAGAAAGTTCACCTGCAATGAACAGGTTTTACTGGTGACATTTTATATTGAATTCCTAGTCTATGTTAATATAGATTAACAGTAAACTGTTAGACAGCCTCAATCTCTCAAAAATATCTCAAGAACAAGGAAGATTTGGGATTTTTAAACAAATCTAAATATTCCAAAAGATAAGAACATTAAAAATATGTAACAAATCTCTACATTTTCTAACATATTTGTCATTCAACGCACTAGTACCTCTAGAAACCACATGCGTACTGCAGACTGCAATTTTGTAGGTATTCCAGTGATTAAAAAAATTTTAAGGCCAGATGCAAAGCTTGTTTATCAACAAGTATTATTTTCTTGGAAACGATCTGAATGTTCAAAAATATGAGGAGTGAGCAAGTATGAAATAGAAATCCAGAAGCAAATAATTAAAAATGAATTGTTCCTCTGGTGGTCAATTAAGAACTACAAAATTTTCCATAAAACTTTCAGATAATTTCAATATATTAGATAGTCAAAGCCTGAACACTAGCCCCAGAAACAGTAAGAAAACAAAATACACCTAAGTATTACTAAAAACATAAATACATTTTTTGAGAGATTATATAATTGAGAAATATATTTGTAACTTACAAATAAATATTGTAACTTACAGCTATTGGTGTCATTGGCAACAGCTATGATACCCATTGGCTGATGTGGAATATCAGAACGAAGAATTTTTGTATCTCCTCCCGTGTACTTGTTGGAACGCAGGATAGCTCTTCTTCCCCAGTCTGACCAGAAGATATAATTGTCATAAACAGCCAAACTGAGAAAAGCCCCTGGCCCAGATTTGACAATCACCTGGAATAAAGTAAAATATCATATTTTTTTAAATGAAGATATCCTCATCTGTTTTTGCTCAAAAGAAAAGAGATTAAGATTATTTCTGATTATTGAAATAATCAGATAAAAATACATTTCACTAAATGTATTATCATAATGTGTTTATAGTTTATTTTAAATGTCTTAACCATCCTTAGTTTTTGCAATGTTTACTTAATATTTTGCAGTATATTTCTATTTAATAATCATTCAGTTTGTTTAAGCAGCTGTGTCTATTTAGCATTATAAACCAAAATCATCATGACAACAATATGAGACTATTAGTACTAAACATTTATTTATCATTATTAAGAAATCTTTAGATATACAGTAAACACTAAGCTCTCAGAACTATATACAGAATATAAAGTTCAACTGATCCAGGTTATTCCTTTAGGAAGCTTACAACATGAATAAGTTAACCAGATATACATGTATTGGCAATAAAAGTTTAAAAGCAAAGACCAAAAAGTTTCACTCAGACCAAGATGAAGTAAAAGGGTGTAGATTATCCTTCTCAATAAAACAACTAAAAAAAATATATAAAATAAATATATATATATATATATATATATATATAGAAAAATAAAAAAGGAGGCTTTTCAACACATTGGATATCAGGTAAGGAAGGACAGTGATTCCTGAGTAACAGGAAATAAACCAAGTGAGTCCCATAACCTCCACAGTTTATAGCCTGAGACAGATTCCAGGTAGCAACGCAGTGCAAAGAAACCCAACAGAGTCCAGGGAACTCTCTGAGTGGATATAGCTGAGAGTTACGGGAGGGTAATATGGTTAGCTCTCACAAGGCAGAGTGTTGGAGAGAAGAAGGCAACAGAGAGAGAACTCTGGATATCTGCACAGGGTCCTCCTGGAGTATTAAGCACAGTACGTGAGACAGTTACTGCAAGCTGGTGAAAGAGTCATGCAAAAGGATTACAGAGAAGAGTTTCCAAAATTTACGTGGGTCCAAGAATCACACTTGTTAATGCCAACCAGACTTAAAATCTTTGTAATTCATGGGACTCTGAGTAGAGTACTTGGAAGTGTCTTGGCTCAGCAGCGGGGAATAATTAACCCTAAACTCTGTTCTACTCCAGTCTCTCAAACCTTAACAGCAAATCCTGAAAGGATCAAACTCTTTCCAGGTAGCTTAACTGTTTCCCAAAAGAATGCTCAAGAATTTTAATGGTAATATGTAAAATTTTACCACTAAACTACTATGGAAAAAGAGATGAAAAGTCGCAAATCTGTGACTTCAGTTTCCACCTTAAGAAAGTAGAAGAGAAAATGTAAGTTAAATCCAAAATAAAGGAAAACAAAATAAAAATCAGAAGAGAAAGCAAGGAAATAGAAAACAGGAAAAAATCAGAGGAAAATCAATGAAACTAAAAGATGGCTCTTTGATATCAATAAAATGAAAAACACATAATGATGAAGTGAGTTTTATCCAAGGAATACAGAGTTATTTAACATTTTTAAATCCTATCAGTATAACACGCAAAATAAGAAAACTCATATGAAGGTCTCAGTACAGAGAATTTATTGGTTGGATCTAATATGCATTCCTGATAGAAACTCAGACTAAAAATATGAATAGAAATAAAACTAGGAATGAGGAAAAATCATTCTTACTACTTCTACCCAACATTGTCCTAGAATTTCTAGCCAGTATAATTAGGCAAGAAAACAAAAATAAAAAGCATTCAGATTGAGGATCAAAGTCTGATCGATCACCTAGGCCTGCCTTCACCAAGAATCTTGTTAGGTCAGTTTAGTGCATTTGGGGAAGATGTTTCACTTTTTTTTTGAATTTTAGTTTGCTCATCTTAAAGCTGGGGCTGTCCCTTACCTCTGATATTTCCTCTTAGTAATTGTCCATCCACTCACAGCCCATTCACTCCCTGGCTATAAATTTCTACTTTCCCTTGTATTTAGAGTTGACCTCAATCCCTCTCCTCTACTGCAAAACCCCACTGCAGTTGTCTCTATATACCTATCCTGATAGTCCTGAATAAAGTCCCCTTTATCATTTTAACAGGAGTCATGGATATTTTTTCCTTAACACATTCAATATAATACTACTGAGAAAAAAAAAAAAAAAAGGATGAATTATTGATGTATGTAACACTGTGGATAAATTTCAAAATAATTATGCTGAGTGAAAGAAGCCAGACAAAAGGGAGCATACCATTCATATAAACTTCTACAAAATGCAAACTAATCTGTAGTGACAAAAAAAAAACCAGTGTTTCCTGTGGACAGAGTGGGAAGCGGTAGGGTGGAAAAAGAAGGATTAAAAAGGCAAATGAAGAAATGTGTTGGGGTCATTGATATGCTCATTATCTTGATGTGATGGTGGACTCACAGATAATATGGGTGTTTGTGTGTGTGTGTGTGTGTGTGTGTGTGTGTGTGTGTGAAGACTTTTAAACTTTAAATATTTACATTTTAGTGCATGTCAATCAGATCTAAATAATTTTTTTTAAATAAAGGCCAAAAATTTTTTTAAAATATTTTCAGAAGTAACATTAGGTAAATATATGGGACTGCAACTACATTTGGAAGGACAGGATACATCAGAAAATAGATGTTTTTACTGTCTAGTCATTTTACTTTGCTTTTGCTTCTAAATCTAATCCATAGGTGACCTATCCAAATAGTTCCTCTGAATTCTTTAGCAAATTAGTGAAGGAACAGAGGGATGGTTTAAATGTGAGCACACCCTTGTTAGTTGAATGAAATGCTCAGATTTCTAGAAGAGAGAAACTAACATGAATTTTCTCTTGTAGCAAAGAGATGAGAAATAATTTTAGGAATCGAACAGTAAACATACAAAAGAAGAGAGGAAAAAAAGGACCTTAAGCCTTAGAGAAGCGAAGAAATCTACAAGATTTTGCCTCTAAGGCAGCAAGAACTAAAACGAACAGCTTTAAAGGCATTGATGTAGTTTACTTTATTTTGTTTGGTTTCATTTAGAAGAAAGCTTTGCCTCCCTACTGTGGACAAATTACATGAATAGAGACGTCGTGGCATACCTAGAATAAAGAAATGGGCTTTTTGCCTTATCAACATCCTAATCAGGAGGGCTTGATAATCAACATCCAATTCAGAACTATAGAATTTACTCAGTTATCTCCATTTTAGAAAACATTGTGGTATAATGGGAAGGGCTCAGAAGGCCTACATTCAAATGGCAGCATGGTCATTCTTGAGCAGAGTAGATTTGGGGAAGATGTTTCACTTTTTTTTTTTTATTTTAGTTTGCTCATCTGTAAGATGGGGCTGATTAAAACCTGCTTCAACAACTTCACAGGGCTGTTATAAGGATATATATAGAAATATTTTGAACATCTTATATTTATACATATCCATATGTATATATACATATATGTTTGTATTTATTTAATTTAGCTGTCAGAGATAAGTTTGATATTAATTTTTGTGATTTTTGCCTCCAGATCTGTTATAAAATAATTATTTTTGTATAAAAATCAAATTTAGAAACCTCAATAGTAATATTTTTATAGAAATAAATCAATTTGATTATTTGCCTTGGAATATTAAATATGCCAAGCAGAGACCTAGTTACATTACTTTTCCCTGTAACCAGAAAAAATAAATAAAAAAGGAATTTTCACAGGAATGATGACTGCATGGGAATGGTCACGAAGAAACAAATATTTGGAAAATACCCTTCCTGGCGCCACATGTTGCCTTCTTAGGAATTAATACATTCTAAGATTAAATCATTTACTAACTACTAAAATTGATGTGGTTTGGAGAAAACAGATAATCTTTGGAATGTGGTAGTTTAAAAAAAAAATAGTCCCCTCTCTTTACCCCATCCTATATCAAATTCTAAATTATTATGAGGTAATTAGCAATGTCATCTTCCTGATTTCCCAAATTTTTCCTCAGTCATTCTGAATTAACTGGTAATTACCCTCTTATAAAAACAATTACTTCATTTTTATTCTGAATATATAAGTATTTTCTGTTCTATAGAGCAATATTTCTCAAGTTTTAATGTACATGCAATTCACTTTGAGATTTGTTAAAATTCATATTCTGATTTACTAGGTTAGGGGTGGAACCTCAGATTCTTCATTTCTAACAAACTTCCAGGTGTTGTTGATGCTGCTGTTTGGGAGCTCACTTTAAAAAACAAGAATTATAAAATAGAGAAAAGTACAAAAGAAAATAAATAATAATAATGTTAAATAAATAATAATCTTACCACACAGATCTAATTACTTATCATTTTGGATTAAAGAATATATATTTACTTTTTTCTTTACAAATTGACAGGCACATGAGCACTCCAAAGTTTCTTGAGATATAAGTAAAATCAATTTTAAAATCTTCAACCTCTTTAAAGAGGGGAAAAAGATGTCTTTCTTGATCTGTAATACATTAGAACATCTTATATTACAGAGGGACAAGATAATTTTTCCATATGTTCTCCTGTTCTTAGAACAATTTTACTAATCTAAGTGCAGGTCATGTTGCTGCAACCTCCACCCTTTCAAACACACACACACACACACACACACACACACACACACACACGAGCATGGGGAAAACTAATGCTAAGTGTATGAGTTTAATACTAATGCTAAGTGTCCGAGTTTAATATTCCTCATTTGTATTTCTTTGGAAACAACATGTTATTCCCTAGTCAATATTTCATGAGTATAAAAGATCACCTGTAACAATGTTATGGACTGAATGTTTGTGTCTCCCCAAAATTCATATGTTGAAATCTTAACCCACCATGTGATACTTGTAGGTGGAACATTTGGGAGGTAATTAAGTTTAGATGAGGTCATGAGGGTGAGGTCCCTGTGATGGGATTAGTGTCCTTATATGAAGAGGAAAAGATCTCTCTTGTTCTCCTTCATGTGAGGATACACAGCAAGAAAGAAGCTGCTGCAAGCCAGAAAGAGGTCTGTCACTTGAGCCCAAATGTGCTGGCATGCTGATCTCAGATTTCTCAGCCTGGAACCCTGAGAAATAAATGTCTATTGTTTAATCCACCCAGTGTATGGTATTTCGTTAGAGCAGCCAGAGCTGATTAAGACAGTTTTACTTTTTCCCTTTTGAAGAGCCAGGCTTTAAGATTTATATCTGCTTTAAATTTCAGTAACTATTCTTTTGAATCAGCATAATAAAGATTGCTTGTTAAGAAAATAACTTCTATACTGTGCTTTCTGGGAAGATTTTCCTGAGAAAAGGAAGGATGAATAGGCGATAGGATGGGAAAGAGAAGGAGAAGCTTTTGGCAGAGGGAATACATGGTGCAAAAGGCAAGAGGAAGGGGGAACATGAAATGCTGGGAAAAGGAGCAAAGGTTAAGTGAGCATTATTAACACTCAGACATCTGGGGAGAGGATCCCATGATGAGCCTGGTGAGAACGGCCAGAAGGGCAAATATGTAGGACCTTCCTTCCTATAGGCCAAGGTTGTGAGTCTGAGTTCTGTTCTGAAAGTAATGGTAAATTAAAAAAAAAAATTTAAGCACTTTAAGGTCATTATTCGTTAGTAAAGATTATTTTGCCTCTGGTATAGAGATTAGATCAGATAAGAACAAAAAGAGTTTCAGGGACACCAGTTAAGATCAACTGCATTTTTCCAGACAGAGGATAATACTTATGATATTTTGAGCAAGAAAGGTGAAGAATACAAATATTAGGGGAGTATTTACAAACTAAGGACTCTCTATTTCCCTTTCTAGCAGAACCCACAGGGGTTTTCGTCACTCATTCATTCATTCAATTGTCATTTTACCATTGTTTTAGTAAATAATAAGAGCTAACACCTCATGAATGCTTACAACATACAGGATGTGTATGTATCATACCAAATTTAATCTCATTCTACCCTATATGGTAGATACTATTCCAATCCACCTTTTATTGATGAGGATTGCAGCTTAACAAGCTTATGTAATCAGCCCAAGGTCACAGATTTACTCAATGCTTTGAGGCTATTTCAGACCCAAAGCAACTAAGATTTGAATTAAATTTTATATATAAAATTTGCCTTGGTTAAAGAGACAGGAGAAACTCTTTGATATTAGCAGATGTGTACGTGCTGTCCTTATTATTAAATCTATGCTCCTTCAAGTTAGGAGTAGTAGTAATCTCTTTGATCTCCTTTTCTATTCAGTATATTTTATGTGAACAAAATAGACATTCAGTAAACACTGCTAAATCACTAAGAATGAAAAATAAATTATGTTAGTTAAACATAAATAAAAATAGTTGTTTTTTTATGGATAAGGAATAGTCATTCTTATGACAATGAAAGTTTTTCTATGTTGTTACCAAAAGTCATTTGGTATATAGCAACTTTTATAAATTTTAATACAGATTGAACTTAGTAGTTTACTTCTTTACTTCTGCTGACACACAGAAAAGGGAAAAAAGCAACATTAAACTCAGTCTATAATTAAGCATGTTACTTTCATAGGGTACAATAGGTTCCACTAAGAATTGAGCTGACTTTAGACATTTCACTGGTTAGAGTTCAATGAGGAAAAGAGAAGTGAAATACACTAAATTACACTTTCTCATCTCCCAATTAAACATTTTTATCATAATTTCATAAATACTGTACCTTGCAAGCCTAATCAGCATCTTTATTTACAATGCAAAAGCTTTGTCCTCATAAATTACACTCTACCATGTTATGTGGTAATAATATACCATTGTGGCATAATTTTCAGGCACTTTAACCTTGAACCTATAAATAGGTTCATGTTTCAAAATAGTCATGTTCATTCAGATAATGCATTTCTTGACAAAGTCACGTAATCTCACATGTATCCTCATAGATGGACAATTAAATTGGTAATCCACAACTTCAACTTCAATTGACTTGAAGTTATATGTCAGGGAATTTAGTCACTAAAAATATGCCTTTCCTATCTTGAAACTTCACCGGAGCTTTATTGGTAGAAGCGCGGCAACTAATCAAGGAATAAAAACATTCAGTTTTATAAGCCAGACCATATTTCCAACACCCAGATGCTAGATGTTAAACCAAACAATTTAAAAGCCAAGTAAACAAGAAGCTTCCCAAACACCCCAGCTGATTGCCTCACTGACAAGATCATAAATGATCATTATGAGAAATGACAACTTGGCCCCTGCCATGGCCAGGCATGACAAAGTGTTACAGATTGCAGAGAAACAATTGCAGTTGCTTTAGCCTGGGAGAGAATGGTGATGTGGTAAATCAGCAACTTAAAACTGAGAAATATTTAACTTAAGAATAGATGGCTATATTTAACTTGCCTGAGTGAGTTTGCAGAACAAATATAAAATATCTAAATGTCATTAGTGTCCAACGAAATTTGAAAAGAACAACATTCACAGCAGTCATCTAAAAGACTGCCTATTGTGTGAGAGGAGTTACCAGCCTTTGGTAGAGAAGCAGACCCTTCTGAGAGAGATTAGAGAATGAATTACTTTGATTTCACACTCTCTCTTTCTGATCTCTCTGTTGATCACACTCTACCAAAGGCCAGAGGACAAGGAAGCCATTTGACCACACAGGTAAACCTTCAGGGGGAAGAGAACATGGAGGAGGATGGAGAAAATATCTGTAGATACGCATTAGAGAAGTAGTAGAAAGAACCCTATTCTGAGACTCATTATTTTTCCCTGGATAGCTTTGTGGCTTCTTGGGACTCAGACTCTTAATCTGTAAAACAGGATAATAAAAGGTAATGACTCAGCTCCTTTCTCAAAGAAAGAGGATGGATAATATATTCCCTTAGGTCACACAGAAAACTAATGAGAAGAAAAACTGTGATATTCCTGAAGTGTTAGAGCCACTCCTGAATGGAATTTGAGCAAGTTTCTAACATTATGATTATCTTGGCTTCACATTTGATTATAGTTATTAAAGTTATAGCTTATCCAAAATTCTGATTTAGATATATTTAGACAGTTTGAGATTCATAAGCTGATTTGTATCAATAAAGAGTAAACTTTAAAAAAAAAACTAAATATATTTTTCAGTTAGCTCCTTCTGCTTTGAATTCCTTCCAAAACCATTCATTGTGAGACCCAATTCAAGGGTGACTTCCTTTGGGAACCCCTTCCCAGCTGCCCAAAGCAAAATGGCTTCTTCTTCTGCGTATCCAGACAGTTTCTATACACATTCATTATAACACTCATCAGAGGATATCATAAGAGCTTGTATTTTGTTTTTGTTTGTTTGTTTGTTTGTTTTTTTGCGGTACGTGGGCCTCTCACCGTTGTGGCCTCTCCCACTGCGGAGCACAGGCTCCGGATGCGCAGGCCCAGTGACCATGGCTCACGGGCCCAGCCGCTCCGCGGCATGTGGGATCCTCCCGGACCGGGGCACGAACCCACGTCCCCCGCATCAGCAGGCGGATTCCCAACCACTGCGCCACCAGGGAAGCCCAAGAGCTTGTATTTTTTCCATAGATAAATAGATTTTTATCCATAGATAAATACAATAGAACGTATTTAACATTCAATGATTTTTTTTTAACATTTATTTATTTTATTTATTTATTTTTGGCTGTGTTAGGTCTTCGTTGCTGCGCTTGGTCTCTCTCCAGCTGCGGGAG
This sequence comes from Leucopleurus acutus, assembly GCF_964270905.1. Taxonomy (NCBI): domain Eukaryota; kingdom Metazoa; phylum Chordata; class Mammalia; order Artiodactyla; family Delphinidae; genus Leucopleurus; species Leucopleurus acutus. The sequence continues at coordinate 29,875,725 of NC_139149.1, forward strand.
CAGGGGCCACTCCTTGCTGAGGTGCACAGGCCTCCCACTGCGGGCGGCCTCTCCCGTTGCGGAGCACGGGCTCTAGGCATGCGGGCTTCAGCAGTTGTGGCACGCGGGCTCAGTAGTTGTGGCCCACGGGCTCCAGAGTACAGGCTTAGTAGCTGTGGTGCATGGGCTTAGTTGCTCTGCAGCATGTGGGATTCTCCCGGACCAGGGCACAAACCCGTGTCCCCTGCACTGGCAGGCAGACTCCCAACCACTGCGCCACCAGGGAAGCCTTCAATGATTATTTATTGATCAAATCAATAAATAAATGAGTGATTAAAAAAACATTTCCCCCTGTGTTTGTGTTTATTTCTTTCCCTGTGTTTGTGGTTATTTCTTCCTCTTCTTTTTTTTAATGTACATTTACATGAACTTAGAACTCAACTTTGTACTTTATTTGCTTATGTACAGAAAAATAAACTTTTTTCTTTATAAAATTGTATTACCAACATTTATGTTTTACTGAAGAATGGTAAACATAATCTCAGGATCACATTCATGCCTTTGACAAATATTTCAATACCGTTACTCTCTAGGTCATTGTCTAAATACAGCCCTCCTTTTTAATATTTTAGTAGAAAAAGTGAAGAGCTAGTCAAAGTAATATGTTAAGTCAAAACCTCCTATATGGGCTTCCCTGGTGGCACAGTGGTTGAGAGTCCGCCTGCCGATGCAGGGGACACGGGTTCATGCCCCGGTCTGGGAAGATCCCACATGCCACGGAGAGGCTGGGCCCATGAGCCATGGCCGCTGAGCCTGCGCGTCTGGAGCCTGTGCTCCACAACGGGAGAGGCCACAGCAGGGAGAGGCCCACGTACCACAAAAAAAAAAAACAAAAAAACACCTCCTATGTCCAAGCCATACTGAATTACCAGTCTTAATTTTTTAAATTAGGATTTACTGAATATCAAAAAAAATTAAATATTACTTTAAATGCTACATTGTAAGAAGTTAAAAAATTGTCCTGCATGAAAGGATGAGTGTTTGTATGCATGAATATTTGTTTTTCAGTGTATGTGATTATGTGAATACAACTGTCAAGGGAAAGGCCAGAAACAGATTAACTTAACTCTTCCTACATTTAAAAAGAAAGGTTAGCCTAGGACTATGAGCCTAGACTCTGGAGTTAGAATATTTGCAACCATGTCTAGCACGTCCTCTTATTGTGTGACTTGGGGCTTATTATTTCACTTCTCCGGGCCTCTCTTTCCTCATCTTTAAAATGACAAAAGCGGAATTAATTTTTTTTTTTTTTTTTTGCGGTACGCGGGCCTCTCACTGTTGTGGCCTCTCCCGTTGTGGAGCCCAGGCTCCGGACGCGCAGGCTCAGCGGCCATGGCTCACGGGCCCAGCCGCTCCGCGGCATGTGGGATCTTCCCGGACCAGGGCACGAACCCGTGTCCCCTGCATCGGCAGGCGGACTCTCAACCACTGCGCCACCAGGGAAGCCCGGAATTAATATTTATCATAGAATTTCAGAAAATGTTAAATGATATTCAGAAAATACTAGCATGATTACATAGTAAGCTTTCATAAATGTTAGCTATAATTATTTTTGCATGAATGCAGTAGGATTTAAATAGGTTTGTAAAGGTGGGTTTAGAACCTTAAATACACTTTGAGTTTTATTGTTATTTTTTAAAATGTTACAAACTATTCTAAAATAAACTTTTAGAATAGATTTCCATTTGTAAATTTAATGCTTTTGCAACTTCTGAGATTACCATGTCATTAAACCTATGCTTAGAGGTAAAATTAATGTCTGCTTTGACAAAATTCTTGAGTTCTGTTTTTTTTCTCCCATGTCATCTGGAAAGTTCTACTAAGGGTTACAAATATTATTATGCCTACCTATTAATTTTGAGGTAAAATTGAAAAGCAGTGATTTTAATTAAGTAAGTCATATGACATGGACACTGGCCATCTTGAAACTCCTATCACCTTCAGTATTGGAACTGCAAGTGATGGAGTTACACTGAGCAGGTGCAAGATTTACAATTCCGGAAATAAAAGATTTTTGCTTGTTGTGTATGTAGGGAGAGGGATGTCCATGCTGTTCTGAACATTCTTATGATTATTAGCCAAAACAAACAAAACAAAAAACCAAACCTCATTTGATTTGTTAAATATCGCTCTGACAAGTGACAAAAGATTTGTGATGGAAGGTTATATCCAAAATGTTTACTTAACCGTTTTATTTATATAATATAAAAATTGTATGTATATAAAATCATAATATAAAATATTATTACATTATTGATATGCTGTGCCTTTTAAATGTTACACACATAGCCACAGGCTACTCCAGGGTCACTTTAATAAATATGGGCATATTTATAAATGTATATGTAATGATGGGAAGGTGAGTTATTAAAATGCATTTGAATTTTCATAAATATGTGGCAATGTCATCCTAAAATTCTTCTTGATTAATCAAATTAAAAGACATACTTAAAAAAAAAAACTAAAACTCAGCAAAAACTACTGTAGGATCTAGCTGCATGACTTTGTATACTTTCATATACACACCTTCCTTAATTATGCATACTGTTTTCTATTTCAATCAAATTCACTAGAGTATAATTTACATACAAAGTGAATTCAACTTATTTTTAACAATCACAATAATTATGCACACACTCCTTCCCACCTCCAACTTCCAACCTCACATCTTTTTCCTTAGAAGCAAACACTGTCATCAGTTTCTTGAGTGATATTTTTTCTAATGCTGTTTATTTTTAGAATTGCAAAAAGTCTTGCACGGTTGTTAAATCTGAATTCCTATAATCCCTCAAATTGAGAAATATGCTTTAAAAATGTGTCCCAATAAAATTCATTTTATTCAATAGGAGGCTATTAGATGAAGCAGAAATTCAAAACAAAAATTTAAAAATAATACCAATGTAAAAACAAAGTGAGTAAATGTAACAACCTTCTTACATCTGGAGGCCAGTGTGTCTGTTAATCTTTTTCAAGATCCTCCAAAGTCGTTGAAATGATGTATAGTGCCCTATATGACCCGGTGCCCAGTTACCTCTCTGGAATTATCAGCTACTAATCTCTTCCACGCTCACTTGTTCTCTCTATTCTGGCCACAATGGCCTCTTGATTATGTCTCACATATACCAAGCACACAAAGTCTTCACATTGGCTGTTCTCTACGCCTGACTCTGCCTCCAAAACATCCATATGGCCACCTAGCTCATCCCTTCAAGAATTAGCTCAAATAACACTTTTTCAGTGAGGGAGGTTTATCTTGAGTTTCCAGCTACAACCTGTATTCCTCTACTATGTCACATTCAATTCCTTTATGCTACTCTACTCTGTACTTATTAGGTTTACTGCTTATTATCTGTCTTCTCCTGCTGGAACATAAGCTTCCTGAAAGTGGGTATCTTTACCTGTTTTGTTCACTGATGAATGTTAAGCACTTAGATCAGCATCTGGCACATACTAGACACTTAATGATATCTGTTGAATGAAAGAATGAATTGGTTGGCCTTCAGGGAAATGCAAATCAAAACCACAGCGAGATATTACCTCAAACCTATTCAGATTTTTATAAACAAAAGACAAATAATAACAATTCTCGGCAAGGATGTAGAGAAATGAACCCTCATACACTAGTTTTGAGAATATAAAATGGTGCAACCACTTTAGAAAGCAGTCTAACAATACTACAAATTGTTAAACATAGTTTTACAAAACACAGTCTAACAATACCACAAATTGTTAAACATAGTTTCTATGTGATACATCAAGTCCACTATTGGTATAGAGAAATGAAAATTTGCACATGAATCTTCATAAATATTCACTGCAACACTATTCATAACAGCCAAAACGTAGAAATAACCCAAACGTCCAGCAACAGAGGAATGATTAATGGATAAATAAAATGTGGTACATCCATACAATGGAAAATTCTTCAGCAATGAAAAGAAATGAAGTACTGATGCATGCTATAACAACCTTGAAAATGTTATGTTAAGTAAAAGGAGCTAATCATAAAGGACCACATATTGTATTCTATATATAGTAGATATCCAGAATAGACAAATCTACAGAGACAGTAAGTAGATTCATGGTTGCCTAGGAATGGTAGGATGGGGATCATAGATTGATGGCTAAGTGATACACAAGCAAATGTTAAAATTCAAAGATTAGGGCTTCCCTGGTGGCGCAGTGTTTGAGAATCTGCCTGCTAATGCAGGGGACACGGGTTCGAGCCCTGGTCTGGGAGGATCCCACATGCCGCAGAGCAACTAGGCCCGAGAGCCACAACTACTGAGCATGTGCGTCTGGAGCCTGTGCTCCGCAACAAGAGAGGCCGCGATAGTGAGAGGCCCGCACACCGCGATGAAGAGTGGCCCCCGCTTGCCACAACTAGAGAAAGCCCTCGCACAGAAACGAAGACCCAACACAGCAAAAATAAATAAATAAATAAAATTCAAAGACTATTTATTTCCACCAGCTACTTATTAACTTCATAAGGGAAAAAAAAAAGTAACTTTAAAGTGAAATTAGATGTCTGTCACTTTAACCAAGTGATCAAACCAAGTGATGATAAAGAAAACATCACCATTAATAGGACATATCAATATGATGTTCATCTTGATATAATACTATAGAAAGGGGACAATATTACTATTACTGTTTCTCTCCCAAAAATTTTAACCAGAATTTAGCCATGAAGAAATAACAGACAAATAAAAATTGAGGGATATTCTAAGGAAAACAGAATAGTACCCATCAAAAATATTTTCTTAAAAAGCCAAACTAAAACTAGGGCAATGTCTCAGATTAAAGGCAAATAAGGAAACATAACATCCAATTGCAATGTGTATTCCAGGATTGGAAACTGGTTTAGAAAATAGACTTTAGTGTTACAACTGAAGAAATGTGCAAAAGACCTGTATATCAATTAATAGTTTTATATCAATCATAATTGTGTTATAGTAATAATTTTATTATTGGTGAAGGGTGTAAGGGAGCTCTATATTATTTTTTAATTTTGTGTAGGTCTGAAATTATTTCAAAAATAAAAAGTTAAAATAATTACATAATAATATGAAATACTTAAAATATATTTAACAAAATATGTACAAGACCTGTACACTGAAAACTGACAAACATTAATGAGAGAATTAAAGAAGACCTAAGTAAGTCAAAATATACCATACATATCAATCATAAAATTCATTACTATTAAGATATCAATTCTCCCATAATTTATCTATAAGTACAGTGAAATCCCAATCAAAATCCCAGCAAGGGCATTGGTTGAAAAATCTCAAACTGATTCTAAAATTTATATGGAAATGAAAGGAACCCAAAATAACCTATTCATTATATTTACATCATTTTTGACAAAAATACAAAGTTAATTCCATGAGGAAAGTGTGGCCTTTTTAAGAAACCAAGTTGGCGTAATGGATATATACATGTATGTGAGTGTGTATGTACAAAAAGGAAAGAAAGAAGGAAGGAAGGAGAGAAGGAGGGAGAGAGGGAGGGAGGAAGACTTGCAGGCCCAGATCATTCCAATGGTGAATTCTCTCATAGAATCATGAAAGAAAAAACACCTACACAAACTTTCTCAGAAAATAAAGGAGGAAGAAACACTTTCCAGCTCATTTCATGAGACTAGAATAACCCTACACCTAAATCTAACAAAAACAATACAAGAAGAAAAAAAAAATTACAGATCAATATTTCTTATGGAGACCAATGAAAATATTTTAAACAGAAAAAAAGTAGTAATTCAAAAGTAACTTCATGTTAAAACAACGATACATGATGATCAAGTATGGTTCTTCTCACAAACACCAGGTTGCTTTCATATTAAAAAAAGTAATTAACATGTAATTTGACAAAAATCAACACCCATTCATGATAAAACAATTAGCAAATTAGAAATAGAAGGTAATTTCCTCAAACTGATTAAGGATATCAATGAACAACTTACAAGGCATCTTAACACTCAGTGGTGAACATCTGAATTGTTTCCCCTTAAATTATAAAACTTCTGGAAGAAAACAGAGCAAAATCATTTTGATCTTGAGATGGGCAAAAATTTCTTAGATAAATGCAAAAGCGTGAACCATAAAAGAAATAATTGATAAATTCAAATTCTTCATAATTAAAACATTTTCCCCTTCAAATACATGATTAAAAAAAGAAAAAGGCAAACCACAGACTAGGAGAAAATATACACATTGAATTTATCAGGCAAAGTACTTGAACCCAAAGTAAATTTTTAAACCCAGGACTTCATAAGATGGCAAAAAATCCAAGTACATAAAAATCAGTAAAAGATGATTTTACTATTTACAACTATTTCACAAAGAAAATAGACATGTGTCTAGTAACAACATGAAAAGAGGCTCAACATTATTAGTACAGCAAAATGCTAATTAAAACCACAAAGAGACACTAATATTCACTCCAATGTTGGTGAGACTAGAACTCTCATATAATGCTTGCAGTACAGTAAGATGATACAATCACTTTGGAAAACTCTTTAACTGTTTCTTAAAAATTAAACATGTACCTATCAGATGCCCCAGACAGTAAAAATGCATGAGGAAAAATTGTGGAGTAATAGAAATGTGCTATATATCTTGATTGTGATGGTAATTATATGATCCTATACATTTTTCAAAAGTTATCAGACTGTATACTTATATTTAGTGACTTTATCTTATGTAAATTAAAACTCAATTAGATTCTATTGATTCTCCCAAAAAATTGCAAACATTTTGACTGGGTAATTTGATGAATTAAAGAAGTATTATTCTTAAGATACAATAAGATTATTTTGTTTATAAAAACTGAAAAACAAAATATAATTTCCTATCATTTAGGGTTACATACTAAAATACAGATAGAATATTTTAATGGCTAAGATTTGGTTCAAAATCATCCATAGACTAGAAGTGGGGGGTGGGGTATTTAAGAAATAAAACTTTCATACATCGAGAATTATTGAAGCTAGGTGACTGATTTGTGGAATACACTATACTATTACCTCTACTTCTTGTAGCCTTTTGAGAATTGTTATTTTAAAAAGTAAAATAAAATAAATAAAAATCTAAGTGAAGTAGAGAGATAAGGCCGCTGTTGTGGCCTCTCCCGTTGCGGAGCACAGGCTCCGGACGCGCTGGCTCACGGGCCCAGCCGCTCCGCAGCATGTGGGATCTTCCCGGACCGGGGCACGAACCCGTGTTCCCTGCATCGGCAGGCGGACTCTCAACCACTGCACCACAAGGGAAGCCCCCAAGATGGTATCTATTTTTAACACCAGCAAATTTCAAAGCGTTTAAGTGATTTCTTAAAGGTTAAACACCAAGTAAGTTCCAAAATCAAGTTTAGAATACAAAGTATCCTATATCCAATCCATGACTCCCTAAATATTACACACTGACACACACACACACACACACACACACACACAGATGTAAGATGACAGATGGAGGTTAATAAAGACTCCAAAGATAATTATCAAGGGAATAGGTGGAGTGGTCTTAGAGGCTGTTAATAGTGAAGGATTCCATGAAATAAAACTCATTTTTTTCTATTGTATTCAGCGATTACTTAAAGAGGTCAAGCTATGTAAATACTTTTTCCTTCTGTCTGTCATGATCATTTTTTAAAGTTTTCCAATGAAATATTATTTTAGAAGGCAAAACTAATCTGAAAAGCAGCACGGTTCTGAGAGTTCACAATCCTACAGCTCCACTGCGGGAAGCAGGTTAGTGTCTTCCTAATGTAGCAACCACTTTCCTGTCTACTATTATCACTTTATTGATTTAAACCTATAGAACAGGGTGTTACTCAGAAAATGGAATGTTTTTATTAAAAAGATTTAATGAGAAGATTGATTCATCATGCCTGCATTTTACAGGACTTTCAGTGGTGTTTTAATATTAAGAGTGGTGCTTTCCTTCTTGAGTGTATCTGGAACTACATTCAAAACAAAACATTCAGTTTGAAACTACTGTGACCACTTGTCATATCTGAATCCAGGGCAAATGTCTCTTAAATCAAAGTACATGCTTCACCCATAATTTATCAAAAAACAGGAAGAGTGAGAAAGATGAATGGATTGAATTGGACAGCCCAAAGCCTGTGGTCTGTTGTTTTTGATGCACTAGTAACAATATGATGCTTCTTCATTAGTAATAAAAGTGTAAAACTTTGGAGGAAAGAGGAGTGGACAGGACACCAATAGAAAGCTGCTTTGGATGTCATACCAATAATTTGTTTTTCAGAGTCAGTAACATAGAGTTAACTCATTCTGTATTCATTAAAGAGTATTTTATTCAAAGAATAAGCAAATTTAAAGCATGACTGGACTTGGGTAATAAAGCTTTGGGTAGATGAACATAATATCATATTACAACATAAACTCTTCTTATATCCTTTGATTCTTATGAATTAAGATTTTCTATTGTACCAATTTTTAATGAGCCTAAACCGTTCAAAGTTTTCTCCAAACTTTTGTTGTAACCTGGGAACAAATTAGTAATCCTTCAGCAATATATATCATTTTACACATGAAGCATGCTAGACTGTTAAGAGAGATTTTCTGTTAGAATTTCATACCGTTTTAATCAAATAAATAATACAAATGCTATTTCCAAATGTTACAGGAGGAATTTTCAGACACATTATCAAGTTCATTTTCTTTACCACTGTGTATGAAATTCAAAGCGCAAACACTAAAAATATGAATACTCATGTAGTCGGTATAATGATTTGTATTCTATGCTAGGAGCAAAATAAGTCAGTGAAAACTGCTTCATGTTCACTACTAAGAGATCTTGCTGACCTACAAAATACCTACCTTCTACAGCATAAAAATTAAGATATTTTTATTCTAGTTATCAATGGCTCTTCTTCAAACAGTAAAATTTTTGATGATGGAAATATAAATACATGCAGAATCACATGTATTTCTTCCCATACATATACTTTAATTAAAAATAGAAAGCAGACCAAAACATAGATTCTTATCACATTCTTTTAATTTAATTTTTATTTAATTTATATTGGAACATAGTTGATTTAAAATGTTGTGTTAGTTTCTGCTTACAGCAAAGTGAATTAGTTATACATATATCCACTCTTTTTTAGATTCTTTTTCCATATAGGTCATTACAGAGTATTGAGAAGAGTTCCCTGTGCTATACAGCAGGTCCTTATTAGTTATGTTTTATATTTAGTAGTATGTTTATGTCAATCCCAATCTCCCAATTTATCCCCCCCCACTTTCCCCCCCTGGTAACCATAAGCCAAAACATAGATTCTGAGAGTCTTTGTCATGCAAGATCAGAAGAAATATCTCAAATGGAAGCTGGACTGCAATGTAGGAAAGATCGAAGTTTGATCTAACTTAAAACTAGTAATAGTAAATGTTTCAGAAACACTGCTATCCTGAAAGACCTAGTCATATATTTTTAAAAGTTCATATTTCAAGAAACACTGGTGTAATTTGATGCAATATAAAATGATAGTATTACTCTATGATTTGTGTGTTTTAATTTTCAGAGGAAAAACTAAGGCACCAAGAAGAGAACAGTTTTTTTTTTCACCCCAGATTCTAAGTGAATTGAAGTAGCCAGAAAAATATGGCAAACATACTCCACTTCCTTCTAATTCTTTGTTGTGTGTATGCATATTCATTCAATTATCTTTTATATACAAATTTAATTGTTTTATATATATAATTTTTAATTGAAATTTTTAATAACTGTAGTATGACCCACAGCATAATTTAAGCCATGTGATAGTAAAATACTTGAAAATGAAGCTTTAACAAACTTCTAAACAAAAATTGCAAAAACTTCTAGATTCTTGTTCTGTTCCAGATAGGATACTTTTAGATTTAATGAAGGTCACTCCATAGAAGAAAGGGTAGAGAATAAGAGGCCAATCTCCCAATCCTGGAAAGTTGTCTTTTAGAAAACAAAAGACAACAGAATCTACATGAAGCCACTAAATCAACAGTTTCCAAGTCAGTGCATTGTTGAAAGGCTTTCGGAATAACCAGTTTCTGCTATTAAAAATGATTACCCAATTGACTAGTTCTCACTCCTGTGATTTTTCAAGCAGGCATTTCAACCCAGAGGTTTTCGGGCTAACAAATTCTCACAGTTGGAAGTATTTTGCCTAAGGACAGATTAGAGTAAAAATAATTACTTAAGACACACATTTTAAATAGCTTTACTACTAATGCCTCTTATGGCCTATAAATGAGATCTTTTATAATAGAAAAGAAGAAAAATGTGGGGATGAAGGGAATGATTTCCATTTTTTGTAGTTAATTTAAAATTCAATGCTTTACTCTCTCTACATGTTAATATGTATTTATCTACATTTCAAACTCTGACACTTTGCATCTACTTCCCTGTAATTGATTTAATTAAGGATTTAAAAATATATATAACATTTAAATATTCTATGAAATGCCATGCTTTGTTCTCATTCAACATTATTGCTCAAGTCATTGTTTATTTTTGTGTCATTTGCCATGCATTTTAAGCTATTCAATAGACTCATATTAAAGATAAATGTTTGGAGACACCATTTGTAGAGGCAGCCCTCATATATCCTCAACATGCTTTTGCACTTTGGTTAGTTATTGAAACCTTATTTGGTAATTTCTATAAGCTAGTAGCAGCATTTTGACCACTGTACTCAATATGGTATAAATGGTATGAACACCTGCACAAAGTTATAGTTTTTCCATTTGCTCAAAAAAAACAAAAGACCCCCATAACTTAGTAATGAGAGGGTGTCAATGAGTTATGAATAAGTTCTGTGTAAATGAAGGCAATGTAATCAGCTCCCTTGTACCAGGCAGGTATTATGTTTTTCCACAAGGATTCATTTTAGTTAATTTAAGTTGAATCATTAAGCATTACAATTTGGCAGCACAGAAAGATGACAAAAAATAAGCATTTACAATTGTTCAAGGACGTGCTCTGAACTGTTCAGTATACAAATCACCTCTTGGCATTCGTGTTAGGTAATAAAACTTTCTCCCTTTAACTGAATTTGGATAACTGAATTTGGATAACCAAATCACCCAAATGTTAATACCAATCGTAAGTCATTGGAAAAAGTCATTAAATAAGCAATATTTCTCAATGGATACATTTTGAGGCATTAGATGTGGACATAATAAAAAGGAAACATTCAGTACTCACAGAAAAATTTAGATGGTAGCTTGTATATAAATAAAATAGAACTTTCTCTAAATACTTCTGGCAAATTATTATGTTGACACTTTCTAACTTAACCTTCAGCTTTTCACTTTAGCCCTGATGCTTAGCTATGGATGGACAAGTCCTATATTTGGCCCTGGGATACTTTTATAACATAGAACATTGCTTATTCTGTAATTAAGTAAAGTTCTAAACTATATAGATTCTGAGGAGTATAGGTATGAATTAGCTCTACAGCTATGAGCAAATTTTGAATCTCTGACTTGAGAGGACTTGTTTGGAAAATATCTAAGAGATCTTCTAGCTCTAGCAGCTATATTATCCAAACTAAATTCTAACTCTTTTTAGACAGACATAGAGCCTTATGATGTCTTCCTGATTTCTCAGACATGAGCAGTCCATATAGACATGATTAATTAAGTAAATTAACATGTTGTGTATGTTGTATTATTGATTCACATAAAGTTTGTTTTCCAAAAGATTAACTGCATTTATATTAACCATGCTATGATATCTCATATTTAAGTACACCTTACTTTTAGTTCCAAGTATTTCATAATTGATTACTTTCAATATTCTGTGTGCATTTCATTAAGAAAGCAAGGGAAAGAGTAAAGGAAAAGGATTAAAGGAAAGAGTAAAGGAAAAGGATTTTGGCAAGAAAAAGGCGAAAAAGAATCGAAGAGTCTGTTTGGCATAGGAAGGGGACTTTAAGGGAAGCATCACAAGATGAACAAGGCTCTTGATCCTTTGAAATGATGTCTCTCTGCTAAACCAACAGTAAGTGAAAACTTCTGTTTTAAGTCCCCATATTTTTGATGCTGCAGATGTCCCAGGGAAATGCTTCCAGGACTTCAAAGCCTCTGGGCCCATGTCTGTGTTTACTTGAGTGTTTGTGCTAATTGCTGTAGCTCAGATGCTTGGGGAACAACTTCTAACTCTATACTTTGTTCCCCAAAACAATTTCACTGTAAGTTTTGCAGAGAATACATTGACTCCCAAACTTTCTTTCCTACTCTTTTGCTTTCTTTGTGAAAATATGAGTCAGAGAAAGGATACAAAGAAGCCAACTAACACAACTGCTAGTAATGCAAGCCAACCCAAAAAATGTTATAAGAAGCAAGTATTCTATTTCCAGATGGTGGTTACTCATACTTTTATGAGTATAAATTCACAAAATGTAACCATGCCATCAAAACATACAAGACTGTCAGAATCCAATCATTCTTGAGGTCACATTTTCAAAACAATTTTATCACCATTTATATTCTAAGATGAACTTCTAAGAGCATCCATTTGCTACTAAACACACTCTTCCTATTTCTTGCCCCAAAATTCCCCAGGAAGAATTAGTTTACACTCATATCACACTATCTCTGGTTATTGTTTAGTTCAATGGTTTGTGACTTTTTTCATTATAATATTGTAGGGGAGCAAAATTTGCCACCCCAAAATGCCTCTTTGGCAGGTGAATTATTTTGAGCTGAAAGGTCCAAAAGACTCAGGAAAATTCTTTGACCTTCCCCTTAACTGTCTAAAGAAGGCAGACAGAAGACCTGTTCCAGGAAGGGAGCTATCACCATAGATAATGATAGCATGAACTAGATGTGTAGACAGGGAAGGACCTAGCAAATTCTGTTAAAATTCCTCTTTGTTTCTTATTGTCTCTGCGTGGCCCAGCAAACATTTGTTTACCAAACATTTGCTTTTCCATCTCCAGGTCAACTGCCTTCCGCCCCTTTAAATTCTCAAACCACGACCGCCCAACATCCTTTTTTTGTCTTTAGCTGAAAATGATATTTAAGATGAGGGTTTCAGCCATTTTAGCAAGTTAATTTTCTGGGTGTCTTAAATGTATACATGTCATTAAATGTTTGTTTGATTTTCTCCTATAAATCTGTCTCAGGTCAATTTAATTCTTAGACCAGGCAGAAGAATGTAGAAGGGTAGAGGAGAATTTCTTCCTCCTAGACAATATCATTACCCTAAACATGGTCTATACCTGAAGGGACTGACTGTGGTTTAGCCCAGTTCAGTTTTAGACTGATACTTACTTCAATAGTTGAACCTCAGTTATACTATTTACTCACCTCATTCTTTTGCTTCCAAAAATAAATACATTGAAGCCTCTCTTTCCTTTCTTATAGGATTCTATTAGTTTGTTTGCTTTTTCTAGACTACATAGTCTCCCCAATTTATTAACTCAGGATATTTTATTTCTTTTAATTAAACTTATTGCATTTCTCTTCTTCAATGTAAAAGTTTTCTGTTTTGAATAATATGTCTTTGCAATTAGTATTGAATGGACAAAAGATGTCACACACATTGCCACACAAGTGCAGTTCCATGTTCCATCCTATTCAGCCTGTGATTAACAGATTTGCTGCTGAAAAAAATAGAGGTTTCTTGAGATAGCAATTTTGAAAACTGAGCAGAGTACACTGCTGTAAGAAATCAGATGCTCTTGGCATTGACCCATTTGCTCAAATATTTGAATTAGTTTAAATTTCCAGTGCTGTCTCTCAAGGTAATGAGCCTTGTAATGTCATGTTTTTGTAACATTCCTGTGATGACACCTTTTATTCGTGTTGCATAACCTTGTCCAATATAGACTTTAGGATTTGCTAAGTCCACATTTACTTGATTCATTTTATTCCTTATTTTCAAGATTTTGATCCAAATGATTTCTTATCCTTCAAATTTTTAGTCATTTGTATTAGCAGAAAAAAACTATGCGGTTGAACATAATTACATCAATTTTAAAAATCTTAAATACATAAAATTTTAATAGATAAACATGATTAACTATTTTATAAGGATGATTTTAGCCTTCTATAATCTTACTCAAAATAAATGATGTTTAAAAATTTAATCATAAAAAAATTTCTTCATCAATAAGAAAAATAATGACTTTAAACTTTATAATAAAAATTGGAGAGTCATGCCAGCTCAAATGTTCACGATGAATATTTCTAACCTCTTAACTTGATCTTTGAAAATTACCAGTGAACAATAATTTTGGTGATTAAAACAAAAAAATGAACAAGTTTTAGAGACTGTATTGTTATGGAGGAAAACACAAGTTGACAGAGTGTAACTATGTGGTTTAAATTTTTCTCTCTCCAAAGACATCTATTCTATCACAGCCAAGACCCTCGTGGTTCTTCCCTTTCATTCTCATCTACAAAGCCACAATTCTTCAGTTGAGGGTGGATGAGTTTAATCAGTTCTAATACAACTAATGTGTTGATGCTGGTCATTCAACATGGTATTATGCAAAGTACTATGTGAGATTGACAAGAGAAATGAGTATTGAATAGGAAAATACATTACTTTATTGCTCTCCTCTTTCACTCTTCCTCCAGCTACCCAGGCCTCCTCTTACTCACCAGCTATAATCCCTCCTCAAGATCTTTGCATTTATAGTTCTCTCTGCCTAGAATGAGTTTCCACCAAATACCCCTTGGCTAGCTAGTTCTCTTTATTCTCTCAGTGAAATCTTCCCCAATCACTCTCTCGAATAATCAATGTCTTTTTCCCAAGATGATTTTTTCTAAGTATTTATCACTGCCTAATTTACCAAACATTTATGTAATTACCTTGCTTAATGTCTGCCTTCCCACTAGAATATAATCTCTTATAAAGGCAGAGAATTTTGTCTGTTTTGTTCACTGCTCTACTTTGACAAGAGAAAGGAATGGGGGGGAGAGTTTGATAGGGCCAAAGACACAAAGAAAAGAAGGAAGGGGAGAGGGAGGAAAGGCAAAGGAGAATCTTAAACTCTTAAAAGTGGATAAGAAAACTGCATAATATGACTTTGAGGGAAAATAAAACTTCCTTGGATTTCTTGGTGCTCCTGCAAAAAGCCTCCTGAGACACAGAAATGTATACAATATAAATACTGAGAATGTTTGCTTTCACTTTCCCCAGAAACATTGTACTTTTCACATTCCATGAAAATTAAATTAGTAGCTGTTTTCTAGCTAATTTATGTGATCTGAAAGGGTAATACAATTTATTTCCCCAAGAGGGCCAAATGGCAGCCCAACCAAGGCCCTGCATTAAGCTGCAAGGTACAAGAAAGACGTGACCACTATCCCTAAATGCCAAAAGGGACAAATCCCAACATTTTGCCACATTTCTGGGCTTTAAAAGTTGGAGACTCTTAGGTCCTTGAAAATATGCATTTACACTTCAAAAGGTTAGGGTGAGATACCAGGAACATTTCCATTCAGTCTCAAAGGAGTAAAATTTTTGTTTTTCCCCTCACTCTTGTTGGGAGGGAAAGGAGATGGCTCTCTCTGTGCTATTTATAAATGAACAAAATGCATTGCTCTCCATTCTTTGTTTATGGGATGTAACTTGCCACCCACTTTGAAAGATTTTATCAGCTCTCATTGTTTTGCTGCTAGTCTAGATGTTAAGGACCAATTCTTTATTTTTATTCTGGCTACTGATCTGGTTATAAGTATCAATAAAAAACTATTTTCCTTGACTCAATGTCTTGTGTTTCTACAAAATTCATACGTATAAGTACATAATTCTGCAAGTGAGGTAACATCTCAGAAGCTTCACAGTTCTTGACAAAACAGAATGGTAATATTAAATGTTGATGAGGGGCAAAGAAATTCTTCTGATCAAATAATGCACGCATTTCACACAGCTCTCCAGATAGATACAAATTGCAGAGAGACTAGATGACACATACATTATTACAAGGCCTAGTGTGTACAACTGCAGATGTTAGACCTGCGCGGTCTCCTAGGAGTTTCGACTCGCCCAGGAAACAACAAGAGTCGGAAGTCGATGCAAAACGCAAGAGGTTTATTGAAGGCCGGTGCACCGGGGTTCCTTGGTCCTCACGCAGGAGGTCGAAGAAGGAACCCTTTTCGGCGCGAATATGTCAGTTTTATAGGTTCCCACTTCCCCGTATGTAAATTATAGATTTGGTTGTGTTCTCCTGCTGATTGGTCCCGGCTTAGGCTCGGACCAGAGAGGGAACTTGTCCCCAGCTGCCTGATTGGTCTTTGACAGACACCTTTTTTACATTTTGTTATCTCCCTCCTTCTCCCCAGCTGCCTGATTGGTCTTTGACAGACACCTTTTTTACATTTTGTTATCTCCCTCCTTCTCGGAAGGGGGCCGGACATCCTGGAAATTCACCCATTGTCTAAGAAGCCCCTATTGTCTGGAGAGTTCTTAATCATTAGCTGGAACAATGTCCCTCGAGTCCCACATTTCCCCCCTTTTTCTTGTGACTATTGATTCCAATCATGGAATCTCAACCTTCTGTTCGTAAACTTTGGTACTGTTGTCTTAACATTAGAACTTGTACAGTACTGATACGTTCTCTAATAAATGCTATCAAGCGATTTAGAACACATGGTCCAAAAGTTAAAATCATCAATAAAACAATAAGAGGTCCCAACAGAGTAGAGATTAAGGTGGTAAACCAGGGGGACTTATCAAACCATGATTGAAACCATCCTTTTTCGTTTTCTCTCTCCCTTTGCCTTTTATCTAAGCGTTCCCTTAGTTTATCCATGGTTTTGGTAATGGTTCCTGAATGATCAATATAAAAGCAACATTCTTCTTTTAGAGCGGCGCATAATCCCCCTTCTTTAAGAAACAGCAAATCTAGGCCTCTTCTATTCTGCAACACCATTTCTGAAAGTGAGGTGAGTGATTCCTTTAGTTGAGTTATGGAACTTTCTAATGCTCGAAGGTCGATGTCTACAGCCTGTCTTAAACTTGCATAATACTGGGGTTGTTGTATGAGGGCTGTGGTTCCTGTTCCTATCCCGGCAGATATTCCTAGTCCTAGAAGGACAGCCAATGTGAGGGTTACAGGTTCTCTCTTCCTTCTTGTTTTTCCCTCGTATTCATCTAAGAAGGACGAATCTGAATGATAGATAAGTCTAGGAACTAATTGCACTAGCACACAAAAATCAGCTGAATTGTTGAGAACCTCTAGAGAGACACAAGGGGTTAGCCCTGTGTTACATGCCCACCATCCATCTTGGGGAGGTACAAGATATCCCGAGCCTGAAGGGAGGCTGAAATCATGACAAAGGTGTCGATGGGACTGGGGAGGTGTTCCTATACAAGTACCATTTCCAGAAACCGAAGACAGAGTTAATTTACTGTTCCCTTTCTGTTTCCATCGACAATGGTCCGGGGAGCTGACATTAGTATAATTAGAACTATATCCTATAGCATCATAATAAGGGGGAGGGGCAGCATAACAGAGCCAACATGATTTTGTAGCCTCCGGGTTTGTAGCATTAAGGACTGTAAAGGCTGCCTGCACCAAAGAAAGCATCCTATCCTGAGGAGTCCCAGGCTTAACTGTGGGTTCTTTGGATCCAGAGGTTTCATTAGTCTCATTCTTTGTTGACGTAGTTGAAGGGGCCGGGGGAAGCAAAGGGGGGCCAAGTACGGGATTTGGGCCTATTGATATAGGAGCAGGAGTCTCAATCTTTAGCTTAAGGGTCATTAATATTCCCAAATCATATCCATTCTTGTAAAATCTAATGCCCCATGAGTGGCCATTTACCCATTTTTTATCTCTTTTTCCAGGATTACTAAAGGAAATTTTGAGGGGGTGGCACCATCCTGAACATTCGGGGGCGACGGGTCGGGGACCCCTATAAGAAGTATGAGTGTAGTTGGCTGTTACTGTAATAAAATCCCAAGTTGAGGTGGGTCTCCAATAAGTATCTCCTGTGGTTTCACATCCCCAGTTTTGGCAATATAAATTTTCAGTTCCCCCACATTTATAATTCAGGGATCGGGGGCGATGGAACCCGGGGCATACATAGAAGGAGAGGGTTCTGAGCCAACTTCTTCGGACCTGGTTTTTACAACCCTCCCCAGAGTAATCAGCTTTAGTTAGAAGTTGGGACGGAGCATTATGCTGATCATAACTCTCTAGATCCCAATAGGGAGCTCCTATGGCCAGTTTACAGACATCAGGAAAAAGGTCTGGCCACCAGGTCCAGGGAGGGGCAGTATGGCTAATGGACCAGGTTATATCTCCAGTTTGAGAAATTACCTGCCAAGTTAGACGTTGGGGCAGGTGAGGGCTAAAATCACTTACAGTCAGTAAAGGCAGTAAAACCAAAATTATAAGTCTTAGGTTCGTAGAAGCTTGAGTTTGAGCGGGTTGTTGGTTCTTTGGGCCTGCCATCCTGATGATGCCGCCGCTGGTGCAGCTTTCACGTGTGAAGCATGGATCCAGGCAGCGATGCCGTCCACTTTTATGGCCGTTGGGGTGGTTAGGAGGACGGTGTATGGTCCTTTCCATCGAGGTTCCAACGTCTGGGTTCGATGCCGACGGACGTATACGGAGTCTCCGACTTGGAAAGGATGAGTTTCTCCCGGTGTTCCCGGTTGGTAGGCCTCGGCGAGTTGGGACCATATCTCCTTTTGGACCAGTTGGAGTCCCAATAGCCTAGCATACAAGTCAGTGTTATTTTGACAGTCTGGTTTTATTTCTTCTCCTAAGGTGAGAAGGGGAGGTGGGGCCCCGTATAGCGCCTCAAAAGGAGTAAGATGGTACCGGGAAGGTGTATTCCTAACCCGGAACAGGGCTAAAGGAAGGAGCACCGTCCAATCTGTACCGCCAGTCTCCAAGGACAATTTGGTTAGGGTCTCTTTTAGAGTTCTATTCATTCTTTCTACCTGACCTGAACTCTGGGGTCTATATGCACAATGTAATTTCCAATCAGTCCCCAAATATCTGGCCACATCCTGACTTACCTGGGCGACGAAGGCTGGACCATTATCAGACCCTATTACCTTTGGTGCTCCAAATCGAGGAAAAATTTCTTCTAAAATCTTCTTGGCTACTACAGCAGCTGTTTCTTTCTTTGTTGGGAAAGCCTCTATCCATCCTGAAAAAGTGTCTACAAAAACTAAAAGGTATTTATTACCGTACCTTCCAGGACGCACTTCGGTAAAGTCCACCTCCCAGTAAGTTCCTGGGCGGTCCCCCCTGAGTCTCTTTCCAGTTTCAAGTTTCCCTTTGTGAGCATTTACCTGTTGACATGGGACGCATTCCTGCACAATTTGTTCAGCTAATTTTGTCATTCCAGGGGTTTCGTACCCGGCTTTTTGTAACAAGGCTACCATCTTTTTAGTCCCCAAATGTGTCCATCTGTGCATCTGTTGTAACATGGATTCTGCTTGCTGAGGGGACAAAGTTCCTTTTGTTGTGGCCGGGATGATTTCTTCGTTGCGGCCTGGTTTTTCAGGAACTTTATCTGACAGTCCTAGAATGACTTCTCCCGATGCTATTTCTCGGGCCACTTGGTCAGCCATATTATTTCCCCTAATTATTGGGGTATTTCCTTTTCGATGTCCAGGGCAGTGGATGATACTGACTTTAGTAGGAAGCATGAGTGCAGTCAACAAAGCCATGATTTCGTCTTTGTTTTTAATTTCTTTGCCACCTGAAGTTAGTAGCCCTCTCTGTTGGTAAATGGCACCGTGGATATGAGCGGTAGCAAATGCATATCTACTGTCTGTGTAGATGTTTACTTTTTTATTCTCTGCCATCTCTAATGCCCTCGTCAGGGCAATTAATTCAGCTCGTTGGGCTGAGGTCCCTTGCGGTAGCGCCGCTGCCCATATGACTTGTTTTCCGTCTACCACGGCTGCCCCAGTTCGACGCTTACCTTCCTCCAGGAAACTGCTCCCATCCGTGAACCAGGTGAAATCAGCATCAGGGAGGGGCAGGTCCATCAGATCTGGCCTACTGCCGTGTGCTGCGGCCAGTACTTCCTGACAATCATGTATGATGGTGGAGCCTTCCAAGTCAGGATCAGGTAGCAAGGTGGCTGGATTGAGTCCTGTGGCTGGAGCAAACTTGATGCGATCTGAGTTTAGCAACAGGGTTTGGTAATGGGTCATCCTGGCATTAGTTAGCCACCTATCCGGTGGTTGACGGACTACATTTTCCAGGGCATGAGGAGCTGTTATCGTTAGATTTTGTCCTAAAGTTAGTTTGTCAGCATCTTTGACTAGAACGGCCACTGCAGCGATTATCTTTAAACAGGTGGGCCATCCTGATGCCACAGGGTCCAATTTTTTTGACAAATAAGCAACTGGGCGATTCCAGGGACCCAATTTCTGAGTCAATACTCCTTTTGCAATGCCCTTATTTTCGGCCACATATAAATGAAAAGGTTTGGTTACATCTGGCAGTCCTAGGGCTGGAGCTGAAAGTAAAGCTCGTTTGATTTGGTCAAAAGCCCGTTGTTCCTTATCGTCCCAAACGAAAGGAGTGCTGTTTTTGGTTAGGGGGTACAATGGGGCTGCCAGCTCAGCAAACCCTGGAATCCATAGTCTACAGAATCCGGCCGTCCCCAAAAATTCTCTAACCTGCCTGGCGTTTTTGGGAGCCGGAATTTGGGCCACCGTATCCTTTCTGCTCTCCGTGAGCCATCTTTGCCCCCCTTTTAATAGATACCCCAGGTAACTGACCTGTTGTTGGCATATTTGTGCTTTCTTGGCTGAGGCTCTATATCCCAGGGTTCCAAGTTCCGTTAACAGTTTTTCAGTACCCTTGATACAATCTTCTTGGGTCTCAGCAGCTAATAAAATATCATCAACGTATTGGAGTAATGTTACCTGGGGATTTGATTCTCTATATAATGCCAAATCCTGATGGAGGGCTTCATCAAAGATGGTCGGGGAGTTCTTAAATCCCTGAGGTAGCCGTGTCCATGTCAGCTGACCAGACATTCCCGATGTTGGATCTTTCCATTCGAAGGCAAAGTAGGATTGGCTCAGGGGAGAGAGTCTTAAACAGAAAAAAGCATCTTTAAGGTCCAAAACAGTATACCACGTATGTTGAGGTGGAAGAGTGCTCAGGAGGTTATAAGGGTTTGGAACTGTGGGGTGGAGGTCTGCCACCCGTTTGTTTACCTCTCGTAGATCCTGCACCGGCCGATAATCATTTGTTCCTGGTTTCTTTACCGGCAGGAGAGGGGTGTTCCATGCTGATTGACATCTTATTAAGATGCCCAAGTCTAGTAGCCTCTGTATATGGGGACGGATACCATCTTTGGCTTCTCTACTCATGGGGTATTGACGGACCGTTATTGGGGTGGCAGTTGCCTTGAGTTCCACTAGCACCGGGGGCCGATTTTTGGCCATCCCCATTCCGGCAGTTTCTGCCCAGGCTTGAGGGAACCGAGTTACCCAATCTGTAACATTAACTCGTGAAGATGAAGGCTGCTCGTATAATTTAGATTCATCTTCTAATTTCATAGTCAATATTTGAAGTAACCTTCCTTTATTATCAGTTATGGTGGGACCTTCTGGCTGAAAGTGGATTTGAGCCCCTACTTTGGAGAGTAAATCTCTTCCCAGCAAAGGATAGGGGCATTCCGGAATAATCAAAAATGAATGGGTTACTCGTCCAATCCCAAGATCTACTGTCCTTCGTGTGGTCCATGAATATTGTTTATTCCCAGTGGCTCCTTGTACCCATGACCTTTTAGCTGAGATAGGACCTTTTGAGTGGAGAAGGACGGAGTGCTGGGCTCCGGTATCTACCAAAAATTGAACAGGTTCCCCCTCCACTTTAAGAGTTACCCGGGGCTCGGGGAGAGGGTTCGAGCCCTGACTTTCCTAGTCTTCTTCTTCCAATGTTAAGATTTTGTTTCTGGTTGGCCTTCCTCCATTCTTTTTCTTAGGGCATTCTCTCGCCCAATGTCCTTTTTCTTTACAGTAGGCACATTGGTCCTTGTCTAATGGTCGCCTTCTGTCTGCCGTTCGCCCTTCCTGCCCATTTCTATCCCCTATATTTCTTCCTCCAACCACAGTGGCCAGTATCTTACTTAAATTCCTCTCTTGTCTCTTATCTCGTCTTCTTTCACGGGCTGCCTGCTCTTTCTGCTTTCTTTCTTCCTTCTCTTCCTCTGTTTCTCTTTTGTTATATACTTTATCTGCCTCTTTTACTAACTCCTGAAGCGAAAATCCCTGCAAGCCATCTAGCCTCTGTAATTTCTTCCTAATATCAGGGGCCGCTTGATCAATGAAAGCCATTGCTACAGTAGCCCTATGTTCCTCCGAAGTTGGATCATAAGGGGTAAAGCGTCTAAAGGCTTCCATTAAACGTTCCAGGAACACAGTTGGCGATTCCTGGGGCCCCTGAGTTACTTCCCTTACCTTAGCCAAATTAGTGGGCCGTCTGGCCGCTCCATGGAGACCCGCCACCAGAGCCTGGCGATACATTTTCAGGCGCTCCCTACCTTCCGGGGCATTGAAATCCCAGTTTGGCCTGACGAGTGGGAAACCAACATCAATCTCGTTAGGCAGCTGGGTAGGTTGCCCATTGGCGCCTAATACATTTTTTCTGGCTTCTAAAAGAACCCGTTGCCTCTCCTCAGTCGTTAGGAGAGTCTGAAGCAGCTGCTGACAATCATCCCATGTGGGCTGGTGGGAGAAAACAAGAGATTCTATTAAAGCGGTAAGGGCCTGTGGATTTTCGGAAAAAGTTGGGTTATGCATTTTCCAATTATAAAGATCTGCAGAGGAAAAGGGCCAATATTGGAGAGGTCTATTCCCTTGGCCGTCGGGGGGGCCATACTCTCTAAGAGGTAGGGCAGTGGAGTCCGGGGAGATAGCCCTCCGGCTCCTAGTGCCCGCTGAGGGACCCCTTTCTTCTTCCATCATGGATGGTTCCCTTGGTGCCGAGGGCAGTGGAGCTGGGGGTCCTCTAGGTGGTAGGGGATTTGGGGCCGGAGGATAAGGGGGTGGGGAATCCAAAAGAAGCAAATCGGACTGCGGGTCAGGATAAATCGCCTTCGGTGGATCCGGGGCGTCAGGTAGCTTTTCCGTGTTGGGGTTTTTCTTTAAGGCTAATATCTCCGACGCTGCTGATGTGTGCGCGGACGTACCTGTTGAGGAAACAAAGGGCCGGACCCACGGAGGTGGGGAGAGAATTAAATCTTCCCAGACCAAGACATATGGTACTTGGTCTGGATGTCCGTGGGGATCTATATTAAATATCTTAGACTTCAGCAGCTTAATCTTGTCTAATAAAAAGGATCCTTCGGGGGGCCATCCTATCTGAAATGTTGGCCATTCAGAGGCACACAAAGTCTGCCACTTTCCTTTCTTCACCTCTACCGAAAAATTATGGGCTCTGGCCCGAACTTCGGTCCAATGGCTTAGGGTAAGGGAAAGAGGAGTCGTCACAGTTTGTCCCATTGTCGTCCGTCAGAGAAGAAGAATAGACCACAATACAGAAACAGTTAAAACTCCATGAAACACATATACGCATGGGCCACCGCGAGCTCGCTTCAAAACCGAAACTTCTTCAGATGGCAGTTATCACCAAGGGAACCGCCGAAACCGAGTGAAGGGGAGACAGAGTTTGCCTCTCCTTCCAGATGAGCCACCAGGGCGTCCCCTAGGGCTCATGGACGCCGGCTATTAGCACGTCTGCCTAGCCAGAGGTCCGATACAGATTCCATAATAAGCCGATTCTTACGGCTTTCCTCCGATAATGGCCCACAAAGAACAAGGGACAAACAGACAATCAAGCTCGAGCTTACCTGGTACCTCCAACTCCCGATGTTCTTGTGGTCCGGGGCGAGTGGAATCCCGGACGAGCCCCCAAATGTTAGACCTGCGCGGTCTCCTAGGAGTTTCGACTCGCCCAGGAAACAACAAGAGTCGGAAGTCGATGCAAAACGCAAGAGGTTTATTGAAGGCCGGTGCACCGGGGTTCCTTGGTCCTCACGCAGGAGGTCGAAGAAGGAACCCTTTTCGGCGCGAATATGTCAGTTTTATAGGTTCCCACTTCCCCGTATGTAAATTATAGATTTGGTTGTGTTCTCCTGCTGATTGGTCCCGGCTTAGGCTCGGACCAGAGAGGGAACTTGTCCCCAGCTGCCTGATTGGTCTTTGACAGACACCTTTTTTACATTTTGTTATCTCCCTCCTTCTCCCCAGCTGCCTGATTGGTCTTTGACAGACACCTTTTTTACATTTTGTTATCTCCCTCCTTCTCGGAAGGGGGCCGGACATCCTGGAAATTCACCCATTGTCTAAGAAGCCCCTATTGTCTGGAGAGTTCTTAATCATTAGCTGGAACAATGTCCCTCGAGTCCCACATTTCCCCCCTTTTTCTTGTGACTATTGATTCCAATCATGGAATCTCAACCTTCTGTTCGTAAACTTTGGTACTGTTGTCTTAACATTAGAACTTGTACAGTACTGATACGTTCTCTAATAAATGCTATCAAGCGATTTAGAACACATGGTCCAAAAGTTAAAATCATCAATAAAACAATAAGAGGTCCCAACAGAGTAGAGATTAAGGTGGTAAACCAGGGGGACTTATCAAACCATGATTGAAACCATCCTTTTTCGTTTTCTCTCTCCCTTTGCCTTTTATCTAAGCGTTCCCTTAGTTTATCCATGGTTTTGGTAATGGTTCCTGAATGATCAATATAAAAGCAACATTCTTCTTTTAGAGCGGCGCATAATCCCCCTTCTTTAAGAAACAGCAAATCTAGGCCTCTTCTATTCTGCAACACCATTTCTGAAAGTGAGGTGAGTGATTCCTTTAGTTGAGTTATGGAACTTTCTAATGCTCGAAGGTCGATGTCTACAGCCTGTCTTAAACTTGCATAATACTGGGGTTGTTGTATGAGGGCTGTGGTTCCTGTTCCTATCCCGGCAGATATTCCTAGTCCTAGAAGGACAGCCAATGTGAGGGTTACAGGTTCTCTCTTCCTTCTTGTTTTTCCCTCGTATTCATCTAAGAAGGACGAATCTGAATGATAGATAAGTCTAGGAACTAATTGCACTAGCACACAAAAATCAGCTGAATTGTTGAGAACCTCTAGAGAGACACAAGGGGTTAGCCCTGTGTTACATGCCCACCATCCATCTTGGGGAGGTACAAGATATCCCGAGCCTGAAGGGAGGCTGAAATCATGACAAAGGTGTCGATGGGACTGGGGAGGTGTTCCTATACAAGTACCATTTCCAGAAACCGAAGACAGAGTTAATTTACTGTTCCCTTTCTGTTTCCATCGACAATGGTCCGGGGAGCTGACATTAGTATAATTAGAACTATATCCTATAGCATCATAATAAGGGGGAGGGGCAGCATAACAGAGCCAACATGATTTTGTAGCCTCCGGGTTTGTAGCATTAAGGACTGTAAAGGCTGCCTGCACCAAAGAAAGCATCCTATCCTGAGGAGTCCCAGGCTTAACTGTGGGTTCTTTGGATCCAGAGGTTTCATTAGTCTCATTCTTTGTTGACGTAGTTGAAGGGGCCGGGGGAAGCAAAGGGGGGCCAAGTACGGGATTTGGGCCTATTGATATAGGAGCAGGAGTCTCAATCTTTAGCTTAAGGGTCATTAATATTCCCAAATCATATCCATTCTTGTAAAATCTAATGCCCCATGAGTGGCCATTTACCCATTTTTTATCTCTTTTTCCAGGATTACTAAAGGAAATTTTGAGGGGGTGGCACCATCCTGAACATTCGGGGGCGACGGGTCGGGGACCCCTATAAGAAGTATGAGTGTAGTTGGCTGTTACTGTAATAAAATCCCAAGTTGAGGTGGGTCTCCAATAAGTATCTCCTGTGGTTTCACATCCCCAGTTTTGGCAATATAAATTTTCAGTTCCCCCACATTTATAATTCAGGGATCGGGGGCGATGGAACCCGGGGCATACATAGAAGGAGAGGGTTCTGAGCCAACTTCTTCGGACCTGGTTTTTACAACCCTCCCCAGAGTAATCAGCTTTAGTTAGAAGTTGGGACGGAGCATTATGCTGATCATAACTCTCTAGATCCCAATAGGGAGCTCCTATGGCCAGTTTACAGACATCAGGAAAAAGGTCTGGCCACCAGGTCCAGGGAGGGGCAGTATGGCTAATGGACCAGGTTATATCTCCAGTTTGAGAAATTACCTGCCAAGTTAGACGTTGGGGCAGGTGAGGGCTAAAATCACTTACAGTCAGTAAAGGCAGTAAAACCAAAATTATAAGTCTTAGGTTCGTAGAAGCTTGAGTTTGAGCGGGTTGTTGGTTCTTTGGGCCTGCCATCCTGATGATGCCGCCGCTGGTGCAGCTTTCACGTGTGAAGCATGGATCCAGGCAGCGATGCCGTCCACTTTTATGGCCGTTGGGGTGGTTAGGAGGACGGTGTATGGTCCTTTCCATCGAGGTTCCAACGTCTGGGTTCGATGCCGACGGACGTATACGGAGTCTCCGACTTGGAAAGGATGAGTTTCTCCCGGTGTTCCCGGTTGGTAGGCCTCGGCGAGTTGGGACCATATCTCCTTTTGGACCAGTTGGAGTCCCAATAGCCTAGCATACAAGTCAGTGTTATTTTGACAGTCTGGTTTTATTTCTTCTCCTAAGGTGAGAAGGGGAGGTGGGGCCCCGTATAGCGCCTCAAAAGGAGTAAGATGGTACCGGGAAGGTGTATTCCTAACCCGGAACAGGGCTAAAGGAAGGAGCACCGTCCAATCTGTACCGCCAGTCTCCAAGGACAATTTGGTTAGGGTCTCTTTTAGAGTTCTATTCATTCTTTCTACCTGACCTGAACTCTGGGGTCTATATGCACAATGTAATTTCCAATCAGTCCCCAAATATCTGGCCACATCCTGACTTACCTGGGCGACGAAGGCTGGACCATTATCAGACCCTATTACCTTTGGTGCTCCAAATCGAGGAAAAATTTCTTCTAAAATCTTCTTGGCTACTACAGCAGCTGTTTCTTTCTTTGTTGGGAAAGCCTCTATCCATCCTGAAAAAGTGTCTACAAAAACTAAAAGGTATTTATTACCGTACCTTCCAGGACGCACTTCGGTAAAGTCCACCTCCCAGTAAGTTCCTGGGCGGTCCCCCCTGAGTCTCTTTCCAGTTTCAAGTTTCCCTTTGTGAGCATTTACCTGTTGACATGGGACGCATTCCTGCACAATTTGTTCAGCTAATTTTGTCATTCCAGGGGTTTCGTACCCGGCTTTTTGTAACAAGGCTACCATCTTTTTAGTCCCCAAATGTGTCCATCTGTGCATCTGTTGTAACATGGATTCTGCTTGCTGAGGGGACAAAGTTCCTTTTGTTGTGGCCGGGATGATTTCTTCGTTGCGGCCTGGTTTTTCAGGAACTTTATCTGACAGTCCTAGAATGACTTCTCCCGATGCTATTTCTCGGGCCACTTGGTCAGCCATATTATTTCCCCTAATTATTGGGGTATTTCCTTTTCGATGTCCAGGGCAGTGGATGATACTGACTTTAGTAGGAAGCATGAGTGCAGTCAACAAAGCCATGATTTCGTCTTTGTTTTTAATTTCTTTGCCACCTGAAGTTAGTAGCCCTCTCTGTTGGTAAATGGCACCGTGGATATGAGCGGTAGCAAATGCATATCTACTGTCTGTGTAGATGTTTACTTTTTTATTCTCTGCCATCTCTAATGCCCTCGTCAGGGCAATTAATTCAGCTCGTTGGGCTGAGGTCCCTTGCGGTAGCGCCGCTGCCCATATGACTTGTTTTCCGTCTACCACGGCTGCCCCAGTTCGACGCTTACCTTCCTCCAGGAAACTGCTCCCATCCGTGAACCAGGTGAAATCAGCATCAGGGAGGGGCAGGTCCATCAGATCTGGCCTACTGCCGTGTGCTGCGGCCAGTACTTCCTGACAATCATGTATGATGGTGGAGCCTTCCAAGTCAGGATCAGGTAGCAAGGTGGCTGGATTGAGTCCTGTGGCTGGAGCAAACTTGATGCGATCTGAGTTTAGCAACAGGGTTTGGTAATGGGTCATCCTGGCATTAGTTAGCCACCTATCCGGTGGTTGACGGACTACATTTTCCAGGGCATGAGGAGCTGTTATCGTTAGATTTTGTCCTAAAGTTAGTTTGTCAGCATCTTTGACTAGAACGGCCACTGCAGCGATTATCTTTAAACAGGTGGGCCATCCTGATGCCACAGGGTCCAATTTTTTTGACAAATAAGCAACTGGGCGATTCCAGGGACCCAATTTCTGAGTCAATACTCCTTTTGCAATGCCCTTATTTTCGGCCACATATAAATGAAAAGGTTTGGTTACATCTGGCAGTCCTAGGGCTGGAGCTGAAAGTAAAGCTCGTTTGATTTGGTCAAAAGCCCGTTGTTCCTTATCGTCCCAAACGAAAGGAGTGCTGTTTTTGGTTAGGGGGTACAATGGGGCTGCCAGCTCAGCAAACCCTGGAATCCATAGTCTACAGAATCCGGCCGTCCCCAAAAATTCTCTAACCTGCCTGGCGTTTTTGGGAGCCGGAATTTGGGCCACCGTATCCTTTCTGCTCTCCGTGAGCCATCTTTGCCCCCCTTTTAATAGATACCCCAGGTAACTGACCTGTTGTTGGCATATTTGTGCTTTCTTGGCTGAGGCTCTATATCCCAGGGTTCCAAGTTCCGTTAACAGTTTTTCAGTACCCTTGATACAATCTTCTTGGGTCTCAGCAGCTAATAAAATATCATCAACGTATTGGAGTAATGTTACCTGGGGATTTGATTCTCTATATAATGCCAAATCCTGATGGAGGGCTTCATCAAAGATGGTCGGGGAGTTCTTAAATCCCTGAGGTAGCCGTGTCCATGTCAGCTGACCAGACATTCCCGATGTTGGATCTTTCCATTCGAAGGCAAAGTAGGATTGGCTCAGGGGAGAGAGTCTTAAACAGAAAAAAGCATCTTTAAGGTCCAAAACAGTATACCACGTATGTTGAGGTGGAAGAGTGCTCAGGAGGTTATAAGGGTTTGGAACTGTGGGGTGGAGGTCTGCCACCCGTTTGTTTACCTCTCGTAGATCCTGCACCGGCCGATAATCATTTGTTCCTGGTTTCTTTACCGGCAGGAGAGGGGTGTTCCATGCTGATTGACATCTTATTAAGATGCCCAAGTCTAGTAGCCTCTGTATATGGGGACGGATACCATCTTTGGCTTCTCTACTCATGGGGTATTGACGGACCGTTATTGGGGTGGCAGTTGCCTTGAGTTCCACTAGCACCGGGGGCCGATTTTTGGCCATCCCCATTCCGGCAGTTTCTGCCCAGGCTTGAGGGAACCGAGTTACCCAATCTGTAACATTAACTCGTGAAGATGAAGGCTGCTCGTATAATTTAGATTCATCTTCTAATTTCATAGTCAATATTTGAAGTAACCTTCCTTTATTATCAGTTATGGTGGGACCTTCTGGCTGAAAGTGGATTTGAGCCCCTACTTTGGAGAGTAAATCTCTTCCCAGCAAAGGATAGGGGCATTCCGGAATAATCAAAAATGAATGGGTTACTCGTCCAATCCCAAGATCTACTGTCCTTCGTGTGGTCCATGAATATTGTTTATTCCCAGTGGCTCCTTGTACCCATGACCTTTTAGCTGAGATAGGACCTTTTGAGTGGAGAAGGACGGAGTGCTGGGCTCCGGTATCTACCAAAAATTGAACAGGTTCCCCCTCCACTTTAAGAGTTACCCGGGGCTCGGGGAGAGGGTTCGAGCCCTGACTTTCCTAGTCTTCTTCTTCCAATGTTAAGATTTTGTTTCTGGTTGGCCTTCCTCCATTCTTTTTCTTAGGGCATTCTCTCGCCCAATGTCCTTTTTCTTTACAGTAGGCACATTGGTCCTTGTCTAATGGTCGCCTTCTGTCTGCCGTTCGCCCTTCCTGCCCATTTCTATCCCCTATATTTCTTCCTCCAACCACAGTGGCCAGTATCTTACTTAAATTCCTCTCTTGTCTCTTATCTCGTCTTCTTTCACGGGCTGCCTGCTCTTTCTGCTTTCTTTCTTCCTTCTCTTCCTCTGTTTCTCTTTTGTTATATACTTTATCTGCCTCTTTTACTAACTCCTGAAGCGAAAATCCCTGCAAGCCATCTAGCCTCTGTAATTTCTTCCTAATATCAGGGGCCGCTTGATCAATGAAAGCCATTGCTACAGTAGCCCTATGTTCCTCCGAAGTTGGATCATAAGGGGTAAAGCGTCTAAAGGCTTCCATTAAACGTTCCAGGAACACAGTTGGCGATTCCTGGGGCCCCTGAGTTACTTCCCTTACCTTAGCCAAATTAGTGGGCCGTCTGGCCGCTCCATGGAGACCCGCCACCAGAGCCTGGCGATACATTTTCAGGCGCTCCCTACCTTCCGGGGCATTGAAATCCCAGTTTGGCCTGACGAGTGGGAAACCAACATCAATCTCGTTAGGCAGCTGGGTAGGTTGCCCATTGGCGCCTAATACATTTTTTCTGGCTTCTAAAAGAACCCGTTGCCTCTCCTCAGTCGTTAGGAGAGTCTGAAGCAGCTGCTGACAATCATCCCATGTGGGCTGGTGGGAGAAAACAAGAGATTCTATTAAAGCGGTAAGGGCCTGTGGATTTTCGGAAAAAGTTGGGTTATGCATTTTCCAATTATAAAGATCTGCAGAGGAAAAGGGCCAATATTGGAGAGGTCTATTCCCTTGGCCGTCGGGGGGGCCATACTCTCTAAGAGGTAGGGCAGTGGAGTCCGGGGAGATAGCCCTCCGGCTCCTAGTGCCCGCTGAGGGACCCCTTTCTTCTTCCATCATGGATGGTTCCCTTGGTGCCGAGGGCAGTGGAGCTGGGGGTCCTCTAGGTGGTAGGGGATTTGGGGCCGGAGGATAAGGGGGTGGGGAATCCAAAAGAAGCAAATCGGACTGCGGGTCAGGATAAATCGCCTTCGGTGGATCCGGGGCGTCAGGTAGCTTTTCCGTGTTGGGGTTTTTCTTTAAGGCTAATATCTCCGACGCTGCTGATGTGTGCGCGGACGTACCTGTTGAGGAAACAAAGGGCCGGACCCACGGAGGTGGGGAGAGAATTAAATCTTCCCAGACCAAGACATATGGTACTTGGTCTGGATGTCCGTGGGGATCTATATTAAATATCTTAGACTTCAGCAGCTTAATCTTGTCTAATAAAAAGGATCCTTCGGGGGGCCATCCTATCTGAAATGTTGGCCATTCAGAGGCACACAAAGTCTGCCACTTTCCTTTCTTCACCTCTACCGAAAAATTATGGGCTCTGGCCCGAACTTCGGTCCAATGGCTTAGGGTAAGGGAAAGAGGAGTCGTCACAGTTTGTCCCATTGTCGTCCGTCAGAGAAGAAGAATAGACCACAATACAGAAACAGTTAAAACTCCATGAAACACATATACGCATGGGCCACCGCGAGCTCGCTTCAAAACCGAAACTTCTTCAGATGGCAGTTATCACCAAGGGAACCGCCGAAACCGAGTGAAGGGGAGACAGAGTTTGCCTCTCCTTCCAGATGAGCCACCAGGGCGTCCCCTAGGGCTCATGGACGCCGGCTATTAGCACGTCTGCCTAGCCAGAGGTCCGATACAGATTCCATAATAAGCCGATTCTTACGGCTTTCCTCCGATAATGGCCCACAAAGAACAAGGGACAAACAGACAATCAAGCTCGAGCTTACCTGGTACCTCCAACTCCCGATGTTCTTGTGGTCCGGGGCGAGTGGAATCCCGGACGAGCCCCCAAATGTTAGACCTGCGCGGTCTCCTAGGAGTTTCGACTCGCCCAGGAAACAACAAGAGTCGGAAGTCGATGCAAAACGCAAGAGGTTTATTGAAGGCCGGTGCACCGGGGTTCCTTGGTCCTCACGCAGGAGGTCGAAGAAGGAACCCTTTTCGGCGCGAATATGTCAGTTTTATAGGTTCCCACTTCCCCGTATGTAAATTATAGATTTGGTTGTGTTCTCCTGCTGATTGGTCCCGGCTTAGGCTCGGACCAGAGAGGGAACTTGTCCCCAGCTGCCTGATTGGTCTTTGACAGACACCTTTTTTACATTTTGTTATCTCCCTCCTTCTCCCCAGCTGCCTGATTGGTCTTTGACAGACACCTTTTTTACATTTTGTTATCTCCCTCCTTCTCGGAAGGGGGCCGGACATCCTGGAAATTCACCCATTGTCTAAGAAGCCCCTATTGTCTGGAGAGTTCTTAATCATTAGCTGGAACAATGTCCCTCGAGTCCCACATTTCCCCCCTTTTTCTTGTGACTATTGATTCCAATCATGGAATCTCAACCTTCTGTTCGTAAACTTTGGTACTGTTGTCTTAACATTAGAACTTGTACAGTACTGATACGTTCTCTAATAAATGCTATCAAGCGATTTAGAACACATGGTCCAAAAGTTAAAATCATCAATAAAACAATAAGAGGTCCCAACAGAGTAGAGATTAAGGTGGTAAACCAGGGGGACTTATCAAACCATGATTGAAACCATCCTTTTTCGTTTTCTCTCTCCCTTTGCCTTTTATCTAAGCGTTCCCTTAGTTTATCCATGGTTTTGGTAATGGTTCCTGAATGATCAATATAAAAGCAACATTCTTCTTTTAGAGCGGCGCATAATCCCCCTTCTTTAAGAAACAGCAAATCTAGGCCTCTTCTATTCTGCAACACCATTTCTGAAAGTGAGGTGAGTGATTCCTTTAGTTGAGTTATGGAACTTTCTAATGCTCGAAGGTCGATGTCTACAGCCTGTCTTAAACTTGCATAATACTGGGGTTGTTGTATGAGGGCTGTGGTTCCTGTTCCTATCCCGGCAGATATTCCTAGTCCTAGAAGGACAGCCAATGTGAGGGTTACAGGTTCTCTCTTCCTTCTTGTTTTTCCCTCGTATTCATCTAAGAAGGACGAATCTGAATGATAGATAAGTCTAGGAACTAATTGCACTAGCACACAAAAATCAGCTGAATTGTTGAGAACCTCTAGAGAGACACAAGGGGTTAGCCCTGTGTTACATGCCCACCATCCATCTTGGGGAGGTACAAGATATCCCGAGCCTGAAGGGAGGCTGAAATCATGACAAAGGTGTCGATGGGACTGGGGAGGTGTTCCTATACAAGTACCATTTCCAGAAACCGAAGACAGAGTTAATTTACTGTTCCCTTTCTGTTTCCATCGACAATGGTCCGGGGAGCTGACATTAGTATAATTAGAACTATATCCTATAGCATCATAATAAGGGGGAGGGGCAGCATAACAGAGCCAACATGATTTTGTAGCCTCCGGGTTTGTAGCATTAAGGACTGTAAAGGCTGCCTGCACCAAAGAAAGCATCCTATCCTGAGGAGTCCCAGGCTTAACTGTGGGTTCTTTGGATCCAGAGGTTTCATTAGTCTCATTCTTTGTTGACGTAGTTGAAGGGGCCGGGGGAAGCAAAGGGGGGCCAAGTACGGGATTTGGGCCTATTGATATAGGAGCAGGAGTCTCAATCTTTAGCTTAAGGGTCATTAATATTCCCAAATCATATCCATTCTTGTAAAATCTAATGCCCCATGAGTGGCCATTTACCCATTTTTTATCTCTTTTTCCAGGATTACTAAAGGAAATTTTGAGGGGGTGGCACCATCCTGAACATTCGGGGGCGACGGGTCGGGGACCCCTATAAGAAGTATGAGTGTAGTTGGCTGTTACTGTAATAAAATCCCAAGTTGAGGTGGGTCTCCAATAAGTATCTCCTGTGGTTTCACATCCCCAGTTTTGGCAATATAAATTTTCAGTTCCCCCACATTTATAATTCAGGGATCGGGGGCGATGGAACCCGGGGCATACATAGAAGGAGAGGGTTCTGAGCCAACTTCTTCGGACCTGGTTTTTACAACCCTCCCCAGAGTAATCAGCTTTAGTTAGAAGTTGGGACGGAGCATTATGCTGATCATAACTCTCTAGATCCCAATAGGGAGCTCCTATGGCCAGTTTACAGACATCAGGAAAAAGGTCTGGCCACCAGGTCCAGGGAGGGGCAGTATGGCTAATGGACCAGGTTATATCTCCAGTTTGAGAAATTACCTGCCAAGTTAGACGTTGGGGCAGGTGAGGGCTAAAATCACTTACAGTCAGTAAAGGCAGTAAAACCAAAATTATAAGTCTTAGGTTCGTAGAAGCTTGAGTTTGAGCGGGTTGTTGGTTCTTTGGGCCTGCCATCCTGATGATGCCGCCGCTGGTGCAGCTTTCACGTGTGAAGCATGGATCCAGGCAGCGATGCCGTCCACTTTTATGGCCGTTGGGGTGGTTAGGAGGACGGTGTATGGTCCTTTCCATCGAGGTTCCAACGTCTGGGTTCGATGCCGACGGACGTATACGGAGTCTCCGACTTGGAAAGGATGAGTTTCTCCCGGTGTTCCCGGTTGGTAGGCCTCGGCGAGTTGGGACCATATCTCCTTTTGGACCAGTTGGAGTCCCAATAGCCTAGCATACAAGTCAGTGTTATTTTGACAGTCTGGTTTTATTTCTTCTCCTAAGGTGAGAAGGGGAGGTGGGGCCCCGTATAGCGCCTCAAAAGGAGTAAGATGGTACCGGGAAGGTGTATTCCTAACCCGGAACAGGGCTAAAGGAAGGAGCACCGTCCAATCTGTACCGCCAGTCTCCAAGGACAATTTGGTTAGGGTCTCTTTTAGAGTTCTATTCATTCTTTCTACCTGACCTGAACTCTGGGGTCTATATGCACAATGTAATTTCCAATCAGTCCCCAAATATCTGGCCACATCCTGACTTACCTGGGCGACGAAGGCTGGACCATTATCAGACCCTATTACCTTTGGTGCTCCAAATCGAGGAAAAATTTCTTCTAAAATCTTCTTGGCTACTACAGCAGCTGTTTCTTTCTTTGTTGGGAAAGCCTCTATCCATCCTGAAAAAGTGTCTACAAAAACTAAAAGGTATTTATTACCGTACCTTCCAGGACGCACTTCGGTAAAGTCCACCTCCCAGTAAGTTCCTGGGCGGTCCCCCCTGAGTCTCTTTCCAGTTTCAAGTTTCCCTTTGTGAGCATTTACCTGTTGACATGGGACGCATTCCTGCACAATTTGTTCAGCTAATTTTGTCATTCCAGGGGTTTCGTACCCGGCTTTTTGTAACAAGGCTACCATCTTTTTAGTCCCCAAATGTGTCCATCTGTGCATCTGTTGTAACATGGATTCTGCTTGCTGAGGGGACAAAGTTCCTTTTGTTGTGGCCGGGATGATTTCTTCGTTGCGGCCTGGTTTTTCAGGAACTTTATCTGACAGTCCTAGAATGACTTCTCCCGATGCTATTTCTCGGGCCACTTGGTCAGCCATATTATTTCCCCTAATTATTGGGGTATTTCCTTTTCGATGTCCAGGGCAGTGGATGATACTGACTTTAGTAGGAAGCATGAGTGCAGTCAACAAAGCCATGATTTCGTCTTTGTTTTTAATTTCTTTGCCACCTGAAGTTAGTAGCCCTCTCTGTTGGTAAATGGCACCGTGGATATGAGCGGTAGCAAATGCATATCTACTGTCTGTGTAGATGTTTACTTTTTTATTCTCTGCCATCTCTAATGCCCTCGTCAGGGCAATTAATTCAGCTCGTTGGGCTGAGGTCCCTTGCGGTAGCGCCGCTGCCCATATGACTTGTTTTCCGTCTACCACGGCTGCCCCAGTTCGACGCTTACCTTCCTCCAGGAAACTGCTCCCATCCGTGAACCAGGTGAAATCAGCATCAGGGAGGGGCAGGTCCATCAGATCTGGCCTACTGCCGTGTGCTGCGGCCAGTACTTCCTGACAATCATGTATGATGGTGGAGCCTTCCAAGTCAGGATCAGGTAGCAAGGTGGCTGGATTGAGTCCTGTGGCTGGAGCAAACTTGATGCGATCTGAGTTTAGCAACAGGGTTTGGTAATGGGTCATCCTGGCATTAGTTAGCCACCTATCCGGTGGTTGACGGACTACATTTTCCAGGGCATGAGGAGCTGTTATCGTTAGATTTTGTCCTAAAGTTAGTTTGTCAGCATCTTTGACTAGAACGGCCACTGCAGCGATTATCTTTAAACAGGTGGGCCATCCTGATGCCACAGGGTCCAATTTTTTTGACAAATAAGCAACTGGGCGATTCCAGGGACCCAATTTCTGAGTCAATACTCCTTTTGCAATGCCCTTATTTTCGGCCACATATAAATGAAAAGGTTTGGTTACATCTGGCAGTCCTAGGGCTGGAGCTGAAAGTAAAGCTCGTTTGATTTGGTCAAAAGCCCGTTGTTCCTTATCGTCCCAAACGAAAGGAGTGCTGTTTTTGGTTAGGGGGTACAATGGGGCTGCCAGCTCAGCAAACCCTGGAATCCATAGTCTACAGAATCCGGCCGTCCCCAAAAATTCTCTAACCTGCCTGGCGTTTTTGGGAGCCGGAATTTGGGCCACCGTATCCTTTCTGCTCTCCGTGAGCCATCTTTGCCCCCCTTTTAATAGATACCCCAGGTAACTGACCTGTTGTTGGCATATTTGTGCTTTCTTGGCTGAGGCTCTATATCCCAGGGTTCCAAGTTCCGTTAACAGTTTTTCAGTACCCTTGATACAATCTTCTTGGGTCTCAGCAGCTAATAAAATATCATCAACGTATTGGAGTAATGTTACCTGGGGATTTGATTCTCTATATAATGCCAAATCCTGATGGAGGGCTTCATCAAAGATGGTCGGGGAGTTCTTAAATCCCTGAGGTAGCCGTGTCCATGTCAGCTGACCAGACATTCCCGATGTTGGATCTTTCCATTCGAAGGCAAAGTAGGATTGGCTCAGGGGAGAGAGTCTTAAACAGAAAAAAGCATCTTTAAGGTCCAAAACAGTATACCACGTATGTTGAGGTGGAAGAGTGCTCAGGAGGTTATAAGGGTTTGGAACTGTGGGGTGGAGGTCTGCCACCCGTTTGTTTACCTCTCGTAGATCCTGCACCGGCCGATAATCATTTGTTCCTGGTTTCTTTACCGGCAGGAGAGGGGTGTTCCATGCTGATTGACATCTTATTAAGATGCCCAAGTCTAGTAGCCTCTGTATATGGGGACGGATACCATCTTTGGCTTCTCTACTCATGGGGTATTGACGGACCGTTATTGGGGTGGCAGTTGCCTTGAGTTCCACTAGCACCGGGGGCCGATTTTTGGCCATCCCCATTCCGGCAGTTTCTGCCCAGGCTTGAGGGAACCGAGTTACCCAATCTGTAACATTAACTCGTGAAGATGAAGGCTGCTCGTATAATTTAGATTCATCTTCTAATTTCATAGTCAATATTTGAAGTAACCTTCCTTTATTATCAGTTATGGTGGGACCTTCTGGCTGAAAGTGGATTTGAGCCCCTACTTTGGAGAGTAAATCTCTTCCCAGCAAAGGATAGGGGCATTCCGGAATAATCAAAAATGAATGGGTTACTCGTCCAATCCCAAGATCTACTGTCCTTCGTGTGGTCCATGAATATTGTTTATTCCCAGTGGCTCCTTGTACCCATGACCTTTTAGCTGAGATAGGACCTTTTGAGTGGAGAAGGACGGAGTGCTGGGCTCCGGTATCTACCAAAAATTGAACAGGTTCCCCCTCCACTTTAAGAGTTACCCGGGGCTCGGGGAGAGGGTTCGAGCCCTGACTTTCCTAGTCTTCTTCTTCCAATGTTAAGATTTTGTTTCTGGTTGGCCTTCCTCCATTCTTTTTCTTAGGGCATTCTCTCGCCCAATGTCCTTTTTCTTTACAGTAGGCACATTGGTCCTTGTCTAATGGTCGCCTTCTGTCTGCCGTTCGCCCTTCCTGCCCATTTCTATCCCCTATATTTCTTCCTCCAACCACAGTGGCCAGTATCTTACTTAAATTCCTCTCTTGTCTCTTATCTCGTCTTCTTTCACGGGCTGCCTGCTCTTTCTGCTTTCTTTCTTCCTTCTCTTCCTCTGTTTCTCTTTTGTTATATACTTTATCTGCCTCTTTTACTAACTCCTGAAGCGAAAATCCCTGCAAGCCATCTAGCCTCTGTAATTTCTTCCTAATATCAGGGGCCGCTTGATCAATGAAAGCCATTGCTACAGTAGCCCTATGTTCCTCCGAAGTTGGATCATAAGGGGTAAAGCGTCTAAAGGCTTCCATTAAACGTTCCAGGAACACAGTTGGCGATTCCTGGGGCCCCTGAGTTACTTCCCTTACCTTAGCCAAATTAGTGGGCCGTCTGGCCGCTCCATGGAGACCCGCCACCAGAGCCTGGCGATACATTTTCAGGCGCTCCCTACCTTCCGGGGCATTGAAATCCCAGTTTGGCCTGACGAGTGGGAAACCAACATCAATCTCGTTAGGCAGCTGGGTAGGTTGCCCATTGGCGCCTAATACATTTTTTCTGGCTTCTAAAAGAACCCGTTGCCTCTCCTCAGTCGTTAGGAGAGTCTGAAGCAGCTGCTGACAATCATCCCATGTGGGCTGGTGGGAGAAAACAAGAGATTCTATTAAAGCGGTAAGGGCCTGTGGATTTTCGGAAAAAGTTGGGTTATGCATTTTCCAATTATAAAGATCTGCAGAGGAAAAGGGCCAATATTGGAGAGGTCTATTCCCTTGGCCGTCGGGGGGGCCATACTCTCTAAGAGGTAGGGCAGTGGAGTCCGGGGAGATAGCCCTCCGGCTCCTAGTGCCCGCTGAGGGACCCCTTTCTTCTTCCATCATGGATGGTTCCCTTGGTGCCGAGGGCAGTGGAGCTGGGGGTCCTCTAGGTGGTAGGGGATTTGGGGCCGGAGGATAAGGGGGTGGGGAATCCAAAAGAAGCAAATCGGACTGCGGGTCAGGATAAATCGCCTTCGGTGGATCCGGGGCGTCAGGTAGCTTTTCCGTGTTGGGGTTTTTCTTTAAGGCTAATATCTCCGACGCTGCTGATGTGTGCGCGGACGTACCTGTTGAGGAAACAAAGGGCCGGACCCACGGAGGTGGGGAGAGAATTAAATCTTCCCAGACCAAGACATATGGTACTTGGTCTGGATGTCCGTGGGGATCTATATTAAATATCTTAGACTTCAGCAGCTTAATCTTGTCTAATAAAAAGGATCCTTCGGGGGGCCATCCTATCTGAAATGTTGGCCATTCAGAGGCACACAAAGTCTGCCACTTTCCTTTCTTCACCTCTACCGAAAAATTATGGGCTCTGGCCCGAACTTCGGTCCAATGGCTTAGGGTAAGGGAAAGAGGAGTCGTCACAGTTTGTCCCATTGTCGTCCGTCAGAGAAGAAGAATAGACCACAATACAGAAACAGTTAAAACTCCATGAAACACATATACGCATGGGCCACCGCGAGCTCGCTTCAAAACCGAAACTTCTTCAGATGGCAGTTATCACCAAGGGAACCGCCGAAACCGAGTGAAGGGGAGACAGAGTTTGCCTCTCCTTCCAGATGAGCCACCAGGGCGTCCCCTAGGGCTCATGGACGCCGGCTATTAGCACGTCTGCCTAGCCAGAGGTCCGATACAGATTCCATAATAAGCCGATTCTTACGGCTTTCCTCCGATAATGGCCCACAAAGAACAAGGGACAAACAGACAATCAAGCTCGAGCTTACCTGGTACCTCCAACTCCCGATGTTCTTGTGGTCCGGGGCGAGTGGAATCCCGGACGAGCCCCCAAATGTTAGACCTGCGCGGTCTCCTAGGAGTTTCGACTCGCCCAGGAAACAACAAGAGTCGGAAGTCGATGCAAAACGCAAGAGGTTTATTGAAGGCCGGTGCACCGGGGTTCCTTGGTCCTCACGCAGGAGGTCGAAGAAGGAACCCTTTTCGGCGCGAATATGTCAGTTTTATAGGTTCCCACTTCCCCGTATGTAAATTATAGATTTGGTTGTGTTCTCCTGCTGATTGGTCCCGGCTTAGGCTCGGACCAGAGAGGGAACTTGTCCCCAGCTGCCTGATTGGTCTTTGACAGACACCTTTTTTACATTTTGTTATCTCCCTCCTTCTCCCCAGCTGCCTGATTGGTCTTTGACAGACACCTTTTTTACATTTTGTTATCTCCCTCCTTCTCGGAAGGGGGCCGGACATCCTGGAAATTCACCCATTGTCTAAGAAGCCCCTATTGTCTGGAGAGTTCTTAATCATTAGCTGGAACAATGTCCCTCGAGTCCCACATTTCCCCCCTTTTTCTTGTGACTATTGATTCCAATCATGGAATCTCAACCTTCTGTTCGTAAACTTTGGTACTGTTGTCTTAACATTAGAACTTGTACAGTACTGATACGTTCTCTAATAAATGCTATCAAGCGATTTAGAACACATGGTCCAAAAGTTAAAATCATCAATAAAACAATAAGAGGTCCCAACAGAGTAGAGATTAAGGTGGTAAACCAGGGGGACTTATCAAACCATGATTGAAACCATCCTTTTTCGTTTTCTCTCTCCCTTTGCCTTTTATCTAAGCGTTCCCTTAGTTTATCCATGGTTTTGGTAATGGTTCCTGAATGATCAATATAAAAGCAACATTCTTCTTTTAGAGCGGCGCATAATCCCCCTTCTTTAAGAAACAGCAAATCTAG
Source organism: Leucopleurus acutus (assembly GCF_964270905.1). Lineage (NCBI taxonomy): Eukaryota > Metazoa > Chordata > Mammalia > Artiodactyla > Delphinidae > Leucopleurus > Leucopleurus acutus. The sequence continues at coordinate 29,916,315 of NC_139149.1, forward strand.
GCCTCTTCTATTCTGCAACACCATTTCTGAAAGTGAGGTGAGTGATTCCTTTAGTTGAGTTATGGAACTTTCTAATGCTCGAAGGTCGATGTCTACAGCCTGTCTTAAACTTGCATAATACTGGGGTTGTTGTATGAGGGCTGTGGTTCCTGTTCCTATCCCGGCAGATATTCCTAGTCCTAGAAGGACAGCCAATGTGAGGGTTACAGGTTCTCTCTTCCTTCTTGTTTTTCCCTCGTATTCATCTAAGAAGGACGAATCTGAATGATAGATAAGTCTAGGAACTAATTGCACTAGCACACAAAAATCAGCTGAATTGTTGAGAACCTCTAGAGAGACACAAGGGGTTAGCCCTGTGTTACATGCCCACCATCCATCTTGGGGAGGTACAAGATATCCCGAGCCTGAAGGGAGGCTGAAATCATGACAAAGGTGTCGATGGGACTGGGGAGGTGTTCCTATACAAGTACCATTTCCAGAAACCGAAGACAGAGTTAATTTACTGTTCCCTTTCTGTTTCCATCGACAATGGTCCGGGGAGCTGACATTAGTATAATTAGAACTATATCCTATAGCATCATAATAAGGGGGAGGGGCAGCATAACAGAGCCAACATGATTTTGTAGCCTCCGGGTTTGTAGCATTAAGGACTGTAAAGGCTGCCTGCACCAAAGAAAGCATCCTATCCTGAGGAGTCCCAGGCTTAACTGTGGGTTCTTTGGATCCAGAGGTTTCATTAGTCTCATTCTTTGTTGACGTAGTTGAAGGGGCCGGGGGAAGCAAAGGGGGGCCAAGTACGGGATTTGGGCCTATTGATATAGGAGCAGGAGTCTCAATCTTTAGCTTAAGGGTCATTAATATTCCCAAATCATATCCATTCTTGTAAAATCTAATGCCCCATGAGTGGCCATTTACCCATTTTTTATCTCTTTTTCCAGGATTACTAAAGGAAATTTTGAGGGGGTGGCACCATCCTGAACATTCGGGGGCGACGGGTCGGGGACCCCTATAAGAAGTATGAGTGTAGTTGGCTGTTACTGTAATAAAATCCCAAGTTGAGGTGGGTCTCCAATAAGTATCTCCTGTGGTTTCACATCCCCAGTTTTGGCAATATAAATTTTCAGTTCCCCCACATTTATAATTCAGGGATCGGGGGCGATGGAACCCGGGGCATACATAGAAGGAGAGGGTTCTGAGCCAACTTCTTCGGACCTGGTTTTTACAACCCTCCCCAGAGTAATCAGCTTTAGTTAGAAGTTGGGACGGAGCATTATGCTGATCATAACTCTCTAGATCCCAATAGGGAGCTCCTATGGCCAGTTTACAGACATCAGGAAAAAGGTCTGGCCACCAGGTCCAGGGAGGGGCAGTATGGCTAATGGACCAGGTTATATCTCCAGTTTGAGAAATTACCTGCCAAGTTAGACGTTGGGGCAGGTGAGGGCTAAAATCACTTACAGTCAGTAAAGGCAGTAAAACCAAAATTATAAGTCTTAGGTTCGTAGAAGCTTGAGTTTGAGCGGGTTGTTGGTTCTTTGGGCCTGCCATCCTGATGATGCCGCCGCTGGTGCAGCTTTCACGTGTGAAGCATGGATCCAGGCAGCGATGCCGTCCACTTTTATGGCCGTTGGGGTGGTTAGGAGGACGGTGTATGGTCCTTTCCATCGAGGTTCCAACGTCTGGGTTCGATGCCGACGGACGTATACGGAGTCTCCGACTTGGAAAGGATGAGTTTCTCCCGGTGTTCCCGGTTGGTAGGCCTCGGCGAGTTGGGACCATATCTCCTTTTGGACCAGTTGGAGTCCCAATAGCCTAGCATACAAGTCAGTGTTATTTTGACAGTCTGGTTTTATTTCTTCTCCTAAGGTGAGAAGGGGAGGTGGGGCCCCGTATAGCGCCTCAAAAGGAGTAAGATGGTACCGGGAAGGTGTATTCCTAACCCGGAACAGGGCTAAAGGAAGGAGCACCGTCCAATCTGTACCGCCAGTCTCCAAGGACAATTTGGTTAGGGTCTCTTTTAGAGTTCTATTCATTCTTTCTACCTGACCTGAACTCTGGGGTCTATATGCACAATGTAATTTCCAATCAGTTCCCAAATATCTGGCCACATCCTGACTTACCTGGGCGACGAAGGCTGGACCATTATCAGACCCTATTACCTTTGGTGCTCCAAATCGAGGAAAAATTTCTTCTAAAATCTTCTTGGCTACTACAGCAGCTGTTTCTTTCTTTGTTGGGAAAGCCTCTATCCATCCTGAAAAAGTGTCTACAAAAACTAAAAGGTATTTATTACCGTACCTTCCAGGACGCACTTCGGTAAAGTCCACCTCCCAGTAAGTTCCTGGGCGGTCCCCCCTGAGTCTCTTTCCAGTTTCAAGTTTCCCTTTGTGAGCATTTACCTGTTGACATGGGACGCATTCCTGCACAATTTGTTCAGCTAATTTTGTCATTCCAGGGGTTTCGTACCCGGCTTTTTGTAACAAGGCTACCATCTTTTTAGTCCCCAAATGTGTCCATCTGTGCATCTGTTGTAACATGGATTCTGCTTGCTGAGGGGACAAAGTTCCTTTTGTTGTGGCCGGGATGATTTCTTCGTTGCGGCCTGGTTTTTCAGGAACTTTATCTGACAGTCCTAGAATGACTTCTCCCGATGCTATTTCTCGGGCCACTTGGTCAGCCATATTATTTCCCCTAATTATTGGGGTATTTCCTTTTCGATGTCCAGGGCAGTGGATGATACTGACTTTAGTAGGAAGCATGAGTGCAGTCAACAAAGCCATGATTTCGTCTTTGTTTTTAATTTCTTTGCCACCTGAAGTTAGTAGCCCTCTCTGTTGGTAAATGGCACCGTGGATATGAGCGGTAGCAAATGCATATCTACTGTCTGTGTAGATGTTTACTTTTTTATTCTCTGCCATCTCTAATGCCCTCGTCAGGGCAATTAATTCAGCTCGTTGGGCTGAGGTCCCTTGCGGTAGCGCCGCTGCCCATATGACTTGTTTTCCGTCTACCACGGCTGCCCCAGTTCGACGCTTACCTTCCTCCAGGAAACTGCTCCCATCCGTGAACCAGGTGAAATCAGCATCAGGGAGGGGCAGGTCCATCAGATCTGGCCTACTGCCGTGTGCTGCGGCCAGTACTTCCTGACAATCATGTATGATGGTGGAGCCTTCCAAGTCAGGATCAGGTAGCAAGGTGGCTGGATTGAGTCCTGTGGCTGGAGCAAACTTGATGCGATCTGAGTTTAGCAACAGGGTTTGGTAATGGGTCATCCTGGCATTAGTTAGCCACCTATCCGGTGGTTGACGGACTACATTTTCCAGGGCATGAGGAGCTGTTATCGTTAGATTTTGTCCTAAAGTTAGTTTGTCAGCATCTTTGACTAGAACGGCCACTGCAGCGATTATCTTTAAACAGGTGGGCCATCCTGATGCCACAGGGTCCAATTTTTTTGACAAATAAGCAACTGGGCGATTCCAGGGACCCAATTTCTGAGTCAATACTCCTTTTGCAATGCCCTTATTTTCGGCCACATATAAATGAAAAGGTTTGGTTACATCTGGCAGTCCTAGGGCTGGAGCTGAAAGTAAAGCTCGTTTGATTTGGTCAAAAGCCCGTTGTTCCTTATCGTCCCAAACGAAAGGAGTGCTGTTTTTGGTTAGGGGGTACAATGGGGCTGCCAGCTCAGCAAACCCTGGAATCCATAGTCTACAGAATCCGGCCGTCCCCAAAAATTCTCTAACCTGCCTGGCGTTTTTGGGAGCCGGAATTTGGGCCACCGTATCCTTTCTGCTCTCCGTGAGCCATCTTTGCCCCCCTTTTAATAGATACCCCAGGTAACTGACCTGTTGTTGGCATATTTGTGCTTTCTTGGCTGAGGCTCTATATCCCAGGGTTCCAAGTTCCGTTAACAGTTTTTCAGTACCCTTGATACAATCTTCTTGGGTCTCAGCAGCTAATAAAATATCATCAACGTATTGGAGTAATGTTACCTGGGGATTTGATTCTCTATATAATGCCAAATCCTGATGGAGGGCTTCATCAAAGATGGTCGGGGAGTTCTTAAATCCCTGAGGTAGCCGTGTCCATGTCAGCTGACCAGACATTCCCGATGTTGGATCTTTCCATTCGAAGGCAAAGTAGGATTGGCTCAGGGGAGAGAGTCTTAAACAGAAAAAAGCATCTTTAAGGTCCAAAACAGTATACCACGTATGTTGAGGTGGAAGAGTGCTCAGGAGGTTATAAGGGTTTGGAACTGTGGGGTGGAGGTCTGCCACCCGTTTGTTTACCTCTCGTAGATCCTGCACCGGCCGATAATCATTTGTTCCTGGTTTCTTTACCGGCAGGAGAGGGGTGTTCCATGCTGATTGACATCTTATTAAGATGCCCAAGTCTAGTAGCCTCTGTATATGGGGACGGATACCATCTTTGGCTTCTCTACTCATGGGGTATTGACGGACCGTTATTGGGGTGGCAGTTGCCTTGAGTTCCACTAGCACCGGGGGCCGATTTTTGGCCATCCCCATTCCGGCAGTTTCTGCCCAGGCTTGAGGGAACCGAGTTACCCAATCTGTAACATTAACTCGTGAAGATGAAGGCTGCTCGTATAATTTAGATTCATCTTCTAATTTCATAGTCAATATTTGAAGTAACCTTCCTTTATTATCAGTTATGGTGGGACCTTCTGGCTGAAAGTGGATTTGAGCCCCTACTTTGGAGAGTAAATCTCTTCCCAGCAAAGGATAGGGGCATTCCGGAATAATCAAAAATGAATGGGTTACTCGTCCAATCCCAAGATCTACTGTCCTTCGTGTGGTCCATGAATATTGTTTATTCCCAGTGGCTCCTTGTACCCATGACCTTTTAGCTGAGATAGGACCTTTTGAGTGGAGAAGGACGGAGTGCTGGGCTCCGGTATCTACCAAAAATTGAACAGGTTCCCCCTCCACTTTAAGAGTTACCCGGGGCTCGGGGAGAGGGTTCGAGCCCTGACTTTCCTAGTCTTCTTCTTCCAATGTTAAGATTTTGTTTCTGGTTGGCCTTCCTCCATTCTTTTTCTTAGGGCATTCTCTCGCCCAATGTCCTTTTTCTTTACAGTAGGCACATTGGTCCTTGTCTAATGGTCGCCTTCTGTCTGCCGTTCGCCCTTCCTGCCCATTTCTATCCCCTATATTTCTTCCTCCAACCACAGTGGCCAGTATCTTACTTAAATTCCTCTCTTGTCTCTTATCTCGTCTTCTTTCACGGGCTGCCTGCTCTTTCTGCTTTCTTTCTTCCTTCTCTTCCTCTGTTTCTCTTTTGTTATATACTTTATCTGCCTCTTTTACTAACTCCTGAAGCGAAAATCCCTGCAAGCCATCTAGCCTCTGTAATTTCTTCCTAATATCAGGGGCCGCTTGATCAATGAAAGCCATTGCTACAGTAGCCCTATGTTCCTCCGAAGTTGGATCATAAGGGGTAAAGCGTCTAAAGGCTTCCATTAAACGTTCCAGGAACACAGTTGGCGATTCCTGGGGCCCCTGAGTTACTTCCCTTACCTTAGCCAAATTAGTGGGCCGTCTGGCCGCTCCATGGAGACCCGCCACCAGAGCCTGGCGATACATTTTCAGGCGCTCCCTACCTTCCGGGGCATTGAAATCCCAGTTTGGCCTGACGAGTGGGAAACCAACATCAATCTCGTTAGGCAGCTGGGTAGGTTGCCCATTGGCGCCTAATACATTTTTTCTGGCTTCTAAAAGAACCCGTTGCCTCTCCTCAGTCGTTAGGAGAGTCTGAAGCAGCTGCTGACAATCATCCCATGTGGGCTGGTGGGAGAAAACAAGAGATTCTATTAAAGCGGTAAGGGCCTGTGGATTTTCGGAAAAAGTTGGGTTATGCATTTTCCAATTATAAAGATCTGCAGAGGAAAAGGGCCAATATTGGAGAGGTCTATTCCCTTGGCCGTCGGGGGGGCCATACTCTCTAAGAGGTAGGGCAGTGGAGTCCGGGGAGATAGCCCTCCGGCTCCTAGTGCCCGCTGAGGGACCCCTTTCTTCTTCCATCATGGATGGTTCCCTTGGTGCCGAGGGCAGTGGAGCTGGGGGTCCTCTAGGTGGTAGGGGATTTGGGGCCGGAGGATAAGGGGGTGGGGAATCCAAAAGAAGCAAATCGGACTGCGGGTCAGGATAAATCGCCTTCGGTGGATCCGGGGCGTCAGGTAGCTTTTCCGTGTTGGGGTTTTTCTTTAAGGCTAATATCTCCGACGCTGCTGATGTGTGCGCGGACGTACCTGTTGAGGAAACAAAGGGCCGGACCCACGGAGGTGGGGAGAGAATTAAATCTTCCCAGACCAAGACATATGGTACTTGGTCTGGATGTCCGTGGGGATCTATATTAAATATCTTAGACTTCAGCAGCTTAATCTTGTCTAATAAAAAGGATCCTTCGGGGGGCCATCCTATCTGAAATGTTGGCCATTCAGAGGCACACAAAGTCTGCCACTTTCCTTTCTTCACCTCTACCGAAAAATTATGGGCTCTGGCCCGAACTTCGGTCCAATGGCTTAGGGTAAGGGAAAGAGGAGTCGTCACAGTTTGTCCCATTGTCGTCCGTCAGAGAAGAAGAATAGACCACAATACAGAAACAGTTAAAACTCCATGAAACACATATACGCATGGGCCACCGCGAGCTCGCTTCAAAACCGAAACTTCTTCAGATGGCAGTTATCACCAAGGGAACCGCCGAAACCGAGTGAAGGGGAGACAGAGTTTGCCTCTCCTTCCAGATGAGCCACCAGGGCGTCCCCTAGGGCTCATGGACGCCGGCTATTAGCACGTCTGCCTAGCCAGAGGTCCGATACAGATTCCATAATAAGCCGATTCTTACGGCTTTCCTCCGATAATGGCCCACAAAGAACAAGGGACAAACAGACAATCAAGCTCGAGCTTACCTGGTACCTCCAACTCCCGATGTTCTTGTGGTCCGGGGCGAGTGGAATCCCGGACGAGCCCCCAAATGTTAGACCTGCGCGGTCTCCTAGGAGTTTCGACTCGCCCAGGAAACAACAAGAGTCGGAAGTCGATGCAAAACGCAAGAGGTTTATTGAAGGCCGGTGCACCGGGGTTCCTTGGTCCTCACGCAGGAGGTCGAAGAAGGAACCCTTTTCGGCGCGAATATGTCAGTTTTATAGGTTCCCACTTCCCCGTATGTAAATTATAGATTTGGTTGTGTTCTCCTGCTGATTGGTCCCGGCTTAGGCTCGGACCAGAGAGGGAACTTGTCCCCAGCTGCCTGATTGGTCTTTGACAGACACCTTTTTTACATTTTGTTATCTCCCTCCTTCTCCCCAGCTGCCTGATTGGTCTTTGACAGACACCTTTTTTACATTTTGTTATCTCCCTCCTTCTCGGAAGGGGGCCGGACATCCTGGAAATTCACCCATTGTCTAAGAAGCCCCTATTGTCTGGAGAGTTCTTAATCATTAGCTGGAACAATGTCCCTCGAGTCCCACACAGAAATGCTCTCAGGATCCATGACAAAGCACGGTTTCAACCGTGAAAGAAAAAGAGATAATTTACACCTCAACAAAAATTCTAAGTTTAAGAAAATGATTGGACTCATGAGAGAATAAATACTTTCCTTTTCAAAGTAGGGGTATAACAGCCTATTAGGTAATTACTTTGATTTTAAATGTCTGTAATACCAATTTCCATGATAGCTCATAATGGCTCAAAGAATAAGGAAATGCAGCTGAAGTCTGTCATTATGTATTTACACAGTCAAAAAAAAAAGAAGAAAGAGTCCTACAGCTTGATTTCACAAAACATAATTCATGTGAGTTCGTATTTTTTAAAAATCTTTTTTTTTTTTGTGGTACGCGGGCCTCTCACTGTTGTGGCCTCTCCTGTTGCAGAGCACAGGCTCCAGACGCACAGGCTCAGCGGCCATGGCTCACTGGCCCAGCCTCTCTGCAGCATGTGGGATCTTCCCGGACTGGGGCACGAACCCGCATCCCCTGCATTGGTAGGCAGACTCTCAACCACTGCGCCACCTGGGAAGCCCTAAGAATCTTTTTTAAACAGTCCTTTGAGAGGGACTGGAAGCAAGAAGAGCACTGGGATTTCTCAATTTAAAAGCTATTACTTCAAGAGTCTATAGGGAAGGCTGCTTCAGAAACATCTTCCTGCATTTGTCAGTTTGTTTTCTTTCTTACTTTCCAAACTAAGCACTTGAAAATGAGGAAAAAGAAATAAAATATCATGAAGCCCAGCTGTCTACAGAACACATGTTTATGTCAGTCATCACACTCATGATCTATTGCAGTAATAAATCAAAAGAAACACACCAGTTGTGTAATTTATTACAGCAGTATATCAGCAGGGTGAGGCCTCCAGGAGCTGAGTTACAGACATGAACCTTGCATTGTTGCTTTTATTTACTTCCTCTATTTAAGTTTGATATAAGAAGACAGAGTAGGAGGACCTGAAGTCAGAATTGAAAGCTTCTTTCGCATAATTTTCTAAATGGCTTTAGACGGATAAATCAAGGTAACATTATTACTTTTCCTATGACTTGTTTTTCTATGGTAATTATTGATAATTAAGTCTGTCTTCCTTTCATTCAATGAACATTTATTGAGCTAGATAAAAATTACTTCATTCACTACATCTGTCTCATCATAAAGCTGGGCCTGTTTGACAACACAGGAGCATTTGTAGTCAAATTCTGTTCTGCACTGAAACCACGCAGGACCCTGTGGGGCTCCTGGATACAAAGCCTTTCCGTGCCCCCCCCCACCCCCCCCCCCGTTTCTTGCTTGTAGGAAATGGGCTTCATTCAGCCTCCATGACCTTCCCTGAGTTCCAAAGGGCAGGTTCAAACAGCTGCTAATCAGGGAAGGGAGGGAATGCAGAAACGAGGGAGGAGCAGTTAAGAAACAATAGTGCAGCCTTGGCAGGGTCCTGGTGCTCCTCAAGGAATATACAGAACAATATCTTTGACTTTTTCTGCAGAACTAAGACGCCACCCAAGCAGAGGATGGCAAGTTTAGGCTGAGCACAAGACTCCTGGAGCACCGGCCTGCTACCTCACCACCAACCAATCAGAAGCAAGTCACATACTCTGCAGCCCCCACCCCAAATTTTGCCTATAAAAACTTCTCCCCCAAAACCATCAGAGAGTTCGGGGTTTTTGAGCATGAGCCACTCGTTCTCCTTGCTTGGCCCTGCAATAAACCATACTCTGCTCCAAACTCTGAACTTTTGATTTGTTTGGCCTCACTGTGCACTAAGCACACGGACTTTGTTCAGTAACACCATTTCTCCACGGCTACCCCTTACCTTCCTCCTGCCCCATACCGATGCTGCTATTTCCCCTTCTAGAAACTTCAGGATTTAAATATTTTTAATATATTTAGAGTAACTCTGCCACATAATGTTTGAGGATTGCCTCACTACTTGTACTGTACGTTACAGATATCTATAGTTCAATATAAAATTTTGTAGATAATAACATTTACACCTTTGCTACTAAAAGCATGGAAACTTCTAAGGAATATATAATCTCTGGCTCCAAACCAGACCTACTAAATTAGAATCTGCATTTTAACAAGATTATCAGTTGATTTGAATGAATATTAAAGTTTGAGAAGCATTTATTTGTTAAGTAACACATTCCCCCAATCTTAGGTTTGTATATCTTCTAGTCTAAGAACAGGATCAGTGCATTTAAAACACACTAAAAAATGCTAATGCTTTCCTAATGACAAAACTGTTCAGAAAAAAGGTAGCAAATATGCAAGGCCATTCATTTTTGGAACGATCATGGACTTGTAAGATGATACACTGCAGATGAAAGAACTTGGACCCTTGTGTCTTATGAACGTGGTTTAATTTCTGACCTCAAATTGGCTAACTTTTCAGGGCTTCAACTACTTCACTGGCAAAACTGAAATAATAATAGCTGCTTTGGTCATAATTATGTCAAATGAAGACTAAAACAATTAGGCATCCACTAAATGGTAGCTATTATTAAAAACCCTTTATGAAACAACTGAAACACACAAGAGTACTGTTTATACAAATTAAAAATTTTCAAGGGTCAGAATAAAGCCTTTGTGACAGTCCCTTGTCCTGAATGAGCACTCCTTGTTAGGACAATGTTTCCCAGTCTTTAGTCACTTGAATGCTGTTGTATTAAACATGCCTTACTTAACACATCGGGATACTCTCAGCCACAGCTGGCTGTAGAATTCATGACCACTTTTTGTTTCTTCCTTTCTTTCTTTTTTTGGTTATAGTTAATGTGATAAACAACTTCATATGGGCACAGTGCTCTCACTTCATGCCTGTGCCTAGAGGCTCTGACCACTCCCCAGGATGGTGGGAAATTAATAACCCATGGGTCAAATCTCTGACCAAGAGAAAAGGGCCAGCAGATATATTTATCTCCTTTCCTTGACACTACTTGCCAATGGACTATACTAAAGTGCAATAGATTATATGGTCTCTCTGAAGATGGTCTCAGGAGATGAAGAAATCCATTGCACTTGATACTAAGAAGTAGCCGGCTCTGTAGCACACCTCTTCATAAATGTTCTTCCTCCTTCTCAGCCCATTCTTTTCTTCCCTCACTACTACTTCCTGGGATTGCATGTCTAATAAGGAATCAAAATATAAACTCTTGCTTCAGGCTCTGTTTTTTTACAAATGTGAATGGAGAAAAATGTTTCACATTTTTTTTCCCGTATCTGAATACAACTTCTACTGTCATTTATCTTGAACTGTTCATTAAATTGACTCATTATATAAAGGGAAATTCAGTATCGGTTAAAAGAAATAGCATGCAAATCTCAAAATATCTACAAAGAAATGGAAACAATGCTATCAAATTACAATTAAATACCATTACCCACCAAAGTTTAGTCTGAGTTCTCTCCCCTGCCCTTTCTGTCTCTGTCTCTCTCTCCCTCTCTCTCTCAGTAACAGCAACACAGGGGTGTTAAATATATATAGCAACACACTTAATTTTTCTTCCAAAGTCAGAGGATTGCAAAAACACTAAGAATAGAATGGTTTTTCACACTATGTCATTAACTTTAAATTGACGATGTTTCTGTGTATCACCCAATAACAATAAGAGTTCCATATTTGGGGGAAAATGTGCTAGGCACTGTGAAGACCAAAATTGGGATAATTCCTATGCCAACTCTCCTAGAAATTCAGAATCAGGAGAGCGAGATCCAAACTAGGATTTTAAATATATAGATATAGACATACAGATATAGATATTCTCATTTAGCATATATTCAATTACACATTGAGTAAACTCTCCTTTATGTTTCTAACAGCTTATTATGGTAAATCCCAATTTTGATTACACATGAAAATCAACTGGAAACTAAAATTAAAACCCATGCCTCTTCCAGGAATTCTGATTTAATTGTCCTGGGGTGGAGCGTGGGGGAGGGCTCAGCTACTGTATTACACAAAAGCTCCCCAGGAGATTCTATTGTACATTTGGCATTAAGAAATTGTTCTACTTTTCTAGCATATCATTGACAAATTAAGAAATGTATGCTCTTTTCTCTTGCCCAAGGCAGTGTTATTCTGGGGTGTTTATTTTTTATTCAACTAACAAGCCCTGTAATGTTCCTTCCATTCAGCAGCCCCAGCGGTAGAAGGCCGGGTCAGCTGAATAGTCTCAGTTTTCCAAAATGGCCAGTAGAACCACATGAAGTGATTTGCCCTTCCTTCCTCACTTGTGCTCAGCTCCAGTGCCTAATTCTGGAGAAAAACACCTGGATACTTTGGCCCTCAATGTCTGGAATTTCCATCTTAGCAGGATAAACTATTGACTATACAAATTTGCAGCTGCTACATTAGTGGTCATAGGATTCTGTTTGAATCCTGGTGGAAATACTAGCCTAAGAATCTGAAGTATTGCTTGTTATTAACAGTTCCCCTTTTCATATGAATAATTTAGTCTTACTTCCAAGATATACCTTTAGTTAACATTATTTACATTTCCCCTCCATTTTTCTTTATTATTTCTTGATCTTTAATAATTACACAATAACTCAGCTTCTGTATCTTACTAACTTCATTTAGTTTTAAATCTTAGCTTGTCTTTTTAGTAATTGAACAACTTAATTGAAAATTATTAAATGTATTTTACATGTTGATGGCCAGCCATATTTCTTTTGATGATTTGTTCATATCTGCCAGTAGAAATTATTTAGCATTTTAATTTTCATTAGCTTTTATATATTCTCAAAGGTTCTCATGTAAATAAAAGATCTCATTACAATAATCTTTTGCATCTTAGGGCCACAGCAAACATCTATTTTTCTGGCTAAACAATTTTGTCCCCTTACACTAAATCAAAGTACTGTATAACTTAATAGGTTGCCCTAATGTCTTGGCTGCTGGGAAGCTCAGGAATAAATTTACTCTTTTGTTATTTATTTACAGTCATATTATACCTGAGCTTTTATTGTAAACTACTTTAAATAATTTTTTAAATAGTTGAAATAATAATTAGTTAATTGGTTTTAATCAGTTTGCTGGCATTCTAAATGTTTTCAAGAGCCAAACACAGAAAGAAAATTCAAGATATTGTCTCAAGCTTAAATAAATTCATGTTGACTTACATGCATGTAAAACTAATAAGAAACACATTAAAATCAGCTAAAGAACAATTCAAAAGTTTAATCAGGAATTCAGAGAAGAGAAAAATTCATGTAAGTTAATTCAGAATTTCCTGAATTTAAATAAAAAATTTTTAAACTCTTACTCTTCCCATATCTACTAATTTATTTCACCAAAGAAAATATGTTTTAAACTTTTTTATTTGCTTATCCTTCTGTTCAGTTTGCAAAGAAAAATAATCTGAAAGCATTATGCTCATTTATACATATAGATATAGAATAGGTAGATATAGATATGGATAGATACACACACGTGTGTGTGTGCAGGATGGCTTTCCTTAGCTATCTGTTCTTTTCATCTTTGTATTTAAATTTCTACAATGAGGCAGGTGGGACAGGTGGCTACTTTTGAAAATTCTGTCTAATGCCTAACAAATTGAAATCTTCCAAGAAATATTAAATCAATCCATCAGTATCAGCATCACATGCTGAGGGAACACCTGTTATTTTCTGGGTGAATACACTAGTTGCCCTGGATACTGACCATTATTCTCCTCCAGGAACACATCTCTATGGAGAGAGTCCAGCTTCAGTAACACTTTAATTTGCATGACTAACCAAGCTGAACCATCACTGAAATGTATGTGGATTTAAATCAAAGGGATTGTGGTAAAACTAAACACCATTAACCCTACTGCAATAACATTCTTACCTTACGAAATAGGAATATCAGTTGTACAGCTTTCAGAAAATTACTCTGGATGGCTGAGGCCTTTGAAATAGATAAGTTTTGATTTTGGTCTATTTTTTTAAGTAGTTTACTTTTTCATTTTATTCAGGGAAACATTGTTATAATTTTTCTTTCAGTTTATTCATCCATTTACTCATTGCTTCAGCAAATATTTGCTGAATACAGCAATGTACCAGACTTTGGGCTACTTGCTTTTAGAGAGACAAAGATGAAAAACAAATTTTACTCTTCAGATGCTAGTAATCCTATAGAAGAGGCAATGAGGTAATTTATGATTTAGTCTAATTGATATAATTCATGCTCATATAAATTTATATGTGTGTAGTGAATATCGTTATACAATTTTTAATTTAGTTTATTTTTTAATTTTCATTATTCAAGGGGAGTTTTATAAGATTTAATATTTGTCGACTATTGTCAGGTAACAGGTTGCATATAATAAAAGCTAATTCTTCAAAATATCCTCTGTGAGGCATAAACTATTAGTCCTATTTTACAGAAGAAACTAAGGCACAAAAAGGTTAAGAAAATGCCCCACGATTATTAAACAATATGTCAAGGATGCAAGTTTCAAATACATGTCTGTTTCTACAATCTAACCTTGTTAATTTCTGCCACATCATACTGCTTCTTGAAAGGGAGTATGTTCTCTTTTGTTATTAAAACTGTTAAAATTTAACTGTTTGTTAAAATAAACAATATGTGGCATCATTTATTATGCATATTAATGTGTGAAAAGATATATCCAAAGACTGATCTAGTTGAGTTCCATATAACCAATGGTAGAGTCATAAAAGGTTAAATTTGTAAGAAAATTTTGAACCTAGCTCAATATGTAGAGCCTGAGATTCAAAAAGATACACTAAATTGCTGAAGATCATACATCTCTTTATAACCAGAGCCAGGAATTAAAACAATTTAATCTAACACCAATTTCACATTTTTTCCCCCTCCCTTCTTATTCTCACTCAGGCACCTGTATTTGGCAATGTCATAATCACCATATGTACTTTATTGTATTCACTCGGTGATAATGTGTACACATCATAGAGTTAAAGATGATAAAATTTAGACAACACAATTCATCATCTTTATTTCCACAACCCTTGTTTCTCTCACATGGAGGACCAGTGTTTCAATGTCTTTGGATTCTAGTAAATCATGTCACATCATGTGTGATTTAATAAATCTTACCTCAATTAGATCTACTGTCAATACACAGACAAACATTTTGCTGTTTTAGAGACTTGTAGAACGTAGCTTATATCTTTAAAAATATTTTATAAAACAATAAATATGAGGCATATCCTTTTTTCTATTTTGAATTTCTAAAAATCTATAAGCACACTGACTTCCGCTTCTGGGAAGATGGAGTAGACATATTTTCTGGATTCCTCTCACTAAGTACAGCTAAAAAACCTGGAAAATATATATAAAACAAATATAAGAAGACTGAAAGGTGGAGAGAAGAAAGCAGCCCAGCTATGGACCTCGGGACTAAGGAACAACACGGTGGTGAGTTCCGGGGGTTTTATTTTTGCCTCATATATCCCAGACTTGGAACTGAATAAGCTGGCAACCCAGAAATGCCAAAATGCTAAATGCACAGAAAAGAACAGAAGCCTGCTCTTTGAAGCCAAAAGACCAGGCAAGATTCTAACTAGTAAGGTAGAAAATTTTAGACGGTAACTGCTCTACTCTAGGCAAATACCACATTAAAAAAAAAAACAAAAAACTGTGACCCATCCATACCCACACCAGCAAAGGCCAAGTTGGGAGACTGGACTTCCACCCACACCTGGCAGTAATGCCGGACCCACCCCCTCCCCACTGGAGTGGTGTCAAAAGAAGCACAGAGGAGAATCTGGATTTCCATGTCATCCGGTGGTAATGAGGTCACCTCTACAGTGGTGACAGTGGACACCCAGTGGGGAGCTGGAACTCACATCCCCATCCAGAAGTAGAGAAGTCCCAATTTTGCCTCAGATGTCAACAGAGGCTAGGTGAGGGACCTAGGCTTCCTCCTCCACCTGACGGTAACAAGGCAAGAGCTCTTACTTTCCTCTGCCAGAGTGGTGTCAGAGAAAGCCAGTTAAGACAAAAGGCTTCAATAAGATTCAGAACTTCATACAGTAAAACAACAATGTCCAGGTTCACTGGGTGACAGTGTGTTAATTTGTTCAATCTGTGTTTTTCACTTCATAGATACTGAATCTCCCATGAAATAGGTATATTTCATGTCATCATTTTTAATTGATTCATAGAATTATATTGTCTTATTCTTTCCTTTTTTATTACATTTCTATTTATTCATTTATTATCCTTAAAGATTAGAAAGTTATTAAGATTATTTAAATGTTAGGAAGTTGTTAAGTTCAGATTGTAATCTGAATAACTATTAATATCCAAGGACACTTGAAATGTATAGAAGATAATACTGGATATAATAATCTGAATATTGAATGGTGCCTTTTGAATTCAAAGATACATCAAAGGCAATAAAACACCTGAGTTTTCAGCAGCCCTACAGGATTTGGTAGTCAATGGACTCATTTGTAATATACCTGACTGCACGCCTGTTATACAGCAGACAATGGATACAGTCAGTTCCTTATATTCCATTGGCTCATCTGTTAGAATTCAAGTTCACAGAATGCTTCCACTAACAAACAGACACTCTTCCTTCTTGGCTATGGTCCATCTAGCTGTTGACAGGCCCAGCATCCCATGTGTTTGAGGCATTAGAGACAGAGTAGAAAGATCACTTGCTGCCAGGAGACTTTTCTTCATATTTCATTTAAAACAATTTTCCATCTTAGTGATGTACAATGGAGGCAGTCACATTCCATGTAAACTGAGGGATGGCTTCACTTCATTTTGTTTAGAATTTTATCAAGAACTCATTACCAATTTTGAAAATACATCACCCAGGGCAGCACTGCTCTCAGTACTTGAGTATCCAGTACAACACACCTGATATGAGTCTGCCTTCACAGCTGTCACATTCATGATGATTCCAGGCATAAGTGAAAAGATCTTGATCACTTCCTCATGTTTTCTCTCTTATTTTTGTACAGTTACATATTGGAATATGTCCTATTTTATTATAAATTACTTTATATTTATTTATACTTAGATATTAATTTGAGTTTTGAAAAGTTATCTACCTATATATAGATATAATACAAAATTTCATTTTCAATAGGAATGGGAATGTTATAGAACATTTTTAAAATAAAAAAAGGGACATTGGGGGACTTCCCTGGTGGTCCAGTGTTTAATACTCCACACTTCTACTGCAGGGGGTGCGGGTTTGATCCCTGGTTGGGGAATTAAGATCCCTACCTGCTGCACAGCTTGGCCAAAAAATTAAAATTAAATAATAATAAAAAAATAATAATAAACAAAATAAATAATAACAATAATATTGGCTTTAATAAAGAGCTGGGAATTATAACTGACATTAGATATTGGACACAGGAACATTAGAAATTAACGTAGCCTTTTGTGGTCTGAGTTTCCTAATTTGTGAAATAATACTGGATTATTCCAGTTAATGGTGGAAAAATTTCCAGTTCACTTAAGTTTTTAGTGACTACTTATGCTGACATTGATTTTTAAATCAAACATTTAAATTGTTAAATTAAAATGTTTTACATGTTTTATAAAGTTGAAACCACAGTGCCTTTTCTTTGGTGACAGGATATGGTTTTGAACTGACTAATTCAAACTTAACATGTCGTCAGAAAATTCACTTTTCTGGGCATCAAAACTTATTTTAGAAGTTTCAGAGTTTGGGCTCTCTAGGTTTCATAGCATAAATAAAACTATATTATCAAAAGAGTAGATAGCATAGACATTTACAGATTAGGTAGAAGATACAGATGGATGGATAGAGAGAGAGAGAGAGATGATAGATCTATTTCTTGATTCATTTATGGAATGAAATAACTGATTCTATAAGGAGAAAGAAAATATTTGGTGCCATAAAAAATAGGACATCAAATATTCTTGTGTTTGATCTTACTTTTAATTGACTAATTAAAAAAAACTATTTTTCCTATTGTCAGTCAAAAGAGTTCATGTCATCAGAATGTGTTTATCTAGAAGACAGATTATCCTGTATCCTTCTCATTCTAAAGATAGGTCTTAGGACTTATTTTTTCTGCCTGGGAATACACTCTGAAAAAAAACCAAACCAAACCAAAAAAAAAAAAAAAAAGAACTCTGGACAAAGTTTCTAAAAGAATGTCAAAAGTAAGAAACATCAGCAATTGCAATTTCTAGGAATATAAACAACATCTCTTCTGGAAGGGTTTGTGTCACTCAGGTAGCAGATGCCTTCCAAGAAATGATTAACACTTACAGGGTAACACCAGGGAGAAAGGCTATAATCATGCTGTCTTAGCCCCTGTCAACATTAGTTATTGTTTCATCTACTGGGACAACAGATATAGAACAGAAATAAAAATAAAACAGAATGAAATTATTATCTGTTTTTTTCCCTAATAACTAGATCACACAAAAGCATTCAATTGTATATTGTTAGACAGAGAATGCTTTCCTCAATAAAATTTATAGGTAGGACCACCATACAAGTTAATGTGTATTTAAAATTAAAAAAAAACCCAGCCAATTATTGTATATTTTTATCAATACAGGTCAGATTTAAACTGTGTGTACTTGTATTTTATTATGACCTCATTATAAGATGAAACAGAAAAATAAAATCTAACTCTGAGTTTGACAAAAGAAATTAAACCTATGAATGAATTTGTTTAGCTAAATATTATCACATAACTATAATAGAAAAGGTAAAATGTATTTTAAAAAACACATTTTTTTTCTGATTTCTCTTTTGATGTTTGAAAGGATCTCTTTCCCTAATCTACTGATTAGTAATGGGTTCTATAATATTCCTCTAATAAACTAAGTGACTGGTAAATAGTATATCAGTATTTTTCAAATCCCTACAAACACTTAAGCCCATGGCATACCATGTTAAAAAAAAAAAAGATTTCCTGATAGGAACAAAGCTACATAACTGTGTTCCATTCTAAAGATTTATAATGTACATGAGCATTTAAAGGCTTTAAGATGTAATGCAGGAATTAAGCCTATCAGACTGTTTAAACCAGAGTTTAAAAACAGTGCTTGGCCACAGTTTAATTCCTATGGAAATTCAAGAGAAGAAGGGCTCTTCAAACACACTTTGGGAGAGGAATAGCACTGTACTGACTTTGTAGGCTCAAAATGCCTAGATTTACAAGAATCTCTCCAAACTTTATCAATTAACTTAATAAACAGCTTGCTTTCTTTTCATTAAAGAAGATGCTCTCTCAAATATTTCAGATTTTAATGTCTAGCTTCTTTCCAATCTGTCACCTCCCCTGGGGATATCTGATCTCTCTATATGCTCTATGATCATCTGTGTCATCCAAAGCTAGAAAATATACATCTATGCAAAGGAAATGTTTCTTTCTGAAATTATTATTTCTCTGGTCACTCATTTATATTGCATTGTCTCAGTTCTTTTTGACTTTATAAATTAAACAATGTTTTACATCTCTTCTTATATTTCTTGGCATTTTAAGTCTTTCATAGACTATTTTAACCTTCTATATTTTTACTTCCTAAATGTCATTCTTTTTAACTCCATGATTATACCCCATCACACATTTCTGCAGTGCCTTGTACAGTGTATTCCAAAAATGTAAAAATGAAATTCATTATGTTGGTTACTTGATCTATTTTAAATATATATGTATACATGCATGTGTATTATATGTATATATGTGTGTGTGTATATATATATGTAATTGGATGGATATATATCAATTACATTAGTATTTTTGCCCAAGGGGAACCATATAGGAGTGAGGAACAGACATAGTAGGAAACACACACACACATAAACAAAAGGGCCTGGTACAGAGAGATCAAATGAAGATTAGAATGAATGAACTGGTTACATGCAAGTTTTTCAGATAAGGAGCTCTTAGGTTCTGTGAGGATTTAAAAAGAAATCTGTTCCAGAAGGTATCTTTTGATTTCCAAGACTTCAACTCAAGTGGATAGGCACAAATCAAATTAATAATTGATATTGTTCACACTTTTGTACATGTAATTAAAAATATAAAACTGGGGAGTGAATGGATAGGGTATTAGACAAATTGGTCCACTTTTTCAACAGTTATCAGATAATAGAAGAGTTTTTAGAGTTTCTGAGACTTCTGTAATATTATGCCATATCCCCAGAATATTTTTTTCAGAATAAGTAGTATTTCTTTCTTCCTCAGGAAATATCCTTTTTTAAAATCTTGAAACATAAGCCAGATTGCATATTTAACCTTTTCTAAAGATAACAGGAGATGACCTAGCTCCTCAGTTATACTCTCAGCCTCAAAATTCTACGCTTATATTAGTAATAGATTATATAAACAGCTGATTGTTCACAAAAACAGACAATTTAAAGTGTAATAAGTATTCAGAAATTCATGTCAATTAAAAAATGGAATTCAGGAACAGATAACAAGTTCTAGTTGTAAAATCATGACTAAAATATAGGAAACAATGGATATCACAAAGAGTATATAAGTTGGTGGTAAATTCAAGGTACCCATGATCAACACTGGCAATAGAATCTGGAAAACCAGCAAAATAGTGAGATTCATGTAAGAACGTAATAAACATTGAAATATTTTCCCAATTTTTAGGCCCAACCAGAAATTTTGATGGTAAAGCTGATTTACTGGAGAAGAGGAAAAGGATTCTGTAGTTCTAACTTTGAGACAAAATGGATCAATGTTGTATGGGGGAATACACCCGTATCCTTTAAAGTAATGTTCTCTACTCAACATTGTCATCTCTACAGGACAGAAATCTTTCTGTCCAGCTTTACTGGCATATAATTTACATATAACATTATGTAAGTTTAAAGTATAGAACATAATGATTTGATATATGTATATACTACAAAATGATTACCACAATAAGTTTAGTTAATATATCCATCACTTCACATAGTTACAATTTTTTTTTGGCAGTAAAAACTATAAAAATATACTCTCTTAGCCACTTCAAATGTACAATATAGCATTGTTAACTACAACCAGCCAGAAATTATCCCGGTTTAGACTAGGATGGGAAATGGAGAGCTGGAATCATAACTGTGCATATTTTTTTAATGTCAAAAGAAAGCCTTTGAATTATTTAGATCAGAGCTATCTGATTACTGGATCACCTTGAGTAGCTATAAGTATCATACATAACAGTAGACTGAGGAGGGAAAAGAAAACCATGTACATAAAAAATAAGTTAAAGTGGACAAAATGTTGTTAGAAGGAGTTACAGAAGCATTTTCTGTATTAGGCCATAATACAAAATAATACCATATCCAGGATAATGATTTACCTATTTTTCAAAAGCATTACCCACTAAGTTCATTTAGGATTTCTTTGCTGTATTCTGAGCCATATATTTTCACACTATATCCTCATAATAACCCTGAAATTTGCATGTCAGAAAACTAGAATTCATAAAGACTAAGTAATTCGCCTTAGGTCACATGGCCTTTAATTGAAAAGATAGACCAAGAATTTAGGCAAAGAATTCTTTGATCAGAGTTATTACCTTTAGCACAAACTGAACTCATCAGATCTTAGCTGATTATTTCAATTTTCCTTAAGCACTCAACTGTACTATATCACTGCTACTTGAAGTATCCACTCCACAATTAGATGAGGTGCCTATACTAGAATGTAAATCAATGCACTTGTTCCTTCTTCAAGAAACTCACACACACATACATGCAACACACACATACACAATCTATATATACACACATATATACATATAGGCAATATATATATATGCAATATGCACATATATGTATATATACATTTAGTTAGTTGCCCTAAGATAAATATCTATGTTTCACTATATAACGTGTGTATATATACATATTTAATATTATATATGTACGTAAGTATAGATATATATATCTATATTACATATAACATGTAGATATATATGTACAGGTATATACTCAATTGAATTAAACAGTGTGCTTAATGGTATAAATCAGGTGTTAGCAAATATGGCCTGCTGTTTGGTTGCCTGCTTCTGTAAATAAAGTTTTATTGAAATACTGCCACAGCTATTCATACGTATTCTCTATGTTGCTTTAATACCATAAGGCACTGTAGTTGTGATAGAGAAAATATGGCCCATGAAGATGGTCCTTCCAGAAGCTCAGTGGAAGAGCTAAGAGCCTCAGGATCATTTTGTCATTCAAGCATGCACTGGTGAAGAGGGGCTGGGGTAGATTCCTCCAGTGGTGTAACAAACCAGACCTTACCCTTCTGAACCCTGAGTTTTCCCAGATGCCAAGGGCTACCGTCCTCATAAGATAAGGTGAGGCACTGGACGTTCACCATTCTACAGGCCCTAAATATCTCCTGTAAATGTTCTCCAGGGGCAGCATAAAGACACTCCCATTAACATTTTATTTGGAATTCAGAGAAAAGAGACAGAGAATGAGCCTGTGAAAGGAATTCCACTCTTCTCTCTTCAAAGCTTCTGAGGTTGCTTTGAGGACCCAAACACAGACAGAGGATCATTTCATTACTTTCCAATGTTCTTTTATCCTAGGGCAGCTAACCAATTTCATTTCACATTTTAAAAAATTATAAATAACAATGAAGTTTACGCAAATCACTCTAACAATACCAATTCAATTCATAACTAGGAGAAAATCAGTTATTGTTTCTCCATAAGAGTTGGACTGTCTCCATGGTAGCAAATGCACTTAAGAAAGTTTTCAAAATTTTATCTGCTGTTTTGTTTTTCACTGAACAGATTATTCAGTTGTACTGGTTCGAACAATTAGCTATTTTGAAATCCCTTAACATGCATATTTTAGGCACTATAAAGCATGTATTTTCCAAATGTATCATTTTCCAAATCCATAATCAAGAAATTCTCAGTTAACTTACATGTCTCTGGGATCCATCATATTCACACCTTTCAATTTTTCCTAGGCTGCCATCTGAGAAATACAGCTTCTCTGCACGGTGGTCAATGGTGAGTCCATTTGGAGTGAGTATGTCTGTACTGACCACCACTTGAGCATTTTTCCCAATCAGAGTAGATCTCATGATACTTGGATGCTGCTCATTCCAGTTGGTCCAAAACATTAAACTAATTAAAATGAAAATTGTGGTAATAGATTAAAATTTTCATTACCAGTAACAACATTAGTAGAAACATGGCAATGTCAAATTATTTAAAAAGAAGCAAAATTATTTATCTCATATTCTATGACCCTTGAGGACGTTTTAGTAATAAGGGGAAATATGTATATTATAGTTGCATATATTTTTTTCTCAGTTTCTTAAATGACCTGGAAAATATTTCTGAAAAACAATTATCTCTCAAATAGTAACTTAATTAAACTGAATCAGTTTGATGCATAGTAAAGATTTATTTTAATCAGGGACAAAAATAGTTATTTTAAATTTTCTATGAACTGCAAATATACTCTAACTTATTATTATAATGCTTCAGCAGATCCTGTGTTGTTATCGTTTTGGACATCGTTCTTAACCTAACAATATTTCTCTCCTTCAGTTGGTGAAAATCAAAATCTCTCTCTCCTTCTAGGTTTGCTTTTTAAATTCTGCATTCTTCTCTGTTTATGTTTTAGAGCAATTACTAAACTCCTATATTTATTTAATGTCTTTTTTCCCTCCTCTGTTTATCAGTGTGATTTTTCTATAAATTACAGTGCTGTTTCTAGAATTCCAGGGGTCACTCTCAAATCCTTAAACATAGTATCTGTTACTTACAGATTTTCTAGAATATTTTAAATCAGTGTTTGTCAAACTATTCTTTGAAGAAGGCCTAGGAGTCTATGGAAGCCTTTAAAGGTCACTGGAAGAGTGGAGAGGCTATAGGGTTCCAGTCTCCAAGGCCTGCTTTTACTGAAACAGCTCTTCTTTCTCCCCCTTTATATTTAGGAGTATCCCTAAGAGTTTACTTGAAGATCAGTTTTTGAACTGAAGAAAAGAAGAAAAGAATGGAGGGAGGGAGGGAGGGAGGAAGGGGAGAAGGAAGGAAAAAGGGAGGAAGGGAGAGAGGGAAGAAAGAAAGGAAGAAGGGAAGGAGGGAGGCTGACAGGCAGGCTGCTATACATTTTGAAAAAATATGTTTAATAAATACAGAGAAAAACTAATTGGAATAATATTTCCAACAAGATTGCATATATCATTCCTATGTAAAGACATGTAAAGACAATGTAGGATTATAGCCAACATAATTATTCAATATATGTTTTTTAAGTATTATGCAAAAACTTATTACTAGACAACACTCAACTTCACACACACACAAAAAAACCTTTCTACTTGCTAATTAAAAAAAGTAACCCCACCAATTAGGGAAAGCTGGGTCATCTATGCTCTTTATTAAAATACTTCATAGCATTTTTTTTTTTTTTACTTCATAGCATTTTAATCTATTCTGTGGAACATAAAAGTGTTCTAAGTGAGAAAGTGTCAAAATAGTTTGTCCTATGAATCAGTAAATTTGCCAAAAAAAAAAAAATGGCATTCCACTTTCTTAAATCATGCAGTAGTTTTAACCACATCTTGTAACTTTTAAAATGAAAAATTTAGTTTAAAAAGTTATCCAGGGCTTCCCTGGTGGCGCAGTGGTTGAGAGTCCGCCTGCCGATGCAGGGGACACAGGTTTGTGCCCTGGTCAGGGAAGATCCCACATGCCGCGGAGCAGCTGGGCCCGTGAGCCATGGCCACTGAGCCTGCGCGTCCGGAGCCTGCGCTCCGCAACGGGAGAGGTCACAACAGTGAGAGGCCCGCGTACCGCAAAAAAAAAAAAAAGTTATCCAAATAATATGAGGTATTAAATACACAATTTATTTGCAATATTTTTCTAGATTGTGGGCTTTAGAATTACAGAATTTCCAAGGTATTAGTACTTCTTTAGTTTCACCCTTTCACATATAAGAAAACAGAGGCCAGAGAGCTTGAATATTAGTTATAGTTACAGAGCCAAGTTTTGAACTCAAGTAGTCTTTCATCTAGAAATTGATTTGATTTTAAAATTTCTGTTAATCAACTAACATATGAAAGTGATTTGAAGGCGTCATTAATATGTTTAATGATAAAAATATTTTTATACTTTAAACTTTAATTACATATAATTTTCCAATTAGAATACTTTAGTGTGTTTAAATCTAATTTACAGTTCACCATATATAAGATGAAAGTGTAATTTTAGACAATGTAACTGATAATTATAGGATAAAGCACTTATCAATTAAAATTAATCATGTATAATATCATCAGTGATCTCCCTCATGTTTACCTGAAAATTGTCTTATAAATTCCTTTGATCAACTTCAGGATATTTATTATTGTCCTAAGACTCTCCTGGTGGATCAGTGTAGCTGACTCAACAACAAGCCCTAGTGATAGGGCAGTGGTGTGAGCAGAACTAGCTCTGCCCAGGCATCTAGAGGCCTGTGTCCACCTGAGCTAAGTAACCAAATCTGTGTGAGGAGTCAACCTTCTCTTCACCTGCATCTCTCAAACTTTAGATTCTTAATTTATAAGTTCAATATGTTTAATTAAGTATAGTAAGTCAATTCTCATCTCTAGTTCTATAAGAGTATCCAGATTGAGTTATTCTCACACTGAGTAATTCATGTGCTCTTTTCTTCTCTCAAGTGATCAGGGTTAGTGTTTATCAGTCATTGTTTTTATTCTTCCATTTTTCTTCAACACACCTAAAATAAGTTCTTCTATTTCTGCTCAGTGAAACCAGATTGGTCTAATTTCTGTGTCCTTGTTTCGTTTAAGAGTAAAAGCACTTTCTAGTAGTTAACAAATATTCCTACCATATTGCATAAGAGTGAAACTCCATAGGCATATTTGTTTTCTACTTAACCTGAGCTTCATTCTTCAGTTTTCATATAATTGTGTTCTTTATAGCATCCCCCGAAACATAACTTTTTTCTAATTTGTTTTATTTTTTATACATTTTATACTATAGCCTGAACATTTTTTCTTGCCATGAATTCTTCATAAGTATTATTATAAATACCTGCACAATATATCATCAAACCAATGTGGACCATGTAGACTATTGTCAAGTATCTAATGTTGAAATTATAGCTGCACACAAAGATCTATTGCTGTTATTTATTTCCTCTGTATTTCAATTGGACAGATCCCCAAATGTTAAAATTACTTAATTGAATTACAGAAACACCTTTTAGGTTTCAATACTTGTTAATAGTGTTATTTTAGTTTCAAATTTATGATTTCAATCAGTGATGCATTAATGTCTTTTACATATATGAAAAATGTCTATTCAATCACAGTATTGTCTCTATTTTCCCTTTCATCCTTTAATTTTGTTTTTACTGAATCTCTCATGGAGGTGATGCCTGGCATTTAAAGAGTTCAGATTTCAATTATCCATATTTATAATAAAAAACAGTCTTATAAAAAACAGTTTTATGAATTGTGAAAAGAGAACTTCAAAGGAAATCTGTATTTTTAATGCTAATTCTCTTTAAAATTAATATAACTTTGATAGTCTTTGACTTATAATTATAATGAAGAAATACAAATTTCTTACTTTTGGCATTCATCTAGGGCTAGCACATGAGGATGGTCATCCTCTGACATGGCAATGACGGCTTCCCTATCAAATGCTCCAGGCCGAGTCTGGTCCACTGTGTGCCTGGTGATGGATGAGGTAGTGGAGCTGGTCCAGTACAGTGTATCCCAGGCTCTGTGATAGGCAAGTCCTTCAACAGAACCCACATCTGATAGGGGAAAGAAAAGAAAAAAATTATACTTTTATCTACAAAAGACTTGGCTTCTGAACAGAAAAAGGAAAAATATAATAATTATGATGCCTATATAATGCTACATAATGTCTACAATGACAGCTGATTACACACTGTAAAACTGAGCTGTGAACTGCTCATGGAGAATTTATACAAAAACATGCATTAAAGACTGAATATTCTTATCCAAAAAAACCTTAATTAAGTAATTGCCTTTTATTTAGGAAAATGGTGGCTCTCTTTTATTTTGACATTTTAGTAATTAATTTTCAAAATGTATCCAGTGTGCAAGAATTTAGCGATGCTTTTGAAAATCATATGTCAGAGATACCATGTAAGTACAATCATAATGAGTTTTATCTTGATACTATATCTAGAGACATCAAGGAAAAACAAACACATCAAAAACTACAACAAAGTATCAAAAAGCCAAAATACAACTCTACACTTGCAACTATCAAACCATGGTAGAGAATGTTTTAATAAGTTAATGCAATTAATTTTTTTTATTCTATTCGACTAATGTGATACAAAAACAAAAGAAAATAAAATTAATTGTGAGCTAAGGCATGCTTTAATGTTGACAGAAAAAGATAAATGGTAGTACCCATAGTCTAATACATAAAAGTGACAATATGAAAAACAAAAGTAATTCTTTCTTTTTTTTTTTTACATCTTTATTGGAGTATAATTGCTTTACAATGGTGTGTTAGTTTCTGCTTTATAACAAAGTGAATCAGTTATACATATACATATGTTCCCATATCTCTTCCCTCTTGCGTCTCCCTCCCTCCCACCCTCCCTATCCCACCTCTCCAGGCGGTCACAAAGCACGGAGCTGATCTCCCTGTGCTATGCAGCTGCTTCCCACTAGCTATCTACCTTATGTTTGGTAGTGTATATATGTCCATGCCTCTCTCTCGCTTTGTCACAGCTTACCCTTCCCCCTCCCCATATCCTCAAGTCCATTCTCTAGTAGGTCTGTGTCTTTATTCCTGTCTTACCCCTAGGCTCTTCATGACATTTTTAAAAATTGTGTTTCCAATCACTAGGATAACATAAGTGACTGGTTTAGTTTTCATAGAGGTGCTTTGAGTACATCTTTAAGTATAACCAAATTATTATAGTTTTTCCTTCATATTGTCTGTTTTTCTCAGAGTTAGTACTCTTCATATTTAATTTAAGAAAGAATATATATATATATAACTTTGGCAGTCATCCTGAGAAATTAACATTATAACAGGCAGAGTCTTTCTATTGCTTTTCTCTTAAGGAATCTCAAAAGAATTATTAAGCTCTTCTGGAAACAGGTAGATGAAAAGAGCTGTTTTCAGGTTTGAGATGGGTAAATGTTTACTTTGGTGGTCAGTAAGATTTAGAGGGAGAGCAAAACAATATTAAAACCTTTTGAACTACGTTTCTTGAACGTTATTAAAATTTTGTTCTTTTTCTACATGCAACAGAGGAAAATCCACTAATGATAAAATTAATATCTGCCATTTATTGGACACTGTCTTTCTGCTAGGAATTGTGTAATTGGTTTGCATACATCACTTTATGTGTAAATCTACTCTGTGAAGTTAGTTTTATTGTTCCTCTTTCCTAAGAAGAAAACTGAAACCTATGGTCACAGAACTAATAGTATTGAAGCAAGATTTTTAACACAGGTCCATGTGCTTCTGTAAGCCTACATTCTTCAGCACCATTATTTAGAGACGGATTTATAGCAGCTATTGCTTATTCTCAATGTACATCAAGCTGGAACCAAACAAATGATTCATTAGATTCAACTTGTCTGACTCTGGGTGAATTGTATCACTAGTAATTTACCATGAATAACCTCTCACACAGTCAACAAAACTACTTATAAGAAATTAATGTGGGTGATTAGTGTGGAAACCTAGGCCAGAGATGATGGAAGAAAACATTATAAAACACAATCATAATAAAATCCATTAAGCTTTGCTTATATGAATCATGGTATTCCTATTTGAGGTGAGTAGGTGGGAGGTTGATAATGGTCAAAAGTATTTCAATTATTAATTAATAAATCATCTATTCCACTGTATTTTTAGCACTTTCACATCATTTCAGAAATGAAGCCAACTCTATTTGTATTATAAGCAGCATTCCACTCTTTCATCATCCACAAATAGAATGAGAAATGGCATGGCTCTGAAAAAATCCAAGCAAATCAAAATTATTAATCCATCCTCATTTTGTATCTTCCCCTTCCACTGACTTTGACAGATCTTCTTCATGGCCACTTTTTCCTGCCAAATCAGGAAGAAACCACTTGGTATTACCATTGAGATGAAGCAGATGCTTCTTTTCTATGGCTGACACAGTTCCAAGTTTACTAGAGTACATAATACATCTCACTGTCCAGGTATAATCTCTTTTGTTTTATTTTTTTGTAATAGATGACAACCTGACAGTACACTTAATCATAATCTGGTGCTATATTTTAAAATATTTATCTCTTAAAAAGGTATTTAGGGGACTTCCCTGGTGGCACAGTGGTTAAGAATCCGCCTGCCAATGCAGGAGGCATGGGTTCGATCCCTAGTCCGGGAAGATCCCACATGCCATGGAGCAAGTGAGCCCATGTGCCACAACTACTGAGCCTGTGATCTAGAGCCTGCGAGCCACAGCTACTGAGCCTGTGTGCTGCAGCTACTGAAGCCTGCGTGCCTAGGGCCCATGCTCCACAACGAGAAGCCACCGCAATGAGAAGCCCGCGCACCGCAATGAAGAGTAGCCCCTGCTCGCTGCAACTAGAGAAAGCCCGCATGCAGCAATAAAAACCCAACACAGCCAAAAACAAATATAAATAAACTAATTAATTTTAAAAAAGGTATTTAACTCCCTATAAAAATTATATTTGTCATTAGCAAATGGCCAATTAAAACATAAATGACACACCATTATATATAAAATAGATAACCACAAAGACCTACTGTATAACACAGGGAACTATACTCAATATTTTGTAATAATGTATAAGGGAAGAAAATCTGAAAAGGACTATATACATATATTTTTTAAAATCATGAAAATATTAAATTTTAAAATCATGAGAATATTTTAGTTGAGATAACATAAAGACATTAATATCTATTTTATGATAGATATTCCTTCATATTATCTGTTTTTCTCTGAGTTAGTACTCTTAGCATATTTAATTTAAGAAAGAATATATATATATAACTTTGGCAGGCATACTAAGAAATTAACATTATAACAGGCATCATGTGATACGTGTGTGTGTGTGTGTGTGTGTGTGTGTGTGTGTGTGCATGAACACTAAAGTTCCTGAATCAGTTGAACAGGTAAAATAAGTACTTTGAGTCACTGGTCCTGGCAGATAATTACGTAGTCTGAAAACTAAAGTAAAATGCCTATTTATTCCATCAACCAGTCCTGAAATATTGAACAGAGTAAATTAATACAGAGTTAACTCAAGGATGTAGAATACAGCGTTGGACCCCAAGGATGTAGAATAGGCATAAATCAGAAAATAACTATTATGGTGCTATTTTGGCAGGTAGCCAAGGACTTCATAGAGAAAACACCTTCATCTCATCACCACTGAAGAAGAGAAAACAGCTCCTTCCTGCCTGTGCAGTGTTGTAAAGGCAGGATAAGAGTCTACAAAATGGGAAAGCCAGTGAAGTATTCTTGGGAGGGAGCCACATGTACAAAACATTGCCAGTCATATGGCTGGAATAACCGTCACAGATAAATCCTATCACAAAGTTAACAGGAAATAATATTTATCCCAAGGACATGCTACAACTGTAATGGCCTCCCTGTTGAAAGTATAATATTCTCTTATTCACTGGCTTATTTTCTAAAGCCAAAGAATATTAGAAAGTTTGTTGCTGGAAATTATGTCAGTAGTATGAAGCACCTCAATCTTGTCTGGAGGATCTCAAGACACAGAGAAGCAGGCTCAGTTTACAACCCAGGGACAGAGCTTAAAATAAAAAGTTTCTGGACACAACATTCCACATATATCTTACTATATAGTTTCCAGAGAAACAAGATTCTGGGTCCAGTTCACACTCCAGACCTGATGCTGAACTCTAGAGAGTACACATAGCCTTGTTTTACTTTAAGCCTAACAAAATATTACTTAAATTTTGCCTAAACTCACCTTTTTCTAAAAATCCTCTTATAATTACTTTTCCTTCTCTTTTGGGATAGGGGTGAGATAAGCTACAGCTCTTCTGGTGTACAGTTTCCCTCATTACAATGAGCCAATATTTGATATGGCTAATCTACAGGTTTACTTGACAAAATCGAAAAGACTTTCATCATAAAAATACTCAACAGACTAGGAATAGAAGTGAGTTTCCTCAAATTGATAAAATCAACCTATTAAAACAAACAAACAAACAAAAAAACAAAAAAGGCTTATACCTTACTTAGCCATGAAAAAAATGAAAGTTTTCTCCCTAAGACTAGGAACAAGATAAGACAGTCTACTCTTGCCTCTCTATTCAGCATTGTACTGGAAATTCACTCAGGGTAATTGGGAAAATTTTTTAAATTAAAAAAAAAAAGATAGGAAGGAAGGAAGGAATATCATCCTTCCAATCTGGAATATCATTCCAGATTGGAAAACAAGTAAAACCATCTCTTTTTGCAGATGATATACCCTTAGATATACAAAATCTTAAGCAATTCAGTAGAAAATTATTCGAATTATAAAAACAGTCAACCAGGTTGCAGGGTACGAAGCAACATACAAAATACAGTTGTATTTTTTATACAGTAGCAATGAACAATCAAAAAATGAAATCCAGAAGACAATTCCATTTATAACAGCATTTAAAAGAGTAGAAAATATGACAGGCAAATAAAATTAGAAATAACTTTAGCAAAAGAATTATAATCTTAAAACTTCTACATGAAAAACTACAAAACATCATTGAAAGAAACTAAAGACAAAAAATGGAAAAGTAACTTATGTTAATGACTGGAAAACAATGTTATTAAGATTGCAATAGTTTCCAAATAGATCTACAGATTCAGTGTAATTCTTATCAAAATCCCAGATGGCTTTTTCCCAGAAATCAACAAACTGATCCTAAAATGCACATGAAAATCCAAGGGACTTAAAATAGCCAAAACAATCTTTAAAAAGAAAAACAAACTTAAAGGAGTCAAACTTTCTGATTTTAAAGTTACTACAAAGGTACAGTAGTCAAGATAGTGTGGTACTACCGTAAGGATAGATATATAAATCAGTGAAATAGAATCAATAGTCCAGAAATAAAGCCTTATTTTTATGGTAAATTGATTTTTGAAAAAGGTATCAGAAAAATTCAATGGTGAAAAAATAATCTCTTCAACAAATGGTTTACAATGACTATATATCCACATTCAAAAAAATAATGTCCTCATACCATACACACACATCCATTCAAAATGTATCTTAGACCTAAATGTAGAAGGTAAGCTACAAAACTCTTAGAATAAAATAAACGAGGGTTAGGCAAAGCCTTCTCAGACATGACACCAAATGCATAAATGACAAATGAAATATAGATAAGCTGGACTTCATCAAAATTAAAAACTTGTGTACTTCAAAAGACACCACCAAGAAAGTAAAAAGTCAACCCCCAGAATGGGAGAAAATATTTGCAAATTATTTATGTGATAATGGTCTTGTATCCAGAATATATAAAGAATTCTCACAATTCAATAATAAATTAACAACACAATGGAAAAAATGAGCAAATAATTTGAATAGATATTTCTCCAATGAAGGTATACAAATGACTGATAAGGACATGAAAAATGCTCAACATTATAAGCCATCAAAGAAACACAAATCAAAATCATACTTCAGATCCACTATGATGACTGTAATCAAAAAAGATAAGTTTTGACAAAGAAGTGGAGAAATTGGAACCCTCATACATTGCTGGTGGGAATGCAATATAGTACAGCTGCTTTGGAAAACAGTCTGGCAGTTTTCAAAAATTTAAACATATAGTTATTACATAATGTAGCAATTCCTCTGTTACATCTATCCAAGAAAAATGAAAACGTATATCCACATGCACACAAATGTTCACTGCAGCTTTGTTCATAATAGCCAAAGGCAGAAACAGCCCAAATGTCAACTGATAGATACAAGTGATTAACTAGATGGGTTATTTTTACCTTTCTAACTATTGAACTGGTGAATGGATTGCAATAGATTTCTATGCAGATTGCCTACTATAAATTAGACTTGCCACCCCTTTGTCTGGAGACTTTAGTCATTTTCAGGGTTTTTTTACCCACATTAATTTGTATTAATTAAATTGTATTAATTATTAATTCAATAAAATGATTATCTAAAAGATCTTTTAGATATAGGCTTTTAAAAAATCTCCTCAGATTATTTAAGGTCATTAACAAATCACACACCGAGACTGACATGTACCAGTAAAGGGTACTGGCCAATGTCTGACCTGAACAAATGACATCCATTCAGATTGACCCAGTACAGACTGCCAAATATGTGGAATGTCAGCCCTGATCAACCCTAATTACAGAAATAGCTTTTACCTGTAGACTCTGACCTAAATTTTTATGTTCTTAAATCCTTTAACTGTTAAAAAGCACAACATTTTTTTATAGTCTAATTTACTAAAAACTAAACAAATTAAATATCTACATTACAGTCTAAAAATTTAAACAACGAACAGTTCTACTGGAAAAAAATGGTTTTTTTTGGTAATTAACCACCCAAACAATAGAGAATCTGCTGAGAATTATTAGGAGTTCAGTAAGATGGCAGGCAATAAATAAATAAACCAAAACCCATAGTTCTATTATGTGCAAAGTAACTAGCTAGATATATAATGGAAAGAAGATGTCAATCCAAGTAGCCACTAATGATGTGGGTTCCAGTGAATGAACATGTTAGGGAACCATGGACCAAAACCACCTGCCCTGGCCAGACACAATAATAACTGCTTGCATGAGTTGCCTCACAACAGGAGGTCCTGATAAGGAACTCGGAACTAACAAGCTACCACTAGCCAGAAGAATTTGGGAGGGGCCAAAAGGAAGGAGGAGACACCAGCCATAATATGTCCTGCCAACCTCTCAGAAACCTTCACACTGGAATCCACCTTGGCTGAGAGAGGTGAGGGCCACCAGAAAGGACTGAATCAGATCAAATATGGGTATAAGCAAGATGATTGGCCAGAGACAACCTGGAAACTAACCCCATTACCATAAAACCTGAGACTGTGAGCCATGTGGCAGGGCAGTTCTCCTGGGTTCCCTTACCCTGCTGCTCTCTGCCACGGCGCTCCTTCCCAATAAAGTATTTTGCTTTGTCAGCATGTGTGTCTCCTTGGACAATTCATTTCCAAGTGTTAAAATTAAAAAAGAGCCCACTAGGGCTTCCCTGGTGGCGCAGTGGTTGAGAGTCCGCCTGCCGATGCAGGGGACACGAGTCTGTGCCCCGGTCGGGGAAGATCCCACATGCCGCGGAGCGGCTGGGCCCGTGAGTCATGGCCGCTGAGCCTGCGCGTCCGGAGCCTGTGCTCCGCAACGGGAGAGGCCACAACAGTGAGAGGCCCGCGTACCGCAAAAAAAAAAAATGAAGAGCCCACTCTCGGGCCCTGGAAGGGGTCCCCTTCCTGCAAGAAACATATCTATAAAACTGCATCACCCTTCACCATCTGAATTCGACTCTTCTTGTGCCCAAAGTATTGCAATAAAGCTGCCTTTCATGAATGTGGATCCGTTAACTTCAGGCCCTCAGCCCTCTAACAAGAGGAAACCCAACCTCTCTGGAAGACTTTTTATTTTTGCAATCTATCTCTAACAAAGACAGGCTTTTACTATCATCCTAAAGGTTAATTCCCTAGAACTAGAGTATCTCAAATATTTCCATGTTAAAAGAGAGTCTTACTTTACACTGCATAACAAAAGAGGCCTATTTACTCTCATTCCCAGAACAAAGGAACAATTTGCCCTAAGGGAGTATGGAAGCAAATTGAAACGACTTGAAGCTGTTAAGTAACAGTGTATTTTTTTTTCTTAATCTTACTCCTTGTGTTTTGGGGTTTTTTTTCCCAGATTTAGAAACATTCAAAGTCTGAATATCAACCTGAACTCCTGACTCAGCTGAAAATTATATTGACTCAAACAGGTCTCAACAAATGCCTCTATCTTGTGTCATCACTAATGTAAGCCAAGACATATAAGAGATGAAAAAATTGAGCATATGGGTAATTATAGTTTTGTCACCAAGGCTATTGCCCCAGAATCATACCCCTCCCCTGCCCCTCTCTCAAATGGAAACCAACTGCTCTTATCTAAGTTCCAGGGGGAAGCTGCAAAGAGAAAAACAAGAACTGATTATAACCAGCTAAGCCCCAAATGGTGGAAGATTTCATTTCCAGTAGACCTTGAGCCTCATTATATGGTCACTGTAATACATTAGCATGCTAAATGACACAACCACTAGCGTCATGACAGTTGACAGTTGCCATGACAACAACAGAAAAAGCTCAAACAAGGAGTGAAAAGGAGTGTTGCCTCTGTTCCTGTACAAACCACACCCCTGTTCTCAGATGTCATGAATATTCCTCCCTCTCTTTCCACATCCCTGTTTTACCTCGACCCTCCTATGTATATGGTGTCTCAGCCCAAACTGAATTGAGAAGTTGATGTGCAAACTAAGTTCTCAATTCTCCATTCTCTACCACTGAATACAAATTATGCTGTTCCAGTCTCAGCATCGGTTTTGTGATTGGCTGTGCAAATCCGAGCGGAAAAAGAATCTCTCCAACAGAGACAAATGGACTTGGCCTCAGCTAGGACCCTGGCACGGGTTCAGGCAACCAGTTCAGTAACAAATTCTTCAGGAGTAATTGGAGATAAGCACTGACTCAACCTAAATGAAGCCAACATTGGTATGCCAAGGGCTCCCAGGGAAGGACAAAGACCCTATGGTTTCTAAAATCCTCAGTTATATCATACTTCATCCTCCAGGGCAAGGTGAGGAGATCTGATATGTACAGACTTTCTTTGAGAAATATAATTGCAAGGTGACTTGGAACTCATCCTCATTTCCTTTGTGAGAAAGTGAGGTAAGTCATCAGGCCAAAATCATAAACCAGAACATTCTTGAGAAAGAGGTGTATCTGCCCATCCTCAGGGGTCTGGATAAGATCCATCATTTCCCTTAATGAATTCATACTCTGTAAAACAATCTCAACTTATAAACAATTCACTTATAAACATTTAGCATAGACAATAATTTCTTCATATGATATGAGAGAAATTAGGAAAGTTTTCTTACCCATACTAAGACCCTGGTAAACTTTCAAGTTTCTCTAAGCCCATTATTAGATATGTGTTCCCTTGGTTTAAAGCCTTTTCCAGGTGTTCTTGCTTTAAATACGCTTCAGAGGATAACTTCCTAAGTTAGTAATGATTAATGCTTTACAATGTATTATATGTTATTATTTTTAATGGGCCATAAAATGTAGACTTCCTTATGTAGAAAAAAGATGATAAACAACTTCAAAAATACAGTCTGGAAAGAAGCATAGAAATGAGGGCTTTGGTAATCTAGAAATAGTACAAGTACAGTTGACCTTTGAACAACAGGGGTTTGAACTGCGCAAGTCCATTTACACCCAGATTTTCTTCACTGTGTATTACAGTACTACACAACCTGTGGTTGGTTGAATCTGTGTATGAACCACCTATACGAAGGAGAGAATGTAAAGTTATACGCATATTTTTGACTGCTCAGATGGTTGGTACCACAACCCCCATGTTGTTTGACGGCCATCTGTATAGGAGGATTCTTAACAGAAATGCAGTACTATACCCAGTTTACCAGCTATTCTTTGGTGATAAATTAGTAATTTCAAGAAAAAGTATTTACTGTACATTTGTTGATTGTATGTGTTTATGTAAGTAATAAATATGGTGCATACAATTAATTGGACAGAACACACACACACACACACACACACACACGTTGCTTTTGATGATTTTATGATTCCCATTCCAGAATGGACAACAGCCCTGTAAACTGAATTCAGTCAAGAGCAGTTACAACGTTGTTGACTTCTGCACCAGAAATGTAACGTTTTATCCAGCCATTAATGTATGCATTTCCTCCTTCTTCTCTTCCCCTTCTTCCTTCCCCCTTTCCTCCTCCTTTCTTCCTCTCCTTCTCCTCTTTTTCTTTCCTTCTTTTAATTTCCCCTTCCTTCTTCAGATATCTGGTCTAGCATCTCTGATAGCCTTTTTTTTTCCCTACATCCCATTGTTTGGTTCTGATTCACAGTTTCACTTGCTCCTTCAGTATTCTCCCATGTCCTACAGCCATTATCTCTTGTCTGATTCTGCCTTCTACCTAACACACACACAAACACATATATTATAATAACCCTTTAATTTGCGGATTTCAGACCTTAATATCACTCTGACTTGAATACATGTCACCCTTTCTATGTCATTCTGATTCACAGCATAATTACCGGCATTAGCTTTATCTCTCCCTCTAATTGATGGACTTCTATGGAGCGGAGAAAATATTATTCCAGCCATCCCTTTGTTCCTCTGCAAGTTCTTGGCATTTTGAAGCTACTGTATCAGCTGATTGGGCTTAAACTTATGAGACTCAGTACAAGCTAACATTTCATATTCTGTTGTCAAATTTGTTCCTTTACAATCATATATAAATAATGATCTAATATCAATATATTTAAGCTACATACAAATAATTAAAATCGAGTAATTTTTTTCTAAATCACTACAATGCTTAGAACAAATAAGTGTAAGTAACAAACTAGTTTTGTTTTTAATAGCTTTAGATAATCAAAAACAATAGTAAATTATCTTGATTTTTAGATACCAAGGCTCTTGTCCTTTTAAAAGAATTTTGTATATATAACAGCTTGCCTCTTTCAGAAAAGCTGAAGTCATTTTTTTGGAGTATTGAACAACTAAGCAAAGATATAAAGCAACGTGTATTTGAGGGAATATCTTTTCAATATTAATTAGAGGATGAAATTCTTCACAGAATAATATAAATCTGCATAGTAATTTGACTTTAGATTTTAGAGCTATTGTTATCAGGAATCCAAGAAAAAGTAATGAGATTAACAGATTAATTAAGAGACTAATCTTTCAAAAATGTTTAAGCATTATAACTGTACATTGCATGAAGATATTAACTATTTAAGAGTATAAGTTATCGTATCAAGTGGATAAATTTAAGGGATCAATGTCATAATAATCCTCTTGTTTCATATATATATATTACTTATGGGTCACTCCATTTTTAATATTTTAAATATACTATTTATTCTTTGATAAAAACATAAAGTTAGATGGAAAAAATAAAACTGTGGAATCAATTAAATTATTTGCAATATTTCCAGAGCAGTTGTTTTAATATTATTCTATAATAACAATAATTTTAATAATAATAATATTAATATTTAATAATATTCTGTTTCATTCAGAAACATATCCTTTAGCTTCCCACCAAACCTACAAATCTATCTCAATTGTATCTGGTTCCCTCCTGTTGAGAAGTGTCTGTCTCCCTATAGAGAGGAAATCTACTACTTGTGCTCTGGATTATGCTGTCTTCTCTCTCTCCTTCTCAAGGATGTTGGTCATTTTGTTTTCTCTGCTCTTTCCTACAACATAAAGGCCTCCGTTTTATTGAATCATCTGACTTCTATTATAATAACTACACTGAAACTACTCTTTTCAAGATAACCCGCAATTTCTCTACTGTTAAATCCAATGCACATTTTCTTCATCTTACCAAGTTACTTATCAGATTTTCACTGTCTTCCTTCCTCTTGAAACCTTTTCAAAAGTTGTTTTGTTTGTTTGTGTTTTTTGGCATGCTCTCTCCTGTTTTTCTTATATCTCACTGGTATCTCCTTTCCAGTATCTTTGTTAGCAACCCCTCTGACCAACATCTAAATGTAGGCATTATCTAAGGTCCTCTTCTCTTTCTTTTCTACTCTCTGTTATCTCATTTATTCTCATGGAATTAAATACCATCTACATGCTTACATATTTCTTTCTCTTTGCCCTTTGTTTATTTCATAATCTACTAGAATGTTGTTTGTTATTTGTATTCTTTTTGTCTGTCACCCCACTATAATGCACAGAACAAGCAACTGAAATTATTTGTGGAATAAATACATGAATTTCTGCTACATTAATACACTGAAGGCAGTATCTGTATATTTATGCTTTAATTTTTATATGCCTAATTGTTAATTTATTTTATATGACCCAGAATATTGGAGAAGCATATAGGATAATAATTAAGAGCACAACTCTGGGTTCAGATAATGGCTTTGCACTATCACTTTACAGGCTATATGCCCTGACCATGGACAATTCATTTATCTTTTCTGTATTTTCATTTCCTCCTCTGTAATATGAGAATAATAATAGTATTAAATTAATAAGACATTGGGATGATCATATGAGTTAACATGGGTAAAGTGTTTACAACAGTGTCTAGCACAAAGGGCTTAATATATGTTGGCAATATTATTATTATTGCATTGCTCTACACAAGGCTATAGCCAATTATGCTTAACAATGTTGATGCTTTGTTGGATAAATTATCATCCCCATTTTTCCACAAGTGTAATACTAGAAATATTAGCTATTATAGGAGTGGGTTTTGAACTCTAAGAGGCTACAATCTGCATTTGTATATATAAGTCTCCCTTTATTAAAGAAGTTTAGCTCTAGTTTATTTATTCCTCATCCCTTGGAATAAGCTAAGCTATCCAAACCACTTACTGTGTCTTTGACTCTTATTATTACTGGTAGGATGATAATGTAAATATTTGATAACCTCATAGGTGGAAAAGTGATGGGACTATTAGAAAATTTAAATACTAGAAAATACTAAATTTTGATTAACAATGTGAAAGAGACAAGGACAGAGATCTGTAAGGAAGAAAGTAAAGACATAAATAGAAGTGATTTTTTTTTCAAATGGGCAATTAATGAAGCAGGAAAAAAAAGAAAGGCCATATCAGATGACGAGGATCAGAGAGAGAGAGAGACAGAGAGAGAAAGGCTCAATTCTTTATGGCCAGGTTTTGCAAAGAAAAAGGATGGAAATTCATATTAGAACTAGAAAGGAACTTAAGAGATGGATAGAAACATTTGATCTCTAGGAAATAACAGAGTGTTTTGACATTCAACTCAATATGATGAGGTATTAGAAAATTTATTTAAATAAATGAATATTATTCTCTGATATTTTAAAACACGTGCTATATTCAGAATTTTACATTTGTTCCACACATACAATAAATTCATTACATAAAAACACTATATATTATACGTGCACACAATATTAAAATACCGTAATGTGAGAAAAAAACACTTGGCCTGCCAACTAAAAATATCAGTAAGAAAAATAAAGTCTCACCTTGTAAGTTATTCCCACTGAAATGTGGTTTAATTAAAAAATTTAAATTAAATTAAAATTAAAAATGTT
Organism: Leucopleurus acutus; assembly: GCF_964270905.1. NCBI lineage: Eukaryota > Metazoa > Chordata > Mammalia > Artiodactyla > Delphinidae > Leucopleurus > Leucopleurus acutus. Next base: position 29,956,099 of record NC_139149.1, read on the forward strand.
TAAATGGAGTGGAAGGTATATAATCATAAACACACTTATCTAATATTTAAAGCAAAATAAAAAATGTTAAATTCCCTGCAAATACCCCAATAGCAAATAATTATAATAAAGGGAATTATTTATTGAGTACTTACTGTATGCTCAGCCCTGTAAAGAAGGAATATACAAAAAGGCGGACCCTAGAATCTACTAGAAGAAAATACCCCTTTTTATCACTAACATGCTATTAAGTGCTAAGTTATGTGGTATAGATTTTTAAGTATAAAAATTCAGGGAGTTACATGTGCTTTTTCGAATAAGCTTACATCACCACATGTACCACATGCACTTCAGTTACACAGGCATTCATGTTAAAATATCTTCAATTTTCACCTACTCCCTAAAGCTAATCATTTGAGTCTATGCAACCTATTTTTTTTATATCTTTATTGGAGCATAATTGCTTTACAATGGTGTGTTAGTTTCTGCTATATAACAAAGTGAATCAGCTATACATATACATATATCTCCATATGCCCTCCCTCTTGCATCTTCCTCCCACCCTCCCTATCCCACCCATCCAGGTGGACACAAAGCACTGAGCTCATCTCCCTGTGCGGCTGTTTCCCACTAGCTAACTATTTTACATTTGGTAGTGTATATATGTCCATGCCACTCTTTCACTTCATCTCAGCTTACCCTTCCCCATCCCTGTGTCCTCAAGTCCATTCTCTACGTCTGCATCTGTATTCCTGTCCTGCCCCTAGGTTCTTCAGAACCTTTTTTTTTTTTTTTAAGATTCCATATATATATGTTAGCATACAGTATTTGTTTTTCTCTTTCTGACTTACTTCACTCTGTATGACAGACTCTAGGTCCATCCACCTCACTACAAATAACTCAATTTCATTTCTTTTTATGGCTGAGTAATATTCCATCGTATATATGTGCCACATCTTTATCCATTCATCTGTCAATAAACACTTAGGTTGCTTCCATGTCCTGGCTATTGTAAACAGAGCTGCAATGAACATTATGGTATATGACTCTTTGAATTATGGTTTTCTCAGAGTATATGCCCAGTAGTGGGATTGCTCAGTCCTATGGTAGCTCTATTTTTAGTTTTTTAAGGAACCTCCATACTGTTCTCCATAGTGGCTGTATCAATTTACATTCCCACCAACAGTGCAACAGGGTTCCCTTTTCTCCACACCCTCTTCAGCATTTACTGTTTGTAGATTTTTTGACGATGGCCATTCTGACTGGTGTGAGGTGATACCTCATTGTAGTTTTGATTTGCATTTCTCTAATGATTAATGATGTTGAGCATTCTTTCATGTGTTTGTTGGCAGTCTGTATATCTTCTTTGGAGAAATGTCTATTTAGGTCTTCTGCCCATTTTTGGATTGGGTTGTTTGTTCTTTTGCTATTGAGCTGCATGAGCTGCTTGTATATTTTGGAGATTAATCCTTTGTCAGTATGCAACCTATTTTTAAAATTTCTATTTCTCACCAGCATTAGTGTCTACAGTCACCTCTGAGCAAAGTATTAAACCTCTCTATTTCCTCCCTTTATCTCCATCCTTATCATTTTTAGTCACCTATAATTATTTATCAGAACTTTGGTTTACTTATCCTCACCATTTCTCAACTGCTACAACTTTCTCTACATCAACACCAGCCCTGGGTTTCAACTTGGTTCTCATTCTCTTCCACCTGTTACCTTCTTATTTGTCAGCATTTTCATGAAAACTGAAGTTAATAATTGTTTGCACCTCCAAGTTTGAGCACAAAATCTGCCTTTCATCATACAATTAATTACTGTACTCAGACTATGATATCTGCCCTACCAAAAAGTAGACAATAGGGTCAATCACTTTAATGATGTCGTTACTACTGGCGTCAGCTTTTATGCCTTTCTGGACCTTCATCATAATTCCTCCAACGCTGTACTTCTCTTTCAGAAATGGAAGATTGTTAGAGGAAAGGACAGAATCATGGGCCAAATTCATCTGGTACAACTTTAGCTTAGCCTTTTGCTCTTCCTGACACATTTCAGTGTTGCCTTGGTGATTTATATGCCACTCTTCACAGTGTCTCATTCTCTTTTATTTCTTCCCATAATTCTCTCCTTGCTTGACTTTCATGATTATATACATTCTTGTCTCTCTCCCTGTCTATTCCTATTCCCCCCGCTCCTAATCCCCATTATGAGTGTTCCCCAAGGCTCTTAGTGAATATAAGACAGCTTAGCAATAGAAGCACCTGCAGGATGACCCCTGACAAAGATTGTCTCCTAGCCATGTTCCTCTGAGCCCTTTTCTGGACTAAGCCTCAGTCTGGGCCTACAGAAATGACAAACTCTCAGCACAAATGAGTTCATCTACACCCTGCCCCCCACATTAGAAAATTAAACAAACAGTAACCTATTTTCTAACAGCTCAAGGCAGCATCCCTAGGATGACCCTAGACCCCCTTAAAGTACCTGCATGAGAAAACTCAAAGCTGCTAAAAGAATCTACTGCTCTTTCCAGCCAACACTTGCTGATAGGTCCCTGCCCACCCTTCCTCAGAGCATTTACTAAAAAGAGCTTACAGTTGTGGATCCTTCCTCTGTCCCTTTTATTATACACATATCTCCTATAATTCAAGAGGGTCTTTCTCAAGGATCTGAAAGCTCTTCCTTTGAAATGTAATCATCAGGCAGATAGGAGCTCTGTCTCCCAGTCTCCATGGGAGAACAGAATCCTAACTTTGATAACTGCCAGTTAGCAGACACAGCTAGCCTAATCAAATTCACACTGACCCATCCTTTGTAATTTTTTTCTTCCCTTCCCTGTTTACCCCACTCCTTACTCTGTCATTCTCCCTTTAAATTATTCAATCACCTCTGTACAAATCATAGTTGAGTTCAGTTCATGCTGAACCCTCTTCCTTACTGCAATAGTATATTACTAATTAAAATCTGTCCTTACCACTTTAACTAGTGTCCAGCTTTGTTTATCTTTGCTCCCCAAATTTCTATTGCGAATTCTACATACTTCTCTCTAACTCCATTTTCAGAAGAAAACTTAGGAGATTTAGAGTGCTTCTTAACTCTACGGAGTAACCTTTTTCTCCTAATAGTACTATTTGCCCCTCAAAAGAAACCTCTTTATTATAGTTAAATAACTAGATAAACCACTTATAGGAAGTGTTGCAGAGCTGTCTTGAGTAGCATATTTGAGGTTAAAATAGATTGTCTGAATATCAGGGTTTTTGTTTTTGTTTGTTGATAATAAGACCAGAGAGAGCTGAATTGCTTAGGAAAATAAAGTAGATTTCTCAGTGCTATGTGATAGAAGAGATGAAAATGTTATGAGGTGATAGCTAAAGAGAGAAATTTGGGGAAGGAAACATTAAGATCTTATTGGGAATTTCCTGTGTGGTGTTCAATGAAACCCCTGGTTTGCATGTTTCCATGAAATCCCCAATAAAATATCCACTTCTTATTTAGGCTTGTTCACTGGAAACCTTAGTAGGGATATGGACTTAAGGAGGATTCAGCACAAGAGCTTAAAGCTGTGCTTGGAAATTCCAGCATGTCTGGGTTATAGTTATAGATTTAGATTATGTTCTTCTACCATTAGATACATATTTTTTTTTAAAAAAGGATACCATATATGCACTTTTGAATGAAACTTTTCTCTAAGCAATCAAAGTAAAATAAAATGTGTGTCATAACATCCTTCTCCTAGTCTTCCAATCACCAATTCCATTTATCCTGAAAAAATGTCCTCAGAAAACTGTCTTCTCAAGATGCCTTCCTCATATTAGGCTCTTCTCTCACCTCTTCTCACTTTACAGTATTACTTTGCCTATACTTCTATTTTCATACTTATTAAGCTGGATCATAATAATGTTAAGATCTATTTCTCTAACCATGTTGCAAGCACCTTAGTGATGACTTATTTATCTGAATAAGCACTGTCTTTCTGGGATTGACCACTTAAAATACAGAAATAGGTTTTATATGTCTTAGTCACATTTGTATCTCCAGAACCTAGTGATGGTAGGTAATAAGTGTGTCTCATGTTTGCTGAATTCCCAAATAAAATGCTCAAAAATTAATTTTTAAATTAAGCATAGAGCAGTGCAGTGTGTGGGAGCTAATCTAATTTTTAAACTCTTCTTTACTAAGACATTCACTAAAAATAACCAAATTATTATTTAAAAATCACTCATCACAAAATTAAAATGATAAATGTATTAATAATGCCATTCCCTTGGCAATATTTTCTTTACATATTATCAAAAGTCAGTAATAGGCTCTCATATTCAGACACACTGATCTATTTAAAACAAAACTTTTTTGGGGAAAACAACATAAAACTGTGGTTTGGGACAGAATTACTTTGGAATTTGTTACTCGTACTATATTTTCTTTGTTCTCATGTCTAACCTTTCTCTCCCCTGATTCTATTTTTTTTCTTTCAAATATGAATGTGGCCACTGATTGCTCACAGAACATCCTCATGGCCCCTCTATTTCCCAATTGCTTGTAATTTAGCTGTATTGATATGATTAATTCTGGCACATAACTTCTGGTGATGAATGGGAAAGATGTGTATCATTTTTAAGTTAAAGCAGAGAAGAGCAGGATAAGTTCTCTACAATTTTTCTTGCCCTGTCATGATCTTGGAAGCCACTTGACATGGTAGACAGAATTGGAAGCAGTCTACATGGCTGAGTAACTTCATGAAGGAGGGCTGCCTCATGGAGTCCTCCAACTCGCCTCAGAGTTTGCATAAACCAGAAATAAATATGTTAAACTCTGCCCCCCCTGCTAAAAAATAGAATATGCTACTGAAACAGACATTAAGAAAATTGTTTCCTTACCTAATCTTAAATGCTATCATAAAAGACTTTCATGCTTCAATACTGTCAGTTTAAATAATCTCTTTGTTCGGTCTACAGTTGTTAGTCTGACAGTGTTCAGTCTTTAAAAATCATTCTTTAATGCCAAAATTCCATTTCTAAATTGTAAATTCGTCAAGGAATCAATATCTGGGACTACACAAACTGAAACCTAAGAATTTACCGTTACAATCCATTTAAAGAATGATCTGATGATGGGCTTCCCTGGTGGCACAGTGGTTGAGAGTCCGCCTGCTGATGCAGGGGACGCGGGTTCGTGCCCCGGCCCGGGAAGATCCCACATGCCGCAGAGCGGCTGGGCCTGTGAGCCATGGCCGCTGAGCCTGCGCGTCCGGAGCCTGTGCTCCGCAACGGCGGAGGCCACAACAGTGAGAGGCCCGCGTACCGCAAACAAAAACAAAAACAAAAACAAGAATGATCTGATGTGGTGTCAAAATTTGCATGCTAATTTTCTGAAGACATTTCATTTATAAATGATTCAGGTATAAGTTATTAAGAAATAGCATTGCTGCCAAAATGTATTTGTTAACTACTATTTTAACAATTTACTGGCAGAAAATTATTTTAACAAGCTACATTAAACTTTTTAGAAACCAAAATTTTATCCTTAATAGTTTATGAAACACATCCAATAATTTTATCCTCTGTTTATACTATCAGTTCACATACACTATGTCCTGAACTTCGATTTCTTTCATTATTCAGTGATTACAAGCCCTGAATGCCATTTGTCCTGTTAAATTACTCTGTGAAAACTGAAGGAAGTAGCAACACTACCTTCCATCTATTTCAGTCAAATAACAATAATAGTTAAAATTTATAAAGTGTATATTGAGAATACGCATGCTAACTAACCTATCTCACAGGTTAGCAATTTTGGGACTCAGAAGTCACAAAAATTATAAAATATCTAATTAATAGCTAGCATTTACTAAACACTTACTATGTGCTTGCCACTATTTTGAGAGTTTACATTATTTAACGTAAGGACCCAAGTATCTGACCAGTGACAGCTCTGTCCTTTCGGTCTGACTGCCCAAGTATTTTCTCTTTCTTACATCAAACTCCTAGAACAACACAAAGGCAGAATGTGAGCATCTTAAGTGGTATATTGCTTTGAAGAATACCACACAGAAATCTGCATTTCAAGTAAAAGGTGATTAAACAGAATAGAAACCTAAGGGAGAGTTATACTAAGTTAGAAATAAGGTATGTTAACCACTGATCTAGTTATAAATAGATCTATTACGGAAACAAAAAGCAATGTGTCAGTGTGATCCAGACAGGTCAATATATCCTTTTAAAGACTAATTGTTTTTCACAGCAGAAAAGTAAGATGTGACTTTGATGTTGGGGACTCTTCTTTGATCTTCTTTTCTCTTTTCTGACACCATGTTTTTCTTTGCACTTCAAGGGACCCAGGGAAAGGTAAAATTTCAGATAAGGCTGTATATTCACATAATCAGCAGTACACAGCCTTAGCAAACATAATTTAAAAACAAGTAAAGGGCTTTCTACTCAGATAAAGTGATAATAGTTAACATTCATACCGTCGAGAAAATAATTATGATTATTTTTCATAAAAAATTAAAATGTAAGTTCTCCCTTGAAAAAAATCTACCATTACTCAGATATTCATTTATTGTTTCCTTTAACTAACCAGCTGATCCTCCAGAATCTTACCTAAGAAGGAAGATTTTTAAACTCATTGAGGACTCTCTTTTTATTCTTTAAGTAGGAGAAAAAAACACAAATATACATAAATGCAGAGTAGAATAAAAGTACACTACAAGCCTAGGAAATCCTGTGAGCTAAAATCTAGTTGCTGTCTTTTAACCTTTTAAAAATATTCTCAGTGTTAAATTTTTTTCTAATTTGAGTTTTCTTTCTGAAAGTATACACTAGTTTTAATATTTATTTATCAACATCATCATTATTTACTATTCAGTGATAAGTGGGAGAACGATATAAAAATATTTATGTTCAAAAGTTTATTGCATGTATGCATATATTACTGGGGAAAAGAGGTTTAAGAAAGACATTTTGTTTTAAAGGATAAGTGAACAGATTAAGATAGGGAAAATGAGTTTGTTTGTTTTTTAAGTGAGTTCCATAGCAATAAGGGTTCCATAGAAAGATTTGGAACTAACAGTCACAAACATCAAATCTCTCAAAGAAAAAAAGATGGCATAATGTAAAAATGAATACCTTCTTACTGTTTTTTTTCTTTGCATACATGGAAGATGCAATAAATATGGAAAACTTCAAAGCTCTCAAGAGAAAGTTAAAAAAATAATTATGTGACAGGGAAAAGATTCAACTGAAAAATTCAATAATCCTTTACCATTCCATCAGACAGTAAGGGTTGAGAAAATAAGTAAGAAATAAAGATATGCCTTATAGAGAACAGAGAAAAAAAAGTATTTTTTTTGTCTCATGCCAGAACAAGGTAGAAAAACAAAAGAGAAAGAATAATAAGAACAGAAATCTTGCTAATATTCAGGACAGAATAACTTCAGGCATATAACTTAAGAATCACTGGCAAAGCAGAAGATTTTCAAAACATATTTGTAAAAGCTTTTTTCCTTGTTGATGAGCTTGAGGTCAGGAGTGCTGGGGAAAGGGTAGGGAACTGGGAAGCCGGTTGGAAAATAGTCCTCTCCAACAGGGCTGAAATAACCGTCATATAATTTTAAGTTAGAATTGGGGGACTGGCCCTTTAAGATTGTAACAAAATGAAAATCTAAAAAGATACGGCAATGTGGGCGGGGAAATACTTATTTTCTATTTAGAAAGATTATCCAAAGACATGTAAATAGCTCTCCTGATGGAAATGGGCATATAAGATCAGTTGCACCTATGTGACCTCTGATTCCTGTACACCCACCCCATAAATCATTTCTCACCTCAAGTATCTAAAAATTGAACATTTTACTATAATTGAACATGGCTTGTTTATGTAATTTGAAAAACATTTATTGATAAGGATTCAGAATCTGAGAGTACGTATGTGTGCGTGTCACCACCGGCAAGGCCCATTAACAGTTCCCAGGAAATAAAAGTAGAATCTCGGTAATACAATAAAGTCTAACCTTTTTTTTTTTCTTTCCTTCGCGCCGTGTCTAGTTTCACTTGCGCATAGAGGGCCGCTTGCAGAAGGCTCACACCTGACTCTTCAGACCAGAGTTCCTTGTGTGGAACGGCTTCACGAACACCTCAGCTCAGGTCTGTGCGCAGAAGCGCCCTCACGACATCTCTCACGACACCTCTCACGACGCCGCAATTCAAGATGGCGGCGGGCCGTGCGCAGAGACGCTGCACCCCACACTGCGGACGATCTGGAACCTGAGCAGCACAGCTGCTCGGGCCTTCAGAAAACGCTGCCTCCTCACCGCTGAGGAGAGCCCTAAAAAGCGGCCCCACCCACGGCCTTTTGGCGAAGAGCCTGGACGCTAGAGCAGGAGCTGACACCTCTCCATTCTTTGATCCACGAGTAAAGCTTTCCTTTGCTTCGGAACCAAACTCGGTCTCATTTTACTGACGCAAGTTACACCAGACAGGAGGACCAACTCAAGAGGGTCGGTAACGTACACACATATACACAAGCCTATATAATATTTTTTTTGCAGGAAATGAATGAATCACAGAAATGGCAAAGAAGGATATAAAAAGGAATGAAATGGCTAAAGGTCTGTAACACTGAAAACCATGTGAACCTCAGGGCTGTCGAGTTCCTGAGCAAAGACTGAAAACTAATTTTTAATTCATTGGGTGTTGCTGACTTACTGACCAGGAGGGAATTCCCGTATTGCGTTGTTTCTCATTTATAAAATGTAGTTAATAACTAACAGTTCCTTAACGGCCCTAGGTATGTTACAAAGATAAATGCGATTATTTCTGTATAAAGTTTACGGTTTGTTAGAAAGAAGTATTACAGAAATAAATGTTGGCATTATTATGGCAATGCAGAGGCTTTCAGTACATTATAAGTAAAAGAACACTCCATCTTTCTATCACTTTAAGGATTATAAAAGCTTCACAGAGAAAATGAAGAAGGTATTTAAATCTTTGAAATAAATAAAAATGAGAAAGCTGCTTATGACAAAAAAAGTGCCAAATAAGCAAATATGATAGATTGATGGATTGGTTCAATAACTACTCCATGCCTTCAAAGTAGGCATTTTTAACATTATAAATTTATCCTATATGTTTAAAATCTATCAGGATGCTGCAGTCAGAAGTTTACATATTTTTCTTTCTTCTTTTCCTTGTCTTTTGCCCGTTCTTCCACTTTGATTTTTGAAATCTGAGTCATCACAGTAAATCATATTCACTCTAAGGGTTAAGAGTCAACATTTTGAGAAGATAATGAACCTTGATGAAGTTAGGAAGGTAGCCCGTCATGTTAGTGCAAGGCTGTTTGTCCACGCCAAGCCAACCGGAACATTGTGGCATCAAAAATGACAGCTGTCGAGTTGTTAAAGAGAGGACAGGGGAATGAAAGCTGTAAAGTTCAATGAGATTAAGTCAGAATCTGTTTAGGCTATCAGTCAGTGTCATTTCTGCACAACTGCTTAATTGTACTACATACTTCCTAGAGGAAGCTTCCAGAAGGCTTGGTGATCTCTTTAGAAAAATGGTACAACTATCCCCTTTGCTTAAATGTCTAGAACAAAGTAACGTTGACAGAATATGCATTAGTCTGCTTGTAAATTAATTTTTTTTTTCTACACTTAGTTATGTGGAATCACTAAACTTCATTGGAAAATGTGTTCTAGTTTTTCTATGGATGTTTATTCTAAGTTTCTAAGTGTCAGAATCAACATGAGATTCTATAAAGTTAGTATAAATGTCTTCAAAAGATAGTGATGCCACGAAGATTTCCTAAAAAAGAATGTTTTCATTATAAATATTCCATGTGGTAAGGTATGAATCATATATTTGAGAGCAGAAATGTGAAATATAAATAGTCGTTATTCAAATGATTCATCCCCTAAAATCATTTAGAATATTGTGAACCAGATTTCTTACATATGAAAATCATCCCGCACTCTAAAATTAACATAAAATCTAATGAAAAAAATAGGAATGTTGATGAATTTCTGGGGTGGTTTTAATAGTGAATCACCATTAAACAGTTGCTGGGTTTTCTACTTTCTATATTAAAACTTGCTGCTCTGGCATTATTTTCTCAAAGCTCTGCTCCTCTACTGTATTCTTAAAATAAAAGTGCATTTACGTTGGGTATAAATTAATAGAATTTTTTTTTTACCACTTATAGCAAGTACTGATGTTATCAAATAATCCATTGAGTCAAGAAAGCATGAACAGGGATATAAAGGAACACACTTTTTTACTGACACGCTGAATTAAAACTCTGAAGGTATTAGATGCCTAACATCTCGATTAAATTTATTCTACCCATGAAGCAACAGTTCATGATTTTCAAGTGAATAGCACACTTAAATGAAGGGAGCATTAATACAATATGATATTAATATACAAATATGCACATTATTCACCTGCCACTGATGTTCTGAATTAAATCAGTAATGGGGTGTATAACTGATTAAATATCTACACAACAGAAAGCAACAGCTTATGATTTAAAAAGGCACTGGTAGAGTGATCACATCATTACACTGCCAAATGCCATCTATCACTTTTACTGAACTTAACGAAGACAGATTACATCCCACAGATGAGATGCAGCCTATAAATACTGTCATGCTGATCTTCATCTGACTTTCCTAGAGAACAGACAAGAAACAAATCAATAATTGCAGAAGTCATACTAGAAATTCAGTGTTATTCAGCACCAAGAAGAAATCTTGTAGGACATTATAGCAACAAATAGCCCTAAATTCAATGAAATCTGCTAATGCATGCTTTCCCTTCTAAGTTAACTTATTTTCTGTTTAAGCTTATTTACTTCATCAAGTTTAAGAGAAAGCATCTTAAACTTGATGCTTAAAGCATCACCAACCACTTTTACATTTTAAACCAAAACTGTTTAAGGGCCAACAAACTTCTTTTGCAACAAACTTTCTTCACTAAGTGCGGTATGCTTCTTGACTTAAGTTATGAGCTCATACAGGTAATTACAAATGTATGACATAGAATATTGGTTTTAAAGTCACTGTCTTCAAACACTGAAACAAACTGAATACCATAAGAATATGCATAAACAATACATTCATTTTACAACTTCTGGGTTGTTTTAATAGTGTTTCTCCATTAAACACCTGCCTGAGTTTGTATTTACCATCTCATTTAGCTTTCACAGTTTACCTTTGTGGAAACTGCCTGTCAATTGCTTCAGTACTCCAATCACTGGAGACCAGATTGCTTTCTGTCAGTCTGCTTGTATAATGTTATGGTAATAGATAACAGGTGGTCAGTATTCATCAGCTGAGGTGAAGATGATGTCTCACAAGCTATAAAACATCTGAGAAAATGCTTTAACAGTTCACACTTACTACTAATTGTGCCATTAGAACTTTAATTAATTCTTTACCCTTCCACTATGTTCCTTAGATGGCCATAAGGCAGGAAATCATTCAGAACAGAAAGAAAGAATCTAAAGAGACAATAATGAGGTATAATAAAAGAAAGAATGAGTGGCAGAATGGCTAACATTTTGCTCTGAAACTACAGCAGATTTTGATTGCTTAATCAGTTCTGTATTTGATAATGCCCCTAAAAGGGAATCATTGTTTAAAGAGCACCTTAATTCTGAGAACATGTTAACCACTGTCTACATTTAAACTGACTATCCTCAATTACTAACTATATCTTTGAAAGTATTTCAAAATACTTCCCTTCTGATTTTAGGGCATCAGTAATCAAATCCTCAGAAAACAGAAATGGATAAATGAGACGTGAAAAAGCTTTCACTCAAGGAAAATCTATATATTTTTAAAATATGGCCTTAGCACAAATTGCATAAAAGGTGGAAACAGGGCATTAGGCTCAATGTCACTGAACTAATGTTTAAGCTCAGGTCAGTTTCGACGTTGGCATCTCTGGTATCTAATTTTCAAATACAGTAGCACATCTTTAGACACATGACATGGTTAGACAGTTCTACATATCAGTAACCTCTGATACTTTGAATTTTGTAATTTTAGTTCTTACAATTTGCTTGCTATCAATTTATTTAACATATCTACAGTTTATAATTCATTTGAATAAAACTGAATACAAGAGCAATAAAATTAATATCCTTAAGAAAAATCAAAACTAGAATATTTAAGAAAAACTGTAGATTGTGTTTAAAAAATAAAAAGACTAATTTTCCTTCTTATCTAGTACACTAAATAGAAATTGAACAAATATTTATCAAGACAAATAATATGAAAATGATACTGCTCAGCAAAGTCCAAATAGTCATCTAAAAAGGAGTCTAAATTTGCACACAATTTTAATATATTATGCTACTATGAAGAACTTTTCATTTTGCTTCCAACTAAAAAAATATTTTTGCTTTGTTCTCTTAAAAACTCTAATGTTCAAAAATATTTTTAAAAAGGTTTTAGAAACTAACAAATGTCCAAGCTGCTTGGCGAAGCACTATGACTCCAAAACTAAGTTGGAAATGTAACGATGCAGTTCTCAACCAACTGAACCTAGCTATGATCGAACCCATTACAAATGTAATTTGTAATTACACAAGAGGAGTAAATCTCAGATGCAACTTGTTTTCTCACTCCCAGGAAGATATATGCCAAATTTCTAGAGAGATATCAGTGTCTACAAGGTTTAAGTCTTTAGGTCTAACCCAAGGCAAACAGGCTGTATAGACCAAGCAAGTCATCAAGACTTTACCTCTGGATTCTGAAGCTTGTTCATGCACCCCACTCCCCTACACTTTACAAATTAAACATTATTAGTTAACATTGATTTGGAATTGCAGTGCCACCTACCTGTTCATCCTACTATTGGGACCTGGCATTTAGCAATTACCATTTTAGCATCAAATGTGACACAACCCCTCAACTATGATTTATCTAGTAAACCTCTCTCATCACATTCCCATTCCCACCCCAGATTAATATCCTTTAGAATAGTTATGAGATTCTTATCTCAGAGGAGTGTTCCCACCTGCCAGTTATACACTTAACTTTTAAAGGGACTGGGGATATAGCAGTTAAGAAGAGGGTTTTCCATGGGGTTTATGCTCTTTATGGAGGAGAGAGACAATAAACAAACAAATTGGTAATGTGTCAGTGATAAACAGTTCTATGAAATACTGTTTCAAAAGGTTCTCTTATAGTGGATGATCAGAAAAGGCATGTTTTAGGAGGTGATCTAAAAGACAGGTGGGACAAATTGTGAGTTCTTAGGTAAGAGCATTCTAGAAAGAAGAAACAGCCCTGAAATGCCAAAGTCCTGAAATCAGATTCTTTGGGTTATTCACAGAATAAAGAGGCCAACTGCCAGAAAAGAGAGAGCATGAGAAAAAGTAATAGGATATGAGGCTTGGGGGTGGGGAGATGGAACCATGCAGGGCCTCGTAGGTGTAAAGTGAGAAAACTTTGGAGGGTTTTTTTTTTTAATTTATTTTTTTAACATCTTTATTGGAGTATAATTGCTTTACAATGGTGTGTTAGTTTCTGCTTTACAACAAAATGAATCAGTTATATATATACATATGTTCCCATATCTCTTCCCTATTGCGTCTCCCTCCCTCCCACCCTCCCTATCCCACCCTTCTAGGTGGTCACAAAGCACCGAGCTGATCTCCCTGTGCTATGCAGCTGCTTCCCACTAGCTATCTACCTTATGTTTGGTAGTGTATATATGTCCATGCCTCTCTCTCGCTTTGTCACAGCTTACCCTTCCCCCTCCCCATATCCTCAAGTCCATTCTCTAGTAGGTCTGTGTCTTTATTCCTGTCTTACCCCTAGGTTCTTCATGACTTTTTTTTTTTTCTTAAATTCCATATATATATGTGTGAGCATACGGTATTTGTCTCTCTCTTTCTGACTTACTTCACTCTGTATGACAGACTCTAGGTCTATCCACCTCATTACAAATAGCTCAATTTTGTTTCTTTTTATGGCTGAGTAATATTCCATTGTATATATGTGTTTTGAACTGAAGTGTTAGCAATTGTTTTGTCTATGGTTTTAACAACTTGACTGCTTTGGGAAAGGTTGCAAACAGGTCAGCTGGAAAGCTATTACAACAACCCAAGTCATATGATAATGCTTGGACTAATTTGTAATCAATGGAGTTAGTAAGAAAAGATCAGATATTGGAAATATTTCAAAGCTAGATACAATAGAAACAATAAGACAAAGTAAAAATAATTTTTAGAAGTAGTAGAAGACACCAAAGGCATGATCCATGAAAGAAATAATTGATTCAATTAAATTTAATTAAAATTAATACCTTTTGCTCTGCAAAGTAATCAAGAATAATATGAATAGTCATAAATCATGTTGATAGTATATATGCTTGATATGATGTGATGAAAATGGCATTTTACATCTGTGGTCTTCCTCCCAGTTACCAATAACTCTAGTCTTACCATGAGAAAAAAAAGACATCAGACAAATCCCATTTGAGAGACATTCTACAAAATACCTGACCAGCATTCCTCAAAACTTCCAGATCATCAAAACAGGGAAAGTCTGAGAAACTGCCACAGCAAACAGGCGTCTAAAGAGACATGACAACTACACGTAATGTGGTATCCCAAATAGGACACTGCAACCGGAAAAAAAAAGTACATTATGTAAAAATGAGAGAAAGCTAAATAAACTATGGACTTTAGTTAATAATAATGTATCAGTATGTATCAATGATGGCTCATTAATTATAACATATATCTCATTACTAGTAGTAGAAACTGGGTATGGGATAAATGAGAAGTCCCTGTACTACCTTCTCAGTTTTTCAGTAAATCTAAAACTTCCTATTATTGATAAAAAGGTTGCAGGATCAATTTTGAGTTCTAGCTTTCTAAGTTTCTATTTTTAAATTATAAACTACTTCACCTCTTGACGCCTTATTTTTCTCCTTATAAGAGAAGTATGATAACAGAAAATATATCTTATAGAGTTACCGTGCAGATTAAGTGCTATGTGAAGCTTTTAGTAGAATGCCTGGAACATGACAAAAACGCAAAAGGAAAATAATTATTACTATAGCCAACAAGGAGAATATGTGAGTCATCTAGGTTTTCCAGTCAAGGAAGAGAGAAATTTGTGATGAGCTCGGTATAAGAGCAGTTCCACTTGTATTGGGCTCAGAGTTAAAAACATTCTTTATTACATTATTATTTTTAGTAGTGGTGTAGTCACATTCGTTCATTATCCTCTTTTATTTCAGTGTAACTTAGATAAGAATTACAATTATTTTCCTTAGATTTTTGGTTGTAATAACTTAAGAGCTGAGGTACTTGAACTTCATTATAAAGACACTCTCAGGAGCAAATTGTTTCATTGCCTAGAATGGCACACTTGCCCATCAGTAGTCTGTGAGTCTTCTATCCTATATTATATACTCTGTTCTGTGACCTTTTTATAATAGATGAAACCTTCATTGGGTAAATTACTAGTCATGATGAAAAATATGGTGCAAATAAGTAAAGAAAGATGAGTTTCATACTTTTTGTTGTCTGGAACATATACGTATATTTCTAAGAGAGGACAGCTTAGACACCTGATTAGTAATTTAATAGGATTCACTCCTGTATTTGATAATGAAATGACACATTGAGTACCATAAATCTGGCAAATTTTGGTCAGTCCTCTTCTTCATGAATCTACTTTAAGTCATTCTTAGTAATCTACACTATCTTTACAGACTGGCTATTTATTTGAGGGTATTTTATACAAAACAGAGATAAATGCAGACCCACTGTTAGAAGCAACAATCTCTGGCAGCCAATATTCTGCAAATAAGTGGTACTGAGCTGAGATTATTGCAGTCAATATATTAGATGAAACCAGGAGCTTTGTGAACCACTTTGAAAAATAGTATTTCACAATCAAGAAATTTCCTCTAGATTCCACCTGCAAAAATCAATATTGATTCTTGTAAAAAGCTTCTTGAACACTTAGCATGCAAGAATCAATGCCTTTGGCAGATTATGTATATAGCATGGCATGCATTATACAGTTAATTCAGTAATAAGCATTAATTCCAGGTCAGCAGACATTCATCAGCCAATGCTCTCATGAAAACAACTGTCAAATGCTTTGCATAAAGCATGGCCAAAATAATTTGAGGATCACTGTTGGAAATAAAAATATGATTTCTATCATTTCTTTATAGATAGAAAATGTATTTGTGCATTTAATTACTCATTATAGATGTATTAGTATTTTCTGTCATCAACTCACGTTGTAAGTAATAAAGTCACAATATAAATTCAAATGCCTGTTCCTTAGGAGCTGTGAGATATATATCTATATATCCATTTCTATCCATATCTGTCTCTCATTTTATTTATATATATGTAAACATATATAAACATATATATATGCTCTTGTACATAAAATTCTTGAAAGAAAGGTAACTGAAAATAGCATAAAATACGTATTCAATTATAAATAATTGCTATACTAAAACAAATAATATTTTATATTATTTGTCTAATAAGATTTAAGAAGCTAAAGTTCCTTGAAGTCTGGGCAATAAATGCATTAGCCACAGACACATCCTACTTCTCTTCAATATCCTGGAGGAAAATCATTTTATTAATTTGGTGGGAAATATACAATATGGCTGTGAGATTCCTTGCTGAAGTCTAAAGCCACTTGGTTGAGAAGATGGTCCAAGGAATGAAAAGAACCAGAAATCTTGTGGAAACATAACTCAACATTGGATCTGGCTCACAAACAGCATGTTTTATTAGTGGATTTGGATAAAAAAGGGAAATGCTATATCATGTTTCTCAGAAACAACTACAAAGTTATAGAATTCCTACACAATTTAGTGATACAAAGAGGATATGAGACTGACCAGAGATCATTCCAGGGGCAGAATTTTAGGAAGTTAATTTTGTAGCAAATGGCACCAAGGTTCCAGCGACAGATACAAAGGAATGATGCTCTGGAAAGAAAGTAGGGAACAAATTGCTGTTAATTAGAGGATGGATGAGAGTCCCAGCCTGAGATCAGATCTTTAACTCCACGGTTTATCTTCCACTGCTCATGCCTCAGTCAACATAAATTGTAATTTCAATAACTTCAAGTCTCCTTTCAATTGCCCATATCAAGGTGAGGCCTTGGGGAGTATGTAACTTCTGATTCTGTGCTTGAATGTGCTTAGAGATATTTCTTCAAACCTATCTGATATGCATTTCCGTACATTAGAAGATGATGTATGCTGTTAAATAATCCAAACAGTTATCTTTGGCCCCAGAGGATTTCTGCTTCTGCATAAGGGTTATTTTAGAGTTCAGATTCTTTCCGCAATTTGTTGTCTGTCATTTTAGTTTTCCTGATCAATGGAAAGTTAGTCTGGCTCCAGCAACAGATGCCACTGCTGTAGACCTTCCTGGGCATCAGCACCTGCTACAGCCTCTTAGAGAAGATGGGACTGGCTTTGCTGCCCCTCCTTCACCTTTGAGCTGCTGTTGCACGGCCCAGTAGGTATTTTACTAAAAGCTTAAGTTTCAGCAACACTTTTTTTACACTGGGACCCTCTAAAAATCCAATTAAAAAATAGATAAATCTGAGATCCAGTAAAATTTGACCATACTGAAAATGTGGGTTAGAAAAGTCTTCCAACACTAACTTTCTAAAATTAATTCTCATTTGTGTATGATCAAAGCATTAGGATTTGGCATTACTTTTCTAGAGAAGAAGTCATAAACGTAGCCAAAGACACCTGCATCATATAAAGTGATGTAGTTTGCCACACACTGTAATGGTAATACCTCAGAGCTAGTAGAGTATCTTCCTGATCCTCAAAGACAGTAAGTTGTGTTTTATTTTTCTGTCATTTTGTGTGTAATTTTATTTTGTACCATATTCTAACATAGATACAACAAAACTCTGACTTAAGGTGAGGAATGATATGTGTTAAGAATCATTTTAATTCTTTATAAAGCAGCAGCCCCCAATCTTTTTGGCACCAGGGACACATTTCGTTGAAGACAATTTCTCCATGGATGGGGAGGGATGGTTCAGGCAGTAATGTGACCGATGGGGAGTGATGGGGAGCGGCAGATGAAGCTTCACTTGCTTGCCCACTGCTCACTTCCTGCTGTGCGTCCTGGTTCGTAACAGGCTGCAGACCGGTACCGGTTCCCGGCCCCCGGGGGATGGGGACCACGCTACAAAGCATTGTGATATGCCTAGTGGTTATAAGCATGGACTAGCATTTCTGGAGGGGCGTGTTCTAATTCACTTTATTGTCACAACTACTGTATGCATAGGTGAAATTCTTATCACCAATTTAAGGCAATGCAATGGTGAGGCTGTGATTTAAACCCCATGAGTGATGATTTAGTGGGTGGTATCTGCAGTGGAGAATGGCACACGGTAAAGTATGAAAAGATTAAAAACTCTCTGAGGATGGAAAATGTTACATTTCTAGCACCAGGCACCATATTTCAAAGTAGCTGTTGTCTGATATTTTTTTCCTAAATAAAAATATATTTAATTAAATGAATGGAAGTAACTGATTGTCTGCCAAACTGGCTATAGTGTGACATAGTGGTATCTTCTCAGTTTTGATTGGCCACTGGGCTTGAGAAGTGACTCAGCTGGTGTACTCTATAAGGCATGTGTAGATGATCAGAACCTAAGTATCTTCCCCATTAAGAAAAACAAAATGACATGGAGTATCTCTTGACCATTCCTTCTTGTTATCCATTGGAGAAAATATTATGCATTGCAACTTTAGTGATTATTAATTAAAAAACTAATCATTCCTGATCCTGCATGTTTTTGGTCATTGTGGAAACTCTTAAGACACTGCAGGATCCTAAGGCATTTTGTCCCAGACCTTAGGCTGTAATACAAATCCTAGGCTCACCTTGCATGAATAGTCATGCTGGTTCATTTAAATGGCACTGACAGCTCATGAGCTTCATACTGAGAGGCCAATTTGAAATAAGATGTTTTCTTGTTTCACTATCTGAACATTGCTTACTGCATTCTAAAATTTATGCAGGGTGATACCCCGAGCTATGACAGTTTTAAAAGTTTTCCTTTTCTACTTTACTTTCCCTCAATATCTTTTCCATGAGAGAAGCAGAGTAATCCTTCTAAAACAAGGTTAGATTATTTCACACTTCTGTCCCAAACCCCATAGTAGCTTCCAGTTTTACTTATAATAAGTACGAAGTCCTTAGTGCGGTGGTAAGACCCAAGATGGTCTGGTCCCATCACCATTCTGACCTAATCAACTTCCGTTTTCTTCTTGCTGACTCTTTCCAGCCACATGGGACTTCTTGCTTTTTCCTGATTCATCAAACAGGCTTCCAGCTCAGGGCCTTTGCATTTGTTGTCCCTCTTGCTGGGACATTCATTTTTCAGCTCTCCTCATACCCTAGAGTTTTCTGCTTGAATACTGCATTCTTAAAAAATACTTCGCTGACCACCCTGTTAGCTCCTGTTAACACTATTTGATGAATATATTTGTCAGTTTATTATCTCAGTCCTACACTATAATATGAGCTCCAAAAAAGCAGGGAGTTTTCCATTGCTTTATCACTAGGTCCCATAAGAGAGAGAGCCTGATACATTATAGGCATTTAATATTTGTTAAATGAATAAATAAAATAATAAATTGATCTTAAAAAGAACACAAAAAAACTAAAAACCCTTCTGCACATTTTCTAAAACACTATCTTTTATTTCTGCTGACCATAATATCAGCCACATGTTATGGATAGAACTTGTGTTCAATGCTACTCTTTTTGTTAACATAATATATAGCCATGCGCCCTCACTTACCAAGGCCATTTTAATGTCAAATTTGAACTATTCAAGAGTCTTTACAGTAAAACTCCACAGGAAAGACGAAATATAATTCATCTTCTATGCTATCCACAAAATTGCAGTGCTCAAATGGATATTAAAGCTATGTAATCTAAGTAGCAAAGACTTTTGCAGACGGCTGTTCTTTTTATGAAATTTAAATCTTGGAACAATGATTGATAGGGTACAGGGAAATTAGCCTTCCCAAGATTTCACAAGTTCATCAAAAGCTTTATTCTTTAATAAGCAATGGCAATGAATAAGAGTTCTTATTGTGGCAAAAGTCTAAATGGACAGATTTTTAAAATAAAAAGTTTTACTTTTAAGTGTCCCTGTGTGATTCCCTTTAAAATGGCATAGAACCCCTTCAACATCTGGATGCCAAGGAATGAGCTTACTGGAATAAAGCTTTCTAAGATTTTCCAAAATAGTCATTAAGTTCAATTCACTTCTATGATAACTATCACAGCTAGACCTGATGACTTTATAGTGACTTTATCTATCTCTCAGAGGATTTTAGGGATCTTGAAAAAAATGTTCTTAAAATCCTATACCTGGCTTCCCTAGTGGCCAGTGGTTAAGAATCCACCTGCCAACACAGGGGACATGGGTTCGAACCCTGGTCTGGGAAGATCCCACATGCCACGGAGCAACTAAGCCTGTGCGCCACAACTACTGAGCCTGTGCTCCAGAGCCCGTGTGCCACAACTGCTGAGCCAATGTGCCACAACTACTGAAGCACGCACACCTCTAGCCTGTGCTCTGCAACAAGAGAAGCCACTGCAATGAGAAGCCCGGGCACCACAACGAAGAGTAGCCCCCGCTCGCCACAACTAGAGAAAGCCTGCACGCAACAATGAAGACCCAAAGCAAACAAACAAAAAAAAAACAAAAAAAAAATCCTATACCATGTCCTCTGTGTTACTAGACTGTAAGTTTTGTGAGGGTAGAGACCTTCAGTGTCCTGCTCTGCATTGAATCTCCAGTGCACCTAAATAGTAAAGTTATGCATAAAATACTAGTGTCTTTACTTCCTGATAAGTGACCTTTCTTTAATTTGTCAAAGACATACATAAGTCTACAAAAGAAATGAAGTTTTGATTAAGTAAATACAATGAGAAAAGCAGTTCAGTTTTTACTTAAAAAATAGGCTTTGAGGCTTACATTAGAAATAATATTTCTAAAAGCTAAACCTAAAAAATCAGATAAACTGGGTTTATTTGAAGAAAAGAAAATGTGTTCAAGATCCAGAACAAATAATGTAGCAAATTAAGTTGATGTCAGAGCAATAGATTTGGAAGAGAATTAAAGATGAAATAGATGAGCCAAACTCCCTAGATAATTTGATAAGTGTTGTTGATTTTGGCAAAGGGGGTGAGTGACATAGACCTTCATAGAAGTTTCTGAGGCTGCAGATGAGATCCATCATCTGGATAGACCAGGGAGTCAGCATTGAGAATAGCCTCCACTCACCTCCTTTGCCATTTTTTGTCAGTGCCAAAGAGCTAATTGAAAGCAAGGATAATGCCTGAAAGCCTTGCCTTGCCATTCAAGTGAGAATCCCATAGCCTGTACAGAGAAGCTGCCTCATCTGTTCAACTCATCCTACTGATCGGTGCCCACACATCACCCAGAAGAAGTACAGTGTATGCCCTGAAATTTTGGTGAGCCCCATCTGAACTGCCTACATGGGCATCTAACATCCATGTCCTAAGACATTTTTAAGTCCCACAGTAAAGAAATATAGAGTCCTAGGTGATCACCTGGATTATGATAATGTGGAAAAGAAACCTGAATCATCAGTACCTTGTGAGACCAGAGAGTGATAAAATCCACCCCCAGTATATCTCACATGGTGAAGGCACTAAAAATATTTTCCAATATTCAGGGCATATCTTCTTTTTGTGACATTTAACTCATATTCATACATAAATGTTGTTCTGGACTATCAATCTATCTGAAATAAACTTTTTTTTTCTTTGTGTTCCATCTTGCTGTATAAATGTTCTAAGGCGGTTGTGAGCACTTGTGTATTTTATGTGACTAAATAGGCATATGTATAGTTTTATTTACCTCAGTTTACCAGGAAGGATAAACACAATTTTCATATTTAATTAAAGTCTATAACACAGACAAATTTTACAATTCTGAATATAAAATAAGTAAAACTATACTCTTTCTCCCCAAATAGGGGAAAATGTATATATATCCAAGATGGCCTACCTTTCCTTAATACTGGCATTATAATTAGGTAATATCCCAAACTTTTTCCTCTCCAAACATTTTCTTCTTAATAGTTGGTGCTATTAAGAAGGTAGCTATACCACAAACTTTGCTCTCTGGCTATACTTCATTGTTCATATCATGAATAAAAAGGATGTATTGACTACCTCCTCTTCACAAGGTACAGGAAAAAACATGGAAGAAATCCCATTTTGAAAGACAGAATAAACATATTGTACAAACCTTTTTTATTTTTGTAATATATAATGCTTAAAGACAAGAAAAATGTAATATTATTGGCAGTTACTACATTAATTATACAACTGCCATTAAAATATGAATTTAAAAAATATAATGGTAAGCTAATGTGAACAAGAGTAACCTAGTGAGGCCTTAGAAATCCTCCTGCTTGGTTAAAATGAAAAACAAAACAATTTGCTTCTATTTTGTGTAAAATGCGGTCATCCCAGTGTTCCATCTTCTCACAGAGAAATTCATCAGAATTACACAATTTTGTTACCTACTTATTAAATCTGAATATACATGATCACCATTTCAATGTGAAATTTTCATAGATATTGAGCTTATTAGGATATAACATAGAGTGTGTTCCATTTGTCTAACCTAGTAAACTCAGAGGGTATGAATCATATTTACTCAATGGTTTTATCTTATATGTCAGAGAAAATAGGGTGGAAAGGTAGGAGGTGTGATGTGGGAAAGGTATGTCAAAATAATGTTGAGCAGTCTGTAGACATTTTTCAAAAGCTTACATTCAGTAGAGCATGCTGGATTTTGGACTTCTCAGCAACTTTCAGTTCTTCTAGTAATATTCATAAACTCATTTTGCAGCTTTGCTCTTTTTCTCCCTGCATGCTGATTCCCCAGCTGTTTAATTTTTTGCTATTACTTATTTCAAAAACATCTCAGCTTTAAAACACAGCAGTAGTAACAGAACCAAGTGCCAGGGCACTAGCATCACACTTGGCCAATGACTTACATTCCCGTAAGAAGATATTGATTATATATGAATGTGTAAGAAACTTGTCATTTTTACTCATCTTTTCTTATATTGGGCAGATATAGTTATTACTATAAAATTGTTTTTAAAAAGCCACTATTATGCCTTTGTGGGTTTTGTTTATTATTTTCAAAGGACACATAATAACATCAGTCATTTCATGCACTATGCAAACTGTGTACATCGTCTGGTACATGACCCTGTTTTTTGCCACAATGAAAGGGGTATTTGGGTGTTTACAGAGATTCTAAAGCGGACACTCAGTATAAGTATTTTTTGTCTGTCTTACTGTTATTTTTTTTTTCTAATCTAAGTATGTAAATTATCTGGTTAAAAGAAAAGCATTCTGAAATATTAGTGAACTATTTCCTGTCTAAGGTGATAAATACAAAATCTTCCCCGTAATTGCCTCTTGGATTTCTACTATTTCTTCACATTTCTTTTTTTTTTTTTTTTTTGCGGTACGCGGGCCTCTCACTGCTGCGGCCTCTCCCGCTGCGGAGCACAGGCCCCGGACGCGCAGGCCCAGCGGCCATGGCGCGGCATGTGGGATCCTCCCGGACCGGGGCACAAACCCGCGTCCCCTGCATCGGCAGGCGGACTCTCAACCACTGCGCCACCAGGGAAGCCCCTTCACATTTCTTTATAACAAAAATGTTATTTGGTTTCATGACCCACTCCGTTGACCCCCTCTCTATTTTCTCTATGAGTCAAATCCTGACTTCATTTCTAACCAGACAGACACCATAGAGAACCATTTTCAATATGCTTTTGTTAGCATCCTAGAAATCTTTAATCATCCATACTTCTATTGTCTATTCATTTCTCTGTGTTTAATCATAGAACCAGGTTATTGGATCCAGCAGGATTGAATAATATGGGAAAAATCACATACTCATATGCATTGGCCCCCTACAAATCCATACACTGATTTAAAATTGTGGATAAGCTGAGACATGAAGAAGACTTGCTTTCCCGTTCCAGTTTTACAACTGGATCATGAGATCTATGACTTGATTCAGAACTTAGTTACTAACCTGCAAAACTGGGAATAATATCCATCTTCTAAAAAAGCTGTGAAAATTTTAATTGAAATAACACGTGATGGAGGCATAAATTCATTTCTCTCATCTCAGATTCACTCTAGGAAACACATGTTTTGAATTGAAAGCTATAGAAAACCAATCTTTCAATTTCTTAAACTTTTAATCTCTCAATCAGTTGAAATCATATGTCCACAGAAAAACTTGCACACAAATGTCCACAACAGCATCATTCATAACAGTGAAAAAGTAGAAATAACCCAACTATCTATCAATCGATCAATAAATCAAAATGTGGTATGTATATATAATGCCATATTATTTGGCAATAAAAAGACACGGTTGCAACATGAAGGGAATATACAACATGGAAGGAATAAAAAAACATGTTAAGTAAAAGAAGCCAGTCACAAAAGACCATGTATTGTATGAGTCCATTTCTATGAAATATTGGTAACAGCCTAATCTATGTACATTAAATGTAGATTCGTGGTTGTCTATGTCTGGGTAAGCTGGGGGAATAGTGGCTGCAAATGGGTAAGGGGTATCTTTCTGAGGTGATGAAATGTTCTAAAATTGAAAATGCTGATGGTTGTACAAGTCGGTAAATAATACTAAAATCTACTGAGCTGTGGACTTTAAAAGGATGAATTTTATGGTGTGTGAAATATATCTCAATAAAGCTGTTATTTTAAAAAGTTGGCACAAGTAGCAGAAGTCCAGCAGTAGATATCTATGAGAGAACAAGAGGAACAAAGCATTAAAATGATAGATAGACACAAGGTGGTAGCTGAAATTATTTGTTTGAGAGCAGTAGTGAAATAATTTTTTTTTCCCCAGAAAAAATAGGCACAGATGAAGGGTATGTATGTTTTGGGGAAAGAGGTTGGTGGTACATTATAGGGATGTAGCTACAGGATTGATGATGTGGAAGAGCAAGAAAACACTGCCTATTACACTCTTTAATATGTTTAATATGGAAAAAGGATTATGTGTATACAGATGTATTTGGTAAAGTGCTATGCTCACTTTAAAAGGTATTATTGTTCTCTTAGCAATAGTCAGGAAATTTTTAATTGTCTCCAGCTGAATTCTTCTTACATCTGTTGTAGTAGCTGTTCCTTCTCTACTTTCCTCAAGTATTCAAATAGAACCCCAGTGTTTTATTTTATAACAGAGAAAAATGAGCAGGATGCTTACATCTAGCCATCCTGACACGATGATAGTTTGATTGAATCAGCAGGAAAAAATTAGACACGTTAAAAATAAGCAACACAAAATAAAAGTGATAATTGCTGAAACCATAATCAATAAACCCTACAATAAATTAAAAATGTACTTAAGAATTCAATCTTTTTAAATAACGCTGAATATTATAGATAGTGACCCTCAAAAATTAGATGTCAGAGATACAATCAGCATAAATGAAATGGGCATTGATGCAAACTATATACAGTAAAATTTAAAGTTGACAAAAAATTAAGACTATGATAAAATTAAGATCTGCAATTTGTGACCTTAGAAAATTGATCTTGTTAGAATTAATGGCTACACATGAAAATGCACATTTTCACTATCTGTAATCTATATGATATATATGATTGGACAGGATCTACTTAAAGAATGAAATTTTCATTATATAATTTACATGAAAATTAATAAATACCAATAAAAATAATTCATTAAAAAATTTAAAACATGAAAAAGAATTGTGAACATTTTAAGAGCACTTGATAGAAAATTGATCAAGGAACTTTTTGAAAAATTTACATCTGTCAAATTGTTTATACACATAAATATAGAGCCAAAGTATCTGAGAAGTTAAAAATGCATCAAAATGGCAGAGTGAAAAAAAATACCTGTTACTTTATAAACAAACCGTATGGGATAATGGTTAAAAGCTCAAATTCTTTTTTTTAAAATTTTATTGACATATAATTGTTTTACAATGTTGTGAAAGCTCAAATTCTGATGTCAAATAATCCTGAGTCTAAAGCTTTGCTCTACCAAACATGTGACCTTAAATAATTACTTAGCCCTTCCAATCCTCAGTTTTCTCAGCTGCACTATGGCAGTAATACATTATTTATCCCATACTGTAGTTATGGATATTAAATGACATACTTGAAATAAAGTGCACAGTGTAGTGTCTGGTATATAATGAGCTTCCTACTTTGGCTAAATAGACAGTTACCATTAGACATAATGTTTATTAACTTCCTGTCTTTCCACTTTAAATTTTTTAATATATTCAATCTCCCTCTCTTCCACCTTCTCTGAGTAAGAAATTTCTCTCTCTCTTTCCACATTAACCTTTTTAGAGTACCTTGATTTCAAACTTCCTTACTTTTTTTAGGACATGGTTCAATCATTTGGCCCAATTTCTAAAACCAGAGAAATTTGCTGTTCGTTTTCTTATTCACACTATAGCTCCTGTAATATGCAGGAATACAGTTTCTTATTATATGCTATTATAATTATATAATTTTTAGAGTTTGAGTAGACTCACAATCTATCATAAAGAGTCTGCTACGTAATAATACCCAATTTCTTTATATGGTGTTCAAAGATCCGTTTTTGTAATTCTATCCTCCCAAACAGACTAATAGAGAAAACAACTATTTCTAAATGTTCCTAAATGTCGACTCTTTGGAGTCTGACGATAGCTCTCATGCATTAGTTAAGTGTTTTCTTTCCCAGGATAAATATTGCCAGTTCTTACAGAACACAATTTTAAGATAACCCTGGTAATTATCTGGAAGTACTTGGGTCTGTGAATATCCTTTAAAAACGTAACAGATAGATCTGACCACCACAGGTTTGAGCACTGGGTACAGAAGTTATATTTTGAGTTCCTACTATTGCTTAGCAATGTGCTACTCTCAGTAGAGCATCTTATAGTATGTAGTACTAATTTAGTGGATGAGGAAACTGAGTCAGAGTTAAATAACTTCTCTAAGATCTCGCAAATGGCCAGATTCAAAGTCAGATCTGTCCAATGCCAAAGTCCATGTACTTTTTTATACCCAACTGCCTCCTCTATTCTAGGCACTTTCGCTCTATAAATGCAATCTGTACATAGCATTAGTATTTTTTAATGTTAACAAAACTTAAATTCTTATTTTTAATGTTGAAACAAAAAGCAACTATTTCTCTTTTATGATTTACTTTCCTCAATGTAGATTTCTATGTTTATTTTTTGAAATTGAATTACAGCTTTTGGCATCATTCCTGGATAGGTATATACATAAATGTAAATGTTTGTGTTTGAAAACACACATACATGTACAATGTATGTATGTATAGATGTGTGTGGAAGACGTGTGTATATATGTTTTGTTCTGAGGTATACACACATATCTCCATGTATGTACATTCCTGTATATATAAAACAAATACACATATGCATTGAAACATTACTTTCTTGGTGTTTCTTAATATCTTCTAGATAAATGAAGTGATTAAATCAAACTTCTGCTTTGAAGAAATAAAATCTGGTACTTTAAACACTAATAAGAAAATGTGCTATAATTAAGTAAAATAATTTTCTAATTTTTCTTTGCATTTAAATGAAGCGAAAATTCTGAGATTATAAATCAAAACACGTCCTATTCATTAACAGCCTGCAAACTTATTTTTAAAAATCTGCCTTTAAATGCTTTCTTAAAAAATGTGTCTAAAATCTAAATGTCTAAATATCTTAAGTATTTTAGAAAAATTAACATATTTCTCAAGATTATTCACATAAATTTATATGACCAGTGGGCACAATATTTTTCTGAGTGAGTGCTGAATAATATTTCAAAATGGTATATAGTAATAACACCTCTCAATGTCAAAATATCACAAAAGATATATATATATATATATATATATATTTTTTTTTTTTTTTTTTTTTTTTTTTTGCGGTACGCGGCCTCTCACTGCTGTGGCCTCTCCCGTTGCGGAGCACAGGCTCTGGACGCTCAGGCTCAGCGGCCATGGCTCACGGGCCCAGCCGCTCCGCGGCATGTGGGATCCTCCCAGACCGGGGCACGAACCTGCATCCCCTGCATCGGCAGGCGGACTCTCAACCACCGTGCCACCAGGGGAGCCCAAAAGATATACTTTTAAAGATGAAAACTCTAAAAGAAATTCTACCTATTTTCTCACACATATGATATATCTATTCTAAGTGAATTTTTAGCCCTTTAAAAACCTGTATATAAAGAAATAATTCTGAACAAAAAACTTTAATGACATTCATTAATTTTTCAGTATTATTTTGTCTAATATTAATTTTCTGATGAATTGGGAATATTAAAATGGGCCTGTTAATTAAGATAAACACTATTTTAATTGTAAATTTCAATCAAATATTAATTTATTATTTATTTACTATTTATTATCTATTACTATCTCTGGTAATTATTCTGGGAACAGGCCCTCTATCTAAATTATTTTAGACAGTTAGCGGGATGTCAAAATTTCTTCCTGAGTCTTCTGTTGTTGCTTTCAGCTTGAAATAATTCACATGCCAGAGACATTTTGGGGTGATAAGTTTTGCTCCCCTATAAGACCTTTATCAACCATTCTACTTAAAGGTATAATGAATCCTTAGAGAGTTAATATTGTTATACACTCACAAACACCCACATATACATACAAACTTTCACACCTTTCAGGAGTCCTGAAATAGCTTTTTATATATATTTATATTTTATGCTGTCAATGAATCATAGGACTGAACTTCAAATTCTCCTCTTTTTTCTATATAGTTTTTCTAACAACTGTGTTAGAGCCTCTCATTTATTCATTTATTCAACAAATATTTATTGAGTGTCTACTATACATGAGCTGACATGTAATTTATCATGCAAACCAAGACACTTTCGAGAGTTAAGGAGGTGTTACGAACAATCATGTCAGGTCATCAGGCACAAAACAGGACTGTCCAGGCAACTGAGGAGTAAGGGAATTCAGTCAAACCATATGCTAGTCACAAGTCAGACATGGTTCCTGCTCTTGTGAACCACACAGTCTAGCAGATAAGTTAGACCCAAATCAAAAAATAAATTAAAAAAAAAAGTTCCATGTATCAAGGAAATAAATGTGATGCTGAGTTGTGGAATGGGGTGGTGAGTGTGAGGAGAGTTGGGGTGATCAGATCATTCTCTGGAGGTAAAGTTTAAACTGAGATATGAAGGATGAGAAAAGGACTGATGGTGGAAAGCAAAGGGTGGGGCAGGATTCAGAGGTAACCTGTTGGAAAAGATACTTCCAGGCAGAGAAAATCATACATGCTGAAGTCAGAAGGAAGACAGCCTGAAGACCTGAAAGAAGTCCAGTTGGCCTTGAGAATCATACAGAAATAGTTTCAGAGGCCAGGAACCAGATTATGCAAATTCTTTAAAGATGTAGCAAGAAGTATGATTTTTTATTTGATTGCAACGTAGAGCCTTTAAGGAGAGAAATGACATAATCCAGCAGGCATTTTGCTCTGGCTGCTTTATGGAACACAATTTATAAAGTTAGGGATAAGAGTTGGAGGATGTCTGCAGTTGTATTTCAGACTAACGATTATAATGATGAGCCAGACAAGGATATTGGCATGAGATGGGGAGAAATGTACTGACTCAAGATTTGGGGGGTAGAATTGAACAGATTATATATCTAGAACTTTGACCTCCAACATACTCTGAACTCTGGGCTAATATTTAAAACTGTTTTTTTTTTTTAAAGATGTTGGGGGTAGGAGTTTATTAATTAATTTATTTTTGCTGTGTTGTGTCTTCGTTTCTGTGCGAGGGCTTTCTCTAGTTGTGGCAAGCGGGGGCCGCTCTTCATCGCGGTGCGCGGGCCTCTATCACGGCCTCTCGTTGCGGAGCACAGGCTCCAGATGCGCAGGCTCAGTTGTGGCTCACGGGCCTAGTTGCTCCGCGGCATGTGGGATCCTCCCAGACCAGGGCTCGAACCTGTGTCCCCTGCATTAGGCAGATTCTCAACCACTGCGCCACCAGGGAAGCCCAAAACTGTTTTTAAAATATCTTTAGCATGGATATTTTCTAGGTCCATCAAACTCAACAAATCCAAGACTAAACTCAAGATAATGTTCTCAAAACCCCTTTGTCCCCACTCTGGTATTTCCTACTCAGTAGTGATTTCCCCACTGAATTCAAAGAAGAAACCAGAGTTACATAAAAATATCCCCTCCCTCCACTTACCACATTCAAATGACCATGGATTCCTGTCAGTCTTATTCTCTACATTTCTGAAATGCAGCCTTCTCTTTGTTCTTCACCCTTGGCATTACATCCTTTATCTATGTTGTGGAAATTATACTTTATCAGCAGCAATTTCAAGGAAAGAAATATTGAAGTGTTTCTTCAATCACACATTCTAATTTTTCTCCTGTCTGCATGCAACTGGCTGTAACAGTTGGAGCTAACTCTGTAGTTGAAAGGTCTGGAGAACACCATTTTCTTTCTCTCAAAAGCTCAGGGCATTGCTTTTGATCTTTGTTAAAAGATAGGAGTCCACTGCTAGTCAAGTTGTGCTTCCTTGATTTTTCTTTTTGTCATATTATATATTAATATAAAGCCATAATACTTAGCTTAGAAACACATAATTTGGATGCTCTCTATCCTGGTATCAGAATCACATTGGTTTTTCCTCTCCAGACCCTCTGAATCTACTAAACCATAATAATTCACGCTCATCTAAAAGGAAAATAAAAGCTATATGTGTTTACCTGGCAATCAGCTTTACATTTTTTATATTCCCTTAAACAAGGAAAATATACATCTGGATTGTTATGAGTTTGGTGACAAAAGGGGAAGTATATTTGTATTAATGTGTTTATGCTATATATTTGCAGACGGAAAATAAACTTCAGGACAAATCATTCAATTTATTACATAGACTTTCATAAAATGCATGTAAGTGAAACCCATTTTTTTCATTTGCAAATAAACTACTGCTTTAATGTTTCTCTCCTTTGAGAAATATGTACTTTTAGATTCCCCTCTGTTCTCATAAAGAACATATATATTACACTAAAAAAATAAACTTTATAGTAGAAACTATTTTTCTTTACAGCAAATATAAAGTTTTCTCAAAACAATATTCCACTGGCAATCAAAGACCTTTTTGGTTCTAATCTCTGGATAAGTCTTTGCATTTTCTATTTTCTAATGTAAAAGGCAGAGATCAATCAGAAACTTCAGAAGAAGGGATGAAGGCAATTCAACTGGCACTGAGAGAACAAATTTAGGTAAATCATTTTAAAGACTGGCCTGATAGTATTAAAACTTACAGGCAATAAAACTAGAGCATTTCGTTAAAAATGTATATTCCTTAGGTCAAACTAGGACTAAAGAACCAGGGAAAGAGAGCGTACCATTGGACTGACGTTTATAAAAGCCTGGGAACTTAATTTAAATGGTACCTGATGAAAGCCCCTGATGCAGTGTCTCCCACTAAAATGACTTGGAAAAAACTTAGGGGAAATACAAGACAAAAATTCACACCACCACTAAATTCTAGTGATGCTCGAAAACTTGCTCCCAGTATTAAGGAGAGATTTCCTGTGATTACAGGGCCAATGGGCTGGGCTAAGAAACACAACCAATAACCGGAATGTTTAGCCAGAGGAAATAGAATAAGGGTGTTAAAGTAACATGAAAGTAAGATACATTGGGAGTTCCCTGGTGGCCTAAAGGTTAGGATTCCACACTTCCACTGCTGTGGCCAGGATTCAATCTCTGGTCGGGGAACTGAGATCCTGCAAGCCATGCAGCTTGGCCAAAATCAAAAGTAATATGCATTGTTTTCTCAAGACAATTGTCTCTTCCCTAGTTCAGAAATAGTAAGTCCATATGAATAGCAAACCCAGCAGCCACCCATTACTGTATGAGCATTACTACTTAAAGAGTAACTTAACTCTTTTCCCAAACAATGGGCTTTAATAGTTTAATGGGCTGTTTTGTTTTGTTTTGTTAATGGAAAGTGGGTAAAATAGATGAAGGTGGTCAAAAGGTACAGATTCCTCGTATAAAATAAATGTCATGGGGAATATAATATATAGTATGGTGACTATAGTTAATCCTGATCATATATCTGAAAAAAACAAACAAACACTATTTTTCTTCAACAATTCCAGGAAGCAACTGAAAAACCTGGCAGTAAGTTTATGAGATGAAAACTTGCAGAAGTTCATTTTACCTTGGGAGATATAGTTCCCCAAATGGTAAATTTGGGGAAAGGAAGAAGTGAAAGAAGAGGATTTGTAGTTTTCACCAATTCAAAAAACCAACATATCATAGAAGCAAGTTATTTTGATTAGAAGAAAACACCACCTAGTCTAAAACATGTAGATGAAGTGTCTCATAGACACTGAGAGTGGGGAGAAGAGACGTGCATCACCCTGCCTTTCAGCTAAAAGTCTGAGGAAGTCATTTGAGTAGAATCAAGGGCAAAAAATATATTATGATTATCATCAAACAACAGGTTTGCTTTCTAAAGTAGACAAATAATTGGAAAATAGATAACATGGTTCTAATATATTGTGTCTGCCTGTAATTAAAGCCCCATGTATTTTTTGGGGGGGAGGGGGTTGTGACACGTGTTCATATTTAAAACAAAATTTTCTCAATGTTTTTGTCAAACAGACCCCATTAGAGCACTGCTTTTGTTTTTCTTAAGTTTGTTTTTCCCTTCTGAGAAGATCTCTTCACAAGCAAGGGCACCAAAAGCACTTCTTTTTGGTGAGTCTCTTAAAAATACATCATGAGAGAATTTTCAAACACATACTGTGAGTTGACCCCTCTTGGCACTCATGATGTCTCTCATTATCAGCATTGAAACATTATCCATGGCTGGTTAATTCCTCAACTTTGATAAAAGTCTACCACAGAATATCATTGCCCAACTTTATTTGTTGATCACTGGACACGTTTTATTGGTTATTATTTTACATTATTTCTACTGGATTTTCTTCTCCCTGTAAACAGGCTTCAGTCGTCACTAGCTCTTTAAAAGCGCCATGATCAAACCCACTTATAATAACGGTCCTTTGCCACACCTGGCCTTGTCTCTCTGCCATGCTTTCAAAAGACTCTACTGCAGTGAGCATGCATCAGAATCACCTGGAGGGCTTGTAGGAACACAGGCTGCAGGGCATCAACCCCACAGTTTCTGAGTGGTAGCTTCAGAGCTAGGCTGAGAATTAACAGGTCCTAACAGGCTCCCAGGTGATGCCAATACTGCTGATCTGGGACCTCACTCTGAGACTCAGGGCTCCACCAGCGTGCCTTGTGCCTCATGCCTTGTATTCTTTGCCAATTTTCACAGCTAGAGCCACTTAACATGTTGATTCCGCCCCACGCACGTAGTAAGGAATACAGGCCTTTCATTGGTTCAGTACGACACTTGACTTTACGGCGGGTTTGACGTGGTTAGCGGAGCTGAGCCTTTGCTGAGTTCCCCAGCTCCCATACTTCATCCCCTTCTGGATTCCTTGCTGGGCCCGCTATTTCCTTTGGGACTAGGATACTTTGATTTCCCTTGCTCTGTACCTTCTAGAAGCTGAAGATGAACGGGTAAGTTCACTGGGAATCTACCTGGTTGCTTTTTGGACATTTGTGACCGTATGCTTACCTTGACGGTGATTTGCCTGCACTGAATTATTTCCATTGCTTGCTGTTAAGACTTTGAAGTTTCTCTTTTCTGTGCCAGTGAGTCCAGTGTCCTGGGTCTGGTGTTCCCGGACCTGACTTCATATACCCCAGGCTACCTTCTTCTCTGCTTTTTAAACATGGATTATTTATTCAGTTGAACAACATTGTTGCGATTTCTATGTCTTCTGCCCATTCTTTCCCTTTCTGGATTTCTGTGTGTTTCCAGCCCTCTCAACCCCAGGCTCCATCTTCCTCACACTCTAAGACTCAGTGGTGGCTTGGTCTTCTGGTAATATCATGTTCCTTGGCTAGAAGGTTCTAATGCCACCTACATGCATGACTTAGATACAAGTAAATCAACTGTATTTTTTCTTTTTAAACCTGTGTCAGGGAGGTCTTTGGGCTTGGTACGCAAAGTATATTCTGAGGATCAATGGCTTTCAGCATGTTAGATGAGCTTGTTAAAATTCAGAGCTTCAGGCCCCATCTCAGATGTACTGAGTTAGAATCCATGGTGCAATGAGAGCCCCAGGTGATTTTCATGCACATAGACGGTATGGCATCTACAGGATGAACTGCTCTCACCTGAGATTAATTGTGACTCTCAACCTTGCCAATCACTGTTTTTTTCAACTTCCTTATGGCCACTGTGTAATTTTACAAACCTGTGTTGAGTGAGTTCCTCCTGACAATGTGAACTGTGACCAACAACCCATGATTCTGCAGGAACCCAGAACTCTCTGTGTACATCTCACATTTGTTGTTTCTTGGTATATCTTTTGCACAAGGTCTTTTCAACTATTTCAGTATACCAAAGGAGTATTTCTTCATGCTTTTAGCCATGATCTGATGTGGTCTTGGATGACAGGCAGCCTGAGGGTCCAGAGTGGATGGGTACAACTCAAATTCAACAATAAATTTTAGGTGCTTAATGTAATGCTGGCCCACAGTAGGTGACCATCCAAACATCTCTCACCAGCATTTATTATGGAGAAGGTGTTGAAAGTATATCAGGCTGGGTTAACTAACTCCATCCCAGAGCTGCTGTGGTGGGTAGGGCTAGCAGTACTGGTCTGGACAGTGACCAGTGAATGGCCTTGTTGCCAGAAACCCATCCCTGAAGGAGCAGGTCTCCAGCCAGTGACTGAGTCCAAAAGTCATGTCCAACCAGTGCAGGGAGGAGGCTAATAAGACATATCCAGAGTGTCAGAGCCTCAGTCAAGACTGCCTACATTCAGGATGGGACTTACAGCCCCAAGAGGAGGAAACTGCCACATTAACCTGGAGACTCAGGTGGACAGGCCCTTATTCATAAGCAGTGCCATAGAAAAAACATGGGTTCGAGAATCCAAGCTGGATTTGTGTGACCATGAGTAACTGTATCCTCAGATGGCCTTCCTAGGCAAATGAAAATGCATGTCCAGGGTCTAATAGAGGACTCAAATAGTAGATGCTTAATTAAATGGTAGTTACTATTATGTTTATTATAGAGGAAATCATATTTTTATGTGAGCCTATGGACCTCAGGGCTGCTCCTGGTTCTTTGAATTCTGACTCGATTGGTTGGAGGGTTGGATTGCTAGTGTAGTATCTTGTTCAGGATCTGAGCAGATGGAAGCATGCATGCTCAAAGCACAAGTGCTTAGCTAGATATATTAGAGGACTTTTTTTTTTCCTTTTTTGTTCTCTTGCAAATTGATGAATATCTTTAGTGTTGTGTTTGGATCCCTTTTTCTTTTTTGTGTGTATATCTATTATAGACTTTTGGTTTGCGGGTCCCATGAGGTGAAAACATTACATAGGAAGAGTAAAAAACACAAATTATAGGAAGAAATTAGACCCATTCTTAGATTTATTCTGAACAATTTTTATATTCAATGGCTATATTTATAAGAGCTTTAAGACAGGAAAATAAAATTATATACAAAGTGTGGTATAATAAGAAATATAGATGGTCTTTGTCCCTGATTCCTTGCACACAACTCCTAAAGTCCTTGGAATTTCCTGAATGATAGTACTTTTTGTTACTCAAAAGGAGTGCTTTTGAGCTTTTTTTTTTTTTTTTTTGCGGTACGCGGGCCTCTCACTGTTGTGGCCTCTCCCGTTACGGAGCACAGGCTCCGGACGTGCAGGCCCAGCGGCCATGGCTCACAGGCCCAGCCGCTCCGCGGCATGTGGGACTCTCCCGGACCGGGGCACGAACCCGTGTCCCCTGCACCGGCAGGCGGACTCCCAACCACTGCGCCACCAGGGAAGCCCTTGACCTTTTTTTAGTTTATGCTAATGAGGCAATTTAAGGTGGAGGCCTCTGGATAGTCT
This sequence comes from Leucopleurus acutus, assembly GCF_964270905.1. Taxonomy (NCBI): domain Eukaryota; kingdom Metazoa; phylum Chordata; class Mammalia; order Artiodactyla; family Delphinidae; genus Leucopleurus; species Leucopleurus acutus. The sequence goes on from NC_139149.1 coordinate 29,992,201, forward strand.
TTGGATGGGGCTGGTCACAAGAAAAAGCAAGTGATCAGGGGGTTGGAACTTTCAGCCCCACCCACTGACCTCTGGGAAAGGGTGAGCTGCATATTAAGTTCTATAAAAACTCTTGAACAAGGAGCTCTGATGAGTTTCTGGGTTAGTGACTGCATTCACACATGACAAGAGGGTGGCACATTCCAATTACATGGGGACAGAAGTTCCTGTGCTTGGGACCCTTTTTGATCTCTTCATCTGGTAGTTCACATATATTCCTTATAGTGTCCTCTATAATCAAGTGGTGAATGTAGGTAAAAGTTTCTCTGAGTTCTGTGAGTCACTGCAGCAAATTAACTGAACCAGAGGAGGGAGTTGTGGGAACCTCTGATTTATAGCCATTCTGTCAGAAGCACAAATAACAACCAGGACTTGTGAGTGGCATCTAAGTGGGGGAAATCTCGTGAGACTAAGGCCTTAATCTGTGGGATCTGTTGCTAGCTCCAGGTAGATAGTTTTAGAATTGCATTAAATTTGTAGGACACTCAGTCAGTGTCCACTGAGAACTGGAGAATTGCTTGGTAGTATTTGAAAAAAAATAACATGTTGGACAAAGGAACCAAATTCACACTGATTTCACACAAATTACAGCACCAAATTTTAGAAGAAAATGGAATGGTATAAACAGTTTTGGGAGAAAAAGAATAGAAACAAACATTTTAGAATCAGGCAGATTTCCTTTCATGTATAGAAGAACAACAGTATTATCACATACACAGGAACAGAAAATAACCACTCAAGCACTGTTTAAAAATATTTAGTTGAAGACACATGTCAGTCCACCTAAAATATCAATCCATCTGAGTAAGTAAGTAATGGAAGGCAATAGATATAAACTGTTTTGTGAGATTACTGAAATCAGCTAAACATGTTTAAAAAAAAATGCGATACAGCTGTCAAAAACTATTCTTGAAAATAAAGATTTTAAAAACGAACACCAAAACTCTCAATATAAATCCTAAATGATATGAACAAAGCCTAAAAACTTGGAGCTTCCTGGATAAAGTTGGAAAAAATGTTGGTTGAATAGACATGATAGTGTCGTTTGTTAGCATATCACCCCCCCAAAAAAATTCAGTAATTGCTCCATGAATCATCCATTATAAAGAAAAACCATTATTTATACTTCTGAAAATTGGAAATGTGAAATGCCCAATTATTATGGGATAGCTAAAGAAATTATGGTACATACATTTGATAAAGTGTTATATAGCCATACAAATCATAATTTAGAATATTTAATGACTTGTGTATATGCAAATGGATGGTAGAAAAAATATTAGGATACAAAGATGTCTATGCAAGTTTATACTAGGTTTGATTAAACATTCTACCTGTGTACACATTTATTTATAGATGTATACATCACTCAAAATAATTCTAAAATTTTTCTTGTAAGGAAATACTTCAGGGGGCATTAACTTGCATTATAATAATAGATATACTAACAATTTTATTAATGGAAACTTCTGCTATAGTTTTGAATTTTAATGATGTGCTATTACAGTTACATACAGTAGATAATGAATGGATATCTTGTTGTTATACTAACAAAAGTATGCTTTGCATCGATACCTGGGAATTTGTGCTGCAATATCCACATTCAACATTTGATCATTTCTGAGATAAATGTTCATATAAGCATGAAATGGGTAGAGATTTTCAAAATAACCTTGGAAGTCAATTTTTAACAAAACAAAAGTTTTTGTGTAGAATAGGCAGTTTATGCATAAACATAATTGGCTATATATGTGCATGTGTCGTGCTAGTAGAAACTTGTAAATACAGAGCTGCTTGTGTATGTTATATATGAACATGTAGGGGGGAAACTGAAAAGATTTCCACTTAAACATGAAAGATCAGATACAAAATGTATCATCACATGCTTCCAAACATCACATGCTTCCAAGACATTAAAACACATACACTCAAGGGCTTCCCTGGTGGCGCAGTGGTTGAGAATCTGCCTGCTAATGCAGGGGACACGGGTTCGAGCCCTGGTCTGGGAGGATCCCATATGCCGTGGAGCAACTGGGCCTGTGAGCCACAACTACTGAGCCTGCGCATCTGGAGCCTGTGCTCCGCAACAAGAGAGGTCGCGATAGTGGGGGGCCTGCACACCGCGATGAAGAGTGGCCCCCACTTGCCACAACTAGAAAAAGCCCTTGTACAGAAATAAAGATCCAACACAGCAAAAATAAATAAATTAATTAATAAACTCCTACACCCAACATCTAAAAAAAAAACACATACACTCGATACATACATGCACAAAAACACACATGAATTTTAAAAATGAAACTATAGTAGAGATGACAACAAGAATTTGAAGTTAGAATTTTGATAAACTAGTAATAAATAACTTATCAGACTTGAGAAAGATGAATGCTAAGGGTATAATTATTTTTTCCTTTGCAGAATCCTGGAAAAGCCCAGGAATTAGACATAGCAGGTATCACTGGTGGTAGGGTTGGGTGGTTCTATAAAGCAGGATTGTTTGAAGGTCTGATTGAGAAGCACTTGCATATACAGACAGAAAATGGGATGTTTACTGTGGAGAAGCTGATCCAGAGGAAATCTGGATTTTGAAAAACCAGAGCTGTGGGGGAAAAAACCAAAAGAAGAGGGGAACTAGGGAAAAAACATCCTGGGCAGAGACATCCCACTCTGGCTATCAATGGACAGCTAAGTAACCCCATCCATTTGAGGAATAGCTCCAACATGGAAGGCCAGACAAAAAGAATAACATATTGAAAAGGAAGATGAAGAAAAAAGAAATACAGGAAATCAATATAAAGTTTTAAAACAAAATGCTATAAGGAATATTCTCAAAAGAGCTTTAGGAAATTAAAATATGGTAGCAAAAATTTATAAATCAGTAGAAAGATTGGAAGATAAATTTGAGGAAATCTCTCAGACTATAGAGCAATAAAGCAAAGAGAAAGTAAGCATTTTGAAAAATGTGAGGTTGCAAAGTGTTATGCCCTTGACTATTTTGGGGAAAGCTACTGAGAAGAGAACATATCTGTTAAGAGAGTATGATGGTGCAATAGTGATAGGTACTATAAACAAAGGAGAGGAAAAAAAGTAATTATTAAATTCATGGAGACTAGAAAGTTGTATAAGACAGGAAATGTAATCATAATATACTAGTTTAACCACCATTAAAATTTATATGATAATAATACTGTAAAGAGTGACTATGGAATTAAATATAATTGTAATATAGTCATATAGAAAGGATGGATAGAAGATACGTATTAGGCCAGGAAGTCAGCAAGCTATGTAAGAAAGCCAAATATTTTTGTTCATATTTGGAAGTGAAAGATAATCTATGAAACTTAATTGTAAAGAAAAAAAAAGTATTATATATATGGAGATAAATATGACAAGAAACAGCTGAAAGAGTTTAAATTAACTGCACCTGGGAAATTGCAATGGGGATTGTGAAACAATGAAAAATTGATTGCTATTTTTATAGAATGTATAGAACTATTTGATTTTAAAAGTATAAATATATAAAACTTTGATTTAAAAAAGTGAAATTTAAAAATGATACCTAAAAGAAACAAAATAAAACATTAACAAGAGGTATATCCAGGTGGTCAGATTATGAGTGTTTTTAATTTTCTTCATTATACTTCTCTGGATTATGAAACTATCCTTCAATAACCCTGAATTACTATTATAAACAGATTAAAAAGACTGAGAAAAAACTGAGGAAACTCAACAATTGTGATTAAAAATAACTTACTGTTAGCAAATTTTTAAGTTAAAAAGATGACTAATTTCTAAAAATATATATCTTGATATTTAACATATTTTATGAGAATTAATATGCATGTAAAGGAAAAAGGCCTCACTTTTTATCAGATATTTTAATGACTGTTAACACTTAAACTTTGAAAATTGATTAGACAATATGATAAAATGGGTTTGACATCTTGTTAAAAAACTCTTTCATTATAATTTTTCTTTATACTTTTTAAAAATGTTGAATATTAATCTCACTTCATCAGGTTTTCCCCCGCAAAACATAGACTGAAGTTATAAATGGGATTTCCCAGGCTTACTTCAATTCTGACCATATGTTTAAGAGAAACTGTGCTTACTCACAAGAGACAAAAAGGGATGCTAAGCAAAAAAGGATTTGTTTGACATCTGAAATGTATTGCAAAAAGTCTCTTCCTATCATAAAGAAACATCTGCTCTCTGTGTAGTTCACACAACTTGTTACTAGATTGTCACGTAAAATACGACTGCCACGGCATTGCTTTTCCCACACACCAGTAAATACAATCATTATTGTCAAATGATACCATTAAATAAATTCTACCCAACATTTCTGAAACCAGGACAGTAGTCCTGGGATTAAGTAAGAGTTTTATGGGTTCTTAAATTCATTTGGATCATACCCATAAAGTTTTTCATATTTCTCTCTGATTCCATCCCCCTTGAATTATGCTTAAAACACAGTAGATGCTAAACAAATAATTGATATTATATTTGGAAATAATATTATTTTTTATTTGGAAATAATATTAAGAACGTCTTGATTGGTCAGTAAAATAAGGTTTATTTAAGTTATTACCATCTTTAAGAAATACAATAGTGATTTCCACATTCTGTATTCATTGACCTTGATGGTAATCATTTGTTTTAGCTCCTATATTTCTAGCAAATAAACTTTTAATTATCCTGATCTAATAATTTTCCAAGTTCTTATAATAGTCAGGGATACAAAATCTCAAAATACCTCAGTAACCCAAGCCAGAGTTTTAAAATGTTCATAGCAAATTTATCTATTTTGTACAATTAAACTAATTCACTAATGTCACATGCACTTCAAACCTGGTCAGCTCACTCATTTGATCCTTATATAACTACTGGTCCTTTGATAGCATCTTTTCATCCTGGCATTATATTTCCTTTCTAACATTGGTGTGGGAGAAGGTCTCTATCATTTAGTCTTTGACACAGTTGTAAAGGCCCATTAAGACCTCAGAACTTGTCTAAGTGGAAGTTAAAAAAGGTTTATTCCCTTTTTCTCAGTTTTACTGGTAATTCAAATATTTCATCTAATCACTTTAGTTCAATTTAGTACTTATAAAGTTTTTTTTTTTTTTTTTTTTTAGTGGTACGCGGGCCTCTCACTGTTGTGGCCTCTCCCGTTACGGAGCACAGGCTCCGGACACACAGGCTCAGCGGCCATGGCTCACAGGCCCAGCCGCTCTGCGTTATGTGGGATCTTCCTGGACCGAGGCACGAACCCGCGTCCCCTGCATCGGCAGGGGGACTCTCAACCACTGTGCCACCAGGGAAGCCCAAAGTTTTTTTTTTTAATTCACTGTGATAAATGCTAAAAGATAATGCTCTTACACTTAGGGAATTCATAGACTAGAACTGGAGATAGCAATATTCAAAATACTGAAGATTGTACAGTTTTCAAATACATATTAATTTCTGAATATAGTACATTTTTAACTTTTTCCTGTGGAAATTTTCATGTAAACACAAAAGTAAAGAGAGTATTCTGAACCCCCAAGGGCTCATCTATCAGTTTCAATTCATATCAACATATGGTTAACTTTGCTTCATCTGTAAGATCCTACCCTTGCCATTCCCCCACCCTCAGTGCACCTCTGGATTATTTTAAAACAAATCCAAGGCATCATATCATTTCATCAGTAAATATTTCAATTTCTACCTCTAAGAAGTAAATATTCTTTTTTTTCCTAACAAGTCTATTAACAAATAAAATATGCTTAAAAGAGCAAGGGCTCTAAAGCCGTATTATCCAAGTAGCTTCATTACTTAAAAGAGAGATGAGGGAGAGAGAGACTGGTTGTGACTTCCATAGTCTGACTCCTGCTTTTATACGTGTTTTTGCAGATCTTAGATGGTGAAAAGAGGGCTTTCAGGCCTTCATGCTTCTAGTTTCTCTCACCCTGTAGATTTTCAGTCTTGTGAGTGGTAATCCCTGTTCATACTCCTACCAGCCGCTTCTCAGTCATTTCCACTACAGTCCCTCCAGCTAGTAAATTATTCTGTCCTTTGGGCTTGACTCTGTTGTTTCATTTATTCATGAATTTGTTTAAGTGAGTGATTCCCTTCTAGGCTAATCATTCTTAGGGGGGGAAGAAAAGACGCTCCTTGAGGGCAAGGACTGGGTTTTACTTATCTATATTCCATCAGAGACCAGATGAATAACTGACTTCAAAAAAGCACCCCATATATCTTAACTAAAAGAATAGGCAAGACATAAACTTCTCTCTTAACTAGTTTAATTCTCTAAGGGACAGGCTTAACTGGTTATATCTCACTTGGCACTTTGGGTACTCAATAAATTTCATATTATAATAATTCTGGGAAGGCAAGTCATCTATGTCAGACCACAGACAGGGATTAACCATGCTTTTTGTATTGCCCACTTCTCAGTGATTTTAGTATTTTCTTGTCACTGCCACAAAAGCCCAGACCTACTGTTAAAAATGGAAATCTGCCAACAGATTCTCTAATGTAAAAACACCTTGGCAGGTTTTGTGACAAAATATGATAACTTGAGATGAAGAAAGTTAACATTTTTTTTTCTCGTATTTTAAAGAGATGTACTAATTCTAGCAAAATTGTGATTGCATACTATTTTGGCAATATTTCAGGACACTGCCTTTACGATTTGCAGGAAATGAGAAAATCACAATGTCTATTCTTAATAATAAGATGAATTATGCCAGGAAAACACTAAAGAAAAATTATTGGTTAAAAGGCACAAATTTCCAATTATAAGATGAATAAGTTCTGGGAATCTAACATACAGCATGGTGATTGTAGTTAATAATGCTGTATCATACACTTGAAAGTTGCTAAGAGAATAGATCTTAAATGTTCTCATCACAAAAATGAAACGGTAATTACGTGATGGGTTAGAGTTGTTAATGCTAAGGTGGTAATTATTTTGCAATATATGTGTGTCAAATCAACACGTTGTACACCTTAAAGTTACACAATGTTATATGTCAGATATGTCTCAATAAAGCTGGAAAAAAAATCCAAGCTTAAGAAAAAAATGTTACCAACAAAACCACAAAGCATATACATTTAAGAAAAATGGCAAACTAAATGCCCCTGTGACAGCTAAATTAGGATCAATTAGAAAGAAAAACTGACAATAGAATAATCAGAACCGAGAATAGAAATTTAGGTAATATATCAAAAATTGTTTAAATTAAAACTAGGCATATTTCCTTTCTGTATCTTATATTTTAATTTCAAATTTTTTTATAGAGTTTCCATACATGGTAAGTTATTTTACCCTGTGAAATGCAGTAGGGCTGATAGACACCCCTGCCAACATGATATATACAAAGAACTTTTTACAGAAACACACATATACATCCCTTTGGTAAGAAACATTATGTATCTTGAAAAATATAAACATACAGAATATCTTACTGAATTTTTACTTTAAGTTCACAACAAGAGAAATTATTCTATGGTAATGTAAAGTAGGCTGCTTGGTAGAAACTGATTTTCCATATATAGAGAATCATTATAATTGCCTTATTGATGAAGAGAGGGTGAGAGGGGCCTAGAAACTTGCTCATTTCCTCATCATTTTACATCACAGGGCCAGGGTAAATCTTGGGAAAATTTCCTGCTACTTAGTTAATTTTGTCCATTTATTAACTTAACAAATTTATTGAGGACTTCTCCATGCTGATTGTTGTGTCTTTCATGAAGGACATACAATGAAACTTTGCTCCTTAGTTCAGTGGGGATGAGAGTCATGAAAATAAGGGCATTAACCTGTGAGGGCAAGTAAAAGGAATAAACACACCTGTCTTGAAAGTACCATGGCTGTATTATAATTTCATGTAACAGTTTAGACAATACACTGAATAATTCTCCCACCCAACAAATATAGGTAAACTGTAGCACAGCATTGGAAATAGAGAGTAGAGGAAATTGTATACGGGCATACCTCAGAGACATTGTGGGTCCAGTTCCAGACCACCACAATAAAGTGAATATCACAATAAAGTGAATATTGCAATAAAGCAAGTCACAGAAATTTTTTTTGTTTCATGGTGCGTATAAAAGTTATGTTTATACTATACTGTAGTCTATTAAGTGTGCAATAGCCTTATGTCAAACAAATGAGTATACCTTAATTAAACAATAATTTGTTGCTAAAAAATGCTAGCAAGTCTTAATCTGTGGCAAGTCTTCATCTTTTTGCTGGTGGAGGGTCTTGCTTTGATGTTGATGGCTGCTGACCAGGATAGTGGTTGCTGAAGGTTGGGGTGGCTAGAGCAATTTATTAAAGTAAGACAACAAGGAAGTTTGTTGCTTCAGAAAACTTTTGTCAAAAGACAAAAGACCTGTATGCAGAAAACTGTAAGACACTGATGAAAGAAATTAAAGACGATACAAACAGATGGAGAGATATACCATGTTCTTGGATTGGAAGAATCAACATTGTGAAAATGACTCTACTACCCAAAGCAATCTACAGATTCAGTGCAATCCCTATCAAACTACCAACGGCATTTTCCACAGGACTAGAACAAAAAATTTCACAATTTGTATGGAAACACAAAAGACACTGAATAGCCAAAGCAATCTTGAGAAAGAAAAACAGAGCTGGAGCAATCAGACTCCTGGACTTCAGACTATACTACAAAGCTACAGTAATCAAGAAAGTACGGCACTGGCACAAAAACCGAAATATAGATCAATGGAACAGGATAGAAAGCCCAGATATAAACCCACGCATCTATGGTCACCTTATTTTTGATAAATGAGGCAAGAGTATACAATGGAGAAAAGACAGCCTCTTCAGTAATTGGTGCTGGGAAAACTGGACAGCTACATGTAAAAGAATGAAAGTAGAACACTCCCTAACACCATCCACTAAAATAAACTGAAAATGGATTCAAGACCTAAATGTAAGGCCAGACATCATAAAACTCTTAGAGGAAAACATAGGCAGAACACTCTATGACATAAATCACAGCAAGATCCTTTTTGACCAACCTCCTAGAGTAATGGAAATAAAAACAAAAATAAACAAGTGGGTCCTAATGAAACTTACAAGCTTTTACACAGCAAAGGAAACCACAAACAAGACAAAAAGACAACCTTCAGAATGGGAGAAAATATTTGCAAATGAAGCAACTGACAAAGAAGTTCCAACATTTACAAGCAGCTTATGCAGCTCAATATCAAAAAAACAACCCAATCCAAAAATGGGCAGAAGACCTAAATAGACATTTCTCCAAAGAAGATATACACATTGCCAACAAACACATGAAAGGATGCTCAACATCACTAATCATTAGAGAAATGCAAATGAAAACTACAATGAGGTATCACCTCACACCAGTCAGAATGGCCATCATCAAAAAATCTACAAACAGTAAATGCTGGAGAGAGTGTGGAGAAAAGGGAACCCTCTTGCACTGTTGGTGGGAATGTAAATTGATACAGCCACTATGGAGAACAGTATGGAGTTTCCTTAAAAAGCTAAAAATAGAACTACCATATGACCCAGCAATCCCACTACTGGGCATATACCCTGAGAAAACCATAATTCAAAGAGTCATGTACCACTATGTTCATTGCAGCTCTATTTACAATAGCCAAGACATGGAAGCAACCTAAGTGTCCACTGACAGATGAATGGATAAAGAAGATGTGGCACATACATACAATGGAATATTACTCAGCCATAAAAAGAAACGAAATTGAGTTATTTGTAGTGAGGTGGATGGACCTAGAGTCTCTCATTCAGAGTGAAGTAACTCAGAAAGAGAAAAAGAAATACCGTATGCTAACATGTATATATGGAATCTTAAAAAAAAAAAAAGGTTCTGAGGAACCTAGGGGCAGGTCAGGAAATAGACACAGATATAGAGAATGGACTTCAGGACACAGGGAGGGGGAAGGGCATGCTGGGACGAAGTGAGAGAGTGGTGTGAGCATATATACACTACCAAATGTAAAATAGATAGCTAGTGGGAAGCAGCCGCATAGTACAGGGAGATCAGCTCCATGCTTTGTGACTGCCTAGAGGGGTGGGCTAGGGAGGGTAGGAGGGAGGTGCAAGATGGAGGAGATATTGGGAAGTATGTATATGTATGGCTGATTCACTTTGTTATAAAGCTGAAACTAACACACCATTGTAAAGTAATTATACTCCAATAAAGCTGCTAAAATTTTTTTTTAAATAAAAAAAATAAGTTATAAAGGATACCATATATCCATAAAAATACTCATTTTAATAGTGTTACTTTTATATTCTGAATTTTCATAATTAACACAGAAATGTTTTTCAAACATTTCAAACCCACAAAAATACAGGGTTAACATACCTTTAAATTCACCTAAATTTTTTTCTTTCATATACAATTTGAAGTTTGAAAATAATAAAGATTAAATCTCTAAATATATTTACTGATATAAAATTGTACATTAAGATCAAATAAGATTTTTTTATGCAGTAGAGTTTACTTCCTTACTTCCTTACTGTATGTATGTATGTATATTTGTGTTTATTTATTTATTTATTTTCCTTCCAAGGTGGAACCTTGGCTCCTGGGGGTTCTTTGTAAGTTCCGTAGCAGTCTTCAGTGAACTGGAACATTTGAGATAATGGATTGTTTATACACTATAAATCTACTTTCAGTGAGCTGGGAATGTGGTAGATAATAGGTTGTTTATGATTTGCAAATCTGTTCAGTGAGCTGAAAATTTGTCAGATAATGGGCTGTTTATGAATTCTAAATCAATATTCAGTGAGCTGGAACTATGTTGGATAATGGGCTATGTATGAGTTGTAAATCTGTTTTCAGTGAACTGGAAACATGTTAGATAATGGGTTGTTTCTGAGTAGTAAATCTGTTTTAGTGAGCTGAATACATGTGAGGCAATGGGTTGTTTCTGAATTGTAAATCTGTTTTTAGTGAACTGAAAACCTATCTAATAAAGGACTCTGTATGTTATAAATCTGTTTTCAATGAGCATGAAATGTGCTAGAATAATGGGATCGTTTTGACTAGAAGATTCCACTTTGCTTGAAACATGTCACCTAATAGATTAGGAGTGGAAGATCTATGTTCAGCGATATAGAGAATGATGCTACTGTTTACATAAGCATCTTAACTTTATTTTCAGCATGTTGTTCTCTGCTGAATAATGGTTCTACTAGATTATGGGTAATAGAGTGGAAAGCTACTAAAGATCTGTTTTCAGTGATGTGGAGCCAGACTAGTGTTTGAAGTAAAGTGAGATTTGTTAATTTTTAACAGTTACCAAGTTTCCCTGGTACTCAGGAAATGCTATAAAATATAGAAGCCATGGGTTCTAGGTTAAGTGGACTTATATTCAAACATAGGTATATGGCATATAAGAAACAGGGACTTTTCAACAAAGCAAACAGAGTGAACACTGCATTTAGCATGGGCTAAGATACAAAAGAAGATACCTGAACTCTCAGTGGGAAGAACAAATATAAAACAATAAAATATTTAAAAAGTGTCAAAATATATGCTCTAAGCCAAAAACAAACCAAAAATCTTTACGTTAGGGCTAAGAGACTAATCAGGAAATGGTCACTGGATGAGAGGCAGGTAAAAAATAAAAATTAACGAGTCAAGAAAAATACATTTTTTGATAACAGATTGACTTCCAATCTCTTATCCAACCTTTAAATATGCAAATTTTGTCAAATGATTTCATATTTATTGATAATTATTATTTGAGGTTTCAGGAATATTGGGGGAAATAAATGTAAATTATATTAGTAGTCATTATTTAAACTAACGCGTAATTTTTCAGTGTGATAAATGCTCCTGGAGTTCTTCAAAAAATATGTATTATTAGAAATCTCTTAAAAATTACCATTCACTAATGTCCCATCCCCTTCCCTGAAATCAATCAAACAAACTCCTGTTCTGTAAAGACGATTATTTTGTCAACTTTCAAAGCTATTTCTTCTAAGATTGGTCTTAATATTTATAAATAATGTGCTTATACCTCGGTGGTTTGAATTAATTCTAAACAATCTCTTGTTAGATACCTACATTTCTTTTATACTTCCAGTATTTTTACACGTCAATTGTGTTCTTCACTGTAGAGCCAAGTATTATACTAGGATATGTTTGCTTCCTTGTACTTTTGTTTTTCTTGTAGTTAAAAAGGATCTTTTTGTACTTGCTTCATTTTCTATGTACCTGTCTTTAATTCTTTATAAATGGTATATCAGTTAAACATAAAATTACATTCAAGATGCTCTTGGTTTAATTTACAGCAGGCGTTTTCTATGCCTGAGGCACAGTTTTTATGTTGGGACAAGATTTTGGTTGTTCATATGGGTTATATGAGATTCTCTTATATCCTGAAGACCACGTCTTTCTCTCTTGTTTTATTTCCTTCCTTTGCAAAATGCACATTCTTCTGTAGCTTTCTAAGAAAAGTACATCAGAATTAAATATTTGACCATTCAAGTCTGAAAATGTCTTTGCATTAATTAATAATTTGGCCAAGCATATAATTCTAACTTGAAATTTTTCTCCAAATTTTGAAAGCAGTACTCCACTGATGATGTTAAAAAGTTAAATTATATTCTAAGGCTTGTTCTTTAATATGTAATCATTTTTATTGTTTTTGTAGAGGCTCTTGAGTTTTTCTTCATATGCAGGGTTTGTTATTATGAATTTTTAAATTGAAGTATAGTTGATTTATAATATCATGTTTCAGGTACTCAGCACAGAGATTCAGTTATACATATATAATCTATATGTATATATAATGTATATTCTTTTTCAGACTTTGCCCTTAAAGTTTATTACAAAATATTGAGTATAGTTCACTGTGCTGTACAGTAGGTCCTTGTTGGTTATCTAATTTATATATAGTAGTGTGTATATGTTAAGCCCAACCTCCAAATTGATCCCTTCCCCCCCTTTCCCCTTTGGTAACCATAAGGTTGTTTTCTATGTCAGTGAGAATATCTTTCTGTTTTGTAAATAAGTTCATTTGTGTCTCTTTTTTTTTTAGATTCCATATAAAAGCAATATTATATGGTATTTATCTTTCTCTGTCTGGCTTACTTTACTTAGTTTGTTAATGTCTAGGTCTATCCATGTTGCTGCAAATGGCATTATTTCATTCTTTTTTATGGCTGAGTAATGTTCCATTGTATATACGTGTGTGTGTGTGTGTGTGTGTGTGTGTGTGTATACCACATCTTTATATATACACCACTGTTGTGTGTGTGTATATACATATATATATATATATATGTATATACACACACACATACACACAGACCACATCTTTATCCATTCATCTGTTGATGTACATCTAGGCTGCTTCCATGTGTTCAGTATTGTAAATAGTGCTGCAGTGAACATTGGGGTGCATGTATCCTTTCAAATTATAGTTTTCTCTGGATATATTCCCAGGCGGGGAATTGCAGGATCATATGGTAACACTACTTTTAGTTTTTTAAGGAACCTCCATACTGTTCTCCATAGTGGCTGAACCAGTTTACATTCCCACCAACATTGTAGGAGGGTTCATTTTTCTCCACACCCTCTCCAGCATTTATTGTTTGTAGACTTGTCGGTGATGGCCATTCTGACTGGAGTGAGGTGATACCTCATTGTAGTTTTTTGCATTTTTCTACTAATTAGCTACGTTGGGCATCTTTTCATGTGCTTGCTGGCTACCTGTATGTCATCTTGGGAGAAATGTCTTAAATCTGCCCACTTTTTGATTGGGTTATTTGTTTTTTTGATATTGAGTTGCCTGAGCTGTTTGTATATTTTGGAAATTAATCCCATGTCAGTTGCATCAAAAAAATAAAATACCTAGGAATAAACCTTCCTAAGTAGGTGAAAGACCTGTACTTCAAAAACTGTAAGACACTGATGAAAGAAATTGAAGATGACACAAACAAATGGAAAGATATACTGTGTTCTTGGACTGGGAGAATCAATATTATTAAAATGACTATACTACCCAAGGCAATCTACAGATTCATTGCAATCTCTAGATTCATTGCAATCTCTATCAAATTACCAATGGCATTTTCACAGAACTAGAAGAAATTTTAAAAAAATTTGTATGGAAACACAAAAAACCCCAAATAGCCAAAGCAATCTTGAAAAAGAAAAACAGAGCTGGAAGAATCAGGCTCCCTGACTTCAGACTATACTACAAAACTATAGTAATCAAAATGGTATGATACTGGCACAAAAAATAGACATATAGGTCAATGGAACAGGATAGAAAGCCCAGAAGTAAACCCACACAGCTATCATCAATTAATCTATAACAAAGGAGGCAAAAATACACCATGGATAGAAGACAGTCTCTTCAATAAGTGGTGCTGGGAAAACTGGACAGCTACATGTAAAAGAATGAAATTAGCATATTCTCTAACACCATACACAAAAATTCAAAATGGATTAAAGACCTCAATGTAAGACGGGATACTATAAAACTCCTAGAGAAAAATATAGGCAGAACACTCTTTGACATAAATTGCAGCAATATCTTTTTGGATTCATGTCCTAGAGTAATAGAAATAAGAACAAAAATAAACAAGTGGGACCTAATTAAACTTAAAAGCTTTTGCACAGCAAAGGAAAGAATAAACAAAATGAAAACACAGCCTACAGAATGGGAGAAAATATTTGCAGGATTTGTTATTTTATTTCTTATGCTAAACACTGAGATTTTACACTATGGAGATTCATGCCCCTTAGACCTGAAAATTTTTGTTATATTTTATCACTTCTTTGTCATATATTGGATTTTATATTGTCATATATTGGATTTTATGCATTAAAGTTTCAAGTCTATTATCTTTTTTCCTGACTTTCATCTATTTGTCATTTCTTCAGTTTTATAAACATTTTCACAACTGTATTTCCCAAATCTTCAACTGAATATTTTTAAAAAATTTCTATCATATATTTGATTTCCAAAAGACCTTTCTTGCCCACTGATTATTCTTTTTTAAAAAAACTAATTATTTTGGCTGCATTGGGTCTTTATTGCTCTGCGTGGGCTTTCTCTACTTGTGGTGAGCAGGGACTACTCTTGGTTGCGGTGCATGGGCTTCTCATTGCAGTGGTTTCTCTTGTTGCAGAGCATGGGCTCTAGGTGTGCGGGCTTCAGTAGTTGTGGCACACAGGCTCAGTAGTTGTGGCTCGTGGGCTCTAAAGCACAGCCTCAGTAGTTGTGATGCACGGGCTTAGTTGCTCTATGGCATGTGGGATCTTCCCGGACCAGGGCTTAAACCCATGTCCCCTGCATTGGCGGGCAGATTCTTAACCACTGCGCCATCAGGGAAGTCCTTGATTATTCTTTTAAAATAACTATTTGTTGATTTTATTGATGCATATCTTCTTGGAATGTCTTCATCACATTTTAAAAAGCTTCTACCATGCCCTGCTTATCCATTTTCTATAGCTAACTTTTTGTCATTTGTTTGGTTTTGGTTTCTCTTTTTCACTTTTGAGGCATTTCTCAAATATCTGGTGATATTTGGCTGTCTATTCATGCTTAAGTGTGAGTTATTAAGAAGATTAGAAGCTCTATGTCAAGTATGTATTTCACAGTAGGTGTTCAGGCCTTTTCTATAGGGAATCTCAAACAGCAATATCTTGAGTTCTAAACTCTCAGACCAATCACTTTCCCTGGAGAAAAATTCTTCTATGTTCTGTGTGAGCCTATAGTCAACATCAGGTGTAGAGAAGTGAGACAGAACAAACTTGGAGACTTCAAATGTTTTGTTTTCAGCCCTGTCACCTCATTTCTGGAAAATCAGGACCTCAAGTCCACAGGTTCACATATGTTCTTCAGGGTGAATTAGCTTACTTGTTGTTCCTATCCCTCCTTATAGTCACTTTTAATTTGAATTTCCTCTGATTTGTTAAGGCTTTTACTAAATTTTTGCCTGCTGTCTTCCAAATTTGTTTATAGTTCTCATCACTGTTTCTCCTTGTTTCTGTTTTTCACTTTATTTGTTGTTTTTAACTTTCATTTCAATTGCATTCAGAAAAGACAAGTAGATAAATGCATACTGTTGATCATTCTGTTTTGTTAATAATGTCACTACTCATGTTTTCTCACCATCTGTTTTTGTTACCTCCTACCTACATTTCTTGCTATGAAACCCATTGCTTCTTGTCCTTTTCCATTATCAGAGGTAGAAGTTAATATAATCATTTCACATATGTAGTCTTATACAGAAAATATTGAAATCAAGTAGCAATCATTACTAAGAAATTTAAAATGGTAAATATTAACAGTTTAGTTATCTTCTCAAGTTTTATCTGAATATTTTTCACCTTAACAATTCAGTCGTACAGTCCCTAGGTCCAGAATGGTATTAACAAAAGTGCTAGAAAATATAAAATTAAAAATAGGAGATTAAAGCCCTCCACTTATGTTATGGGAAAATTGTAATTAGATCACTGGAAGCCAATAACGAATGCAGTTACATTACCAGTGTTTTAAGACTATGGGTATACAGAAACAAAATTAGTTTAAAAATTGTCCACTGAATTAAATCCTATAAGTGAGCAATCCAAATAGTTCTGAACTTATTTCTCTGTGAAAATCACCCACTGTTTTAAAGATTTAGGTTGGAAATAATTTTTATTTATCTTATTTCATATATATTTCATATGTATATTGTATTTATGATATTCCCCAAAGGTATTTCTTAGATTTAAACTGTCCCAAGTCATGATAAACATTAAAAAAATGAATAATCTAAGTTATATAACATGAAAATACATATAAGAAATAAATTTAGAATATTTACCTAGTTGAAACAGTCTATGTAAGTAACCTGGGTAATTATCTCAATTCTCTCATTTATCTCCTATTCCTGAATATTGTGTTAAAAACTTGGATGTAACTCTATCTTACAAGAATAGAGCAATACTATAAAAATTTTATTTTAATATAATTTAGAATAGAAAAAAAGCTAGAAGCAAGACCATTTGTAATCAATAAGAGAATTAATAAAATATAGTACATTCACAATATATATTACTTGGCTTTTTAAAGGAATAAATACCAGTTCATTTAACTATATTTATATGAATATTTCTTGAGAGAGAAAATTAGAGATTATAAAATAGAGAGGAACAAAACAGTCCACAGCTTTTATTTGTATAATTATATAAGCATAGGTGTTTATATAATATGTAAATTGTTATATAAGTTAAGGAAAAATACTTAGGAATACATATCTGGTATTAATATGAACTCCCGTGAGATGGAAGAGGGCAATAATGTAAGGGAATTAAAAATGAAGAAAAAAGTAATTAAACTATACCAACTCCAGATGGAATTAGAAGATAAAATTTATAAATGATAGAGAATAAGAGTTAATTTGAGGTATTGGGAAAAGTCTTGGAATTTGTCTCTGTTGACATTAATGAAAATAGAATTTCAACAGAGAAAATATATCATTTTCACTGAATAGATACAAACAGAAAGAATCAAACAGGAAAAATTCTGAAAATTTCACAGTATTTTCTATAGCAAACTATTTTTATCTTGTCAGTGAGTATCAGTTGTTAAGTAAATTTTGTGATGCTAATCATTTCAGAGTTGGAGAGTAGTAACTTTTATTTATTTTTTGCCTTTTTTCATTGAAGTATAGTTGATTTATTGATACAATGTTGTGTTAGTTTCAGATGTACAGTTTCAGATTCTTTCCCCTTATAGGTTATTACAAAATATTGAGATTCAGATTCTTTTCCCTTACAGGTTATTACAAAATATTGAGTATAGTTTCCTGACCTATACAGTAGGTACTTCTTGGTTATCTATTTTATATATAGTAGTGTGTATATGTTAATCCCAAACTCCTCATTTATCCCACCCACCCACCCACCACTTTCTCCTTTGATAACCATAAGTTTGTTTTCTATATCTCTGGCTTAGAAGGTAGTAACTTTTAATAATGACTCATTGAGTATGTGATTTATAAGTGGTTAAAGAGCAGTAGTCAAGAAAGTACATTAACTTTGCAGAAGTAATATTAAGCAAAACACCATGTAGCCTTCAGAACATGATAATAATTTTCATTCAAGGACATATTAAATGGCATGCTAGATACAAGACTATAAGTTATCAACCAAGTGTTATTACTTTCTGAACTTGGTTGAAACTCCAAAGAAGATCCTACTAAGGCACTAACAAACAAAAGTTTAGGATAAATTACAGGCTATTGTACACAGACCATATCGAAAATGTGCTGGTAATCATCATCAATGTGTATTCATCTAGAAAAATTATACTACTTTAGTGGCTTATGCCTAGATTCAGACATATCTAATATAGGCATAACTGTCACATAATATGCCACTTAAGTATAGGAGCTATGGAAATTTGTCTTGTAATAAAAATTATTTTTAATATCTGACAGACACTGAATAACACTGCTTTGGCAAGTAAGATCTGTCGGTTTATTAATCATGCAAAATAAGAAAATTCAGGGATTCCCAAATGCCTCAAGAATGAATACTATCTAGGAGAAAAAAATAGTCATAAGTTGAAGATAGTCATAAGTTGAAGGTAGTCATTCAGGAATTTTCCTCTTCAACTATCCTCTCCAAATTAAAAAAAAAAAAAAATGAAGAGAAAAGAATGCCTCTTTTTGAGAAAACAGCAAAGCACCTTTTGCATATTTCAGCATCATTCTGATAAGTAATGATGTCAAATGCTGAAACCATTTCTCTCACTTTAGACCCTTATTTTAGACCCTTATTTAGATAAGAAAAACTAATTTCATTCTAATATAAGTAGGTGCTATTGAGAAAGAGATTAATGAATCCATAGTTTGTACAGTAACATGCTATTCATCTCTATGTTCAAGCTGGAAATATATTACAAAATCCTTACATTCAAGATTGTTAGATGTTTTATAATATATCTCCTGGATAATCTAATATAATATCCCTGTGTAATGGCTTTAAACAAACAGAAAAACATTAGAAAATGATTCAAATACTGTTATCTGGAATGTTCTTTCTTAAAAAGATTAATCTCCCTGATACAGTAAAACGAAACAGTGTGTTGTTTCGCTTCACTGTAATTTCCATACAGCTAATGTAAACTTCAAAAATAATCACTTTTAGATTTAAACAACCAAATCAAGCCCAAATGTTTGAAAAGAATCAGTACTCTGTATCTTTGCTACAGATATTAAAAAGCTTTGGAACCAGGACCTGATTAATCGTTTCAACTCCTATTGTACTACATGAAAATAGCAAGGAAGTTTGTTTACATATTGATATATTATTCTAAAGGAAGGTCATGCTATGACATAATTTGACAATGTTGAAATGCAGATGCTTCATTTGGACATTATTTTTATTCATAGAAAGTTGAACTAAATTGTCAAATATTTCCTTCTCCTTTGACAGCTAAAATAGCATGAAAATGTGGTAACCGAAGATTCATTCATATTTAATCATTTCAGAAGAAACTCTATCTCAAAGAAAAATAGTTTTAGAATTCGCAGTGCAAAATGGATTCAAATTTATACCTGGTCCAGCTTTTTTTTCTAACTCAGACTCTAAGGAAATAGGCAAGCAACAATAATATTTATAACTGTGACAGCATTCCTATTCCACCAAGTCAAACTTCTGATAAGTAATTAAATACTTTCATAAATGTAAGTCTTAATTATTTTCCCCTTTTCCCATGAACTACTCCAGTGGCCACTTGTGCACATTTTCTTTAATCAGAATATTTGAAATATGTCCTTTATTGCAGAGTCTCATGGGAACTAAACAAAAATATATTTCAATTTCCAGGCCATACACTACTCTCCCTGAGAAAACAACCTGATATGTAGGTTGTGTATACGTGATGGCAAATGCCCTGTGAAGTAAGGAAACTCTATACCATGTAGACAACAGGATGCTAAAATGCCAGATATGCACAACAACTTACTGGAGAAGTTTTTGTTTTAGGATTTTTTTCTTTTGAAATTTCCTAGATAATCTGCTAGAAAGTAATGAGTTTTCCACTCTCCTGCTTTGTGGCAATCTATTTATCTTATAAACCTAGAATTTTCCTTAAATCTTGGAGAATCTCACTCTAGCTGTCAACTTCATTCATTCCAAAGGAGCACTTCAGTGGAGTAAAAATCTTTTAGTATGATCCACTTATTACACACGCACAAATAAATAATTGCCTCCTAAAATATAGGGGTAAGTTGGGAGAGGGGATGTTTCAACTTGTTATGAGATATCTGTGCAGAAAGACTTAACATGTTAAGTCTTGACCAATACTGAAACTCCTTTGTCTGATCCAGTTCAGTTACAAACGAAAAAGTAAGAGACTCATGCAGATAACTCAAGGCTTGAGAATGTCACTTGGCTTAGGACTAATATTTCATTATGGTTTTTGTTATTACTTGAGCAAAAAGATGAGGATGATACTTATATAATAAGCTCATGCTCAGAAATTGAAAAACTCAGTCAAGCATCCTGATACCATCAAAATACCATTTCCAAGGATTGCTTTCAGAAAACAACTCAGAATACATTTTATTTAAAAACCTTGGCTTTAAAACCAGGACTACTTAAAAAAGTTTTCCTAAAAAGTTTAATTTTTCTGTCAATCTAAAAAGTTATAATTACCTTAACAGGGAAGTTGGTTTTGAGATGAAGAAGAGAAAAAATCATCAAAAATGAAATTTTGTTATCCTACCAGAGAATTACCCTGTGCCAACAACGAAGTCAAATGAAGCTAGCACACACTGTTTGTAATGTACCAAACCTCCAACTCTCTTCCCCTTGCATGAAGGCAAACATTTGTTAAAAGTCTCTTGCTCAACTGCACAAGACAGAACTTATCATTACATTTTCAGCAGAAATTTGGATGCTAAGGCCACTGGTGTATTTATAATGAGGAATTAGATAGGGACCAGTTTCCAGAAAATAAGATGCCTTGACATGCTGTGATTCTAGATAACATCTACTTTCCAATTGATGAGAGAAAGAACAATGCTTGTTTTGCTTTTATCACCATGCCTGGGACAGAGCAGGCAAGCAATAAATATTAATTGAATAAATGCATGAAAAAATGCAGTGTAGAGAGTCTACTTAGTTGAAAACTAGAAAAAAATACGTATTTTTTTAGGTTTTTAAGCTATGATTACCTTAGCCTCAAAACCATCCTTCAAATATACCCTTCAGATGTCATGCATCCTGAGACATTAGGCAATGGTGTTGGACAATTTAGAATTCATTTGCACTACAGAAGACAAGTGTTTACCTAAACAACGATTGATACATGAGCCTAAGTCTTGGTTTTCTAAGGCTTCAAGCTAGGATTACTGCTAATGATGTTTACTCTCCTCTCACATACCTTGTATAGTATTGTCAGACTTTTTAAAATTCAGTTGCTTTTCTTCATATAATTGCTTTGTGGACTATGGTATCTTTGTTTAGTCTACTGGAAACATTTGAAAACTCTGTGACCTGTGTTTTAATACCTTTCAGAATCCATGTGTTCCCTTTTCCCTGTAGCACATAAATCTTTTTCCAGTTTCACATATCTTTTCACCGTCTTTAGCACATACAATTCAGCTCTAACTATATATCTTTACTTGACTCTCAGAATTGAAAGTGATTTCTCCATTCTCTCAGAGCACATGCTTTGTAGCTCCCTTAGGACATTAATTACATTCTGCCTTGTTTTACAGTCATTTACAAATTTGCCTTATTTTCTTCTATATGAAACAAAGCTCTTGAAGGTAGAAACTGTAGCATGTTCATTTCCTAGTCTATTCTGTCATGAAGTACGGTGCTTTACAAGCAGTCAGAACACGCAAGTTTTTTAGTGACCTAAACAATACACATGAAAACTGAAGAATAAAATCAGACTTTTTATTGCCTGAAGTATTAGAATATTTTAGTTCAAATATATGTATATATTTACTATATATTATTTTTCTTGTTTGAAATCATATTTTTGAAGTTGTACCTGAGTTAAATCAATAAAATCAGAATAAATGTAGTAATGGAGACTTATTATAGGCTTTTTTTTTGGTAACCTGACTTACACTGACTAAAATTAAATGATATTATGATCCTTAGAAAGTCACAATCCATTTCAATATTTAAAAAAATTTATATCTGTGAACTATTTGTTATTCTGAAACTGCTATTTTTCATACAGATAGCTTGGTTTAAAATATATTCTATAAATTCAACTAAACATAAACTGTATATATTCATCCAAGTTGCTTGTAAATTCCTGTCTCAGAATTTTTAGTATGTTCCTATAGTTGGTATACTTACCTGGTCACCATATGTTTTAGAAACAAAGCTAAAATAGCTTCTAAGGAAAAGGGAAAATGAAGAATGCCATAAAGGGGTCTGTGAAACAGACTGACGCATATACAATGAAAGATAATAAAGATGAATTTTCCAGATATGTTCTCTCACAAGAGGAAAGTAAAAATTTGGAAGATAAACATTATTTTAAAGATACTGATGTGAAACCAAAGGATAATGGAAGGAACAAGAAACGGGAATGGAATGGTAGATTGCTGTTAAGAGCTTTGAATTCCAGGTAAAGAGTTGTCTTTGGTTGAGGGTTTTTGGTCACAGGGTTTCTATGAGTCTTTTTTTTTTTATTATTGAATTATAGTTGATTTACAATGTTGTGTTAATTTCTACTGCACAGCAAAGTGATTCAGTTATACATATATATGCATTCTGCTTATTCTCTTTTTTCCATTATGGTTTACCACAGGATATTGAATGTGGTTCCCTGTGCTATACAGTAGGACCTTGTTGTTTATCCATTCTTTGTATAACAGTTTGCATCTGCCAGCCCCAAACTTCCACTCCATCCCTCCCCACCTCTCCCTTGGCAATCAAAAGTCTGTTGTCTATGTCTGTGAGTCAGTTGAATAGATAAGTTCATTTGTGTCATATTTCAGATTCTACATATAAGTAATATCATATTGTATTTGACTTTCTCTTTCTGACTTACTTCACTTAGTATGATAATCTCTAGTTCCATCCATGTTGTTGCAAATGGCATTATTTCATTCTTTTTTATGGCTAAGTAATATTCCATTGTGCGTGCATGCGTGTGTGTTTGTGTATCTTACATCTTTATCCATTCATCTGTCGATGGACATTTAGGTTGTTTCCACGTCTTGGCTATTGTGAATAGTGCTGCTATGAATATAGGGGTGCATGTATCTTTTTAAATTATAGTTTTGTCTGGATACATGCCCAGGAGTGGGACTGCAGGATCATATGGCAACTCTATTTTTAGTTTTATGAGGAACCTCCATACATCTTTCCATCTGTATGTCTTCACTGGAGAAATGTCTAATTCTTCTGCCCACTTGTTGATTGGGTTTTTTGTTTTCGTTGTTATTGTTGAATTGTATGAGCTGCTTGTGTATTTTGGAAGTTAAGCCTTTGTTGGTTGCATCGTTTGCAAATATTTTCTCCCATTCCATAGGTTGTCTTTTCTTTTTGTTTATGGTTTCCTTTGTGTACAAAAGCTTGTAAGTTTGATTAGGTCTCATTTGTTTATTTTTGCTTTTATTTCTATTGCCTTGGGAGATTGACCTAAGGAAACATTGGTATGGTTTATGTCAGAGAATGATTTGCCTATGCTCTCTTCTAGGAGTTTTATTGTGTCATGTCCTATTGTTTAAGGCTTTAAGCCATGTTGAGTTTATTTTTGTGTATGATGTGAGCATGTGTTCTAACTTCATTGATTTACATGTGGCTGTTTATCTTTCCCAACACCCCTTGCTGAAGAGACTGCCTTTTTCCCATTGTATATTCTTGTCTCCTTTGTTGAAAATTAATTGACCATAGGTATGTGAGTATATTTCTGAGTTTGCTATTCTGTTCCATTGATCCACGTATCTGTTTTTGTGCCAAAACCATGCCATCTATTTTTAAAATAAATTTTTTTTTGGAATTTTGGAATTTTATTTTTTTTATACAGCAGGTTCTTATTAGTTATCCATTTTATACATATTAGTATATACATGTCAATCCCAATCTCCCAATTCATCCCACAACCACCCCCTCCACATGCTGCTTTCCCTGCTTGGTGTCCATAAGTTTGTTCTCTACATCTGTGTCTCAACTTCTGCTCTGCAAATGGGTTCATCTGTACCATTTTTCTAGGTTACACATATATGCATTAATATATGATATTTGTTTTTCTGTTTCTGACTTACTTCACTCTGTATGATAGTCTTGAGATCCATCCATGTCTCTACGAATGACCCAATCTCATACCTTTTTATGTCTGAGTAATATTACTTTGTATATATGTACCACATCTTCTTTATCCATTCGTCTGTCGATGGGCACTTAGGTTGCTTCCATGACCTGGCTATTGAAAATAGTGCTGCAGTGAACATTGGGGTGCATGTGTCTTTTTGAATTATAGTTTTCTCTGGGTATATGCCCAGTAGTGGGATTGCTGGGTAATATGGTAATTCTATTTTTAGTTTTTTAAGGAACCTCCATACTGTTCTCCATAGTGGCTGTATCAATTTACATTCCCACCAACATTGCAAGAGGGTTCCCTTTTCTCCACGCCTTCTCCAGCATTTGTTTTTTGTAGATTTTCTGACGATGCCCATTCTAACTGGTGTGAGGTGATACCTCATTGTAGTTTTGATTTGCATTTCTCTAATAATTAGTGATGTTGAGCAGCATTTCATGTGCTTCTTGGCCATCTGTATGTCTTCTTTGGAGAAATGTCTATTTAGGTCTTCTGCCCATTTTTGGATTGGGTTGTTTGTTTTTTTAATATTGAGCTGCATGAGCTGTTTATATATTTTGGAGATTAATCCTTTGCCTGTTGATGCACTGCAAATACTTTCTCCCATTCTGAGGGTTGTCTTTTCGCCTTGCTTGTAGTTTCCTTTGCTTTGCAAAAGCTTTAAAGTTTCATTAGGACCCATTTGTTTATTTTTCTTTTTATTTCCATTACTCTGGGAGGTGGATCAAAAAAGATCTTGCTGTAATTTATGTCAAAGAGTGTTCTTCCTATATTTTCCTCTAAGAGTTTTATAGTGTCCAGTCTTACATTTAGGTCTCTAATCCATTTTGACTTTATTTTTGTGTATGGTGTTAGGGAGTATTCTAATTTCATTCTCTTACATGTAGCTGTCCAGTTTTCCCAGCACCACTTATTGAAGAGACTGTCTTTCCTCCATTGTATATCCTTGCCTCTTTTTTCATAGATTAATTGACCATAGGTGCATGGGTTTATCTGTGGGTTTTCTATCCTTTTCCATTGATCTATATTTCTGTTTTTGTGCCAGTACCATATTGTCTTGATTACTGTAGCTTTTTAGTATAGTCTGAAGTCAGGGAGTCTGACTCGTCCAGCTCCGTTTTTTTCCCTCAACACTGCTCTGGTTATTTGGGGTCTTTTGTGTCTCCATACAAATTTTAAGATTTTTTTGTTCTAATTCTGTGAAAAATGCCATTGGTAATTTGATAGGGATTGCACTGAATATGTAGACTGCAGTAGAGTCTTTTTCACAATATTGATTCTTCCAATCCAAGAACATGGTATATCTCTCCATCTGTTGGTATCATCTTTAATTTCTTTCATCAGTGTGTTATAGTTTTCTGCATACAGGTCTTTTGTCTCCCTAGGTAGGTTTATACCTAGGTATTTTATTCTCTTTGTTGCAGTGGTAAATGGGGGCGTTTCCTTAATTTCTCTTTCAGATTTTTCATCATTAGTGTATAGGAATGCAAGAGATTTCTGTGCATTAATTTTGTATCCTGCAGCTTTACAAAATTCATTGATTAGCTCTAGTAGTTTTCTGGTGGCATCTTTAGGATTCTCTATGTATAGTATCAGGTCATCTGCAAACAGTGACAGTTTTACTTCTTCTGTTCCAATTTGTATTCCTTATATCTCTTTTCCTTCTCTGATTGCCTTGGCTAGGACGTCCAAAACTAGGTGAATAATAGTGCCAAGAGTGGACATCCTTGTCTTGTTCCTGATCTTAGAGGGAATGCTTTCAGTTTTCACCACTGAGAATGATGTTTGCTGTGGGTTTGTCATATATGGCCTTTATTACATTGAGGTAGGTTTCCTCTGCCCACTTTCTGGAGAGTTTTTATCATAAATGGGTGTTGAATTTTATCAAAAGCTTTTTCTGCATCTGTTGAGATGATCATATGCTTTTTATTCTTCAATTTGTTAATATGGTGTATCACATTGATTGATTTGCATATATTGAAGAATCCTTGCATCCCTGGGGTAGATCCCACTGGATCATGGTGTATAATCATTTGAATGTGTTCTTGCATTCTGTTTGCTAGTATTTTGTTGAGGATTTTTGCATCTCTGTTCATCAGTGATATTGGTCTGTAATTTTTTTTGTTGTATCTTTGTCTGGTTTTGGTATCAGGGTGATGGTGGCCTCATAGAATGAGTTTGGGAGTGTTCCTTCCTCTGTAGTTTTTTGGAACAATTTAAGAAGAATCGGTGTTAGCTCTTCTCTAAATGTTTGATAGAATTCACCTGTGAAGCCATATGGTACTGGACTTTTGTTTGTTGGAAGTTTTTAATCACACTTTCAACTTCATTACTTGTGATTGGTCTGTTCATATTTTCTCTTTCTTCCTGGTTCAGTCTTGGAAGGTTATACCTTTCTAAGAATTTGTCCATTTCTTCCAGGTTGTCCATTTTGTTGGCACAAAGTTGCTTGTAGTAGTCTCTTAGGATGCTTTGTATTTCTGCAGTGTGTGTTGTAACTTCTCCTTTTTCATTTCTAATTTTATGTGAGTCCTCTCTCTCTTGATGAGTCTGGCTGAAGGTTTACCAATTTTATTTATCTTCTCAAAGAACCAGCTTTTAGTTTCATTGATCTTTGCTATTGTTTTCTTTGTTTCTATTTCATTTATTTCTGCTCTGATCTTTATGATTTCTTTCCTTCTGCTAACTTTGAATTTTTGTTCTTCTTTCTCTAGTTCCTTTAGGTGTAAGATAGATTGTTTATTTGAGATTTTTCTTGTTTCTTGAGGTAGGCTTGTATTGCTATAAACTTCCCTCTTCAAACTGCTTTTGCTGCATCCCATAGAATTTGGACCATCGTGTTTTCATTGTCATTTGTCTCTAGGTATTTTTTTATTTGTTCAGCGATCTCTTGGTTATTCAGTAACGTATTGTTTAGCTTCCATATGTTTGTGTTTTTTTACGTTTTATTCCTGTAATTGATTTCTAATCTCATAGCCTTGTGGTCAGAAAAGATGCTTGATATGATTTCAATTTTCTTAAATTTACCAAGGCTTAATTTGTGACCCAGGATATGATCTATCCTGGAGAATGTTCCATGCACACTTGCGAGGAAAGTGTAATCTGCTGTTTTGGGATGGAATGTCCTATAAATATCAATTAAATCTATCTGGTCTATTGTGTCATTTAAGCTTGTGTTTCCTTATTAATTTTCTCTTTGGTTGATCTGTCCATTGGTGTAAGTGAGGTGTTAAAGTCCCCCACTATTATTGTGTTACTGTCAATTTCCTCTTTTATAGCTGTTAGAACTTGCCTATGTATTGAGGTGCTCCTATGTTCGGTGCATATATATTTATAATTTTTATATTTTCCTCTTGGACTTATCCCTTGATCATTATGTAGTGTTCTTCCTTGTCTCTTGCAACTGGCTTTATTTTAAATTCTATTTTATCTGACATGAGTATTGCTACTCCAGCTTTCTTTTGATTTCCATTTGCATGGAGTATCTTTTTCAATCTCCTCACTTTCAGTCTGTATGTGTCCCTAGATTTGAAGTGGGTCTCTTGTAGACAGCATATATATGGGTCTTGTTTTTGTATCTATTTAGCAAGTCTGTGTCTTTTGGTTGGAGCATTTAATCCATTCATGTTTAAGGTAGTTATTGATATGTATGTTCCTATGACCATTTTCCTAATTGTTTTGGGTTTTATTTGTAGGTCCTTTTGTTCTCTTGTATTTCCCACTTAGAGAAGTTCCTTTAGCATTTGTTGTAGAGCTGGTTTGGTGGTGCTGAATTCTCTTAGCTTTTGCTTGTCTGTAAAACATTTGATTTCTCCATCAAATCTGAATGAGATCCTTGACAGCTAGAATAATCTTTGTTGTAGCTTCTTCCCTTTCATACCTTTAAGTATATCATGCCACTCCCTTCTGGCTTGTAGAGTTTCTGCTGAGAAATCAGCTGTTAACCTTATGGGAGTTCCCTTGTATGTTATTTGTCATTTTTCCCTTGCTGCTTTCAATAATTTTTCTCTGTCTTTAATTTTTGTCAATTTGATTACTGTGTGTTTCTCCTTGGGTTTTTCCTGTATGGGACTCTGTGTGCTCCCTGGACTTGGTTGGCTATTTCCTTCCCCATGTTAGGGAAGTTTTCGACTATAATGTCTTCAAATATTTTCTTGGGTCCTCTATCTCTCTCTTCACCTTCTGGGACCCGTATAATGCGGATGTTCTTGCATTTAGTGTTGTCCCAGAGGTCTCTTAGGCTGTCTTCATTTCTTTTCATTCTTTTTCTGTTTAATCTGTTCTGCAGAAGTGAATTCCAGCAGTCTTTCTTCCTGGTCACTTATCCATTCTTCTGCCTCAGTTATTCTGCTATTGATTCCTTCTAGTGTATTGTGTATTTCAGTTATTGTATCGTTCATCTCTTTGTTCTTTAATTCTTCTAGGTCTTTCTTAAACATTTCTTGCATCTTCCTGATCTTTGCCTTCATTCTTTTTCCGAGTTCCTGGATCATCTTTACTATCATTATTCTGATTTCTTTTTCTAGAAGGTTGCCTGTCTCCACTTCATTTAGTGGTTTTTCTGGGGTTTTATCTTTTTCCTTCATCTGGTACATAGCCCTCTGCCTTTTCATCTTGTCTGTCTTTCTGTGAATGTGGTTTTTGTTCCACAAGCTGCAGGATTGTAGTTCTTCTTGCTTTTGCTGTCTGCTCCCTGGTGGATGATGCTATCTAAGAGGCTTGTGCAAGTTTCCAGATGGGAGGGACTGGTGGTCGGTAGAGCTGGCTGTTGCTCTGGTGGGCAGATCTCAGTAAAACTTTAATCCACTTTTCTGCTGATGGATGGGGCTGGGTTCCCTCCCTGTCAGTTTTTTGGCCTGAGGCTACCCAACACTGAAGCCTACCAGGTCTCTTTGGTGTGGCTAATAGCAGACTCTGGGAGGGCTTATACCAAGGATAACTTCCCAGAACTTCTGCTGCCAGTGTCCTTGTCCTCACAGTGAGACACAGCCACCCCTTGCCTCTGCAGGAGACCCTCCATCACTAGCAGGTAGGTCTGGTTCAGTCTCTTATGGGGTCACTGCTCCTTCCCCTGGGTCCCAATGCACACACTACTTTGTGTGTGCCCTCCAAGAGTAGAGTCTCTGTTTCCCCCAGTCTTGCTGAAGTCCTGCAATCAAATCCCGCTAGCCTTCAAAGTCTGATTCTCTAGGAATTCCTCTTAACATTGCTGGACCCCAGGTTGGGAAGCCTGACATGGGGCTCAGAACCTTTACTGCAGTGGGTGTTCTCCAGTTTGTGAGTCACCTACCCAGAAGTTATGGGATTTGATTTTATTGTGATTGCACCCCTCCTACCATCTCATTGTGGCTTCTCCTTTGTCTTTGGATGTGGGGTGTCTTTTTTGGTGAGTTCTGGTGTCTTCCTGTCAATTATTCTAAATTTATTTATGTTTAATTTAATTTTTAAATTTTTGACTGCATTGGATCTTTGTTGCTGTGTGCTGGATTTCTCTAGTTGAGGTGAGTGGGGGCTACTCTTCGTCGCAGTGCACAGGTTTCCCATTGCAGTGGCTACTCTTGTTGTGGAGCATGGGCTCTAGGCTCGTGGGCTTCAGTAGTTGTGGAACACAGGCTCAGTAGTTGTGGCACACAGGCTCAGTAGTTGTGGCTTGCAGGCTCTAGAGTGCAGGCTCAGTGGTTGTGGTGCATGGGCTTAGTTGTTCCGTGGCATGTGGGATCTTCCCAGACCAGGGCTTGATCCCGTGTCCCCTGCATTGGCGGACGGATTCTTAAGCACTGCATCACCAGGGAAGCCCTACCATGCCATTTTGATTAGTTTAGCTTTGTAGTATCACCCAAAGTCTTGGAGGGTTATGCCTCCTGCTTTGTTCTTTTTCCTCATGATGGTGTTGGCAATTCTGGGTCTTTTATGGTTCCATGTAAATTTTTGGATCCTTTGTTTTGGTTCTATGAAAAATGTCATGGGTAATTTCATAGGGATAACATTAAATCGTAGATTGCTTTAGGTAGTATGGCCATTTTAACAATATTAATTCTTCCACTCCAGGAGTATGGAATATCTTTACATTTCTTTGAATCATCTTCAATTTCCTTTATTAATGTTTTATAGTTTTTAGCATATAATTCTTTCACCTCCTTTGTCTAGTTCATTTGTAAGTATTTTATTATTTTTGTGTGATTTTAAAAGGTATTTTTTTCTTTTTTAACATTCCCTTTCTGATATATCATTGTTAGTATAAAGAAATGCAACTGATTTCTGTATGTTAATTGTGTATCCTGCTACCTTGCTGAAATCATTTATCAGTTTTAGTAGTTTTTGTGTGGAGTCTGTGGTGTTTTCTGTATATAGTATCATGTCATCTGCATATAATAATTTTACCTCTTCCCTTCCTATTTGGATAACGTGGTTAGGACTTCCAGTTCTATGTTCAATAGAAGTGGTGAGAATGGGTATCCTTTTCTTGTTCCAGATTTTAGTGGGAAGGCTTTCAGCTTTTCACTGTTGAGTATTATATTGGTTGTGGGTTTGTCATAAATAGCTTTTATTATGTTGAGATATGTTCCCTCTATAGCCATTTGGTAAGAGTTTTTATTATGAATCGATTTTGAATTTTATCAAATGCTTTTTCTGCATCTATTGAGATGATCATGTGGTTTTTGTCTTTCCTTTTGTTGATGTGGTATATCACATTGATTTGCATATGTTGAACCATCCTTGTGATCCTGGGATGAATCTAATTTGGTCGTGGTGTATGATCTTAATCTGTGTACTGGCTTATTTAAGTGATTTACTTTCTAATTGTGATCTTCCCTTTCCTATAGCTTTTTGCTTCTTTTCTATTTAGAGAAGACCTTTCAATATTTCTTTTAGGATAGGTTTAGTATTGCTGTATTCTTTTAGTTTTTGCTTGTCTGAAAAATTCTTTATCTCTCCTTCTATTCTAAATGATAATCTTGCTGCATAAAGTATACTAGCTTTCAGATTTTTCCCTTTCAGGACTTTGAATATATTTTGCCACTCTTTTCTGGCCTGCAGCATTTCTATAGAGAAATAAGCTGCTAGCCTTATGGAGGTTCCCGTGTAAATAACTCTTTGTTTTTCTCTCACTGCCTTTAGAATCCTTTCTTTACCTTTAACTTTTGCCATTTTAATTATAATATGTTTTGGTGTAGGTCTTTTGGGTTCATCTTGTTCGGGACCCTCTGTGCTTCTTGTATCTGGATATCTATTTCCTTCTTTAGGTTTGGAAAGTTTTCAACCATAATTTCTTCAAATCCATTTTCAACCCCCTTTAGTCTTTCTCCTCCTTCTGGAATCCCTATCATGCGTAGATTGGCACATTTTATATGATCCTGTATGTTTCTTATATTGCTTTAATTTTTTTTCATTTGGCTTTCTGTCTGGTATTCCGATTGGGTGATTTCCATTATTCTGTCTTCCAGATCACTTATTCATTCTTCTGCATTATTCATTCTGCTATTCATTGCCTTTAGCTCAGGTTTTGTCTCAGTAAATTAATTTTCTAATTTTTCTTGGCTCCTTCTTATTACAGTAATCTGCATTTCCGTTGATAGCCTTTTTTACTTCCTTTAGTATTTTCATTATCTTCTTTTTGAATACAGTGTCTATTAGACTGAAGAGGTCTGTTTCATTGTTGTTTCAGGAGAATTTGCTTGGTGTTTTAACTGGGAGTGGTTCCTCTGATTCTTCATCTTACTTATATCTCTCTTATTCTGTGAGCTTAGGAGAAATGATTATCTACTGTAGTCTTTCAGGGCTATTTTTCTGTGAGAGCATCCCTGTGTGCTTCTGTGGGTTTAATTTTTTGGTGCAAGGCCTATTTATAATATGGATTCCTGCTGCCTCTTTCCTCAGTGTGTGCTGGCCATTATCCTCTTCATAGGGGGTATGCAGATGTGGTGGCTGGAGCCCGCAGAGGCAGTGCCCTGTTAGCTGAAATTGCAACCATGGAGAAAGAGGCTGCTATAGTGGGCCCCACTCCTCCCATCGTGTGCCCTCCAACAGTGGTGCCTCGCCTCTATGGCAGGCCAGGTCTCCCTCCACATATACCTTTGGCCATGGCTGCACCACACTCCAGCCCCTTCAGGCTATCTCTGTGCAGCCAACCCCAGTCCTCTCCCTGGGCTTCAGCATCCAATCCCCACTTGTATTGAAGGATGTCCATCTCACTCTGGGGAGCAAAAGGCAGCAGCACAATCAGTCTGTGCAGGTCTCTCTCTGTTTGGCAAGCCAGTTGATGCACTATCCTCCAAGGTTCCAAAGTTCCCCCTCTGTCCTGGCTAATCTCCACACAAGTGAGGGTGCTTCCCAGAATGCAGAACATGTCCTCTTTCACAGCTCCCTCCCAGGGGGTACAGGTCCCATTCCAATTCATTTCTCTCTCTCTCTCTCTCTTTTATTTTCTTTTGTCCTACCTGATTACATGGAGATCTTCTTGCCCTTTCAGAATTCTTAGGTCTTCTGCCAGCATTCAGTAGGTATTCTGTGACAGTTGTTCCACATGTAGATGTATTTTTGATGTATTTGTGGGAGGAAATGAGCTCCATGTCCTTCTACTCCACCATCTTGATAGCTCTCCTATGAGTCTTGAATAGGATGTTATTGCAGTGTTTCATATGTAGAACAAACTTGGGTATCAGAATATCTGCATTCAAGTGTTTGCTGTGCTATTCACAAGCCATGGATATGGCAGTGGTAATTTAATGTCCCAGAATTATTTTTATTAGTAAATATTAATACCTGCTTTTTGTTTCTTATAGTAATCTAAGAGATTTTGAATGAGACAATAAAGGCGGTAGTTGTATAAACCACAATGTTATATTTTATACAAAGTAATATGGTAATAATCAAACAACTTTATTAGTTCTATAGCTTATATAGCTCTGTTAGGGTAGATCTGATAGCAAGTGAAGGGAAGACCACATAGGAGGATTTTGTAATAGTTCTGGAAATAAGTAATTAGAAACCAGAAGAGTTTACAAAAAAGAAAAGAAAGAGAGATAGCAGTAGAGTATGAAATTAAATGGAGGTTGCAGAATCATGCTCCAGGACTTCATTTTCATTTTTCACCTAACACTCAACCACTAGTCATTAAGCACCTACTATGTGCTAGGTATGCTGGTGATAAAGGAACATACAATCATTACTCTTTTTTTGGCGGTACATGGGCCTCTCACTGTTGTGGCCTCTCTGGTTGCCGAGCACAGGCTCCGGATGCACAGGCTCAGCGGTCATGGCTCACGGGCCCAGCCACTCCGTGGCATGTGGGATCTTCCCGGATCGGGGCACGAACCCGTGTTCCCTGCATCGGCAGGCGGGCTCTCAACCACTGCACCACCAGGGAAGCCCCAATCATTACTTTTACTAACACATTTTTATACGTAATAAATCATTTAAAAAAATCAATGTAGCATGGAACTCCTTTTAATTCTTTATCATTAGTCATAATATTATTGAATAAGTTTAGGAAAAGTGGTCTAAAGATTAAGATTTTTTTCCTCAGAACTGTTCAGATGGTTACAAATTGTCCATGCCTTATAAAAATGTCACTCATAGACAGTGATACTCACACACATATTAATTTGTTTCATTGCTATAGTTTTTCCAAACTGAAAAATATTTAACCACCAGCAAATTGGAAGACTTTGCCTTTATCAAATCTCTTTGAAGACTGTAAAATATCATAACATAAATCTGTTTTAGGAATAATCAGTAAAGATTGTTTAATGTTAAAAATTGGCTCAGGAATTGATTCTGGGATCAAACTTGTGGCATGAGTTAGGTAAGCCTGTCTAAGAATATTTACCCATAGAAATTAATAATACCTTCTCTAATTGGTAGATGTGTAAATGGAATAACACATAAATAATAAAATAATGAAAATAATAAGGATCATATTTATATGGAATATATCCAAAAAGGACTTCAAATTAAAAGCAGCAAATTGATTACATGTACTTATATTCATTCCCTCCTGAAACTTCACTTAAACATCAGTTAAATGACATTAAAGGGATTTTTTAAAGTAATAAGCCCTAAGCATAAAGAAAATGGGAGAAGAAATAAACAATAGAAAGCAGAGAGAAAAGTTGTCAAGTAGTTAATGATTTATCACACCCAATTACTCTAAATGGTAAGATAGAGGTGAGGAAACTCAACTCCCCAAAACTGATGAATAGGTAGCAATGGATACCTGTAAAAGTGGAGATAAACTTTGTGCTAAAAATGTAAAGATTAGTGGAAGGTCTATTTAGGAGACAGTACGATCCCCATATTCTCTCCAGAATAGCTAGACTTTGCAGATTTTCCTGATAGTGAATTTTTGGTATTCTTTCACTAGAAGGTAAAACATAGGGAATTGAGGAACCACAATAGTTAAGGGCAGCAGTAGTGTGCTTAAAAATAAGATTACTTGAAAGTTGACACTTTGTATATCAGGACACCCCTTCTCTCTCTAATTGCCTCTAAAAATAATGACAGCTAGAATTATATCTTCCAGGCAGTGATTAGAAGAGTTTATCCAGGATACTGTTAGTAGCCTAAGAGAAAAGATCTGTAGATTTGGGAACATTGGGAATTCCTTGAAGACAAAAAGGTCCAACCAGATCATTCATATTTGACAAGCACCCTTCTATTTGCTTGCCTGCTATACCTACAGAACTTCCAATCATCTGTTTAGTGTCCCACACTAAACAGAGTTTCAGACACATGAAGAAAATTTTTAATAGAAAATTAAGAGACTAATTCAAATAAGAAAGATCAAAGAACTTAGAAGAAACAAACTATACATGGAGACAATTTAAAGTTCAAAAAAATAATTGTTTTCATTCTTGGAGAGATAGGAGAGCTATTGTGTCCATAAAATAAGAATAAAGTGATATAAAAAAAAGAACTATCAGAAAATGAAAAGAACTCCTGCAAATTAGAAAAAAAAAAAAAAGCAGAAATGAAAACCCCCCTGGAAGAGCTGGAAAAGCAGGACTTCAACAAGTCTTTTAGAATTATATGACTTTTTAAAATACGTATAAAATGGTAATTAGTTTCCTCTTGCAGTTATAACAAATTACCACAACTTTGGTGACAACATAAATTTATTATCTTACATTTCTAGAAGTTAAAAATAGGTATCACTGAAATAAAATTAAGGCATAAGCAAGATTACATTTCTTCTGGCAGCTCTAGGAAGAATCTGCTTCCTTGCCTTTTTCAACTTCTAGGGGCCACCTACATTCCATGCCCTCTTCTTTCATCTTCCAAGTGCATCACTCCAAACTCTGCTTCCATCCCTATATCTTCCCTCTCTAACTAATCTTTCTGCCTCTGTCTTATGAGAACCCTTGTGATTACATTGCACCCTCTAGATAATCCAGGATAATCTCTTCACCTCAAAACACTTAATCACATCTTCAAAGTCTCTTTCACCATGTGAGGTAATAAATACACAGGTTCCAGGTTTTAGGACATGGACATCATTGGAGTCCACTATTCAGCTTAACACGGTTGTCTCTGGCACTCAAAGATTCACATCCACACCATTTGTAAAGTAAATATATCCCATCCTAAGGTCACTAAAAGTCTCAATCTGTTTACAGAATCAAGTTCAAGATCTCATCTACTTGAAAATCTAAAATTTCACCATCTTAATCAGCTATGTGTATAATTCTGGGTATGACCTATCTTGGTACAAAATTCCTTTCTATCTGTGGGATGGTGAACCTAGAAAATAAATTGTCTGTTTCCAAAATACAATGATAGGACAAATACAATGATAGGATGTATGTCAGTTACATACATGAAATGTCAGTTACAGATATTCTCTTTCAAACAGGGAGAAAATGGAATGATAAAAACGAGTGACCAGTCCCAAGCAATTTTGAAATCCAGCAAAGCAAGCTCCATTAGTTTTGAAGGCTAGGGAAAAAATCATCTGTGGCTTAAGGCTCTTCCCTTCATAACTTCAACTCTGCCCTCTAGGACATAACTCCGTTTTCATGTGTTTGTGGATGAACAGAATTATGAACCTATTCTGGCCTATAGAATTTTGGTAGTCTAACATTCTTCTTTTATTTCCTCCTTTCTCTGTTACTTTCAGTCCAAGCTAGTGGTGTTTCTGAGATATAATAGTCTTAAAAACCTTGTGGTTCTTCTGTGCATGTAATGGGATTTGCTCCATTGGACAAGATGCTCCTGCAGTTATTTCTGAGATAATTCCATCCCATTTTTTGGCTTCTACTGAGACGACAGTTGGGATCTGTGAGTCACATGACTGATCTCTTTAAGAGTCCTCTATGTAATGAAATACCTTTAATGTTTTTCCCTTCTGAGGCACCAATAGAAGACTGTACAGTCATATCCCTGGCTTTAGAACACACTTTTCTGATAATAAATATCCTAATTTTAGTGTCATTTACAGTTTGGATAAGCTGAGAACTTTCAACATCAAGTCCTTCTTCCTTTTTTCTTAATTTTTCCCTCAATGTATCTCTTTCCTTTTGCATTTTACTATGTAAGCAGAGAGAAGGAAACAGAACACACCCTTCAATAATTTCCTTGGAAATATCTTCAATTAAATATCCAAGTTTATTGCTTACACATTCTGTTTTCTATATAACTGTAGGAAACAACTGAACTATGTTGTCTGCCACTACATTACAAGGATCTTCTTTTTTCCAATTTCTAATAACGTGTTCTTCATTTCCTTCTGAGCCTTCTCCAATAGTACTTTTAATGTCTGTATTTCTAGAAATAGTTTGTTTATGGTGATTTAAATATTCTCTAAGACACTATACATTTTCCTTACCATACTCCTCACTTCCTTCTGTGCACTCATTAGCAGAGTCCTTAACACCCAAATATCTAGCAACAGTCTATTCAAGACAATGCTTTTTTTTCCCTGTTACTGTGCTCAAAATTCTTTAAGCTTTTATCAGTTACCCAATTCCAAAACCACTTCCACATTTTCAGGTATTTATCACAGTAGCATCCGACTTCCAGGCAACAAAATATGTTTGTTTCTAATTGCTTCTGAAACAAATTACCACAAATTTAATGATTTTAAGCAAAAAAATTTGTCATTCCACAGTTCTGGAGATCAGAAGTCCAAAATCAGTCTCACAGTCAAGGTGTCAGCAGT
Organism: Leucopleurus acutus; assembly: GCF_964270905.1. Taxonomy (NCBI): domain Eukaryota; kingdom Metazoa; phylum Chordata; class Mammalia; order Artiodactyla; family Delphinidae; genus Leucopleurus; species Leucopleurus acutus. The sequence goes on from NC_139149.1 coordinate 30,029,717, forward strand.
TCTAGTTCCTTCTAGAAGTTGTAGGGGATAATCTGTTTCTTTGTATGTTCCAGTTTCTAGAGGCTGATGGCACTCATTGGTTTATGGCTTCATCACTCCAATATCATCTTCCATGACTACATCACCTTCACTCTCTGCCTTCTTTCTCTCCTATCTCCTTATAAGGACTCTTGTGGTGTCATTGGGCCCACCCAGATGATCTAGAACAATCTCCCTTATTTAGTCACCCAATTGTAGATTTAATCACTTCTGCAAAATACCCTCATAGTGACATCTGGATTATGTTTTGATTGAATAACTAGGGGCTATACCTTAGTCAAGCTGACACATAAAACTGACCATCAAACTTGAGTGAAATCTTTATAAACTAAATTTAAAAAGAACAGTGTTAACAGTAATAGTAGGGTGGTGGTAAATTAAATAAAATTGTACCAATTTGCTAAATTCATCATTTTTTAAGTTAATGTATACTATAAGAAATTAAAAAATCCAACACGGAAATCTATGACTAAAAGTAAACACTTTCTCTATAAAGTATATTTGTTATATCATTCCACATATAATTGTGTTTATTTCATGCTATTCTTAGTATGCTTAAAGTCACCAAAGAATCTACAATTATGACTTCTTTTTAGTTGAAGTATAGGTGATTTACAATATTGTGTTAGTTTCAGGTGTACAGCACAGTGATTCAGTTATACACACATGCACACACGTGTTTGTTTGTGTATATATATATATATACACACACAACACAAACACACATACATATACAGCCATGTATTTATTCCTTTTCAGATTCTTTTCCCTTATAGGTTATTACAAAATATTGAGTATAGTTCCTGTGCTATATAGGAGGACCCTTTTGTTTATTTTATATATAGTAGTGTGTATCTGTTAATCCCAAACTCCTAATTTATCCCTCCCCACCTTTCCCTTTTGGTAACCATAAGTTTGTTTTCTGTGTATGTGAGTCTTCTTCTGTTTTGTGAATAAGTTCATTTGTATCTTTTTTTTAGATTCCATATATAAGTGATATCATATACTATTTGCCTTTCTCTGACTTAATTCACTTAGTATGATAATCTCTAGGTTTATCCATGTTGCTGCAACTGTCATTTTCCCCTCTTTTTTATGGCTGAGTAATAGTCCATTGTATATATATATATGTATGCATGTGTGTGTATGTATATGTAATATATATATATATATATATATATATGTATGTATGCTACATCTTCTTTAGCCATTCCTCTGTCAGTGGACATTTTGGTTGCTTCCATGTCTTGGCTATTGTAAATAGTGCTGCAGTGAATATTGGGGTGCATGTATCTTTTCAAATTATGGTTTTCTCCGGATGTATGCCCAGGAGTGGGATTGCTGGATCATATGGTAGCTGTATTAGTTTTGTAAGGAACTTCTATACTGTTCTCCATAATGGTTGTACCAATTTACATTCCCACCAACAGTGTAGGAGGGCTCCTTTTTCTCCACACCCTCTCCAGCATTTATTATTGTAGACTTTTTGTTGACGGTCATCTGGTGTGAGGTGATACCTCATTGTAGTTTTAGTTTATATTTCTCTAATAATTAGCGATGTTGAACATTTTTTCATGTGCCTTTTGGCCATCTGTATGTCTTCTTTGAAGAAATGTCTATTTAGGTCCTCTGACCATTTTGTGATTGGGTTGTTGTTTTTTTGATACTGAGCTGTTTGTATATTTTGGAGATTAATCCCTTGTTGGTCACATTGCTTCCAAATATTTTCTCCCATTCTGTAGGTTGTCTTTTCATTTTGTTTATGGTTTCCTTTGCTGTGCAAAAGCTTTTAAGTTTAATTAGGTCCCATTTGTTTATTTTTGTTTTTATTTCCATTACTCTATGTGATGAATCTGAAAAGATATTGCTGTGATTTATGTGAGAGAGTGTTCTGCCTATGTTTTCCTCTTGGGGTTTTATAATATCAGGTCTTACATTTAGGACTTTAATTCATTTTGAGTTTATTTTTTGTGTATGGTGTTAGAGAATGTTCTAATTTCATTCTTTTACATGTAGCTGTCTGATTTTCCCAGCACCAATTTTTGAAAAGACTGTCTTTTTTCCATTGTATATTCTTGCCTTCTTTGTAATATATTAATTGACCATTAGGTGCATGGGTTTATTTCTGGGCTTTCTGTCCTGTTCCTTTAATCTATATGTTTATTTTTGTGCCAATACCATAATGTTTTGGTGACAGTAACTTTGTAGTAAAGTCTGAAGTCAGGGAGCCTGATTCCTCCAGCTCCATTTTTCTTTCTCAAGGTTGCTTTGGCTATTCAGGTTCTTTTATGTTTCCATGCAAATTGCAAAAAGTTTTGTTCTAATTTGTGAAAAATGTCCTTGGTAATTTGATAGGAATTTCATTCAACCTGTAGACTGCCTTCAGTAGTATAGTCATTTTGACAATATTGATTCTTCCAATCCAAGAACATGGTATATCTTTCTATCTGTTTGTGTCATATTCAATTCTTTCATCAGTGTCTTATAGTTTTCAGAGTATAGATCTTCTGCCTACTTACATAGGTTTATTCCTAGGTATTTTATTCTTTTTGATGCAATGGTAAATGGGATTGTTTCCTTAATTTCTCTTTTGTATCTTTCCTTGCTAGTGTATAGAAATGCAACAGATTTCTCTGTATTAATTTTGTATCCTGCCTTTTTACCAAATTCATTGAGGAGCTCTAGTAGTTTTCTGGTATAGTCTTCAGGATTTTCTATGTATAGTATCATGTCATCTGTAAACAATGAGTTTTACTTCTTTACCAATTTGTGTCTATGTTCATCAGTGACATTGGCCTGTAATTTTCTTTTTTTGTGGTATCTTTGTCTGGTTTTGGTATTAGGGTGATTGTGGCCTCATAGAATGAGTTTGGAAGTGTTCCTTCCTCTGAAATTTCTTGGAATAGCTTCAGAAGGATACGTGTTAATAACTCTTCTCTAAATGTTTTATAGGATTTGCCTATGAAGCCATCTGGCCCTGGATTCTTGTTTGGTGGGAGTTTTTAAATTACAGTTTCAATTTCAGTACTTGTATTTGGTCTGTTTATATTTTCTGTTTCTTCCTGGATCAGTGGAGATTGTACCTTTCTAAGAATTTGTCCATTTCTTCCAGGTTGTCGGTTTAATGGCACAGAGTTGTCTGTAGTAGTCTCTTATGGTCTTTTGTATTTCTGTGGTGTCCATTGTAACTTCTCATTTATCATTTCTAATTTTATTGATTTGGGTCCTCTCCCTTTTTTTCTTGATGAGTCTGGCTAAAGGTTTATCAATTTTGTTTATCTTTTCAAGAACCAGCTTTTAGTTTCATTGATCTTTTGTATTGTTTTCTTTTTCTCTATTTCATTTATTTCTGCTCTGATTTTATGATTTCTTTACCTCTACTAACTTTGCGTTTTGTTTGTTCTTCTTTCTCTAGTTGCTTTAGGTGTAAGGTTAGGTTGTTTGAGGTTTTGCTTGTTTCTTGAGGTTAGCTTGTGTCACTATAAACTTCCCTCTTAGAATTGGTTTTGCTGCATTGCATAGGTTTTAGATCATTGTGTTTTTGTTTTCATTTTTCTCTGGGTTCCTCTTTGATTTTTTTCAGTGACCACTGGTTGTTTAGTAGCATATTGTTTATCCTCCATATATTTGTGTTTTATGCATTTTTTTCCCGTGTAGTTGATTTCTAATCTCATAGTGTTGTGGTTGAAAAAGATGCTTGATATGATTCCAATTTTCTTAAATTCACTGGGGCTTGCTTTGTGGGCCAGCATGTGATCTGTCTGGAAAAGGTTCCATGTGCACTTGAAAAGAATATGTATTCTGCATCTTTTAGAAGGAACACTCTATAAATATCAAATAAGTCCATCTGGTCTAACATGTCATTTAAGGCCTGTGTTTCCTTATTGATCTTCTGTCTGGACTATCTGTCCATTAATGAAAGTGGGGTGTTAAATTCCCCCACTATTGTTGTGTTACTGTTGATTTCTCCTTTTATGGCTGTTAGAATTTGCCTTATATACTGAGTTGGGTACCTATATATATTTACAATTGTTATATCTTCATTTTGGATTAATCCCTTGATCATTATGTAGTGTCCTTCTTTGTCTCTTGCAACAGTATTTTAAAGTCTATTTTGTCTTATATGTGTATTGTTACTCCAGCTTTCTTCTGAGTTCCATTTGCATGGAATACTTTTTTACATCCTTTCACTTTCAGTCTGTATGTGTCTCTAGAACTGAAGCAGTCTCTTGTAGACAGCATATATACAGGTCTTATTTTTTTATCCATTCAGTCTATGTGTTTTGGTTAGAGCATTTAATCCATTTACAGTTAAGGTAATTTTCAGTATGTATGTTCTTATTACCCTTTTGTTAATTATTTTGGATTTATTTTTATAGATTTTTATTCTTCCTCTTTTGTTCTCTTCCATTATGATTTGATGACCATCTTTCCTGTAGTGTTTAGCTTCCTTTTTCTTTTTTGTGTGTATATCTATTATAGGTTATTTATTTGCAGTTACCATGAAATTTTGATATAGCAGTCTATATGTATACATGATTTAAGTTGCTCATCTCTTAATTTCGAATGCATTTCAAATATCCTGCATTTGTACACTCCTCCTCTTATACATAATGGTTTTCATATCACATTTGTGTGTAAATGATTTCCTACCTTTACTATATGTTTGCCTTTACCAGTGAGCGTTCCCATTTTGTAATTTTCTTCTTTCTAGTTGTGTGCTTTTATTTTCTGCCTAGAGAAGTTCCTTTAGCATTTGTTGTAAAGCTGGTTTGGTGGTGCTGAATTCTTTTAGTTTTGCTTGTCTGTAAAGCGTTTGATTTCTCCATCAAATCTGAAGGAGAGCCTTGCTGGGTAGAGTATTCTTGCTTGTAGGTTTTCCCCTTTCATTACTTTAAATATATTGCACCTCTCCCTTCTGGCTTACAGAGTTTCTGCTGAAAAATCATCTGATGGTCTTATGGGGATTGACTTGTATGTTATTTGTTGCTTCACCCTTGTTGCTTTAAATATTTTCTCTTTGTCTTTAATTTTTGTCAGTTTCATTACTCTGTGTCTCAGTGTGTTCCTCCTTGAATTAATCCTGTATGGGACTCTGTGCTACCTGGACATGGGTGACTGTTTCCTTTCCCATGTTAGGGAATTTTTCAGCTATTATCTCTTCAACTATTTTCTCAGGCCCTTTCTCTCCCTATGGGACCCCTATAATGTGAATGTTAGTACATTTGATGTTGTCTCAGAGGTCTCTTAAACTGTCCTCATTTCTTTTTACTCCTTTTTCTTTATTCTGTTCCATGGCAGTGATTTCCACCACTCTGTCTTCCAGCTCACTGATTCGTTCTTCTGCCTCACTTATTCTGCTATTGATTTGTTCCACTGTATTTTTCATTTCAGCTATTGTATTCTTCAACTCTGTTTGATTGTTCTTTATATTTTCTAACTCTTTGCTAAAAGCTTGTAACTTCTTGCTCTGCACATCCATTCTTTTCTCAAGTTCTTGGATCATCTTTACAATCATTACTCTGAACTCTTTCTTGGGTAGATTGCCTATATCCACTTCACTTAGTTGTTCTTCTGGAGGTTTATCTTGTTCTTTCATCTGGAACATATTCCTTTGCCATCTCATTTTGTTTAAATTTCTATTTGTATTTTTATGTATGTGGTATGTAAGTACCATTTCTTGACGTTGGATAAATGGTTCTCTATAAGGGATATCCTATGTGTCCCAGCAGTGTACTCCCCTCTCTTCACTCAAGGGCCTAGGACCAGCTGGGCTAGTCCTAGGTTCTGACTTGTGTTTGCAACTCAGTTCACCAGGCTGCACGATCTTAGGTTTCTTGCTTCTGGTGACTGCCCCCTGGTAGTGAGGCTGGGCTAGAGGCTTGTGTAGGTTTCCTGGTGGGAGGGGCTGGTGCCTTCGCACTGGTGGTTGGAGCTGAGTCTTGGCACTCTGGTGGTCAGGGAGGTATCAAGTGGTGTGTCTAGAGGTGGCTGTGGGCTCAGGACATCTTTAGGCAATCTATCTGCTGATGGGTGAGGCTGCGTTCCTACCCTGTTGTTTGTTTGGCCTGAGGCATCCCAGCACTGAAGCTTACAGGATGTTGGGTGGGACCAGGTCTTGATGCCAAGGACCTAAACTATCTAATTTCAGCCAGAGTTCACACAGGTCCCTGCTCTGTCTGCCACCACCTTTTATGACCCCAAACAGAGCCACAGTCACCCCCTGCCTCCCAAGGACACCCTTCAAGATGAGCAGGTACATCTGGCCCAGGCTCCTGTGGAGTCACTGCTTTTACCCTGGGACTTAGTGCATGTGGGACCTTTAGTTCACCCTCCAAGAGAGGAGTTTCTGTCTCCTCCAGTCCTGTGGGGCTCCTGCAGACAAGCCCTGCTGGACCTCAAAGCCAAATGCTCTGGGGGCTTCTCCTCCCAGTACCAAACCCCTGAGCTTGCTAGCCTGGTGTGAGGCTCAGTGTTCTCACTCCTGTGGGAGAACTCATACAGTATAAAACTGTTCTCCAGTTTGTGAGCTGCGAACCTGGGTAGTATGGTATTTGAGAATATCATGAGTGTGCTCCTCCTACCTTCTTGTGGTTTCTTCTTTATGTATTTGGATGAGGAATATCTTTTTTGTAGATTCCACTCTTTTTTATTGATGATTCCTTCACAGTTAGTTGTATTTTTGTGAGCTCATGAGAGGAGGTGAGCTCAAGGTCCTCCTACTCTGCCATCATTTTTCCCTCTCTCCTATGGCTTCTTAAAGCACTGTTTTTATCATCTTCATCACTGGCCCTAGGATGGCCTCCATTATGATTTGTTTTAATAAAATATAAATTTATTGTCTGAAAAGTTATTTAAAAATTAGGTAAACATGAGACCACTATTCAGCTCTCATTACAGACTGTCACCTCAATGTCTCTGTTTCTAATGTAAGTTGGAGTTACTGTTTCAAAAACATACAGAGAAGTTGATCTCCTTTTTAAGATGTGATAAATATCACTAGGGAATGTAGAATAAATAAAATAAATGTAAATAGCCTTGATATGAAAACCCCATTAAGCTTAAAATCAAGGCCATGTTTTCATACAAACAATAGCCAGTGTTCTGTTGGAACATTTCTGTGTGAGAGTTTTCCCAAAGTTTACGAAGATTAACACTTAATCTCTTAAAGCTGATTTATTCAGATAAAGAAGTAGGTGTATAATCTAACTCCCACAGCAAATAATCATATTATAATTAAGTTCTAGGTTAAAATAAGAATACCATGTGTAAAAAAACCTCAACAAAATATTAGCAAACCAAATGCAATAATACACTAAAAGGATCATTTATCATTATCAAGTGAGTTTTACCCCAGGGTTGCAAGGATGGTTCAATGTCTGCAGATCAATCAATGTGGTATATCACATAAACATATTGAAGAATAAAACTCATATGATGATCTCAATAGATGCAGGAGAAGATTTTGACAAAGTTCAGCATACATTTATGACAAAAAAAATCTCCAGAAAAAGGGTATGAAGGAAACATATCTCAACATAATAAAGGCATATACACAACAAGCCCATGTGTAACATAATACTCAATGATGAAAAGATGAAAACATTTCCTCTAAGATCTGGAACAAAACAAGGATGCCCACTCTCACCACTTTTAGTATTGGAAGTCCTAGCCACAGTCCTAGCAATCAGATAAGAAAAAGAAATAAAAGAAATCCAGTTTGGAAGGGAGAAGTAAAACTACCACTGATTGCAAATGACATGATACTATAGAAGGACAATTCTCAAAATACCACGAAAAAAGTACTGGAACTCATGAATGATCTCAGTCAAGTTGCAGGACATTATACAAAATTAATATACAGAAATCTGTTGCATTTCTATATACCAACAATGAACTATCAGAAAAAATTTTTCTAAGATTCTATTTACAATTGCATCAAAAAGAACAAAATACATGGGAATAAATCTAAAGAGGTAAAATATCTGTATTTGGAAAACTATAAGACAGTAAGGAAAGAAATGAAGATGACACAAATAGATGGAAATATATATAATGTTCATGAATAGGAAAAATTAATATTGTTAAAATGACCATACTACTCAAGGCAATCTATAGATTCAGTTCAATCCCTATCAGAATACCAATGGCATTTTTTGTTTTTTTCATAGAGCTAGTACAAATAATTCTAAATTTTGTATGGAAAGACAAAAGTCAAAATAGTCAAATAGTCAAAACAATCTTAAGAAAGAAGAACAAAGCTGGAGGTATGCGCCCTGATTTCAAACTATACTACAAAGCTACAGTCATCAAAATCATACAGTACTGGCACAAAAATAGACATATACATCAATGGACCAGAATAGAGAGCCCAGAAATAAACTGACATTTTTATGGTCTATTAATGTACAACAGAGGAGGCATATGATGAGAATATACAATGGGGAAAAGACATCCTCTTCAGTAAATGATGTGGGACAGTTGGACAGCTACATGCAAAAGAATCAAACTGAATTACTCTCATGCCATGCACAAAAATAAATTCAAAACAGATTAAGGAGTTTGTAAGACATGCAGTCACATAAAAGTGGACATTTTGAGACTTTCTTCTCACAAAATTGCTCTTTTCATTACAATTTTCACTTTTTGAAATTAAATAGGTATTATAATTTCAGATTGGGGAAAGGTGAAAAATGCATATGAGATTTGGGTTTTTAAAAATTATTTAAAAATAAATTTAGCTAAACACAGTTTTAAAAAGGTAGCTAGATTTCTATTTATCTAACTTATGGTCCCAAATAGCCATCAGTTAATCATTTATTCCCTTATATTACATAGTACATTTCTCCTTGATCACATAGATTGTGAGATACAAAAGATCATAGAAAAAAATTAAACTCTTTCACGTACCAAATATTTATTGTGTACGTAACACTATCCTAAACATTAGGGATAGTGTACCAAACACTATCCTAAACATTAGGGATAGTGCAAATAGCATTTTAAGTTTTTAGTTAATATTTCAAAACATGATTTTCAAATAAAAATATCAATGTACCAAAACCAAATGGGCCATCATTGCAATTCTTTTTCGGTGAATATCATGCAGTCATACATACAATACTGCTACTTCCTAGGAAAGAAAAGCAGCTTTGTAGATATCTAGCAAAGATCTTTAAAAAAACAGTAGCCTGAGAACTAGGAGAACCAAGTGTCATGGACGAAATGGTGTCACGGGCCTCAATGGAGAAATGGATTATCAGAAGTAGAGAGTGGTCAACAATTTCAAATGAAATAAGGTCACTGGCTTTGCCAAGCAGAAATTCATTGGTGTCTGTTATCAGATATGAGTGAGCACATGACAAATAGCAATGGTTGATGGAGTAAGGAGAATGAGTCAGTGGGTACAGATTACTCATTTAAAAAATGTTGTGAAAGGAAAGGTGAAGAGGATAGTGGAAAGCTGAGAAAGAGAGAGGTTTGTTCATACTTTTATTTTTAGTATGAAGAATAAGCATGATTTTAGGTTTAGGAGGATAGCTACTGGGAAGGAGAACTGAAACATGTAGGAGAATAAAGAGTGGGAATTTCTTGGGACAAGGAGAAAAAGGGTTTAGCTGTAAAGTTTAGAGCTGAAAGTCCACCTTCTAAAATTAAAAAGTGGAAGATTAAAATAAGGATAAATAATAATGATAATGGTAAGTAATAAGGTAATAATCATTGACATTATTTGAAATATATATACACACACACACACTCATACATACACACAGATACACATACGCATGTATATCTCTGTTCAAAGTCCTTGATGTGTTGTAATAGGCACTATTATTATCCTTATTTTTTTGATGAGTAAGCTGAGACACAGATGGGTTAATAATTTGCAGAAATTATACAATTACTAAGGAGGAGAGCCATGATTTGAACCAAGGAGTCATTTTAGAGTCCAGATTCTTATCTACCACATCTCAATAAAGCTGATTAATTCTGTAAATGAAAATGAGAAAAACTGAGGATATTTTCTTAACCCTTCTATTTTTGACCTGTAAGATAAGGAGAAAATACATTTACTGAGAATTATGAGGACAGGAATAGAAAGAGTTTTATGATGATGGCAAAGAAAACTATGGAATCATATGTTTCTGTGTGTTTTCTCTCATAAAATACCTTTACTTTGGAATGAGAAACTAATAAATTTTTTGTGGAATTTTAGTAGGTACTTCCCAGAAAGATCAGCGTTACTAAATTTTCTGATTTAGTTACTAAATTTTTAGGTTGTAGAGTTCAATTCTTACCTATGAGATTTTTCAAAATTAGCAGAGGTCTTAATAGTTTTAAAACCTCAGAACATATTAGCATTTAAGACAGGACAAGACATTTTTATTTTCCATTAAGGAATCAAAAACAAGTGTTCTACATATAACTAGTTCCAACTCTATGTATATGTTTTCTCCTAAAAGTAATCTACTGGTCTCTGCCTTTGAATATTGTATTAGTTTGCTAACACAGACGAGGAGGCTTAAACAAGAAAACTCATTTTCTCACAGTTCTGGTGGCTGGAGGTCCAAGATCAAAGTGTCGGCAGGTTTGGTTTCTTCTGAGGCCTCTCTTCTTGGCTATCTTCGTGCTGTGTCCTCACATGGTCTTTGCTGTGTTGTCTGTGTCCTAATATCTTCCTCTTATAAGGATATCAGTCATATTGAATTAGGGCCCACCCATATTACCTTATTTTCTCCTCTTTGAAGGCCCTATCTCCAAATACAGTCACATTCTGAGGTACTGGGAGTTAGGATTTTAGCACATAAATTTAGGGGATTGGGGAAGGGGACACAATTTGATCCATAACAAAGAACATTAAAAAAATCTTATATGTTTGTTCATCTGTCTGGTCAGAACAAGAGTGGGATTACTTCAAGAGCAGGTTTGAGCTATCCTTTTCCTCAGCATCCTTAGCACTCTGGAATAAAAACTCATAATGATGAGCTTTGATAGTAAAGAAAAATGAATGTCAGTCTAACAAGGAAAGAATGAAGTTAAAAATAATTGGCACATTTAGTGTTCTAGGAATCAGAGGAAAAAAAGTAAGTCAGCAACCCTTCTGCACTGTGACTTTGTCAAAACAGCAACAAACTTTCTTCGGTGGCTGCTTCAGACTGAATTAAGATTCACTTCACCCTTACAATCAAAAACTGCTGATACTTAACTGGAATAGTTTGGGCCAGGCACTGTGGTAAGCGCTCTATTGTCACTGTTTTCATTAATACTCATACAAACTGATGGTTAATGCAAATATTTTCCTAATTTTCAGTTAAGGCTTAAACAGATTATATTACAGTGGTGAACAGAACCTAAACTTGCATCCAAGCCTCACTTATTCCAAAGTCCATGATTTTAATCTTAACAGAATACTAACTTACCAAATATCTCTGGTATCAATAGACATTATGAGGACTGGATAATGTGACCCAGATTTTGATATTACCAAAATTCATAAGACAGATCTCTAAAAATCTAATTTTGTGATGGCAATGGGTAAAGAAAGATTTAGATATCATATTTGAACCTTTAAATATGATTTGTAACTCTTTAACACAAAATACTAGTAGTCCCAAAATCGTGCAAATGACACTATTGATTTTGTGGAATTTCAGTGGCAGTGCTGCATGAAATGGTTTGTTGCATTAAACGTGTAAAATTGCGCTACATGGGGCATAAGTCATGAGAAGATGTGACTCAATAAAAGTGGCTTTATTAGCATTATTGACCAAAAATGTTACCTGATTCATGATGGTTAACAAAGAGAAGATTTATTTGGCTTATGGCTCATGTTTTCAATGCTAACCATTTTTGCCAGTATTATCATACTTAAATTACATTATTTCTGACATTCCAAGTGAAGAGTGCTGAAGAAATAGGAAATCACATTTCCCATAATACTTAGCGTAATATATTAAATGCACAATAAATATATATATATATATATATATATTTTTTTTTTTTTTGCTGTACGCGGGCCTCTCACTGTTGTGGCCTCTCCCGTTGTGGAGCACAGGCTCCGGATGCGCAGGCTCAGCGGCCATGGCTCACGGGCCCAGCCGCTCCGCGGCATGTGGGATCTTCCCGGACCGGGGCACGAACCCGTGCCCCCTGCATCAGCAGGCGGTCTCTCAATCACTGCGCCACCAGGGATGCCCCACAATAAATATTTTTGAAACAAATGAAATAAAGGAAAAGCAAAAGAATTGATACATGAGCATTATTTATTAATCTATTCACACCTAAAGTCAAGAGTAACTGCTCATGTTAACAAAGGATATTTTCATATCAGTGAAATAAAACACTTCAATACTTTCTATGAAGAATAAATAAATATGATGTATATGGTTTTCTAAACCTTGATGTAAAGTCCTGCTAAAGAGATGAGTGCAAGTAAAAACATACTCTTACTTATTAAATGATAGAACCTTTAATATTTCATTTTAAATGAGAGTAAGCAGATTGTGTTCTTGGTAGATACTAAAAGAATATTTGACAAATTGAATTAAATAAGGCAAGAATAAAAAGACTAATTTAATAGAGTCTATAGGGAGGTGGTAATTTCAGACTGCACTATTATCTTGTGCAAAAGTATTAAACTACTTGATAACTGTGATTCTGTCTCCTCAAAGATAAGAAAATATTAAGTTTAGGTAAAGCTTATCTTTTTTTAGGATAATTCAATCCAGACACTAAATTCTTTTCTAGCTTTACTACTAAACCAATCACTTTTGTAAGGAACTCAGTAATAAAAGAAGCCCATAGTGTATACTCACCAAGTAAGGTAAACAGTGATATGGATTTGATTTATATGCTATGTCTAAGAAATTTCGTGCACAGCAGAAACAGGAATGGCATATGTGGATATAACTGCAAGTCATATTATGAAGTCACTTGTATTTTAAGAATCCATCTGTTACCGGATGATTTTAAAGTAAGATAAATGTTTGTTGGCTTAATACTATTCTCAGAAAAAATATTAATAACCTGATTTTTAAGCAAAAGTCATCAGTTAATCCTTATGGTTATTGGTCAGACTTCATTATAATGTGACAAAACTAGTAGTTCAGACTATCTACTCTAGAAAGCCCCTTTCATCATCCTGACTGGTAGAGATTTCATTTTACTCTGAGTGCCTGTAAAAGTCTGTTTATACTCATACCACCCTTGTGTCATACTAACTTGTAGTTATTTCTGCTGGTAAAATTTTCTCTACTACCTTGTAAATTCCAAGAGGGCAAGAATCTTGATTTTCAGAGAGCATAAGATTCCTTCCTTCGGTGAATATCACTAATTGCTTAGTAAGTCCCAGCAAGTCTGCAGCCAGGGTCAGACTGCCGCAAAGGCATTTGTACAACAGTCAGCACAGTGTCCTGAGGGCCTACAGTGGGCTGGGCTGGAGATACACTGATGGGCAAGGCACATTGTCTGCCCTCTTACAACAAAGAAGCTGTTTCAATAAAAAGAGAATAATATTATAAATAAGGCTAGGAGCAAATTGTGCAAACTGGGAAGACGTGCTTATCTCTGACTTCATGGATGTGTGTGTGTACCATGTGGGTATCGAGAAAGCGAAACTGAAGTGTGACGTGTAAACACAAGTTAAGTAAGTGAAATACAGGTAAGGAAACAGCACATTCAATATTTATCTAGAGGTAAGAGAGAGAATGTCTCACTCGATACATTCCAACTGTTTAGCGGAGTAGACATTTAATAAATCCGAATAGAATTATTTAATTTGGGTATACATTCAGAAGATAGACTTATCCTCCCTTATCTCTGAATCTGTGTTCATATATGCAAATTACACAGAAAGAATCCCCTGCATTCGAGTATGTGGAAAACTTATGCATTGATTTACACTTCCTATAGTTTAAATAACTCATTTGTTATTAATACCTCTTCAGAATGACAGACTGTATTATGTAATGTGCTAAATACAAATATCAGTCACAGTTTGCTCCCTTGCATTGTGAATATATTTTAATAATAGCAATGGAGGTAAATCAGAGTGTGAGGAAAATGTTACGGAGTTTACAAAATAAATTATAAATAAGAGTCTAATGCTATATGAGAGGTCTTTAATCAATTACTGAATTTGGCTTCTGAGTATAAATACATGGCTCATGTCATTCTGGTGGAAATTGCTTGGAAAATTATGCTTCTATTTTTATTAATTTTGAAACAAATGTTCATCTTTTCTCTGAACTCTGTTCTCTGCTTAACATTGGTAGAGGAGAAAGGTTATTGTAGATGTCTTTTTTGAATGGTGACTAAATTAATCTTATTTTCTATTATTATCTATTAGGTGAAACTAACAGGCACTTTTCACAGACATTAGCTGTTCCAGACTTCAGTACTCCTGTCATCCTAACCATGCACATTACTATATGATGACCTGCCTTGCCAATTCATTTCATCCTGTCTAGCCCATTCAAATCCCAGGGTTTTGTGAATATAGCAAAAACACAGAAATTTACACTCTACAAAGATTTTGCCATTTCAGATTTTATGGCTTAATGAATAATTCTGTTCTTAGCCATCACTCTACACAGATAGGTGTCTAAGCAACATTATCCTGCAGATTCAAAAGGGATGAGACAAAAGGAACTCATGAAAATGTGCTTTATTACATGATAAAGGTATTCCTGTATATCTGATGCATACTTATATTAATACCAACATTCCTTTTTATTTTTTTTTCAGGTTTTATTTAGTGTTGTTTCTGTCTTGGCACTCAACCAAACTTAAATTGTCAGCAGCCCTGAAGTTGCAAAGGATGGAACACTTTGGATCTTTGGAAAATCAAATGCTTCTAAAGATAAGAATTCATTCTGTTATCTTGAATATATTACTGTCTATTGTTTTTTTTTTATTTTTTAAATTGGAGTATAATTGCTTTACAATGTTGTGTTAGTTTCTGCTGTACAATGCAGTGAATCAGCTATATGTATACCTATATCCCCCTCCCTCTTGGACGTCCCTCCCATGCACCCATCTAGGTCATCACAGAGCACTGAGCTGAGCTTCCTGTGCTTTATAGAATGTTCCCACTAGCTATCTATTTTATGCATGGTAGTGTATATATGTCAATCCTAATCTCCCAATTCGTCCCACCCGCCCTTTCCCTCCGTGTCCACATATCCTTTCTCTACATCTGTGTCTCTATTCCTGCCCTGCAAATATGTTCATCTGTACCATTTTTCTACATTCCACATATATGTGTTAATATACGATATTTGCTTTTCTCTTTCTGGCTTACTTCACTCTGTATGACAGACTCTGTCCATCCACATCTCCAGACAGGTCCATCCACATCTCCACAAATGACCCCATTTTGCTCCTTTTTATGGCTGAGTAATATTCCATTGTATATATGTACCACATCTTCTTTATCCATTCATCCATTGTTGGACATTTAGGTTGTTTCCATGTCCTGGCTATTGTAAATAGTGCTGCAATGAAAATGGGGGTACATGGTTCCTTTTGAATTATGGTCTTCTGAGGGTATATTCTCAGTAGTGGGATTGCTGGGTCATATGATGATTCTATTTTTAGTTTTTTAAGGACCTCCATATTATTCTCCATAGTGGCTGTATCAACTTACATTCCCACTAACAGTGCAAAAGGGTTCCCTTTTCTCCACACCCTCTCCAGCATTTATTGTTTGTAGATTTTTTGATGATGGCCATTCTGACCTGTGTGAGGTGATACCTCATTGTAGTTTTGACGTGCATTTCTCTAATAACTAGTGATGTTGAGCAGCTTTTCATGTGCTTGTTGGCCATCTGTATGTCCTCCTTGGAGAGGTGTCTATTTAGGTCTTCCACCCATTTTTTTGATTGGATTGTTTGGGTTTTTTTGATATTGAGCTCCATGAGCTGTTTATGTATTTTGGAGTTTAATCCATTGTCTGTTGCTTCATTTGCAAATATATTCTCCCGTTCTGAGGGTTGTCTTTTCATCTTGTTTATGCTTTCCTTTGCTGTGCAAAAGGTTTTAAGTTTTATTAGGTCCTATTTGTTTATTTTTGTTTTTATTTTTATTACTCTAGGAGGTGGGTCAAAAAAGATCATGCTGTGGTTTATGTCAAAGAGTGTTTTTCCTATGTTTTCCTGTAAGAGATTTATAGTGTCCAGTCTTCCATTTAGGTCTTTATTCAGTTTTGAATTTATCTTTGTGTATCATGTTAAAGAATGTTCTAATTTCATTCTGTTACATGTAGCTGTCTGGTTTTCCCAGTACCACTTATTGAAGAGGCTGTCTTTTCTCCATTGTATATTCTTGCCTCCTTTGTCATAAATTAGGTGACCATATGTGTGTGGGTTTATCTCTGGGCTTTCTATCCTGTACCATTGATCTGTATTTGTGTTTTTGTGCCAGTACCATCCTGTCTTGATTACTGTAGCTTTGTAGTATAGTTTGAAGTTGGGAAGCCTGATTCTTCCAGCTCCATTTTTCTTCCTCAAGATTGCTTTTACTCTTCAGGGTCTTTTGTGTTTCCATACAAATTGTAAAAATTTTTTGTTCTAATTCTGTGAAGAATGCCATTGGTAATTTGATAGGGATAGCATTGAATCTGTAGGTTGCTTTGGGTATTTTTTTCACAATATTGATTCTTCTAATCCAAGAAGAATCCATCTGTTCATGGTATATTTCTCCATCTTTTTATGTCATCTTAGATTTCTTTCATCAGTGTTTTATAGTTTTTTGAGTACAGGTCTTTTGCCTCCTTAGGTAGGTTTATTCCTAGGTATTTTATTATGTTTGTTGCAATGGTAAATGGGATTGTTTCCTTAATTTCTCTTTCTGATCTTTTGTTGTTAGTTTATAGGAATGCAAGAGATTTCTGTGCATTAATTTTGTATCCTGCAAACTTACCAAA
This sequence comes from Leucopleurus acutus, assembly GCF_964270905.1. NCBI lineage: Eukaryota > Metazoa > Chordata > Mammalia > Artiodactyla > Delphinidae > Leucopleurus > Leucopleurus acutus. The sequence goes on from NC_139149.1 coordinate 30,046,680, forward strand.
TTCATTGATTAGTTCTAGTAGTTTTCTGATGGCATCTTTAGGATTTTCTATGTATAGTATCATGTCATCTGCAAACAGTGACAGTTTTACTTCTTATTTTCCAATTTGTATTCCTTTTATTTCTTTTTCTTCTCTGATTGCTGTGGCTAGGACTTCCAAAACTATGTTGAATAAGAGTGATGAGAGTGGACATCCTTGTCTTGTTCCTGATCTTAGTGGAAATGATTTCAGTTTTTCACCATTGAGAATGATGTTTGCTGTGATTCTGTCATATATGTCCTTTATTATGTTGAGGAAGATTCCCTCTATGCCCATTTTCTGGAGAATTTTTATCATAAATTGGTGTTAAATTTTGTCAAAAGCTTTTTCTACATCTATTGAGATGATCATATGGTTTTCAATCCTTAATTTGTTAACATGGTGTATCACACTGATTGATTTGCATATACTGAAAAAACCTTGTATTCCTGGGACAAATCCCACTTGATCATGGTGTATGATCCTTTTAATGTGTTGCTGGATTCTGTTTGCTAGTATTTTGTTGGGGAATTTTGCATCTATTACAGTGATATTGGTCTGTAATTTTCTTTTTCTGTTGTATATTTGTCTGGTTTTGGTATCAGGGTGATGATAGCCTCATAGAACGAATTTGGGAGTGTTCCTCCCTCTGCAACTTTTTGCAGAGCTTGAGAAGGATAGGTATTAGCTCTTCTCTAAATGTGATAGAATTCGCCTGTGAAGCCATCTGCTCCTGGATTTTTGTTTCCTGGATTTTTTTGTGTGTGTGTGGTACACGGGCCTCTCACTGTTGTGGCCTCTCCCGTTGCAGAGCACAGGCTCCGGACGCGCAGGCTCAGCGGCCATGACTCACGGGCCTAGCCGCTCTGTGGCATGTGGGATCTTCCCGGACTGGGGCACGAACCCGTGTCCCCTGCATCGGCAGGCGGACTCTCAACCACTGCGCCACCAGGGAAGCCCTTGCTGGAATATTTTTAATTACAGTTTCAATTTCAAAACTTTGATAAGTCTGTTTATACTTTCTAATTCTTCCAGGTTTGTTTAGTCTTGGAAAATTGTACCTTTCCAAGAATTTGTGCATTTCTTCGAGGTTATCCATTTTATTGGCACATAATTGCTTGTAGTAGTCTCTTATAATCCTTTGTATTTGTACAGTGTCAGTTGTAATTTCTCCTTTTTCATTTCTAATTTTATTGGTTTGCGTTCTCTTTTTTTCTTGATAAGTCTGGCTAAAGGTTTATCAATTTTATCTTTTCATAGAACCAACTTTTAGTTTTATTGAATTTCGTTATTGTTTTCTTCATTTATAGATTCATTTATTACTGCTCTGATCTTTATGATTTCTTTCCTTCTACTGACTTTGGGTTTTCTTTGTTCTTCTTTCTCTAGTTGCCTCAGGTGTTAGGTTAAATTGTTTATTTGAGATTTTTCTTGTTTCTTGAGGTGAGATTGAATTGCAATAAACTTCCCTCTTAGAACTGCTTTTGCTGTGTCCCACAGGTTTTAGGTCATAGTGTTTTTGTTGTCATTTGTTTCTAGGTATTTAGTTATTTCCTCTTTGGTTTCTTCAGTGATCTCCTGGTTATTTTGTAGCACACTGTTTAGCCTCCATGTATTTGTGTTTTTTACGGTTTTTTTTTCCTGTAATTGATATCTAATCTCATAGCCTTGTGGTCAGAAAAGGTGCTTGATATGATTTCAATTTTCTTAAATTTACTGAGGCTTGATTTGTGACCCAGGATGTGATCTATTCGGCAGAATGTTCTGTGTGCACTTGAGAAGAAAGTGTATTCTGCCACTTTCGGGTGGAATATCCTATAAATATTAATAAAATCTATCTGGTCTGTTGTATCATTTAAAGCTTGGGTTTCCTTATTTATTTTTTGTTTGGATGATCTGTCCATTGGTAAAAGTGGGGTGTTAAAGTCCCTACTATTACTGTGTTACTGTTGATTTCCCCTTTTATGGTTGTTAGCCTTATGTATTGAAGTGCTCCTATTTTGGGTGCATAAATATTTATAATTGTTATATCTTCTTACTGGATTGATCCCTTGATCATTATGTAGTGTCTTTCCTTATCTCTTGTAACAGTCTTTATTTTAATGGCTATTTTATCTGATATGAGTATTGCTACTCCAGCTCTGTTTTGATTTCCATATACATAGAATATCTTTTTCCATTGCCTCACTTTCAGTCTGTATGTGCCCGTAGGTCTGAAGTGAGTCTCTTGTAGACAGCATATATATGGGTCTTGTTTTTGGATCCATTCAGCTAGTCTGTGTCTTTTAGTTGGGGCATTTAATCCATTTACGTTTAAGGTAATTATCAATATGTACCTATTACTATTTTCTTAATTATTTTAGGTTTGTTTTTGTGGGTCTTTTTCCTCTCTTGTGTCTACCGCCTAGAGAAGTTCCTTTAGCATTTGTTGTAGAGCTGGCTTGGTGGTGCTGAATTCTCTTAGCTTTTGCTTGTCTGTAAAGCTTTTGATTTCGCTGTCGTATCTGAATGAGATCCTTGCTGGGTAGAGTAATCTTGGTTGTAGGTTTTTTGCTTTCATCACTTTAAGTATATTCTGCCACTCCCTTCTGGCCTGCAGAGTTTCTGCTGAAAAATCAGCTGATAACCTTATGGGGATTCCCTTGTATGTTATTTTTTGCTTTTCCCTTGTTGCTTTTAATGTTTTGTTAGTATTAATTTTTTGTTAGTTTGATTAATATGTGCTCAGCATGTTCCTCCTTGGGTTTATTTCCTTTCCCATGTTAAGTAAGTTTTCAACTATAATCCCTTTGAATATTTTCTCAAACCCTTTCTTTTTCTTTTCTTCTTCTGAGACCCCTATAATTTGAATGTTGTTGCGTTCAGTGTTGTCCCAGAGGTCTCTGAGATTGTCTTCAATTCTTTTGATTATTTTTTCTTTATTCTGCTCCTCGGCAGTTATTTCCACCATTCTGTCTTCCAGTCTATTGTTTTTTTTTTTCATTTCTTCCCTCACTTACTTTTGCTACTCATATTAACATATTCTATTATTATCGAATGAGTACCTTCTGTCAACGTAATTCCAAGAAAAATCTCCTACAGTGTCCAGAAGATATATCAGTTGAGTGTATTAGCTCAGTAAATACTGTTAAATAATTGAAGAGCTATCATTCTCTTCACCCACAGTTGTCCCTCTCCTTAGGGACCCTCTACTTTCTTCATTTACACTATTTGAAAGTTTGAAGGGAGAAATCACATCAGTTTTTGAAAATCTTTGTATGCTATAGTGGTCATTTTGTATACTGGCCAGATTAACTTATAATGATGTAGCTTTAAAAAACAATGAGTCAGTTAAGGAAAATTAAGGCAAAAACTCAAAATAGTTTATGCTAGTTGAGTGCTTACTAAATACTAGGCACTATTCTTTTTTATTTATTTCAGCCACACCAAGTGGCTTGAAGGATCTCAGTTCCCTGACCAGGGATTGAACCCAGGCCATAGCAGTGAAAGCCTGGAATCCTAACCACTAGGCCACCAGAGAACTCCCAATACTAGGCACTATTTTAAGCAACATATGTTATTAAATCTTTGAATCTCATCAGTCCTTGAGATTGCAACTAGCATTATATCTTTCTTTCTGAAAGAGGAAATGGAGGCAAAGAGAGGTGAATTATTTACCCAAAGATATAGCTTGTAAGTGTTGAACAGTGAAGGAGGGGCTGGGTTGAATCTAGGTAGATATCCTGGTTCTAGAATCCCTGCTTCTAACCAGTATCCTATTACTACATCTCATACTTTCTCATAGAAGCTTAAGTTTCTACACTCCTTCCCCCTAATAATTACAGCAGTCCAGGCAGGCAAGCATTATAAGTCTAAGAATTGCTTTTACTCTGCAAATGAAGCTTTAATACAAGTCCTTTCACAACCTAATTATATGGCTGACACATAGCAAGTTCATAATAGCTATTTTTATTACCCACTAAGTGATGAGTTCTCTTTTAGGTTATAAAGGGTATAGAAAAGGGTATATGCAGTGAACTGTGCCTAGAAGAACTTGACATTTCTTTGAGGAGATAATATAGGCAAGAATGAAACAAAAGAAAAGCATGTGGCAGTAATTAAGGGAGTGATAAGGATGTGTGAAGCACACATGACAAATCCTGAATGTTGTTTAAGAGGGAGATCACTCTGGCTTGCAGTTCTAGAAAAAACCCACATCTCTTAATGCTGTGGAGGGATGTGAACTGAATGATAAAAATCCCACAAAGTCGAGACCAGCTGAACAGCCATAAAATCTCTTCCATTCTAGTTAAACATGAGTATGGAATTTTAGAAAAGAATATGTACATTCTTGAGACAAAAAAGTGTGCGTAGGTCTGGAGGAAAGGGTCAATTTTACACAGTAGAGAGATTTCTGGTGAGATGGAGCAACTGGATTGAGATCATACGACACCTGGAGAAGACGTAAATAAATTACAATTTGAGATGCAGTATTTTAGAGAGTGATTCAATGAAAGCATTGTTCATGATAGAAACTTTTAAAAAATTACGTCAGGGAAAGGGAAAGTACAAAGAAGATCAACAGTTATTCCGAAATGAAGGAATGAAAACATGGTCTATAATGATGACAATGAATAGGAAAAGTACTTGATGTATAAATGGTTCAGGTGAAACAGGAGTAGAGGAAGTAAAAAACAGTAATAAGTGAGTTTAGATTCTAATTGGGAATAAAAGTAATGATTTTACTAACAATGAAAATAGGAAGGGTTCTGATTTTTAGGTGGGAAAACAACTTTGGTATGTTATGAGTTTACATTAATAATATAAAAAGGAAAATTTCAGTAAATGTCTAGAGATTTCACACTATTCCATTAGTGAGGAGATAAATTGGCAAATTTGGACTTGGGATAATAATAGTGAAGATCCCAGTATGAATCATCACAATGATTGAACTCTCTAAAAGGGAAAATATGGCCATCCACATTTTTCTGCAGGAACTGCATTTGTATAGTCAGAAACAAAATATAGGGAGGAACATTCGATAGTATAGGAAAATGATAGGAAAATATTAAATGACTCATCCCTTGGTTCAGGTCTGGAAAAACTGTGGTCAACAGAGAACTAATTGAATAATGAAGTAAGAGGTGTATGATAGTAATTATAATTCAGATAAAGGAAAAAGCATGCTAATAGATATGATAACATAGGCTTGATGCAATGTCATCAAAATGTGTTCAGAGAGGAAGGACACTAAGTTCAAGGACTTTAGATAGAAGTGCCAAAAAGTGATGTGATCCAGGCTGTCATCAAGCTATTGAAGAAAGTGAAAATAGAGATCGAGAGTTGAGAAGTGTTACTGAAAAGTGTGGGGAGATTGATAAGTGCACTAGAGCAACAATAAGAATGCTATCATCCAAGAAAGATTGCATGAGAGGGAAGGGAAAGAAAAAGGAAGACTACTGGTTTAAATTGTCTAAGGAGATGGAAAGGAAACTTGGTATGTAGTTGGAGGAGAGTATTGGCTAACATTTAGTTTTATCAGCATGTCAGTAAAATAGAACTGCATATTGAAAATTATACTTTGTAGAAATCTAAAACAAGTTAACGAGGTTTGCAAGAGCTGAAAATATTCATTTGAATATGGCATGAAGTATTACTGAGACTGCTATTCTGCAAGAGTGACAAAGCCACATACTGTTTTATAGTAGGTGTTGCAAATAAGACTACTGAAAAATTCTGGAATATAATTTATCTTATGCCATTTTTAAAGCAACATAATTAAAACTCAAGGAAAAATCTGTACATCGATTTCTGTCTTAGGAAATTTATATTCACAAACCATTTATAATGGTTTGTTTTAGGATAACTTCTTTGGACATTCTCTCTCTCTCTCTCTCTCTCTCTCTCTCTCTCTCTCTCTCTCTCTCTCTCTCTCTCTCTTTCAGCACTTTTAACCAGATATGTGATACTGAAAAGCTCAGAACAGCAAGTTGAATATGTAAATGATACTTCTTGATTTCCAGTAAACTTGGTTTTTTAGGCTTATGATTTGAGAATAAACAAAGCACATCTCAGTGAGTATATGAAATTGAAACACGTTGCCCTTTCAAATAATAAGAGGCATCTTCACTCCTACAAATTATAACAATATTTCAAGAGGAACCTTGGATTTACTTGTTTCCTTGCCTATTTCTACAGGTGCTCTACTGTTTTCTTAAGAATTCTGAATTCACCATACAGCTCCTCAAAGACCTACTTATAATGCATAGTACATTGATTTCATCTGCTGAATTCATGCCATAGATCTCTCAAAAGGAAAGGAAAGTTCTAATATGTATACTTTCTTTTATTACTTTCTATGAACAATGCCTCTTCTAACACTATAGCACAGATTTTTTTTCTTTAGTTGCCATTTACAACTTCCTCATTCAAGTCAAAACTACAAAAATTTTTTTTCAGTCACATTGCTTACATAGAAATGAGGGGCAATTAAAGTGGCTTAATAGCAACTAATCACAAGAGACTTGTGAGAAAAAATCAGCATTATTTGAGCTAAGTCTGAAAAAGTTTATGCCCTTGAAGGTGACAGAATTAGTGCCTTAAATGCCTTAAATCCACTAACCTTTCCATAGTTTTGTTATATCTTTTTCCCACTAGATAATCCTTTCCTGTCTCATTTTATTTCTTTGCCATCAAACATAGACGGACTTATACCTCATGTGTAAAGCCAGATATTATTGGCATTGATCACTATTCGTTGTCAAGAAACATTATAAGACAAATAGAACAAAAAAGAAAGTGAGTTTCGAAAAGCCTGGCTAAATTTTAATGTATTATTTAGGAAATACTGGAGATAGGCTAATAATCAGTTATACAATTGTGTTGATTGCAGAAGCTGCAAATTCTTCCTCTCCATGTATGTGGGCAACCCCTTTGCAGTTCTTCCCATCAGTGTGAGTTCATTCTTCCATCCCCTGAATATGGACTTGGCCACGTGACTTGGATTGACCAATGAGACATTAGTAAACATGACCTTTAAGATGTTTGTTGGATCCAGCTCTTTCTTGACACTCGGAGGCTGTCCCAAGATGGCCTGTTGGATAGTGAGAGATTTGTGGCCCAGTAATCCAGAAGACAGCCTGCCAACTGTCACACATATGAGGGTGGCCATCCTTGATCATCCAGCCACCATCTGATCTACAAGCTGGCCAGAGATCTGAAAAGCTAACACAGAACAGAAGAACCACCCAGCCAACCCATATAATAGTGGGATAAATAAGCAGGTTTTGTTTTGTTTTAAAGCGAAACACTGAATTCTGGTATGGTTTGTTAAACAAGTCTAGCTGATATAAACTAATCTCTCAACTAAACTAGGGATCAGAAAAGAAATATATGTAATTATGTTTAAACTGACATTTAACACAAAAATGATCCTGATCAGGGATTAGGAATCTCACTATCCCCACCCTCACTCACCTACTGACACCTTATTTTGCAGTGATCCAATATTGGGACACTTATTTATATCTGAATCACTATCTGTTCCCAAAGTCCACCTCAAATCTCTACAATTGCTCTGTCCTCTAAGAGCTGTATCAATTTGCCAGTCTCCTATTCATCCTTCTCTCAATTCCTAATCAGTCTCACTAAAATACTTTGAGAGTCCACAATAGGTTTCTAGTTTTATGATAAACATTGGCCCTAACTCTCTTTCACATGGACATGGTCCAGCAGTTTCTGATTATGCAAACAGAAACCTTGTCAGACCATCTAACATGATCTACCAGGGCAGTCTCTTGAGCCTGAACACCTTGCAGAAAACTTTTTGGCTACTTTCTTGGTAAGTCTGTGATTCTCAACATGGGAATCCTAGTATTTGCCCATGTTTCTTGGGAATATTGTTGTCAGCTATTTGGACACATACAAGAAGAACTGGGCAGCATTCAACCTGTGAATAATCCTAACACTGTTGACTGAAGATTCTTGAGTTCTTGTAAGTTATCTGCCTCCAAGACCTGAACCACACTGTGTATTGACTTTGTAGAACTTCAATGGAATGTTCTACACATTTTTTCTTTCTCTAGCATAATGTTCCTCATGAATTTTTCTACTCCTTATATTAAGAAGCCTCTACCCACGGTTCCAATGTCTCTTGTTCAAGTACGTCATTACCTTCTAGATTTGGCCTTGGTTGATGTTGTGGGGTAAGAGACTTTAGAATAATCACGCCATCCCAAAACATGCCACTTTAGCATGAGGATTATTTTGAGCTGAAGCAAACTGGGACACGGCAGATGCAGGAGAAGCTCTCTGCTCTCCTCCTATCCACCTGAAAAGTGGACATAAATTTCCCTTTTCAAGGTGTCCCCTCTCTTGTACCAGGAACAATCATCATCACCAGATATGAAGATAACACTGAAATGAATCTGCATAAACAACACATTACTAAAGAACCTTTATCTTCCATTAGTTTTCCCATATATTTTCCTCCCCACAATTTACTGCTTCTAGAAGCCCAAAACGCTTTCCTTTGTTGAACCATTTCTCTATAATTTATCACCCTTTGTTAAAATTGTATATAAGTCCCTGGGTCTAACTACTTCTTTAGGTCTTCACTCCTTTTCCGTGAAGGTTTCCCCTTTTCCATTAAAAAAAAAAAATTGCCTTTTCTCTTGTTAAGCTATTTTTTTGTTCAGTTTAATTTGTAGCTCACTGACCAAAACATAAAAGGGTGGAGGAAAAGTTGTGTTCCTCCCCACCACCTGCCATAGGCCATATTCTATGAGAAACTCCAATATCTTAGGAAATTGTGAATTTGTGGAAGCCATATTGAAACTAATTTACAGCCTGCAACTTAAGCGGGAGATCTCATGTTCTCTTTTCTCAGCACTAATCATGACTCACTCCAGATTTTGTTCTCCATAATTAACGTTACCCTCTCTCTTCCTTTGGACCATAAAAATCATTCCTTGCCTCACTGCTTGCTGATTCCCTATGCACAACTTTCACCCTTTAATTTTATCCTTTTCTTGTTAATTTCAATATCTAATAAAACAGTGCTCCATTATAAGTTTCCAGTAGCTGCAATTATCTAAATAGGTAATCTGAAAATTACTTTAGCTAATAAGTGTAACATGACTAAAAGTCATTTCTTTATTTTATAAAATCTGACTTTTTTTTTTTTTTTTTTTTTCCGTACGCGGGCCTCTCACTGTTGTGGCCTCTCCCGTTGCGGGGCACAGGCTCCGGACGCGCAGGCTCAGCGGCCATGGCTCACGGGCCCAGCCGCTCCGCGGCATGTGGGATCTTCCCGGACCGGGGCACGAACCCGTGTCCCCTGCATCGGCAGGCGGACTCTCAACCACTGCGCCACCAGGGAAGCCCTAAAATCTGACTTTTAATAGCTAAAATTCTTACACTTTGAGACTGAATGTCTCTATGATATGTACCAAGCAAATTAAAAATAAATACATTTTAAAAGCTGACATTTTTTACCTTTGAAATTGCAAAAAGAAAAATTAACATAATCAAATGTATTTTTAGGCACTCATAAAAGGATATAGAACTACCCCTTTTAAAGAAAAAGACATTTCTAGTGAAATATAATTTAAAAGCAAGTCATATTGCCACTAGTAGCCATGAGTAACAGAGGTGGTAATATAACGATTTAACAAATCTTAACATTTTGCTATAAATGCTTCAGAGTTTTAAAGACAAACACATTAAAGTTGTGTTGGAACCATATATCCTTTCAGCACCATTTCTCTTTGTTACTCCCTTGAGAAAGCAAAATGTTGATGTTTGTGTGTGTGATTTTCAAGATGTATTACTTAGTTTTTATTTAGGCTTCTTATTTTGAGCTAATTTTAAACTTACAGAGAAGTTTCAAAAACAGTACAAAGAGTTCCCTTCTGTCTCTCACGATAACATCTCACATAACCATCACAAAATTATCACAAAAGGATTACTAGGTTTTAAAAATATTACTATGTATCCTTCTACCCAAAAATAATATATAGCATCATTTAGCATATTTTTCAATCTTACATACCATATTACACTGTAATATCATTTGGCAATATTTTTGTTGTATTGTTGTAATCAAATTGTGTTTGGTTAATGTGGATAGATAGAGATAACACTAGGTTTTGTTTTGTTGTTATTGTTATTTTACTGTTGTACAATATGCCATTGTTTTCTCTAAAAGTAGAATTGCGTAAGTTTACTCTAAAAGTGGGAACTGCTTCATGGAAGAATGTATACTCTTCCAATTTTTCAAAATATTGCAAAATGGCTCTCTAAAGTGGTTGTACAAAATAGTCATTTTCAATAGCGTATGAGAGTTCTGGTTTGGCCACATTGTCAGATCTTTAAAAAATTGGCAAATTTATGGGTGGAAAATAGCATCTCATTGTTTGACTAGGAATTTTCTTGATGATTGGTGAGGCTGAATATACTTTAATATAATGTTTCCTTTTCCAGGATTTGCCTCCTGGCATAACAATCCCATATTTCTGTTAGTCTTTGTAGTGGTACATTATAAACTGTAGTTTCAATCCTTTGTTGCTTTTAGGAAATACAAATACCTTCTGCTAGTGTTTGTCTGTTTTGCCTTTTAAAGTTCTTTATATCTTCTGCTGCAAAGAGTTTTTAACTTCAATGAGGTAAAATATACCAAACTTACACTTTTTGTGTCTAATTTTTGAAATATGTTCCTATCTGGAGTGCATAAATATATTCTTCTATATTTTCTTTGAAATTAAAAAGCACATTTACATGATCAGTGTAGCTGAAACATTTTTATTGGTAATAATTTCTTTTATAAAAAAAATTTTATTGAAGTATAGTTGATTTACAATATTGTGTTTCAGGTGTACAACAGACCAATCCATTTCATATATACACACACATATATATATATATATATACAGCTATATATACAAATATATTTGCATACACTATCTTCAGTTTCTTCGTTTGTTAGGTTATTAAAACATATTGAGTACAGTTACCTATGCTATATAAGTAGGTCCTTGCTCATTATCTATTTTATATATAGTAGTGTGTATAACTTAATCTCAACCTCCTAATTTATCCCTCCCTCTCCCCTCTTTTCCCCCTTGGATAGCCATGTTTGTTTTCTAAATCTCTAAGTCTATTATTGTTTTTTAAATAAGTTCATTTGTATTTATTTTTTTTTAGATTCTGCATATAAGCAATGTCACATGATATTTGTCTTTCTCTAACTGACTTCATTTAGTATGACAATCTCCAGGTCCATCCACATTGCTGCAAATGGCATTATTTCCTTCTTTTTTATGTGTGAGTAATATTCCATTGTATATATCTACCATACTTCCTTTATCCATTCATCTGTCAATGGACATTTAGGTTGCTTCCATGTCTTGGCTATTGTAAACAGCACTGTACTGAACACTCGGTGCATGTATCCTTTTGAACCATTGTATTCTCTGGATATATGACCAGGAGTGGGATTGCTGGATCATATGGTAACTCTATTTTTAGTTTTCTAAGGAACCTCCGTACTGTTCTCCATAGAGGCTGTATCAATTTACATTTCCACCAACAAGGTAGGAGGGTTCCTTTTCCTCCACACCCTCTCCAGCATTTATTGTTTGTAGATTTTTTGATGATGGCAATTCTGACTGGTGTGAAGTGATACCTCTTTGTGGTTTTGATTTGCATTTCTCTTGTAACTAGTGATGTTGAGCATCCTTTCATGTGCTTGTTGGCCATCTTGGAGAGATGTCTATTTCAGTCCTCTGCCCATTTTTTGATTGGGTTGTTCGTTTTTTTGATATTGAGCTCCATGAGCTGTTTGCATATTTTGGAGATAAATCCCTTGTAAGTTGCTTCATTTGCAAATATTTTCTCCCATTCTGAGGATTGTCTTTTTGTTTTGTTTATGGTTTTCTTTGCTGTGCAAAAGCTTTTAAGTTTATTAGGTCCCATTTATTTTTGTTTTTATTTTCATTACTCTACGTGGTGGATCAAAAATGATCTTGCCATGATTTATGTCAGAGAGTGTTCTGCCTATGTTTTCCTCTAAGAGGTTTATAGTATCTGGCCTAACATTTAAGCCTTTAATCCATTTTGAGTTTATTTTTGTGTATGGTGTTAGAGAGTGTTCTAATTTCATTCTTTTACATGTAGCTGTCCAGTTTTCCCAGCACCACTTATTGAAGAAACTGTCTTTTCTCCATTGTACATTCTTGTCTCCTATGTCATAGATTAGGTGGCCATAGGTGCATGGGTTTACCTCTGGACTTTCTACCCTGTTCCATTGATCTATATTTCTGTTTTTGTGCCAGTATCATACTGTTTTGATTTCTGTACCTTTGTAGTATAGTCTGAAGTCATGGAGCCTGATTCCTCCAGCTCCATTCTTCTTTCTCAAGATTGCTTTGGCTGTTAGGGGTCTTTTGTGTTTCCATACAAATTGTACATTTTTTGTTCTAATTTTGTGAAAAATGTCTTTGATAGAGATTGCATTGAATCCGTAGATTGCTTTGCATAGTATAGTCATTTTGACAATATTGATTCTTCCAATCCAAGAATATGGTATATTTCTCCATCTCTTTGTGTCATTTCAATTTCTTTTATCAGTGTCTTATAGTTTTCGGAATACAGGTCTTTTGTATCCTTAGGTAGGTTTATTCCTAGGTACTTTTTTTTTTTTTTGATGCAATGGTAAATGCAATTGTTTCCTTAATCTCTCTTTCTGATATTTTGTTGTTAGTGTATAGGGATGCAAGAGTTTTCTGTGTATTAATTTTGTATCCTAGCACTTTACCGAATTCATTGATGAACTCTTGTAGTTTTCTGGTAGCATCTTTAGGGTTTCCTATGTATAGTATCATGTCATCTGCAAACATAGTTTTACTTCTTTTTTTCCAATTTGGATTCTTTTATATCTTTTTATTCTCTGTGGCGAAAACTTCCAAAACTATGTTGACTAAAAGTGGCAAGAGTGGACATCGTTGTCTTGTTCCTGATCTTAGAGGAAGTGCTGTCAGCTTTTAACTATTGAGTGTGATGTTAGCTGTAAGTTTGTCATATATGTCCTTTATTATGTTGAGGTAGGTTCCCTCTATGCCCATTTTCTGGAGAGTTTTTACCATAAATGGTGTTGAATTTTGTCAGATGCAGATTTTTTTCTGCATCTATTGAGATGATTATATGGTTTTTATTCTTCAATTTGTTAGTATAGTGTATCACATTGACTGATTTGCATATATTAAAGGATCCTTGCATCCCTGGGATAAATCCCACTTGATCAGGGTGTATGATTCTTTTAATGTGTTGTTGGATTCTGTTTGCTAGTATTTTGTTGAGAAGTTTTTTGTCTGAGTTCATCAGTGATATTGACCTGTAATTTTCTTTTTTTGTGATGTGTTTGTCTGGTTTTGGTATCAGGGTGATAGTGGCCTCATAGAATGAGCTTGGCAATGTTCCTTCCTCTGCAATTTTTGGAAGTTTCAGAAGGGTAGATGTTAAATCTCCTCTAAATGTTTGATAGAATTCATCTGTGAAGCCATCTGGTCCTGGACTTTTGTTTTTTGGGAGTTTTTTAATTGCACTTTTAATTTCAATACTTGTGATTGGGCTGTTCATATTTTCTATTTCTTCCTGGTTCAGTCTTGGATGTTTGCACCTTTCTAGGAATTTGTCCATTTCTTCTAGGTTGTCCATTTTATTGGCATATAGTTTCCTGCAGTAGTCTGTTATAATTCTTTGTATTTCTGTAGTGTCCATTATAACTTCTCCTTTTTCATTTCTAATTTTATTGATTTGAGTCCTCTCCTCTTTTTCTTGATGAATCAAGCTAAAGGTTTATCAATTTTGTTTATCTTTTCAGAAAACCAGCTTTTAGTTTAATTGATCTTTTCTATTGTTTTCTTCATCTCTAGTTTATTTATTTCTGCTCTGATCTTTACGGTTTCTTTCCTTCTACTAAGTTGGAGTTTTGTTTTTTCTTCTTTCTCTGGTTGTTTGAGCTGTAAGGTTAGGTTGTTTATTTGAGATTTTTCTTGTTTCCTGAGGTAAGATTGTATTGCTATAAACTTCCCTCTTAGAACTCCTTTTGCTACGTCCCATAGGTTTGATTTCCTCTTTGATTTCTTCAGTGACCCATTGGTTATTTAATAACATATTGTTTAGCCTCCATGTGTTTGTGTTTTTTACAGTTTCCTTTTTTCCTGTAATTGATTGCTAATTTCAGAGGGTTTTGGTCAGGAAAGATGTTTGATATGATTTCAATTTTCTTAAATTTATTAAGGCTTGATTTGTGACCTAAGGTGTGAACTGTCCTGGAGAATGTTTCATGTACACTTGAGAAGGAAGTGTATTCTGCTGCTTTCTGATGGAATGCCCTATAAATACCAGTTAAGTCTATGTGGTCTAATGTGTCTTTTTTTTTTTTTTTTTTTTTTTTGTGGTACGCGGGCCTCTCAGTGTTGTGTCCTCTCCCGTTGCGGGGCACAGGCTCCGGACGCGCAGGCCCAGCGGCCATGGCTCACGGGCCCAGCCGCTCCGCGGCATGTGGGATCCTCCCGGACCGGGGCACGAACCCGTGTCCCCTGCATCGGCAGGCGGACTCTCAACCACTGTGCCACCAGGGAAGCCCTAATGTGTCCTTTAAGGTTTGTGTTTCCTTATTAATTTTCTGTCTGGATGATGTGTCCATTGGTGTAATAGGGGTTTAAAGTTCCCCACTATTGCTGTGTTACTGTTGATTTCACCTTCTGTGGCTGTTAGCATGTGCCTTATATAGTGAGGTGCTCCTATGTTGGGTGCATAAATATTTACAATTGTTATATCTTCTTCCTTGTTTGATCCCTTGATCAAGATGTACTGTCCTTCCTTGTCCCTTGTAACAGTCTTTATTTAAAAGTCTATTTTGTTTAGTATGAGTATTGCCACTCCAGCTTCTTTTGATTTCTATTTGCATGGAAATTCTTTTTCCATAGCCTCACTTTTAATCTGTATGTGTCCCTAGGTCTGATGTGGGTCTCTTGTAGACAGCATATATACAGGTTTTGTTTTTATATCCATTCAGCCAGTCTATGTCTTTTGGTTGGAGCATTTAATCAATTTACATTTAAGGTAATTATCAATATGTATGTTCCTATTGCCATTTTCTTAATTGTTTTGGGTTTTTTCTTGTAGGTCTTTTTTCTTCCCTTCCTGTTTTGTTCTCTTCTCTTGTGTGTTTTCCACCTAGAAAAGTTCCTTTAGCATTTGTTGTAAAGCTGGTTTGGTGGTGCTGAATTCTCTTAGCTTTTGCTTGTCTGTAAAGCTTTTGATTTCTCCATCAAATCTGAATGAGAGCCTTGCTGGGTAGAGTATTCTTGGTTGTAGGTTTTTCCCTTTCACCCCTTTAAATATATCATGCCACTCCCTTCTGGCCTGCAGTGTTTCTGCTGCAAAAATCAGCTGATAACCTTATAGGGATTCCCTTGGATGTTTTTTACTGCTTTTCCCTTGTTGCTTTTAATATGTTTTCTTTGTATTAAATATTTTCTTAATTTGATTAATATGTGTCTTGGCCTGTTCCTCCTTGGGTTTATCATATATGAGATTCTCTGTGCTTCCTGGACTTGGTTGACTGTTTCCTTTCCCATGTTATGGAAGTTTATTTAGTATAATCTCTTCAAATATTTTCTCTGGTCCTTTTTTTTTTTCTCTTCTTCTGGGGCCCCTATAATTTGAATGTTGGTGCATTTAATGTTCTCCCAGAGGTCTCTGAGGCTGTCCTCATTTCTTTTCATTCTTTTTCTTTTATTCTGTTTTGTGGCAGTGATTTCCACCATTCTCTCTCTTCCAGCTCACTTATCCATTCTTCTGCCTTGGTTATTGTGCCACTGATTCCTTCTAGTGTATTTTTCATTTCAGTTATTGCACCGTTCATCTCTGTTTGTTTGTTCTTTAGTTTTTCTAGGTCCTTATTAAACATCTCTTGCATCTTCTCAATCCATGCCTCCATTCTTTTTGTGAGATCTTGGATCATCTTTACTATCATTATTCTGAATTCTTTTTCAGGTAGATTGCCTATCTCCTCTTCATTTAGTTGTTCTTGTAGGTTTTTATCTTGCTCCTTTGTCTGCAGCAGATTTCCCTTTTGTCTCATTTTGTCTAACTTACTGTGTTTGTGGTGTCCTTTCTGCAGGCTGCAGGATCGTAGCTCCTTTTGCTTCTGGTGTCTGCCCTGGGGTGTGTGAGTTGGATATTGAGTGAGGCCTCCCCTTTGCTCTGTGGTTGTCACCGCCCCTCTCAGGGGCATGGTGTGCTCTGTAGTCGTTGAGGTAGAAGCCCTGAGATCTATTTCTTAGCTGTGTTTCTGATCTGTGGTGTGAGATAGGTGGGATTGGAGCAATCCCACTTGGAGAGAAGCTTCTGAGTATTCCTCTTCTGGGGCTGTTCACCTGTGAGTGTGCTCAGTTGTGTCCCCTTTCACCCATTGTGTGGGCTCACAAAGTACACTGTTGTTTGCACTCCTCTCAGTCCCACCATTTGCTGGCAAATGGCCTTCATGACTCTCAGGTATTGTTTTCACCAGGCCACCAGCACAGATCCATTGAGGTCAGGTCCCAGTACTGCAGTAGTCATGCATCTGTACCCACTGTGGGATCTATGGAGGCAGCTCAGACTCTGGCCTCACCCAACCCTCAACTGTATGTGCACACAAAGCCCACAGCTGCTAAAGCCAGATCCGTATCAGCTGCAGGAGCACTTTTTGTCTGTTTGGATGTTCCTTAGGCAATGAATTTAGGAAGCCATCAGCAGAGGTTTACTCCATGGTTTGTGTAGCTGTGAAGAGAGATTTCAGGTCTTCTTCCTTAGTTGCACAGCCCCTGGGGCTCAGCTGTGGTTTCAGCTCCACTTCTGCATGTTTTCCTCCCACCAGTTTCTGCCCCCGAGGCTGCCCTGGAGCACACGTGTCCGCACAGGCCAGTGAAGGCATTCACAGGCATGGCCAGCACAGCTGGAGGAGGCTTTGTCAGGGTGGTGCCTGGGCCACAGGATCAGCACAGCCTGAGGAGGCTTTGGCAGGGGCGGTTCTCAGGCCCACCAGGACTGGTGTGACCTTTGGAGGCTTTGGCAGGGGTAGCACTTGGGCCCGCCAGGGCCTGCATGGCTGGAGGAGGTTTTAGCTTGAGAGGCAGGCGAGCCCGCTGAGGCAGGCACCCCTGCTAGTGCCTGCAGAGGCAGGGGCCGCCATATGGGGAAGGGAGTTTCAAAGGTGGCCCTGCCCCTTGCATGCCAGTCAACAAATGCACCGTGCTTCTATGGTGGTCCAGGTTTCTCCCTCAATCTTTTCCAGTTGTGGAGCTCCTTAGTCCCATCCTTTCAGGCTGTCTCTTCACAGCCAACATCTATCCTCTCCCTGGGTCTGTTCTCCAAGCCCCACTTTCCAGCACCCAGCCCCCCTCTACACCACGAGACACACGACTTGGGCTGGAGTGTGCAGGGCTGTAGCATGGACCATGCACGTAGTTCCTACTCTGTCCTCGCAGAGACTGGATGCTGCATTCCCCTCTGATCCCCCAAAGCTTCCTCTCTATCCCAGATGATCTCTCCACTGTGAGGTGGCTTTCCTGAGTGTGGGAACCTCTCCTCTCCTTCAGCTCCCCTGCCCAGGGTGCTGGTCTCATCCTGTTTCCTCTTTTCTTTTCTTCTTTCTTTCATCCTAGCTGGTTGCATGGGGATTTTTCTTGTCCTTTTAGGTGTCCAAGGACCTCCACTAGTGTTCAATAGGTGCCCTGTGAGAATTGTTTCATTTGTAGATGTATTCTTGTTGTACTTGTGAGGAGAGGCGAACTCCAAGTCCTCCTATTTTGCCATCTTGACCTCCTCCCCCTGATCGATTTTCTTTTTTTATATAAATTTATTTATTTTTGGCTGTGTTGGGTCTTTGTTGCTGCGCATGGGCTTACTCTAGTTGTGGCAAGCAGGGGCTACTCTTTGTTGCAGTGTGCATGCTTCTCTTTGCAGTAGCTTCTTGTTGCAGAGCACAGGCTCTAGGTGTGCAGGCTTCAGTAGTTGTGGCATGCAGGCTCTAGAGCACAGGCTCAGTAGTTGTGGTACATGGTCATAGTTGATCCGTGGCATGTGGGATCTTCCCAGACCAGGGATTGAACCTGTGTTCCCTGCATTGGCAGGTGGATTCTTAATCACTGGAACACCAGGGAAGTCCCAATTTTCTTATATTTAGCCAGATTTGCTTTGTGGCCCAGCGTGCATTCTATTCTGGAGAATGTTCCATGGAAACTTGAAAAGAATGTGTATTCTGCTGCTTTAGGATGGAATGTTTTATAAATATTAAGTCCATCTGGTCTAATTTGTCATTTAAGACCTGTGTTTCCTTACTGATTTTCTGTCTGCATGATCTGTCCACTGATGTAAGCGAGGTGTCAAAGTCCCACACTGTTATTGTGTTATTGTTGATTTATCCTTTAAGGCTGTTAGCATTTTATATATTGAGGTTTTCCTGTGTTGGGTACATATATATTAATATTTACAATATTATATCTTCTTGGATTGATGACTTGATCATTATGTATTGTCTTTGTCTCTTGTAACAGTCTTTATTTTAAAGTCTATTTTGTCTGATATGAGAATTGCTACTCCAGCTTTCCTTTGATTTCCATTTGCATGGAATACCTTTTTCTGTCCCCTCACTTTCAGTCTATATGTGTCTCTAGATCTGATGTGGGTCTCTTGTAGACAGCATATATATGGGTCTTATTTGTGTATCCATTCCGTCAGTCTATGTCTTCTGGTGGAAGCATTTAATCCTTTTACATTTAAGGTAATTATCTATTTTATATGTTCTTATTGCCATTTTGTTAATTGTTTTAGATTTGTTTGTGTAGATCTCTTTTTCTTGCTTTTCTCTTTTGTTCTCTTGTGATTTGATGGCTATCTTTAGTGTTGTGTTTGGATTCCTTTTAATTTTAGTGTGTACATCTATTATAGATATTTTGTTTGCAGTTACCATGAGGTTTTGGTATAGCGGTCTACATGTGCACATGACTGTTTTAAGTTGCAGACCTCTTAATTTCAAATATCCTGCATTCATACTCTCCTCCTCTTATGATTACTGGTTTTGATATCATATTTGTATGTAGATGATTTTCTACCTTTACTATATGTTTGCCTTTACTGGTGAGCTTTCCCATTAATTGTCTTGTTTCTACTTCCAGCGTTTTCTGCTTAGAGAAGTTCTTTTGGCAGTTGTTGTAAAGCTGGTTTGGTGGTGATGAGTTCTTTTAGTTTTTGCTTATCTGTAAAGCTTTTGATTTATCCACTGAATCTGAACGAGAGCCTTGCTGCTGGATAGAGTGTTCTTGGTTGTAGGTTATTCCCTTTCATCACTTTAAATATATGGCGCCACTCCCCTGTGGCCTGCAGAATTTCAGCTGAAAAATCAGCTGATAACCTTATGTGAATTCCCTTGTATGTTATTTTTTTGCTTTTCCCTTGTTGCTTTTAATATTTTCTCTTTGCCTTTAATTTTTGTCAATTTGATTAATGTGTTTCTTGGCATGTTTCTGCTTGGGTTTATCCTGTATGGGACTCTGTGCTTTTCCTGGACTTGGGTGATTGTTTCATTTCCCATGTTAGGGAAGTTTTCAGCTATTATTTCTTCAAATATTCTCAGGCTCTTTCTCTCTCTCTTCTCCTTTTAGGACCCCTATAATGCAAATGTTAGTGTGTTTGATATTGTCCCAGGGGTCTCTTAAACTGCCCTTATTTTCTTCATTATTTTTCTTTATTCCATTCCATGGCAGTGATTTCCACCATTCTGTCTTCAGCCCACTGATTTGTTCTTCTGCCTCATTTAGTCTGCTATTGATTCGTTCTACTATATTTTTAATTTCAGTTATTGTATTCTTCAACCCTGTTTGGTTGCTCTTTATATTTTCTGACTCTTTGGTAAAATATTCTTATAACTTCTTGCTCTGTGCATTCATTCTTTTCCTGAGTTCTTGGATCACCTCTACAATAATTATTTTGAACTCTTTCTCAGGTAGATTGCCTATCTCCACTTCACTTAGTTGTTCTTGTGTTTTATCTTGTTCTTTCTTCTGCAACATATTCCTTTGTCATCTCATTTTGTTCACATTTCTATTTGTATTTTTATGTATGTGGTAGTTTAGTTACACTTCTCAATCTTGGAGAAGTGGCCCTCTGTAGGGGATGTCTTATGTGTCCCAGCATTATACTCCCCTTCACTCAAGGGCCAAAGACGAGCTGTTTCCCCAGAATAGGTTCTGACTTGTGTTTATGGACTCAGTTTGGCAGGCTGCAGTATGGTGGTTTTCTAGCTTCTGGTGTCTTTCCCCTGGTGAGTGAGGCTGGTCTAAAGGTTTGTTCAGGCTTCCTGGTCAGAGGGTCTGCCCACTAGTGTTTGGAGCTAGGTGTTGTCCCTCTGGTGGGCAGGGATATGTCAAGTGGTGTGTCTAAAGGTGGTTGTGGGCTCAGGAAGTGTTTAGGCAGCCTGTCTTCTGATGGTTGGGGCTGTGTTCCCACCCTGTTGGTGGTTTGGCCTGAGGCGTCCCAGCACTGGAGCTTACAGGCTGTTGGGTGGGACCAGGTCTTGGGGCCAAAGACCCAAAATGTCTGCCTGAAGCCAGAGTGCATGTAGGTCTCTGCTATGTCTGCCACCTTTTATGACCCCAGAGAGAGCTATAGCCATCTGCCACCTCCCCAGGGACACTCTAAGACTAGCAGGTAGGTCTGGCACACGTTCTTCTGGAGTCACTGCTTCTGCCCAGGTTCCCAGTGCCTGCGAGACCTATGTGCACCCTCCAGGAGTGAAGTCTCTGTTTCTCCCAGTCCTGTGGAGCTCCTACAATCAAGCCCTGATAGCCTTCAAAGCCAAATGCTCTGTGGACTCCTTCTCCCAATGCTGGACCCCTAGGCTGGGGCAACTGGTGTGGGGCTCAGAGCTTTCAGTTCTGTGGGAGAACTTCTGCAATATAATCAATCTCCAGTTTGTGGGTTGCTAATCTGGGCAGTGTGAGATTTGAGTATATTGCGAGTGTGCCCCTCCTACCATGGTTTCTTCTTCATGTCTTTGGATGAGGAATATCTTTTTTTCCTTTTGGTAGATTCCAGTCTTCTTTATTGATGGTTGTTCAGCAGTTAGTTGTGATTTTGGTGTGTTTGTGAGAGGAGGTGAGCTCACGGTCCTTTTACTTCACCATCTTTCTCAACTGAAACTTATTTTTGAGTACAGTATAAGCTAGAGATAGAATTTTTCTTATTTCTTGCATGCAGATTGTACTAGCAAAATTTATTAAATGCAGTTCATTATTTTTCAACTGATTTGTAATATCAACTTGTTAACAAAAACATTTACAAGACATGTATGTGTGGATCTGCTTAAGTCCTCTTTTCCATTTTACTATTCTTTTAATAATATCACACTGTTTTCATTGTTATAACTTTATAATAAGTGAAATTCTTGTCAAGGAGAGACTACAAATTTATATTTTTTCAAAATTGCCTTAGGTATTATTGGAATTTTGCTGTTCCATGTACATTTTAGGATCAGCATATGAAGTTGCATGAAAAAAGTTACTTTCCCATCATGAAAATTACATTTTCTCCCTTTATTTAAAGTCATTCTTTATGTCCACTAATATTTTATAATTTTCTCTATTACAATTTTGTGCATCCTTTGTTTTTATTTCCAGTTTGAGAAGTTTTGCTTAATTACGTTTTAACCGGTTATTGAATGTAAGGAAACCATTTGACCTTATTTTAAGCCATGTTGTTTTTTTAAATGATAAACTGCTCTGATTGGCTAAAACAAAACATCAGAATGAATCCTATGGAATAAAGATATTAATCTGTAAAACTGAAACATATATACCAAGTCATAATGTAAAACAAAAAGTTACTACTTTATTATGGTCAAGTTTGAAGCCATTATTTTAAGGTTTTTTGGTTTATTTTTTAGTGAGAATATGTCAATGTACTGTTACTGATTTTGTATGTCTGGAACAATCTTTATTTCCCTTCATTTTGAATAACAGTTTAGGATTATATATTTCCTTAGGAGTGTGAACATATTTCTAATGCTTCTGGTGAGATGCCTGCTTAAATTCAATTATTGTTCCTCTGTATATAATCTCTCTATTACTTCTGGTAGCATTTTAAGGTTGTCCCTTTTTTTATGATTCTCTGAAATTTTAGTTTGATGGCTGACTTAATTTTCTGATTCTTTTTCAGTACTCAGAATTCATTTTCAATCTAAGGACCCATTTATTTCCTCTTTTGTAGTAAACTCCATTATTGTTTCTTGGATGATATTTTTCTTTCCTTCTCTCTCTTCTTTGTCATTTGTTGACTTCTACTAGCTATAATCATGTTGAACCTACCAACTTACCTTCCAAGTTTCACAACTGCCCTCATTTTATTCTGTAATTTACATATTAATTCCTCACTATTTATCATACCATTGGTTCATTCTCACTTTGACTAGTCCAACATAAACTTTATCAATTGGGATTTCCTTTTAATTTTTATTATTCTGAACATATTTTTCAGTTCTAAGATTTTTAGTTGTATTCATTTTAATTATTTTTTTCTTACATAATTTTAGCCTCTTTGGTTTCACCATTTCTTGTACTTCTTATAAACATGTATTCCTTTTCCTCTCTGATGAACTCCCCCAAAAGTTATAAAAGTCTCCTTCTAATTGTTCTATTATTTGTTTTCACTCATCTGCTGGTTGGTACACTTTCCTTTTTAGCTGTATTTCTTTAAAATCCATCTATTGTGGAATTTGAATTTGCAGACTCTCCTTAATTTTTTAACCTCTCTTCCAGCACTCATTCCCTGTAGTTTGTTGGTTCAGTTGCCTTCACTTGGCTCCTGGGCCTTAAGCTGCAGCCCTGTCTTTCATAATTCACTTGGATTTTTGCTCCACAGGGCCGATGAGAACTTGAAAAGCCACCAATGCGTAAAAGACTGATGTTAGTGTTGGTCACAGGATTGTTTCTGTATTCTCTAAGCCTCTACGGCAAAAACGTCACATAGGACATTGGTATATGAAGGAGATGGCACAGCTTTAATTCAGCCTTATTTTCCTATGTGGCAGCCTCACCCCAGTCCCTGGTTGAAGCAGGCTTTAAACTTGCTCCTGTTCCTCTATATTTCAGTCATTCTAACTGCATTGTATTTCTGTTCTGTTTGTTTATTAGTCAAGGAAAATCTTATTTTGTGCTTTGAAATTATGAATCTCTTCTTAGTTTTTATTTTTTATAATTATCATCAATCATGCTATGTTTTTAAAGCCAGAGATAACCTCGGTGTTTTAATATGTTGACCAACAGTCTTGACTCTTCATATATGAAAAGTGAAACACGGCATTTTCCCTTTGCCATACTTTGAGTTCCCAGAGGTTAAAAAAATAGACCTTTCATCTTTATTTGCCACTACCTAATAATCTATGGCACATTGTAAGCATGTAATACACATTTAAGTGTATATAGTGGCTTTTCATCTCATCTTTTATACCTCAGAGCAAAAATTTAATTCTACATGAATTGAAAGATAAAGAAGAGAGCCTTCATCCTATCCTTTCCCCATATTCAGATATAAAAAGGATCTAAACCTAAATCTGATTTGTAAAAGTATTTAGAACTCTCTTCTATCTTTAAATACTTAATCACATGTCAGCGAATTTACTTTTTTCGTAACTAAGTGGTAAAAGATGTATCAAAATTAAATGTGTTTTTCCAGATTTATCAAAATAGAATATCAAAGGGGTTCTGAATTAAGATGGCAGAGTACGAAGAGCCTGAGTTCATCTCCTCCCACAGAAACACCAAAACTACAACTACATGTGGAACAACCATTTCTGAGAACAACCTGAACACTAGCAGAATAGATTTTCTACAACTATGCATATAAAGAAAAGGTTACATCAAGACAAGAAGGAGGAGCAGAATGGTGTTCTAATCAGAACCCACACAACTAGTATAGTGGCACACAAGCAGGAGGAATATCACAGCTGCAGAGGTGCTCCCTGAGGAGCAAGGGTTCAAAGCATCACATTGGGCTCCCATCCCAGGGGACTTGCACTGGAAAGAAGAGCCCCATCTTTGAAAATCAGTGAGGACTATGTCCAAGAGAGCTCGAGACTCTGCTTTTGAAGAGCTCGTGCACAAACTCACTCCAAGTTCCAGTGCAGAGGCAGTAGCTTTGAAAAGCACCTGGGTCATGAGATTCATTGACTGATTTTAGGGCATGTGCCAGAGTGGCAGGAATCTGTTAGAACTTTCTCCAGGTACAGAAGTGCTGAAAGGCAACATGTTTTTAAACTCTCCTTCTACCTAGCTGACCTAGTGCTGGGAGGCACCATTTCTGTCATTATCCATCAACCCAGCTAACACTGGGCACCCTGTCCCAGTGTTCCCAAGGACCTGTCCTGCCCAACTCACCTACTTTGGCCAGTTCATCCAAAGTGGCTCCTTCTCTGCCCAACCTGGCAAGCTGCCTTGGATGACAATGGTGTCCCTCCAAAGCAGCAACCACTTTGGGGAGTCAGCTCCACCTATCAGGGTGCCCACAGGGGATTGTGCCTCTGGGCCCAACAGGACACATTCTACATAACACCACTCTTTCAAAACTAGGAGACACAGCTGATTATTCTAAGTACCTAAACAAACACAGACTTAGGCACAATGAGGAGACAAAGGAATACATTTCAAATAAAAAAACAAACCAAAACCTCAGAAAAAAAGGTAAATAAAACACAGCTAGATAAGCAATTTATGTGATAAAAAGCTCAAATAGGCTCACCAAACTTGGGAAACAAGTGAATGAACTCAGCAAGCTCTTCTACAAAGAGAAAATATTAAAAAGAGAACCACTCGGAACCAAAGGATACAGTAACCAAAATAAAAAATAGGGGGAAGGACCAGCAGACAGGTTAGTGGAAATCACCCAATTGGAAGAGCAAGAAGAATGAATAATCTAATGAGTATAGTTTAAAAGACCTCTGGAACAATACAGTGTAAACTAAGATTTGCATTATAGGGATTCAAGAAGGATAAACAGAAAGGAATAGAAAAACTTTTTGAAGAAATAATGACTGAAAACTTCCCTAATCTGGCAAAGGAAAGAGACATCCAAGTCCAGGAAGCACAGAGAGTGCCAAACAAGATGAACGCAAAGAGACCCACACCAAGACATGTTATAATTAAAATGTCAAAAGTTAGAGAATCTTAAAATCAGCAAGAGAAAAATAAGTAACACACAAGGAAACCCACAATGACTATCCAGTGACTTTGCAGCAGAAACCTCACAGGCCAGAAGGAACTGGCTTGATATATAAAATAGTGCTGGAAGAAAAAACTTACAATCAAGAATACCCTGTCTGGTGAGGTTATCATTCAGAACTAAAGAAAGGAGAGATACAGAGTTTCCCAGACAAGCAAAAACTAAAGGAGTTCATCACCACTCAACTGGCCTTACAAGAAATGTTAAAGGGGCGTCATTAAATGGAAAAGAAAAAGCCACAAATATGAAAAAATATCCTACTGGTAAAGGCAAACATGTAGTAAAGGTAGTGGATCAATCACTTCTAGAGCTAGTATGAAGGTTAAAAGACAGAAGTAGTAAAATTATCTACCTCTAAAATAATTACATAAGCAATACACAAAAAGATGTAAAATATGACACAAAATACACAAATTGTGAACAGGGTCGGTAAATAGTGCTTTTAGAATGTGCCCAAACTTATGCAACCATCAACTTAAATAACATATATGTAGGTTGTTATATATGAACCATATGGTAACCACAAACCAAACATCTATAATACATACACAAAAAATAAAGAGAAAGGAATGTAAACATAACACTAAAGAAAGTCAACAAATCACAAAGGAGGAGAATGAGAGAAGAACAGAATAACTACAAAACAACCAGAAAATGATTAACAAAATGGCAATAAATACATAGACAAAATGCTCCAATCAAAAGACAGGGTTGCTGAATGGATAAAGAAACACAACCTATATATATGCTGCCTACTAGAGACTCATATCTGAAGACACACACAGACTGGAAAGTGAAGGGATGGAAAAAGATATTCCATGCAAATGGAAACAAACAAAAGCTGGGATAGCAATATTTATATCAGACAAAATAGACTTTTAAACAAAGACTGTAACAAGGGACAAAGGGCATCACATAATGATAAAGGGATTAATCAAACAAGAGGCTGTAACATTTGTTAATATCTATGCACCCAACATAGGAGCACCTAAATACATAAAGCAAATCACAGACATAAAGAAAAAAATGACAGTAACACAGTAATGCTAGGGAACTTTAACACAACCACTTACATCAATGGATAGAAGAAATCAATAAGGAAACATTGACTTAAATGACACATTAGATCAGATGGACCTAATAGATAACTAGACAAAATTCCACCCCCAAACAGCAAAATACACAATGTCCTGGAATATTCTCCAGGACAGATTACATGTTAGGCCACAAAACAAGTCTCAATAAATGAAGAAGACTGAATTCATATCAAGCATTTTTTTCTGACCAAAGCGTTATGAAACGAGAAATCATTTACAAGAAGAAAACTGTAAAAAAACAAACGTGGAGGCTAAACAACATGCTTCTAAACAACCAATGGGCCATTGAAGAAATTAAAGAGGAAATAGAAAAATACCTTTGGACAAATAAAAATAAAAACAAAAAATCCAAAATTTACAGGATGCAGCAAAAGCAGTTCTAAGAGGGAATTTTATACCAATACAGGCCTTTGTCAAGAACCAAGAAAAATCTCAAACAATCTAGCCTTACAACTGACACCACAGAAATACAAAGGATAGTAAGAGATTACTACAAAAATTGTACACCAACTAATTGAACAACCTAGAAGAAATGGATAAATTCTTAGAAATATACAATTTTCCAAGGAAATAGAAAATCTCAGCAGACCAACAAACAAAAGTGTAGGACCAGACAGCTTCACAGGTGAATTCTACCAAATCTTTAAAGAAGAGTTAATACCTCCTTCTCAAACTATCCCAAACAACTGAAGAGGAAAGAACAATTCCAAACTCATTCTATGAAGCCAACATTACTGATACAAAAACCAGATAAAAACAGTACAGTAAAACAGTACAGTAAAAGAAAGTTACAGGCCAATATTCCTGATGAACGTAGGCAGTACAGTGTTTGACATTGGTCTTAGCAGTATTTTCTTGCATCTATCTCTTCAGGCAAGGGCAACAAAAGTAAAAATAAACATGACTATATCAAATTAATAAGCTTTTGTACAGTGAAGGAAACTATCAACCAAACAAAAAGGCAAACTACTGAACAGAAATATGTATATACTTTGATTAAATTGTTTTCAGTTTAATTTCCCACAATATAAATAGGATCTATAACTCAGCAACAACCTCCCATGGCATCGCTTAAATGTCATCAAACATAACATAGCCAGAGTTATCTTCATAAAACAAAAGTCCTATTATATACTTACCTTAGAACACTCCATTGTCTTCATCTACTGAAAAAAATCATAACTCCTTATCTTGAATATTAGTATCTCAGTGTTCACTGTGCCATTTTCACAATAACCAAAGGTAGAAACTCGTGTCCATAAACAGATGAATGGATAAATAAAATATGTTATATACATACAATAAAATATTATTCAGCCATAAAGAGGGGAATGAACTTCTGACACCTGCTACAATATGGATTAACCTTCAAAACATTATACTGAGTGAATTGTGCCACACACAACAAAACATATATTGTATGATTCCACTTACATGAAATATATACAATAGCCAAATTCATCGAGAAAGAAAATAGATGAAAGATTACCAGAGAATACAGGGAGGGGGAATGGGGAGTAATTGCTTAAACAGGGTTTCTGTTTAAAGAGAGAAAAATGATTTGGAAGGACTTCCCTGTGGCACAGTGGTTAAGAATCCACCTGCCAATGCAGGGGACACGGGTTTGAGCCCTGGTCTGGGAAGATGCCACATGCTGCAGAGCAACTAAGCCCATGTGCCACAACTTCTGAGCCTGCAGTCTAGAGCCTGTGAGCCACAACTACTGAAGCCCGCATGCCTAGAGTCCATGCTCCACAACAAGAGAAGCCACTGCAATGAGAAGCCCATGCACCACAATGAAGAGTAGCCCCCACTTGCTGCAACTAGAGAAAGCCTGTGTGCAGCAACGAAGACCCAAGGCAGCCAATAAATAAATAGATTTATTTTAAAAGTTTTGGAAATAGATGGTGATGGCTGCACAATATTGTGAATGTAATTGATGTCACTGAATTGTACAATTAAAAGTTGAAATGGCAAATGTTATGTTTTATATATTTTTACCTAATTTTAAAAATTAATAATGTAATTATTAATAATGTAATATACTAATAATGTAGCATACCCAAAATTATTGAACAGTACACTTTTAATGAATGAGTTGTATGGTATGTATATTATATCTCAATGAAACTTTTTCTTTAATACTTCTTATCTGGGCAGACCAAATCCTTCAATATTGGACTTCTCTCTAGGACTCGACAGCCTCATCTCACACCATTCATGCCATGAAACCCATGTTCTAATCATGCCAAATGATGTGTCACTCCTTGTGTACCCTGTGCTTTTTCATGTCTTTATACTTAAAATTTTCTGAGCCTTTAGTCTAGAAGAGTAGTTTGTAATCTTTTTTGCTCTGAGGACTTTTACAGTCTTAAAAAGTATTGAAGACTCCAGCAAAATTTTTGTGTATGTGAGTTACGTCTATAGCTATTGTGTTAGAAATTTAAACTAAAAACTTTGTTTTGATATGTATTAATATATTTAAAAAAACAAAAATGAATTGACTGCATATTAATATAAATAACATCTAAAAATAGCTGTATCTTTTTAAAATGAGAAGACAGCATTGTTTTATCATTTTATAAATTTGTTTACTCTCTAGATTACTAGAAGACAACTGGATTCTCACATTTACTACGTCCAATCTGTTGTGTTGTTTTAGTTGAAATTTGTGAAGAAAATCCAGCTTCACACAGCAGTGAAGTTGGAAAAGGAAGGAGGGTTTTAACAGCCTTTGCAGATAATTCTGGATATGATTTTATACTACAACAACACAAATGGTAGTTACTTAAAGGTTAGCTTCCGTGTGGAATCAGAAACTATAGTGATGAACTTTTCCTATTCTATTACATTAAAATTCATTGGTCTATCTTATACTCTGAATGGATCATTTACCCAGGCATGATTTTATCATGTCATTTGGAAAATATTGGTTCCCTGAGTTATGCATATCCTCCAAATGCTGACAATTTCAGCATGCAATACCCCCCCACCCCAAATCACTAGTAATATCACTACACATCTCATCAGAAGTATGGGAAGCTATCAAGCTAACTATGGTGGATACAAGTCTTGAAAATTTTAATTTTTACTTGAAATCTTGATTTTTATTTGCAATAAATAATGTAGGTCATTTTCCTTGGAGTGACAGACTCATTGTATTTAGTCTGCCATACACCCAGGTTTGAATAACCATAGTTTGTTCCTCATTCTTTTATGTAAAAAATGATATTCCTTAAAAAAAGCATAAACTCAAATAATGACAGAAATACGTGGTATCCTTCAGGCAACTATACTTCAGAATGCATCAGAGTTCCTTATATGTATTTTATAATATCACACAGCATATTAAAGAGATGTGTATTGAAGGATTAATATTTAATAAAATTATTTTACTTTTTCTTCAAGGACATTCTTAAGTGAAACTGGCTCTTTTTTTTTTTTCCTGCTATTAAGTGGCAGTGAAAAATGCAATGACTACTAGTACTGTTTGCTGACACTGTATTGATTAGTGCTAAGGTACCAGCAATTTAGCCACAATGGCTTTTGCACCATTGGTGCAAGTGTCAACACAGTGGAAAGGCAAATAAATATCTAGTATTATTATGAAAATAATTTTGATCTCTTATTATGAAAATAATTTTGAACATGTATTGGGAGACCCTAGGAACCAAATTTGGGGACCATTGGTCTAAAATTCTTCCTTCTCCACTGGGCTCAACAGGCAGACTCCTATTGATCCCTTACATTTCCTCATCTCAGTGGCATCCTCTGTGCTTCCTCAGAAAGATTATTTATTCTCTAGGCCTTTAGTATATTATAGATTCTAGTGAATTTCAATGTCTGTTTACTCGTAGTTTTCTTCTTAAACTATGGCTTCTAAAGGTCTATGGACTCATATTCATCTTTATACCCAGGGTACCTGACAAAGAATCTGGAGCACAGAAAATGAATAAGTTAGTTAATAGATTAAAGATGCAACATAAGCACTTCCAACTCTGAATTGTGTCAGTCTAGGAAAATGGAGGGAGGACCAGAGAGAATTATAATGTAAACTTCATAGGGATATACCCAAAGAATCAGTAAGTCTCGAATATGTCTCAAGTCTATGATCAGTACAGTTATAGTTGCATATTCATATATATACACACACACAGGGAAGCCAAAATGGCATGTGCTGGAATATACAAATTGTTATGAAATTATCAACAAGTATAGTAACCCAGAGAATAAAGAAACAAGAATGTGTATTTGTATATGCTTGAAAGTACACACTTGAACTGATTTGGAAAGGCTGTCAGGTTTGAATAGGCAAAAGGGATTGTGAGGATATTAAATACTGAAAGAACAAAATAAACTGTGACAGGCTTAGCATGGGATGGCAATGTACAATAGGGAGTTTGATGTGTTTTTCACATGAGTAAGCATATGAATAGATGCTGGATCTCACTAGTTATCAGGTAAATGTATATTAATATAAGTTGACTTTTTTAACATATTAGTCATAAGCTAATAAAAATTATAAAATCATTGTCAAAAGTGTGGGAAAATGGATCTTTTTATAAACAGTTAATGAAAACATAAATTGATATGGTCTTTTTGGAGAAATTTGACCAGTTCTAAAAAAAAATAAATAAAACAATGATGTTGCAGTTCTATTTCTAGGATTGTATGCTAAAGAAATATTCACATGTGTGAAAAAACGTATTTATGTGCACAAATGTTCACTGTGACATTGTAGGTAGTGATAAGACACCAAAAACAACCTAAATGATTGTCAGTGAGAAAATGGTTAAATAAATTAGTTTACTCTTAGTATAGGATAGATACAGGCTTTCAAAAGAATAAGATAGAGCCTTATCTTAAATAGCCTTAAAAGCTTTTTAAGATATATTGTAAGTGAAAAAAAGCAGGTGAATATTGTATCATTACATTTTTGTAATTACAAATGATACACATACTGCAAGAAAATTCTGGAGGCATGACAGCTGTCACTTACGAGTAAGTAAATGGAATTGATGTTGCAGGGATAAGGCAGAAACTTCAGTTAAAAATCCATATTACTTGAACATTTTATAATTTATGTATTATTTTGCAATTTAAAAAGTAATGAAAAAGATTGACCTCAGTATAGTGAAATTGGAAAAGTGAGGAATATATGGAAATCACAGAGATAGAGAAGAGAGAGATGCTGAATGAGGAATATGAAGATTGTCCCTGTAAAAGTTGGATGACAGGAAAGAAGTTTCTCTAAATTATAATGTATAGATAATTCACACCATATTATGTTTGAGTCCTGTAAAATATTAAAAGTATTGTCCTGTAGACTATTAAAAATATTTTTAAAATATTAGATTATTTAATAACATTTTCTCATCAAGACAGTCATATATATGCACACAAAAAATCTGATACTTGAGAAAATAAAATTCACTGAATATAATTAGGTAGATATTCTTAAAGATATAATTTCACCCACTGGAAGAAAATAAAATTAGTAAGTTTTATACTGAAAAATTATTTTCCATGAATTTTAATACACTTATTAATAAGAAACATTATAAAGGAATATACTGAGTGTTCCATGATTAGAAGCTAATAATCATAATATTCACACTGTACATGCTAGCAGTTAATTACTTCTTTGACTTTTGGGGGTTTGGATGTTATAGCGTCACTCATTCTTGAATATAAACTCTAGGAAAATATAATTGCTACATGCAACTACCACTCTAATTTCTCTACTACTCCAAATGATACTCATTTCCACCAAACTGTTTAAAAATAAATTGTTGTACTTACTTTCAACAATTACTTGTCTGTCTTCCCAGTTATCTTTAATAAGCTGTATATTTCCAAAGTGTGCATCGCTGTAGAAGATTCGGTTGGTACCTTTTCTTCTTTGATTATAGTCAAAAGCCAAAGCTATGACATTCTTGAAATAATGTGGATTTTCATATGGCCTTATTGGTGAATTTAAGTTGGTTTCATCAGAAAGATGTATACTTTTTAATATTGTTCTCCCTGAATACAGCAAATAGCCTTCATGCCTTAAGCAAGTAACTCCATCCTCTGCCAAATATCCATGGGCACAAGCACAAGTTCTCTGGGAATTTCCTCGATAAAGACAGAGTTGCTGACATCCCCCATTGTCCTTGGCACAAACATTGGTCCCTAGGGAGAAAAAGAAGGTACACACACGTATGTCTGTGTGTTTTCTTTTGTTTTCCAGATAGTTTTTTCTTAGAAAAATATTAAAAATTTAATGTTGAATATTCTGGGTTATTTTATGCTTAACTTTTAGACTGGTCAGTATAAATCCAAACACTATAAAGTACTGCTATTTTTAATCACTTCAGTTTAAAACCTGGAATTTTTTAATTTCAAAGATCACATTCTTCTGCTCCCCTGACCATCCAAAGAGAAGCATAAAAAATTTCCCTTAATCAGCCAGTTAAGTGCATAACCCTTTTGAAACTTGATACTGAGATTACAATAGGTTGTATATATTGTAATCTTTGGTACAAGTAACTGATTCACTCAAAACATGAACTGCATTCATCAAAAGAAATAGGCAGTACCTTAAACTTGGTGTCTATGAAGTATATAAGATATCAAAGAAATTTATGGCTCTAATGTGCCTACCTTCCTAAGTATATTGGGCATAAGTTTTTCACTCCAGTTTTGAGTGAAGATATAACATGATATTAAGATTTCTGCATCAGACTAATTCTCCTCTATGAATCCATCATCCTCTCCAAAATTATTATACCTTCCTTTGATGTCAAGAAAATTAATTACAATTTACTCTAATGGACATTTAAAATGACCATTATCTTAATGGAAGTGATATTAAAAAAAATCCAAATCATGTCATATCAGTTTCAAAACACATATTTTAAAGAAATGATGACTCTGGACTTATTTCACACTAATAGCAACCTTCTGGAGCCATCATCACCTTATGTATTAAAATATAATCTGATATGAAAACAACCTTTTGGCCCAAGTAATGTGGCATATTTAGTTAGTTCTAAATAAAGTGTGTGACTATTAAAATATATATATAATCAAAAAAAAAATTTTGGCTGCTTTTTACTCTCTAATATCCTAATTGTGCTTTGTATACTTCATTGAACATGTATATTTATCAAGTGTTTCTATATTACTTAGTCTAAACCTATACTGAAGCCATACCAGGTATATAACATGTCCATATACATGCACTGTCCTAGGCAAAACTATCCATGAACTATTATATATTTATTTCATTAGGCTACTATATGATTTTTGTAGGAAATTAGATGTAAAAAAATAGGGTCTTGAGGTTTTGGACTCATATAAGAATTAATCCCTAACTTAAGTTTGATAAATAAATGTCAAAAAAAATAAGAGAAAGAAATAACATAAAATGTATTTATCATACAAGAGTGCTGACCTTTCTCTCTTACTCGGTTAAAGATTTTAACCTCCTTTAGGTTGACTCCAAGACCCGTTCTCATGGTTACGGTTTCTGTGGCATCATTCTTGTGGCCCCTTCTGATGGACCCGTTGGCATGTGCTCTGCCAAGAAATTGAACATACGTGATCAACAATCTTTAATCCAAATCAAGCCAGTTATTTAAGCTGAAGGTAACAGATGGCCCAGCAGAAGGGAAAGAAACCAACATTAGTCTGTGACATTGAAAGGGTTGAGCCTGGACTAGCAAGAGTGACTGCCTCTTCTGTGGAAATTACATGGTTTTGTGAGATCCTTTCTGTGACCTTGCTAAGGAATGGCTAATCCTACAAGGGTAAAGCAATTGGCACTAAAATAACATTTTGAGACTCAAATACTTATGAAAAAATAAATTACCTGTCAGACCAGTAGATGTACGCCCCAAAGACCGCAACTGAAAACATATCCACATTGCTCCCTGACAGCACCATCTCACGATTCCCGCCAGTCTCAAGGTCAATTCTTTCTATCTTGTCTATACGAGCATCACACCAATACAATTTATTTTCCTAAGGTTGATTGAAAAGTAATATTACAAGCTGTTTTTGATTGTTTTATAAAGAAAATAAGAGAACACTAAAAGTAGACTAATGCAAGTTTGCAGTTAATGCACTTTCAATACTTAAGAAATCCAACAGACCTCATAGTCAATGGAGATGCCATTTGGCCATGCTATTCCCATGCTTACGAGGACAACCTTCTCTGAGCCATCTAAACGAGCCTTTCCAATGGATGGCATCTGTCCCCACTCAGTCCAGAACAAGTAGCTGAAATTAAATTGTAGATAAATGCAGATAAACACAAAACTGTATATATTAATAACAACAGCAATACCATTCATACCAACAGAAAATAATACCATTTAAAAATCAATATATGTGTGTATTGTTTACAATAAAATAATTTTTATTATAAAAAAAAATTAACCATTCATAGAAATCACAGGGAAGAATTTCCAAAATACCTTTTGTACATGCTGCTCCCTATCTGAAATGCTTTTTTTCAATCTACTTGCTTAATTCCTTCTGTTTTTTTAATATATCAAACATTTCCCTCAAGAAGCCTTCTGTGTTCTCTCTGATTATTGCACCACTCTGCTTCATAGCATGAATTAGAGTGGCAAATTTACACTTGTGGTTCTTTACAAAGTTACTTTTTATTAATATTTTTTGCTCCCATTAGACTTTAAGCTCAGTGAGGACAGTGAGCTTTTTTCTTATTCACTATTATACCTACAGCACTAGGTAATTTATGAATGTATACATGAATGCATTATAACGTTCAGTTCTGTCCACCTAGATTGCTAAATGGCTATTCAACTTTGAATTTTATAAATCATCTTGTGAAGGCATCTTAAAACATGAATTTATACAAAGCAGACATTCTTATTTTAGTAATCTTTTAACGTCATGTGGAAGGACTGTGGAAGAAAATAAAATATAAAAGAAAGAAAATCCACAGTATGCTGAAATATAACGTCAAAAAATGAAATGTTAAAAAACAGAAGGTACATAAGCCATGTTTCTTTCACCTATTCATTCAATAAATATAGTATTTATATTACAATACAGAAGTTCATGCTTTCAGATAAATCAGATCTATTCTTTTGAAGTTATGCCCAGTGAAGTTTTATTCAGCTGTCAGATAACAGCAATGACTGACTAAAGTTTAGAAAAATATGGCAGTCATTGATTCAGTCAGGTAAAAATGAGTGTGTATTCTGTGCATATTTGAATACATATATAACAGCAATCATACACAAGAAGAGAAAGTGAGACTGCATATAGGAAAAGCAAAGAAGACCTACATTCATATTTTGTATTATTTATCCATGAAAAATGATAAACTACATAAAATATGTATTTCCTTTATGCATATTGTTTTGATTTATCTTAAAAGTCGATTTTTTTCCCCTGAAAATGCTGTACAAAATAAATGCATTGGACTTTTACACCCAGACAAATATGAGGTGTGGCTGGAATCCCAAGTATATTAATCCTGAAGAAACTTTCATTCATATTTATAAGCTCTATAAATCAAAAAGGGAAAACTCTGTAGCAAGAAATCCAACTAGGGCTTCCCTGGTGGCGCAGTGGTTGAGAGTCTGCCTGCTGATGCAGGGGACACGGGTTCGTGCCCCAGTCCGGGAAGATCCCACATGCCACAGAGTGGCTGGGCCCGTGAGCCATGGCCGCAGAGCCTGCACGTCCGGAGCCTGTGCTCCGCAAAGGGAGAGGCCACAACAGTGAGAGGCCCGCGTACCGCAAAAAAAAAAAGAAATCCAACTAATATTGGTTAGATCTAGGTTGAAGCAGGCATGGAAATATCTATATTTCTATTAAAATTATGATTTTTAAATCTTTAAGGGACATTAAATTAAAAAATTATTAAAAATAAAAACACTATTTTAACTGAGAGGTAAAATGTTGCTTCATTTAACTTTTCAAGGAGAAATTTTAGCATTACTAATGACACTAAAATGACAAGTCAGTCATTTGTTAAGATGACAGGGATGTTACACTGTGAAGGAGGCATTTTGGGAGCCAAGACAGATCTGCGCTTATTTATTCAATCTGATTCTTGTCATCTACTTTTAATACACTCCAGAGTTCAAATATGGAAGGCAATGGGTATAATATACTTTTTATTTAATAGTAATCTTTCAAATGTACTAAATGACTAATAAAAATATTATACCGAGTGAGTAGGTCAAATCAGCCATTTAACATATTTAATTCTCACAACTTTGGAAATTGCAGTTCAGGAAGTTAATGATCCACAGTCACAAGGCTGATAGGGGAACTGCACTCAGGCTTTACTAACCCAGGGCTATATCTTCTTCTCTATGTTGTCTCACCAAATAGAAATATAATACAACAATAGAACAATCTTAAATCAAGTGATATTTTCCCCTAAGTATAAGGAATATAACAAAGATCTCCATACTTGAAAAACAAAACAAAACATGAAAAAAGTCTTCGTATTAAAAACAAGTCTCTTTTTTCCCCTAGTAGTTCCTATTTTTTTGAAATTTGCAGTACTTCTAGGCAGGAGGCTTAGATGAATGGCAACAAAATTAGGAATAAAAAAATATTCAAAATAAAACTATCTTGAATACAGATTTTACTCAAATTTTCAGCAGTAATTTGACACACTGTCACAATATGTAAAGCCAAAGCTGACAGCAAGCATCACTTTTATGGCTAAAATATTTATCAACTTAATACAACTAAAATATTCTACACTTGCCAAAATTAAGCAACATTTTATGATGGTCAGGCAAAGAATAATTTATTTTCTCCCTAAACTGAAATTGAAAGTAAAGAATTGAATAGAATTAGCACCTTGAGAACCTTTGGGAATTACAAACCAAATACAGAGAAAGAACACTCTCTAACTTACAAAACTGCAGCAAGAAACTTATGAATAATTTGAGTGTAATTTACATAGATGTGCTTGGGATATCTTTAATGAACATAGATTCTTCATATATAAACGTGATCTTCAGCAATGGGAAGAAATGAAAATTTTTTCACTGGTTTTTGAGACTCCATGGAAATTAACATTCAGTGATGGCATTTCAAATAGATGTTGTCCCCATTTAAGTTCAAATTTTGCTGTAGTGGAGTGTTTGTTGTATGATATAGCCAAGAAAATTGCCTTTAGAGTATTAGCTTGGTTAATCTAGCCCTGAAAATACTTTCCAAGGCTATCCCAGATCCAGAAATTTTCAAAATTGTCAAAATCAAGTGCTGTATTGTATGATCGACATTTCTCTGGATAATAATTTGTTCTACACTGAAAATTCCCTTATTTACAGAAGCTTATAGTTACAGAATTTAAAAACAGGACATTTAAAAAAGACATTCAAAAGTGGTTTGAAGGATTATAGAAATACTATCAGAAATCATCATAACACAAATATCCCTTATTGTCTTGATTAGACACAGAAGTTCTTGGCAGGAACATGTGCAAAGAATATATATCACAAGCTAACTTCCAATTAATTACTGACATTTGGTTAATAGGTAGAAGACTCCATTTGGTAGTGTTGGAGTTTCCAAAGGCCTAGCATACACTTAGTGGTCCCCAAAAGTTTTTAAACTTAACCATATGACAACTGTACTGATGTCAGAATTAGTTTACACACAGGTGCTCTTATAAAGGAAAACAAATGTTTTTATGTCACAATTAGATTCAGGCTGAAAAATATACTTTCAATGTATTATAAATGTCCTTGAATAATTTCAAATAAATATTTTTGGGGAAATAAGGCCAACATGAAAGCTAAGCTCCAAAGTTGGTGGGGAAAGAGTAAAGGAGTAGGGGCAAGAAAAAGAAGAACGAACGTGTCTAAACTGTTAAAGAAATAGTATTAAATATGATTCTTGTATTTTAAATATATGAACCATAGTGAAAAGCCACTAATTTGAATCAATCATTTTCTTTTAATTTAAGGTTTTTTTGACTGATAAACTGTTTCTCTGGAGCATAGATCTGGGTTGCAGTTTTTACGATAAATTTGCTATTTCTTCCTATTCCTATCCTTTACCTAAGAGAGTATGAAATAGATACTTATCAGATATGCTAGAGAAAACCTGAAATAACCAAAAATTGCCATGCTGGCACAAAAATGAAGATCACATAATTCTCTTATGTAGGCAGTTGCCTTGGTTGAAAAGAGAATCAAGAATGTCATTGTGTCCTCTGTGAGAGTGGAGGTCAACAGTGTGTTAGTTTATCTGTAAAAATAAGAAAAACAAAAAACAGAAGCCCTGTAGGCTTTTATATATATTATACACATATAATATATATTTTATATATAAGGAAGAGTAGCTTAGCAGTTTCACTAGAATCACTTAAAACACATATTAATTGAATACCTTGTAGGCCAACGTGTCAATGTCTCCATCTTCAGGCTAACGCACAGGGAAAATAATATAGTACTGTCAAAGTCTGAATACATTTCATGAATATGTGAATTGACATCCTTCATCGCCTATGAGGAATACAGTGTATTCCTCTATTCCTGTGAGGGCTTCTTCACATTTCCTTTTTCTTCATTTCTGTGCAGTTTTTGTTTTGAGAAAGTATTACATGCCAATCCCAAATCACTTTTCAAGCCCTGAATTGCTTAGAGGCTCCTGCAATATAAAAAGAACTCAACCACAGATAGCAGAACACTCTGCTAAAAGGAAGAGAGTCTAGAGACAGTAGAACCTTGAATACTACTTTCTAATTTGTTTTTGACAGTGGTTCGGTGGATGATTCGCAAATGTATACTTTCATTGCAGTCATGCACTCATTCAACAAATATTAATTAGGTACCTATTAAGTGCTAGGAACTGATAATATGAAATGAATTGGACTTAGTGACCCTTATGAAGGTCACTGTTTAATGGCAGAGGCAGATGGGTAAGTAAAGAATTACCTGAGAAAAATGCTACCAGCAATGCTTAAAACTTGCTAGTTGTAAGTCTCTATACGACATGAAAGTAGGGGCTTCAACACTGAAACTGTGGAAGTGCTGTGGTGAGAGAAGTTATTATTCCTACAAACAACTTCGGAAATAAACCTTTCCTTTGAAGCAAAATAAACATACAGGCCATCTGGGTTGTTCTCTCCTTACGTTTAAGCTTAAAAAATATTTTTAAGTTATCATTTGTTCTTCAGGCCTTGTTCTGGTTTTTGTTATTCTTTAGTTTTACATTAGATTCCTTCTTGACTCATTACTTTCCAATATGAATTAATTATATAAAACAATCATTATGTGTGTACCCAGCCAACACTGGAGAAGTATGGAGAAAGAGGCTTTAGAAAGAAAAATTTCTTTGGCATCTGTAATTCCATAGCATGTTAGACTTATCACCCCATATTATATTTTTAATTCCTTATTTTATGTATCTGTTTACAGCCTGCCTCCTTGCCCATCCTTTCAATAAATATGGTTTTCAATAAAGAATGGTTTTCCTGAGTGGTCCATCTTTTATTCACTTTTGGTATTTTCAGTATATAATATTTGATGTTTCCCTATAATCTATGAATTTTCCTATGAAATATTTAACACTGAGATGCCTAGGGCCTAGACTCGTAGTGCTCATGAGTTGATTTGGAATTCTTAAAATATTATACAGAAAATTTTAATTTGTTTCATGAACCCCAAACCATCTTATATAGCAGTCATATGCAACCTATCCTGGATATCCCATGTCGAAACACACTGAGGAGATTTCTATAGGCAAATAGAGAAAGGAATATCTTAAACTTCTCTTTTACCCTTTACCACATTTTTATTGGTCAGATCCCTTAAGAAATTAGGAAAAGGTCCTACAGTTTTATGTGGCTATCGCTGGTCTCCATTTGACATAGCTTTGGTGGTCTGGACCAGGGGCTCCCTCTTACAATGGGAAGTGGCATGACCTTTCTGGGATCTCCTTCTCCTCCACCAGCTCAGAGCTGCAATGATAACCCAGGGCATTTTGATAATTTCTAGTCCTTCTTTTCTCATTTTAGCGGGAGAGGTAAGGTCCAAGATTTATGTTTAGAGGTTAAGAAATGAGAATAAAGTATATTGGAAAAAAGTAGGTGAGACCTAACTATCTTTGAAAGAAGAGTGTCTACAGTAGAATTTTTTGGAAAATTCCTAGTGAAAAATAGTATCGTACTTTTCTTTCATTTGTCCTTATAATTTGTATGCCTCAGAGACTTGTAGAAAAAGGTGGCTGTGATTTGGGGAATAATTGTGGTATTTCTGAATTACTTGACCATCATGGTATATTAATATTATAAACTATCACCCTGATTCTACCACTATTTCTATTGCAAAATTTAATTCCTTCTTTTTTATATGTTACCTCGTCTTCAGATGTAAAATACATTGATACTTTAGGAGATGGTGTTAAACTATGCTATACTTTTGCTATCTCAACAGATGTTAAACTGTCATTCAAGACCTTCTGTATATTACTGGGCATATTCCAAAAGCATATATGTATATATAGTCAATGAAAGACCATTTAACAATATGTACTTTTTGAACACCAAAATATCATGTAAAGCTGAATCTCTGCCATGGAAAGAAACACTTTTCAGAAAGTTATTTATGGTTGCAGAGATATAAAGCTAAATTAAGAGAGGCAATGTAGATTCTACTGCCTAACAAGAAAAAAAAAAATCACAGAGTATTTGTGTTTCACTTAGAGATCATACATCATGGGAGGTTAACCAACTTTTTCGGTATCATACTGTGACTTTCTATGCATCTTTTTTTTTTATTGTAGGTAGAAAATGACGTTTTAGCATAAAGAGAATTATTACATTTTAAGTTTTTTAAAGAGAGTGAGGCCTTACCAAAAAAAATAAAGAAGTCAACGGAGGGGAGAAACTGAATTTTCAAGCTGAACTAAATTCATATACACTTTCTGTTTTGCATATGGCTACATTTTAAAAGACCTCAAGTCTCCATTGCTCAAAAACAGGCTTCATGCCCACTTTTCAAGGCACATTTATATCTTGGATTCAGCTAATTTACTCCATTATGGTTCACCTTTTCTCTTGGCAATACACCTGCCATGTTTTAACATCAAACAGAATATTAAAATGCTGTACTTTATTCCTGTGATATGAATTTTGACACTTAAATGTCTGTAATATTACCTGGAAATCAGTGTTTGATTTCCAGGTAAAAGTTATTCAAATTTTTACATAGAGTGGTCATTTATAAGTCCTTCTCCCCCCACCCCGAAGTCATCAGTAAACATGTAGATAAGGTATTAGAAGACACATATCACTAATGTTTCCAAGCAGTAATAAACATTTCCTGAAAATAAACCTAATATTTGAAAAGGCATATCAATTCTTAACTATGAATCCTGAAAAATATCTATCCATGTGACAATATCGAAGAAAAGTTTTTAAGAAGAAATGAAGACAGAGAGAAACAATATTTAAAATATTGTTATGCATGTCAAAGATTTCTTGTTCTGTGGGATGAAATGTAAATCTTGTTTGGGGGGCTCAAAATTAATAAATCAAAAGTGCTTACTGAGATCCTCCGGCTAAGTCAGTGCTGAGCTCAGGGTCACAATGGAGAGAAATGGAAAACCTAAGAGACAGCTGGAGATAAGGAATGACAGGATTTACAGACAGATGGAAATAGG
The DNA here is from genome assembly GCF_964270905.1 of Leucopleurus acutus. Lineage (NCBI taxonomy): Eukaryota > Metazoa > Chordata > Mammalia > Artiodactyla > Delphinidae > Leucopleurus > Leucopleurus acutus. The sequence goes on from NC_139149.1 coordinate 30,088,751, forward strand.
TGATGAAAACCTATGGAAAGTCTGAAGTAAGTTTCAATCTTGTCAGGACGAAAGAACCATAACACAAAAAGAGACGCCATGGTTAGGAAAGAAAGTCAGTAGATGAAAACTAGGAGGACGTGGTAAGTTTCAGTGAGAGTTGGATGTTCAAATAAATCATTTCTAAAGGAAATTGTAAATATAATTAAAGGAATGAAGATGAAATATTGGATGTAATGTAGTGATTAATGTCAGAAACATGAAAATATGTTTAAAAGATAAATATAGCAAGAGAGAAAATAGCATACAGAGCTTTACGTGAGGAGAAAGATGCTCAGAAGAGAAATACAATGCTCAGAGGAAATACATGGAAGGGGTCAGAGAGAACAAGAAAACTCAGAGTTAAAGAAGGTAACAGAAAAAATAAACTCTTGAGTAGATAAATGATGGAGAAATGTCAAGGAGAAGGCAAGGGGTGTGAAAAAAAAATTGAAAAACAAAATCTGGATTTGGCTGTGGATAAATTTAGAAATTCCTGGAAAGAACTAAAGCTGAACATTCATTTCAGCAGTTAAGTGAGGAGACATTTACTTCTATTCTAAGAAGTTGAGAAGTAAACGTGGACAGAAAAATAAGACAGTATTTTTCTTTTCAAATAAGAGGGATCTGAGCCTATTTGAAAGCAAAGGGAAAGGCTTCATTGAAAGTAATAAGTTAAAGATGATCGAACAGAAAAGAACAGTTACTGCAATGAGATGCCTGAGGAAATAGATGCCATCGTGTCCAGAATAAAAGCGAAGTAGATTTAAGTAAGAAAAAACAAAACTTTCTCTGAGGTTATATGCACTTATTTCAAAGCATTCACATTATGAATTTGTAGATTCCATTTTCCCTTACCATCACATAGTCACTCTATTACAATTAACCACCAAATCCATTTAACTGCTTTACTAATCTCTGACAATTTTGCCATCTTCTCCCTTCTAGCAGACATACTTAGGGACTTTATGGCTCATGTTGTTGATCCTATGAACATCCCAGCTCCTGGTTCCTCATCTTATCTGTTCCAGGGACCTTCGTCTCTCTTTTGCCTCTGCCTTACATTACTCTGATCTCCCGTTCTTGGTTTCCCCCCATTTCATCACTAATTTCTAGACCTCACCTCCTGATTAGCAACTCATAGTTATTCCCTTACAATTGCCAGCTTTGAATCTGTCACCACCTGCTCCTCGTTTAGCCCATTTTTCCCCATTATTTTGCTACTGCTAAGTTGCTGAGCACTGTTACTCAAGGTCATATAAATACCCCATTAGATTCTAGAAACCCATTCCAGCTGGACTCATGTTGCTTGGAATCCTTTTATTCATATTATACTTTATTCATATTCTATTCACCACAATAGTTTCACCAAAATTTACTTATTCATTTAAAGCTGCTAACTCTACTCATATCATCTATGAGTTTCTTCAATTTTACTAATTTTAACCGCTAAAATATATTCTATTGCTATACTCTATCTCTTTCACTTCATCTCCAAAAAGAGAAGAAGAGAACTTTCCCTAATTTAATCCTCCCATTTAAATTTACCTCATTTAATCTTCCCAATAACCAAAAAGGATATAAGCGTTTGAGATCAAGATACTTCAAAAGATCCCAAAGGTAGGAAATGTCCAAGCTGGGCTTCCAAACCATAGTGGACACTGTTGGTGCTGCACTTAGACATCCTCAGATCTTGTTTCCTATTTCTGTGTACTCCAGTGCCCAGCTCCTGTGTCCTTTTGTTTTTAGTAGCTCACACATCCAACTTTCTTCAGAGGACAGCTACTAGAATCTCTTCTTTCACAAGTAGTGCTGAGAGCCAGAAATCTTGGGAGTGTATGTCTCCCCAGGATTTTTGCCCTTATCCAGTGAATAATTGGGTGGGAGTTCAAAGTCAAGCTCCCTTGGCTAAGTGAGGTTTACCCTCCAAAGCTTTAAAAGGCATGTCTGAGGTCTGGACTTTGCTCACAGTTGAACCTTTGCTTGGCCCCTTTCCTATCTGGCTTCTTCTGACTTGAATTCTCATTACAGGATCTGTTATTTTAGAGATACCTAATTTTTTAAAACAATTTAATTAATTAATTAATTTTTGGCTGTGTTGGGTCTTTGTTGCTGTGCGCAGGCTTTCTCTAGTGCAGCGAGCCGGGGCTACTCTTCGTTGTGGTGTGCGGGCGTCTCACTGTGGTGGCTTCTCTTGTTGCGGAGCACGGGCTCTAGGCACACGGGCTTCAGTAGTTGTGGCACGTGGGCTCAGCAGTTGTCGCTCGTGGACTCTAGAGTGCAGGCTCAGTAGCTGTGGTGCACAGGCTTAGCTGCTCCATGGCATGTGGGATCTTCCTGGACCAGGGATCAAACCCTTGTCCCCTGAATTGGCAGGCAGATTCTTAACCACTGCGCCACCAGGGAAGTCCCGAGATACCCGATTTAAGATGCAAATCTTATCTATCTGCTATCTGTCCTCCATTCTTCCTGTTCCATTCTATTGCTTCTTCCTTGACAAGGTTCCTCCTACACTCCTTGGACTCTGTCTCCTCTTTTTTTTTTTTTTTTTTTTGTGCAGTACTTGGGCCTCTCACTGTTGTGGCCTCTCCCGTTGTGGAGCACAGGCTCCGGATGCGCAGGCTCAGCGGCCATGGCTCATGGGCCTAGCTGCTCCGCGGCGTGTGGGATCTTCCCGGACCGGGGCACGAACCCGTGTCCCCTGCATCGGCAGGCGGACTCTCAACCACTGCACCACCAGGGAAGCCCTGTCTCCTCTTTACATGCATTTTCTTCCACCCCTCTGCCTATGAATATGTGCCCATACTCCCTGACCCCATACTAAGAAAAACTTTCTGTGTGCTCTACTACATTCTCAATAAACTTTCTATTTTTTCCTCTTTTCCTTCATTGTCAAAGTTTCTGTCACTGTAGTCTAAATATGCTGGCTCTACTTTCTAATTATCTTTCACTTATTAATTCTTTATATTTGGCTTCTGCTCTTGCCAGTTTCCTGAAATTCATAACAATTAAAAATGTCATCCTGATCATCAATTGCATGTTCTGTTTTCTGCTTTTATCTCTCCTAATCTCTTTCCTGCAGGCACATTCTTCTCCCTAAAACTCTTCCCTTGATTTCTGTGATACAGTGATTTCCTGAAGACTTGAAATGGCTTTTTTCCTCTTTTCTATTTCTTTTGCCTTATTGTTAATTTTCTTTTTTCTCCTCTTAATCATATTATCTCCTAACTGCAAACATTCTTCATTTTTGTCCTTAGACTTCTTTTTCCTTGGATAATTTCATCTACTACCATGACTTATTGAAGAGGCTGAACTCTGTTGGAATAAGCAGGGATAACTTTACACTTATCCAACTCCTGATTCTATTTATACTCTACTAAATATCTCTTCTCCAGAATTTGCTATCTCAGGAAGAATCCATGACCTCCAAGAGAATTCTATTTAAAAACAGAATGATATTGTTAAGATTCAGTCTCATGCAAAAAAGACTAGATCTTCTAAATCCAAACTTAAATCTCATATGTATTTTAAAATCTTCTTCCCTCTTTCCAACTTTGATCTGACTCCTTGTGGCCTGAGGACTTGCCATGAAAAAGTCACACAGTTTTTCCATTTACTGCTCTTTTCTATTTATTTTAGTCTCCCACTTACTGCCTCTTACTCTCTCCCTTTCTTGGTTTGAGGGCTGAGAAAGAACCTTCCCCCTCCTCCATAACACTCTCCCTTGGATAATGAAGAACCATTTCTAAGAATTCCTTAATTTAAAGACCGCTACAACTTCAATAAACTCTCATTATACTTCTGATCTCTGCTTATGTGGCTTGGGGCCAGTGGGAAGGGTTAGGAGCGAGGGTCCAGGACCAGTTTATGTTTCACTTGGTAAACTGGGGATGGAGTTTTAAAACGTGGGGAATCCCATTGCCAATTTTATGGTCCCAACTTATCTTCGAGCTACATTACCTACTCTTCCCTACATGTACCTTACACACTTTTGTTCTTGGCAATGGCCTTTGCTTTGCCACTACCAATTTTTAAATTATTCTATTTCTTCTTCACATAAAATATTCCCACTCCATCTCAGAAACCTTTCTCCTTCAGGTTCCCTCAATAAAGACTCTCCCAATCACCACCACTGCTGCTACTACCCTCACTTGTACTATCTACTCTAATCATATGCTATCTCCTTTTTCTGAAATTTTAATGTAATTTTATAATAGCTGTATGAAAATTTTCACTTTAACATGAAATTTAGATATGAGATTTAAGCTTGAGTTATATCAATCTAGTGTTTTTATGCCCCCCAAATTAGTCTTACTTTACATTATGAGACTATTTTTTTAACTCAAGTTTTGTACTTGTTTAAACTAAAAGTTTAAACAGAAAACCTGTTGTGAACAGAAGCTACATCTTATTTATACCATCATACTTTACAGTGTCCACTTGTGTCTTTCACATAGCCAGTAGTTCTATTTTGTCAAGATGTACTGAATTAAAGGCTGAGGAGGAGAAGGAGATGTCCTTACATGACCTGGTTCCCAGTGCGTAGCACTCGAGGAGTGTTATTGAATAAACTGACAAAAAAGTGAAGTACATGTGGGTTTCTTTGCCTGATGTCCTCAATCATCCTAGAGAGAAGTTAAGTATAGTTATATGCTAAGATGACTGTACAAAAGATACTTAAGAAGGTCTGGAATAACAACTTGAGGCCATAGACTAGGTTTTAATAGAATGCAAAAGAAAACTACAGAGCGACTAGTTAGCAGCAAGAGGCCTGTTAAATTGAACTGCATGAATCGATAATAGGCCAGGCACAAGATGTTCTCTACAATAAAATGAAGTGTTGGACTTATTATAAATATGACGGGAAGAAATTCTTTATTCAAAACAAACCCATTTCCTACGTATCTGTGATATTTCATAACATTCAAATTATATTTGTTCCTACCATCAGAATAATTATTCATAGTCCAGCAATTGATCATTTTTTTTCCACTGAGGGAATAATGATTTATTGCTTAATTGTAAAGTACAAATGAAAAAGAAATTTAAAAAATATCATCACATTAGAAGACATTTTTATATTCAAATTTACAGGTCTGATGTGGACACACTAAACTGAGTCATGTGTTTTGTTCTTGGAGCTAAACAAAATTATACCTTCCCTCAACATTCTTAATATGTACTGGCAAGTGTCCATGGGCATGCAGTGGTGGGTAAGAGAATTTACGGGGGAAGTCAGACCCAACTCAAAAAGTTTTAAAAACTTTTCCTAATTTTCCCAGCATTTTCTCATTATTGTTTATTCTCTCATTATAGCTCTAATCTTTACATTTTTATTATAATTTTATGCTAAAACTGTTAAAACTATTTTCTTATATGCTTGATATTTTTGGTTATTAATTTCTGTAATGCTTAACACTATATATATGTGTGTGTACATATATGTAAACATGTTACATAACACACACACACATATATACATACACACATAATATAGCATAATCTTTGGAGTTTAGAGAAACCTAACTCTCCCACATATCATGTTAATGATAGAGTAATATATTTTAAATTGCTGACTCAGTTTCCTTATCTGTTAAATGGGAGGAAATAACACCACTCTACGTTTGTTGTAAGCTTTTAAACAGAATGAAAGGGGACCCACTGGTGAGTTCTGAGCAAAGCAGTAACAGCTACTTACATTCTGGAAGGATCATTAGGCCACTACATGAAGAATAGACTGTAGGAATACCAAGGTAGAAGATGATAAACCACACTCCAGAAATGTTGGTAAGAATGACAACGACTCAGACTAGGGTGGTAGCAATGAAAACTGTGAGAAGTAGGTAAAGCATAAATGTAGATTGAAGCCAAAGGTAACAGAATTCCTGGTATACTGAGCATAGGATATGTGAGAGAGATACCAAAGATGTCATATTGTCTCTTCGAAATTCATCTCAAATCATCCCTAGTACTAATAGAAATTCAGTTTGTTCAGATATTCAGAGTATACTATTTGGTCTGGGACCTTATCCTAGCCCAGGTGATGAAACATAACTTGTCTAAATATGTCAAGATATTCTCTTCCCTTTGGCTATTGACTGATCTAAGGATGGGCATGTAACCCATTTCTGGCTAAGAAAAAAACAAAGGGATTAACATGAAGACCTTTCTCTTCCCAAATAAAACAATAGAGTCTAGGAAGAAAAAGGTTTTCTCCTATCCCCTTCTCTTTCCTTAGGTGTAAACATACTCTCTGAGGATATATCAAGTGTGCTCTAACAATGGGGCCTTAACATCAAGCATAAGACAAAATATAACCTAGTAAAGGTGGTAGTTGAAAAGGGAGAAAGAAAATCTATAGATTTAACACATTCCAGTTAAATTTTACTTTGCATCCAAGAGCAATCCTAACCAATGCAGCTTTTCAATTTTTATATTGTAATCTTAGTTTTAGCTTGAAGCATGACAAATTTGTTGGCATTATTTTTCTCTCTTATATGAACCTTCTTTGTTTCCTCTTTCACTGTACTGATAGTATGACTTAATTTTATAGCATTTGTCAAGAAAGTGAAGACAGTAATGACACTGGAAAAAGCACATCCAACATATAACAAATAGGAAAGAATGTAGATTTTCGTGAGAGTTGATTTGATGTTTTACATAGATTGACTTCACCCTAAATCAGTGTTGCTTATACTTGTTTATCTAATACACCTTTGTGTGACCACCATGGCTTCACTTTTTTCCACTCCAAAAGACACAGGAGTTTTACTAACATAAAAAGAAAACATTTTAAAAAACCTCTAAAATAAAGTAGTAATAGAAATTATTATTGCAAGAAACACAATAGTGAGGAATAATATAAAATTTTATAATAGGACTGCTTTTTTTTATTGTATCAGTCAACAAATTATTCCTTACCAACCACTGTACCAAGCTCTGAGGATAGAGAAATAAACCAAACACACATGGCTCTTCTCATCGAGTTTTACGAAAGAATACAGACATTACCCAGTCCAGTGAAAAACAGTGCATAGTACGGTAAAGCAAATAAATATAAATAAGCAAATATAATTTATAAAAGTGAAAGTACTGGGTGCTTTGGTGTCATATAACAGAATGTCTGTTTGTAAAACCAGGAGAAGATAAATAAAATTTATCAAGGTGAAAGTAAGAAGGAGAACATTGCAGGTAAAGGGAAGAAGCTGTTCAAAGACTGAGAGTGGAAGAGAATAGGAAATATTTGAAAACATTTCAAAAAACTAGGAAGTCCAACAGAGACTGAGATAGCAAAGAGGCAGGAGCAGGAGTTTGAGGCTGAAAATTTACATAGGGCCTGATTAAGAAGAATCGTAACAGAAATTTTGGACTCTGGTGAGGTTAGAAGATCAATTGGGAACTTATTGCAGGGGTATCTGTGTAGCTCAAAAACAGATTTAATCAGGGTGGAGGTAGTGAAGATGGAGGGTAGTAGATTGATAATATCTGGAAGAAAAAAATCAGCAGAATTTGGTGTCAGCTTGAATTCATTTCAGTGTTAGATATGTACAGTTTGAGTGTCCAAATGGAAAAATGGTACTGTCAAGAAGACAGGTAGACATACTTATCTGAATCTCAAGAAGAAAAAGAAGGAAAAAAAAAGTTTGGGATGAACATGTTGATATGGCAATTATAGATACATAAATGGAAATTGAAGCTTTAGAAATATTGGAGAACGAGTTTGACTATCAAATGGTTCTTTCATTCATTCGGCAAATAATTGAGTACCTAATATGTAAACAGTTCTAGGGCAGAATTTTAAATTGATAATCTAGAAAAATGCTGGTGTATCATTTGGATTTACACACACATTAAAGAACGGCATAATAAATATGAACCTATCAAATATGTACTGAAATATACATGACAAAGTGAAAATAAACTTTTCCTTCTGCTTAGCTAAGATAGTTTTGAGATTTGTTTCAGACATTATGACTAAAAATAAATATTAATATCAATTTCTGGATTTTTCTTTTAACGAAATTTAAGTCACTTAAAACCCCCAAAATATATGTAAACATTAAATTTACCCTTTTTCTGGGTGCACAGCTATAGATCTTGGTTGATCCAAGCCTTGGGAAATAATTACATAACGAAAAGAGCCACTGAGTCTCGCAACTTCAATTAAGTTGAAACCATGATCCGTCCAATATATGTTACCTAGAAGAAATACAAACATGTTTATAATACAATTATGAGAAAAACTTATTTATTAATTCAGCGAAAATTAACTTTCTGAACATTCACATGACTATTAAGAAATCATTTACTTCCTAATTCTTTTTTAATATGTGCAGTTCCTAAGCAGAAAGCTATAAATAAATATGCAAATACTTCTTAATCTCACATGTCTGTGGTTTAAACCATATAGTGACACATTTATATGTTAAAAATAAATTGAAATTTCTCTCACCTGAGGAAGGGCTGTATTTTCATTTTCTACTAGCTTCAGGCAAAAGAGAACTTCTAACACTTTTGTTTACCAGCCCCGTGGGGCTCTCAGGAGATCTGGGCAAAGTTAATACTACATAATCTACTTCTACATAAAAACACTTATCCAAAGGCTCAAAAGCATTAGAAAGAGTGAAGCCAAAAGCAAAAGAGGCTATTTACCCCTGTGGCTAGAAGTACAAAAAAAAAAACCTGTTATGAGTCAGAAACAGCATTTTTATGAAGCAGATTGAGCCACTAACAATATAGGTGTGAAACAAAAACAGAGAAAGCCATGGATGATACCAGCAATCCAGTCAATAGCTATCCCTTCCACTCTTCCCAAGCCATTGGTGATGATATCTTCTTTCCAAGTCTGATCTCTTTTAGCTCGGCTAATTTTATTGAAGCCCATGTCTGTCCAGTAGATGGTATCATTTTCTATGGATAAAACAGAAAGAAAAAAAAACATACACAAACACACTATAAAAGGGATCGATATATGTATTAGGAGCACATTGCATCAGCATTTTGGGGGTTATCAACCTGGGTGTACTGGAGTTTAAGTGTTCTTCAGGAAAATTTACTAACAAAGATGGTAAGAAAGGTATTAAAACCACATGAGAGAACCTAGTCGAATGTTTTAAAGCATTTTTGAAATATATGTGGAAACAGTCTATCACATCCTTTTTATTTTTTTCTTTATTTTCCTATTCATTTTAACTCAATAAATATTTATCCCCCATGAATTTGCAATCTTGATATCAAACCAAATTACTTTGGACTACAGTTTTTCTTTTAACATCTATTCTTATGTCTGAGTTCTCTACATATAAAGAGAATGCTACTGGGGATAATGAACAAAGTCTCAAAGTAGAGAGAGAATGGAAAGAAACATAAAGGCATTTAAAATATATCAAGGGTGTTTTATGTATAAGGTCATTCAAAATGTATAAAGCCTTAAAAATACCTTATCAACTAATTATTCCTTCTGAGGTACTAGTTTCCCAAATGTCAACTACAAACCCTGTGCATTCTTTTTCAAACTCTCTTTGTACAAATGGGCTTAAGAATACTTGAAGAATGGTTCTATGCTATCATAGAGTCTGTAAATAACAGTGCTTTTTGAATATTTGAATGAAAAATGTTCCTAAGACTGTAAATGAAATATATGTGCATGCATATGCATAAAGGGTAGCAATTATAGATCAATGATGTTAAATACAGCCACTAGAAAGACACTGGGGACAAATCATTAAATAATAAATTTGCCACCAACTAAGTAAGTGTTTGTTTGTGTTGTGACCTACATGGCCATTTGAAGAACAAATCCTTTAAGACCAATATAATTTCCATCTGGCACACAGACAGACTATGGAAATAAAGAAAAAGCAATTAGCATAATAAAGCCATTTATCAGTAAGTTTGGGGATTCTGTTTCAAATGAAATATAGTCTAAATTCTATTACCTGTCTGGGGAAAAATTCCAAATAGCCCCTGTTCCCAACAATGGTTAAGTCAGATACACACTTGCGTGAATAAGAGCAGAGATACCATTTTCAAATATATATCTGGAAAGCAAGGACTTGTTTCATTTTTCCAATTTTGTCAAACTATCAGTTGATATGTTTTCATGATTGAAAGAGTGAATCAATCAACAAAAATAAGCATCATTTTTGTATAAATATTAAGTATTATATGAAGAGTCCTATTCTCTTCTGCTAACATTAGATCCATATATCCAACTGCCTACACTGTATCTCCACTTGTATGTAAGAAAAGGCAATCTTGATTGCAAAAGACAAATTTTGGATTTCTACCTGAAACGTACTTCTCTCTCAGTCTTCCATATGGCAGCTCCCCATGCCTTGGTGGTATGATGGAAGGCACCTCCATCCTTTGTTTCTTGGGCTAAAAACCTCATATTGTCCTTGATCACTTTTCCTCACACTTCACATCTAATCCATCACCAACTACTCTCATCTTCAACCTATAACCAAATATTTTGTCTCTTTTTATTCTTCTTTCAAATCAGATCCCTCATTCCACCACTTCTCACACTCTCCACTTATAACATAATCCAAGCCATTATTAACTCTTGTCTGAAGTATTGCAATAACCTCTAACTTAGTTCCAGCTTCCACTTTTGCCTCAGGACTCCCTTTCATCATGAGCCTTTTCTCTACTGAGGGTCCACTGTCGCCCTATTAAAAAGTAAATAAGATAATTTCTCTCCTCTCCACTCAAACTTTCTAATCATTTTCCATCTCATCCAACTGTAAAAGTAAAGTTCCTTCCCAAGACCTTCAAGATCTACCCACATCCTTCAAGTCTCTTTCACCTACTATCCTTCTACTCTCCCCCCTCTAGTAATAAGACCTTCCTCTTCCTAAAACAAACCAAATGCTGTTCAGCCTAAGGTTCTTTACATCACTTTTTCTTCTGCTTGGAATGTTCTTTTCCCAGCTATCTGCACAGCTCTGTCTTAGCTCAAGTATTCCTTCTTACTGAAACTTTCCCTGACTACTCTCTACAGAAATTATTTCTTTGCCATGCTCCATTTCCCTTACAAAACCTATTTTTCTCTGTAGCATTTATTACTGTCAAACACATTACATATTTATTGGTTTGTTGGTTTAGTGTCTTTATTGTCTCACAGAAATATAACCTCTTTGAGGGCCGGGACTTAATTTTGCTCACTGCCCGATCCCTGGCACCTAGAATAGTGCCTGGTACATAGTAAGCTCAAAGTAAACATCTGGTGAATAAATGAATGAATGTGGTGTGCTGTACAAAGACTGGTTGGGAGGGTATACAAGGAAGACAAAGCTCTTACTGTGAGAAACTTTATAAGCTAATTAAGGAACAGAAGGTATGCACATGAAAAATGACTAACAATTCACAATAGTGTAGCAGGAGCAGCATATAAGTAGTAAAGACAAGCATTTTTATGAGTTCAAAGAAGACATTAACAACAAGTATTAGAAAAAAAGGACACTAAATATTTATGTGACCCTTACTTTTCTATTTCTCTCTAATAGCTTTGCCAGTCCTGCAAAATTTTATTTAGTATAATTAGGAAGCATTTTTTTCTCACATATGCCACTACATCTTGCACATACTTTTATTATCATATTGAGCTGAAATTGCATCTTTGCATTTCTTCTTAGAAATTGACTGTGAGATATATCATAGGTAGGGACTGCAATAGACCCAACATTTACCAAGGCAGTCACAAGTGCAGTAGGCATTTCATGAATATTCACTATGTGAATAATAGATCAATTTGTAATGCTGAGGCTATCTCTACATGGTCAAATCCACTAGATTACAGCACTGAAGGAACGGAGATGTTTCCTTATATTCTTTTATTACTTATATTTGGGATATTAGCAAGCAAATCAATCATGTAGTGGTGCATTAAGGAGGAGCAAGAGGATAGAATAATTAAATCACTCATTCTTATCCAAATCTCCTTTCCTTATTTTTCACATACACATTGCACACCTCCACGCTCTAAATGGAATGACTTCACTAAGATATAAGAATATGTCTTCTAATTATCTGGGAATATCTGTAAAACATACATAAGGTAGGTCAAGAGTGTTTTAATTATAATAGAATAAGGTGGAAGGATGATAAAATTTTACAACAAACCTTAAAGATACAAAGTGGAAATACATATAAAGACAGAAAGGGAAGAAAGACTATCATAACTGCGTTCTGACACTTATTCCAAAATATGATTTTTTTTAACTTTAATTATCCCCATTCAACAGATACTTACATAATACTTAGTGCATGCTAAGCATCCACATAGGCATAGGAGTACGGTGTTGAGCATGACAGTCCCTGAAATCGTAGATTTTACTTCTGGAGTTGAATTTTTAATATAAACTATCCTAAGACATATGACAATAAGTAACATATAATATAATTATAAATTATGTACCTATTTTGGACACTCAGATAGTATTCAATTTCTGGCTATTATGAACAATGATATGAATATTCTCATCCATGTCTTATAGAGGACATACAGTGTAATTTCTATTGGGTACATAAACAGAGGTAGAATTGCTGAGTCATAGGATGGCTTTAGTAGGTAGGGCTTATTTTAATACATTAATTAATTATCTGAAACAATTTTCCCCGAAATAATAATCTACACTATAGACCTTCTACAACTACTGTTGAACTCCACTACCCTCTTCATATCTGGCTGATTCAACCATGAAGACCTCCTACTACATAAGAACACGCAAGAAATTCTAGATTCTCTTATTTCCAGGAACTAGCCACCATGCTTATCTACCTTGGTTCATAGTGTTTACCTTGTTAGATTAAAAAGCAAATGACTGGAGTAGTATGCTTAGTGAAATAAGTCAGACAGAGAAATACAAATACTCTGTGTTATCATTTAAATATGGAATCTAAAAAATAAAACAAATGAATGTATATAGCAAAACAGAAATGGACTCAGATATAGAAAACAAACTAGTTTTCTAGTTTGGATACCAGTGGCAAGAGGAAACTGGGGAGGGGCAAGATAGAGGTATGGGATTAAGAGATAAACTACTATGTATAAAACAGATTAGTAACAGGATATATTATACAGCACAGGGAATTATAGCCACTATTTTATAATAACTTTACATGGAGTATGATTTATAGAAATATTGAATCACTATGTTATCTATCTGAAACTAACATAATATTGTAAATCAACTATACATCAATAATAAATAAATAAATAAAAATATGTAACTAAATGGGCATGGCTGTATTCCAATAAAATTTTATTTCCAAAAAGAATTACTTAAGGACAATTCCAAAGTACTAAAATTTACAAATTTGACTAGCTCAATTTATCTACTCAGTTTTTTTGTTTCTATCCTGCTGGACCCATTATACTCTATCCCATACTTTAAAAATAAAGACAGTTATGCTCAATCCCAAAAGTTAACTTATGGAGAATTCTATATAAAGTGTGTTCTGGTTTCTTGATAAACTTCAGTGTTGGGTTCTAAAGAATGTTTTACCTATGGCTATTCAACAATTGTCAACAGATACACTCCTTACTACCTTATAGAGAAAGCTGTCAGGATTTTATTGTTATATTTTTAGCTTTTGTTTTTATATACAAATAAGATTTGGCTGTATGGAGCCAATACAAGCTCTTGGTATCAATGATTACAGTGAACCTGCACTTTAACTCTGCCGCAATCAAAGTGAACAATGTCCCTCGCCCCACTCTAACTACCAACTCTTACTTGGACTTCAAATATTTGCTACCACTTTCAGATGAGCTGGTTGCTGACACCTTTCTCATTTTAAAGTCAAATATAAGCATTCTCCATGTGTTTACTGGCTTTTTAAATTTTTTTCATTTTTTTGCTACTTATCAGCAGTGACCTTAACAGACAGGCCCCAAAATAGTTTCTACATTCTCAAAGGCTGCCTTCAAGCCCCACATCCATTAATTCCTCTAGTTTAGCTGAGACTATGGTTTCCAAACTGATTTTTATTCTAAAACTTTGACAGATATGACAGTTACCTCTAATTCAAACTCTGTTTTTTATACTTTCAAAAATCATCTTCTCTAATATTTGGAAAGAAGACACTTTATCATATCACTCCTGCATTTTCCAATCATCATGTGTATCAATGCAATATTTTGTTTCTGTTTTGTGTCATTTCAGCCCAGATACAGGACTCAGTTTTTTCTCCTTAATCCATGTCTTACTCTCCCACCCATATCATATGCAGAACTGTACATACAAGCTTGAAATACAAACAGTGCAGTAGAATTCATGGAGGCATGGGATATGAAGATTTATTATCATAACATAAAAGCTTCAAATTGAAAATCAAATGTCCTTATTCTAAAAGGTGCCCTGGCCACCCCACCACATGCGTTTTTTCAGTGGCAGCTTCCTATTGGGCCCCAGCCTCACATCTTTTCCTCAGCTCCTCCCCTTCTCTCTCATCTCAATTTATCATCCCCGCCCCTTTCTGGTTAGCCATTCATCAAAAAGAAGCCCTCTCTAATCATTGCTCCCATTCTCAGCAACACATCAGCCTTTAAATAATTTAAATTTCTTAGCTCTCAAATGGCTGGCTGCCCATTAGAATTGCCCAGGGAAGTTTTAAAAGAATACTGAAGATGCAGTCACGCCTCAGAGATTTGGAGGGAGACGCAAGAGGGAAGAGATATGGGAACATATGTATATGTCTAACTGATTCACTTTGTTATAAAGCAGAAACTAACACACCATTGTAAAGCAATTATACTCCAATAAAGATGTAAAAAAAAAACCAAATATATATATATATATATATATATATATATATATATATATTGCTTAGTCTGGGGTAGTTTGCAGGTTGAGAATTACTAGTTAACCTGTCAAAAGTACAGATAAGAAGAAAAACACTTGTTATTTAACAGGGTCCAAGATCTTGAGAAGGAGATTTCTATTATAAAATGCTACTCCCCACAACATCGCACCGTAACCCCCATTACAATCTCATTGTTATTAATGTTTCTTTGCCAAAGGGATTTTCAAGGGGAGAAGGGGGAGAAAAGAGCTTGATATAACCTCCAGAATATCAGCTTTGGGGGAGGTATTTTTTTTCTCCAGTTTGGGGAGGGCTTTAACTTGAAAAAAAATAATTAAAAAAAAAATTTGTTTACTTGATTCTGATATGCCACGGGCCCCAGATCTGTTAGCAATTACTGTTCTGCAATCTATGCCTGAATCAGGTCAAATTATAAGGTAGCTCATAGGGAGATTACTTTGCTTTGATCCTTCTCCATTCCCAAGAAGCTGGCTTTTACTGAACTATGTTTGTATCCTAGGCCACAGGTATGTATTCTTTGCTTGCTTTGTTTTTTTTTTTTTGATTATATAGACATTGTGAGCCCTGAAATTGATTATGTTCCTCTTCCCAAACTGGTTGTTAGAAATATAAAAATTAAATTTGCTGCAAACTTCTAGCAAAAATATAGACTCTTACAATGTGATTTTCTCTCTCATTTCATGTTTCTTTTTCCCTAATTTTTCCTTTGGCACTCATTTGTTCCATCTTAATTGTTCATCTCATTGAAATTCCTGCATTTTTGGGAAGCTACATAAAATGATTCTTAGAACTAGATAAGGTATTATATATATATAAAACATATACATGTTTTAATATAGCAAGTCATATGTTATAGACAAGTCACATCAAAGTTGAGTAAACACACTCTAGGGAACAACTAGGAAAATTAAGAAAATCCAAGGCAGTGCAAGAAAATGTTAAAATTGTAGTTTTTACTTTTTGTCCCTTATGCTTTTAAAATTTCTATTTGGTATATATTTTATAATGTATTCAGTCATAACGTGTAATACAGTAATAGTATATATTCTTTATAAGTAAATAATTTTAATAAAATAATAAATAAATAAAGAGTGAGATCTCTTTTTGTTTAACTAGTAAGTTGTCTGATAAAAAGGAAAGGTTTAGTACTACCAGTGCAGCTGCTACTTTCCAGTCATGCCCCATTTTTGGCACACTCTGTGCCATGGTGCACCAGTTGAAACCTCTGGAGAAGACTATGATGTTATAGAAACTGAGAGGAAAGCAAGGTCGAAGTCAAGGTCATCAGGGAAGATTTCATGGAAGAAATGAGGCTTTGGCTGATCCTTGAAGACTGGAGAGCATTTGGATTAGGAGAGATGCACAATATAGTTCCTAGAAACTTAGTTTAGAGAAAGAACCAATTTAATAAATGCAATCACCTCCGTAATAGGAGTGGGGGAACAACAAGATCATTTCAGGAAGAGTTGTGAGCAAAAGCTGTGATGACAGCCAGTTCTAAATTATCAGATGCCTGGGAACAGATAAGAATTAAGTTGTACTTTCTATTCTTTTCCAATTTTGAAATCATTTTTTCAAATATTTTGCAGGTTAATAATGACCCAAGTTCTTGATATACCATATTAAAAGGGATTCAATAATAAAGTGCTAATGAATTACATTTGTTTCTTTCATTTTGAAAAAGGCAAATCAATACAAACACTAATGGGCAATTCTCCTACAGTAACAAATCAGCAAGAACTCCATCTTGTGAGTGAATAAAATAAAATCTGCAGACTTCAAAAGTTTTAGATATCTTAATCCCCTTAAGGTACAATGTTATGAAACCTTAGATAATGTACATTCTCTTTTAAATTACTCTTTTATCAAGTAAGAAATATATGCCTGCCTAGGTTTTGTGCCCTGAATGAAATTTGCATTAAACATACTTATTATAAAAGCAATTCCATTTTCAGGTTTTGAACGGTTTCCTCTCAGGGTAACAAAAAGAATCTTTCACATTTTCTTAAGCATTCACTGTTTTTTCTCTTCAAAGCAATTGCACTGTGCTGTTTTTCATAGGCATTAAGTTAGTTCTCACAGCCCTTGTGTGCCTAATTTTGACTTTCAGGTAACATATGAGAACTAAAACGTCCTGTCACGCTCTCATCTTTTTCACATTTGGAGAGGACCGATGGCAGCTCCAAGGAGAAATTGTTTTAATTTATTCTGTTTTAGACTTCCAAAACTAAGCTGTAAAATTGAGACAGCATGTTGAGTAGATACATCTTCAGGGGACACCTACTCAGACATTTATTCAGGAAAACATCAACCTGCTTCAGAAAATAATGACACTCTGTACCACTTTTATTTTTGAATAGGGAAAAGGCAGAAATCTTGTTCCTCAAATGCTTGATTTCTATATTATACCTCAAATTAATAAATCAGACAAAGATCAAGTATAAACTTTAAAAACAGAGGATTTTCCAGCAAATAAGTTTGGATTTTTTTTTTTTCTTCATTACCTCTGGTGGAAAAAAAAATTTCCTTACTTAAGAAGTTTACTAAAGAGAGGAATGTAGCATAATAACTAACATCTTGCATACTGTGTCCTAATTTCCTGAGTTATAGATCCCAGTTCTACTACTTAAAGGCTCTATGACATGGGAAAGTTCCTTAACCTTTCCATTCAGTTTCCCAATATGTAAATTGGGAATAATAGAGTTGCTGTGAGGATAAATAAATAAATGCTTTGTTACAGTACTTAATGCCTAGTGCATAATATACATAATAAAGTATCAACTATTAAAATTAAAAATACAGAGTATATAACAAAATGAAAGGTATACTAACTAATAAATTTGGCAATTTTGTATGCTTTTGAAGTTTTAATGTGGTTTTAGTTTAACATACTACCATCTTTATAAATGTGAAACTAGACAGAAAATATTTTAATATTTCTTCTCTAAAAGGACAAACATCTAATGTGAATTATTATCATCCAAGGAAATAACAAAAACAGTAGAAAATTTATTGAAAGCAAACACTCGGCATTGCTATATATTTTCAAAGCCAACTAGCTATGAATTATTTATATTAAAAGTTAACATTGATTTGGATGCATAGTGACATCCCATATTTTCAGGAAGGCAAAGTTAAGTTTACTATTAAAAGTTATACAGAAACTTTGCTCTAAAGATTACTTGACATTGTCAGTGTTTATTGTACTTAAAAGGCAGGCCAAAAAAAATTTTTTTTTTCCAGAATAGAAGAGAGTTATTATTGACACTGTTAAAGAATCAATAAAATTTCTGTCCTCAGTGGCTGTCTTAAATGTCTACGCATATCGCATATACGACAGATAGATGTTTAAGAATCTTATGATATAATTATTTTCTAGTTTGACTTTACTGTTATTGAATTGTAGCTAACATGATAATAAAACACAGTATATAAATATGCTCTGACAGGGAGATCAGCTCGGTGCTTTGTGTCCACCTAGAGGGGTGGGATAGGGAGGGCAGGAGGGAGATGAAAGACAGAGGAGATGTGGGGATGGATGTATATATATAGCTGATTCACTTTGTTACACAGCAGAAACTAACACACCATTGTAAAGCAATTATACTCCAATAACGATGTTAAAAAAAAATGTGTTCTGAGCTTTCAGAAAAAAGCACAATGAACAAATTCTTGCTAAAAATTTAAAACAAATGTATATCAATACTTTTTGAAGGCTACGTGTATTCTAGGGGATACCAAAATGACCAAGAAGCCTCCTTCAATCTTCCCAGAGAACCAATCACCCTCTTGTAAGTACTTGGTAGTCATCTATATCACCTATCATTTTATAGTAAGTCACAGTTGTTTCTCCACCTATACTGAGAGTACATTAAAAGGAAGGCTCCATATAATCTTTCTAGTTAGCTCCTGAGAAGCCAGTGCATTATTTTGGACTGTAATGATATAAAAGCTCAGTGAGTGAATAACCTAGCATGGCTGCATGCCTTCATGCCATAAGAAAGTTCAAAGTCAATATGTCAGAAGATAAACCTACCAGAGCTGCCCTAAATCCACTGTGTGCTCTAAGTTGATGGGAGGAACAGACTCCTCATCACCCAAAGATCTGAGCATTGTCCTTGATCCCTTCTGCATCTATTTACCACCACATCCAGTGAATCACCAAGTCCCGCATGTTTTAACTCCTTTTATTTATTTATTTTTTTCAATCTTCACGTACCACTACAGTTTCATTCAGGTCCTTACCATATCTCTTCTGAATGGTTGCAACAGCTTCCTAAATGGTTTCCCTTCCTACAATGTTATCCTCCTCAAACCCATTCTCACAACTATCAGGGCAACTTAGTTAAAATGCAAATCAGACCTTCTCACTTACCACTGATCATGTTCCTAGGTTTCTCATGACCTCGGATGAAGTTCAGATTCCTTAGTAAGTCATATGAGGACATCTATGATCAAGAACAGTGGCCTCCAAACTTTTCTGATGAGTAAAATAATTTGAGTATTCACTCTCTCTGCCTACATAATATATGTTAATCCATTATACATGTAAACACATATACAACATGCAAAAATATAAATTTTTAAAAGGTACAAGAAAAAATTAAATATCAATAATTTTAATATGTTTTCCCCTATATTTGACTACATTATTCAGTTACAGGGCATGCACCTTGCTTCCCTCTTGGAAAAGATTCAGCCCATCCTACTTCTTGGGTTTTGTCTAGTACGCTTCCTTCCTCAGGCTTGACTCCAGCAGCACCGCCCTAGTTGTAATTGCCTTCACTCTCACTCTCAGTACACACACCCATCATATCACTTCTCATCTCTATGCCTTTTCTTTTGTCAATTCTTTTGCACCTCATTACCCAGGAAACTATTATTCAGACATTAAGACTCATGCATTCCTCCTCCAGGAAGGCTTCTTGATTATTCCAGTCTAGTTCATCATCCTCCTTGTTGCTTTCATAATAACTTGTACTTATCTCTATAGTTGTACTTAACTCAGAGTATTGCACAGCTCCCTTTTATGCATCTTCCTTTCCAATAGATTGAACCTGGTTTTTGTTCATTATGGATTCACAATGTCTATCTCCAGCTTTCCATACATGATATTTGAATACATGTAATACTCAATTAACAACAATACAAATTGAATAAAGTAATGGTAAAAACAATAGTGTTAAAATCAGAGTATTATATAGAGCAAAGAAGTGTAATATAAAATATAATTTGCTCAGAGGATAAGAAGTAATTTCCTAAGGTAGTAATACTTTAGCTGATTATTGAATCAGTTAAAGAATGAATATGCAATGTGTCCTATTAATGAAACTATATACTCCCTCCTATGACAAAATATCAAATTAAGGTAGCAGGATATCATTATAGTAATTATCATTTTAAAATAAATTTCATTATATATCAACTGTTAGTTAAATGAGCTAAATGTGATTTCACAAAGTTTAGGCTCAAGTCAGCACTTTCTGAAATTTTGAATATTTAAAATTACAACAGTGTTTGACAAGCTATACACAAAAACATATAGTATTTGTCTCATATTGTTCAGTACAACTTAATAATGAAATTATATGATGTCTTGAATTTACTTGAATTAGATGAAACAAATTGGACATGAATTGATACAGGTGATGGGCGTGGAGTGGAGTGGTAGGGGGAGTTCATTATACTCTTCCCTCTACTTTTTTTTTTTTTATTTGAAAGTTTCCATAGTAAAAGGTTAAACAGTGCTCCACCAGCTTGAAATGAAGTCTTCATTTTAATAATCATTCCTAAACAGATTCAGAAGATTTTATGATAATATGTCAAAAATCTCTAATCTTTAATATAATTTAATTGGATAACACTCAGTATTCTACCCATTCAGTAAACTAAGAAGCTCCAACAATTGCAGCAAAATTTTACCAGAACTATATTAACCACAAAGTTTGCATTTTAGGAATGAAGAAATACTTGAAAAACAAACAAACAAAACCTTGAAGCAAAGAAGGCATTCGTATGAGCTAGGCTTTGGAGGGTGCATATTAGAAATAATATTCTTGCTCTTAGCAGAATGAGGAACAAGTTGACTAAAAACAGTCTTAGAGCACAGCTCAGGCAAAGGGTGATTTTTTCACCTCAATTAAACCATGCTTATGCTGATGAGAGGTTAAAGATTATATCAGAAAACTAACTACAATGAAACAGAAAAAAAAAAAAAAGATCCCATATCAGCTTGCACTATCAAGTAAGTGAAGAGAGATGTAATTTAATAAGAAATAATAATAAGGTAGGCTCAGACATTCTGAAAAATGTAATACATCCTAGGGAGATAAAGACAAACAAGACTCCTTAAGAAATTTTGATTCAGTGAGAATACAAATGAAATAGTTTTAGAAAGCTAGTGATAGAACATCTTAAGGAGGGTAGATCAAGGACAAAACTTTTTCTGAAGTAGTTAACTTGAAATGTTTCCAATTATCAAAGAAGAGGTAGAACAATTTTCTCTATATATGTATATCTTGTGTGTGTGTGTGTGTGTGTGTGTATCCTTCCCTCCTGCTATATTACCTTGAACTTCAAGCCTCTTAGATCTTAAAAGAAAAACTGTGACAAACTAGTAGATAATTGGATAGGAGTCTACAAAAGGAAACTCTAGTGCTTCAGGAAATGTAGTGAGTGACTAAGTGGGCCTGCAGCCTTCCCTTGGACTTCAAATTGAATGAATGCTTGCCATGACGAAGTCTCTAAGACATGTATGAAGAAGAATGTCTTCCTATAAATCCCACAATATATGTCTTATTTTGTTGCTGTTGTTTTATCCCAATGTATGAAATTTGATGATTAGATCACAAAGTTAGATAATGAAAACTATGCCCACAAAAAGCCATGTACAAGAAAGTGCAAAGCTTTATCCATATGAGCCACAAACTAGAAATATACAAAGACATTCATCACTGGAAGAATAGATAAATAGGCTATGGTATATTCACACAATGGGATATTACTCAACAATAAAAAGGAACACACTACTAACACATGCAACGGTATGATGGATCTAAAAAATATTGTCTGAAGGGAAAGAAACAAGACACAAAAGAGCAATTATACCCCAATAAAGATGTTAAAAAAAAAAAAGACACAAAAGAATACATATTGTGTGATTCAACTTAAATAAACTTCTAGAATTGGCAAAACTAACATATGGTGATAAAAATCAGATCAGTGATTGCTTCTGAGGATAGTGCATTAAGAATTAAAAGATGAAACCAATACTCTCAATGACCCACTGTAGGATTTTGTGCTTTCCTTCCCTGCGACTCTGGATTCTGCAGGGTTGGAGCTCCTGGTTGCAAAGGGGATACACTTTCGCCAAAGGACCGTGGCAAGGGTCCCATTGAACTACAAGCTACAGCTGCTGCCGAGAGACTTTGCACTTCTTGTGTCTAGGGATCAGCAGGTGAAAAGAGAAGCCTCCAAACCAGTATGGACCCTGAGCAGCATGAGGAGGTAGGGCTGCTTTCATACTATACAGCCAGGGACGAGTATGTGTGGAACCTGAGTCATTCAATCAGGAGCCTTCTAGTACTTTCCCTGAAAAGACACATGCAGAAACCCCAGTCTGAGAGGTATGACCAAGGATTCAGACCATTTAGAAATTAAGGTTTGGGTCACACCATCAGATAAGCCTCCAGTCGTATCTGGTTGGCAGAGAGAATTAAAGGTTGGATTATTGCTGCGAAGATACTCATACGGCCCAAGAAGTAGAAGATAAGGAGTCAAGTTCCACCCAAATGTCAGGGAATTTACTTCTCAGCCAGCTTGGCTCACAGGACTGCAGCCCCACCAGCCTCCTTACTAGTTCAACACATCAACACACTTCTATCTTAGGGCTTACAAGGCCTCTGCTTTGCAATGAATCTGTGCAGGATTCACTTTTCTTTCATTCAGGCTAAAATTCACCTCTCAAAGTTTTCCCTGAACACTCAATCTAAAATAGCAGCCACTTTGAATCTTTCACTCTTTAAACTGCTTTTCCTTCTTAGCACTTATTACTATCTGACATCAAATTATACTGGGGGGGATGGTGTTGGTGAGTGTTTGTGATCTAGTTTTCCCACTAGGATATAAACTCCATGTGAACAGAGATGTCAGTTTTGTTTCTGCTGCAACTTCAGTATGTAGAAGAGTGTTTGGCACAAAGTCGGTGCTCAAAATTGTTGGGCCAATGAAACTGGCTAATGAATAACAGCACAATTCAGTAATAATATTGGATTTCCAATTATTTGCTGCTTAAAAAGAATAAATTCAAATATATCATTATTTTTCAAACTAAAAAAGAAATGATTTCAGTAGTAGAAAAAAGTAAACAGGACACAGACTGCTCACTTTTACTGAGAAAACTCTTGGAAGCTAAGATGCATATGAAAGTTTATAGCCCCCCAAAACTTTACATTTATGTCATGGTATTCTTTTCAAAGCAATGTATTAAAAGATGGTTGAAATGTAAAAGAATATGCAAAATTATTTTAAAGAATTGAAGGTCAACCCATTCAAAATAATTAACTCTACTGAATTTAAAGGCAATACCTAAGTCTAAATGGTCAATTTCTATTATTGAAATTCTTTAAAATAAAGACACACTTTTGGTTTCTGTTGTATTTTATAATAGGAGAAGAATCAACCTAATTTGATCAGGCAGTTTTTAACTTTTAAAAAATCACTGTAGAAGTGCTTTCTTCTTTCAAATAAATAATGAGCACTCGTTTGTTTTCTTAAAATTATGACTATCCTGGAACAATCTGCAAAATGGGCGAATATTTTTTTAAATACTTTCCACTTTGACAGTTCACTCTCCATTTTCTTCCTCTCTCATTTTTGTCCTTCATCAGATTTGCTCCATTTAATAAAATATTTTCTTCGTGAACCCAGGTGCTCCACTGCCCTACCTCCCCGACTTCCTACCCAAGGCAAGAGCCACTTTGTTATCTTCAGTATGAAAACTCTGTCTGTGGCCCACTTCTCCACAATGACTATATATTAGCTTATAACTTGTCTCTTTAGATTCAAAGCATTAAGTAATTAAATAAACTATTACTGTTTAGCAGAGGGAATATGTTAAGATGGAAAGAGAATTGAAATTCAGAGGAAGGAGAGAACTGGATATGTATTTGGGCGCCACAGTGTATCAAACGTGGGACTTTGAACAAGTTATTTAACCTCTCTGAGCCTGAGTAAAAATCCTTAAAATGAGAATAAAGCCTGTCTCACAGGATTGTTCTGAGGTTCTGTGATATCTGTGGGAAGTTGTCCAGCCTTGGATTAATATATGGTTCATGATACAGTTGATAAATAAACGCTTGAAGGGGCCTTCTGGGGATAGTGGTATGTTTCTGTTGCAACAATGAAAGAACTTTGTGAGTAGGAGAGACTCTTCAGCACTTCTCCAATTCCTCCATATATAAGCTTCATTTTTTTCCTTTGTATTTATAGAGTTGGCAAAAATAGCGATAAATTAAGATGATTGATTATCTTTTCTAAAAGCAGATAAACTGAAACAAGAAGTTTTTAAACCTAGGTTAAAAATGTAGTAAAAAATTCATTGATAAATAAAGAACTTTTTTTATCCAATATTGAATCAAAATGTAGTTTTGCTAAGCAGGTGCATATGAAGACTTTTTTCCTAATTATTTTATTTTGCTAATCACCTAGACTGAAATCATTAAAACCAATTTAGCTTGAATCATAGTTGAAAAATTCCAGTGCTCAGAGCACCGATAATAACCTGGAAAGTTATGCGTCACAAGGTTAACTTGTGTATTTTAATTAATTCTGTATTTTATTGTGATTATTCTGAATTCACAAATGTGCACAGGGTAGTCATGGTTTTTTCTGAATTTGAGCACTTAATTTCTCACCACATGCATATAAGGAAAGGTCATGCATTCCTGATTATTTGTTACTGCCTTTCAGTCAGATTTTTGCCAGCAGCAGGCAAAGTGAAGCCATTTTATGCAATAGAATAAAAGGGAAGTGTTTTGGCCTTTACTTTCAAGGTAAAGCCATCTTCATTAACAACAAAGAAGACTCTATGGTAGCAAGAAGGGAAAAAAATCAAAACCCTACTATTTTCTTTCAAATAGCCTTAAGAAAAATGAAGCAAAATCTGAAAACACACCCTATTAAAAAAAAAAAAAAAGAAAGAAACGCATGGTGAAGCAGAAGAAGCATTAAACTCTGAATGAAAACACTATTATCTGTCACCAATTCTGTCACTCACAGATATGCATTTTTGGACATTTCACTTCAACAATATGGGCTTCTGTGCCAGCTTCTATTTTTGTAATTTTTAAGTTTTATTTTATTTATTTTTTTATACAGCAGGTTCTTATTAGTTACCTATTTTATACATATTAGTGTATACATGTCAATCTCAATCTCCCAGTTCATCCCACCACCACCCACCTCCCACAACTTTCCCCCCCTTGGTGTCCATATGTTTGTTCTCTACAACTGTGTCTCTATTTCTGCCCTGCAAACTGGTCCATCTGTACCATTTTTCTAGGTTCCACATACATGGGTTGATATGCGATATTTGTTTTTCTCTTTCTGACTTACTTCACTCTGTATGACAGTCTCTAGATCCATCCACATCTCTACAAATGACCCAGTTTTGTTCCTTTTTATGGCTGAGTAATATTCCATTGTATATATGTACCACATATTCTTTATCCATTCATCTGTCGATGGGCATTTAGGTTGCTTCCATGAACTGGCTATTGTAAATAGTGCTGCAATGAACATTGGGGTGCATGTGTCTTTCTGAGTTGTGGTTTTCTCTGGGTATATGCCCAGTAGTGGGATTGCTGGGTCATATGGTAGTTCTATTTTTAGTTTTTTAAGGAAACTCCATACCGTTCTCCATAGTGGCTGTATCAATTTACATTCCCACCAACAATGCAAGAGAGCTCCCTTTTCTCCACACCCTCTCCAGCATTTGTTGTTTATAGATTTTCTGATGATGCCCATTCTAACTGGTGTGAGGTGATACCTCATTGTAGTTTTGATATTCATTTCTCTAATAAGTAGTGATGTTGAGCATCCTTTCGTGTGTTGGTTGGCAATCTGTATATCTTCTTTGGAGAAATGTCTGTTTAGGTCTTCCATTTTTGGATTGGGTTGTTTGTTTTTTTGATATTGAGCTGCATGAGCAGCTTGTAAATTTTGGAGATTAATCCTTTGTCAGTTGCTTCGTTTGCAAATATTTTCTCCCATTCTTTTTTTTTTTTTTTTTTTTTTTGAGGTACGCAGGCCTCTCACTGTTGTGGCCTCTCCTGTTGCGGAGCACAGGCTCCAGATGCGCAGGCTCAGTGGCCATGGCTCATGGGCCTAGCCGCTCTGCAGTATGTGGGATCTTCCCGGACCAGGGCACGAACCCATGTCCCCTGCATCGGCGGGCAGACTCTCAACCACTGCGCCACCAGGGAAGCCCATTTTCTCCCATTCTGAGGGTTGTCTTTTCATCTTGTTTATAGTTTCCTTTGCTGTGCAAAAGCTTTTAAGTTTCATCAGGTCCCATTTGTTTATTTTTGTTTTAATTTCCATTACTCTAGGAGGTGAGGCAAAAAGAGATCTTGCTGTGATTTATCTCAAAGAGTGTTTTTCCTCTAAGAGTTTTATAGTGTCCGGTCTTACATTTAGGTCTCTAATCCATTTTGAGTTTATTTTTGTGTACGGTGTTAGGGAGTGTTCTAATTTCATTCTTTAACATGTAGCTGTGCAGTTTTCCCAGCACCACTTATTGAAGAGACTGTCTTTTTTGCACTGTATATCCTTGCCTCCTTTGTCATAGATTAGTTGACCATAGGTACGTGGGTTTATCTCTGGGCTTTCCATCCTGTACTATTGATCTGTATTTGTGTTTTTGTGCCACTACCATCCTGTCTTGATTACTGTACCTTTGTAGTATAGTTTGAGGTGGGGAGCCTGATTCCTCCAGCTCTGTTTTTTTCCCTCAAGACTGCTTTGGCTATTCGGGGTCTTTTGTGTCTCCATACAAATTTTAAGATTTTTTGTTCCAAGTCTGGAAAACATCCCACTGGTAATTTGATAGGGATTGCAATGAATCTGTAGATTGCTTTGGGTAGTAGAGTCATTTTCACAATATTGTTGCTTCCAATCCAAGAACATGGTACATCTCTCTATCTGTGTGTGTCATCTCTGATTTCTTTCATCAGTGTCTTATAGTTTTCTGAGTAAAGGTCTTTTACCTCCTTAGGTAGGTTTACTCCTAGGTATTTTACTCTTTCTGTTGCAATGGTGAATGGGATTGTTTCCTTAATATCTCTTTCTGATCTTTCATTGTTAATGTATAGAAATGCAAGAGATTTCTGTGCATTAATTTTGTACCCTGCAACTTTACCAAATTCATTGATTAGCTCTACTAATTTTCTGGTGGCATCTTTACGATTCTCTATGTATAGTATCATGTCATCTGCAAACAGTGACAATTTTACTTCTTCTTTTCCAATTTGTATTCCTTTTATTGCTTTTTCTTCTCTGATTGTCGTGGCTAGGACTTCCAAAACTATGTTGAATAATAGTGCTGAAAGTGGACATCCTTGTCTTGTTCCTGATGTTAGAGGAAATGCTTTCAGTTTTTCACCATTGAGAATGATGTTTGCTGTGGGTTTGTCGTATATGGCCTTTATTATGTCGAGGTAGGTTCCATCTATGCCCACTTTCTGGAGAGTTTTTATCATAAGTGGTGTTGAATTTTGTCAAAAGCTTTTTCTGCATCTATTGAGATGATCATACGGTTTTTATTCAATTTGTTAATATGGTGTATCACATTGATTGATTTGCATATATTGAAGAATCCTGGCATCCCTGTGATAAATCCCACTCGATCATGGTGTATGATCCATGGTGTATAGATTTTTGCATCTATATTCATCAGTGATATTGGTCTGTAATTTTCTTTTTTTGTAGTATCTTTGTGTGCTTTTGGTATCAGGGTGATGGTGGCCTCTGCCTCAGTTATTCTGCTATTGATTCCTTCTAGGCTATTTTTCATTTCAGTTATTGTCTCTTTGTTTGTTCTTTAATTCTTCTAGGTGTTTGTTCTTTAATTCTTCTAGGTCTTTGTTAAACATTTCTTGCATCTTCTCGATCTTTGCCTCCATTCTTTTCCGAGGTCCTGGATCATCTTCACTATCATTATTATGAATTCCTTTCTGGAAGGTTGCCTTTCCCCACTTCATGTAGTTGTTGTTCTGGGTTTTTATCTTGTTCCTTCATCTGGTACAAAGTCCTCTGCCTTTTCATTTTGTCTATCTTTCTGTGAATGTGGTTTTCATTCCACAGACTGTAGAATTGTAGTTCTTCTTGCTCTGCTGCCTGCCTGCTGGTGGATGAGGCCATCTACGAGGCTTGTGCCTGTGCCAGTTTCTAAGGCTGTGTAACAAGTCATTCCAAAACTTAGTGGCTGAAAGCAAAAGTATTGCTTATGAACCTGCAATAGGGGCAGGGGCAGTTTTTCCTGCTCTGATGTCTCTGCTCTGCTTGACAGCAGCTGGGGTGGACAGAATGCTATCATATGAAAGCTCGCTCATTCATGTACATGGGGAAACTCAAGCAGCTAGAGCTGGCACAGCGTTCCTTAGTACGTCTTAGTACGTCTCTGTTTCCATGAAGTTAGTCAGCATGATGGCCATTTTGGAACAAATCCTTTGTCTTATATGAAAAACAATCAGGTTGAATTAGATAATCTCTAAAGTCTCTTATCTCGGAAAGTCTTGTAAATTGCTGATTAAATGGAAACAGGAATAGCTTGAAAGCGATCTGAGACAGCTGGCATGATGTTAACCCATTGGGATGGAGGAGAACTTCAGAGAGTAATAATTCTGAAGCGTGTAAAGCATCTAAATCAGCAATTACCACATTTTTCGGTATTATGGATTATGTGTAATTGCAAATGCAGGCCTATTTTTATAGGATGCAATTTCCAGGACATAGGGCAAGTTGATTGTTCCATGCCATTTAATCTTTTTGTTTAACAACATAATTATCATCATGGCTCATTTAAATTTTGAACACCTGATGCGATATCAAGAGTTGTCAACACATTACTATTGCTAAGATTAAAAAAAAAGTCCTAGGAGTATTTATCTATATATATTTCAGTACATTAGCAATCCATATAAAATTTAGAGTCATAGTAGTATAATGCTCTTTTGTACATCCATCCTGATACTGTACGTTCCATCCGATACTGACTAGAGTGAGAATCAATGTTACCAGTGGGAAACTGTCTTTAACAACAAAAGTTAGCCTGCCTGGAAATCCAGCAGATTACATAGGTCAGTTATATGAGTACAGTGAAACAAGGCATGGAGAATCCACTAAGGACAAATGGAAGGAATCCACCTACAAACAGATGTATAAAATATCAACCAGTCCATTCTGATTTCAAGTTTTATATTTGTTGTAATGCATAATGAATTATTTTGTTATTATTATTCTGTATTCACAAACCACAATTTATATATGCAAAATGTTTTATGACTGCTTTCAGTAAATAGATGGTTTTCTAGTATGCGAAAGTATTAAAGAAAGCATGGACACCAGCTGTTCCTTATTTCTTGCCATAGACTTATCTGCATTTTACCAGTTGAAAAATTTAAATCCAAAAAGGCTAAAACTGGGGACTTCCCTGGCTGTCCAGTGGTTAAGACTTCGCCTTCCAATGTAGGGGGTGCAGGTCCAGTCCCTAGTCAGGGAGCTAAGATCCCACATGCCTTGTGGCCAAAACGTCAAAACATAAAAAAAACAGAAGCAGTATTGTAACAAATTCAATAAAGACTTTACCAATGTCCACATTAAAAAAAAAAAAATAAACAAAACCAAACCAAAAGGTTAAAGCTTGCAAGGTCATATCATTTACCAATCCCAGCCTTGTAATTTATAGGTATTGTGATATGGGCATGCCTTTGAAATCTGCATGTTACGGGACTGTATTATTTCACACAAAAGGAAAATGACACAACACAAAAGGAATTTCCAGATTGAATTTCTCAGTCATCCCTAAAGTGTGACTGTAAATGTGCAAAGACCTTTAATATCTAAGTAACCTTAAAAAAGCAGTTCTTGGGTATCCTGAAATGTCTCTTATGGATGGGGCATAGTTTCCCAGTAAACAGGAACCATCTCACACACCCATCTGTGACCTGAACGTAAAAAGATAACAACAACGACAACAACAACAAAAAAAACCTAATATTTGCCTACATAGTTATAACGGTTTAGGCATACATTATGTGAAAGTGTAATCTCCATAAAATAAATATCTGGAAACAGAAGTAGACTACAGCAACATGAATGAAACTTGGTTTTTAAAGTTAAAAGGAATAAGTGTTCAAAAATCCTTTTGATGATGACCACTATTCTCAATTTTTCCACTATGATTTTGGGTGCATTTTGAAATATAATTTTAGCTTCAAATTCCATGCAAAATGTGTATTCCATTCCTTGATATCTCAGTTGATGTAAATACAAAAATAATATCTTAAGAACTATTTTTCCCCCAGAAAATCTTCAAGTATAATTCATGCCAAGAAACTGAGCCATGATCTCATGGTTTCAAGTTTCCCCTGACATACTTACCATATACACCTGAATGATATTTAAATCCCATTTTGAGAAGACAACATTTCCCTTAACAAAATCAAACTTTGATTTTCCAAATTTGTCAATGAAAAGAGATTTTCCACTTGGAGAAAGATGTTAAAACTATGCTGCCTTTGCTCTTGTCCCTGAGATTCATTTTCCTTTTTGGAATAGTTCTAACATTAAAGCTGCTGCCACCATTGGGTCTCAGGAAAATCATTACAAAATACAATAGAATAAACTAATGCTCATATAAGAGATATATACAGTAGCAACAGTAGCAGAAGGAGCGCTTTGTTACAGTTAGCATCTCTTAATCTGAATAGAGAAGTATCTGGAATAGGCAAATCTATAGAGAAAGAAAGTAGATTAGTGGTTGTCTTAGGGCTAGGAAGTTAGGAGAAACATGAGAATTACTAATGGGTATGGAGCTTCCATTTAGAGTGATGAGAATGTTCTAAAATTAGATAGTGGTGATGGTTGCACAGCTCTGTGAATATACCCCAAACCACTGACTTAGCATTTTAAGTATATTAATTCTATGGTAGGTGAATTATATCTCAAAACAGTTGCTAGTTATATAAAGAAAAAGCAATTGTATTTTGAGGAATTATCAAAAATGTTTGAAAAGATTTACAGCCAAAATTTGGAAATAATCAAAATGTCCAAAAATATTGGAAAGGTCAAAATATCATGGTAATCCACATGATAAATAATGTACCCCTACTGAAAATAGTATTTACAGATTGTTAATCACAACATAGCAAAGTGTTCATGTTAAAATAGTTAGTTAGAAAAAGATTAGGACAAAATTTTATCAATAGCAAGATTATTTGTATTTTAAAAGCACAGCATGAATATTAATATTCCAAAATGTTAATAATTGCTGTTGATGTAGTAATAGTACTGGTAATTTTTTACTTCAACTTTGTTTCATGTTTCCTAATTTTCCAAATTTCCCATTATGTACAATTCTAATAAAGAATTTTTAATAAATAAAAAGTTATTCATTTAAAAATTGAGATCTGCCATCAATAAATGATTGCTGAACTAATGACTATTACTCCACAAGCTTATTTTAATAATGTTTAATGATGATTGAGCTGACAGATATCTACTGTTTTATTTAATCATCATTATTTTGAGTTAATAGGGATTCACATGAATATTGCAAATAGTATACAAATATACTCGCTGTAATCCTTTATTGTATCTATAAATTCAAATCTGAGCCAAGCTCAAAAATATCACTTGCTTTATCACTAAAATAGTATTAACGGAAAACATTAAATGGAAACAACCGTAATGCTATCATCACATTTTAAGTAAGGGTATTAATAAGAGTCACCAATAAATCTTAGCTCTTTTTCCTTCTAACCAGAATAATGTCTCATAAGTAACAAAATAAAAATTTTGAATCCTCTTATCCAGGATTTAGAAAATAGCTTTTCATCTATAGTTAGAACCTTGAATTACTGTGGAATCATCAATTCTTTTTAGTATCTTAATATTTATTTTGTAAGGAAAGCAGCAACATAAATAGAATCTGTCCTGTGAACATTTGTTTTGCCCCTGAAGAAAAGGATAGATTCACAATAGTCTACTTTTTGTACTCAAACTATGCAAACCTAATTATGATTCTGTTCATATAGGTTTTAATGACTGTTGACTAAGAAAATAGATGGTTTTAAAAAATAGCCTACAGGTTGTTACTGTTGAAGCTGTTAATAGTGGGAGTTGAATAGTCAAAAAGCTGGAAGAGACCCAGAGAAATCATGATTCAGAAGAGGTGGTTTGTTTGTTTTAACTCTTTAAAATACTCCAGAGCCAGAGATGTATAACCAGTAAGTAATCTATTCTAGTATTTAATATACTGACAATCAAGTTCCATTTCTAGTTCCATCTGAGTTTTTTTCTACTTAATTTACATCTAACTCCTCTCCTTCCGTCTTCAGTAAAATTAAATAATAAATAAATAAAACAAATAAAATTCTAGACTAATGAAATCAGGATTTTTTTTCCCCAACGTAGCCCTAAATGAACACACTGACAGAATGCTTTACCCATAGCAAACAAAGGGAGATAATGTGCTATCCTTGGAAGATTTGCATAGTTGCTCTGTGCACCATGGTGGGTGAGCATAAAGAACTGTCAACTATTGACAAGTATTTTGGGGCTCCCTTCCTGGACACAAAATTCTAGACAGAAACACTGGATGCAATAGAACTCATTCTAAGCGTAGTTAACATCAGTCAACACACAGCCTGCATTGGTGTCAAGAAGAAAGTAACTGCGCTCATAATTCTGTTGGTGTTACACACCTCTGTATCCCCCAGGCAATCCTAGACAGCTTTAAGCAATTTTTTGGAAGAGGTTTTCTTATAAAGCTTTGGTGCCAGACAGCTGTCAGTAAAAGATTTAGTGTAAGTTAATATTACATGAAGACTTCTCCAGACACTGGTCAAAAACTGTAAAGGTCGATTTGAGAGAGTTGCTGGGTTTTGATGGAGAATTTTTCCGGAATTCTGGTCAAAAGCAAATTTGCCAAGTTCATGATATTAAAAGCCAGGTACTAATGAATGAGATGACCAGGATAACAAATAGTACCCTGATGAAAAAGACATTGGGTCTGCTACTTTCAAGGATAGTGTCACTAAACTAGAGGTGCATTTCAAAATCATTGAAAATACATGTCAGGTTTTTCTACCTTGGCACTCTTAGCATTTGGGCTGAATAATTCTTTATTGTGGTAATCTGTCTTGTGCATTGTTTAGCAGCATCCCTGGCCTTACCCAGTAGAGGCCAGTAGCACCCTTTCAGTCGTGACAAGGAAAAATGTTTCCAGATATTGCCAGATGTAATCTGGGGCGCATAATCATCCCCAGTTGAGAACCACTGCCATAGAACTACTAAGTTAGATACTTAGTACTAGGACCACCAACCATCCCCTGTCCCCAGCCTGACTTTCTGAACCCCATGCACTGAATGGTCCAATATCTCTGAGCCTTTGCCTTATATAACACATTTGTTGTTGTTGTTGAATACTCATCCATTCTTGGATACTTCTGGAATCTTTCCTCACTTTCATCTTACCTTAGCATGGTAGTGTAAAGAAAACTAGGGTTTGGGAAATACACACACACACACACACACACACACACACATATGCGTGTGTATATGTATATATGTATGTATAAGTTCAAACCCCAGCTTTGTCCCACTCCACCTGTAAAGCAGTTGACAGTTTACTTAGGCTTTATTATTTTTCTCTACCTGGAGCACTTCTTCAGGTATCCAAGGCTTACTATTAATTAGAGTTAAAAACGGATTCAAGACCATGATTCTGGTTCTTTACATTAATTCATCCTCACTTGGTTTAAACCAGAATACAGAAGCTGTCCATATAGGAGCATCATTAATAATTCAAACTGACAATCAAAATTCACCTCTTAGACACCACTGTATAGGGATAATATCAATAAAAATCTATAATATTGTGATAAGCAGCCTCTAATGTGGCCACCAGTGTTCCACACCAGCTGGTATTCATTCCCTCCTCTACTCCCTTCCTTTGAGTGTGGCCTAGACCTACTAACTAGCTTCTAATAAACAGAATATACTAAAATGATGAGATATCACTTCTGAGACTGGGTTATAAAAGGTCTGGCTTCCAGTTGCTGTGTGCCCTTTCTCACTCTTTTTTCATTAGCTCTAAGGGAAGATTGCAGTCATATTTTGAAATGCCCTGTGGAGAGGACCTTATGACAAGAAACTAAAATAGTCAGTGAGGAGTTGTGACTCTCAGTCAAACACACACAAGAAAATAATTCCTGCCATCCGCCACATGGATAATTTGGAAGCAGATCCTCCCTAGTTGACCCTTATGATGAGACCACATATCTGGCCAACACCTTGAAGGCAGCCTCATGAGAGACCTAAGGGAACTCATAGATGCTATAAGATAATATTAATTGCTGTAAGTGGCTAAGTTTTGGTCATTTGTTATACAGCAATAGTTAAATAATATAAACACAGTGAGATAAATGATTTTCTCTTTCTTCTCATTCTCCTTTTGACAATGATGATTATCATCATTACTCTCTCTCAGATGAGGCTGTACCATTAATCTTCTGCCCCTAAGTTTAGCAGGGGCAGTTCTACAATTGTTGACCATATTATCATCATTCCCTCAAACCCTGGGTGCTGACATTGCCTATCAATTATCTTTCCCAATCATAAGTACAATAGAATTAAAATTCTCACTATGAAATTATCAAGGATCTGATGTTGATTACTCCACTATTGGTTATTCAATTCACGGCTTTTGTAAATTTCAAGGGCAAAAATCCAAGTGCAAATCTTTAATGCAGAATTTGAGTACCCCAAAGTAACCAACTGTCCTCTGCATGCATATCTCATCCCCAAATCCAGTTTCTTCATTGTTAAAAATACCATCTTCTTCAACAGATTACTCTGATGATTTAAACTGCATAAATATATAAAATTTTCCAAATATTATTCCTGTAATGTAGTAAGTGCTTAATAAATATTAAGGGTTTTTGTGATGCTATTTTAATTTCTTCCTCTTCCAAACCTCCTCTTCCTAACCCACTCGTGGGTGATCAGTTCCATTTCTAGGCTTTCTACTTTAGCCAAGTCCCTGTTCTAAAAGTAATAAGAAATTTATAGAAATAATTAGTTCTTTTTTCCTTTCAAATCCCCCAAAGGATTCTTACTACTTATGGCCTCTGGCTAAGAATGAAACCAAATGATAAAAAGAAATATCGATCCATTCCGTATGACCAGTCCAAAAATCAATTAGATGACTTTTCTATTCCTCTTTTAACTAGAAAATTGATAAAAAATTAATGGCCAACAATCTCAGAAGCTGAATCATAGCTTTATATATTTTTTCCAAAAGAAAGAGTATCAGAAAGAAAAATAAATTAGTATACCCTTGGTTTTCTTAAAATAGGGGAAATACACTTTTTCAAGGTTAAAGTTACACTTTACAGTATTAATGGTATCAATGTACCTAAGCTAAAGGAGACCTCCACATTATCATTTGCGTATCCAGTTTCCACAAATAAATAGTTACCAATCTATTGTCTAATAGAGTATGAAATAATTTGAAAAACATCCAAAAGATTGACCTATCCATAAAAATATTTTCTTCATACGTCTTTAATGGTGCTTTAGGATTTACAGTGTTGGGTTAAGATACTGTGCTTCACTCAAACATACTAGTAAGATAATTTGTCAATCTCTTAGCAGCCCTTAATAATTTACTATGATAAGTGTAACCAGGCCTTTTGAGAATAGGGTTCTAGGTAACTCAACTTTGATAATGAGAGGAGTAGAGAAAGACATGAGTATCAGATATAAATGTATAAGAGATTCCTGAGCTGAAAATCCTGAGCAGCTAGAAAGAAATATAGCAGAATAGAGTGACTCAGGAGAGGGAAAAAGAAAGGTGCCCAAACAGAGTGGATGTACTTCATGGGAATAAGTACAAAGCTGGTGTTGGGACCTTTCATTTTCTTGAGGAGTGCTAACTGCCTGAGAAAGAAATTTCAAGAGACTTCATGGTTCTTTCAGTAGCAGAGAATAATACATCCCAAATAAGTTGACCGAAGTTTTCATGATAGTAGGTCATCGCTGTGCATCTCCTGGAGCTTTTGGTTTCAGGTAACCTATTGAGGGATCCAAATGACTAACAGAAGCTTGCTTTGTTTTGCTTTGTATTTTATGTTTTGAGTTCAGACATTATCCAAAAAGGATATGTGAAATATTTCCCATAATTTGTTTGACCTATAATGACTTATTCTATGCGTGGTTATATTCGTTTCCTCATGATGTTGGAGAGTTTTTGTTTTCTTGTGGCAGTTAATACTTTACATCCTGAAAGATTTACTGGACTTGACCATCTACAAATACATACAAACTGTTTTCATGAGCTGAAAATATAGTCTTGAAACAAATCTGAAATGACAACACAAAGTAGTATCTGTTCACTGTCACAAGAACAGAAAGAAATTGAACCAGCCCTAAAAATTCACTTTGTAGCCAAGGAAATGGTTTCCATAAAATTGAAAAAATGTCTCAAAGCAACAGTATTGTATTTCTTAAGCTATTGCTGTTACTGACATAAAAAGAATTCTTTCTATAATTCTTCTTCGGCCTTGGTTGGTGACAGAGTGGTTATTAGAAAAAAATTGTAAACAGCTCTTTTCTAAGCCTCCAGGCATAATAAAAAAGAGACTCTCACTTGAGTGTCACCTGCTTCAATTATTAGATGGGTTTAAAGCAATATGATTCAGTACATAAATCAAAATAAAGCATGATCTTTTACCAGTACAAATTTGCAGGAGTGCCATGTAGTTTCATCAAGTAATGCCAACAATGGTCTAAATAAAATTGTGTTTAAGTGGTTACAAAGGCAAGATGGCATAGTGTAAAGATTTAAAAGTAGGACACTCCATTACCATGCAGCCCTTGATCTCTCTGGGTTCCTTATCTGTAACATGAGGAAATGCCACTAGATTGTGTGAAATGTTCCTTCTAACATTCAAAGACATATGCAAATGTTGTGGAACTATTGAGGAGAAAATCTTTCATGTAAATAGGTGATATTCAACCGTGTAAATATGGCACCAGAATTTTGTCACATATTCTCCTTCAGGGTTGTCGCAGTTTTTTTTCAATAGACTATTTTTTTCAGCAGTTTTAGATTCACAGCAAATTTGAGCAGGAGTCCCCATATACCCTTTCCTTTCCTACACTCACAGCCTCCTCCACTATCAACATCTCATACCAGAGTGGTACATTTGTTACAAGTAATGAACCTACACTGACATGTCCATAGTTTATATTAGGATCTATAGTTTACATTAGGGTTGAGTTTTAGTGTTTTACAGTCTATGGATTTGAACAGATGTATAATGTTAAATGTTCCTTCAGTTTTTGTATTGTCTTAATAGCCAGATCACTGTGTGATGCTGTAAAAAGGCATTAGAATATTCCCCATACTGAGTGTAAAGTAATGACATCCAAATAATGGTACTTCGATGCTCTCTTTAAAAAAGAAAAAAAATTTCCATAGATTATCCATTCATGCATTACCTCAGAAACTATTCCTAGTTTATCTTTGTCCCCCATAGCAACTTAGCTGTGATGTACTACTCCTAGCAGATAGTAATCAACATTTGTTAACACTGAGTTTGATAACTCCAATTTGAACAAAAGAGATAAAAGATGAAAAAAGAATATAAGCTGGAAAAGTTCAGTCAATCACCATTCTCTGAGTAGAATTTCCTCTAGTTAAGTAATATCCTATTATGTGATTATTGTGAAAAAGTCATAAATACCCCCAAGGTGTGGGTGGCGGAACTGAATAGAGCATTACTTACTGGAGATCATATTACTAACTGGAGCAGTGAGCTTTATTTTGAAGGCTTTTCCCCTAACTAAAATATATCTTTTAAAACATCAAATGCAGTATTCATTCATCAGGAGGAATATCACCCAGCAGGCCAGGATTTTCAAAGCTTAGTATTTTTTTTTCCAGTGGAATGGGACTTTTCCAGTGAAGTGATAAGTATGCTTTGAACATTTAAAAAGAGCCACAGGGTCTTCTTTCTTCTGTGGATAGTATCCAGAATTGCTTCATCTGGTGAAAGAAATCCTTTCACTGCAGAAAACTTTAATTCATTACAACCAAAACCCAGCAAGATTCAGATCTGTTGTGAAATGTACAGGTTTGAGAATATATTTATCCCTGAGAATTGTGGTAGTGAATTGGTGTTATAGAAATTACGATAGCTATACTTAACAAGTGATCCTCCTTCACACCATTTCCTTATTATGTTTAGAATAAGGGACAACTGTGCTCTTTCATTTTGTCATCCTTACCTTTGATTGATCCTAAAAGTAGAGATTATGTCCTGAAGTGAATGCAGTTAATGAAAGAAGAGGAAATAGAATGTCTGCAAAGGGAACTAGTAGAGGAAGAACATATAATCAGGTTATAAAGGTCTTGGAAAAAAAATAGGGGGTGATGTATCAAAAATTTTCTCTATCTCTCTGGAGCAATTCATTATTTTCCTTCCTTCCTCCCTAAAGCAGCTTCATTCAATCAAGTCACAGAGCTTGTATGTGGTCTACAATGCTATTATGAATCAAGTTGCTGACATTCTTATGCTCATATATTTTCATAAAATGCAATTATTAAAAGATCAGACTGTATAGTAGATGGAAGCACAAATGTACGTGGAGACATGGTTGAAAACTCTTGATACTACTGCCAACACCACCATCATCATTAGTGTTTCAGTTGGTTTACTGTCTGCTAGCCTCCTAGGTTTACATTTAATGACTTCAAATAGCTGGTGGTGTTACTTAATCTTTAAATGTCTGCTCTACAGACTATTCATTATCATCATTAGTAGTAATAAGTTCATTTTCACTAGAGGCGTTTACTAATGTGCTCTTTCTGTCCTCAAGAAGTTAAGAAACAACTATATGCAAATAACTGAATAGAAAAAATACTATCAGTCAAAGAACAGAAAACAAAATCTTTGCTAACTGGGAGCTTAAACATAGCTTGCAGAATATGTTTGTAAATATATATCACATATGCTAATTTCTACAATTTATTACTTTCCATTATTAGGTATTGTTACTATTTTCTGAGCACTCATGTATATCAAGCACTGTGCCAAACATTTACAGACATCGATCTAAATATCCCCCAAAGTGAGGAAACTGAGCCTCAGAAAACTTAAGTAATTTACCCAAGGTCAGAGAATTAGTAAGTGGTTAAACTGGTTTTAGAATCCAAGTTGTCTGATGCAAAAGTCTGGTCTCTTCCCACCGTATGTTTTACTGGCCCCTAGGTCTCTGGCCCTCTTAGATTTCAAAGCAAGTTTTATCTTGCTATTTTCTGATTAACAGTAGAAATTTTAATAGACTCTTAAACATTCTAATTTCACATGACTATTCCATATGCCTATATCCTTTTGCATTTAGAAGAAATTGATTTTCCAAAAATAATTCCTTTCTAGGAATGTCATTTTAAAATATGGCAGGTATAATATGAAGAATACAAAGTTTTAACTAATAAGTAGTAATTGCTCTATGGAAAAACTATTTTGATACAAAATACGTTTGTTATAAAATATTAGTAATTACTAAGGATTTAGAAACAGGGAGAGTACTATTCTTTGCAAATAAAATTATCTGCTCTCATGGCACATTATATGAAACTTAACCATTTCAGGGCCAACATACAAACCTTGGAAAGTGAATTCAACTCATGCAAATAATAAGTTTGCCCTTAAGGAACAAGAGATTTACAAATGATCTAATCAGGACATTTGACCAAATGGCTTACTTGATATTTGTATTTGGAAATTTATCAAATACTTTCAAAATCATTATGTAGTCTTTAAAAGAATCAACTATGTGATACCGGCTAAAACAAGGGACTGTGTGTACATAGTAAAAATATATACACATATATAAATACACCCTTTTCAAGAAGTTCAATTTTTTCTTAGTTTTGCACCTATTAAATCCTATATAATAAAATTCTACAGAATAACATGTACGTGAATAAGAGGCAGGGTGCATTACGCATGGTAGGGTAGTGTGCCTTCCACAAAAAATGAGGTTGGATCAAAGAGCCTTGTTTGATCAAAAATCACACTAATTTTGGCAAAAGTTACATAATGCTCAATAAACTATGCTATATTTGTTCTATACTTCCTTTCGGAAAAAGCCATTTTAAAAAACATAGGAAATTTCCCTCTTTGTGATTCCAAATATTCGGTGCAAATAATCTTCTTAAGAAAAGTCATCTTTGAACCATTTGTAAAAATCCCCAGTAATTCACTGATTTGTAGCCAAAAATTCATTAACACGTGATTGAACAAAATGTGTTAGAGCCGAGGGAAATAATAGGCTTACTACCAGAAGCCCATGTGCTGCTGTTTAAAGATTTTTTTAAAGATTATAGATCAAAGAACGATTTTTTTAACATCTGACAAAATTGTCTTTACATATATAAAAAATATACTGGGAACATGCAGTACATCTTCAACACCAAAACATTAACTCAGGAAGCATATGATTTAGTTGGATGAGAGATGGAGAAATTTGTTTTTATAAATTTAATCCTTCAAGTGTAGAATAATAAATATGAATATTAATGAAAGAAGTATACCCAATGCTTATGCTATATCTGAAGTTAGCAATTAGAACAAAAAATTTATTTCCTTCAATAAATTTAACAGTTTCTACCATCAATTCCTAACCACACAAATTCTTTTTTTTTTTAGCCTTGCCGTGCAGGCAAGGAATCTCAGCATTGTGGAATCTCAGTTCTCCAACCAAGGACTGAACCTGGGCCATGGCAGTGAAAGTGCTGAATCCTAACCACTAGACCACGAGGGAACTCCCCCCAAGTCACACACTGGTGTTAGCCACAAAAACAGGACAGTGTCCAATCTGCTTTCTTTCACTGTTTGCTAAAACAAGAAGATAAGGTAAAATCTGACTCTTAAATGATAGCTACTGTATTCAAAAGTAAAAAGAATGGTTTAGCATTTATGATTGTTTCCATTATTTGGATTTCATTTGCTATTACCTGTATTAGAATAGATAACCACATCCTGGAAAATAATTTAAATAAGATTATGTTTAAGTAAATAATAAATCAAAATGCTTTATTTTTAATATTTATAGTTGGATAAAAGTAAAAGTGTCATCTGAAAGATAAAAAAAGATAGAAATACAAATGAAGCAACCAAATGCCAATCATGGCATTTTAATGTACTTGCAATTCAAATGTTATATGTTAGAAAAATTCTGCTTCATTTTTTTCAGACAAAACCTATTTATAACAATTTGTGTTAGGCTTAAAAATTCATTTCTGATTTGCTTTCTTATTCCTCATCTTGACTATCAGAGTACAGATGGAAAGGTTATATTTCCATCATGTTTAATAAATCAAGTGAAAATATTATACATAAATTATGAATAAAAGCTATTTACCTGCATGGAAATCTATTCCCACAGCAAATGAAGTTCCTGAT
The DNA here is from genome assembly GCF_964270905.1 of Leucopleurus acutus. Taxonomy (NCBI): domain Eukaryota; kingdom Metazoa; phylum Chordata; class Mammalia; order Artiodactyla; family Delphinidae; genus Leucopleurus; species Leucopleurus acutus. The sequence continues at coordinate 30,130,357 of NC_139149.1, forward strand.
ATAGGCATCAAGGCATCCATTTTGTCACTTGGTTCCAGAGGTATTCCCCTGATTCCTTCATGAACAGAGTACATAAGAAATGACTCTATACCTAAATTTAAAAGGAAACAAAAACAAAATGAATATATAACATTAAAATCATTCCATTAGCAGGAGGTGGGTATCAAGATGGCAGAGTAGAAAGACCCCAAACTCACCTCCTCCCATGGGCATGCCAAAATTACAACTACTTACAGAGCAATTATCTATGAGAACAATCTGAAGATTAACAGAAAAGGTTTTCCACACCTACAGATATAAAGAAGGAGCCACAATGACATGGGTAGGAGGGGCAGAGACATGGTCTAGTCAGGACACAAACACATTCCCAGGCCAGTGACCCACAAACAGGAGAGAAGTCACAACCACAGAGGTCGTCTCTGAGGAGTGAGGGGTCTGAACCCCACACAGGGCTCCCAGCCCAAGGATCTTACACTGGAAAGACAAAGCCCCAGAAAGTTGGGCTTTGAAAATCAGCTGGACTTGTTTTGGAGAGATATATTGGAAACAGAAGCTTCTCTCTTAAAGAGTGCACACAAAATCTCACATATTCCAAGTCCCAGCACAGAGACAATAGTTGGAAAGGTGCCCAGGTCAGATCCACTTGCTGATCTTAGAGAGCCTTCTGAGAGGCAAGAGGCAATTGGGAAGCCCCCTGGGGACTGACAGGCTGGCAGCAGCCACTTTTGGGATCTCGGGATCCTTTTCAAACTAGTCCAAAAAAATTCAAGAGGAAGAACACCTCCAAATTCATTCTATGGGGACAGCATCACCCTAATTCCAAAACCAGACAAAGATGCCACAAGAAAATAAAACAACAGGCCAATATCACTGATGAGCACAGAGGTGAAAATCCTCAACAAATATTAGCAAACTGACTTAACAATACATTAAAAGGATCATACATCATGATCAAATGTTATTTCTGCCAGGGATGCAAGGATGGTTCAATATCCATAAACCAATCAAAGTGTTACACCACACTAACAAAATAAAGGATAAAATATTATATGATAATCTCAGTAGACACAGATAAAGCTGACTTTGGTTGCCTAAAATCTGTATGGATGAAGTAAATGCATCAGAACTAAGATTTTTCAAAACCTCATACCTCGACATGACATGCGGTTCTTTTGGAGATAATATCCAACTGTACACATGCAAGTCCTTGTAGTTTCAGATGTTGGTAAACAAAGCTGAGAACATCCACCATTATTTAGTTGGCAGGAATTGCTGCCTGCAAAGTAGCAAAACAAACAAAAGAAACATAAAAATCAAAAAAACTAAATAAAGAAAGTATAATTCAATATCAGTAATTTGAAGAAATATTTATGCTATTATTAATTTATAAATGCAGCTGTTTCATATTGGTATCATATTTTATTCCCTCAAATAATTTGAAGTAGCATATTATGGTTGAAGTTTCTCCTTCCAAAAAAGCACTGCATAGTGATTACAGACAACAGTACTATACTCAATTTATAGAATCAATTTAACTTTGAATACAATTTGAATACAATTCAAAGTTGCTAAGAGATTAGATCTTAATTGTTCCCACCACAAAAAAGAAATAATTATGTGATGTAACAGATAGCACTATGGTGGTAATCATATTGCCATATATAAAGTATCAAATCAACACATTATACATCTTAACCAACATTATCTGTCAATTATATCTCAATAAAAATACATTTACAATAAATAATTTTTTTGTAAAATAAGATACATGAGAGGATTCATAGTTATAGAAGAGCAAAAGGAAATTGGTGTGCCGTGAATATGGTCATAGATCTTTGTAATATTTTAAGGTCACAGAAACAAGGAAATCTCTTTTCTGACTTCTAAATTTCACTTCAACTCTACAGTTACTTCCTTTTCAAGAATATTTTAACCAAATGTATCAAATAAATAGTTGTTAATTTATATTACTGACTCAACTCAAAGATTATACCATTGAAAGTAAGGAGGTACATATATGTATAATTGATTTTTTAAAAGCAAGGAACTAAAATTTGCCATTCCAAGGAACATAATTCTTCAAAAATAGATTTAAAACACACCCATAATAGTAATCTAATTAACTGGCATATTAATTTGCCTTATTCCTGTGAGGTAGCAATGACAAATATTAGGTAATCACAGGTTGGAATTCTATAAAGATGGTCCATTAAATTTACTAGGCCCAATGTGCTAATTAAAGGTGGTAACATAAAGTTAAGTAATTTACAATCTTATCCATCAAGTTCATTAAATATCCCAGTTTTACAACATTTTTATTATTCTAGGACATGCAATGCCATTTACTGGATGTTCAAACTCTGATATGCAGTACAGTAAATCCAGTGAGAATTACAAAGCATTATGAAAGCTATATATCAATAGTGCTCTATGGAAAATTCAAAATACCAATGCAGCTCATTATTTCTAATCTCCTGAATTCAAGATAGTCTGATGGGATTTAATTGTTCAATCAAACCTGTCACAAGTTCTGTCATTTTTGAAGTGTGAAATAGTCTCAACTGGGGAGATTTCTCAACAGGAGATCTACCACATTCTCTGCTCATTTCTTATACCTGGCAGTTGCTCTTATGTAGGTCCACATACTAAGATTTGAGTTGCCCTGAACTTCTGAAATGATTACCTTTATCTCATATATAAACTAATGGAGATTCATTGATTTATTCCCTTTTTTCCAAGCTGACTTATAATACAAAGATGAATTTTCAGCTCTATGATTATTTTAATAATGAGACAATTGTATTTATGGATCTACAGTAATTCCATACTGACCATGTACGTATTTCATTTTATAGAAAGCATGTGAGTGTACATTAATGCAATGCCAATCTATAGAGATATGCATTTGGATATAAATTTACTTCAACTACCACTAAAGACTGGAAAGTTGGGAAGAGATTGACAAGTGATACTTGTCTATAAAGTTTGAAAAAACACCAAACAGAGAGTAGGGGAAACAAGGGAATTGAAGAAGTAAAGAAAAATGGATTGGAGTTGATTTATAAAAACAAGAGAAAATGAGGCATTATATAATCTTGATAATATCCAAAATACATGAAAAAAAGAAGAAAAAGGAGATCCTGGGACTGTGCATTTTTAAACATAATAGTAATAATTATTTTTTATAAATAATAAAATTAACTATGTTAATGTGTACAACAATAACACAGTCCATGTATCATTTATTTAGTCTCTAAGGGAAAATGATGGTGAAAGAGAAAAGGCAAAAAAATAAAACACATCATTATTTTAATAAGTATCTTTGCCTATTAAATATAGATTTGATGTAGGAAAAATATAGAGAGATTTTTAAAGTAATAATTTAGGTAGTGAATATCTAGCAGGTTAGAAATTCTGGTTTAGCTTAATATTTTGTAATGATATTGATGTTCAAACCTCATTCCTAAATTCTCTAGTGGAAATAGAAAGTCCACTTGACTAATGAGAAGTCTCAGCTCTCCAGTGATCTGTGTCAAAAATGATAAATGAAGTAGCTAATTGTACTTTGAAATCCAAAGTTGTAGTAATGTTAACACCTTAAATAGTCCTAAATTGCTCATATTTCATACTAATGAAGCTTTTAAGCTACCTGCTATGATTCTGTTAATGGGACTGTCTTTAATACAGATGCTTTTATCAGCATATTCTTCCAGTAAAAACAGTATTTTCACTGCATTTTAAGCTTAGTCATATTATACCATAAATTTCTAAGTACTAGAGGGCCCTGTCAGGTAATACTTTCACAGTGCATAGAAGCTACAACTCTACCTATAGAATCAAATCCTTAAAAGATGAGGGGGGGAGGGGACAAGGGGAAGATGGCGGAAGAGTAAGACGCAGAGATCACCTCCCTCCCTACAGATACACCAGAAATACATCTACACGTGGAACAACTCTTACAGAACACCTACTGAACGCTGGCAGAAGACCTCAGACCTCCCAAAAGGCAAGAAACCCCCCACGTACCTGGGTAGGGCAAAAGAAAAAAATAAACAGAGACAAAAGGATAGGGATGGGACCTGCACCAGTGGGAGGGAGCTGTGAAGGAGGAAAGGTTTCCATACACTAGGAAGCCCCTTCGCGGGCGGAGGCTGCGGGTGGCGGAGGGGGAAGCTTCGGAGGCTCGGAGAAGAGCACAGCAACATGGGTGCAGAGGGCAAAGTGGAGAGATTCCCGCACAGAGGATCAGGGCCGACCAGCACTCACCAGCCCGAGAGGCTTGTCTGCTCACCCACCAGGGCGGGCGGGGCTGGGAGCTGAGGCTCGGGCTTTGGTCGGAGCGCCGGAAGAGGACTGGGGTTGGCGGCATGAACAAAGCCTGAAGGGGTTAGTGCACCACGGCTAGCCGGGAGGGAGTCCGGGAAAAGGTCTGGAGCTGCCGAAGAGGCAAGAGACTTTTTCTTCCCTCTTTGTTTCCTGGTGCGCGAGGAGAGGGAATTAAGAGCGCTGCTTAAAGGAGCTATAGAGACGGGCGTGAGCTGCGGCTAAAAGTCCGGACCCGAGAGACAGGCATGAGACGCTAAGGCTGCTGCTGCCGCCACCAAGAAGCCTGTGTGCAAGCACAGGTCACTCTCCACACCTCCCCTCCCGGGAGCCTGTGCAGCCCGCCACTGCCAGGGTCCCGGGATCCAGGGACAACTTCCCCGGGAGAACGCACGGCGCGCCTCAGGCTGGTGCAATGTCACGCTGCCTCTGCCGCCGCAGGCCCGCCCCGCACTCCGTGCCCCTCCCTCCCCCGGCCTGAGTGAGCCAGAGCCCCCGAATCAGCGGATCCTTTAACCCCGCCCTGTCTGAGCGAAGAACAAACGCCCTCCGGTGACCTACACGCACAGGCGGGGCCAAATCCAAAGCTGAGCCCCTGGGAGCTGTGAGAACAAAGAAGAGAAAGGGAAATCTCTCCCAGCAGCCTCAGAAGCAGCGGATTAAGGCTCCACAATCAACTTCATGTATCCTGCATCTGTGGAATACATGAATAGACAACGAATCATCCCAAATTGAGGAGCTGGACTTTGAGCACAAGATTTATGATTTTTCCCCCTTTTCCTCTTTTTGTGAGTGTGTATGTGTATGCTTCTGTATGAGATTTTGTCTGTATAGTTTTGCTTCCACCATTTGTCCTAAGGTTCTATCCGTCCTTTTTTTTTAAAAAAAATTTTTTTTAATAATTATTTTTAATTTAATAACTTTATTATTGTTTACTTTATCTTCTTTCTTTTTTCCTTCCTATCCTCCTTCCTTCCTTCCTTCCACCATCCCTCCCTCCCTCCTTTCTTTCTTCCTTCCTTCCTTCCCTCCTTTCTTTCTTTCCTTCTTTCTTCCTATTTCTACTAATTCTTTCTCTCAATTTTTTCTCCCTTTTATTCTGAGCCATGTGGATGAAAGGCTCTTGGTGCTGCAGCCAGGAGTCAGTCCTGTGCCTCTGAGGTGGCAGAGCCAACTTCAGGACACTGGTCCACAAGAGACGTCCCAGCTCCACATAATATCAAACGGCGAAAATCTCCCAGAGATCTCCATCTCAACACCAGCACCCAGCTTCACTCAACGACCAGCAAATTACAGTGCTGGACACCCTATGCCAAACAACTAGCAAAACAGGAACACAACCCCACCCATTAGCAGAGAGGCTGCCTAAAATCAAAATAAGTCCATAGAAACCCCAAAACACACCACCAGACATGGACCTGCCCACCAGAGAGACAAGATCCAGCCTCATCCACCAGAACACAGGCACTAGTCCCCTCCACCAGGAAGCCTACACAACCCACTGAACCAACCTTAGCCACTGGGGACAGACACCAAAAACAACGGGAACTACGAACCTGCAGCCTGCAAAAAGGAGACCCCAGACACAGTAAGATAAGCAAAATGAGAAGACAGAAAAAAACACCGCAGATGAAGGAGCAAGATAAAAACCCACCAGACCTAACAAATGAAGAGGAAATAGGCAGTCTACCTGAAAAAGAATTCAGAATAATGATAGTAAAGATGATCCAAAATCTTGGAAATAGAATATAGAAAATGCAAGAAACATTTAACAAGGACCTAGAAGAACTAAAGATGAAACAACGATGAACAACACAATAAATGAAATGAAAAATACTGTAGATGGGATCAATAGCAGAATAACTGAGGCAGAAGAACAGATAAGTGACCTGGAAGATAAAATAGTGGAAATAACTACTGCAGAGCAGAATAAAGAAAAAAGAATGAAAAGAACTGAGAACAGTGTCAGAGACCTCTGGGACAACATTAAACACAACAACATTCGAATTAGAGAGGTTTCAGAAGAAGAAGAGAAAAAGAAAGGGACTGAGAAAATATTTGAAGAGATTATAGTTGAAAACTTCCCTAATAAGGGAAAGGAAATAGTTAATCAAGTCCAGGAAGCACAGAGAGTCCCATATAGGATACATCCAAGGAGAAATACGCCAAGACACATATTAATCAAACTGCCAAAAATTAAATACAAAGCAAGCATATTAAAAGCAGCAAGGGAAAAACAACAAATAACACACAAGGGAATCCCCATAAGGTAAACAGCTGACCTTTCAGCAGAAACTCTGCAAGCCAGAAGGGAGTGGCAGGGCATATTTAAAGTGATGAAGGAGAAAAACCTGCAGCCAAGATTACTCTACCCAGCAAGGATCTCATTCAGATTTGATGGAGAAATTAAAACCTTTAAAGAAAAGCAAAAGCTGAGAGAGTTCAGCACCACCAAACCAGCTTTACAACAAATGCTAAAGGATCTTCTCTAGGCAAGAAACACAAGAGAAGGAAAAGACCTACAATAACGAACCCAAAACAATTTAGAAAATGGGAATAGGAACATGCATATCAATAATTACCTTAAATGTAAATGGACTAAATGCTCCCAACAAAAGACACAGATTGCCTGAATGGATACAAAAACATGACCCATATATATGCTGTCTACAAGAGACCCACTTCAGACCTAGAGACACATACAGACTGAAAGTAAGGGGATGGAAAAATATATTCCAAGCCAATGGAAATCAAAAGAAAGCTCGAGTAGCAATTCTCATATCAGACAAAATAGACTTTAAAATAAAGACCATTAGAAGAGATAAAGAAGGACACTACATAATGATCAAGGGATTGATCCAAGAAGAAGATATAACAATTGTAAATATTTATGCACCCAACATAGGAGCACCTCATTACATAAGGTAAATACTAACAGCCATAAAACGGGAAATCGACAGTAACACATTCATAATAGGGGACTTAAACACCCCACTTTCACCAATGGACAGATCATCTAAAACGAAAATAAATAAGGAAACACAAGCTTTAAATGATACATTAAACAAGATGGACTTAATTGATATTTATAGGACACTTCATCCAAAAACAACAGAATACACATTTTTCTCAAGTGCTCATTCTCCAGGATAGATCATATCTTGGGTCACAAACCAAGCCTTGGTAAATTTAAGAAAATTGAAATTGTATCAAGTATCTTTTCTGACCAAAACACTATGAGACTAGATATCAATTATAGGAAAAGATCTGTAAAAAATACAAACACATGGAGGCTAAACAGTATACTGGTTAATAACGAAGTGATTACTGAAGAAATCAAAGAGGAAATCAGAAAATACCTAGAAACAAATGACAATGGAGCCACGATGATCCAAAACCTATGGGATGCAGCAAAAACAGTTCTAAGAGGGAAGTTTATAGCAATACAAGCCCACCCTAAGAAACAGGAAACATCTCAAATAAACAACCTAAACTTGCACCTAAAGCAATTAGAGAAAGAAGAACAAAAAAACCCAAAGTTAGCAGAAGGAAAGAAATCCTAAAAATCAGATCAGAAATAAATGAAAAAGAAATGAAGGAAATGATAGCAAAGATCAATAAAACTAAAAGCTGGTTCTTTGAGAAGATAAACAAAATAGATTAACCATTAGCCAGACTCATCAAGAAAAAAAGGGAGAAGACTCAAATCAATAGAATTAGAAATGAAAAAGGAGAAGTAACAACTGACACTGCAGAAATACAAAAGATCATGAGAGATTACTACAAGCAACCCTATGCCAATAAAATGGACAACCTGGAAGAAATGGACAAATTCTTAGAAATGCACAACCTGCAAAGACTGAATCAGAAAGAAATAGAAAATATAAACAGACCAATCACAAGCACTGAAATTGAAACGGTGATTATAAATCTTCCAACAAACAAAAGCCCAGGACCAGATGGCTTTACAGGCGAATTCTATCAAACATTTAGAGAAGAGCTAACATCTGTCCTTCTAAAACCATTCCAAAATATAGCAGAGGGAGGAACACTCCCAAATTCATTCTACGAGGCCACCATCACCTTGACACCAAAACCAGACAAGGATGTCACAAAGAAAGAAAACTACAGGCCAATATCACTGATGAACATAGATGCAAAAATCCTCAACAAAATACTAGCAAACAGAATCCAACAGCCCATTAAAAGGATCATACACCATGATCAAGTGGGGTTTATTCCAGGAATGCAAAGGTTCTTCAATATACGCAAATCAATCAATGTGATAAACCATATTAACAAATTGAAGGAGAAAAACCATATGCTCATCTCAATAGATGCAGAGAAAGCTTTTGACAAAATTCAACACCCATTTATGATAAAAAAAAACCCTGCAGAAAGTAGGCAGAGAGGGAACTTTCCTCAACATAATAAAGGCCATATATGACAAACCCACAGCAAACATCATCCTCGATGGTGAAAAACTGAAAGCATTTCCACTAAGATCAGGAACAAGACAAGGTTTCCCACTCTCACCTCTCTTATTCAACATAGTTTTGGAAGGTTTAGCCACAGCAATCAGAGAAGAAAAGGAAATAAAGGGAATCCAAATCGGAAAAGAAGAAGTAAAGCTGTCACTGTTTGCAGATGACATGATACTATACATAGAGAATCCTAAAGATGCTACCAGAAAACTACTAGAGCTAATCAATGAATTTCGTAAAGTTGCAGGATACAAAATTAATGCACAGAAATCTCTTGCATTCCTATACACTAATGATGAAAAATCTGAAAGTGAAATCAAGAAAACACTCCCATTTATCACTGCAACAAAAAGAATAAAATATCTAGGTATAAACCTACCTAAAAAGACAAAAAAACCTGTATGCAGAAAATTATAAGACACTGATGAAAGAAATTAAAGATGATACAAATAGATGGAGAGATATACCATGTTCTTGGATTGGAAGAATCAACATTGTGAAAATGACTCTACTACCCAAAGCAATCTACAGATTCAATGCAATCCCTATCAAACTACCACTGGCATTTTTTACAGAACTAGAACAAAAAATTTCACAATCTATATGGAAACATAAAAGACCCCGAATAGCCAAAGCAATCTTGAGAACGAAAAACGGAGCTGGAGGAATCAGGCTCCCGGACTTCAGAGTATACTACAAAGCTACAGTAGTCAAGACAGTATGGTACTGGCACAAAAACAGAAATATAGATTAACAGAACAGGATAGAAAGCCCAGAGATAAACCCACGCACATATGGTCACCTTATCTTTGATAAAGGAGGCAGGGATGTACAGTGGAGAAAGGACAGCCTCTTCAATAAGTGCTGCTGGGAAAACTGGACAGGTACATGTAAAAGTATGAGATTAGATCACTCCCTAACACCATACACAAAAATAAGCTCAAAATGGATTAAAGACCTAAATGTAAGGCCAGAAACTATCAAACTCTTAGAGGAAAACATAGGCAGAACACTCTGTGACATAAATCACAGCAAGATCTTTTGACCCACCTCCTAGAGAAATGGAAATAAAAACAAAAATAAACAAATGGGATCTTATGGAACTTCAAAGCTTTTGCACAGCAAAGGAAACCATAAAGAAGACCAAAAGACAGCCCTCAGAATGGAAGAAAATATTTGCAAATGAAGCAACTGACAAAGGATTAATCTCCAAAATTTACAAGCAGCTCATGCAGCTCAATAACAAAAAAGCAAACAACCCAATCCAAAAATGGGCAGAAGACCTAAATAGACATTTCCCCAAAGGAAATATACAGACTGTCAACAAACACATGAAAGAATGCTCAACGTCATTAATCATTAGAGAAATGTACATCAAAACTACAATGAGATATCATCTCACACCAGTCAGAATGGCCATCATCAAAAAATCTACAAACAATAAATGCTGGAGAGGGTGTGGAGAAAAGGGAACACTCTTGCACTGCTGGTGGGAATGTGAATTGGTACAGCCACTATGGAGAACAGTATGGAGGTTCCTTAAAAAACTACAACTTGAACTACCATATGACCCAGCAATCCCACTACTGGGCATATACCCTGAGAAAACCATAATTCAAAAAGAGTCATGTACCAAAATGTTCATTGCAGCTCTATTTACAATAGCCCAGAGATGGAAACAACCTAAGTGCCCATCATTGGCTGAATGGATAAAGAAAATGTGGCACATATATACAATGGAATATTACTCAGCCATAAAAAGAAATGAAATTGAGCTATTTGTAATGAGGTGGATAGACCTAGAGTCTGTCATACAGAGTGAAGTAAGTCAGAAAGAGAAAGACAAATATCGTATGCTAACACATATATATGGAATTTAAGAGAAAAAAAATGTCATGAAGAACCTAGGGGTAAGACAGGAATAAAGACACAGACCTACTAGAGAACGGACTTGAGGATATGGGGAGGGGGAAGGGTGAGCTCTGACAAAGCGAGAGAGAGGCATGGACATACATACTACCAACCGTAAGGTAGATAGCTAGTGGGAAGCAGCCGCATAGCACAGGGAGATCAGCTCGGTACTTTGTGACCGCCTGGAGGGGTGGGAGGGAGGGAGACGCAAGAGGGAAGAGATATGGGAACATATGTATATGTATAACTGATTCACTTTGTTATAAAGCAGAAACTAACACACCATTGTAAAGCAATTATACCCCAATAAAGATGTTAAAAAAAAAAATAAAGAATCATGGATAGTGCCCTATGCTACGAAAAAAAAAAAAAAAAGATGAGGGGGATCTTGTTAAAATGAACAATGTGAGATAAGCATAATACAATTAATTTTTCTTCCAAGAAACTATTGCAACTGTACGTACAAAAATTCAATGTATTATATTAATTTACAATTTCAAAGTATGTGTTTGTTCACATTTTGAAGGAACAAATATAGATTTTAAAAAAATGTTTGGAAATATAATCTCTCTCTAACTTGTATTTTATAATGTGTATTTTCAGATATAATCTCATTCAGTATAGACTATGAACTAAAGTTTATTATAGTACTGTAAGTTTTTACACTTAACAAACAGATTGTATTGAAATCCACAAAAGTGCCATATTTTATTTATTGAGTGCCAGTATTTTATTCCCAGTTAAATAATCTATTTTCCATGACTTGAATGCCAGTAAAATTATTTATTTTGATACAGAAAATTTTCTATTAAGTAATTCCTAGTGAAAACACTCCTGTTCATTATTATAGACAATGACCATATATATATATATATATATATATATGTATATATATCAGAGAATAAGTACAGATTTTGTGCCTAAGAGTTTGGGTGTCAATGTCTTCTCAACCATGAATGGATCCCAGTAATCAGTTCAGATGATTTTACAAAGCAATTCTTTTCTCTTAAAAATATTTTTTTTCCTGAAAAAGAAATATTTCCTGCTGCTCCTGGCAAGAAAGGATTCCAGACTGAAATTTGACCCATGCTTTTTTCAGAAAAGGTAACCACGAATCTGGTCTTCACTTTGTCTCCGGCTGTGCAGGAATGGCTCTCAATTGGTATCTCCAATAAATTCTGCCTGCTTGATTGCTGTCACCTGTCTTCAGAATTAGTGATCCCTTTGGTTCACTATTCTTATCTCTACTCTTATCTGCTTTGATCTACATGCCCAAATCCTTTAGATAAAAATCCTTTTAAGTTTTCTTGATATTTTTTTCCTAAGCAGAAAAATATATGAAGAAAAGGATTTCACGGCAGAGATTTAAGATAGTAGAATATAGAAGAATATTTTTTCTAGGAAGGGAGTTCTGCTAATGTCATGGATCATGAACCAAAAGCGAAGAAAAGACTAGCAGGTGTAGGGCTGTACTGGCTGGCATCTCTAATCTAATTGCCATTTGGGCAATGTGACAAGTCCACGTACGTAAACCATCTGTTAGTTCTCTCACTCCATTTCACTGCACACCATTTGGACAAGCAAAAACAAAAACGCAAAATGCTTAGAGCCAAACAATGAAGTGCTTTTGGTTATGAAATTCTTGCATCAACATAGTCCATTTGAAGGCCCCTAGTTCATTCTGTTTCTGGCATAATTATACATTGAATATATTTTACTGGGATTTTTTTCTTATTCTTATATTTTTAAATCAAGAACAAAATAAGACCTCTTTGAAGACCTGACAAATTAAGATTCCTTGGGCAGCTTTGCTAATGTTTTGAAAGCTCATTATATACCTTATGCTAAAGGCATTCCTTCTACAGTATTAACCAGCATTTGCCACCCCCCTTTTTTTTACTAGAAGAAAAATAGGGAACTTCAATTTTTGACTTGAGAAAATAATATGAAAAAAGAGAACATTATATATTCAAAAGGCGGCACAAATGCATTACCGTGTGACTTACCTTGCTGTGCTTCTTTATCATACACTTTCATATGAACGACCCCAGAAGTCTTATTTCTTAGAACAGTGGGGTTTCTTCCATCTCTTTTGCTGCAGGTTCCCAGCTGAGCTAAGTTTTGGTCTGCCCACCACAGTTTCTTATCTATAAAAATGAAAAGTTTTTTTATGAAAAAGATAATCATCTTATTAAATAATAATAAAGAACTATTAAACTCTAGTGCTTTCTGATTTCTTTTGTTAAATTCCCAAACCCTGTTTCTATGAGAAACAGCAAAATCATTTTTACTTCTTTTTTTAATGTTTTTTTAAAATATTTTTAATTTAATTTTTTTATACAGCAGGTTCTTATTAGTCATCAATTTTATACACATTAGTGTATAAGGTCAATCCCAATCACCCAATTCATCACACTACCCCCACCCCCCACCGTGGCTTTCCCCTCGGTGTCCATAAGTTTGTTCTCTACATCTGTCTCAACTTCTGTCCTGCAAACTGGTTCATCTGTACCATTTGTCTAGGTTCCACATACATGAATTAATATGCGATATTTGTTTTCCTCTTTCTGACTTACTTCACTCTGTATGACGGTCTCTACATCCATCCACATCTCAACAAATGACCCAATTTCATTCCTTTTTATGGCTGAGTAATATTCCATTATATATATGTACCACATCTTCTTTATCCATTCATCTGTCGATGGGCATTTAGGTTGCTTCCATGACCTGGCTATTGTAAATAGTGCTGCAATGAACATTGGGGTGCACGTGTCTTTTTGAATTATGGTTTTCTCTGGGTATATGCCCAGTAGTGGGATTGCTGTACATATGGTAATTCTATTTTTAGTTTTTTGAGGAACCTCCATACTGTTCTCCATAGTGGCTGCATCAATTTACATTCCCACCAACAGTGCAAGAGGGTTCCCCTTTCTCCACACCCTCTCCAGCATTTGTTCTTTGCAGATTTTCTGATGATGCCCATTCTAACTGGAGTGAGGTAATACCTCATTGTAGTTTTGATTTGCATTTCTCTAATAGTTAGTGACTTGGAGCAGCTTTACATGTGTTTCTTGGCCATCTTTATGTCTTCTTTGGAGAAATATCTATTTAGGGCTTCTTCCCATTTTTGGATTGGGTTGTTTGTTTATTTAATATTGAGCTGCATGAGCTGCTTGTAAATTTTGGAGATTAATCCTTTGTCAGTTGCTTCATTTGCAAATATTTTCTCCCATTCTGAGGGCTGTCTTTTGGTCTTGTTTATGGTTTCCTTTGCTGTGCAAAGCTTTTAAGTTTCATTAGGTCCCATTTGTTTATTTTTGTTTTTATTTCCATTGCTCTAGGAGGTGAATCAAAAAAGATCTTGCTGCGATTTATGTCAGAGTGTTCTTCCTATGTTTTCCTCTAAGAGTTTTACAGTGTCCAGTCTTATATTTAGGTCTCTAATCCATTTTGAGTTTATTTTTGTGTATGGTGTTAGGGAGTGTTCTAATTTCATTCTTTTAAATGTAGCTGTCCAGTTTTCCCAGCACCACTAATTGAAGACACTGTCTTTTCTCCATTGTATATCCTTGCCTCCTTTGTCATAGAGTAGTTGACCATAGGTGCATGGGTTTATCTCTGAGCTTTCTATCTTGTTCCATTGATCTATGTTTCTGTTTTTGTGCCAGTACTATATTGTCTTGATTACTTTGCTTTGTAGTATAGTCTGAAGTCAGATTCCTCCAGCTCCATTTTTTTCCCTCAAGACTGCTTTGGCTATTCAGGGTCTTTTCTGTCTCCATACAAACTTTAAGATTTTTTGTTCTAGTTCTGTAAAAAATGCCACTGGTAATTTGATAGAGATTGCATTGTATCTGTAGATTTCTTTGGGTAGTATAGTCATTTTCACAAAATTGATTCTTCCAATCCAAGAACATGGTATATCTCTCCATCTATTTGTATCATCTTTAATTTCTTTCATCAGTGTCTTATAGTTTTCTGCATACAGTTCTTTTGTCTCCCTAGGTAGGTCTATTCCTACGTATTTTATTCTTTTCATTGCAGTGGTAAATGGGAGTGTTTCCTTAATTTCTCTTTCAAATTTTTCATCATTAGTGTATAGGTGTGCAAGAGATTTCTGTGCATTAATTTTGTATCACGCAACCTTACCAAATTCATTGATTAGCTCTAGTAGTTTTCTGGTAGCATTTTTAGGATGCTCTATGTATAGTATCATGTCATCTGCAAACAGTGACAGTTTTACTTCTTCTTTTCCAATTTGGATGCCTTTTATTTCTTTTTCTTCTCTGATTGCCGTGGCCAGGACTTCCAAAACTATGTTGAATAATAGTGGTGAGAGTGGACATCCTTGTCTTGTTCCTGGTCTTAGAGGAACTGCTTTCAGTTTTTCACCATTGAGAATGATGTTTGCTGTGGGTTTGTCATATATGGCCTTTATTATGTTGAGGTAGGTTCCCTCTATGCCCACTTTCTGCAGAGTTTTTATCATAAATGGGTGTTGAATTTTGTCAAAAGCTTTTTCTGCATTTATTGAGATGATCATATGGTTTTTATTCTTCAATTTGTTAATATGGTGTATCAGATTGATTGATTTGCATATATTGAGGAATCCGTGCATCCCTGGGATAAATCCCACTCGATCATGGTGTCTGATGGTTTTAATGTGTTGTTGAATTCTGTTTGCTAGTATTTTGTTGAGCATTTTGTATCTATATTCATCAATGATATTGGTCTGTAATTTTCTTTTTTTGTAGTATCTTTGTCTGCTTTTGGTATCAGGTTGATGGTGGCCTCATAGAATGAGTTTGGGAGTGTTCCTTCCTCTGCAATTTTTTGGAAGAGTTTGAGAAGGATGGGTTGTTAGCTCTTTTCTAAATGTTTGATAGAATTCACCTGTGAAGCCATCTGGTCCTGGACTTTTGTTTGTTGGAAGATTTTTTTTTTTTTTTTTTTTTTTTTTGCGGTATGCGGGCCTCTCACTGTTTTGGTCTCTCCCATTGCGGAGCACAGGCTCTGGACGCGCAGGCTCAGCAACCATGGCTCACAGGCCTAGCCGCTCCATGGCATGTGGGATCTTCCCGGACTGGGGCACGAACCCGTATCCCCTGCATCGGCAGGCGGACTCTCAACCACTGCAGCACCAAGAAAGCCCTTGTTGGAAGATTTTTAAACACAGTTTCAATTTCATTACTTGTGATTGGTCTGTCTATATTTTCTATTTCTTTCTGGTTCAGTCTTGGAAGGTTATACCTTTTGAAGAATTTGTCCATTTCTTCCAGGTTGTCCATTTTACTGGCATAGAGTTGCTTGTAGTAGTCTCTTAGGATGCTTTGTATTTCTGCGGTGTCCATTGTAAGTTCTCCTTTTTCATTTCTAATTGTATTGATTTGAGTCCTTTCCCTCTTTTCTTGATGAGTCTGGTTAATGGTTTATCAATTTTGTTTATCTTCTCAAAGAACCAGCTTTTAGTTTTATTGATCTTGCTATTGTTTTCTTTGTTCCTATTTCATTTATTTCTGCTCTGATCTCTATGATTTCTTTCCTTCTGCTAACCTTGGGTTTTGTTTGTTCTTCTTTCTCTAGTTCCTTTAGGTGTAAGATTAGATTGTTTATTTGAGATTTTTCTTGTTTCTTGAGGCAGGCTTGTATAGCTATAAACTTCCCTCTTGGAACTGCTTTTGCTGCATCCCATAGGTTTTGGATCATCGTGTTTCCATTGTCATTTGTCTCTATGTATTTTTTGATTTCCTCTTTGATTTCTTCAGTGATCTCTTGGTTATTTAGTAACGTATTGTTTAGCCTCCATGTGTTTGTGTTTTTTACCTTTTTTTTCCCTGTAATTTATTTCTAGTCTCATAGCATTGTGCTCAGAAAAGATGCTTGATATGATTTCAATTTTCTTAAATTTTCTGAGGCTTGAGTTGTGACCCAAGATGTGATCTATCCTGGATAATGTTGCGTGTGCACTTGAGAAGAAAGTGTAATCTGTTGTTTTGGATGGAATGTCCTATAAATATGAATTAAATCTATCTGGTCTATTGTGTCATTTAAAGCTTCTGTTTCCTTTGTTATTTTCATTTTGCATGATCTGTCCATTGGTGTAAGTGAGCTGTTAAAGTCCCTCACTATTACTGTGTTACTGTCGATTTCCTCTTTTATAGCTGTTAGTACTTGCCTTATGTATTGAGGTGCTCCTATGTTGGGTGCATATATATTTATAATTGTTATATCTTCTTCTTGGATTGATCCCTTGATCATTATGTAGTGTCCTTCCTTATCTCTTGTAACATTCTTTATTTTAAAGTCTATTTTATCAGATACAAGTATTGCTACTCCAGCTTTCTTTTCATTTCCATTTGCACGAACTATCTTTTTCCATCCCCTCACTTTCAGTGTGTATGTGTCCCTAGGTCTGAAGTGGGTCTCACATAGACAGCATATAGATGGGTCTTGTTTTTGTATCCATTCAGCAAGCCTGTGTCTTTTGGTTGGAGCATTTAATCCATTCACTTTTAAGGTAATTATCCATGTGTATGTTCCTATGACCATTTTCTTAATTGTTTTGGGTTTGTTTTTGTACGTCCTTTTCTTCTCTTGTGTTTCCCACTTAGGGAAGTTCCTTTAGCATTTGTTGTAGAGCTGGTTTGGTGGTGCTGAATTCTCTTATCTTTTGCTTCTCTGTAAAGCTCTTGATTTCTCCATCGAATCTGAATGACATCCTCTTAGGCTGTCTTCATTTCTTTTCATTCATTTTTCTTTATTCTGTTTTGCAGCAGTGAATTCCATCATTCTGTCTTCCAGGTCACTTATCCATTCTTCTGCCTCAGTTATTCTGCTATTGATTCCTTCTAGTGTAGTTTTCATTTCAGTTATTGTATTATTCATCTCTCTTTGTTTGTTCTTTAATTCTTCTAGGTCTTTGTTAAACGTTTCTTGCATCTTCTCGATTTTGCCTCCATTCTTTTTCCGAGGTCCTGGATCATCTTCACTATCATTATTCTGAATTCTTTTTCTGGAAGGTGACCTATCTCCACTTCATTTAGTTGTTCTTCTGTGGTTTTGTCTTGTTCCTTCATCTGGTACATAGCCCTCTGCCTTTTCATCTTGTCTATCTTTCTGTGAATGTGGTTTTTGTTCCATAGGCTGCAGGATTGTAGTTCTTCTTGCTTCTGCTGTCTGCCCTCTCCATTTTTACTTTTAAAAATATAACCCATAGTACATTCTATTGTTTAAATTTTCCTCCTCTCTCTCCAATTAGAGATACTTGTCTTAACTTTTCTTTTTCTTAAAAACCACATGATATAAATAAAAGTATATTTCAAATTAATATGGGATACAGAATTTATTATTTTCAATCTGAACCATGATCATAGTAGTATTGTGCTATATCTCTAAATGAACAGCAAAATCCAACAAGACATCTGAACAAGTATAAAAAGGACTGTTCTCTAAGTTGTGTTTCAAGTGTGTAACCTTTTAATCATTTGCACTCTCCACTACTGGATTCTTCACATTTATAGTAACATATTTTTTTATAGTTTATGCTTCTTTCTCCGAAATTTTATCAATGTGCACTATTAACTTGTATTGAGTGTTCATTTGGTAGCAGAGACTCTGAAATGTGCCACAGATAGAAAATAGTCCAGTAGCCAGAATTCTAGTAAAATTTCACATTATTATATTATGTCAAACTGTCATAGCAAAGCTATAAGGATACTGCTATCATTTTTCATTTCATAGATGAAGATTCTGAGATTCAAAGAGATTATTTTAATCATATATACATATATGGCCTGTCTCTAAAACTAGTGTTCTTTCAAAGTCTCCATGCTGAGTGCATTAAAAAATTTAACATAATGAAATAAGTTTAAATAAAAATCATAATTTTAAAGGTTTTGAACAATTTAGACTTTTCAACAAGCATCTAACTTAATGACAACTGAGACCACATCAATTTCAACCTAGAAGATACACATTAATAATAACCATCCCTTTCTAAATCTGCTTTTGTGCAATGCACAGTTCTAAACACTATAGATTAATTCAGTTAATCTTCACACTTCTATAAGGTACGTACTACTATTATTAAACCATCTTACAGTTAAGAACACTGAAGCAAAGAGAGGTTAAGTGGTTTTTCCTGGATCACAGAATGAATAGTGGCTCCAGGTTACGAACCAAGCACTGATTTTAGAGTCCATGGCATAAATCTCATTGCTACACTGTCTCCTTCCATAGATGGATAGAGTTTAGTCTTCTTTCTCTTGACATATAGATATGGAACTTAGATTATGATGGTGAAGTTGAGTAGCTAATTCATTTATGGTTTTATTTACACTCACAAATTTATTTTTAGGAACAGAGAAGTTCTCTGTGAAAAGGGCAGAGACTTTGTAAGAGACTCTTTTGAAAGGTGTATAGCACAGTATAGTGGATTGAGCACATGTGTTTCCACTTCTGTTTCTTCTACTAACCCACTGCAACAGAAATATGAAAACATAAAACAGAATAAACCCATAGTGAATCCACATAATAAACAAGAGAATGACAGGCATATAAACAAAGTGTACAAGATGGTCAGTGTATGGAAACAGGAAAATGGGGAAATAGGCAGATAAAGTTGTAACCTAGAATGTGATTTTAAAAAGGCTACGGAGGAATGGAAGACATCCCCTTCCACAGAACTCTAGATGACCTTGCTTTTAGCTTGGAAATAACAGAGTGAAGTGCAAACAAAGGTTAAAAATAGGGTGATTAAGTCAAGATATTTTTATATGTTATACTACCTACCATCACAATGTCCCCCACCCTTTGCCCTAAGTTTACAGATGGCTAATGGCTGATAGAAAGTCTCAAATAAATACATAAGCAAAGCTCTTTTTTAAGATAGTGAAAAATCGGGGATATTAAGGCTGGTGCCCTGCAATAAGGTTCTTTTCATTCTGACCTTTGGGGAACCCAAATCCTGACCTTCTAAAGCAAAACCTGCAAACTCCGTCCTACAAGACATCTTCATGCCATGCACCTATCTGTGCCTTCAGCAGAAAGCTTCATGTGTTAAATCTCTAAATGTAATGCAGTATGTGTTCAAAGCTATGCAGAGTTCCCAGGAAGAGATCCCCCTGCAAGGAAGATACCAAGTGAAAAGAGTTTTATTTTCATAAAGATAGAGGAAACCAGACTAGATCACCCAGTCCTTTCTTAAATGTCATGGGAAACCAGGATATTAAGTTCAATGAGGAAAATTAGCAGAGTGGAAAGTAAACACTAAGATAAAACATAGAGATGCAAAATGAATAATTCAGAAAATATCTTTTAAATCATCATATATTCAAGTACATATCTCATTCTAGAAAAGTTAAAGATCATTTTAAAAAGTAGTATTTAGAGAATAAAACAGGACTCAGAGATTAAAAAGTATTTCTAAATAAAAATATTTTTAATAGAATGGCTAGAAAATGTGGTTGAGGAAATCTTCCATAATAAAGAAGAAAAAGACAAACAGAAAATACGATAGAAAAGCAAAGAAATAAAATGTCAGTCTAAAAAGTCCAAAAACTGTCCTTGGAATCATTGGATTCTTCACCTCCATGCAGTCACAGAAAAAAAAAAAAAGAAGAAAAATTCCAGTTTTACTTAAAAATGTCCTTAATTGACCAGTAAAAAGTATCAATTTTGTGAAATCTTAACTCTTCAGTCCAGGCCTTTTTAATATTCTGAGTGACAAAATCAAGAGTGTTCAGAAAGCACTTCTGGTGCATAGTGAAGTATGACTGTGTGGAACAAATGTACTTATGAGATGGCTTGAACTGCAGGAAGAATGTGCTACTTTTTTCACAGAATATCATTTTATCCTTGAAAGAATGTCTTACAATCTATGGCTATTCAGACTTAGGTATTTGGCAGATATTTTCTCAAAAAAAAAAAAAAAAATGATGGAGAACAAAGTTAGAAGACTGACAATACCAAACTTTGAGACTTATTATAAAGCTACAGTAATTGAGACAGTGTGGTATTGTTGAAAGAATAAGTTTTCTTTATAGAGCCTATGCTCTAGTGAGGGAGACAGACAAGAAATAAACAAATAGAAAAGACATCATTAAAATTCCTATAAATCAACAGCAAATAAATAAATAACTTGATTGAAAATGGGCAAAGGACTTAAATAATCATTTCTCCAAAGAAGACATGCAAACAGCAAACAGGTATATGAAATAGGTATATAAAAAGAAGCTCAACATCATTAATCATCAGAGAAATGCAAATCAAAACCACAATGAGATATCACTTCACACCTGGCTATCATAAAAAAAAAAAAAACGAAAAACATAACAATGCTGGCAAGGATGCAAGGATATGGAGAAATTGAAACTCTTGTACACTGTTGCTAGGAATGTAAAATGGCACAGCCATTTTTGAAAAGGGTATGGAGATTACTCAAAAAATTAAAAATAGACTACAGTATGACCTAGCAATTCCAGTTCTGGGTATATATACAAAATAATTGAATTCAAAATCTTGAAGAGATATTAACACTCCAATGTTCACTGCAGCATTATTCATAATAGCAAAGGTATGGAAACAATCTAAATGTCCATCAAAAGATGAATGGATCAATAAAATGTGGTATGTATATACAATGGAATATCATTCAGCCTTAAAAAAGAGGAAAATATTCTGGTGGGGGATGCTGATAACAGGCAAGGCTACACATGTGTAGGGATAGGGGAATGTAGGAAATCTCTGTATTTTTGTGTCAATTTTGCTGTGAACCTAAAACTGCTCTAACCAAATAAAGTCTTCTATAAAAAGGGAATTTTGCCATATGCAACAACATGGATGAACCTTGAGGAAATGATGTAAGATTAGCCAGTCGTAGAAGGATAACTATTGTATGATTCCACTCACATGAAGTATCTAAAATAGTCAAACTCATAGTAACAGAGAGTAGAATAGTGGTTGCCAGGGCCTGAGGGAGGGGGGCAAAATGGGGGAGTTGCTGTCCAGCAGGTATAAAGTTTCAGTTATAGAAAATGAATAAGTTCTAGAGATCTGCTATACAACATTGTGCCTACCACTAATGACACTGTATAGTGCACTTAAAAATCTGTTAAGAGGATAGATCTCTTGGCAAGTGTTCTTACCACAATTAAAAAAAAGTAAGATAAGAAATAACCGAAGAGTGCCATTAGTCCTATAAAGAAAACAGGCACAGTTTCATTTTTTAGTTTCCCTACCTTTGTCTGCATATAACTCCATTCTACTCACCCTTCATTGCACAAGTCTAACCCCACCCTCAGTGAAATACTTCAAACTAGCACATCCCACATTGACTCTTCCTTCTCATTGATTCTAAAGCCTCTACAGACAGAATCATATGGTTTCATATTAAATTGTTGCTTTTTCTTTTCTTTTCACTTGTACTAATTTTGACTCCTTATCCAGAGATGAAAACTCCTGAAAACAAGGATGCTGTCTTGTACTTCTTCGTATGCTTCACAGTGCTTTGCATTCTTTTGAACTGAGCATGATGTAGAAATTACCTAAATACTGTGAAATGACTGGGGAAATAATATCCCTAAAAATATCTCCCATAATAATTCAACACTTAGAAAACATTTAAATAAAACCATCTCTCCAATTTCCTCTTGATATTATCTTTTAAAAATTTCTCTTTTTAAATATCCTTTTTGAAGGTTCCTCTAACATAAAGAACTTCAGTTTTGACTGTGTAATTAATTATTATTTAGAATCACATTTGTTTCTCTCACTTTTTTCTCACACTGTTATTCATACAAATATACTAGAATCTTCAGAAATTACCAGATTTCAAAAATTGCTTGCTTAAGTTGTATGTAAGTAATTATGAATTTCTCTATTTCACTATTACAGGCTGAACAGTGCACTCCAAAATTCATGTGTTAAAGTTCTGTCAGTATCTCAGACTGGGGCTGTATTTGAACATAAGGTCTTCATAGAGGTAATTAAGTTAAAATTAGGTTATTAGTGTGGGTCCTAATCCAATATGACTGATGTCCTTATAGAAAGAAAATTAGGACACAGACACACACAGATGGACGACCCAGGAAGGAGAAGATAGCCATCTACAGGCCACAGAGAGAGGCCTCAGAAGAAATCAACCATGTCCACACCTTGATTTCAGACTTCAAGACTCCAGAATAGTGAGAAAAATTTCTGTTAAGGCACCCAGTCTGTGGGACTTTGTTATGGCAGCCCTAGCAAACAAATACATTTACTAATAGGGATATAGAAGAAATTTATGAGCTATAAAAAAGAATTCATATAAATATCATAAATATAAATTGATTCTACCATACAGTCTCCAAACTCTTTATTCAAAAGAGAAAGAGACAGACAGACAGAGGAGAGAAATAAAGAAAGGAAATAAACTTACTGTGACCTACTAAGTTCCAAGGCCTTTGCTAGGCTTTGAACATAAGCACATGTGATTGCCTCATCATAAATGAGATGAGATGTGTTAAAACACCTGTCAATAAACAAAATCTATAACTTTTTAAAAAAATTCATAAATACAGCAACAAACATCAAAAGAAATAGCCCAAAGAGTTGAGATTGTATCTACTGCCTAGGAATTTGGGTAGGGGAGAATTCTCACTTGTGACTTCAATAACTAAGTTTCACCCTAATAGCTCCAAAATCTCTCTCATATGCCTAACTATCCTCTTAATCTTCAGTCCATGTATCCTACTACATCATAGGAATTTCTCCCTGACTATAATGAAGTCACTACAAACTTTACATGACCAAAATAAAATCCATTTTATTTTTCCCATGTATGCTTCTTTCCCAATAGACTTCTGTTATGAATTTTTGTGTCCCCTGCTAAATTCATATGTTGAAATCTTACTCCCAAGGTGTGGTGCTTATGGGGGATGATTAGGTTGTAAGGGTGGAACCCTCATGAATGGAATTAGTGCCCTTACAGAAGGCACACCCCTGAGAGCTCTTTATCCCTTCTGCTGTGAGACAGTAAGACCAACTAGCTGTCTGTCAACCAGGAAGCATATTCTCATCAGACACTGAATCTGCTGCCTCCTTGATCTTGGACTTCCCAGCCTCCAGAACAGTGAGAAATAAATGTTTGCTATTTAAGCCACACAACCTATGGTATTTTTGTTATATCAGCCTGAACTAAGACAGCTTCTGACAGTAAATGGTCCCCAATGCAGTCATCAGATGTAAAAACCAGATAGTCATCTTTTTTCCCCCTATCATCACCATGGCATTTCCCAGGTGCCTTTCTGATCTGAGCAAGCCCACTTAATTCTTCACTTTATATTCTCAGGAATGTTTTATTTTCTCTCCATTCCCACTAAAACTGCTTAGCTCAGGACCCCATTATTTCTCACTCCCCTGACTATCATTGCTGAGGAAACAATAGAGTGATCTTTCCAAAATGCAAATCTAAGCATGTCACTAGGCCACTTAAAATTCTCCAAAGGCTTGCTTTCCCCTGCCAAAACACTTAGCATGGCACAAAGGTCATCCATGATTTGATGCCTACTTAACTTTCCATCACCAGATCTATGACTGCCCACTTTGCACCATGTTCCAGGAATACTGAACTGCAGTCAACTTTCAATTTCCCAAGGATAGATTAACCACATTACAGAAAAAAAAAAAAAAAAAAGATGAAAATAAGCCAAAGACAGCTTATTTGTAAAGAAAAAGAATTAAAACTGTTGTGAATAAGAGAAAAATCTACATATCAGAATGAATCTATTACTTATAATTATATAGGAACCCTTCCATTTTTACATTGTACCTACTGCAAAACATTGTACCTACTGCAAAGCCACTCCACCTGGACAGTTAGAGGTGAATATGCTTGCTTACAGCAGTCTGTTAGCCTGTTGACTGCTCTTTGGTGCAGGAGCAGCGTTTTGCAGTTTGTCTGAAGCTCTGGGCAAAAATCTATTTCTTAGGGCAGTGAGGGTACTAGAAGTCTCTTTGCTCTGCCTTCTCCCAAGACTTGTTTTTATTTATTTTTCTTAAACAGAGAATCTGGAGAATGACAATGAAGGTGGGATGGAGAGCACTGAAGAACAAAGTCCAGAATTTTGCTTTGAAGCTTTTGTGACCTTGAACTGACAAATGTGGTCCAAAATTCTCAGTTCATTGTTACACTCAGGTTTGCCTTACTGAGGACTGAGGGGGCAGTCTGGGGTTGTAGCGAAAAAGACTTGAGAATGGCAGGTAATTTAATTTCCAAGTTGATGGCCTGAATGTGCTGCCGGTGAAGTATTTGTGCAGTGATGAAGGAGAGAATGACAGTGAGAGGGAAGAATTTACTGACAAAAACAAGGCAGCTCCGAACAACTGCTTGCTGGGATATTTAGAAAACAAAAAGTAGAGTTTATTCAAAGAAAAAGATTGTTTTCATCGGAAAAAGGGAAGAGGAGAAAGAGGAGGGGGAGGAGGAGAAGACCTACTCAGCTCAGAGCAGACTATTTCAATATTTTAATGAAATACACTTGAATTAAATATCTACCTTGTATCACAGTTGTGTTGAATTGTGTCTGAACAATGTTTTTTCTGTATTCACCCAATTTCCATTACCCTAGTTAATAGGATAATATAGACTGGATATAATTTTCCAAAACAATGATTCATTAATATCCTATGCCTTTTTATATTTGTCCTCCATTTACTTCCTCCATATGGAATCCTTGCCTCCACTGCTACACCTAGCTGTACTCCCATTATCTGAATAATGGACACATAACCAGATTTCTAGACTCAGCTCAAATGGTACTGCTGTTTAGGAACTTTGATTGTCCCCAAGACATAAAGTGGTTCACCTGACCCTTTGTGTTGTTCTGTGTACAATTCTAACATTCCTAATCCTATGGCATTCCTAATCCTATATTTATTTACATGTCTGTCTCCGTGTTTAAAATGTAAGACTCTTTGGGGGAGGAATTAGTCTTATTAACTCTTATCCTCCATACATATGCCAATGCCAGTTACAGGGATGGTTTTTAAGGCTGGCTGAGAGTCACTACAGTAGGTGAGAGAGTGTGGCTTGGAGTCACAAATGTGCTTTGATATCTGGCTATGACACTTCCTCTCTGGGTGATTTTGAACAACTTACTTGGACTCTTATTATTAGTCTCCTCATCTGTAAAAGAAAGAAAATTCTACTACACTCATATAATATATGAAATAGTTAGCCAAGTGACTTGAACAGTAAGGACACTAATCGGTACCTATATACAATAAAAGAAAGAATGAGTCAAAAAAATAAAATCTAAAACATACATGTGACTATACTGATTCTAATACATAAACAATTCAGAAAAACATTTCTACCCACTGTCAATTGGAATGTGTGTGGAATTATTTTTCTGGAATTAATGGTGAATTACTGTATTTCTATGATTTTATACTACTTCTCTTGTGGCTAGCAGAATGTGTCACCCCAAAATATGGCTCTTTGGCTTGGATTATTTGGAACTGATAATTTTAAGGAAAACCAGACACATGAGAAGCTCTGACAACAGAGTAGGAATTCCCTTTTGGTATGACAAATTTACATTAGAAAGTGGGCCTGTACCAGGAAGAGAGCTATTACCTGAGAACTTTTTCATCTCAGAGAGTTATCTGCAAGGCAGGGCAAGCCTTGTTTACTAAACATCTCCTATTCTCACTTTTCCATGAATTGCCTTCTCTTCTTTGAAGCCATAGACCCCTTTCCTTAACTCAGGAAATAAATGGTATATAAAATAATAAATGGTACATAAACCTCCATAGTATAGCCATCTTTTGAATTTTATATCTTTGTGAGGCTCCTGTACATAGATAATTACTTTTTTTTCTCTTGTTAATCTGTCCTTTATTTCAAGGGATATCAGCCAAGAGTCTAGGAGGGTAGAGAGAAAATTGTTTCCTCCCTCCCCCTCACCACTAGTTAGATTCATTCACCTGGAGGCTGGTTGAGATTAGTAGTGTAATTCCTGACAATGGAAAAGAATAATGCTAATTGCCTGTGGTGATCACTCCAAAGTGATCAAGTTCAAGTCACATATAAAATGGTCTATTAAGATAGAAAAAATAGAATATTAGAACCTCAATTTATATTTGTAACTGTTGTAAACAAGGATGATTAACAGCATTCAAAGACAACTTAATTCTTTGTTTGACTTTTACGTATGCATTGTTTAGGAGAAAGGTTTAAAAGAATCATTTCCCTGCTGTTAAGGGGCTCAGCTTAAGCAAAGTCTAAAGAGGGTTAAGTTAAATAATGACCTTCTCTGTTTTGGACTGAGTTGTGTTCCACCATCCCCCCCACCCCCCAAATCCACACACTGAAGTCCTAACCTCCAATGTAGACTAAATTTGGAATAGGGTCTTAGAGAGGTAACTAAGGTTACAGTAGGTCATAAGGGTGGGACCCTAATCCAATAGAACTGGTGTCATTATAAGAAGACACTTTACCAGGGATGTGAGCACAGAGGAAAGACCACATGAGGACACAGTGAGAAGGAGGTCATCTGCAAGCCAAGGAGGCCTGGGGAGAAACCAAACCTGCTGACACTTTGATCTCAGACTTCCAGACTCCACAATTGTGAGAAGATAAATTTCTATTGTTTAAGCCACCGTTCTATAGTATTTTGTTATGGCAGCCCTTGCTGACTAATACACTGACATATATCTGCCGACTTATTAGGAGCAGAACAGAGCACTGGGAAAGTTATTTAAGAGTCTTGAGACATTTTGAAGGTCCAAGCTGACCTTAGGAGCACAATAGGAGAAATACAATAGGAGCAACTCACCCTAAATTAAAGCAGATCTGAACCTTACCTCTAAAATAAATTCCAATTACCTACTTCCAAATTATTTCTAAGACCTCCACTGCTTCCACTTCCACTGCTACCACACTAGTCCAAGTTGTCACAAACTCTCACCTGAACTCCTATACCAGCCTCCTAAAGTTCATCAGCATCCATCCTTTTCCTCTCCCATAGTACAGTCTTCACACAGCATTGAGTAATCATTTTAAAACACCAACCACGATTTAAAAACTCCTGTTTAACCCTTAAACTGGCTACTAAAGTTCTCAGTCTTTACGGTAGCAGCCAAGTCCCTCAGAATCTCATCACCCTTGGCCCTCCTCTCCTGTGGCATGAAGCTCCTGCTACTCCAGCCACATTAGCTAGAAACTGCCAAGCATTTTCTGGCCTTAAGGGGGTTTTACTTGCTATTTTCTCTGCCCAGAAAGCTCTTCCTAAGACATCTTCACAAGGCTAGATCTTGCATGCCATTCAAGTGTAAGCTCAAATAGCACCTCCTTGACAAGGACTTTATGGAAACTCTTCTCTCTTTTATTTCACACTGCTTTTCCCCATCTGACATTCTCATAAATTTTTATGCATTTACTATCTACTCCAGCTAAATGCAAGTTCATGAAGATAGGGATTTGAGCTGCTTTTCTCACCCCTGTGTCTCTAGCTCCTTGAAAAGGCATAATCTAAATATATAATGATTAATAAATGCTCCCTATTCTAATAGAATTCTAGTTCTAGAAATAATTGGGGCTGATACTAGAAATACCCCCAATTCAATCACTCTGATGCTTAGGATATGCTTTGGGCAAAAGGGCTGTGTATGAATGAGAGAGAGAAAGAGATAAATTGAAAAAATGACCACCTAGAATTATTATCACCTGGAACCTGAGCAGTTTCATGGATTTTTCTTTTTTCTTTTTCTTTTGTTTTGAAATCCCTGAATACGTGGGACACTGGAAAACCGATCTTTTTCTTTAAGTAGCAACGGCGTCTCAAATTTCTGATGCTGAGTTTCATCAGTGAACCTGGTTAAGGCAGCAAGTAGTGACCTGGTACTGCTCCTTCCATGGCAGTCGTGGTAAATGGGGACATTTCTAAGGTTGGGTGCTAGCTCTCTACTAAGTAGTGAGGCATGGCTAGAAGAGGGAGTATCTAAAGGTTGGCAATTAAGATCTTCCTCAGGAAGTAGCCCTGGGTTCCTTTTAGAGATTGCAAACAATAGGAAGATCCATTTAAAATCAAAGTAAGCAGAGAGCTGCAGCTGCTTGTGTTTTCTCCACTCTCTGGGGATGGCTGAGGGAGACGGGAAGCAGGTGGTATCTGAGAACTGGAATTTGAGGATCAGTGCTGGAGCTGAGTAGAGTTCCCTTTCCTCCAGGTAAACCAAGATTTCATTTTTAAGATGGGAAGTCTAGGAAACTCAGGCATGATTTTACCTAGCACTCCACAGGCCTGTGTCAATCCACTATCACCCCCCATAACCAATACAAGAAAACAACCTATGAGTGTAACACATAGAGGAAATGCTTAAGCAAAACAAGATCTTCATTTAATTTCTTGTACAGTGTGGTAAAAGATCTTAAAGTAGAGAATGAAGAGAACTGTTAGAACTTTTCAGAGAATCCAGCACCTTCAACACAAGGAAACAGCTTGGAATTTCAAAAAAAAATTTAAACACATAGACAGTGAATGTGAAGTATGTGTTTGAAAAATACCGTCAAGAACATCAATGCATGTGGATCTGAAACACTTGATACTGGGTAATGCAGTGATCTTCAGACTGATTTTCTGAAAGAGAATCTTCCAAAAAAAAGATTGAATGAAGAAAAAACAAAATTGGTGAAGCAGGTTCAAGAGAAAGGAAACTTTCTTCAGAGGCTAAAACTAGATAAAATGTATAGATCAAAGAAAGGTCTGTCTCAGACACAGTTGTTAACAAAGAGGTGGAGAAGCTGCAGCCAGCTGTTGCTCTGAGTTGCAGTCAGGTGTGTCTAAGAAATCAAGGTTTACTCAGTTGATAGACCACTATGGGTTAGATGAAAAATTGCTACACTATAACAGAAATGATGAAGAACTTATATGTGTTTAATTAATAATTTTTTTCAGAATATCTTTGTAAATGTCAACTTAATGAAAACATACTTATACATTTTAAAGGGAAGATATAAACCATTAAGGGCTTAGAGAAAGATATTATGGTGAACCTGGATCAATTGAGGGCATTCTGTTATATAAACATAAACTAAGATCTAAAATGAAAATTTAATACTTTGAATATATTTTTCAAAACACTTAACAGTTAAAAAAATTTTTAATCATGGTTAAAAAAGTTTGTACAATATTGGATGTAACTTTTAGGCATTTTTTGATTTCCTCTTTGATTTCTTCAGTGATCTCTTGGTTATTTAATAACATATTGTTTAGCCTCCATGTGTTTGTGTTTTTTACGTTTTATTCCCTGTAATTCATTTCTAATCTCATAGCATTGTGGTCAGAAAAGATGCTTAATATGATTTCAATTTTCTTAAATTTACTGAGGCTTGATTTGTGACCCAAGATGTGATCTATCCTGGGGAATGTTCCGTGCACACTTGAGAAGAAAGTGTAATCTGCTGTTTTCGGACGGAATGTCCTATAAATATGAATTAAATCTATCTGGTCTATTGTGTCATTTAAAGCTTCTGTTTCCTTATTTGTTTTCATTTCGGATACTCTGTCCATTGGTGTAAGTGAGGTGTTAAAGTCCCCCAGTATTACTGTGTTACTGTCGATTTCCTCTTTTAGAGCTGTTAGCAGTTGCCTTATGTATTGAGGTGCTCCTATGTTGGGTGCATATATATTTATCATTGTTATATCTTCTTGGATTGATCCCTTGATCATTATGTAGTGTCCTTCCTTGTCTCTTATAGCATTCTTTATTTTAAAGTCTATTTTATCTGATATGAGTAGTGCTACTCTGGCTTCCTTTTGATTTCCATTTGCATGGACTATCTTTTTCCATCCCCTCACTTTCAGTCTGTATGTGTCCCTAGGTCTGAAGTGGGTCTCACACAGACAGCATATAGATGGGTCTTGTTTTTGTACCCATTCAGAAAGCCTGTGTCTTTTGGTTGGAGCATTTAATCCATTCATGTTTAAAGTAATTATTGATGTGTATGTTCCTATGACCATTTTCTTAATTGTTTTGGGTTTGCTTTTTAAGGTCCTTTTCTTCTTTTGTGTTTCCCACTTAGAAAAGTTCCTTTAGCATTTGTTGTAGAGCTGGTTTGGTGGTGCTGAATTCTCTTAGCTTTTGCTTGTCTGTAAAGCTTTTGATTTCTTCACCGAATCTGAATGAGATCCTTGCTGGGTAGAGTAATAATGGTAGTAGGATTTTCCCTTTCATCACTTTAACTATATCATGCCACTCCCTTCTGGCTTGTAGAGTTTCTGCTGAGAAATCAGCTGTTAACCTTATGGGAGTTCCCTTGTATGTTATTTGTCATTTTTCCCTTGCTGCTTTCAATAATTTTTCTTTGTCTTTAATTTTTGCCAATTTGATTACTATATGTCTCGGCATGTTTCTCCTTGGGTTTATCCTGTATGGGACTCGCTGTGCTTCCTGGACTTGGGTGGCTATTTCCTTTGCCATGTTAGGGAAGTTTGCAACTATAATCTCTTCAAATATTTTCTCTGGTTCTTTCTCTCTCTCTTCTCCTTCTGGGACCCCTATAATGCGAATGTTGTTGCATTTAATGTTGTCCCAGAGGTCTCTTAGGCTGTCTTCATTTCTTTTCATTCATTTTTCTTTATTCTGTTTTGCAGCAGTGAACTCCACCATTCTGTCTTCCAGGTCACTTATCCGTTTTCTGCCTCAATTATTCTGCTACTGATTCCTTCTAGTGTAGTTTTCATTTCAGTTATTGTATTGTTCATCTGTTTTTTTTTAATTCTTCCAGTTCTTTGTTAAACAGTTTTTGCATCTTCTTGATCTTTGCCTCCATTCTTTTTCCGAGGTCCTGGATCATCTTCACTATCATTATTCTGAATTCTTTTTCTGGAAGGTTGCCTATCTCCACTTCATTTAGTTGTTTCTCTGGGGTTTTATCTTGTTCCTTCAACTGGTACATAGCCCTCTGCCTTTTCATCTTGTCTATCTTTCTGTGAATGTGGTTTTTGTTCCACAGGCTGCAGGATTGTAGTTCTTCTTGCTTCTGCTGTCTGCCCTCTGGTGGATGAGGCTATCTAAGAGGCTTATGCAAGTTTCCTGATGGGAGGGACTCTGGATATAACTTTTAATACACTACTATTTTATTTTGGTAAAAAAAGTTCTATTATAAATGTTAAAAATAATCCAGTCAGTGAATTTCTAATCCTAAACTGGTCTAAAAATACCTGCATCTCTTCTAAGTTTATGACCCTTGCTTCCATCCTTTTATCACATATTTCCATCTGGATGGTCTAGCAGGTAATTAAACTCATATGTTCAAAATTTTTAAATAAATAAAATCAAAACAAGCAAGTCTAATGATGTTGGGCAAATTTTAAGGTAGGTAATCTTACTAACAGATTGAACCTCCTGATATTCTGAGCAGGTTGGGACTTGGAATCACATTAATGTGAAATTTTTAAAAATACAGTGCTATTTTGTTCTGACAGAATAGCAATCTCTGGGATCTCTCATGCACTTACTTTATTTATCCAAGCTCTATGTCTACATCTCTCTCTCTCTTCATATATGTGTGTGTGTGTATATATATATATATATACATACACACACACACACACACATATACACATAGATATATACACACATATACACATAGATATATTCCCCCCTTATAACTTCTACTCATTTTGAGATGGGGTTGAAGGGGCCATAGTTGACCATGAGTCAGTTAGAAGCAACTATCCATTAACTTCTGTGCTGAAGTCCCTAGAATTGCCTTCTATCAGATTGACCTTCCCAGTCTGTCTGTATGACAGGCATTCTATGGCTTCTAATATAGGATTTTGTTAAAATTTCTGTTTCATTTTGGAGTCACATGTATTTTTATAATAGACATTTTCTCCCTACTTGAGATAGCCAGAATGAAAGTCTCTGTCCCTGGTAACCAAATTCTGTAAACAGTGCCCAGGAAGTATTAATGTCAGTAGACCTTGTCCTAAATATATCCTTATTATTACGTTCAGGTCTCAGTTTTCAGTTTTGTGAAGACTTTGAAAAATAGGAAATGGGCTTGGAAGATGAAAATCATGATGTAGAAGGGTTTGAGAACCATGAGCTCTGAATGAAATAAAGAAAACTAGGTGTCTAACCAGATATTGCAAATGTGGGAGCAGGGGCTGGGAAAAATAGTACTGCTTTCATCAACTGACAGAATGCCTATGAGTGCAAGTGATGATTAATGGTAGAGGCTTAAAAACGTGTAAACCATTTGACTCAGAAATGTGACATCTAACACTGTACCCTAAATTCTGCAAATAATTAGTTATATGGCTAGTCATCACAATATTTATAATTTCCAAGAAAAACCTAAAAATTAAATATTTATATATAGGTAATTATTTAAATATATAACTATATAGTATATAAACATTGTATAAAGTGTATAAACATTAAAATGATATTGTAGAAATGTTTATTGACCTAGAAATCAATGTTTATGACAAATTAAAATTGAAAGGAAGTTTATATATAATTTTTTTAAATGTCATAAATTTAAAATTTTCTAAAGTTTTAAACCAGAGTTCGACAACAAAAATTACTGATATCTTTAAATAATTCTATTCTGTCCATTTCTAAAATCACTTATTGATTAGCATTAATATTAAATTTTGATTTCAATTAATTAAAATCGTTTTTACAGTGTGCTTCTTGAACAATGTTTTCTTTTAATATCATATAAGAATCAATGAATTAGTATTTTATTCTAGTTTGAGCACACTGTATATTAGAAGGTTCCAATATTTTAAAAATTGCTTCAAATGGCTATTCTATCCTAGATAATTTATTACTCTGTTCTTATTATTAAGATATGAATGTCATTGTGGTTACTACCCAACCCTTGACACTGCCAAATAATTAATACTGTAAAATTTACAGACTAGAAATATATATATGTGAGTGTAACTATAAACATATTACTGGGAAAAGGTTAAAAAATAAATACTGTCACAAATAAATGATCTTTGGTGCTCCCATTTGCCATGTTCCTGTCTTCAACGGTTATAGTTTAAATATGGAACCTTATTAATTAGAATTAAATTGATGCAGACATTTATTTCAACTTTGTGCTGATACTGATTATGAAAAGAGAAAAAACAGAAATTTGATGTTGATGCTCAAGTACAAATTATTATTATTATTATTTAAAATTTACCTAAATCTAGGTATATATGACCCTCCCCCCCAAATCCTCTGTGATCAGATGCCATCTATCCAAGTCTAATTTGGGTTAAACAAAACTGCCAAATCCAGTAATTCCCTCTCATCTGAGGTTTCAATTTCCATGGTTTCAGTTATCCAAGGTCAACCAAGATCTGAAAATATTAAATGGAAAATTCAAGAAATAAACAATTCATAAGTTTTAAATTGCACACTGGTCTGAGCAGCATGCCAAAATCTTGTGCAGTCCTGCTCTGTCCAGGCTGGGGTCCCCAACCATCAACATAGTCTGTTCCTGACATCCAACCATCTATGTAGTCATCACTCAGTGATCCAGGATCACCCAAAGCTAATGAATGATTCTCCTTGTGCTGGATAGTCAGAAGTAGTAGTAGCCTAATGCTATCTCACACTACCTGTGTCATTCACCCCACCTCACCTCATCACATAGTCATTTTATCATCTTACATCATCACCAGAAGAAAGGTGATTACAGAACAATATTTTGAGAGAGAAGAGACAGAGACCACATTCACATAACTTTACAACATATTTTTATAATTGTTCTATTTTATGATAAGTTATTATTGTTAATCTCCTTCTATGCCTAATTTATAAATTAAACTTTATCATAGGTATGTATGTATAGGAAAAAAACCAGTCTATAGAATTTGGTATCATCCTCAGTTTCAGACATCTACTGGGGGTCTTGGAATGTATCCCCCAAGAATAAGCAGGACTACTGAAGTAAAAGGACTCAGGTCTGATTGTTTAACTCAGTTGAAATGAATAATGCTCACCAGATCATCATATGATTCCAAGCTATTTGTTATATTCCAACATGAGATAATGCCTACAGTATATGGGCAGACTTCTGGAATGACCTCTTTGACTCTCTTGATTAATTTTCTAGCTCTAATTAAAATGTTTTTGAATTATATTAACTCAAAATTCTATCATAAATCTAAAGCATACTACATCTTTTCCCAATGTGAACATTTACTATTTCTCCTTTTTAAATGAAAGGGGAGACATGGGGCAATATAAAATAATTATATCTCTACTCAAAAAATTATACATTTTCAAATTTATTCTTGTTTTAATGCCATAAACATGAATAATGTAATTTTTTTTCCTGAAAGTGACTCCAGGAAAGTTAACCTTTAGTAGTTTACAAAAGGGAAACGATCACTGTTTAATGCTTTTGAGTATGGTAAAGCTGAGATGATTTAATTATTCCATTTATGTTAATGAGACCATTCTCTGATCACTAATTATAATCTGGTTAAAAAAATAGTACTTGATGTACTTTGCAATTGTAGTATTTATCCATTCTGTAAGGTAATTAGCATTAAGAAGTGTAACATATTGGAACACAGCAATTTAAGGTGACAAAAATTGCTGGAATAGAATCATATATAGTCCTTTGCAGATTTCTCACTTTACTTTAATGTAAAGTTTGATGGGCTATTAGTTTTCATTAATGGTGGCTTGAGTACTTAGAGAAGACAACTATGTCCTATACTTAGTACTGGGAAAATTGCCTGGATATATTTCATATATTACTGTTACTTTAATGAATAGTATTATAGCAATTAGAAGACTGATGGCTTAGAAAATTTAGGTGGTTGTATTTGAAGTCCTTTGAACTAAGTGACATTGCGCAGTGTACACTAAAAAGTAAATTACTCCTCTTTAAAAAGTATGATTTGAAAGCAGAATCACTTAAGATATACAGCATAATTATAGTGCATTTAAAATAAACTGGTTTGTATATATCAAATTACAGAGGGAAATGCAATATACATGTAACAATTAAATCACTGAATCTTTTGCTGAAAAGCGGTTGTAAACACGATTTTTAAGTAAATAAGGTATCGTTTGAATCTTTTTAAATGATATGTTATTTGTCCAGCTTTTCATCACTTGTATTTTCTTAAGTAGAACTTGCTTATGTAATTCAGGTATAAACATGACAATAATAATTATATAAATACCTAATATAATTGCACTGGTGATCATTCATATATCTAAGAGAATTCACATTTTTTTCAATCCTCATGATAGAAACTGGCATTATTTTTTCTGATATGTTTTAAAGACTCCATTAAAAGAATCATTCTCAAGCATTATAGACCATGTTTCATGAATGCTTTCTACTGAGTAATATTTTACAAATGCATACTCTGGTGTCTAGAGATCATTCTCTCAAAAAAAGTCAATCTTTTTTTAAAGAATATGTTAATAATTTTCCTAAATCTAGATAATTTTAACTGGCATAATACAATTTCATAAACATATAAATCATTCAAGCTTTTAATTTTAGAACATTTGAAATTAAAGCAACAAACTAGAAGTTCTACCAAGTTAAGTTTGTTCTAAAAAACTATAATTAATTTCTTCATATGACTGATTTATGGTTTATTATTTCTATAAACATATACCATAATGGCTTGAATAATCATATTTACTAGAAATTTCTTATTAAAATGCAAAATCATTAATAGCAACTTTGTATAAAATAAATTGGAAATAAAGACAAACACATGGGGCAGAACTAATTTCAACATCATTAAGAATTTCATACCCACGAAAACTGAAAGCTTTCCTTTAGAGAAGTAAAGTTATTGTAGATGACTACTTTTAGCTCATATTATATGTGTAAATTAACTGTATATACTATTTTAGTAGATTAGTTCAATGACAGCAGTAAAATTACATGTACACATCAGGTATTTTTTAAACACAGCAAAAGCTCCATGGAGGAGGAAAGTAAGTTGTATGCCTAGAGCATTAAAAAAACAAAAAGCAAACCAAAAAAAACCAAAAAAACTCTTCTAAAAGCAAAAAGTATTTGAAAATATGGTCCATTAGTAAATTTGCATTTCCTGTTTTCTCTCTTCCTTAAATGTTCTTCCCTCCAGATACCTGAATAACTCACTCCTTCACTTCCTGCAGATTCTTGCTCACTTACCATTTCCCAGTGAAAACTGCCATGACCTCACTACTTAAAATTATAATTTTTCTGGTTCCTCTCTCCTAACCCAAGTCAGCACTCCCTATTCTTATGCCCTGGTTGAATTTTCTCCATTAGTGTCTTTCACCACATGACAAATTTTATTTCACTCGTTTATTTGCTTTTACAGCTGACCCTTGGAAAACTTGGGGGTTAGGGGCACAGGCCCTCATGGAAGTTGAAAATCTGGGTATAACTTATAGTCAGCCCTCCGACTATGTGGTTCCTCCTTACCTGCAATTCTGCAACCAAGGGTTCAACCCACTGCAGATTGTGTGGTACCATAGTATTTATTATTGAAAAAAATCCCCGTATAAGTGGATCCACGTAGTTCAAATCCGCGTTGTTCAAGGGTCAACTGTACACTCTTTTCCTACACTGGGAATACCGGCCCATTATAGTAATGGAATTGTTACCTGCTTTATGCCCTGCTATTTACCTAGCACCTAAATAGTGCCTGGCTCAAAATAGTCATTTGATAAATTGTTGAATGGGTGAATGAATCAAAACTGTGACAGATGAGTATGCTCTGTCTATTATGATACAATATATAAGTATAAATAGAAACATAAGAGAAGCAAATCCTGACTCTTTTTCATTAAGTTACATTTAAAAGAAAGAAAACAAACATAAAAGAAGTGTATCACCACTCTCTTCTCTGCCACCCTATCTTTCCAAGACAATTTGATACCAGCAGCTTTTATAAACACCAGGTGTTTGTTTTTATTTATATATTTTTAAGGCTTTCTATTTTAACCAAATTTTGTGATGATAGGCCAACAGTCACAATATCAGCCTTCATACAGGTGACTGGTCTCTGAGGATAAGAAGGAATCTTTTGGGGGCTTCCCTGGTGGCACAGTGGTTGAGAGTCCACCTGCCGATGCAGAGGACACGGGTTCATGCCCCGGTCCGGGAGGATCCCACATGCCGCAAAGTGGCTGGGCCCGTGAGCCATGGCCGCTGAGCCTGCGCGTCGGGAGCCTGTGCTCCGCAGCGGGAGAGGCCACAACAGTGAGAGGCCTGTGTACCGCAAAAAAAAAAAAAAAAAAAAAAAAAAAGAAGGAATCTTTTTGGTATGAGCGGGTTTCTCAAGCTTGGCACTACTGACATTTTGGACTAAACAGTTCTTTGTTATGGGAGACCCTACTGTGCCTTGTAGGATGTTTACCAGTATTCCTGTTTTTTACCCACTAGAATGCTAGTAGCAACCCTTTCTTCCCAGCAGCTGTGATGTTTTCAGACATTGACAAATATTCCCTGGTAGACAAAATCACCCTGGGTTTGAGAATCACTGGCATAGTGAGAAGAAATCTAACTCTGGAGGTAGACAGAATTATGTTAGAGACCCAGCTTAGACCTTGAACCACCCACAATATTTTCAAAGGCAACACTGCAGTTTCAATATCTCCTTTGCATGGTAACTGTATCTATTAGTACTAACGTGTAAGTTTGGAGAGTAGACACTCTCTAAACAATAGTTATTGAGATAAACAGTGCAGCATAATGGATAAAAGAACATTATTAAAAAATATATATATTTTTAAAGAAATGCATACATATGATAAAAATTGGAACATTCTGTATAGGTTTTTTGAACCTATTTTCAATTAAAAATATATTCTAGAGAATGGTTCAAGTCAATATATAGATTTACCTAATTTTTAATAGCTGCATAATATTTCACTCTACATGAACATTTCATGATTCATTTGGCTAGTCCTTTATAATACACATGCAGGTTTTTTCCCCAGCCTTTTCTAATTACAAGTAACACACATATTCTTGTATACATCTCAGTGCACATATATCTCAGTGTTAACTATAGCTACAAGACACATTCCTGGAAGAAACTCAAGCTTTAAAGACTAAGAATAATGGACTTGAAAGCTTGCTACACTATTTATTAACCAGGTAACTCTGAGCAATTAATTTAGGTTGGCTGAACCTTGGCTGGGAGCTCTGGAGTAAGCAGTGTTAATAGTACCTCTCTCAGGGGACTGTGAGAATTACATGAGTTAAGATTTGTAAATTAAATACTAGAATGCTTTATTTATTTAGACTATCAATTATTATCATTAAAGAGAAT
This sequence comes from Leucopleurus acutus, assembly GCF_964270905.1. NCBI lineage: Eukaryota > Metazoa > Chordata > Mammalia > Artiodactyla > Delphinidae > Leucopleurus > Leucopleurus acutus. The sequence goes on from NC_139149.1 coordinate 30,169,379, forward strand.
AATGCTGTTAGGCCCAACTGTGATAGACTACCTTTAAGAGACTAAAACATTCCAAACATCAAAGTTTTTGTTTTGTTTTGGAACTCTTTCACTTGTGTGTGTTTTAGGGTATTCTTTTATTTTTTTTTCCTTCTTCTTCTTAATCTTCTTCCATGAAGCTGTTTAGTTCCTTTGAGAACAAACATTATTCAATACGGCTCTTCTTTTCTTGCATTTCTACATACACATGTATGTAGAATACATGTTGGAAATGATTGTTGTATACACTTAATCATGTTATTCATTTTCTTCCCTATACAATTCAAATCCTTATATTTCAAAGTATTTTCCTTTAATATTTATTTCTATATATATTTAAATTGTACAGTATATTTATGGTTGTGATCATTCTACATAAGCATTTGCCTGCTTTGATTGAAAATATATTTTGATTGCTGTGGTAGGGGGTTGGTGTGTAGATGGTCATTGTTTTATTTATTCATACATTCTACTGTTACATAATAAAATGTACTCAGTGCAAAGCATCTTGCTGTTATCATGAATGATGCATATATGAATAAAATGCAGTCCCAAGTTACGGAAAAGTGAGACATTTTCACTCATTAGAAAAGACAAAGAATATCCCACTACATTAGAAAAATACAAAGGGGTTCAGAGAAGGGAAACGTTTCAAATCACTGAGGTATAGTTGAAGTAGGCCTTGAAAGGTGATACTTCACCCATTAGGGTGGCTGATAAATATGGAAGGCAGTCAAAGAACAAGGAATAGCAAGACAAATGGAAATAAGTAGGACATGATCAGATACAGGGGAACAGTTTGCCTGGATGTATTGCAGCTCAGGGGTAGAGGAGGATCAAATGAAAAGTATAGTTATGATAGGGAAGGCTCTTGCTGGTAATGGAAACCACACATAACTTGAATCAGGATCTCTGAGCTTGAGTCTCAGAGGACAGGGTTTTCACAAATCTTACTGACCCTATTTCTTTATCTATAAGGTGGGACAAATAATGCTTTGGGTTTTAACAAAACTTATTGACCTTAAGTTTCATTTATCTATAAGGTAAAACTGATAATATTGTGACAAACAACTTCTGGTGAATGAAAAGGAGAGAAAAAAATGAGCATTTCAGAGTAAGTTGTGAGTGCTTATTCCAGCCTCTGAAATACTATGGCTAAGGAGGGGGTAGGCGGGTGCCACAGGAGGTCTGAACCTTGCAGGTCTTAATAGTTTGGGGATCGGAGATACGAAAAATGGGAAGAAGTTGTTTTAGTAGCCCAAATAAAATGTTAGTATCTAACTAGACTGTGAAAGGAAAACAAATAAACAACAAAACAAATAAAGGGGCAAAGCTATCAGATATAAAAAGAAAACCGGCAATCCAAGGAACAGCCAAAGGGAGGGAAGATTAAAAGAAAGAAAAGGAAGGAAGGGAGGGAAGAGTCTCATAAGAAGCAAGAACTCCTTTGAAACTAAGTTTCAGCTTCTTTGCACATTCAGAGGGAGAAAAATATTCATTAAGCTATGATTAAAAACAAAACAAAACAAAAAACCTGCACGTGACAACATGTAAAGTGGACTTGCCTTGTACAAAACAGAGGAAATAACTTCTTAAGGTGGGCTATTGAAGTCAAGAACTTTCAAGTTATCAGACTCGTCACCTTTTAATAAGAATATAACATATAGAATCCTTTCAGGCTAGATTTCAGTGTGAATCCACAAGTGCTCAGTCTAAGGATCTTAGCAAGACTAAATGCACCAGACTTACAGCCTGTCGCTTGCTATCATTTATAATGTTTCATAGATGTCATGACAACTTGCCATAGTAATTTATCTTAGGAAGTAAAGTAGAAAAAAAAAGGTTTTTGATGATTTCTGCATGCCAGTTTTACTGGGTTGTTTATTGTATACACACTTTTCATATTTCTATTATTATTTATAAAGTATATTATTTGAGGAAATATACAAGTATGTAAATTGAGTGCTAGATACGTTTTAATAAATTCTAAATGTCATTACACCAAATAATTTGCTGAAAGAATACAGATACAAATGATAAAAGTATATCATTCAGAAATTAGTGGAGCGAGCTTAAGTGTTAGTGTAGGTAAAGACTAATTTTTTTGCCATTAAGCTTAGAGTTTTTTTTTCGGTCAGCAAAGGGATCAGATGATTGTGCTTTGCTGTAGAAACTCCAGTGGGAACACTCAAAACATTTAATCCCCAACAATATTAACACTGTATTCATTCTCAAGCAAATAAAAATGACCTTCTCTGATATTCAGACAGTTCTGGAAGCATTTTAATCTGACAGCCTTGGTTTTCCATGGCAAACTATCCATGGGCTGAGAATGTTCACAGCATCTATCATGATGACTTCAATTTTGTGAAGTGAACCTATGAAAAGTATGAACAAATGTCCTTAAGGGGTACATTTGGTAAAGCCTTTCAAGGGCTCCCTAAAGGGAAATGATTATTTTGTTAACACTGACTTAAAATAAAAGTGTTCATAACCAAATCAAGAGAAGACAACTTTTTACTCGTTACAGGGCTGAGTTTGTTTCTGATAAGAGACTGAAAATGCACACAGAATATGCCTTTTTCTCCTCCTTGATCGATCCTAACTGTAGCCAAAGTTCAATATCCTTCTAATATTTACATTTTAAGCCTATTCTGGCAAATTGCTACTTGAAACAGATCAATAGTATAATATATTTAAACTGTGACTGATAACACAGAAAAAGTCAACTGAGAGGGCTTAGGTATTCATAGAAAATGTGTAGGGTTTTGTTTGTTTTTGCCTTTACCTGTGATTCAAAGCTCCTTTTATTTTAAAGAGAAGTTTGCCAATTTTTGCAAGTGATTCTAAGATCAGATGAGTGTTGTAGTTACTTAGATATTTATAAAAAGTACAAACCCATTCTAAAACAATTAATTTAAGCAATCCTATGTTGTAAACATCCACCAAATTCTCAACTAAAAGTCAAAACAATAACTTTGCCCAACTTCTAAAACAGATTAGTATGAACTCCGATTAACATAACTTCACACATAAATTTTATTTTTAGCCAGTCTTTATTGCTTCTCCTGTATTACTTCAACTTAGACAATAGTTTATTTTAAACAATTTCCTGCACTCTGGATCAACCCATTAGTGACAAAATCATACAAGTTTTTAAAACTTTGTAGCTCATATGGTCAAAGCTCATGTTTTTGCAGAGTAGAAAACTAAGGCATAGAGTTCAGTAGTTGTCCCATAGCCACAGCTGGTTAGTGAATAGTAGGAACAGGAATCTGAAGTACACTTCCTCAACTGACAAAATAACTTTAAAGATCTCTAAGGTTACATTTAATTATAAAAGTCTATGATTTAATCACATAAAGAAGGCTACTAATATATATACCCCTTGACATTCAAGAAGAACCTGCCATGTTAACTTCAGAATTCCCATTTACAAGTACTATGGTAAGAACAATTTCCAAAGATCATATTTACCACAAAATGAAACAAAAAGAGTAGATATATACTTGAATCTCAATGGGAATACTGTATATACAATGGAGTAATATATGAGCTAATGAAAAAAAAGCTCATGAGGTGTGAGCGTGGGGTGGAGGTTTAAATTCAAACCCATACCCCTTGTAGTGCCCAGGACTCAGACTCTTGCCCTAGTAAAACTTGACAAATTACTACATGACACGTTTTAATGGACTGTATGAAGGTCACCTATGATTGAATACGATGCTGACCACTAAATCCACAATTGCCATACAGATATGCATATTTCTTCAAGTTTGCTTGAATAATTTATATTCTATAATTGAATAATCTATATCCTCATTTTTATTTTAAATCTGTGGTCCGTTTGCCCCAGGTCTTCCCTTCCTCACCCTAAAAGTACAAAATACAGCTAAGTTACCATCCTGCTATTTCCCAAATTCCATCTTAATTTTCTCTAAAAATTATTCAGCCTATTTCTGCCAGTACATTTGCTTTATTTGTGTATTTTCTTTCATTTTTCTAACTTTCTCTTCAATGTGGATACAATATATGCAGTCTGCTCTCAAACTGCATAAGCTGACAGTGAAAAGGAACAGTATGTTAAATATAATCCATAAATGACCCACAAACACTAATTTTAGTCAATAGTTTTAACCTCCTTCTCCTCTTAAAGGCAGTGAAGAGCAACTTAATTAATTTGTGATTACCTCACTGTCTCCTGCAGACATTAATGACGAGGAAAATGCCAAATGTTATGAGGAAAATGTGAATAGAAACAAACAAAAAAGTTCTGTACCTGAAAACTAGGTAATCAATAGTTAAATATAACATAGTTGACTATACACTATTTTATAACACAAACCTCTTGGACATCATGTAAGAAAATGTTTTAGAGTAACATTATATCATGAAACTGAAATATATTTATAAAAGAAAATGATTTAAAAAGAACTGCTAAATACTGAGAAAAATTATAAGAAAAATAAGTAGTAGATATAATTTTAGAGCTACCAGCTATTGTGTTTGAAAGCAGCAACTATTTTGTTAGCTCTGACATTTGGGAAAAGAAAATTGACAAGGTCATTCTTTAAAATGGGGAAGAATTTCATGTTCAAAGTTTATAGGCTAGTCAGCTTATATCAGCTAACTGGAATGGTATTTTAGTTAGTTTGGGTTGCTCTAACAGAAATACCATAGACTAAGTGATTTAAACAACAGGAATTTATTTCTCACAGTTCTGGAGACTGGAGTCCAAGATCAGGATGTCAGCACTTACTTGCTGTAATCTCACACCCCAGAGAGGCAAGCTCTCTGGTCTCTTCTTAGAAGGACACTAATCCCATTATGGAAGCTTGAATGTCATGACCTAATTACCTCCCAAAGGCCCCGCCTCCTAATACCATCACATTAGGGCTCCAACGTATGAATCTGGGGAAACGCAAACATTCAGTCCAGAGTAAACGGTGTTAAGAGTCCTCATCAAACAGCCATTGTACACGATGTGTAAATCACTTCTGACCAAGTGACTCACTGGAGAAAAGGTGAATCACAGACAATACTGTATTTGAACCATGGTCAACTTAAAAGATGTCTAACCTGGTAAATTATCAGAATCACCTGTGAAGGTTTATTTTGATATAATTAAATTACTTTAAAAATATTTTTTAAAACAAAGCATTTAATAACACAACTGAAAACCAAATGAACAACTAAAACAGTTTTTGTTGGTTCACATTATTTCACTCTTCTGGGCCATTCAACCTAAAACCTAAAATTTTATATACTTTTTTACCTTTTTATATCTTTTTATATACTTTTTTATCTCTTTTCCCTGCTTTGTCCTTTTTTCTCTTTTTTTGTTCCTTAACAGTTACCTATAATTCTATGCATTTTCCATCCTCCTTAGTGTCTGTCTTCCTTGCTTTTCTGCAAATTTGATGAAGTTAGGATTCTCACCACCATATATAGCAATGCCTGGCATATGGTAGGCACTAGTGAATATACGTTGAAAGAATGAATGGAATTGAGTATCCATTGCTGTTAGGGTGCAAGCTCTACATTTAGAAGTTACATTTCCTTGTCAACAGTTGAACTCAAATAAGAAGTTGACCTCACATTCATATGCTCTTCATTTGTATATACCTCAGGCAGAATACAAGGTCTGGTCAAACAAGACCACAAAAGCTTGGTGAGAAATCGTATGTCCTGCTCACCTCTGTAGGTTATGCCAGCTCTCCCAGATTATTATTATTTTTTTCTACCAAGTCCCCTCCAATGGTATAACTGGGCATTAGCTGCCTTAGCTCCATCCTTTTCACTCTACAATTCAACATCACCAGCATAAAAGATGACTGAACCAGAGGTGGTAACTAGGTGGTGCCACTGGGATGAATCAAGCACACAGATGATTGTCATGGTGGTGTTTTTGTTATTCGTTAGTTTTCTTGGTTTGTAGAGTGTTAGCCTTCACAGTTAGCCTATATGTGCAGTATGTTGGCCTGCATGGTATTTTTGTAATGTGATAATTTGGTAACATTTTTAAATTTCGACATTTAAACAACAACAACAACAACAAATCTAGATTTCTTGCTTCTCATGAAAAATGAAATGTCTGGCACAACCTGTTAATGTTCCTTATGGTAAAAAATAAGTGGAGGTGAGAGTTGTTCTACCTCAAGTGGACCATTAGCTCTCTCCGGTTTTATCATACTTTCTGCCACCCTCAAGTAAGTCTAGATACTGAAGTCTAGACTCAGTTGCTACTTACTATCATGTTGAGCCATTGGATTTTATCACACCTGACACACTTTACTATTTATAACTTGCCTCACTCTATTAAATAAGTATTTGAATTTGTGAATCTATTCGTAAATGAATGAGTTCTATAGATAGAATTACATGAATTAGTTATCTATTGCTGTATAACAAATTAACCCCAAAATTCAGTATCTTAAAACAATAAACATTTATTGTCTCACATAGTTTCTATGGATCAGGAATCTGGGAGCCACTATGTGGGTGGTGCCGGTTTGGAGTCTCTCTTGAGGTTGTTGTAATGCATTGGCTTTGGCTGAGTCAACTGAAATCTTGACTGGGCTGGAGGCCCTGCTTTCAAGATGGCTCACTCATACGGCTATTGACTAGAAGTCTCAGTTCCTTGCTGTGTGGACTTCTCCACTGGGCTGCTTGTGGGACCTCATAACTTGTCACCTGGCTTTGCCCGGAGTGAGGGACCCAAGAGAGAGAGGGCAAGGAGGAAGGCTCATGCCTTTTATGACTTCATCTCCAAAGTCAAACGCCGTCACATTTGCCTTATTTTATTCATTAGAAGTGAGTCACTAAGTCCAGCCTGCACTCAAAGGGAGGGAAGTTAAACTCTACCTCTTGAAAGAAGTATCATAAGGTTTGTGAAACTTAGATGTAGCAATCTTGGTCTTTGGGTCTTGGACTTGGTTGAATCATCAAATAATTGCTTTATTTTAATCTAGGTATTACCAAATACCTATTGCTTTACCTAATTTTAATATTTCAAAGCTCCTTTCAGTTTATTCTGTATATACTATTCCAAGTAAAACTGGGAGCCCCCAGAGAGTTACAAATTATAATATTTTAAGTTTAAAAAATTGTGAAATGCGTCCAAAGAGATTATTAACTCAATTTTAGGAAAACCACTCCTAAATTTTAGTGAAACACAAACTTTCAGTTACTTATCATCCATCACCTAGGTAGTCTGAGAAGCTGGTATATAACTGGTCATTTCATATTACAATTATTTCTTTGTTCCTGGATGTGCAATTTCAGTATCACTGTAGGCAAATTTCTTCTTAAACATTTATAGCTGTAATCATCAGTAATCCCCTGGATAGTGGTAAGGTTCTCCTTTTTTTTACTGTCTTTTTTATATGACTATACTATTCAGCCTCAGCAGGAAGCAGATCCTCATCACACTTTATACCATCCCCAAAGAGAAAGAGTAGAGAGGTTCTGAAAGAAGGGGGAATCTGAACAGAAGGACAAATTCAGAGACCAGCTAGGGAACTTCAGAAAGTAGAAGTTGCTCTCCTGCTTCTCTTTGGTGATGCCCTTTACACTTTAAGCCTTCAAACTGCAGATATATTTTGATATGTCCAGTTAATGTATTGACAGTAGAGGTATTAATAGATTTCTTTATTTTTTATCTTTCAGTGTTAATCAAATTATGGTGGCAGGGAGAAGTACAGATACATAACCATTCACTTGTTAAAAGAATTTTAATTTACTCAAGATCGGTTCCCATACGGCACTGATGTCAAATAAGATTCACAGCTCAGATCCAATATATGCTTAATGATTTCATCCAAGCTTTGTCTCTTCTATTTTATTAGGAAACAAAACTAACTTACTTTACTTTTTTGCTAAAATGGACTACTCCATTTTTTGAGATTTTGTTCATAGCATTGAGTTCTGTAAGTTTAGTACTCATTTCCTACTCATAGCAGGGTCGGTAGCAATCATGTTAGCAGAAATAAATTTTTATAAAGCCTACATTTTTCTATGAGGCAATGATTTTTACAGTATATAAAGTTTGTGATATATATATATATGTGTATATATTCACTAAAAGTCAATGACATCTCTTGAAATGTTATGACATATTTTTATCACGCTTCCTCTAACTTACTGGGTTCCTTGGCTATATTATTCGCTAGTTTGGGTTGATTTCACGAAGTATGCTGGAATTCAGTTTTTGAAAACGTAGTGTGGGTGTTGACTGGGGATTGTTGCAGTTTACCAAACCACTTTCAGAATTTAAGCTCTGCTGTTTTTACTCAGGTGATTTAAAAAATGTAAAAATACACATACAACAAAATTTTCTTGTTCATTTGGTAAAGCTGGGTAATACAAAATAACCTTATTTTCTTATTGACTTATGAGACAATTGTAAATAAATCCTATTCTAAAATAACCACTAGTCAGGTATAATCTCTGTGTGTGTGTGTGTGGTGTGTGTGTTTGTGTGTACATATAAAGAATTTTTGTGGAAGAATAATTTAAATCATTGGTCAATGACACTGTGGCCTTGTTTCTTCAACTGTCTGTGTAGTTCAATCTATCCTTTATAAGCAGAGATAATATTTTACCTTATTGTGACAAATACACAAGGTCCTTGCACTTTAGAACACTATAGTAGAACACAGAAAATGATCGTAAAATAATACCAAGAATAATAATACCCCAAGAATCAATAACAGTGAAGTTATTATTGCTAATAGCACTAAGTCACTGATCTGGATAATCTTTTAAGTTTGTTTGCTAAGGTTAAAAAAAGAAAAAGAAAAGAAAAACTCCCTTAGAGATGTGCAATTTGAATGTGCTTCTGGTGTTCATGGAGCAGTCTTTTCTAAGCTTTAACAGGTCACAATTAATCAACCCCAATCAATACAAGCATCCTAGCTATAGTACCATTGTACTTACCCATGATGGTTAGGGCTGTAGCTTTTGTCAATTCTTCTTTCATTGACTCTATTACTTCTAAATTACCACCATCCAGGTTGCATCTGTTTATGGTTCCATTTCCCGAACTGATCCAATAAAGTTTGTTTTCCACATAGTCTATTGATAGTCCTGTAATTAAATTATACAATTTAAACATAACGGTAGCCACTTAAATTATAATATTCACCTAGCACTGGGGTTTGGGGGAAAAAAATCAGTTTCAGGCTCAGATTTTTATCTTTAAAAATAAGATCTGGCCAACAGGGAGATATACACACACAGTTTTAACTATCTGTCAAATAATATACTTTTAGAGACACAGTGGTTATCTCTGTTATCATAACAATTTTATGACATTAACAGGAATGACTGTTCCATTTTACAGATAAGGAAAATAATACCTGGAATAGTTAAGAAATCTATTTGAGGCCATAGCTAGTAAGTGGACATTCCGGAAATTTTAAGAAAGTTTCTGTTTCTAAACTGAGTGTCTGCCCTCTTCATTACGCTGCTTTGCCTCAGAAAGTTTTAATGTGTAAAACTCATTTGGGATACTTATTAATGATATTTATAATTTCTCCTTTACTTTTAGTAAAAGTTACTTTAGAAAGTTATAGATTTAAATTGGTGTTTTCAGCAGTTTTCAAGTAAATCCAAAGGTAGGAGAATTTCAACAATTAGTAATTTCACTGAAGCATGGCAGTGAATTGGGCTCATATAGGAGACGCCATTGAGAAACAAACCATACAGCAAGTGAACCAAGCCAATGGCTTAAGACCATTGTCCCTACATGGCACAGTGTGTCACTGTAAGTTAGCTTTTTGTAGTTTATGAACAATTACATACATTATAGGGGTGTTCATGGTTTTCAGAGGTATCAGGACACATAAATTTTGATTGCCAAGGGTATACATCTAATTAATTACAGGCATTCTCAGTAGGCTTATGATCTACATTGTAACAGTAACACTGTGGCTCCATGTTGGTCTTCTGTGACCCACAACTACTTAACAAAAAAGCACATGTGGGCACATCCTCAGGCATACAATAAATAGTTTCTGGGATCTCCCTCACAAAATGTAGTGAACAAACTACAAAAAAGTCCCTTCCCTATTAAAAAAAAAAAAAAAACCAAGATGAAGAAAAGGAAAGAAAGAAGAAAGGAAGACAAGAAGGAAGAAAGAAAGAAGGAAGACAATTGGAGAGAATCATACGAGTTCAAGTACATTGAGAAAGTGATACCATATCCAAAATATTCTCAACTACAGTTAGTCCCAATCCAGAGAGTGGACCAGTTTTCAGCAAGTAGCAATAATAAAACAAGCCTATACAATATACCAGCTATTTACTGACTTATTGGTATGTTTTCTTAACAAAAGTCTGGGAGATTCACCAGAAAAATCACAATGCATAAAATTAGACACTGCAGGGATAAAATTTTCAGATTTTTTTTTTGATAACCACTGTGGGTAATTGGCTTTAATTACTATGAAAAAAATAATCAAATAAAAACTATCACAGCCATATTCTATGATATAATACTTTCATGGTGAAAATCATTCATCATTTTTTTTTTTTTTTTTGCGGCACGCGGGCCTCTCACTGCTGTGGTCTCTCCCGTTGTGGAGCACAAGCTCCGGACGCACAGGCTCAGCGGCCATGGCTCACGGGCCCAGCCGCTCCGCGGCATGTGGGATCTTCCCGGACCAGGGGCACGAACCCGTGTCCCCTGCATCGGCAGGCAGACTCTCAACCACTGCGCCACTAGGGAAGCCCCATCATTCCATTTTTTTATGAGAGAGAGTTTGCTTATTCTACAGGTACTTCCTAAGCCATCTCCATCTATCTTTTCTGGTATTAATAAATTCTGGTTTAGACAGCTTAATTTTCAGAAGTGGTTTATTTTACCTTCTACTTAGTTGACCATCTAAAGCACGTAATTCCATCTTTAAACAGCAATGAAGCATATCTTTACTATAGATTTACGGTACAAAATATAACCCCAAACTTTCTACTGCCAAATTTTCAGCAAGTATCAAATTAATGAATACATTTATGAAAAATTCCCTTTAAGAAAAGTTACCTATCTCCTTGTGTATTCCAAACTTTACCTCTCAATCAAGCTGAACCATCAGAGAGTTATCTGCATTTTTAGCTTGCTAAGTTTTTCTCCCTCTTGGAATCTCTTGCTGAATTGAACTTTGGCATTGTGCCCTTGGTTTAAATGAAAGATGGTATAAGAAGTAGCCATAGGAAACCCACTGTTATACTTGCCAGGATATAGTGTCTGAAATAATATATCACAGTGTGACCTCTTTATATAAGGACCCATGGGAGAAATCTCTTTCAGGACTCGGTGCCAGAAAAAGCTTTATGCGGAAAATATAAAATTGTAACTGATCATATTTCTCTCTTTGCTTTGACTGCAAAGAAACTGAAGAGTCAGATTTGTGACCCATCTCTGGCAATTGTAAAGGAATTGCATTTATACCATAAACTTCACTTCTGGCTTCAACAGGATAATTGATTATTTTCCTTCACCTTGATTTTTAAAATCAATATTCTTATCTGTTCCATCTTAGGGAATGTGTTTGTTTAAGTTTCTTCAACTCCTTTTTGTAAGGAGAGGGTACATATTGAATACGTTCAACTCCAGATTAACCCACAATATCAGAATTTTCTCATCTACCTAAAACTCTGCAGTTTCTAGACCCGAACTTAGGTTTTGTAAAGCAGTTATACAGAGCAGAGAAGTTGCAGAGTTTGGGTCAGAGTTCCCCAGTTTTTACTACTGAACATCTTTGTCCCTGGACTGTGCGTGCTGAGAGGAAAGAAACTGTTGTCATTGTGAGCTTTTCACCTTCAGCGCTGAGCATGATGCCTAGAGCAGAGAAGAAAATTTATAAACACTGAATGAAGGCATGGGGTATTTAATTAACTCCACTATGAAAATTATAAGTTGTCTTCAAGGAGTTCTGCCTAGTAAAGTTGAATTATTCCCACGACAGAATTTTTCTACTATACTAATGTCCATGTATTATGAAAATAGGGAGGAAAGGCAATGATTCAATAGAGCTACTTGGTATGGCTTATATTTTTTATATCAATGTTAATACAAAATAGTTTAGGATTAATACTTTTAAGGTTTACAGGAAAAAAAATTAAAGTTTCTATTTTAATCTATATATGTATGTGATATGTCACCTAGCCACCTACATATACCTTCTCTCCTGTCAGATATATTAGCTTAACCCCAGAATGCCCTTGAGCGTGTTTATTTCCAGGTGTATACAAAAGAACTGAAATATTTTAATAATCCTATTATGAATTCAAGAAACTGATGATATACATTTTAAATTCATAGATGAGCATGTTTAGAAGTACATATTTTTAAACTTCATTAATATAAATGTTTTACATAAGATTTTTAAACTTTGTTATTATGCTTAGGTTTTAATAACATTGAAGAATTAATTGGTATCCATCTATTGGAATAATTTCAAAAGATAAATCATTAAGCAGTAAACTAATAGTGGTTTTGATGTAATTGAAGCTACTCAATGATTTTAGCATACTAAGTCAAGAGCCATGAGAAAACAGATCAAATATAAGCATGTTCATAAAACTGTCCTGGAACCTGTGCAGAGAAATATAATTATGTCTGTACTAGAAGATCCTCAGAATGGGTAACTAAGATTAAAATATCTTCAAAAGGACTGTAAGGTCTATCTGAAGAATATGCCATTAGTAATATAGAGTCATTTCTGCCAGACATATTTATTTTTAAAATCATCTGGATCTGGTAATCAAAAGAGAAAATTGAGATTAAATAATATAATAGGTATATCAATGGAAGAAAAGTCATCATCTAAACTGAAAAACTTTTATGAAAAGAAAAACCTACCTTTTTACCTATCTTTTCTATTATTATAAAAATGCAGAGGTAATCCATCTGCTTTGATTCTAACATTCGTTATTTTAAACCAAAGATTTCACTTAATATATTATTTTATTTGAACATTTTGATTTAAACCAGCTTCTTTTTTAATTTAGACAATGTAACTTGCGAAAATTATATAACTGCTCTCATAGTAGGAACATTCCATACACTGATATAAGAAACAACTACACATTTTTAAAAAATATAATCTAACTATATTTTCCATATATGACTAAAAAAATTAAGTTTTAAGTGTTGTTACAATTAAGACTGGAAAGTTCATTTTTATGTGTCTCATTTCTTTTCTTTTTTATATCACTCAAAATAAAATCAATATACCATGCAATGTGGAATTAAAACAAAAATGCAAATATATAGAAAAAATTTTTTTAATTGAGGCTTTCTAGGGATAGTAATTATCTAATTTTTGCCATCACTTGTCAAATTTAATTTCAAAATTTTCACCCCTAGCAGTGCATTATAACTATCTGGAAAGCTATTAAAAATACCGATCCCAATCACAGAAATTCTAATTTAATTGGTTTATGTTGGTCCCAGGCATCAGTATTTTTAAGAAATCTCTCCAGGTCATTTTGGAATACAAAATTTAAGAAATTTCTTTTAAACACTGCATATTTTTATAATCTTTTAAATTTGAATTTTTAAAAGGTTCAATGAGGCCTTTTAAATTTTGCTGGAAAGTAGGTCATGATGAGATCTCTGGAGACAGAGGAATACTAAAGATGTAGATAGGGAAAAAAACATACTATGGATATTTAAATGTAGATGATTAACTTCAAGGCCTCTAGATGCGTATAAATAACATTGAAATCTTCTAAATATTTTCTTTGTAGTGTTATCTTCAGACAATGGAACACAACTTCTGCTTCTGGAATTGTGAAAGTTGTAGAAACTGGCTATTGAAAACACAAAAAATGGGAAAATATTGTAAAGTTGTATGCCCTACTATACTTGTAGAATAATTATAATGTTCTGGATATTCCAAAATGGAGATCTTTTCATAGTACACCAAAACAGGCATGATTATTCCTGGGGCAGCACTTTCTCTGAAACATTGAACTTTTAGCTTCAAAGGAGCGTTGTTATTCCATGGAGAAGTAGAATAGGATTAATTGCCTACTCACAATTAGGCTATCTCAAGAAATGCTTTATCCTTTCTGAGAATACTTAGATTTTGTAAGTTAAAGAATAAATATCATGACTGGTGTGAAGTGATACCTCATTGCAGTTTTGATTTGCATTTCTTTAATAATTAGTGATGTTGAGCATCTTTTCATGTGCCTCTTGGACATCTGTATGTCTTCTCTGGTGATATGTCTATTTAGGTCTTCTGCCAATTTTTTAATTGAATTGCTTGTTTTTTTGATATTGAACTCCATGAGCTGTTTGTATATTTTGCAGATTCATCCTTTGTCCGTTGTTTCCTTTGCAAATATTTTCTCCCATTCTGAGGGTTGTCTTTTCGTCTTGTTTATGCTTTATGGTGTCAGGGAAGGGGAAGCTGGGGCGAAGTGAGAGTAGCATCAACATATACACACTACCAAATGTAAAATAGATAGCTAGTGGGAAGCAGCAGCATAGCACAGGGAGATCAGCTCGATGTTTTGAGATGACCTAGAGAGGTGGGATAGGGAGGGTGGGAGGGAGGCTCAAGAGGGAGGGGATATGGGGACATATGTATGCATATGGCTGATTCACTTTGTTGTACAACAGAAACTAACACAGTATTGTGAAGCAATTATACTCCAATAAAGATCTATTAAAAGAAAAAAAAGAATAAATATCCTGAGGAAGCCCAAATTACTGTTTGTGTCCCTGGATTCTCTCTGAAGTGAACACAAATATAAACGGCCACCCTCCAATCACTTTGTCTAAGCGTCTCTGGGTTGATCTGACAGAAGGCTAGGTAGCCTTTGTGGCTACACACTCACTTCACCATTGTGAGGTTGTAATAATAAGAAGGTTATAAAAGGGCCTCATATCCTAGTGTCTGGCACATAGATGTACTTAATACATTTTACCTATTTATTAGTAGTATAGGTTTTTGTATTTCCCTTTCAAGCTAAAATCCTATTTTTAAAATTTACAACCATTTCTCTGGTAATCCCTACAAATGATAATTTTGAGATAATTTAATGAGAAATATTCAGATTGTGCACTTAATTTTTAATACAGTATTTTCTCAATTATACAGATACATCAAAATTAGAAACATCTGTTCTATGAAAGCCAATCAGAAATATGCTTCAGCCTGAGACAAAGTATTTGTAATCCACATATCCATCAAAAGACTAGGTTTAAAAAAATAGAATTAGAAAATGGGGAAAATGAATGAACAGAAATCTCACAGAAGATATACATACGGCAAGTAAGTACATGAAAAAGATGTTTAACGTCACAGGAAAATGCAAACTAAAATGACAATGAGTATCACTACACACTCACAAAAATGACTACAATAAAGCTAGTGACAAAAATAAATGCTGGCAAAGACGTGGGAAAAAACTATATCACTGACACATTGCTGGTTGGAACGTAAAATGGTACAGCCACTCTGGAAAAGAACTGGGCAGTTTCTTATGAAATTAAGCATATTGTTACCATAGGTCCCACTAATTGCACTCCTGGGAATTTATCCCAGAGAAATGAAAATGGATGTTCACACAAAAACTTGTACATGAATGTTTATAACAGCTTTATTTGTTGTAGTCATGAAATGGAGCAGGACCCTATGGGCCTCCTGGGCACAAAAGCCGCTCTGTGTCCCCTTCCCTGAGTTCCAAAGGGCAGGTTCAAACAGCTGCTAATCAGGGAAGGGAGGGGATGTGGAGATAAGGGAGGAGCAGTCAAGAGACAATAGTACAGTCTAGGGGCAGTGTCCTGGTTCCCCCTCAAGGGATATACATAACATTATCTTTGAGCTCTTCTCAGAACTAAAGCCCCCAAATGGAAGATGTTACCTGCTTGACAAGCACTCTTCATTCCAGAGAAGGTCTGAATTGAAGGAATGCGGGCCCTGCGCTTACCGTCCCCTGATCTTAATCAGCAACCCTGCCCCGGGACTATAAGACTGCTCACACCACGAGTCCCCCCCCCCCCCCCCCCCGCAACCCCCGGCAAGGTGGAGACACACAGTTTTGAGGGCATTAGCCTGCTGTGGCCCCCTTTGCCTGGCAAAGTAATAAAGCTATTCTTTTCTACTTCACCCAAAACTCTGTCTCTGAGATTTAATTCAGTGTCGGTGTATAGAGGACGGATTTGGCTTCAGTCAGAAACTGGAATCATCCCATTTCCTTCAACAGGAGAATGTTTAGGTAAACTATGATATGTACATACCATGGCATACTACTCAGCATTAAAAAGTAAAGAAAAAAACAACAATAACAAACTATTGACACATGAAACAATTTTGATGACTCTACAAGGATAAATGCTAAGTGGAAAAAAGTCAACCCAAAAGCTTACATACTGTATGATTCCACTTATATAACATTTTAAAATGACAAAATTTTAGGGGTTCCCTGGTGGCGCAGTGGTTGAGAGTCCGCCTGCTGATGCAGGGGACACGGGTTTCGTGCCCCGGTCTGGGAATATCCCGCATGCCGCGCAGCGGCTGGGCCCGTGAACTATGGCCGCTGAGCCTGCGCGTCCGGAGCCTGTGCTCTGCAACGGGAGAGGCCACAACAGTGAGAGGCCCGCGTACACCGCAAAATAAATAAATAAATAAAATGACAAAATTTTAGAAATGGAAGATAGTGTAGGGAGGAAAAAAAGGGGGAGGAGGGGGTAGGTGTGGTTATAAAAGGGTATCAGGAAGGATTGTTGTGATATTGGAATTATTCATTATCTTATTTTGCTTTTCTTTTTTCCCATCCACTTATCCACAGAACTCAATTCAGTTTATTCAGTATTTTGACTCTGATATTGGATACAGCAATCTATACATGTTATAAAATTGTACAGATCTAAATATACAAACACACAAATGAATACTAATAATACATAATCTGAATAAGATTGGTGGATTGTATTAAGGTCAATATCTGAGTTGTAATATTTTACTGTAGTTTTACATAATATTCCAATTGGGGAAAATTAGATAAAGTATACACGGAACCCCTCTGCATTATTTTTTATAACTGCACGTGAATCTAAAATTACCTCAATAAAAATTTCAATTCAAAAATATTATTCAACAAAAAGTTGAGAATGTAGGGCATCAGAATATGCCACTCCAAAATAGACCTCTTTGGTTTAAAGATTATTTTGTCCTGAAGATAATTAAGAAACAACAGACACCAAAAATCAAAGCTCTCTGCCCTCCCTTTTTGCTGAAAGTGGGCTTAGCCTCTTAATCACCAGAGACAGGTCTAGATTTACCAGCCCAGAGACAGCACTGAGAGGAATCTATGTAACAAAAGTTACCGAAATGACCCTTATCTTTCCTTAGTTTTCCTCATATATTTACCTTCTCACAGTACGCCTTCCTTGAAAGTTTAAAACCTTTTTCCTTTATCTTTTTATTTCTCTACAAATTTATTGTTCTTTGGTAAGATGCTATATAAGCACAAGTTCTAACCACTCCTTTGAGTTACTCTTCAATGAGTTTCTCTCACATGTATGTGTGCTATGAGAGTTAATAAACTCTGTTTTCCTCTTTTTAATTTGTCTGTTGTCAGTCTAATTTCCAGGGCCCTAGCCAGAGAACCTAGGATACAGGAAATACTTTTTTGGTTTTTTTCTTCTACTCCAAGTATCTATATCGCCCTCATCTTAACTTGATCTAAAGGATTCCTTGAAATAATCCTCTCAATTCACTCCACTTTAAGAAGTCACTGATGGGGCTTCCCTGGTGGTACAGTGGTTAAGAATCTGCCTGCCAATGCAGAGGACATGGGTTCGAGCCCTGGTCCGGGAAGATCCCACATGCCGCAGAGCAACTAAGCCTGTGCGCCACAACTACTGAGCCTGCACTCTACAGCCTGCGAGCCACAACTACGGGGCCCACACACCACAACTACCAAAGCCTGCGTGCCTAGAGCCTATGCTCTGCAACAAGAGAAGCCACTGCAATGAGAAGCCCGTGCACCACAAAAAAGAATAGCCTCCACTCGCCGCAACTAGAGAAAACCTGTGCTCAGCAACAAAGACCCAACATAGCCAAAGATAAATAAATAAATGAATTAAAACAAAAAAAGTCACTGATGACACACAGTTACAGACCTAAGTTAATTAGTTCCTTATTACTTATTGTATCAAGTTAGGATTTCAGCATCTCCTCCATTCTCCCTCACATAAATCATTTTACTTGGGACAATTTATATTTCAAGCTCTTAATGTCCCAAGCTCTTACTTGGAACAATTTATCTTATAGTTCAAGCTCTTAAAATTATGTGCCTTGTGAAAATAACATGCAAAATTAGAGGAAAAACAGAGTCAGTGACAGTTTATTTCTTAAGAAGTATTTTGTTCTAAAAGATCATTTTAAAAGGTTTAATGCCTACAGTTTTATAATTTCCCTAAGCTATATTTATAGCTTGATAGGTAAAATAGAGCAAACTATTTTTAAAATCACTGAATTGTATCATTTGAATATTTTAAAATTATAGTTCCTGTCAATATTATCCTAAATATTCCCTTGTATTAGATATTTTTTCCCCCAGACATGCAGAATAATTCAGTTTTTTTAGATATATCATGATTTTGTGCCTTTTAAGCCTGTTTTTTTTTTTTTCTACTAAGAATAAGGAGGGCTTCCCTGGTGGCACAGCGGTTGAGAATCTGCCTGCTAATGCAGGGGACACGGGTTCGAGCCCTGGTCTGGGAAGATCCCACATGCCGCGGAGCAACTAGGCCCATGAGCCACAATTACTGAGCCTGCGCGTCTGGAGCCTGTGCTCCGCAACGAGAGGCCGTGATAGTGAGAGGCCCGCGCACCATGATGAAGAGTGGCCCCCGCTTGCCACAACTAGAGAAAGCCCTCGCACAGAAATGAAGACCCAACACAGCAAAAATAAATAAATTAATTAATAAACTCCTACCCCCAACATCTTCAAAAAAAACCAAAAAAGAATAAGGAAAGCCCCTTCTTCCGTCATACCTTAAAAACAAAAGCATGTTTCCTTCAGGGTCCAGTTGAAGTTACAAAATATCACCAATTTGGTTACAACTCATTCCTCTATTTTTCTTTCTCACCAAGAATTAGTTGTACTATTTTTATAGTGTCTACTTACATTATCTTTATGGTGTCTGGATACAGTACTCATGAACAATATTGGTTTTTGTTGTTGTGTAACTCTACTAAAGGTCTCATCAAATGGTTTATATTTCTGTTTTTTTCCTTTACTGGACTATGGCTTTGATAATGCGTCCCAGGTTTTATTTTCAGAGTCTGGAACCTAGTATGCACTTCATAACCTTTTTTTTAATAACTTTTTTTTTTACACTCCATAACATTTGAATGAGTAAATGATCAGATTAAAAAATGTAACAAATTTAAATTATTTGTGTGTATATGAATGTGTAATTTTAATATCACTTTGTTAATTCCTCCATTCTTTTTGGTAACCTATTATTATCATTTCTTTTGGGGTGCATAGCTCTATATGTTGATTAAACTTCATTCATAATAAATGTAACTGTGCTGAGTAATAAGTATATATATAACTGTATTACATCAAGCAAGGAAACATATCCAGAAATTTGTTTTAACCTTATTTTTAAAAATTGAGGTCCTTGAGTTCTTTTGATATGGTAAACAGTGTTTATGAATATTATCCATGAATAGATTTAAAAATCCACGTATAAGGGTTAGAATGATTAAACAATAAAAAAAATGTTTGGTAGGTTTCAAGAAGGTGTACTTGAAGGTTGAGTAAACAAATGACTTTTGGTTGGGATTACATTAATTTATTTATTTTTAAAAAAACTTATTTATTTTTGGCTGAGTTGGGTCTTTGTTGCTGTGCGCGGGCTTTCTCTAGTTGTGGTGAGCGGGGGCTACTCTTCCTTGTGGTGCGCAGGCTCAGTAGTTGTGGTGCACGGGCTTAGTCGCTCTGCGGCATATGGGATCTTCCCGGACCAGGGCTCGAACCCATTTACCCTGCCTTGGCAGGCAGATTCTTAACCACTGCACCACCAGGGAAGCCCTGGGATTACATTTAAAATGAACAGAAAACATCAAGAAAATAAAATATGTAGTTATACTAGATTCTTAAGAATAAACCATGAAGGGTAATGCTGATTGACAAGCCAATATGCTTTATATGAGGCTTGAGGGATAAAATTCATAATATATAAACATTTTAAACTCTGAAATGGCTTTAAGTAGTAAATTAAAATCCCGTTTTGTAAACTGCTCTAAGCATTTAATGTATCCAAGACTGAGCAATAAATCTTAATTGAAAATATTTAGTTCAACAATGTATAATGGGAATGTTGATTTGTATTTAACAGAAACAAAGTTATTCAGCCCAAACTGCCTGAAGGCTGCAATTACTTGGTCTTCAGTGATACACACTCATAAAATGCCAAGTTGGGTGTTTTGATAAGATCACTATGCACTTCTCTTTCAAGTATTTCATGCATATGGATTTAACAGAAAACAAGTAAGGGAAATCCAGTGAATTAAAATATGAAAATTCCACAAACTAGAAGGCCTAGTATATCAGTGACATTACTGTTTAAAACATGCATTTAAAGATTCAGAAATAATTAATTGTGAGGCAAAATTGACACAGAGGTGAGACTGGTTCTTGCATACCCCTGGCTGCTTAGAAAAGCTGACTGCAGTGTCCTACTTGTTCCCACATTTCTTAGGAGTACATAAGCTCTAGATTTTTCTTTCCCACCTTCCATGCTTGACTGAGTACCAGTTTTATTCCTTGATCTTTGCTTGAGGTCAGGTAATTACTATATGAAATGAGCCTCTCTAGGCATAGCATATGGTTAAGATTTAATATGACTTTGGAAGCAGATAAACTTGGTTTTGAACCCCAACTCTACCATTCATCACAGGCAACTCATTTCTTTCAACAAGCCTCGGTTTCTGAATCTATAAAGGAAGAGTAAGAAAGTCTTCCAGAAATGATTACCACGAGATGATTAATGAAAAGCATTTTGCAAGTGCTTAATATATTCTAAATCCATAACAAGTAGTCACTATAATTATGTTATTTTTGTTGCCAAAGTGACATCCTCATCATATATCCCAGGCTAAGTGCATACAACCACAAAGGTGTAACTTCATAGTGAGAATACAGGTTTCATAAAGGGTTATAGAAAATGATTGTTTTCATTTGACACTTCCCAGCCTTACGAGACAGAATATTGTTTTTTCTCCTTACATCTTGTACATTTTTTCCATGCATTTTTCTATACATTTTTTCCAAAAATAATTTATAATCTGACAGTCAATATGCAAAAGGAGAAAAATCAACTGAACAGTAGCTCCTGCTTTCCTAATCATCTAATTTTCTTCATGGAAATGGTTCAGGGGATGCAGTGGGCAGGAGTTTAAGCCAGAGATGGCTCAGACAGATTCATCATGAGAAAGTAATTACAATAACTTCCTGCAGTGCAAAATATCAGTGAAATTCAATGAGTAAATAACACAGTAACAAATATCCCTATGTATGTAAGTATTTCATAGGTATGACATTGTATACCAACAAAAACAGGTTTGTACTTATTTTTTCACACATTCATATGTTCATTTATAGAACTGAAAAATTCCATTTTACAAATCATCTCGGGGATAGTCCTAAAAGAAACTTATAAAGTGGGATTACAGTGGCATGAATTCTTGAGAGTATTTCAAAAATTCTTCTACTATCAAATGTTTCCTTATGAGACTTAACCTTGAATCTACACTAAAAGGCAGTTTTAATTTGTGTATAAACCAAAAAAAATTTTTTTGGTCCATTTATTCACATCACAGCTCTAAATTGTCCATTAAGAGAGGAAAAAAAAAAAAAAGCAAAAAAAGAACTTTTAGAAAAGAAAACACAATAATCTGAAATACTTCAGTATTTTGTGTAAATTAGTAAACTATGTAACTTACTGAATATATTTTAAGAAAGTGGTTCAAGCACACAGTGAAAATGCTAACTTAAAAAAAAGTTACTATGCAACATAGTTTTAATCTATTTTAATCAGTATCTACAATACTCTTGAAACCAGCATTGTCTTTACTGGTGCCATTCCTCACAAATAAAGAATTTAAACTGACAATATAGATAAGACTTTTCTGCTATAAAGTTAATCACCAATAATATTTTTTATAGTTAATTTACAGATAAGAGTCTCTCTAGCCTATTGGGATAGATCAAAAATTGCAATTAACAGGGTTGCAATGAATAAGGGTTACATTCAAAAGAACTTGGTTTTATATTTATACTATGTGCTAAAAAACAAACAAAACAAAACTTGCCGATAAGTAGATAAATTGACCAATTGATTTCTGTTTGTTCTTTCTTTTTATGAGAAATATCTGAGTTGCTAATGAGAGCTGATGGGGTTCAGGACAGGCCACCCCAAAATGTGCTATGTTGGCATATTGATTTTTTTTTTCTTGTTGATAGTTGTTAATTTTATTTAATTTATTTTTTAACTTTTTATTTTATATTGGTGTACAGTTGATTAACAATGTTGTGTTAGTTTCAGATGTACATCAAAGTGATTCAGTTATACATATACATATATCTATTCTTTTCCAAATTCTTTTCCCAATTAGGTTGTTACAGAATATTGAGCAGAGTTCCCTGTACTATACAGTAGGTCCTTGTTGGTTATCCATTTTAAATATAGCAGTGTGTACATGTCAATCCCAAACTATCCCTCCCCCCAACCCTTCCCCCATATTGATTATATTGAATTAAAGTTACTTAAGAAACAGCTGGTGAAAGAAAAATACTCTGAGCCTCTTTTGTTTGCCTGAAAGCAGGGACTAATTCCCTCATGTGAAGGTATCCTCCCTATACCAGGAAGACAGAAGGCATCCTTATCACCAGAGATAGGGAATTCAAGGCCAAGAAAGCAGTATAAATAAGCTTTGTTACTTCATTATTTTGGAACTGCAAGCCCAAACCCCTTTGTTTTTTCAAATCTTCACAAATAATTGTTTCTTTGTCTAAAAGGTATAAATCCTGCCTGCTTTGGTCACTTCTTTGGGTCTCATTCTTACGGGGCTCCCATACTTACATAATTAATTTTTTTTCTCCTGTTAATCTGCCTTCTGTCACTTTAATTACAGGCATACCTCATTTTATTGCTCTTCACTTTATTGCACCCTGTGGATACTGTGTTTTTTGCAAATTGAAGGTTTGAGTCTACCCTGCATCGAGCAGGTCTATCAGCACCATTTTTCCAACAGCATTTGCCTACTGCATGTCTCTGTGCCACGGTTTGATAATTCTCACAATATTTCATAATTTTTTATTATTATATTTATTATGGTGATCTGTGATCAGTGGTCTTTGCCATTACCACGATGACTCATTGAAGGCTCAGATGATGGATAGCATTTTTTATCAATAAAGTATTTTTTTAATTAAGGTATGTACATTTTTTTTAAGACATAATGTTATCACACACTTAAAAGCCACAGTATGGTGTAAACATAACTTTTATATGTACTGGGAAACCAAAAATTTCGTGTGACTCGCTTTATTGTGATATTTACTTTATTTCGGTGGTCTGGAAATAGAACTGCAATATCTCTGAGGTATGCCTGCACTACCCCAGCCAAAAGAACCTAGAAAGATAGAGGAAAAAATTTTCTTCTCCTATAGAGCCAAATGGCCACAGGGTTAGACAGGGAATATAGGAGAAACAGCAAGAGGAACACATTTACACATGGACAGCACAGTCTGTCATTCAGCATCACAGAGACCACCTGGTTGACATGACTAGTAACCTGAAGTAGAAAGTTACTGGAAGGAACTTGTAAGCAATTCTTATTTATAAATCACATCAAGAACTTCTAGAACAAGATGAGGGCCCAGTTGTCTATTGGTCCTAAGGGGCTATGCTGGGAAGATCTGAGAGCAGAACCCGGTACTTCAAACTTGTTTGCCTCTTAGCATCAGCATTAAGACAATGTAGATGTGCATAAAAATTTGCTCATCTCAGAGGCCCACTTAGTTACATATGTTCCTCTGCTAGATTTCTATGGATTCTGGTCTATGTTTATTCTTAACTGAATTCATTTATACATACTCAATACTGCAGACAATCAAATCATTCAAATTTCAGTCTATTGGACCCAATATACTTTCTACTACTACTCCTGATAGGTTCTATTATTAAAGGCCAGATGTTCTTTTCGTAAGTTTTCCTCATTTAATCCTCATGAGAACTTTACAAAATAGGCATTTTGCCTTGATCTTACAGATGAGGAAAGCAAGTACCACCGAGCTAACAGTAATTTGCTCAAGGTCACTGAGATAAATTCACTTAATGGGATCTAAAATGATTTAGGTTCGTGTGCCCCTAAAGCAAAAGGACAATGTCAAATTTTTATCAACAGGCCGAATACAAAATCTGATACTCAATAAAAATCTGTTTATTGAATAAGTGAATGTCTGACTCACAAGCCATACTCATTAATGCTCACTTAAGAAATGGTTTGTAATAAGATTCTGGGTTATTTCTGGGAAAATAGTCTATCTTGCACAAATTAAAATTTAACAGTGTAATTCTGAATTGATTTTAAAGTAATTTTCAAATATAACAATAACTGACATGAAGTAGGCATTTAATATTTGTTACTGGATGTTTAATCATCATCCATACACAGTTAAAAATATCACTTGGTGTATAACACCTGAAGGGCCAACTACAAAGTGTAAATAGTAACACTAATTCTTTTTCTTACAAACTTTCTTTATATAAGCTTCATATATAGCTGCTCTTTAATTTATTTTGAGTAGGAAAATGGAAATTTAGTATGAAAGAAGATAAGGTTTTTCCCCTTATAAAAACGAGCATATAAATGAACATTTTGGTGTAACCTCTAGCTACCACATTACAATGTAAGGACTTTAGTTGCTCATACTATTTCAGTCATACTCACTTTTCCGTATTAAATATTCTGAACAACTCCAGATAAGAACCAACTGAATTGCTTTAGTCCAAATTAAATCCTTTGTATGGGTCCTAATCTTGTAGAGTCCCTTGTTTCTTCTGTTCTATCATCTTCTACACAGAAGTATTAGCATTTCAATTTGCCTTTAATTTCTAACACTACCTTGAATTTCAATTGTGTATCAAATCTTAGAACACAATCCAAAGAAAAGAGTTGTTAATAGTATCATTTTACATCACAAGGTTTATTCTACGGACCACATAAAAAGAATTATTTATTGCAAATCTTGTTGATATTATCCCTTTATTGAATCATCACCATTAAAAATGAGATACTTCAAGAAAGTATACTTCCACAGTTCTAAAACTAAGAAAAAATTGCTGAAAAGCTTCATGGTGTAGGGATTTTACCCCAAGATTTAAAAATACACAGTATTCAATTCAAAGCAAAATTATGACTTTCTTTTGTATATTCCATCATTGGCACATTTAATATAATATCAAAATTCAGGTTCATTATTGGATTTTTAAAAAGACGTACGTTGAGATGATAAATTAAGGCAATATGGTAATTCTTGCCTCTCAAAGAAACAGAAGAGAATATGAGGAAAGAGTGATTACAGTTTGAAAAGAATAGTACAATGTATAGATATCTATTTGAAAAGAACAGTATAGTGTAACTTTATCTTCTAAAAGAATCTTTGTACTTTGATTTTTCAAAGATCACTTATGGGAATGAGTCAAAGCTCTCTTTCAGCACCATGAAATTTTACCTGATGAGTTCCAGTGGTTAAGAAAGGTAGAATGGCAAACTAAATAAACACCCTGCAGAGTAAGTGAAAATTGCTGAAAACTAAATATTAAATACTTAAACTCAAATCATTGTAACTATTAATAATGCCACAATGATGATGATCAGAGGAGGCTTCAGTACATCATATTGCTACCATAGCAAATGGTGTATCAGATATTCACCAGTGAGAATAAGATATTATATTTATTAATTACATTAAGTTTTAAGCAACTTCCATACTTAAGATATTGTAAAAATTCTCTTATCAAAAAAACTTAACTTCTTTTCCAGAAAAAGAATGTTTCTTCCCTACCCTACATGGACCAAATGGATTCCATAAGATTGATAAATTTCTGATTTAATTTATATTACTAATCTATAATATTTTCTTTCAGGCTCTAGGTCAAAGATCCATTGTACAAGCACAGATCTGTCATATTAAAAACTACAGTGATTAACTATTAAAAAAAAAAAACAACTTACCAACCGGTTCCTTTTGATTCTGAAAGAGAATCTTGCTATTACTGCCATCCATATTTGCCATATTAATTGTGTTTCCATCCGTCCAGTAGAGTTTCCTTAATTCAAAAGAGATATGGTTTAAAAATATTAGATATAGACCTACTTGTTGACTAGAAGCATACATTGAAGAACAAAGTTAATCTTAAAGTAAATTCTTAGCTCAGGATAATTTTTTTTCAGGAAGGCCCCAGATTGTTGAGCCACTTGCCTGGGAAGAAAGTACCACTTGCTTTTTCCTGTCACTGAAGGACAATTATTTCACTTACTTTCCCGCACCTACATTCACAACTGAATATTTAACTATGACTACAGTAAATTATTTCCATTTAAAGTCATTCATCAAGATTGAATCCTCTTGGCTTGGAGAATTCAGGCACCAGAGAAGGGAACAAAGTCATTTCAATCATTCCAGTTGAAAGCACTCAGGAGAAAGAATTTCTTTTAGCCCTACCCAAGTTCTCTACATGGGTACATGATGACTAGCCAGAAGATGGGAGAATCTGATCTACTTAGCAGTGACCATAATACTAACACACAGTAAATATGTTATTAACAACTGGTATTTGAAATGAAATTAACAACTTCTCCTGGCATCTTTTTTTTAAAATTCTGAACTGTCACTCTTTAGAAACATAAATTGATAAAATTTTACAATAATATATAAAAATCTGATTTCATGCAGAAAACAGATCTCATACAACTCAAACCAGGGATCTCATACAACTTCCATGTTCACATTTGCTTTTTTGACTGTATAGCTTATATGTATGTATGTATGTATGTATGTGTGTGTGTGTCTTGAATTCAACAAAGTTTTTACATAAAATCAGAGCAAAAGTGTGTAAAATTTTTGAAAAATTAAAAAAATAATCATACTTTACCCCCTGACTGGGTGAGCTGCTAGACACTGTGGCTTATCGATTCCGTGGATAATTGAGGTTTTCAAGGAGCCATCTAGTCTTGCCACGTTAATTTGCGTTTCATCAAATTCTGAGCTAATCCAGTATAAATTACGTGAGACCCAGTCCACAGCTAACCCTCTGATACTCTGAATATCTGTACAACAGGAAAGAGAAAATTAAAAATGAACGAAGTTTTTCATTCTTTTGGCTTTCTAAGTCAGTTATTTTCTGTCTCAGGGAAAATTTAATTTACACTATTAGTTAGCTAATATTGTACAAGACTGTAATCTCATTCCCTTATCAGCCCTTCTTAAGGCATGAATAATCATTAACGTCTTACTGCTGAGCCATTTGAAAACCTGAAGTAACAATTAGCATTGAAATTACACTAACAGTCAATGATTCACTGGTAAACACTTAGGAGCAAACACAGGCAGCAGTCCTATGAGCCAAGGTGACCAAAATTCAAATTAGAGTAATAGCTTCTCTAGTTGATGGTACATCTTTCTAGTTAGGAGAAAGTACTGTGGGCCATCAACAAATGGGCCATTTTATGTTTTAAATGCCAATTTGTTACTGAAATGAAATAAAACAATTCAACTTTCCAAAAAGTATTACCAGAGTTGAACATTTTTAAAATGGATAATTAACAGAAATTGACAGAGATATGAGCAAAGAAACTAAAGCCCTTTTAACATTCCTCCAATGTGGATTCTACAGAAATTACTGAAATCTAATTATGTTTTGATTCATTACATCCAATATGAATATTTGGGCTGCTATTACTTGATGATTCAATCAGGCATCTTTTTTAAAAATGATGGAATTTAGGCTAAAATATAATTGCACATTTAAATTAAAGAAACAAATTAAAATGTTCAAAACAATGGATACTAGGAAATCTTTTTAACATATTAACAGGTAAAGCAGGCCAATTTAGTTCCCAATCTGTGGCATTTGACTACTTTTACTTGGTTTCGCCTTTATTTCATAAAGTTTTAATGTTTTCTATCATGCTGTACCTCTTAGGGTTCTCCAGACCCCTGCTACTCAAATTTATAAGACACCTGGAGACTCTTAAAAGGAAGATTCTGATTCAGTAGGTCTGGGGAGGGTCCTAAGATTCTGCAAGTTATAACTAGCTCCCAAGTGCTGTAGTCACTACTCCAGAGCAGCAATCCAAATGCTGCTAGAAACCCAGAGCAGCTGCTACTTAGCTCTTCTAATTGCTACATCTTCCCTTTTTATCATTTTCAAAAGATGCCACCAAGCTAGATTTCCAGAAAGCAAAAACTCTGGATTTGTAAGGTCTGCTAACTAGTTCAATTTTTTTTAAAAAAGATACATTTATTTATTTATGCTTGGCTGCATTGGGTCTTCGTTGCTGTGCGCAGGCTTTCCCTACTTGCAGCTACAGGGGCGACAATCTTCACTGTGGTGCGCAGGCCTCTCATTGCTGTGGCCTCTCTTATTGCACAGCACGGGCACTAGGCGTGCGGGCTTCAGTAGTTGTGACACTCAGGTTCAGTGGTTGTGGCTCACGGGCTCCAGAGCCCACGCTCAGCAGTTGTGGCACACGGGCCTAGTTGCTCCGCAGCATGTGGGATCCTCCTGGACCAGGGCTTGAACCTGTGTCCCCTGCATTGGCAGGCAGACTCCCAACCACTGCGCCACCACGGAAGTCTCACTAGTTCAAAACTTAAAGGAGCAAAATAAGGGAGGCCTGGCAATTCTGGGTCAGCTGTGAAGTGCCGTGCTGGCATGGTAGGTTCTACCCCAAGTTTACATCCTTGAGTCTTAACAGAGCCTGCTCAATATTCTTTTTATTATTTCTAAATAACTTTTAATCACAGTGCCCTTAAAAGGGATTCCCCATGTTTCAATTTCTCCTGTAAGCAACAACTTCTCATTCTGCAAGTTACCTTTCATCATTAATTTCTGGTAAGGTGGCAAATTTTGTATGTGAACTTCATTTCTCAACCCAACACTTGAAATTTACTTTTATTTTTAGTTATTCTCATCCAGTTCCCTCTTTTCTCAAGGGAAGAAAAAGTAATACAACACCTCTGTAAAGCTAAACCTGCCAAGTCAGATATTTATTTGCCTCACCCAGAATATTTATTCTTCCTCCTTCACTCTCTGGACTTAATTGGTTGCTGAGAAACAGTAATGAGAAGATTTGGCTTCCTGTTCTAGGTTGGGTGCCTATTTTTTGTCCTTAAATCGCTTAAATTTTGGCCTTTTTTTAATCAGCAAAATGAGGATAATTATAGATAATTCATAGGATTGTTGTGAATATTAGAGTATGTGTGTTCATGCAGCTTAATTCAGGGTTGAGGGATACTTTGCCAAACCAAGGATTTAATACTTTCTGCTTTTTTACCCTGAATTGCTTGGTACTGGCAAAAATAAAATAAGTTTTTATTTCCTCTAAAATACATGTTATCCAGAGTTTGTTTGGTTTTTTTCCGCTGTCTCTTCTGCTCAAAATCCTTTTACTTATTTCTGATTGACTTTTAATCATACAGCCTAGAGAAGACATTGCATTCTGAAACTGGAAATCATAACCAAATGTAAGCTATGAATACCTATTTAGTCCTTGTGAATTCTGTAGTTCATGCTCTCTCAAATCTATCTCTATCTTTACTATTGCATAGCATACAGTCTTTTTCTTCTTTCAAGCAGTTGATTTAGTTGCTGCCAGGTTATTTTTCTGACTAGAGAGCTCTGGATCATGACCTTTGGTTGCCCCAAGGTATTCTATTGCTTCCAACCACTCAGAAAGTGATATCTAAATTTCTTAGCCTGGCTTTCTGTATAATCTGAATATAATTACCTTTCCAACCTTATTTCTCACTATTTTTAGCCAATTATCTTATTACATTTCAGTCATATTGATGTGTTCTCAGATTCCCAGCCTTGTCCTAAACTTTCCAATCTATATAGAATTACCTGGACCTCACATCCAATCACATCTTCACTTTTCTAAATCTCATGCAGAATAGGCCAGCTGATAGGCAACATCATCCTTCAACCACAAAAACCTAATCAATTCTCCTATATATTCCAGCCATAAAGATTTTCTTTATCTACCTAACTCAACAGGACTATATCTGGTCAATCCCTTTCTACCTAAGGTGATAATTATTTGTTAACATACTAGTACTTTCACATATACTTCTTGAAGGTGGGCTCCTTGCTAATTTATCTTTATAGCTCCCCACCCCAAACGTATACAACACTGCCTTCAAAATAAATATTTTTAATGAATTGATGAATGAATTCATGATATGCACAATCCATAATTTTAAGGATATGTGAGCTGAGCTAAAAATATCAGATGTAAGATCCTCAAGTGTATTTTCAGGAGTACATATCTAAACATATACTCAGGCAATCTCAATTCTCATTTTCTATCCTCACCCTTTTCCTGTCCATTAGTTTGGAGCTTCTAATTATCAGCTTTATGCCTAAGATAAATTTTATGTCTTTTTTGACCACCACTAATGCCCAAGTCTCATTGTTTTAGAGTGTCCTGGTAAATTCACAGTAAAGGGCTGGGGGGGGGAAGAATAAAAACTGCAATATGTTTAATGATATTTTTCTTTTTTTTAATAAAAATACTAAAATAATGAATTGACTCAACTCTTGTTTTCAAGTAAGTCAGGCCAAGACCTCTGAACAAGCTTCTCAGAAAGTTCAATTTACTATTTCCAGGGACTCTCACTTCTTGAAGAAAGGCAGATTAGATATTCATAAAAGCCCTCGATTGCCACAAAATTCCCTGATGTATATTAAATTGTAACTTTTAAATGCATTGTTGAGATCATAAGACAGACAGGAATATCTCCAAGTGCTAACACACACTTGTATGTTAGCTAAAATCATAAAGGAAGGGAAGTGGGAATACAGATTTGGTGTTGCCACTGGAACAAAATCTTGTAATGATAATGTACAGATTCCAGGATTATTAGTTGCTCCGTGCAAGAGGATTCAGCCCTTAAACTCACAAAAAGTAGCAGAGCTAAACAAGAGCAATCCCAGGATATCAGAAGGATCTACATCCTTGGGTGAGTGGGAAATAAAAAATCTGCCTACTTAAAAAGGAGAATAATTTTTAAAATAAATATAAAACATTTTTTTCTGTCTCTTTCCTGGGTATGAAAAAAAAATTCTAAGCATAGGTCTACACTTAGGTAAGAGATTAATAGCATATAAACAAGGTATTCATTGGTTGGGTAGAGGAGAAATCAAACTAAAGCGATTCCTGGCTTATCGTCACTCCTTTTCCCTCCAACAAAAGCAAATTCAAATCCTCTATGGAAGAAAAAAAGTTTTTAACCCAGGCCCTCACAATTTCCATAGACTGAGTATCTCCTCATAATTGATCAGAACAAAAAATTAAAACAAAAAATTAAAAGAAATGAGACATAAGACCAAGAATAAAGAGAAAAATAAATAATCGGTTTAAGTCTCCAAAGCCTACATGTTTTAAAATTATTATGTGTAAGATAAAGAAAAATGCATGGAATGTTTTAAAGAAAAATATATGCTTCAAAATAATAAGCAAGGTACAATATTTAAAAAAATCTTCTTGTAATATATATAAATGAGAAGCAAAAATAACTTGCAAATATTAAAAAAAAATAATTCATTAGATGGATTAACCAGCAGGTTAGACAATAGTTACTGCAAGACAGCTAGTGAACTGCAAGACAAATTGAAAGAAGTTAGCCAGAGAAAGCACAGAGAAACAAAAAGATTAGGTGAGTTGGAGGTTAGAATGAATAACCTACCATACCTAGTCAGAGTTTACAAAGGAAGGAATAGAGAGACTAGGCTAGAAAAAATGGTCAGACTGGTGACCATTGAGGGTTTTTCCTCCTGTGCTGATGAAAGACATGACCCAAAAGGAAGTACAACACACTTTAGGTTGCTAAATAAAAATATTATCAGGAGGAAAAAGAAGATCTTCAAAGCATCTAGAGAGAAAAGACACATCCTGCAAAAAAAGAATGACAATTAGACAGAGATTCTCAGCAGCAATAAGAGATGTGAAAAGATAGCGAAATAATATCTGGAAAGGGTTGAGAGAAAGTAACTCTAAACTTGGAATTTGTACTCAACCATCATTGTCTTTCAAACTACACTTAAACATCAACAAAAAGATGGGCAAAAACTCAATAGCCATGTCTCCAAAGCAGATATAGAAATGGCCAACAAGAACACAAAAGGATATTCAACAACACTAATCATTAGGAAATGCAAATCATGACCACAAGTATATACCACTTCATACCCATTAGGATGGCTACTGTAGAAAATGAACAAACAAACAAAAAACAAAAGAAAAACAGAAACAAAATAAAAATATTGGCAAGAATATGGAGAAATTGGAACACTTGCAGGCTGTTGGTGAGAATTTAAAATGGTGCAGCCTTGTGGGATACAGTATGGCAGTTCCTCAAAAAATTAAAAATAGAATTACCATATGATCCAGCCATTCCACCTCTGGGTATATGACTAAAAGAATTTAAAGGTCTCAAAGAGATGTTCATATACCTATGTCCACTGCAGCATTATTCATAATAGCCAAAAGTGAAACAACCCAAATGTTCATTGACTGATGAATGTATAAACAAATTGTGATACATACATACAATGGAATATTATTCAGCCTTAAAAAGAAAGGAAATACTGACAGGCTACAATATGGATGAACCGTGAAGATATCATGCTGAGTGAAATGAGCCATTCACAAAAAGACAAATACTATATGATACCTCTTATATGAGGTACCTAGAAAAGTTAAATTCATAGACACAGAAATAGAATGGTGATTTCCAGGAGATGAGAGAAGGGGCATGGGGAGTTGTTGCTTAATGGGCATAATTTCATTTTGCAAGACAGAAAGAGTTCTGGAGATTGGTCACACACTGTGAATATTCTTAACACTACTGAACTGTACAATTAAGAAGGGTCAAGGGACTTCCCTTGCAGCGGGTGCGGGTTCGATCCCTGGTCAGGGAACTAAGATCCCACATGTCGCATGGTGCGGCCAAAAATAAAATTTAAAAAAAAAAATAGAAAGGTCAACATGATAAACTTTATGTTATGGGTATTTTACTACAATTTAAAAAAATTATCTTTAAAAAAAGAAGAATAAATAAATATATTTTCAGATATTATATCAGATTATCACTAACAGATTCTCACTAAACTAAAGGAACATTAAAGGATGTAATTCAGAGAGAAGAAAAAAGATTACAGAAAGAAGGCCTTAAATGAAAGAGGGATGGAGGTAAGCATACAAATCGGTTAAAATGTAGAGAAATCTAAATGAAAAAGGACTGGCTGTCAATTCTCTGCTTGTGAGACATCTTTTTTTTTCCTATGAAGTGGACCTGCTGACACCAGCTTCTTGGGTGTGAACACAAAGACTTCTACCCCAAATCAGGCATGCCTTCAAAGGAGGAAGGGATCCCAATTCTTATAACTTTCTGAGGGCAGTTATGGTTTCATCCAATCAAAACTCATTTGCAGTAGGTTTCTGGACAATTATTTTACTGTTCTTAGAAGCAAAGTTTAAAAAATCAAATTGGTAATGCTTGTAAAAAGCTTTCTCAAGGGAACTTTGTAAATATTAATATTCTATTTGTTGCACTTATGAAAAACTGATCATACAAATATATATACATGTATGTGTGTATATATGTTACTATATATATCACATGGTATACAAATTAATAAAACATCCATAAATCCATGATCCAGCTTAAGAACATTATAAATACTTTAGGAGCCTTCTATGCTCACCCTCACTAATTTTATGCCTCTCCAACTCTGAACAATTGAGCATTTACCATGGCCTTGGTTTTGTCACTTTTAACACATATGTATGCATTCCCAATCTTTTTTTTTTTTTTTTGAGAGAACATAGGGGCAGAATTATAACTTTTTGACTAATCTTTATATTCTTAATGTCCTAAACCTATAATTATTCCTATCTTATAGAAACAACTCAATGCTGATTTGGGAAAAAATTCTGAAGCAAGCTTTCTTCTTTTATTTTCATCTGGATCAATGTCTCCAATATCTTTCCAATAATTCGGTCAACTTCACCTCTCTTTCATTCATCAGGTTCAATTACTTCTACATCTACTCTTGGTGTCTGTCACCTTCTTATATCTAAATTTTGTTTCAGATTTGGAACATCTCTGTAACCTTCTAGTTGTATCCTTGTCTATAATTTCTCACTTATCTCACTATCAGGTTGATAATGTGATTTATCTTCAAAAGAGTTTGAATGACCTATACCCATCTGTAAAAGTCTTCAGCAGCTTTCCACTGTCTTGAGGGAAAAAAAACTAAAACAAAACAAAAAACAAAAACAGCTCCTCTGGTATAAGACCCTCTGTGATCTGCCATGATATGAACCTTCTAGTTTACTCTTTTACAAGATCTATCTGCCCCTCACGTCTTGCTCCTCTGTATGTATGTATGTCCAGATCTTTGTGCCTACTGATAGCTTAACCAGATTGATCTTGCTACAGTTTCCTCCAGAACCCTCATTTCACCACCACCTCCTAAGTGGGAAATTTAGTAATCCCATGTAAGAACTCAGTACTCCTTGTGCTAATTTTGTAAGAAGTGGCTTACACCTTATTAACCTCCTTATTTCATTGAGTCTTATACTTTAGTTAGATGTTTACAATTCACTCTCACCAGATATAAAGCTCTTTGAGGTTATAGATTGTCTTAGTGAAATAATTGCTATCTCCCCACCCATTCAACATCCCAGATACAAAATCCAGAATATGGTGTGAGAAAAAAAAAAAAAAAAAGCCCATGGAGTAAATTAAAATAGCATTTCTATCTTTCTAACTAAAAGATAAAGAATATATGTGGGAAGTATTGCTCATTTAGCACCCATTGCTATAGATACACAGTTCTCAATGGAATGGCATTTATAGGTATCATTTTCGCCTTTCTTTCTTTCCTTTACTCTCCTCTTTTTTAAATCACAGATGTTGACATTCTTCCACCAAAAGGCTTCCTGGGTGAAAATGAAAGTTGAAAATTCTATTCAATAATAGGCAAAACAACAGATGTTCCCTGTCTAAACTTTCTACTTTAATTCAAGGACTGTTTCCAAAATCTAGATCTCACTGATTTGGGGCCCGATCCTTTTTTTTTTTTTTTTTGGTGGTTTCACCTTAGACTTGGGCTGAGGAAAATATGAAGAGTGTCTCAAGAAAAATTCCAGTAGATGGAAGACAATGAAGTGAGAAAATACAGAGGCCAACAGTATAAGAAGTATGAGAAAGGCCAAAGAGTCATTTACAAGGAATCTAAAAGATGAAAGCATAAAATAAAGTACAGTTACTGGCAGGATTTAAGATACTTTGATGCATTCAGAAACTGAACTGCCAAAAGTTCATCTCAAGTTTCTCTTTTTTTTTTTTTTTTTTGTTTGCGGTGCGCGGGCCTGCCACTGTTGTGGCCTCTCCCATTGCGGAGCCTGTCCGGACACGCAGGCTCAGCGGCCATGGCTCACGGGCCTAGCCGCTCAGCGCATGTGGCATCTTCCCGAACCGAGGCACGAACCCGTGTCCCCTGCATTGGCAGGCGGACTCTCAACCACTGTGCCACCAGGGAAGCCTCCCAAGTTTCTCTTTTAATGGAAGGACATATCAGTCCCTAACAAGGTTTCACTTTGGAAGAAAGGGAAAAGCAACGTCATTTAACTTGTGGGGCAGTCAGAAACTGAGTTGTCCTTGAAAATGTCTATTCCTCAACTTTCATATTCAGTTATTTCATATATTTACTCATTGATACCTCAATGATTTTTCCACATTTCACTATCTCTGTTGTTTCCACCCCTGTCCAGGCTTCCATCACCTCTTACTAAAACCACTATAGCAGCCTTGTTTCCCAGAGTCTACTGCTCATCCTACCCGCCAACCCAGACCTTTTCAATTTTCCACTAAACATAATATCTATATATTTTTTATGTTTTGTTTTTGTGGCTGCTAGGCATGTGGGATCTTAGCTCCCTGACCAGGGATCGAACATGCAGCCCCTGCATTGGAAGGCAAAGTCTTAACCACTGGACCGCCAGGGAAGTCCCTACACATAATATCTAGAGTGATCTTTTCCAAAGCAAAGATAATCATGTAGTTGTACTCTCCTTAAAACATTTCCTAAGTTTCCATTATTTTTAGTATTAACATAAAAATCAACGAGTTATCCTATAAAGGCTGGCATAATTTGCTTCCTGTTTTTTTAGCTCCATCAGCTCGTATAACACCCTCTTGTTCTGTACTTCATACTATTCAGTCTATACTGACCCTTCTTCAATTTCTTATCATATAGAACATATTCTAATACTTTTCAAAATGCCTGAATTAATAATTATTGATCCTAATGAGTACATCTATTATTAGTGAGAAAATATTATTGCTCAATTTTTGGTTAATAATTGTAAACAGAGTCTGCTAAATGGAGATAAGTCTGTGATTTTTCTCAAAGATAAACTCACCAAATTACTACTAGTTATCAATTTACAATTAGAGACAGAAAATCTTTCCCCAATTTTTTTTGAGATAGACCATCTTTTACTTTATACAATTCATAGAGCCTTTGGAAAGTATTTCACATTCACGATAAAGTATGTGAACAATTTTCTATTAGATTTTTATGAATTTCTGTGAGAGGACCACCAAACTGACTGTCAGTCTTGGGAGTACCTTATGTGCTTTAACTGTTCTCTCAAGATTTTTCATGATCATTAACCATGTAGTCTTTTCAAATCTAGTCTAACAATAATTATTTTTTCCCTTGCTCCTGTAAAAAATATCCTGCACAAAAAGGAAATCTTTGCATTAGCTTTTTTAGAAAGGCTCTTCTCTTAGGGAAAGTTTGTAATTCAATATTTAAACAAGCTTATAACCAATTTATTCAAGTTGCATTAACAGTACTAACCTGAGATGGGTAAAGAGCTAGCATACATACAAGAGCACCTGAGTGCTCAAATACTTTCAGATCTACTAATGGTACTCAAGCCAGTGGAAACTCTTGAAAAACACTGTAAATTTAAAACCTGCACTTCTTATTGCTTTCATTAAGAAGTTGATCATTGCTCAAATAAGGTCTGATTTTAAATTGTCAGTATGCTTCAAGGCAGAGGAGTTTGATATATCTATATGGATCACTGATCATGCCTTCCTCCATCCTCCTTCAAATCACTCTATCATGCCTAGGGGGCATGAAACTGAAGATAAACTGTGTCTTCTTTGATTTTGCAGTCACAGCAAACAGCAGGTGCTCAACTAAGATTCACTCACTAAAACGATAACTGACCCAGAAATCACATTATACCAAAATTTAAGCAAAAATGAAGATAATTCAATGCTAAATATTTAGAATTCAGCCACTGCATTTATATGTATGTTTCATTTCGGCTATATTTTCTACTTTGGGAAACGTGTTTTTTTTTTTGGTTAATGTTAATCAATAGCATTACTGAAAACCTGTGATTCAACCTGCTGGGTCAGGAGGTGGATAGGAACAGGTTTTCTCTCTTATTTGTTTAGTCTAGTTCTGTAAAAATACATGCAAAAGAAAGTTGATAACAAGCTTGAACCAGAGGGGGAAACCAGTCTTTACCAATATCCTATATTTTCTCTAGGCAAATACAACTTTTCCCGCATCAGCAAAAAGGAGTCTTCAAATCTGTTTATTTAGAAATCTGCAAATTATCTGTTCTGAAATTTTTTCTTCTTGTGAAACTAAATTTCTAGTTATCAGACTACTATGTGCAACATAATTATAGCATTCTACATTTGTTAGGATATAGCATATTATTAAATCTCTGAATAATCAATTCCAACTCTCAATTAACAACATAGAATTGGATAATAGAAAAAGAATACAAAAGAGATGCAATTATTACAAACTGAATAACAAACATTTTTTAAGATGTAAAGTGAAAATCTTTTACCTCTAGAAATAACAGTTTCTAATCCAGTTCCATTAATAAAAGCCCGCTTAATGGTTTGTGTCTTAATGTCTGTCCAGTATAAACGTTCTTCAGATGCATCAAAGTCTATCACAGTAACATCATCAATATCAGGGACTGTAAAGGCCGTGATAAAGTTAAAATATGGATTATCAATATCCACTCCTCTGATTTCAGAATGTCTTGCATAAAGAAGAAATTTTTTCATTTCTAGAAAAGAAATAGAAATGTGTTTTTCTTTATAAGCTTGGCAAGTTTGAAGCTGTCTAGAAATTCTAAATATTATTTGTTGATGATTTAATAGGTTTTTAACACCAGAAAATCATGACCAAGATTTGATAGAAACATGAAGGCAGAAATGATTTATCTATTTTTAAATGGAAGTACTTAATAATAACAAATGTAAAGCAAGTTAGAATCCTTAAGTCATTTTTCTTTAGTTAGAAATGCCAAGAAATTATCAGTAATTGATCTGATCTTAGAATTTCAAACAAACTTGTTAAAGGACATGAACTCTAAAAATGTCAAACAGCCATATTTGTTCTTTGTTTATAACTATAACAATATTGCAGTGCATTAAGTGCTTTTTGAAGGAATCTAAGAACATTTTTTCTATACTATCTTTGAATAAAATGAGATTAAATATTGCTTTTAAAAATCATGTTTATATTTTCCCTATCAAAATTAGGGTTCATATAATGTTAAAGCATGCTGTACTGTAAATTTTTGTGAATCTGTAGTAATTAATATTGTGAGGCATCCTATCATTTCTACTTAAATAGGCACCTTTCTTGCAATGAGTTTGTGAAATATTAGTAGATTTAATAGAAATAGGAGTCACAGATGTTCTATTTTCTTGTTTTTCTCTTTGGGGTTATTGTTGATATTTGAGATATGGTATTATTGTATAAAATTAAGTAAAGCCACACGTGCCTAAATTCCTGAGTTAAGATTTGATGAATACACTCTTTTTTGCCCTTAAAAGTAAGTGCTTTGCAAATAAACAAAAATTACTAACAAAACAAAACTAAAAAAACCCCACAGCCTGATTATTTTTTGAGAAGTTATTTGAGAAGTTCTAATTTCCAAGGCATGGTAGCAACATCAAAAATACATTTGACTTAATAAGAGGGCAACCATTTATTTAACATCAACAAATATTAACTGAATGTTTCCTATATGCCAATCAAAATTACAGGTCCTCGGAAAACAGAAGTAAATGAGGGCCTTCTCATGTAGTAGTTTACATTTTAAGAGGGACAAACAATAAATAAAGAACAGAAACAAGAAATATCAAAAACAAGAATACCAGAAACAAGAAAATATCAGTAGGAGAGCTACTGTAAATTAGGTCATCAGGGAAGCCCTCCACAAAGGTGACGAATAGCAAAAAGGAGCCTACAATTAGAAAATCTAAGAGAGGAGTGTTTTTAAAAGAGGGAACAGCTAGCCCAAAGTCCAGAGCAAACTTGGTATATTCAAGAATGTAGAATATATGTATGAGGTATGTAAATTAGATCTCTATCTGTAATTACACATGACATTATTTTATATCAAAAACCTTATGTAGAGTTCAAGGTACCTTCACTTTTTTTGAATTCACCTCTAAATTGTGTAGAGTTAAAGCACAGTTCCCAACATATCTTATTATCAACCACCAACTTTTATTAAGTGTCCTTTTCTTTTTTTACATCTTTATTGGAGTATAATTGCTTTACAATGGTGTGTTAGTTTCTGCTTTAAAACAAAGTGAATCAGCTATACATATACATCTAGAGTGAAGTAAGTCAGAAAGAGAAAAACAAATACCGTAGGCTAACACATATATATGGAATCTAAAAAAAAAAAAAAAAAAAGGTTCTGAAGAACCCACAGTCTGGTTTTCATTCACAAATTTTATTTTCATTTTTAAGTTTAAATATGCTGTTTAAGTATTTTTTACAAACCTTTCCAAGTTACATATTTTACTTCATATTTTCTCCCTTCAACTTGATAATACCCTATAAAATGATGCTAAAGTAACCGTAGAAGAGCAGGAGGAGATTAAAGCTGTTAAGTACCTCTTTATTATGCAGGTTACCTACATCATCATTTTCTGATAATGTACTTTCACTTACCAATCTCCCTGTTTTGTAGAGATAAATTCTGCTAACACACCAAATAAGAAAGTAGCAAGAAAAAAAGTGAATAAGGTAATAAACAGCAAAGTGCAGCATATCACATATTTAAAGAATTTGTCAGTCTCCCCAAAAGTAGATGAATCAACAGAGTCTGAAAATAGCACCACATCTAATATTTTTAAGGACATTAAAAACCTCTTCCACTTTACTTTGAGGAAAATCTGAATGCTAATACAATTTGAGAGAATTCAATTTGGAGTTTAGATAAGAACTGTAAGAAATTTACCATAGCAGGTCTTCTTGTTTGAGGAAAGCTTCATCAAGTGTGGGCAAGCACAAGCAGCACTCCTATTATGATTGATCAGACACATATGAGAGCAGGGGCCTCTGCCATCATTAGCTGCACACGGATTGGGAGCTGTAATTACACAGTGACATATTAAGAGTGAAGAAGGAAGACTAGATTAGGGAACCTCTGAGTTTGACAAGGGTTATTCACGTAATGATTCAAAGTGAAGTTCCCTACATAGCATCCATTACTCGAGTGATTAATATGACAATAAGAGACAATCATACACAACAATTTCATGAATAAAAACATTTTTCCTCCTTGAAGATAAGAACTAAGATAACTCCCTCAATTTCCTCTAAGAGGAATGGTATGCATTCTATTGCTTTAGAAGCAAAAAAATTTTTTTAAGGATTTAGTCTGAGAAATAATCAGGAATAATTATCACATTTAGTATAAAATAAACTCAGGTAGACTATCATGCCAGTGTTGGGAGTTCCAGTGGATGTCATTATTTTCCTACCATAGCATATAGATTCCCTTCTTGCCTTAGCACGACATTCTGAACAGTTTCCATAGGAAACTGCTGTTACATATATTGTATACCCCTTCAGGCCATTTCTTCTTTTTCAAATCAGAGGCCTATGTGAAAAACATGTTTGTCTTCCTTCATTATAATGACATCTACTTCTTTTTTTTTCTGTATTAACTTATTCCATGGCTAAAGTTTGCTCCACATACTCATACTTACTATATTCCATTGTATAAATAACATGATATATTCAAATTTAGAATGGAATATTAAATTTTACAGTTCAATGTCATTCTCTCATTCTTTTGTGTTTCTTATTTTGTCATCATGCCTTTTGGATAAGATTTTAATGTCAATTGATCGAATTGTTCTTTCAAATCTCATTTTTATAGAGACTATCTAGTAGAATAACTTCTTTAGAACTATGTTTGTCAGTTGAAGGCATGAAAGAGTTATACCTTCTGATCCCACCAGCAATATTTTAGTTTTCAACTAAAATCTTCCTAACAAATGGATCTATTGCTCAGTGTAATAATATTAGTCTTGTAGACTTATAAAGCACAAACAATAAAAATCAATAGATTATAATAAAAATTGTAGAAAAATTAACTGAATTTAATAAATACTCAACGTGGCTTTTGCCAGTCTTCACACCCTCCCCACAAGATAACAAAAACAATTCATGTCTGTGTATTTGATTTAAAAAATAAATAAAAGGAAATGATGGGCTTCCCTGGTAGCACAGTGGTTGAGAGTCTGCCTGCCGATGCAGGGGACACGGGTTCGTGCCCCGGTCCAGGAAGATCCCACATGCCGCGGAGCGGCTGGGCCCGTGAGCCATGGCCGCTGAGCCTGCGCGTCCAGAGCCTGTGCTCCACAACGGGAGAGGCCACAACAGTGAGAGGCCCGCGTACCGCAAAAAAAAAATAAAATAAAATAAAAATTTAAAAATAAATAAATAAATAAATGGAAGTGAAAGACTCAGAAACATTTTCCGAAGCACATCAGTTAAGAACAAAAATTATTAGAAAACACTGGAAGCTAAAGTTGAGAGATTCTGTAGGAGTGCATGTCCCTCTGTCACATGGTATAAAATGCCACATATTCTACTTTCTTCCCGTTTAACTTCATCTATCATAATTGGAGTCTCTAAAGAACTGCAGGTTAGAGAAGCAAGAGGTTAGATGGGAAGGTTTTTAAGGAGGAAAAATGTTACAGAAAAGGTGGTGAAATGAAGAGGCACTGTTGGAAAAAGGAGAAAAACAGAAAAATTAAGAGGAGTAAAGGGAGGAAAAGGAAGAAGGAAGAGGAGAAATTTGTTTAAAAACATTGACATAGGAAATGCTATTCCTCTCAA
Source organism: Leucopleurus acutus (assembly GCF_964270905.1). NCBI lineage: Eukaryota > Metazoa > Chordata > Mammalia > Artiodactyla > Delphinidae > Leucopleurus > Leucopleurus acutus. The sequence goes on from NC_139149.1 coordinate 30,211,935, forward strand.
AGAATTAAAAGCCTAATCCATGACAGCTCAATAATAGGTACTTGGATTTCGCTTTGAACATCATTATCTTTAGCCCAGAATCATACTAGCTCTTCTCAACATCCTGTAATTGTGATTAAAAACTTTTTAAAATCAATGATGACATATTAAATTTCTATATTCATACTAAAGTAAAAAGTATATTGACTTTGTAGCCCAATATCTGTATTAATGATAACACTGTAAGGTAATATTCACAATATTTTATGCTTCACAGCATGGAAAAAATCCACAAAAACTTCTTTCACTTTTTATCTCTTCTCACTTTGAAAGAGTGGTGTTAAATCTTTTTGAAGTTTCTTTCTAATCATGCATTTAAACAGATACCTATTCTAATTACCAAATTAAGGAATTTGGTTCACATACTCACATTTTAATATAAAGCAGGGATTAGCAAATGTGGATCCTGGAGCCATATCTGGTTCACTGCCTATTTTTGTAAATAAAGTTTTATTGGAATATGGCCATGCTCATTAGTTTACATATTATCTAGGCTGCTTTCACACTACAATAGCAGAGTTGAGCAGTTTCAGCATAGACCACTTGGCCTACAAAACCCTAAAATATTTATTTTCTGGCTCTTTATAGAAAAGGTTTGCCAACACCTGATATAAAGTAATTAACTATTTTATGAGAAATACTATTGCAAAGTCCAATATCAATACAGAGGTTGTAAACTCCTACCAAACCAAGGCTATCCCATTTATTGTATCTAGGAGATAGGAAAAGCTGAGCAGTCGATGGAATGCTATAAGCAATCTTAACAGATGAAATTCATATATAGGTGTGCAGACCGGGTTTACTGATTGTTCATATTATCAAAACTCAAGGTGACCAAAAAAAGAACCTCAGATACATGTAACACCCCTCATATCTATGCACTGAATACATATTTAGCAAGCACCTCAGTGTTCTGCTTAGTTTTAAAAAGCTGGATATCATAGTAGACAAGACATAGTTCTTGCACCAAAGAATTTAAGAATCCGTACTCTAAACCCATACACCATTCTCTCTAATTCTATGGTGACTGGCTCAATTTAGGTTCTCTCCATCTCTTGCTTGGATTGCTCCTCTAACTTCCTAAAAAATCTCTTGATTTTCAGTCTCTTCCCATTGCCTACAGTTCTTTTTCTAAAAAAGACTTGATCATATAGCTGCCTTGCTTAAAAATCTTGGATAGCTTCTCACTAGCTACCTCACAAAGTCTCAAATCTTATCTGCTACCACTTCCCGCAAGATTACTTAGCACTAGCCACACTGGCTTACTTGCTGCTCTTTTTCCTTTCAGCTTATTTTTTTTTAAATCCTGATCCACTGTTTCTTATTATTAAAGATGTCATGTCTTCTAAACTCACAAAATTTTAACTTCAAAGCATTTTTTACTTCTCGGATTTTTAACTTCTCTTTCACTACCATATTTAATAAGTTGTCAAGTATTATCAGACTTCTCCTATTACATGCTCCTTTCTTTCCATTTTTCTCTCTCCTCTTCCAACATAAAGTTTTAGTTCATCACTTTTGAGTAACCACTACAACCATGTAACTGGTATTCTATGGTACTGCCAAAAATATAACAATCTCTCTTTCTAAGATACCATCTTATCTTCTAGCCTCATCTATCACTTTCCTTCTACATACACATTATGCACATGCTAAAAAGAACTCCTTATTGTTCTCTGAATATCTATAGCTTGTCCTTTTCCACTTTCACATAAGGTACTTTTCTTTCTGTAGAATTTCATTATCCTTCCTTTATGAATCAGCTCAAGTCATTTTTCTTTCACAAAACATTTTCTTCATTTCTAATGAAGCCACCTAATGCTGATTTATTCCATCACTAAATATTAGTTTTAATTATTACTATACAAGGCATTAGGCATTTATTGTTTACTGTCTTATTTTCTAATTGTCTGTGACATATATTCATATATTTTATATCAGTATACTGTGGTCTCTCTAGGTAAATCAGGGGGTAGGCAAGTTTTTTTTTCTGTAAAAGGCTAGATAGTAAATATTTTCACCTTTGCAGCCCTTATGCTCTTCCTAGTAATTATTCAATTTTGCTATTGCAGCAAAAAGCAGCCATGAAACGATATGTGAATCAATAGGTATAGCTATGTTTAAATAAAATTTTATTTGCAAAACTGGCAAAAGGCTGAAGTTAGCCTGAGGGCCTTAGTTTGTCAAATTCTGAGCCTTAGTTTGTCAAATTCTATGCTGGCAGGAACTATGACTTATCAACATACATATCGTTTTTTCCTAAAATTTCTATGGTATCTATTATTGTGTTAGACTTAAAGACATTTGGATTCATATGCATACTCGTCAATGTATGTGTGTACATGTTCTAAAAAGGCAACAATCTAAAATTTCAAAAGTAAATTAAACTTCTAAAGCACTTCATACCTGTAGGTGAAGAGACTAAATAATGCAAAACTACAATACTTTACTGGAGAACCAAATGTTAATTATGCAATCATACAAGACTGATGTATGATCTGAGAAGAAAACAATATCATTAAAGATAATTTCATGCATACTATGTTTAATTGCAGTCCACTTTTCATCAGCAAAAAATAAACACTTTAAACCCAATTATTTTATCCAGTAAGATCAAATAAAATATATGTGTTGATGCAACATAAAATATGTACAATATTTATTTACCTCATAAAACTAAGCTCAAAGCAGAAAAATGTCAGGATTCAATGTGTTAGATAAGAGGAATATTGTGTAGTCATTTTTGATAGTAACTAATATTCATCCTGTTAATGAACTTTATTGGTACAAAAACAATTACTAACATAAGAAAACAATGTATCTATAATTTTCCTTTTGGAAAAGAATATGTTGAAGTGAAGTTTCAGAAGGATCTTACAATTAAACACTAATCCCTAATCCTATTTTCCCTTTGACAAATATCTTGAAATTGTAATTTTAATATTTGACGTTGAAGAACTAGAGTGAATTCCTTATTTAAAACACACACATATAACAAAATGTGTGCAAGTACAAGACATTCTTATTGCTTTAGTTTCACCAGTTTCCAGCAATACTGGGTATGCAGGAGTTACTTTCATCAAATTATATTTTACAGATTAATTTTATACTGTATTCTATTTTTATGAAGTAGAAAAAAAAATCTAAAAATCTTATATGATCTTCCATAGATACCTGTATTTCAGAGAAAATTTTTTTAAAAGCCACATATACTATTTTCATTTATTTGTGCACACTTTTCAGTAACAGAGTGAAGTCAAACATGTAATATCATGTTATGTTTATTGGTGAAGTGTATCTTAAAATATCAATGAACTTTCAGATTTTCTAAAGAGGTGATATGTCTTTCTGACTTGCTGTTTATTTCACTTGCTATATAATTTAAAAGAAGAAACATCTGTGTCAGAAAAGTTTCTATCTTTACAATGATTTTTTTCCCACTGATTAACTAGATTTTATTAAGCTTTGTGTGAGCAAATCAAAGATTTAATACAATGATTTAATAATCACAAAAATTTTTATCTAAAACAGTGGTTCTCAACCAATGGGAGTGGGGGTGAGGGGGGATTTTGCCCCGCAGGAGATATTTGGGAATATCTAGAGACATTTTTGAATGACATAACTGGGGGTACTATTGGCATCTTAGTGGATAGAGGCTAAGGATGCTAATAAACTTCCTACAATGCAAAAGAAAGCCCCTCACAACTAAGAATTATCTGTCCCCAAATATGAAAAGTACAGAGGTTGAGAAGTTCTGATCCTGGATTAGAACTACGGATTCTGCATCTTAATGTATCTGAATGAAGAGTGCATAATCATGTACATTTGTACAACTGAGGCAAGTAAATCAAACAACCAGTACCAAGGAAGAAAGAATTTTATGATTTCTTTGTTACTAATCTTTTCCACTGCTCCAAGGTACACTGTATGGTACCATATTTTAAAAACAGCAATTTATAACGCAGCTAAACTTACTGCCTGCATATAAGTTCATTTACAGTTTAGTTGTTTGATATTTGTATTCTATTTTGCCAAAGAAATAATGCTAAAAATGGTAATTAAGTTTTTCAGGTAAACCAACAAAACACACTAATTCAAAATATGGTTTAAAGATGATACAGAAAGATTTATTGAGAAATTAAATTAGGTGCTAGTCTATATAACTGGTAGAGGAAGCAAAAGACTACCTGTTATAGGAAGGAGGTATAAGAGTAGAAAGTGAGTTCCATGGTGATTTTTCATATTAATAGCTGGAATGAGGTAGCATGTCTTTGGCATGTTTCAACTCTTATTTCTCTTCTTCATTGCTAGTTTTGTCTCTCTCTACTACTAGGCTCTCAGTACTGCACAATGTTCTAAGACCTCATAGAAGCCTAACAAATTTACTCAAATCTCAAAAATTCCTCTTTGCTTTGCTATCACCTGCCTTTCACTTTGCCTCAGTCAGAAATCTCACCCCTTCAAAGCTGCTGATATCAACAAATAAAGGTGGAAGCATTTTAACTGTTTCACACCACCTTACCATTCTTAGAAATATTAGTATTTTAAGTTAAGGTCCATTTTAAATATTATAATAATAAAAAAATCTCCTACTGATAGTATATAATTATATGAAAGAAAGAGATACTAAAAAACAGCAGGGAAAACAATAAAAAAGAGACAAACTTCAGATGTAAATACACATGCAGACTGAAAGTGAAGGTATTGAAAAAGATATTCCAAGCATATGGAAACAAAAAGAAAGCTTGGTAGCAATATTCATATCAGGTGAAACAGACATTAAAACAAAGACTGCAACAAAAGGAAAAGATCATTACATATGACAAAGAGATCAATACAGCAAGAGGATATAACACTTGTACATATCTATGCACCAAACGTAGGAGTGCCTATATACATAAAGCATATATTAACAGACATAAATGGAGACTCTGTCTCCTAAGCTGATTGCTATGAAGGTTGTCTTTCTTTGTATTTATATTTTGTTACTTAAGAATATAGTACTATTGTTTAATAAGTTATATTTTTTAGTAAAAAGACTTGGACATTTATACTAATATCTAGCCTCAGACATACTTAGGATCACTAGGACATATGCAAACAACTCCACTGAAATTGTTCTAAATAAAATTGCAGCTGACCCTCCTCCAGGTTGCCAAATCTAATGAATACTGTGCTGTATGTCTTTATCTTTCTTGACTTCTCTGCAAGAGTTAACATTTTTGGTCACTGTCATCTTGAAACTCTTCTCTTACTTTTTCTGACTGTGCTCTCTTTTGGTTCTGGAATCCCTTGGCCACCCTCTTCTCAGCATCCTTCTTGTCTTTCTCTTGAATGTTAGTTTTCTCCAGGGTTCTGTCCTTGTCCTTTTCTCATTTTCTGTAATATTCTTAGGAAATCTCATTTGTTTTCTTGTCTTCAACCTACAATTGAATGACTACAAAAGCTCTGGCTCCAGCCCAAACTCTTCTTGCCTTTATAAACCTGAATACTCAACTATGTCCCAGAGGTACCTAAAATTCCATATATCCAAAGTGTAAGTTTTCAGTTTATCCTTTAAATCAGTTGTCAGTAAACTTTGGCCTGCAGGCTAATACTGGTCCATGAGTTACTTTTTTAAATTGTAGGAAAAAAATAAAGAATAACATTTCATAACACATGAAAATTATATGAAATTTACATTTCATTGTCCATAAATAAAATGTTATTGAAACACAGCGACGCTCGTTCATTTTTCATATGACTGCTGTTACACTACCTCAGCCAAGCTGAGTAGTTCAACAAAAACCATATGGCCCATAGGGCCTCAAACACTTACCATCTGGCCTTCTACAGAAAAATTTTGCTGACCTCTCCTTTATGTGGTCTCTATGTCACTTTTTGATGGTGAAACCAATTACAGAAACCAGAAAAATAAAGACATCCCAAATTTTCCTTTTCTCCCCAAACTCCCCTACTCCACAAATCTCTGTCACTATGTTTTACTGACTTCGCCTCTAAGTATATCTCAACTCTACCATTCTCTCTATCCTGGTATCAGCTATCTCCTCATCTACTGAAGTAGCATCCTTTCAGTCTCCTACTGTAGTTCTGTCTCTCTCCAGTCCGCCCCTTGTACAGATGAAGTCAAGTTTCAGCATGCACATCTGCTCTTTTCACTCCATTGACCAAATACTTTTAATGTATTTCTCCTTCCTTTAGGGCAGTGGTTCTTAAGGCAGCATCAGCATTCCATGGGATTTGTTAAAGATGCAAAACCTCAAGTCATACCCCAGACCAACTGAAACAGAATATCTTGGGTAGAGGCCATAAATATGTGAGTTAATGATCCCTCCAGTAATTCTGATGCACGTTTAAGTTTGACATCCCTGGAACCACTTATCCTAAAGGATAAAAATAGAAATTTCTTTGTAAGGGGACTTTTTAAGTCCCACCATGGTTTGATTCCAACCCAATCTTGTTTCCCATTTATTCCCTCCTTACTTCTAGCTGCTCTAACCTGCAAATGAGGAAATAAGAACCCAGAAGTTAATTAATTTGCCTCAGGTAACAAGGCTAGTGAGTGACAGAGGAAGGAATTGAATTAAGTTAAGCCCAAGGACCTTTTAGGACCACACGACGCTACTTTTTAAAATATATTTACTATACTCTTATTTTCAAAATACGTCCATTATAATAATAATTAATTGATCCTAGTTGTTAATTTAGTCTGTTTTCCTTCTAGACTACAAACTCCAAGAAGCTAAGAATTGGTTTGTCCCATGTGAATGTTGTCAGTAACACTTGACTCTCTACCGCCATCTGGAGACTTGATATAACAATTCCAAGGAGAATCTCAATAAACAAGAACTCAGTCTTCTGCCAGTAGAGCACAGTGGTTTAGGCAAGAGCTCTGGGGTCACGCTCCCTGAGGTCAGATAACTGGGCAATCATCCTGTGGCTATTAGACCTTGAAGAATTTCTCTGCCTTAGGTTCTTTTTTTTTTTTTCCCCACTGTTATGGCCTCTCCCATTGCGGAGCACAGGCTCCGGACGCGCAGGCTCAGCGGCCATGGCTCACGGGCCCAGCCGCTCCATGGCATGTGGGATCTTCCCGGACCAGGGCACGAACACGTGTCCCATGCATCGGCAGGCGGACTCTCAACCACTGCGCCACCAAGGAAGCCCTGCCTTAGGTTCTTTATCTGTAAAACTGGATTGCTAATAATCATCTTCATGGAATTACAATGAAAATTAGTGTTATGTGATATTATTATAATTATTAATATTGTTCTTATAAAGGGCTTAGCTAGACTCTGTAGTTAACACAAATAAATAAATGATACTCCTTTACTCAAATATTTTATTTTCTCCGTGGGTAACTAAAACAGAATCAGGAAAATATTGAATAACCATACATGTTCTAAGTACTGAGATAGTTCTTATGGTGTTAACCATGACATGTGAAGCAGATAAAATCTGAATTATACAAAGATTTATAGTTGGTATGTGGTTTTGAAGTGAGAAAGCCTCTCAGAAAAAGATTTTTCCTGAAAATCTTTGTGCAGATTGAGAGTAATATCTGTAAAGCACTAAATAAAACATGATATAAGTGTGTACCTTTCTTATTTTTACAGTCATGATGATGAGACCATTTTTACTAGTGCGTAATCATGCAAGACCAGATCTCATTATCCAAACAGAAACTAACATACGGCTCAAGAAGGGTTTATCATAAAACCTTTATGATGTTTTTGTGTTGTTTTTTAATATACTCAAAATTTATTCAATTAATAACTGTGTTTTTCTGATACAAATATATTTAGAATAGATGGCTTCATAAATGTAAATTATTCATTTTTACCTTAAAGGGAAACCTACAATTTTGATGTTCCTGCTCATTAAAAAAGTAACAAATATGTTTATTTATGGAACTTCCCTCTGTGCTAAGGAAACAACTTTCTCCCCATGTAGTTATTCAGTAAATGCCCGTAAGTATCAACTACATGCTGTAAATTCCCAATATATAACAGACACAGAAAATAAAAAATTTAGGTTAGAGTGTCCAGTTATCAGTCCAATTAGTGGAATAGAGTGAATATATATCTTCCAAGGCATATGGAGATACAATGTGATTATACTAAATTATAATACAATGTATATAAAATTCTAGTTCTGAATTTCCCAGTATTTCACATTTAAATTTTTGTCCTCGGTCCCTACGGTTGCTGTCACAATAAAACTATTACTTTGTGTCCTTCCTACTTTACTCTAGACTTTCTTGCTTTACTTTTTTGGCACAGGAGATACTATATATCCAAACCACCTGCCTTACTTCCAATTTCCCTCTCTTTAATATCATCTTCACTTTAATATCATAACTTCATGGCTAATACATAAATCCTAAGTGTCATTTCTATGACTAGAAATATTTGGATTTGGCACCAAAATCAAAGGCAAGAAAAGTAAAAATAAACAAATGGGACTACACCCAACTAAAAAGCTTCTGCACAGCAAAGGAAATCATCAACAAAACAAAAGGGCAGCCTACTGAAGGGGAGAAAATATTTGCAAATCATATATCTGATAAGGGGTTAATATCCAAAATATATAAAGAACTCATAGAACTCAATATCAAACAGACAAAAATCTGATTAAAAATTGGGCAGAGGCTCTGAATAGCCATTTTTCTAAGAAAGACATACAGATGGCCAACAGGCATATGAAAAGGTGCTCGTCATCACTAATCATTGGGGAAATGCAAAATCAAAGCCACAATGAAATATTACCTCACACCTGTCAGAATAGCTATTATAAAAAAGACAAGAAATAACAAGTGTTGGTGAGGAGGTGGACAAAAGGAAACCTTGTGCACTGTTGGTGGGCATGTTAACTGGTGCAATCGCTATGGAAAATAGCATGGAAGTTCCTCAAAAAATTAAAAATAGAACTACCACATGATCTAGCAATTCTACTTCTGGATATTTATCTAAAGAAAATGAAAAGACCAACTTGAAAAGATATATACACCCCTATGTTCATTACAACATTATTAACAATAGCCAAGAGATGGAAAAAACCTAAGGGTCCATCGATGGAGAAATGGATACAGAAGATGTGGGATGTGCGTGTGTGTGTGTGTGTGTGTGTGTATAATGTAATATTATTCATAAAAACGACAGAAATCCTGCCATTTTTGGCAACATGGATGAACCTTGAGGGCATTATGCTAAGTGATATAAGTCAGATGGAGAAAGGCAAATACTGTATGATATCACTTATATGTGGAATTTAAAAAACAAAAACAAAAACAAAAACACCAAGCTCATAGATACAGAGAACAGAACAGACTGACAGACTGGTGGTTGCTGGAGATGGGTGTGAGAGGCAGGGGGGAGGCGGGGTTTGCCCATTGAAATAGATGAAGAAGGTCAAAACGTACTAACCTCCAGTTATAAAGTAAATAAGCCATGGAGATGTAATATACAGCATGATGATTATAGTTAATAGTACTGTACTGTATATTTGCAAGTTGCAAAGAAAATAGATTAAAAAATACATATAGAAATAATATAAGAAAGAGAATGATCTAATTTTCATTGGGGTTCAGTGATGCTATTGCTTCTTGGAAGGGCTTATGTTCATGTATTTATTTCTGGCAACTACAAAAGATTATATAACTTGCTAACAGTAACAATAAAACCCAAGACTATAAAATATGGAAAATGATATTTATGGATAGATACATGCCTTAAAATTATTAGTGACAGAATAGAAATGAACTAAAATCAAACTAAGTGTCCAAAAATAGACAAATAATTGGGAACAATTTTGATAGTCACATGTGATGTGAAAATATGCAGTTATTAAAAACGAGATAAGGTATCAATGATACCAAGAGAGTTGCTAATGCTAAGTGTAAAAAGGAAGACACAAAATTAAAAATAAAGCTTGATATTAAATATGAAGAGATACAAAGGCTTTCTTAATTTAGCAAAAGATGAATCATGGACTATGAAGTTGGGCATGCTCATTGAAACCTGGTACCGCCTGCCTTTCAATGAGATTTATTACTCTGAGTCAGGTTACTTTATTTCCCTGAGCTGCAGCTTCCTCATAGAAAGTGGGGATAACTACCTTGTTTGATAGCTCTGATGATTAGGAAAAAAAAGTAAAACGTAAATGGCACGTAGTAGTTCATCAACAGATAGTGAAACTTTTGTTTATTACTGTGTTATTCAATACCTCTGTTGAAATAACCAGAAGAAACAACATGGAAATGTTTGTTGCTCTGGGAGCTGGAAAAGTAGGTTTACATTTTTTCTGTTCCCTGTTTTTCTACATCCTATAACTTACTGGTAATGAGCAAATATTATTTTACAATGCTAAATAAACTTTTAAACATCCCTTTTACTAACATAACCATAATTTTTATGTCATGCACTAGCGTATGAGGAGTGGTGATAGATGGTAACCTGAATGTAGAGAAAAGAGATTTGATAATCTACTCATTCGACTGCACCTGGATTCTCTTGATAAATCAATCATATTGCTCTCCTTCAGATTGTGTTTCACATTTTTATTGGCATTTTTCATTTAAAAATTGATATGATTATAAAAGTATGATATTAAGGCCATTATGAATTATTTACATATGAGAAAATGTGTTCAAAACTGTCTTAAAACAGTAATGTAACCTAAACTTCAACAAAAGGAGGCTAGGAAAATGATATGATCGCAACAACTGTTACTTTTTAACAGTTAACTTATATATATATAAACACAAAGCACTGATTATGTATGAGACACCATTCTAAGATCTTTTCACATAATAACTCATGTTTGATATGCTTATATTAAATGATGATTAACTCATGTTTACTAGATGTTATGATGTAAATACTATTATCTCAAGATGAGGAAACTGAGGCACAGAGCAGTTAAGTACACTGCCCAACATCATACAATTAATAAATCATAGGGATAGGATTTGAACCCAGGCAGTTGGACTCTCAAGGCCATGCCATTAACTCTAACTTCTTATACCATGAAAAAAATTAGATTTAAAATACCCACTAGTGCTCCCTATTTCATATGTTTACTCTTTGATTTGTTTCTTCTTAATCCCATATAATAACAACATTAGACACCAAAAAAAATTCTAAACTAGATTTTCTTTTTTAAAAATTCTAAGTGTCCAATAACCAAACTGGAAACTTATGCGTATAATGAACACTTACTTGTAAGAAAACTGGTGTTAAAACTTTAATTAATTTCCTACTTGGGGGATTAGATAACTTCAAAGAATATTTCTAACCTTTATTTCTTTAATTTGTGAGATATACATTTCAATTTTATAAAACCGAATGTCATGTATTTTTAAAATGTATTAGTTTTCATGAACCTCACATTATTTTTCACCAGAAAACAGGGGGTTATTATTGTACTTGTGTTAAAGCTAAAACTTTGTCACCATTTTCATTGTGATTCTACCCTTGGGAATAAAACAGTCAGTAGATTTCTGCATCTTCCCATCTCCACCCCCCAGCAGTGAAAGCATTAATTCACTGAAGCAGATAAACAAGATGGATAATGATTGTTTTATGCTCAGTGATCCTTACAATGGGGAAAAGTAGAATGTTCTCTGATCATTCTCAAATTTGGAAACTGACTGAATTTCCTTTAGGAAATAGCAAGTTCTCATCATAGGTGACATTCTCTCTAGTAGACTAGAAACTAGAATATCTGCCCTGAATTCTGGGAAAATATGTTATATTAGATCCATATAGTAAAAACTTCCTTATTTTATGCAAAGTGGAGAAGACACATATAAATCATCTTTAAAGTAAAGATGTCAAGAAAATCTCCCCTCAACCAAATGAGTTACACTGAATGTCTCACTTCCTTTCTATATACATGAAATTGTCAGGAAAGCTTGGAAGTATCATGTTTCTTCCCTTTCTATGAATTTGCTAGGGATCATGACAACGTGTGTAAATCAGGCAGTTATTAAATGAAATACAATGATTCCATTTTGAGGGAGGGAAAAATATAATACATAGACACAGGCCATTTTTCATGGTCCAATTCATTTAAATTTTTCCAAACACAAAAATTAAAGTTCCCACAAAAGACCAAAAAATGTGGGTACAAAACCATATAAGTACACATTTTTGCAATTATAACAATTAAAACTAATCCCATAAGTGTTTATGACTAGATACTCCTCCATACTGTTGGAAGGTTTTAGAGAAGAATATCTTTTTTTTTTTTCCCATGAAGAACTCCTCTTTTACTTTTATTACTTTGGTTATATTTCTTTCATTTTCCTTTTTTTTTTTTTTTGTTTTTCTTTTTTAACATCTTTATTGGAGCATAATTGCTTTACAATGTTGTGTTAGTTTCTGCTGTATAACAAAGTGAATCAGCTATATGCATACATATATCCCCATATCCCCTCCCTTTTGTGTCTCCCTCCCACCCTCCCTATCCCACCCCTCTAGGTGGTCACAGAGCACCAAGCTGATCTCCCTGTGCTATACGGCTGCTTCCCATTAGCTATCTATTTTACATTTGGCAGTGTATATATGTCCATGCCACTCCCTCACTTCGTCCCAGCTTACCCTTCCCCCTCCCCGTGTCCTCAAGTCCATTCTCTACCTCTGCATCTTTACTCCTGTCCTGTCCCTAGGTTCATTAGAACCTTTTTTTTTTTTATTCCATAGATATGTTAGCATACTGTATTTGTTTTTCTCTTTCTGACTTACTTCACTCTGTATGAGAGACTCTAGGTCCATCCACCTCACTACAAATAACTCAATTTCATTTCTTTTTATGGCCGAGTAATATTCCATTGCATATATGTGCCACATCTTCTTTATCCATTCATCTGTCAATGGACACTTAGGTTGCTTCCATGTCCTGGCTATTTTAAATAGTGCTGCAATGAACATTGGGGTGCATCTGTCTTTTTGAATTATGGTTTTTTCAGGGTATATGCCCAGTAGTGGGCTTGCTGGGTCATATGGTAGCTCTATTTTTAGTTTTTTTAAGGAACCTCCATACTGTTCTCCATGGTGGCTGTATCAGTTTACATTCCCACCAACAGTGCAAGGGGGTTCCCTTTTCTCCACACCCTCTCTAGCACTTATTGTTTGTAGATTTTTTGATGATGGCCATTCTGGCCGGTGTGAGGTGATACCTCATTGTGGTTTTGATTTGAATTTCTCTAAAGATTAGTGATGTTGACCACCCTCATGTGTTTGTTGGCAATCTCTATGTCTTAGAGAAGAGTATCTTTTTTATTGTACTAGTGGCATATTCTGGTCAGAATCATGATTTCTTGCCTTATTTCAATTTAGTTAAATCCAGTATATTTATTGAATGCCTATTAGGCACAAAAATGATTAAGCTGTTTTCTCCCTTTAATGTTCTCATGCGTTGCACATCTGTAGGATGAAATGAGTAGAGGAGCTAAGGGTAATAGGAAAGGATTAAGGTGACTGCTCACATAATTTAGGGCATGTAGAAAACCCCATGTAACAAAGAAGGATCAATTATATAAGAAAATTAAAAGTGAGAAATTTCTAGTTTCTGGAAAGGTTACTAGATTTAATCAGAGTAAGTCAGAGAGAGAGCACAGAAAATTTTACCAATGAGGACATTTTGGTAGGAGAAATAGTTTCAAGGGAGAATTAAGGCCAAATATTGAAGAAAGACACAGGACAGACAGAATTTTTCAACCACAGAGGTGAGTATTTTTAATCAAGTCTAAAGTAAGACAATACCACATGAATTTAAAATAAGTCTTGAAGTGTGGTCCCTAAGACCAGAAATGCCAAGGAAGTGTAAGATCTGCTTACTCTACACTGAAAGAGGGAGAAAAGGAGAAAATGCATCCTCTTTGAGAAAGAGCTTGTCATTTGAGTATCATAAGTCTCAAACAAAAATATGCTGATGATAATGGGAACATTATTTGCATTGGAATGAGATTTCCATATGTTATGACATATATCATGATGGGGAAGAGTCAGGTAAGAGGTATAAAAGAATGAGCTGATGTTACACAGAATTGCCATGGTACCCTGGGGAAAAGAAACAAAAGAGAAAGAAAAAGAAATGTGAGGCTTAGAATTAACTCTGACAAGGATTGAGTGGAGGAAATGAAATCACAAAACCAAGGTAGAGATTACTACTGACCAAAATGTGGAATCCATGGGGATAGGTAACACACATGTCCATGTGAACTGAATTCTCTTAAAATAGAAAAGCTCAAAGCAGATGGTTTATCCTTTATTATACACTATTCCCTCTCTTCCCAATATACTGCACAGTGACCATTTGCGGGCCAACATAAATGTGTCCTTGGTGTCTTCCTTTAATTTACTGATCATATTTAGGTAATAGACTCCAAATCTGAAGACATTCCACAGCTTCCCACAGTATCTTTTACTGACGCAATAGCAGTGACTAAAAATTGGGGGACTTGGGTTAAAACACTTAATTTCTAAGATTTCTCTATTTGTGTGTAAAATAAATAAAAGGCAAAGAAAAAAAAACCTGAGCTAATTAAAATAAAGGCTGGTACCACTTCCATCATACAATACATAAAATATTAACAACTTAACTTACAAAAGTTATTTTACAGTTTGAATATTATATGATTTAGGTAAAAATATTTCTGGTGGTTAATTCATAACAAGCACTTACCCTGTGGCTGACGACTGGGATGGTATATCTGAAGGTCAAATGGCTGTGCACTAGTTTTCTGAATCACACTGACATTCTGCCCTGTCCACTTATTGGCTTTTGACAATGTGTTGGTCCTCCAGTCCGTCCAATAGACATCACTCCCATATAGAGACACGGCGAAGGGATGAGAAAGGTATTCATGACCTCGGATGATTTCTATCATGCCTGTTCCATCATAGAGGGCTGAATAAATGGCATCTGACCTACAGAAAAGGAAATGCATCAGTAGTATATCAAAACTCATTCAGATAGTCCAGTGATGTGCTTATACTATTTAGATAAATGACAAAAAATTTGTATAAAAAATATTTTATGGGCCTGTATCTGATTTGTAGAAACATTAAAAAAAGCCATCCTAATGAAAACAAACAAAAATCACCACTGATGTCAATGTGTGTATACATGATACGTGCACATGAGAACAATTTTTATTTTGTAAATATTATCCGAGGAAGGAAGGTAACAGAAAATAAAGAAAAAAATCATTTTCTAAACCTGGCATCTGTCCAAACTATCCGTTTTTCAAAGTGGTCTACAGTGAGTCCATTAGGCCAAGCCCCTGTTTTCATGTCTTTGTAGATGGTTTTTCTCCCAGCACCACTCATGGAGGCAGATTCAATGCGAGGAAAGTTGGCATCCCAATCTGTCCAGAAAAGAATTCTGAAGAAAAGGAAAGAACACTCGTTTCAGTCATTCAATTCACAAATATTTATTGAGTGCCTATGACATGCTAGGCGCTGTAGGTAAACAATCACAAGAGAAACAGATGCATTATCTACCCTCACAGGGCTCATAGTCCAGTGGGGGAGACAGACTAAATAAACACATGAATATAAAATTACAGCAACTGAAATATGTTCAAGAATAATTTTCTTATGAGAGAGAATAGCAGGTGTGTGATCTACTTAGAGAAGGTAATCAGGAAAAGAAAGCACTTTGAGGAGGTAATATTTACAATGAATCTGAGAGATGAGGAGAGCAGTATAAAGGGCAGGACATGAAAAATAAACAGCAGATACCAAAGCCCTAATGGGGGAAAAAAGTGGGTGACTGAGGAACAGAAATAAGGCCAATGTATCAGAAACGGGGCAGTGATGAGAAAAGGGGAAGAAGGTGAAGCTGAAGAGGGTGATCTTGCAGGGTAAGGTAATTATTTGGGATTTTATTCCAAGGGAATAGAAGTACATTTAAGCAGGGGAGAAACATGATATCATATACAAGTGGATTATAGAGAGGCAGGAGAATGGGTACACCAGGTGGCTATTTTAAAGGACCAGGCAAAGACGGTAGTGGTTTGGGATATGGTGATAGCAGTGAAGTGAATGGATTCCAGGAATATTTTGGAGGTAGAACTAAGTGCCAGGACTAAATGATAATTGGATGTAGGGAATGAAGTAGAGAACAGAATCATGGATGACTGTCAGTTTCTTGCTTTGGCATACTCAGAGTAAGGACAGACAGAGGGTGTGCAGGAAATCCATTAGGTGAAATGGGAAAAATGGAAGAGAAACCGATTTTAAGAGCTGGGAATTGAGTGTGCATGGGTGTGGATAGCAACTGAAAGTTTAGTTTTGAATTTTTGGATCTTGAGATGTTAAGACATAAAAAAGGAGGTTTCCAGGAACCTGGGTGGTACACCAAGGTGAAGTTCAGTGAAGGTGGCAGAGTTGGAGACATGAATTTGAAAGTATTCTGCATGGAGATGATATTTAGATTCACATGAATGGAACAGATCATATGACAGAGGGTACAGAGGAGAAACAGAAGGATATCATATATTTTGATTTATACAAACATGCAAGTGTTATAATACAATTTATTTTTTTACTAAATACTACTTGTAACTCTACAAATTCATGGTGTATAAACAGTTCCACACGACAGGCATCAAATGTTTCATGTTGTGCATTTGATTTCTAAGGCTATTAGGTAATAGATAGTTTATGTTTCATTGACTGTGGCCTAAACCGCTGATGCATGTTTCTATAGTATTATAATATAGTTACACAACAATTCCACAATTATTACAACTAGCTAATGTTTGAGTGCTTACTATACGTTAAATACTCTTTTCAGAGCTTTATATAGATTATCTCATTTAATCCACCATGAGGCCATGGCTAAAGTTATCCATGTTTTACAGATGAGAAAACAAGCGTAGAGAAGTTATATTACTTGACCAGGTTATATGGCCAGCAAGTGGCAGATGGAATTGGGAAACTGGATAGCTTAACTTCTGTTCTCATGCTTTTAACATCTAACTCTTTAATATCATGTCACTAAATAAAATAACAAAGGGAAAGCATCTGGTACTGGAGTAGGAACATGGTTGGTAATCAATAAATGGTAGTTGCCTTCTCTACCTTGGTAATAGAACCAACCCAATGGACAGCATGGAGATTTGGGGAGGGAAAATGCAAAGAACTGGAGAGACAGTGACAGTCCAACAAATTTTCCTATTATCAGTTCTGACAACATTTTGGTCAGAAGTGGTAAAGTTACTGGTAAACATAAATTTGTTTTCATTATAATTGTATATAGCCTTGCTATTTTGCAATTCTTCCATTACTATGAATGATCCTTAGGTATATGAATTTGGTGGCTATCTTGGAAAAATGAAACAATCCTCTGGAACAAAATTCAAAATGCAATTCAAACTTTCTTCTCTTTTAAAAAAATTATTATATCCATTTAAGGAAATGTGGAGTGATGTAAACTAAGTGTTCATTATGACCTCAATTTTTGAGAGGTATATAATCGCTTATAGGATATGGGAATTACAAATATGAAATGACTGGAAGACAATACCAAACATTATAGAATTTAGTAAGTATGTGTGCTAAAGGCATGTGTGGTCAAGAAGATATTGACCTTCTTGATGAGTAGGTTCCCATACAACTTAAGTACCAGACCTTCAAAAAATGTCATTAAATAATTGTGTCAGCATTGAATGGTGGCGATGCGTATGTTTTTGCATCAGACAAGCTTGCAATCAAATTTTCGATCTGTCACTGATTCCAGCATACTTAATCTCAGCCTCCGTTTGCTCATCTGTAAATAAAAACTCTAACAGTACCACTGATCGGAGTATTTGATGAGGTAATGGATGTAAACAATTTAGCACACAGAATGGCTAGCACATAGAAACATTGGTGTTTACACAAGCAACCACACACATATTCAGAGAGAATATTCTTTTAAAGGCAAAATTCAAAGTCATTCCAAACTATTAAAGAAATGGAGAGACAGACAGACACACACACACACAGAGGGAGAGAAAGAATGAGAATTAATACTAATGTCAATGTTTAAATGTTACAACAGCATGTATGTGAAGGTAGATTAGTTTTACAAAGTAAGCATGAGTCAAAGCCATGAGAAAAAAATTCAGAGGAGTAGGTCATAGAATAGGTTTATCTCACAGAATATCTCTTAAAAAATGAGTTTATATTTAAAAGAAAAGTTTTTGTTTCATTAGCATCTTTAGGAGTTTCCATAGCTCTGGTGGTGGGAGTATATCCACAAAAACAATATCTAAATCATTCATTGTTTAACCACCAAATATTTGAATAAGTTACATAAACTATTGGAGAAGAATAAAGATGAACATTAATATATCAGAGGACAATGTATTGATAATTGTTGAAGCTGGGTGATAGATACGAGGGAATTTATTTTACAACTCCTTTTATTTTATGTATTTAAAATTTTCTAAAATAAAAGTTTAAAGGTGTAACTAACCCAAAATTAAGTAAATAGATAATTTTTTAAAATGTACCAGAGAACATTTATAAAATCTTATTGTTGGGAATCTTTTTCTGAAAAGACTAAAGTTTAAGAATAGGATTGTTTTGTATGAGAAAGTGCTAATTATCTGGAAATATCAGTACTATATATTGCTTATAAGTTATCATATGTAATCTGTTGCTAATTAAATAAAACAAAGGTTAATTAATATAAAGCTGGTAGGCTATTTGGTTAAGTAGTTGAATGCCTTTCTTGAAAACGATGAATATGAAATGAATTATGTGTCTCACTTCAAATTTAATTTTGGATGCACACAACTTTTCACTGACACCAGGTTGTTACTTATCAGCTTCCCTTTAAACGTAACATTAAAAAATCAAGATTATTTGAAGAAACAAGACCAACCTAGCATCGATTAAATTTATGATGATATCTTGACAAACAAGGTAAAGTAGAGAGATTTGCAAGTTTGAAAAAGATTAGGAAAAATAATCCCTGAAAACAAAATCCCTGAATTTGAGAGTCATAGGTAGTCTGAGTATCTGTGGATAAGATCCCACTAGATCTAGAGAACACTGTACTCCACACTCTGGATTGATGACCCAAAGACTTCTGAAACACTGTCTTTTGCCTGTATAACAAATAGAGAATTGGTGTCTCTCTTTTAACTTTCTACCTTCTTCTGCCTTATGTGGTTGCAGCAATTCCCAACATGCATATAAGTAACCCTGCAATTCTGCATTCTCTATATGTAGGTTTACCAGAAATAGACACTGTAGACTTTCAAATGCATGTTTCTAGTGGACAAAAATGTATGGCTTGGGACACTCTGAGGAATTATAAAATAAGTGGTCCCTTCATTTCTTCACTAAACCTAGCAGTATTAAGCTGTTTCTTCTGCAGTGGTCACTAGAGTCCTATCTTTTGCTAATTTAGGTGGGAAATTTCCAACACTTTTTATAAAATACATGTTCTAGAATTAGTTTCCTTAAAAAGATTCTTAACCTTGACAATAGTCAGTTAACAATCAATTTTAAAAGTTAATTTCAAGGATCATTGTTTCATAAAATTCTAAGCACTCTTCTGTACACTTTACAATGTGGTCTTTTAAAAGAATCATTTTTCCCTTATTACTTTCTTTTTATGGTTAAAATGTATTAGCATTTCAATGACTGCATTATTTCTTCAAGTATACAAAGAGTGAATATCCCTGCTTACAGGACGTATGGAAATGTTCAACCATGATTGCTTTTAAAAAAGAGACTACAGTCTACTGATTCTATAGCTCCTGCATTCACAGATTAGTCTGTATCAGGATTAAATTGGGTAAACGGACCATGAACAACTTGTACCATTATGGGCATGAAAGAGCTATTATAATCTATCAGGTCAAGGTGCAGAAGGTGAAAATAAAGGATCTTGGCAAAAAAAAAAAAGAGGTTATCTATAATCTTTGGGCCTTCTGAAACCAACAATGTTATTAGTTTCATTTAGAAACGCTCCCAGATAAAATTAAAATTTTATTTAGATGTCTCGCTAATCTTCACAATTACTATATCTGCTTTCACCAGCTGCAATGGTTATAGCAGAGTCCATTTATTATGACAAATGAAAACTAAATACGAGCATAAAGGCAATGAAAGTTCAAGAACTGAAGTGAGTACCCTGTAGATTCTGAACTCCCTGGTGCTTGTTACTCCCTAATAATAAGCTTGATGTTTAGAGGAGATTCAAGTACTATTTCAGGTCACCTCAGCAATAAGTGTATTCCTTTAAAATGGAATGAAAGAAAAATAGCTCCTCCCTAAGATGCCCAATTTAGCATCTTGGAATAACTTGTCACTTGGGACACTGGGTCAAAACCCAGAATACTGCAGGAATGTAACATGATAGCAAACATGTCTTATAATGTAAAATGAAGGTCTGTGGATTCTATGTTGAGGAAGCAAAGTATTGATTAAAACATTTCTTTTTTGAGATTTGTTAAAAAAGGTCACAAAGACCTTGACTGCTTCAGAAGATCATGTGATGTAAACGTGTTTTATCGGTTTAATGTTATAGCCTGCTTTTTTTTTCTCAGCTGTGCTGAGGGAACAAAGTGGCTGGTTGCAAACTTTTTCTTTCATTCTTTATTGTCAAAGAAGATGATAGTATTACCCATTAGCGTACTTTACTGTATACTTCACTCTTTAAGTTGTATCCTTGAGTTCCGGTAAGTTTCATGTAAAATAAAGGTCTATTCATATGCATTAATTTACTGAACAAGCACTTACTGAGCACAATATATATATCAAGGGCAGTGAAGGATTTCATAGACATGGAAGCAACTCTGCCATCAGAAAGCTTATGATCTAGTAGGAAAGGTAATAGCATTTACACAAACTACATTTCTCGAAAAATTATCCAGTGGGTTTATCCTAAAATAAAAATTTTCAAAAAAAGTTTAAATGTCTTTGGAGTTTAAATGTCTTACCTATTTCATCAATAATGTGAGAAATAGGGGAATACTTATTTTTACTAGTCTCTCAGCCTACTTTATGAAAGGTCCAATGTTTAAAAATGTCTATGAACTTTTCACCAAAATATCCAATAAACCTGAAAATAAATTTTAGTATTTGCACTACATTTTAAAAATTTAATTGCTACATTTTAAATTTACAACTGGGCTCTAAAGGTATTTACATGAACCTCATATTTAACCATATCAATCCTTTATAAAATAATTTTTAATAATAAAAATTCTATCATATCATATGATACCCAAACCTGTCAAACTTTTAATTTATTCCTAGAGTTAGTGAATTGGTACTGCCATTTGAACTTTGGTCATTTACACCAGAAACAATTTTACAAGTGCTATTTCTTCACCCATTAAATAAAATTATTACCACTGTAATTATCTTAATTAGCCTCACAATTTCATAGTAGCAATGGAGGACATCAACTTTCTCAGAAGAATTATCAAGTTTTCCTTCCTCAGAGGCTAGCTTACTATACTAACTTTCAACTCTTAGAGAATATTTTACTTCTGGAAATCCCCTTATACCACTGAAATAGTGCCTGATATTTTCATTTAAATAGCATTTGTGGGTTGTGTATCTTTTGCATTTCTGTTTTCTTTTTCTCTTCTCAGGTTGGCTATTCCCCAAACAAGCTGAGATAAATAAGTTTATTCTAAGCATTATCAGTTCCAAGCTATAGGAAAAGAAGCTTCAATTCCCAGATCTACTGCTTTGCTTGATCAGACTATTTTCAAGATTTTTATACACCTGTTTTATTTATTTGTTTTTTTCTCTCTGTGTGCCATTTGTTATTTTGGGAAGCAGTTCTCCTACCATGTTGGTATACTTGCTAAAATTACAACTTTCTCCAAAATACCACTTTCCCTTATACAGAAAGTTTCTCATGCAGATACGGTGCTGGTACAACGTAGATAGGTCTAATAGGTGAAAAGTTCACAACAGTAGCTGTTACACTGAGGGTAAAAACCTCCGTTGATGATGGACCTCTGTGGGAAGTAAAGGGTCAAGATTGGCAATCTACTCGTAACCTCAGGGAGAGTCTGTTTGAAAAAGGGAATTTTTCATTAGACACAGATGACCTCTTCCTAGTGAACTGTTATTACAGGAGGTAATGAGTGAAATGGGCAAAGCGTAAACCACGTAAACTGGAGGACATACCTCCAGGCTAGAAGATACAACTGCCTTACTTCACTCTGTATGACAGTCTCTAGGTCCATCCACCTCACTACAAATAACTCAATTTCATTTCTTTTTATGGCTGAGTAACATCCTATTGTATATATGTGCCACATCTTCTTTTCCATTCATCTGTCGATGGACACTTAGGTTGCTTCCATGTTCTGGCTATTGTAAATAGTGCTGCTATGAACATTGGGGTGCATGTGTCTTTTGAATTATGGTTTTCTCAGGGTATATGCCCAGTAGTGGGATTGCTGGGTCATATGGTAATTCTATTTTTAGTTTTTTAAGGAACCTCCATACTGTTCTCCATGGTGGCATGGACTTATATACACTACCAAATGTAAAATAGATAGCTAGTGGGAAGCAGCCACATAGCACAGGGAGATCAGCTCCGTGCTTTGTGACCACCTAGAGGGGTGGGATAGGGAGGGTGGGAGGGAGATGCAAGAGGGTGGGGATATGGGTATGTATGTATATGTATAGCTGATTCACTTTGTTATAAAGCAGAAACTAACACACCATTGTAAAGCAATTATACTCCAATAAAGATGTTAAAAAAAAAAAAAAGATACAATTGCTGCTCTGTTGATTGTGGCCAGATCTCCCTACTTTTTTGAAAGAAGCCAGAAATCCAGAGTTGTATACAAAATCTTTCAATATTTTAACTCTTGGCAACTAATTCAAATAAATGTCAAACTCTGTGGAAGGTAAAACAAACACAGCAATGAGAGTTGCCAGTTTGGAGCCTTGGTCTAGACAAGCTGCCTTGTCCCTTTAATTTCTGTATCTGAATTGAGGAAAAGGAAAACAAACAGACTTCCCAATCTATTGATTTCTGGGTCTTGGGCATAAACCAGGGCACAAAGCAGACAGTGTGGGCCAGGAAGCTGACTCAAACACAAGGCTCCCTTTTCTCTCTTCTTCATCTCATTAAAGTCCCTCCTGGCTGACTCTCCCCTCGCCGTGGTCCTCCCTAGACTTTGTATTACTTAAAGGTACAGAGCCAAAAAACAATTTCCTTTCTACCATCCTTTAGACTTGACAATGATTTTGGATTAATGAAATAATTACCAAAGAAATAAACAATTAACAGCAAGAGCAAAGCATTCCCATGTAGATGAGTTATATATTATCTTCCACATTTTCCCAGCTCCTCAAAACAACCTAATTATAAAGAAATTATTATCCCTGATTTACAAAAGAGAAAACTGAAATCTAAGGGAAGACAATACACTTGAGTAGATTTCCCAGAGGATAAATGACTGAGCAGTGCTGGAACCCTTGTTTTCTAGCTCCAAATCCACTGTCTCTCTTCTGCTCTTTCACAAAGGAACACAGGGAAACAGTGGGGGCAATAACCTGAATTATACATTTGACCTTGTTTTCCCGAATTGTGTGTCTTGTCCTTCAAATATCCCAGTAGTTAGCGTCTCAATACTGGACTCTTTCAAGCTTATTCTAATATTCTTTCAAACTAACTCCAAGTATATACAAATATACAAATATCAATACAGATATAGGGTGAGGTGGTTAACATCAGTGACTGTTCGGACCAAACACTGTGGTTTGCAACCCTTAGAAACAATTACAGCATCTCTTTGTCAGGTCAAAAAGAAATTCATTAAATTACTGCTTAAAATAGAGTTACAACAGCTTCCAAAAGGGCCGAATGCCCACATTTAGAAAAAAAAGTTCTATCCTCTAAAAGTACCTATATAAGCAATCCTATAACAAAATTCATGGTAACAAACTAAAACTGGTTGAGATATATCTATATTTATAGCTATATATATATAGATATATGTACACACACACACAATTATGTATATAATTGTATATGTACATATAAACACACACATGTATAGACAACTATGCACAAGTATATATACACACATATTTACATGCACAAAATAAGCACTATGACTCATAATTTATGAGATAATAGAATTCAGTATTAATTTGAAAGATTATTTTTTATGCCAAAGTGAATCTGTGAAAGGCAAACTTCTTTACCCATATCTTGGGTCCAAAGCGATGGCCCTGGGGTGTTCCATAGCTCCTGCTATGAGTGTAGTTCTTAAGGAACCATCTAGTTTGGCCACTTCGATTTGGTCCAGATTGCTGTCTATCCAGTATATGTTGCCTGCTATCCAGTCAACTGTTAGTCCTTCTGGGGTAGCCAGGCCATGCTCCACAACCACTTCAATGGCACTGACACCTACAAAACAAGAGAAGCCAACACTTGCACCCATTCAAGGAACATGTTAAGCACAAAGGAAAAGGCCTACTTATTAGCAATATGAAGTACTTAACATTATATTAACCTTGAGAGATATAGTGCAAAAGTGTTACCTGGCACAGAGGAAACTAAGAAGGCCCCAAATTTAGAATCACTGATCTTTCCCAGCAGAGATTTTTAATCTCTTAAATCCTTTCAGTGACAGTATAACAGAATTTTAAAACAACTCTGAGGCTAATAACACTGTTTAGGTTGCAAAAAAGTTATTTCGTGCTTCTGACTTTTTAGTCAGAACAAGGGATTTTGGAAATAATAATGATGTGCTGGTTAAAATTGGTGCAATTTAATTCAAACGTTGATCTTCAGGGGTAGAATAAAAAGAAAAAGTCTCCACCTGGGGTAACATGCATCATAGCTAGTCAGCACCCACTCTTTTCTTGAAGCATGCCTGATAAGATCACTCTTGCTGCATTTAACCTTAACAAAAGCCCCAAATCACCCACCTCCACACCATAAGCCAAGCTTTATGGCTTGCATGTTATATCCTGCAAGCCATAAGACTTGCAGGATATAACATGTTTGCAAATGAGAGAAGAAGGCAGTAGTGTGGTCTAAATAAAAATAAGCAATTTGGTAATACCCAGCACTATTCTTATTTATCCATTCCTTAATTTATTTTGGAATTAAATATATATATATTTAAAAAACAATCCTTTTTCTAATAGGATAGCTCTTTGTAATTTATGACATTGCCAGTGCTTTTGTTAGACTTTTTAATAGTGTGGTTTTTTGAACAGTTAACCATCTAAAGTCATGGATCTAAATCCATCATTTGAAGTCAGTACCTTGCAATATGACACAGTACCTTGCAATATCACAGATCATAATTATATAGTGTGTTCAAATACTATATTTTTCCAAAATTGTATAGTGATTTAAGGAGGAATTTAGATGGTGATAGAAATACCTGGCCTTTGGAATGCTACACACATCTAAAATTTTCAAGAGAATTATTACGTGTATTTATCTCAAGGCCTTGCTGCTAAAGAATGGCCTAGATTGGAGAAAAGAGATGTCAAATCATGGGAAAAAAATATTCAGCTCATATTTGTAATCTTTGTAATAATTCATTATTACTTTGAATTATGCTGAAAACCAAATAAAACACAAGCTATGTTAACTGACCAAAATATGACTACTAGTATGTAGGAGACAGTGCTTTTTTTTTCTTGTAAATAAATAAATTTCTTCACCGAATATGCATGAAAAAGTTCACAACTTGAAAATGGTGTGAACGGTACAGGCCTTCACCACTTCCCTCCCCTATCTTCACACATACACTTCACATCCCTGGTTTTACACATATGAGGGAGAAGATGAAGAACCAAAGGCCAAAGATTAATCAAAATTCCTTCTGATTACAGCATACTTTTTTGGAATTTTCAGTTAGAAATCAATCTGAACGTTAAGTCAACATTGTAATGGATGTACCTCCACTTTCAGAAAGCTTGCCCCGGTATATTCTGTCTTCTACAACATCTGTCCAATAAAGTAAACTTTGATTGAAGTGAAAATCAAGTGCTATTGTGTTTCTCAATCCAGGAACAAGTAAACTATAGTCTCTTTTATGAAGATCAATCCTTCTGATCTCATGGCGAATTGAAAAGATGATGAATGCTTCAAAAGGATCTGAAAATAAATGTATTTTAATAGGCTTATGAAAATATTTATAGGCTTAGTAAGTGGAATAAAGTGCTTGAGGTCAAAATCCATTTATTTAAAAGTATAATTTATTATGTAATTTTCTCTCACGAAAGGAACAATTTCTTTTAATCCAAAATGTAAAAGAAACTTGAAAAACTTAGGTTTATTTGTATTTATTAAAATAACATATAAATGTGTCTTTATTCTTTGAATTTTTATACACCTGATTCTGATTTTAAAATACAAGAATTGTTGCAATTCCAAGACAAAATGTAAGACTTTCTGTTTTAAAGTAGTTTCAGCTGACAATCTAAACTGCAGAAACATCACCATAGGAATTGCTAAGAGGTGAATAAAACTAACGCTGCCACTCTTAGCCCATCACATGACTCTAGATCCATAAAGGAGAGAGATTCAACAAAAAACAATTATTGAGCTGATAACTAGTGAATACTCTCCATGAGGGAAGATGGTGGCTCTCTCTACAACCCAAGAAGATCATGTCTACAACTCTTCGCCCACTAGTTTTTAATCCTGGACCAGGCCTGAGTAGGGAGAAACAGAAAAGGCTTTGAAAACAAATATGAGATTAAAGTTTTATATTTTTGTACCTAAAAGAAAGAATTTTTAATACCCCAAAGTTAAAAAAAATTATGTTATCATTTTGAAATGTATTAAGTCCTATACCAATTACCATTGGACATACTAATATGGGTTAGACATGAATTCACTTGATGAATATACATTTTGAGGGAGGGATCCAGGTTCACAAAGATTTCTCCTGTTTCCATGTTAGTGCCATCCTTTTGTGCTTTTCTTTAGGGAAACTGATTTTCCTATCCCAAGTCTATACATGTCTGTGAATGTGAGCTGTTATAATTATCCCAGGCCAAAGTGGTTGACTCAAGAGGTGGATGTGAGATCTAAGTCAGGAAGACGGGTTTGTAAAATTCCAGAGAAGTTTTCAAGCTGAGGGGAAAGAGTCTCTTTTCTTCTGTGGTCACAGATTTCTCAGCCTAGTGTTGTCAGTTCATGTCCTTGTAGTTTGTGTAAGTCTACTTGTGGTATTGTAGGAGAAGAGAAAAAAAAGCCTCAGAAACAGAAGCGGTGATGACCATGGGAGAGACCATGATGTCCTAAGGACATTCAAATCTGTAGTTCCAATTACCCCTAAGACTAGCTCCTTCCTTCAAATACCCTATATACTTCTCATACTTTCAGTATATGAGCCAATGCACTTAACTCTATTCAACTTCATTTGAACTGGGATTTTGTCAATTGCAACCAGGTTTACTGTTCTTATTAATCTTATTTCCTCAGAGAGGTCTTTCCTGATCAGTTATCTAATAAAAGCACACCTCCATTATTCTATACCATCATAGCCTATTTTTTTTTTTTTTGAGATACACTTTAAAATCAATATTTCCGTGTTTGCCATTGATCTTCCTCACTGGATTATAAACTCTCTTAAACAGGGATCTCATCTGTCTTGCTCATTATACTGTCCCTAACACCTAGCACCAGGGAATACATAGTACATACCAGGTCTTAGATTAGAAGGTGCTGGCTGCCTTGGTGGAGGGAAGTCACCTGCCATTTTTTTTTCACTGGAGGTGAATCTACTTTAGGGAGCTCTGCCCAGCACATTAAATAAATGTGTTTTGAGTGATTAAATGTGGAGAAGAGTTGAATCCATCCTAAGAGACTATCTGACAGCTAGCATGGGAGAGATGCTGCCACAATCAGCAGAGTCATTTACTTGCCCTTCAGCTGATCACATAGTATAAGCAAGCCTGGCCATGACCATAAGAACTGTCCGGAAATCCTGAGAATTTGTGAGCAAACATTATGTATATTGTTGATATAATACCTAATATCATTTAGGTATTATGGATACTTATTGCATAGTATTATGGTGTTTATTGCACAACATTACTGTGATAATAGCTAACTGATACAAGATACCAAATATGTACAAAATAACCAGTTCCAGAAAGCTCCCAATAGAACAAATACTCATAAAATTTAAAATCCAAAATTTAGCGTTTTTAAAGTAAAAAAAAAAAAAAAGGTTGTGTTAGATGCACAGTTGTTTAAAAGAAATAATAACTAATTTTGGATCAGCAATCCTTATTTGATTACCTGCTTTGGCTGTGAAACAACTATTAGCTTAGAAACATTCTTTATCTTTTCAGGAATTAAATGTCCTTACCTGTAAAATGAGGTTAACAATAACCACCTTTCAATCTAACTTAAACTGTTGCTATCAGAATCCAATTAGATGACGTCTGCAAATTTGTTTTATAAGCTGAAAATCATCACAGTAAACACAAATGTAGCAGTAACTGTGATGTAGTCAGCAAGTAACAGACTTGGAGTCAGAAACTGTGGGTTAAGACAGAGCTCTGCTATCAACTAGCTGTATAAATTTGAGAAATTTACTCAGACCCTCTGATCCTCAATATTTTAATTTCTAAAGTGTATAACATACTAAGTTATCAGGATAATTGACAGTTAAATGTGTGAATACTTAATAATATCTTAATAAATATTTAACAATTTTTATGACTATTAAGTTCCAGAAATCGCTCAAAGGAATAAGCAAAAGAGATACTGGGTAAGAGAAAAGGTTGGATGATGACACACCAAAAATAGTCAGCTATTTCTTAGCATATGCTGAAACTAGGGACATTACAGCTCTGAAGAGCCTTCCCTTCCTTTGGCTTATAGTTTGTTTGCCCTTAGTTAAGTAGTAAATTGTAGGTGCAGCAGCTACTTGCTAGAGAAGCTTATATTGAATAATGTTAAAGAACACAGTTTTTAAATCACAAAATGACTGCTTCTTCAAAAGTATCTACTTTTCTTACATACATAAATGTGTTATTTTATTTTTAGTATGCTAGAATGAGGAAAGCCTTTCTGAGTTTGATACGAATCATAGAAGACCTAAAGAAAAGAATGAATTTTATTGTTACTGAAGAAATCGTAGGAGAAAAAACAATGTAAAAAATGTCAAAAGACAAAAGGAAAACTGGGTAAAATATCTGCAGTATAATAAAGGATTAAATTATTTAATACATATGAGCTCCTACAAATTGACAAGAAAAAATACATGAATAATGGGGCAAAGGGTATTAAAAAGAAAATTCAAAGAAAGGAAAATATAAACAACTTTGAAATTTTAAAAAGTATTCAATTTCTGTCATAAAATGATAAATGGATTTTAAAACTATGAAAATATTTGATAAGACACTGTTTTGATTAAAATGTAGACAAAAGGCAATCTGGTATAGTGATAACAAAAGTATAACCCCTAAGTAGCGTCACTGTGCAATATTCCATCAGAAGTTTATATATATATATTACACTATTTGATCAAGTAAGTCCATTTGTAAAGATAGAGTTGTACATATGATAATTTGCAGATGAAGATGGAAATCCTTTGCAATATCATTTCTGGTAGCAAAAGATTAAGCAACATTAATATTCCTCAATAGATGGATGCATAAATAATGTATGATAGTCACAGAGTGTAATACTATAAGGCCACATAAATGAATGTGATTAATATGCATGTGCTGATGTGGAATAACTTCCAATATTTTGTAAGTTGAAAACAGCAAGATGTGAACCGTGTGCATGATATGCTACCATTTAAGTTAAAAAATAAAAGATTTTTCTAGACCTATGTGATGGTAAATCACAGAATACATCTTAAAAGATTAATGAAGGAATGCTGTTACTTCTGCCATGGGAACTGGTGATGAGTTCAGGAGTGGGAAGAAAACTAAGTTTTACTTTATTCTGCATAGGTTCATTTTTTTTTAGCATTTGCATAT
This sequence comes from Leucopleurus acutus, assembly GCF_964270905.1. NCBI lineage: Eukaryota > Metazoa > Chordata > Mammalia > Artiodactyla > Delphinidae > Leucopleurus > Leucopleurus acutus. Next base: position 30,241,937 of record NC_139149.1, read on the forward strand.
ATTTCCTATATAAATTAATTAGTTTTCTGAATGAAATTTTAAACTAGTAATAGAAGAAATTTCATATCACCTTCTAAGAAATACTCATAAATAAAACAAGAATTGTTTGGGCATGACATATATGCTGAGCATGGTAATTCAGCATAACAAATACTGTAAAACATGCTTTCCCTTCAGGAGAATTCATATTTAAGAGATCGGTTACTGCTCTTACTTTCATGCTCTATTTGAGAAAGTATATTCTCTTGAACCAAAAATTATTGCCTTCTCTGTTACAACTGAGTAGAAAGAAATTTTACAATAGAAGAGCTGGATTCTACTCTTGCCTCTGCTAACAATAAAAGGCCATCACGAAAACTGCATAGGTCTAGCTGTCTTGATTTTTTAAATAAATAATTTTGGTGATGTGTTTGTTCTAAAATTTTATTTGTGAATAGTCATAAAATATTAATTGCCTTATTAATAAATTAACATTAATATTAGCCAAAAGAAACTTCAAAGCAAACAGCTTTCATAGAAATAAAAAGGCTCACTATTATATGATAATATGAACAGTTTGACAGATAAAATATAACTCTTAAAATAGTATATGCCCAGGGCTTCCCTGATGGCGCAGTGGTTGAGAGTCCGCCTGCCAATGCAGGGGACACGGGTTCGTGCCCTGTTCCGGGAGGATCCCACATGCCGCAGAGCAGCTGGGCCCGTGAGCCATGGCCGCTGAGCCTGCGCATCTGGAGCCTGTGTTCCGCAATGGGAGACGCCACAACAGTGAGAGGCCCGCGTACCGCAAAAAACAAACAAAAATAGTATATGCCCGATAATAGATTAAAAAATATATAAAGCAAAACTTGACATAATTAAATGGAGAAATTAACAAATCCATGATTATACTGTGTGAGTTTCAACCTTAACCCATTCAAACTGATAGAAAAAATTATAACAAATATAATGAGAACCACAAAATAAACACAAAACTCAACACACAGGAAATATATAGAAATTGGTGCCATCAAAATAGAAGGCATATTCTCTCTAAGTACACATGAAACATTTAACAAAATGATCATGTTCTAGTCCACAAAGTAAGTCTCAAGAGATAGCAAAGAATCAAACTAATAATGAACACATGCTCTGAGCACAATGAAATGAAACTAAAAATCAACAATAAAGACTGCTAAGCTCCTCATATGCTTTAAACTAAAAATAATTACTCAACAATTTCTTGACTAACAGGACCTCAAATAGGGAATTCAGAAATAGAGATATTATGGCATCAAATGTGTAGATTAAAAACCATGAGACAATTAAAAATTAATGATATAGAGAATAATCTCTAAATGGTGGAGTAAGGACTTCCAAAAATTTTCTCCTCTATAAAAACAATGAGAATACTAGCAAAATGGTCAAAATTATCTTTCTTCTAAACTCTAGAAATTAACTAAATTCTAGTAACAATCCAGTGAGTGTTTATTAAGAAAAAATGCTGAGTATCATTGAGAACAGCAAACTTTGCAGCATTTTAACATGCATCAATCCCAGTTACTCAGCCATTAAAAAGAATGAGATAGGGCTTCCCTGGTGGCACAGTGGTTAAGAATCCGCCTGGCAATGCAGGGTACACGGGTTCGAGCCCTGGTCTGAGAAGATCCCACATGCAGTGGAGCAACTAAGTCCACACGCCACAACTACTGGGCCTGTGCTCTAGAGCCCGTGAACAACAACTACTGAGCCTGTGCGCCACAACTACTGAAGCCCACGCGCCTAGAACCAGTGCTCCGCAACAAGAGAAGCCACCGCACTGAGAAGCCCACGCTTTGCAACAAAGAGTAGACCCCACTCACTGCAACCAGAGAAAGCCCGCACGCAGCAACGAAGACCCAACGCAGCCAAAAATAAATAAATAAAATAAATTTATTTAAAAAAAAAAATGAAATACTGCTATTTGCAGCAACATGGATGGACCTGGAGATTATCATACTAAGTGAAATAAGTCAGACAGAGAAAGACAAATATCATATGATATGTTTACATGCAGAATCTAAAAAAAAAATGATACAAATGAACTTATTTACAAAACAGAAACAGACACACCGACTTAGAGAATGAACTTATAATTACCAGAGGGTAAGGGCTGGGGGGGGAGGGATTGACTGGGAGGTTGGGATTGACCTATACACATTGCTATATTTAAAATACATAACCAACAAGGACCTACTGTATAGCACAGGGAACTCCGCTCAATATTCTGTAAAATAACCTAAATGGGAAAAGAACTTGACAAAGAATAGAAACATGTGTATGTACAACTGAATCACTTTGCTATACACCTGAAACTAACACAATACTGTTAATCAACTATGCTCCAATATAAAATAAATATTAAAAAATAAATTAATATAAAAAAACAAACATGTACCAATCATGTCTCCCTTTCCCCAGCTTTGTGGCAGCCTTGGACACAGACAGCCCAGAAACCACCAGAGGGGATAGATGGGTTTTGGAGCTCCCCCCAAAGCCCAGTCTCCAGGGAATTGTTCAATGGGGAAAGAAGAGTGTTTTCAAGAAATTGTGCTGGGGCTTCCCTGGTGGCGCAGTGGTTGAGAGTCCACCTGCCGATGCAGGGGACACGGGTTTGTGTCCCAGTCTGGGAAGATCCCACATGCCGCAGAGCGGCTAGGCCCGTGAGCCATGGCCGCTGAGCCTGTGCGTCTGGAGCCTGTGTTCTGCAATGGGAGAGGCCACAACAGTGAGAGGTCCGCGTACCACCAAAAAAAAAAAAAGAAATTGTGCTGGATTTCCGCATGCAAAAGAAAGAAGATCAAACTTCACATCATATATAAAAATTAACTCAAAATGTAGTGTAGACCTAAATGTAAGAGCTAAAACTGTACAACTATTAGAAGAATACATAGGAGTATATCTTAATGACCTTAGATTAGGCAATGGTTTCTCAGCTATCACAGTAAAACACAAGCAACAAAAGAAAAATAACAAGTGAACTTCATCCAAAAAAAAAAAAAAAACTTTTGACCTTCAAAGGACAACATCAAGAAAGTGAAAAGGTGAAAAAACAACCTACAAAATGGGACAAATTATTTCCAAAGCACATATCTGATTAGGGACTTGTATCTAGAATATGTAAAAGATAATTATGACTCAAAACTAAAAAAGATAAATAACCCAGTTTAAAACTGGGCAAAGGTCTTGAACAGGCATATTGTCCAGGAAGATACACAAATGATCAATAAGCACAAGAAAAGATGCTCAACGTTGTTAGGCATAAGGGAAAAAAGTCAAGCATAATGAGATGCCACTTTGCACCCACTAGGATGACTATAATAAAAAAAAGATGGACAGTAAAAACTGATGGAAATTGATTGTGTAGAAACTGAAGCCCTCGTGCATTGCTGATGGGGTTTTAAAATGAAGTAGCCACTCTGGAAAACAGTTTGGCAGTTCCTGAAAACGTTAAATATTGAGTCACCATATGACCCAGCAATTCCATTCTTAGTTTTCACCCAAGAGAAATGAAATGCATGTCCACACAAAAACTTGTACATAAATATTCACAGCAGAATTACTCATAATAAGCAAAAATTGGAAACAATCCAAATGCCCATCAACTGATAAATGGATAAACAAAATGTGGTATATCAATACAAGAGATTTTTGTTCTACAATAAAAGGAAATAAAGTACTGATGTATGCTAAAACATGGTTGAACACTGAAAACATTATGACAAGTGAAAGAAGTCAGTCAGAAAAGACCACATACTTTACGATTCCATTTTTACAAAATGTCCAGAATAGGTAAATCTATAGAGACAGAAAATAAATTAGAGGTTGTCAGGCCTGGGGTAGGGGCTGATGGGGAGTGACTTTTAATGCCTGTGGGGTTTGTTGAGAGGGTGATTAAAATATAATAATATTAGATAGCGGTAATGGTTGTATCGCTCTCTAAATATACTATAAACCACTGAAGTGTATACCTCAATGTATCTGTTATAAGAAAAAAGAAATATGGTAATAAGTGTGGAAATTTATAAAGAGTAAAAAACTGTACATGTACTATTTTTAGTTCACTGTTAACTAAAAATCATATATTTTTTTTTTACCTCATTCAGATAATCTGTATAACTATCCTCAGCTCTGAAAACTTTTCCATCTATATAAGGAAAAACAATGTAACATTCTGACAATTTAATGTTTTCCTTCTCTGTGTATTTGTGCTAGTTAAATAAAGTTGAGAATTCATCCATTAAAAATTAACATCTTACTTAAACTCAATAATTCAGAAAATATAAAAAGAATTAACACAAAGAAATTAGAAAAAATAACTACAGCAACTGATAAGATAGAGAAAAATAGATTATCAAAAAAACCCAAAGTCATTTGTTTGAAAGATTAATAAAGTATAGATAAACCTATGGCAGGACCAATACATATACAGGTAGATATACATATACAATATATGTACAAATTAACAACAGAAGGAATGAAAGTAGGAAATAATTAAGAATATATAAAATAAAAAGATAGAGTGAGATATATACTTTAATAATATATGAAAATAGGTAAAAATAAGACTTTTTCTGGAGAAATGTTACCAAAACTTCATATATTTCACAATTTTCATATATTTCAAAAGAACTATAAAATAATTTGATTCAACCTCCACTCTGAAAAAAGCATAGGTGTAAGGGACAGAAATAAGCTTATAAAAGAGACTGTTCAAAGGCATCATGGGAATCTGAGAGCACATCTTTGGAATGGCTTGTAAAAGCTCTTGCTTTGGAGTCAGGAGGAATGAAGCGCAAAAGCTCTTCTCTAACATCTCTTTACCACAAGGCTCTGGGCAAGTGAAGTAACCTTCTGTGTCTCAGTTTCCATAGGTATAAAATCAGAGAATTAATAATATCTAATTGGCTTCTTGTGAGTTATAAATAAATTACCTATGACATTTTAGATGCTTGATAAATGGTAGCTATCAGTAATATTATAATTAAATTTAAGAAATTATTTATATGGAGTTTGGGATTAACATATACACACTACCATATAGAAAACAGATAACCAACAAGGACCTACTATTGTACAAAACATAACCACAGTGAACTATACTTAATATTTTGTAATATCCTATAAGGGAAACAAATCTGAAAGGCATATATACACATATATAAAACCGAATCACTTGGTTGTGCACCTGAAACTAACACAACATTGTAAATCAACTACACTTCAATAAAAAATAAATAAAAATAAAAATAGAAAGAAAAACCAGAAAGGAAAAAAAGGAATGATTCATAGAGGTGGGAGTTTTGAATGGAGTATAGGATTCAGATTTCCAGAGAGAATGTAGAAAATACTGTCATACTGAAAAGTCATAGATGGCAATGAGCAGCGTACATGAAGGCGGTGGTAAAATGAAGCCATATATGTGAAAGTACTTTACATTCTTGGCCATGATGCATTTATTATCATTACTCATGACAAAACCATAAATAATGTGCGTGGAGTGGAAACCCACAGTGGAAGACAATGAAACATCAGATTGGAGAGATTAAATGAACAAAAATGAAGAAAGCCCTTAATGTCAGGCTGAGGATATGAGGTTCTTTTCATAAATAATGAATAGTTACTTTTAAAATCATGAATGGAGACTGATATGTAAAACTCTCACTTTATTAAGATAAATAAAGGAATGGATGGCCAGATTGTAAACCACCACAGCTTCACTGCCCTGATCTCTTCACCTTTATCTTCCATTATTCCCCAAGGTAGCCCATCTGCTTAACATCACTTTATTCTTTACTATATGTCTGAGCTCTTTTCATCAATTCTCATCTTCCATATCTGGATTACCCTCTCCCTTTTCAATAAAAATATTATATTCCTTCAACTTTTTGATATTTTACTTCTCACAAACTGTAGAAACAAGAAGATGATAAAAAATAGGTTGGAAAGAAGACTGCCATGATCATTACAACTGCCTGGACTGTGCTGTGGCACAGATGCTTTTTTTATGGAATTAAAGTTTAGGTGCAATAAAAAATTTTGTTTAAATAAATAAAAAATGAAGTAAATGGAGCTCCAAATCAACTATAACTCAATACAAAAATATAAAGTAAATAGGGCTCCAAAAAATAACAAAAGTTTGGGTGATGGACACAGTGTACTGCCAGGTGATCATTATGTTTACGCAGTTTTGTATTTACATCCATGATCTCTTTCTTTAAAAAGATATGTTTTAAAATAAATACATTTATAAAAAAATCTTTTAAAAAATGAGCGATTAAGAACAAAGAAATACATTGGTGGGTAAATCTAACCTAATTCAGGCTAAAAGAAAATAAAAGGGAGATGCTACAATGTTCTTTCCAATGTTACTAGAAATATGCTGCAAATTTGTAAGTAGGCTACTACCAAACAGCAAAGAAACCAGAGATAGAAAAGAAATGCAGTCAGTAGCAATAGTCTGGGTTTTCATAAGTAAAAAGAAAATACTTCAGAGAAAGGTGATTAATAAATTATGTATTAAAGAGGGAACATGTAAGGCACTGATAAAATAAAGTATCCAGGTATCCAAGAGAAGTGAGATTTATTTTTATAAAATAAAAAAAAAGATTATAAAAATAGTATTTTGAAAATAATTACAGTTAACTAATAAGATGTTAAAAGTGAACTTAGAGAAAATAGAATAATCTCAGCAATTCAGCCAATGGCAGAGTGTAAAGAATTTAGGAAGGGATGATTAGAAAGAAATAAGAGAATATGAGACAACTACAGAGGAAAATTCAGGAGGAAAAAAATGGGCGAGTCATGCTTCTAATTTGTGGCATAAAGAGTACTATTATTTTTTATTTTTAAAATGTCAAGAAGAATAAGCACAGATATTGCATTCAATAAAGAGAACACATTTTAAAAGGAAGCACTCAGCTTAAGAATGATGGGGAAAAAGAACAAAAGAAGAACAAGAAAAAAGAAATTTTACTTTTAAAGTCCAATGATCAATAGTCAATTCATTTTTATTGAACTATGAATCTGCTGTAGGTTTTTCAAAAAGAAATGATATGAATAAAACACAGAATAAATTTGTTTTATGTATGAAAATTGGTTTAAATCAAAAATAAGTTTTAATACCTAAAAAAACCTCTATTATTTGTAACAATATAAATGCTAAAAATGGTATTTAATACACTGTATGTTGAGGAAGGGATAAATTACCAGCAGGTTAAAGTTTCCATGTAAGAAAAGCTCTGTACTAACTTTAAAAGGTAAAATATACTTTTGCTTCTCTGTCAAATTATAAACAAAGCCAGGTGTGAAATACAGCAATCTTAACAGTGAGAAATGATATGGTACTATTAGAGTTTCTTTCTAAGCTGAGGGTAGAAGGGGTCAATTCCATTAGAAGAATTATCTTTGCACCTGGTAAATTATATTCAAATGTTGAATTGTTCTAATATTCAGCTTGAGTTGTGATTGATTTCACAGAGTACAAAGCCACTATAATAAGTCAATCATTTTGTCATCTGTATCCAAAAACCAGACCTAGAGCCAATTCTCATGTAAAACATGATTATAAATATATCTGAGGTCAAAGTTTGATCTACCATTTTCCTACTCCAAACATGTATATGAAATGGCTATTTTTATTACAACAAACTGCTATTTTTTTTTCAGCTTCTCATGCCAATTACATTGTGCAAGAATTTTGAAGGAGAACGAGTTAGATAAATGTTTGTGAAACTTATGCCTCTAGGACTCAAATTTTAACAGCTAGGAAAAAACAACTACAAGACAACATTTGAAATAAAATAAGAAAATAATTTAACATTCCCTGAAAAAAATCATGTTTTTAATTGCATATTATTTTATTGGATACTATGTAAAACACAAGAGAAAAATCTATAACTTGATTTCTGACTTCAAGATGCTTATTACTTTATTGGAGAAGTAAAGAGCAAAGGAAGAAGATAGAAATTAAAAAAGCAAATTAAAAATGTGACCACATATTTTCTTGGACAAATTCTAGATATAGAAAGGAGAAATAAGTGGAGAGTAAGAATATTTGGAAGAAGACTCTATTAAAGAAGAAAGATTTGACCTAGTAGGTTTTAAAAAATATCCAGGATTTTTAGAGACAAAGAGGGAAAGTACAATATAAGCAGAAGAAACAAAATGAAAAAAGTTTATGATGTATGGGTTCTTAGGAGCCTGATGAAGCCTGGGTACTCCTAATCAGAATTTTTAAAACCAGAAATTTTTAAATTTTTAAAATTTTAAAAACAGTAAGAAAAAAGTAAAAAAAAAAAGTATCAAATATATTCAAATACAATTATCAAAATTCAAAAAAAAACAAGTTTTGATGGAGTAATATATGTACTTTTTAAAATTAATGCATTCAATAACAAGATTGAGCAGTGGGTCTAATGACTCCCATTATTGAAGTAGCAGTGGTTTTCAAAGCCTGAACATAAGTGATATTTTGCGATATTAGCAACAACTTTTAACATGATATGAATATGCCTATCACTTCTATTGGAAACACAGTCATAGTTGCTGCTAAGAACTGGTCTGTGGTATACATTCACAGCTGAAAGAAATGTTAACCTTCAGTGAGAGATTAAAGAAAATAAAGGTGTAAAATTTTCCCTAACAAACTTCATGGACCCCTTCAATTCTATCCATGGATATGTAAGTGTCCTGTGACTCAAATTAAGAATCTGGAGAAGACAGTGGGAAGCCACCATTCATTAAGCACCTAATGGGTATAGGGCACAGCAAAAAGTGCTTCATGTTATTCTTACAGCATGTTGTTGTAATGGGAATTGATATTTGAAAGATAAGAAAACTAAGGCTCAAGGAGTTTTAGGTAACCTGCCTGCAGCCACATACATAATGAATGCCATTTATAGGATTAGAGTTCAAATTTCAGATTCCATAGCCTTTGTTTGCTTTTCCTATTGTGGAATATGATCTAGAGAATCAGCAGAATGTCTTAAATGGGCAACCAGAAGATGAACACAGCCAGAGCAAGGAGTTGTTTTCAAGAGTAGTAGAAATACAGTTGGAAGTGTGGGACAGGGCCAGTCTTTGGAGGGTTCTAAACATTCAAAGAGAAATAAAAAGTAAATGCTTTGGAGCATACAAAAATAAGCACCTAGGGAGGAAGATGACAAAAACAGTTACTTAAGGAAAAGATAATCAGATGGACTGTAATGGTAAAGGATTAGTGTAATATTTTCTGTCCAGAAGATTTTGAAGTAGGTCTTATATGACACATTATACTTAAGTGCCTTTTCTAAAATTAGTTGTACCCATTATTGATTTTCTGAGGTGTTTTTGCATTTTTTCTCAATATCTATTCTTAAATATAGCAAGATACACAACACACATATCACTTGCTATTCTTAAATACAGCAAAACACACATCTACTTACTGACACTTGTGCAACTTTCACCATCCACATCCAGCTTCCACCCTTCATAACATGAGCACTTGACTGTGTGCTTGTGTTGCTCACACACTTGACTGCACTTCAGATGGTTGCTGCAATAATCTACAATTTCACATGTTTTATTGTCTCTGCTGAGTTGAAGTCCTTCAGGGCAAGAACAGACAATTCCTCTTCCAGGAACAACAGAACAGTGGTTGCTACAGCCTCCATTGTTCAGTGAACATTCATCTATAAAAGGAGAGGAACAGATTATAGGGCATCATCAATTGTTTTGCTCAATTAAATACTAATCACTGAACTCAATTCTCTAAGGCTGGAATTAGAGAAAGGATATTATAAATGAATGGAGAAAGCACTCTTTAGATTTTTGTCCCAGAAGTTGGGGTAGAAATGATGAAAGAATTCATCTAATGACCAAATAGAGTTCTATATGACAGAAATTGGGAATGGAAGATTTCCATTTCTATAAATCTTTGGAGTACACTTTGTTTTACTCCACAGAAGTAAAGTGAGTTCAATGTTTCCATTATTACTGGAAAGATTATGCTGAGTCTTTTAGCAGTTATGCAAAATCAGTTTTTGAGGGCTTCCAAAAGGGACTCACATACACTGGTGATCTGAAAATCTGACTTATCTCAGTATTTATAAATAAACAGGCATACACATACACATGTATGTATTATATCTATATATCTTTTTCTACACCTATAGTGTGATTTATAATAATAATCCAGAATGGATTAGTTTGTCCTTTACTGGCTACAGATATTTATTTATTTACTTTTATTTTCTTAGATATTTATTTTTAAATTAGGTAAATTATACATTGTACTTCATATATTGGTTATTATTATTAATTCAATGAGGCCATGGAAACATAATAAATAATACACCAAAATACTTGACCTGGCATTTTGGCTTAAATAATCAGCAAGTAGACTGTTGTATAAAGAAAGAGAACTTCTCTTTCAGGGCACTTATAGTTTATAATCACACATTAGATATATTTATTTATCATTCTGTTTCATCACAAGATTGTAGGATCCATGAGGGTATGCAAAATATTCATTCTGTTTACCATGTATATCCCACAGCTAGCATAGTGCCTAGCATAGAGTAAGCAGTTAAAAATATTTGTTGAATAACAAAATTTAACAAAATCATCCAAAAGCACACAACTGCCCCTAAATTGAGCTAGTATTTGTCCAACTGGGAAATTTCAAGATGTCATATTTACGCCCTTGACAAAAATAGCAAATAATTGTTTTCGCAACCATGATATTACCTATTATTATATACTATTAGGTGCATAGTAATAAGGCCAAAAGAAGCATTGTCTTTCTCTACTTTAAAAATATGTTTGAGTAGTTTTCAAAGATTGTTCAGTTAGGTGTGTTTTGAGACATACTGAAAAGGAATGTTGTTCAATGATTGGAGAATTGCAATAATAACTACTTATATACCTCTAATATTTCCTGTTCTCTATGGAAATTCATCCAGCTCAAAAAATTGGACTGGAATGTAAGACTTTCAAAAATATTCTCTACACATTTTAAACTTCTGTATGGGTCAACTATTCTTCACATTTGTCACCATAAAAGAAGTTACAGTAATAAGAAAAGAAAAATGATTACATTAACTGTTTTCTCTAAGAATTCAAGTTTGGCATTATTTTAGAAGAAAAAAAAAACATAGATTCATTTCTTGGTTCCTTCAAATATGTTTGTTCACCTGTAATCATAATCATTTCAAAACAGCAGTCGTTTCAAAGTCTTTGCCCCATTTTGTTCCATTGACATTCTTTTTCAAGAGAATTACTGTAAAGAAATGTCATCATACACAGCGGGTGAAAAAAATTGTTACAATGCTTTTAGCTTACTTCAAGTACGACTGTTCTCTCAGCATTCAAATGTCTCTTTCTGACACTACCTGTGGAATTAAATCCTAGATTTAAGGATAAACAAAATTCACGTTGAAACTCTACAACTTAATATATAACTTTAATGGCAATATTTGTATGGCTAGCCCCTTGTCAATTTTCCCTTAACCCTAAACCTATCATTAAATCCTGCAGCTTCTTTTTAAATTTTTTGCTACCCGACAAAGACTCTCTCATTGACCAAGCTTTAGTCAAGCACCTCTGAACCCTCAGTCTTGGCTGATAAAACTGCAGACTCTCAGCACAAACAATTTCATTGTCTAATCCTCTCCCCAACCCCCTCTTCCCAAGCCAATAAGAGACTTAGACAAACACTAGCACAGTTTTTAACAGCTCATGGCAGCATCCCTAAAATGACCTCAGCCCTCCTTAAAGTGTCTTCCTGAGAAAGCTCTATGACTCCATGATGCTGCAGAAATCTACTATTGTTTTCCCCCAAACCTGATGATAGGAAGATAGGGCCCTGAGCCCCATCTCAGAGCAGTTACTTTAGAAAGCTTGCAAGATAAATCCTTTCTCTGTACCTTTGAGATGTCAATCATCTACCACTCAGAACTGTTCCTCCCAACCCCAGGATCTGAAAGCCATCTTTTTGAAATGCAAACATTTAAGGAGATAACTCTCTCACCCATACTCCCAACCCTGTGGGTACCTTGCTCTGACTTGTACCACTGCCTCCAGTCATAAAGATATGAGAAGTTTGTCTCTTCTCTGGGATGAGCACCAATTAACAAACCCAGATGGCCTAGTCACATGGGCCAATGCTCCATTAACACCCCTTAGTGCCTTTCCCATAGCACATTCCAGCCTTTAAAAAGTTTCTCATCTTTTGTTTTGGTGAAGCTGATTTCAATTAATATTGGATACTCTTCCCTATTGCAATAGTTATTACTGAGCAAATATCACTTTAACTAGTATCCAGTTTTATCTTTGACATACCCTTATAACAAAAATCAACAGTTAACTCCCTTCTTGAATGATTGAAATCTCTTCTTATTTCTTTCTTAAGTGCATATCTCTTTCCTCTTGAAATCACTTAAAATTCCCCCTGAAAAAATAATCTCTCCACCAGGATTCAACTTATCTTCTTGAGCTCTCTCTTTTCTTAAAATTTTATAGACCAGATTTATTTGGAGAAAACAAACAACCTCACTACCCAAACGATGGATGTTTACATCTCAAGACACCTCCCAAATACTGTCTACAGATTACAAGTAATTTTCATATATTTTACATGTATTGAGGAACAGGATATGAATCAATCGCTTTTTTTGTTTCAACGGGGAGTAGGGGGATAAAAAACAGCTATTTTAGATACAACTATTTGGAAGGAGTTGACATGAAGAGGGCAAACCCTACATTTTCACCATCTATAGCAAATGGTTTAAAAAACCCTTTCAACTTTGGGTATCTTTCTCTAAAATCCACTCTTTAGCTACAAGCCAATTCATGCCAATTATTTAAAGTTAATTCACTTGGTATATCTTTCATGTCCACCGGGTAAATGATTCATTATGTCCATTGCTGCAGCACTCAAACCAACATCCCCACCTGGCTGGACAGGGCCTAACCTAGTATTGGTTGGAAAAGGATTTGAAAACGAGACCAAAGTGTCATTTCCCTACAGGAACCAATATTGCCGACCATCTACAAACTGACACTACAAAGGTGCACATAAAAGCACCTTTTCAGAGGAAAGAAGAGCCTTCTGCAATTCAGTCAATCCCTTGACCAGTGATTGTTTTTGTTTTTCATTGTTCTAATTCTCCCTCAACTTCACCTGATAAAGGACAGAGTATGTGAGTTCAATATGCCACAGTGCTGCAATCAGTACAAAAATGTCTTTTTATCTCCTCTGGTACTTCCACACCTAGCTTTACTGTGACCTTTTCCACTCCCTGTAATCATTTAAAATCTTTGAGCAAGACTTCTTAGCCAATGAGTACAGTAGCTTGATAAGCAAGAACTGATTTTCAATCTTGAAGTAGACAGAGAAATGAATTCAGAAGAAATCCCCTTTTCTCTTTTATTTTCCCAATTTAGGGAGCAGAGAATAGGAAAATAAGGCTGCATTTTCTTATGATTCTCTTCATTTTTCTTAATGACTGTATTTTCTCTTCTTCACCTTTTATTTACTTCATTTAACCCAAAGGGTGAAGAAAAGATGGAAAAGCACTAATTTATTTCAAGACCTGTAGTGCATTAAGTATTATTACCATGATTTCCTAATAGATATCATCTCCATTTTTTTTATAAGGAAACTGACAATTCCAGAAATTAAGCCACCTGCCTAGGTGACTTAATTGAAGTAATTGAAGAATACAATTCAAACTTGTCAAAATCTCATTTTTTTCTATACTTATACACTTCCAATTTTAAGACTGTTGACAGTTTCCTTCTTTTAGAATTGCTCTTACAAACTTCATGAGCAATTCTCATACATGGTAATGTAAGAGCTCTTTCCATCCACCGAACTACTCCACCAGGGAGAACAGGCTGGGAGAAAAAGAAGTGAATACAGATGAACTGTATAAATAAAGTCTGTCATCCTTTAGTTGTAATTTTTTGGATTTAATTTTAGGGTTTCTGTTTGTTTAAATGATAGCATCACTGAATGAAGACTGTTGCATTTACTGTTTCAAGGTCGTTTTATAGAATCACAGACTATTTGGAAGAAAGGATGTTTTATTACATAAATTTTAAAAAGAATAATAGTCTTTTTTATATCACTCAGTATGCTATTAATGCTCAATTCAGATCAATATATGATAACTTTAGGCTTAAATGTAGTTGTCTTTCCTATTTCCAATCAGGCAGGTTGATCATTTCCTAAAGTCATTTTCTCACAGCCTCAAGTCATCTCATTATTGTTCTTATCATGCTATAAATCTTCGTCATTACTCTATTGATGTCACCTTCAGTATTATCTAGAAAGCATATTTTAAAAATCTCCTTGCGAAATCTCTGATCTCCCCACAGAGAAGGAAATATAATTGCTTTATATGTGCTGGTGGCATAAGGAGATGGCTAGTGAAAAGTGATTTTAAAGCTCAAAAGCTATCACACTGAAATCATCATTTTAACTAGACAAAGCATACTAAAGAAAGCTACTGTATGAAAACTAAAAACTTCTGAGAAAATTATATAAAATCAAGTAATATTCTATTGATTTCATTATCCAGTTTCTTCCTTTCCTCTTTTTAAAAAAGGTTTCTGTTGTAATGATCTGAAGTCCTGACAAAATACATTGGGTGGTAGTAAATTTCATCCCATAGTTTAATAATAACAGGAGTCTTCTGTTCTGAGCAACTCACTGACAGAATATAATCAATTCAATTGTGGGAACATCATTGACTATTCAGAGATTTAAATGATGAACGCAGCTGTACAATTGTTAAGTTAGTTGGATCAGGTAGCCTTTTCTGCTTCATTTTTAGAGATTTCTGATCATATTTAATTGTTTAAATAAATATACAGTGCCTGTAAAATGTAAACAGGATTCAACCCTAAAAGTTACATTTAAAGAAATGACTGGAAGGAACAAATGGTACTATAATAACTATCAGCTAGTGGACTAAAAGGTTCTAGTCTCCAGAAAGAAGCAATGCAGTGAAACGTGCAATACCACAGAGGTCGCCTTCGTCAGACCCATCAGGACAATCCCTTCTCCCATTGCAGAGCTTCTCTGGCTGCAGGCAGACCGAAGTGTCATTAGCACAAGGGTACTTGGGTGGCCCACACAAGAAACTGTCACAGTCATCTTCGTCTGATTGATCTTCGCAATCGATATCTCCATCGCATACCCAGTCTTTGTTGATGCATCTCCCTTAAGAAAATAGCAACAACATGCATTTAATTTTTGCAATTAAGCCACTGGAATAATGAGTAGTCATTGTCTTCAGTCAGAGGCAGAACAAATTGCCATTAGCAAGAAATCTATTTGCTGATAGTTTGACATTTTCATGACAGCATTTGAGTAGTTCTTGTCCTCATTGTAATAGTATTCTTAGTGTTAAAGCCCTGGTATTTTCTTTAGTTTCAAGTTATTGCCTTACCCTATTTAAAAAAAAAAAATCTGTAACTCATTGAAAGTTTAATTACTTTTAAAAGCAAATTTTATTTGTAAGTCCTTTTCAGTGCCCTAAATTTAGATGGGTGCTATCACTGTATTTTGGAGACCTAAAATTAAGCAAATGCTTTATTTTTGAAGGTGAAGATGTCCTTCTATTTACATTTATAACCTTAGCAACTCAACTCCTCACATTCAGACTTATGTACATGCCCTTTCATAGAAGAATGTAAAATGTTACTAAACATTTTAGTAGCTAAGATATATACAGACAAAATTTAGAGAAATATGTTCTTTATTGACTTTGAAAGAAAAAAATGAAGTGATTGTTGTTTAGCCAGAATGTTTCAAAAGTAACAATGTGAAATTCCTAGAAAGCAATGGGTATTGACTATGTAAACTGTTTTTGTTCGTTGCAAATTATTCTTCCTTTCCAGAATATTTGTATTTTTCTTCTAATTAATCATCTTTTCTGAATTATACAATGTTAATGTGTAATGTGAATAAAAAATGTTCCTAAAGATAAATACTGGTTATCGGTTGACTACACCAACATCTCATAAAATGAGTGGGGCAAATAAAAGGGAAATGGAAAAATGTTAGGTTGTATATGTCCAAGAGTCACTACGTATTTAAATGTCTTCTTCAAACTCAAGGCTACTGAATTTTAAAATATTTAAAATATTTGTGAGAAGATGTTTTATTTATAGAAACATATTAATAATTCTCTATGCTACTATATATCAAATAAGAGAAAAACAAATGATCAGTTCCACAGTTAATATAAATAAATTTGATAATATTCAACATTATTTATTGATCAAAATACTCTTAAAATAAAATGAATTATTTTATTCACATAAAATGAACACTTTATTAATGAATTTGAATATAAATGGAGGAACATTATAAAATTTTGCTTTAACATCATAAATAAAACTAATAATGTTATTATTTTATATTGCCTGGAAATATTATGTAATATAATTAGACAACAGAAAGAAATGAGGTATAAAACTAGAAGAGAATATCATTACATGCAGTTAATATAATCACATAATTATAAATCAATAAAAACTAAATAAGAACTATAAGAAACTAAGAATTTAAAATATATGTAGCTAGTTTCAAAAATTATACAAAAATCAATAGATTTCATATATACAAAGATAATATAGTAGAAGAAAAGGTCAACCAAAAAATCTACCATAAAACAAAGTATTCTGAGTTAAACTACACAAACACTGTATATAATTTATATGAAAATTTAAAAGTTTATAAAGAAACTCAAAAGAAGCCTGGAATAAAGATATAGTTTGGTTTTAGAGAGGAAGATATATTAAAGGTATTATTTTTCCCCTAATTAATACCATCCCAATAAAATAGTAACAATATTATTGTAATCCCATGAACTTATCCTAAACTTAAGAAAATAAAACTGCAAATATCATGAGGAGTCTTCTAAAAAAAATAGAGGAACACTAATGAGTAGGAACTATATATGCCAGGAATTTAGAAGTGTTTTAAAGTAACATTGGTTAAATTTTTTTCATAACAGGATATCAATAAGCATCAATAATTAAACAGCATAGAGACATGAGAAGTACAGTCATTTATGTACACGGTTTTAATATACAAAAACTGGCAATTCAAAATAGTAGAGAATAAATAATTACAAAATTAATAATGTTAGGATTGTTGATGAGCCACCTGGAGGAAAAAAAAAATGCTGAATCTTTACTTGACCCTTACACCAAAAAAAATTATAGACAGATCAAAGAAGTGTTTTAAAATAATAACAATGATAATACACATTCTAGAATAAAATAGCTATTAAAACAAGAACATTACAAACATAGAAAACATAAAGGACAAATTGACAAACTTAAATACTGTCCACACTGAGCAATAAAATCCATCTACAGAGTCAACATAAAGTCAATAAAACAGAAAAAAAATCATTATATTTGACAAAAAGGGCATATTTCTTTAAAATAGAAAAGCCTCATAAATCAATATGATAAAGATCAATAAACCAATATAAGTGCAAGATTCACAATGAATCAATAATGGCTTACAAACGTAAGATGTTCAAAAAATCTCTCAATTAAAAAAGTAAACAAAAACAGCAATATGATAGCATTTTTTCTCTCACATTGATTAAAATTAAAAAGTTGTATAACACAAAGATAGATTTGACAAGGGTATAAAAAAACAACCCCAGTGTTGAAGGGGCTGCAAATTGGAATAATCTCTCTGTAGGCCAATATTATGAAATCTAGTAAATTAAAAATGTATCAACTCCTCACCACAGCAATTCTAATTTTGGAATTTTTTTCATTGGTATATTTGCCTGATGTGCAAAGATGCACATGCAAGGGTATGTGTTGCTGCTTTGTATATATTAGCAAAAGTCTGTTAACAACTTAAATCAGCATTGCAAGACTGGCAACATCAACTACAATGCATCCATACATTGAAATTATACACTTGAGTGAAAAACAATGAGATAATTCTGCATAAATTAAAATAAAACAATCTTCAAATCATGTTAAAAAAAAAGGCCTACACCTGAGTTTGCTGTAGGCTTTCTTTTATATTAGAATAGAATTATCTGTTTATCAATATCTGTGACTATATTTTCATACATATGTCAATATAAGCACATGCATAGGCTTGTCTCTACATGAATTCTTTCTGGAGGGTTATGCAGGAAATAATGAAAAATGATTGCTTCTGGCGAGGAAGACAAGGTGCCTGGAGTAGAAGCCAGATGGATTTTTCATTGAATCCTTTTGTGTTATTTTGTTTTCCTTCCACTATATTTCCATGTAACTTTTCAAAAAAAATACTAGCTCATTTTAAAATGATAAAGATGAAACATATACACATATGCCACAAAGTCAGATAGTTTCTACAAATACAGAGGTTACTCTGTGCCTTATACTTTCCTAGAGAGTTTAAGTAGTATAAGAAAGTCCTAAGACCCGTTCCCTGTCACCAAGGAGTTTATAATCTAGTTAGCAAGACAAGATCAATGCATAATACATATTTGTAGTCTAAAATATGACATCCTGTACTTAAGTATTAAATTGTATGGGATCATCTGCAAGTATAATAGAATGAAGGGAGAATTCAAGAATAATATAGTAATTTCCATTTTTAGTTTGTAAATCAAGATGCAGCTTACATTTTCCTCATACACACTCCATAATGACATTCTTAACCACTGACTCCAGAATGACCCTAAAATTGTTTCAACAAACCCATCCATAAATCACTATCAATCTTTTAGAGTCAGAGTAGCAGTAAAACCTATTTGCCACCCCTGATCTAAATGCTGCCTGGAAAAGGTAAAGAAAAATCTTATGCAAATGACTAATAACTTAGATTATGTTACCAGAGATATGAATAAATATGAATACGTAGCTTAGATAAAATGTACAAATTTCAATAGCTCTCTCCTCCCACTGATTTTGCAGGGGATGTTTGAAACTTAATTGCTTTTCCCTTTCTTGTTTGGTTTTAATTTTTATAAAAATGTAGATAAGAGAGTACACCAGGTATGATAAGTTTAGTTAAATTTCCATTTCATACCCATTAATTGAATAAAACCCAAAAGCAAATTACCTTAGTAAATATGCTTAAAGAGTGTTGATTTTTACTTGATTTGTATCAAGACAAATACTTACATAGTGAAATCACTGGACATAACATACATAAAAAGTAAAGTATTACAACTTCCCTTGTTTAAGCTCCTTCCTTTATATATATAAGAAAGTTGAAACTCAGGTTAAATTAGTATTTTTAAAACAAAATAAAGATTAATAATTCTAAAATGTGTTACAGAAATTATACACATCCAATATCTAAAAACACAAAATCTTTAAAAATAACTTTTAAAAATATTGTGCACAAATAAGTTCAAATAACCAAGTAAACCAAGTTCAAATTGTCTTTACTAATTCTTCTTTAAAGAGATATCACAGGTTAAAAAAATATTTGGTGTTTATTATCAAGTTGAGTTCTACATAATATTTTCTGATTTATTTATGAAGATGTTTTCAACTTGATTCTTACTATGTGTGCAAGACACACTCTTCTGGGAATTGTAGTTTTGTCCTTTGAGCAAAGAGAATAAGAACGGCCAAGCAACAGCAGCAACAAAAAACAGAAATAGCAAAAATCAGCATGTTGGTATCATGGCAGTTACTACAATCACACACACACACATACACACACATTCTCTCTCTCTCTCTCTCTCTCTCTCTCTCTCTCATACACACACTCGGGACTTTGTAAGGACTATTTTGATTTGTGTAACCTTGAAATATACAGTTTAGGTCTAAAGTCAGTAGAAAGTCAACAGCTATCGGAAAACGAAGAGGTCCTATGAATTCCTAGAAAATGTGCTGCTTTCCTCAAATAAACTTATATGATCGCTTCCAAAGGTCCTTTTCTCTCTGTTAAACTGTTTTGGCTATTTTTAAAAAATAGATTTATTAATTTGTGAACTGCTTGACTGTCTTTTGTCTTTATGAAAGACAACACGCTACAAGAGGACAATTTCTGTCCTGGGATATGACTGGCAGTTAATATCAAGAATATGGGTATGAAGAAAAGTGAATCTTAGAAAAAATCCAAAGGGATTTACTTAATAATATGATTTTTTTGAATATTGGTTTTGAAATACAATGTCTTTTAATTTGTATACTACTAACCTTTAATCCCACATACATATTTATTTCTCTAACAGTGTTTGGCTTTGATTCAATTCAGCAAATATTTATTGAGTATTTTGTACCTGTCTAGCTACTGAACACTGTAGGAAAACTGGAAAGACAAATTCCTGACCTTGTGGAGGAATAAGTCGAGTAGTGACAAACGTTCTATAAAAAAAGGATGAGATAAAAAAAAAAAAAGCCTTATAACAATTACAGAGTGCTATGGAATTTCAAGGAGCTAGAAAAGGTGTATGATTGAAAGGCTGAGGAAGAGAAAGCTTTACTAAGATGTTATTCGGAACTGGGTTTTGAAGAGTGGCAGTGAATAGTAGATACGGACACAAGAAAAAAGGCATTTCATCCAAACAGCTGTCTTATCTGTATAGTCTTAACATTCAAATACATACCCTCTGCAAAAGCAAATAAAAGGAAAGAGAGAGAGAACAATTTAATAGTATGGTACTTTACTGCTGCTACTCAGTGGGAGTGTGTCAGGGCATAGATGGTGAAAGTAAATCAACTCTCCCTTAATTTGGTCCCTCTTCCATTTCTGAGTGAATGCACTATAAAATTATATTTTGTACATTTATTCTTTGTTTTATGCTAAATATTTTCTTAATGATACAGCTTTATGTACAAATTTTCATCAAAACTGTATATACAGAACCATGTATACTGAGTTTTGTGGATGATTTTCAATGGTAATTTTGAACATAGGCAGTTTTAACTTTATTTGTTGAATCTAACCCACATATAAGATGCAATTCCTATATAAATGCATAGACAGAGCAAGGGTGGGACTTGCTCCAGAGGCAGCAATAAAGCAGTTTGGGACTACAGTTCATGAAATGTTGATTCCTAATTCAAGAGTGTCTCCTAATCTTACAGTGGAGAACCACTGAAAGATTTTGAGAAAGTCTGTGATCAGGTCCCAGCTTATGAAGTAAGGGGAACCTAAAAACACGTGTAGAATGGATTGAAGATAATAATTGTCAGGGATAAAAATAGTAGACGACACAAAGGTCTGAGTGAGATACAATACAGACTTAACCTTAAGGTCTGATGTGTGAATGGAAGGAACAGAATGGGTGCTGTTAAGAGAAACTGTAGAGGTAGCATCAGTAGGACCTGGAAAATTATTACACGCTGGAAGTGTCAAAAGGTAGTTTCTGCTTTAAATTTAAATGTTTAGGAGAATGAAGATGTTTCTAACAGAAATAGAGGAGAGAGGAAGAATTTCTGGCTTTAGAGAGAAAGCGGGATGTTGAGCATAGCAATGGAAAAAATGGGTTTGAAGCGTGGGGTTCAACATCAGTGACAGAAATTTGGGAGGCATTTACCTGGAGGTGATGGTTGAAACTTTGGGAACAGAAGAATTTGCTATGGACACCTTACAGAAAGATGAGAGGAGTACAACAGAGAAATTAAGAGAAAAATCTGTGCAATGTCTGAGATGGATTATGTATTCAACAGATATTTTTAAATTAAATATAAGGGATAGGCAAAGGGAAAAGGAGCAAGGGAAGGTGAAATAAAAATAGAAATCTAAATGCTGAGTGGAAAGAGGACAAATTCAATATGAGATTTCATAAGGAAAATTTCAAGGAAAGGATATGTATTGGAGAGAAAGGTCAAGTATTGCAGAGAAAGAAGTCACTATACAGTAGTAACAGTCAAAGGTATTGTTGATTAAGTTCATACTATGTTCTAGGCACTTTTTGTACAGTCTATTGGTTATCATTATTAATATCTCTATTTTACAGATCAGAAAACTGCACCTTAGAGAGGTTTGGTAATCTATGCAAACTCACGTAGTTACTGAATGGCAGAGGAGGACTCAAGATTGAGAAGAAGATGGGCTGAAAAATCATTCCTGGTGACAACTGAAACAGCAATTTCCATCAAAGGCAGGGAGAGGATGTTAGACAGCAAAAGGTAAAAGAATGAATGAGAAAAAAGACATCGAGGTACACTACACAAGATGATTCAACGAATGGAAGGAGGAAGACAGGAAAACTGATAAAATAAAATGTTTTTGAGGTTACTGTGCTAGGTATATTTACAAAGAGAAAGAAAAATTAGTGTAGAGAAAGAAATTGAAGACACGAGCAAGAAAAATGACTAAGGTCCCATGGGATATAGGAGGTCACAGGATCAATAGCTAAAGAAGACACCTTCTTGGCAGAATGGAGGGTATTTCCTACTTAAGATACAGGATTAAAGGAGGAAAAGAGTAAGTATACAGCAAAATGTTTAAAAATGCCAGTGGGAGGAATAAAGAGAGTAACGTACAAGGCTTATAAGAAGCTATATGCACAAAAAATCTATTAGATTTAGAGCACATAGACAATGGAGAGCTCACCATGTTATTTCATCAGAAATAAATAACAGTATACCATAGGGTCAGTTACAGGAAGGGAAAAAAAAAGTGCTCTATTTAGAAATTCTTCATATACAATCCACCATATAATTTTAACAAAATCACTATTCCATTGTAGGATAAGTTTGGTTCTAATTATCCAGATTGATTTTTACCATAGATTAAACTCACCATTTCACTTTTTATTTACTGATACAACAACGGGGTAAGGGGAAAAAAACCAAAAACACCCAAATAAACCTAAACATAGAAAAGAATAACACTTTGCCATTCACACAAGCCCACAATGGATTTTCATTACATGAGAGGATCAGAACAGAGGATGATGTTTATGAAGCCACCGTCAGAGTTAAATCCCCTTGTGTGCCAGTTAGTTTTGTTACATTGTTCTGCTAAAGACTACTTCATCCTTAACTCTTAATTCAACCCTGGGACCTTACTTGAAAATGTATGTAACTTTTTCTAGTGGAATCTAGAGTGAAAGGTTATGGGTCAACACCAATCTATCACTTGGAAAGACAGTCAGTCATAAGGGGAGACTGTACAACTATCACACCTCTCACTCTTTTTCCCTGGCCATCCTTTCCCCCATTCAAAGACAAATATTGACCACAGTTTCTTGTGAAACCTTCTAGAAATATTCTTATTATAGAAAAGAATATACTTGTATTTATTTTCTTTTTATTTAAATAATATTACATACTATGCCCAGTAATATGTTCATTGACTTTTCACTCAAAATTTAATCATAGGGAAATGTCCATGTCAGTGTATTATAATGATTTCCATTTACTAAATTGTTGCCAGGTATTCTACCATATGGATATACCATAATGTTTCTACCTAGTGCCCTATTTTGGGCTATTTAGGTTGTTTGCGACATTTAGCTCTTAAAAACAATTTAGTGGCAAATAGCATATGAAAAGATGCTCCACATCATATGTCATTAGGGAAATGCAAATTAAAACAATACTACTATAAACCTATTCAAATGACGAAAATCCTAAACACTGATACCCTCAAATACTGGCGACGCTATCGAGCAATAAAAATTCCTCATGCATTTCTGGTGGGAATGCAAAATTCGACAGCCACTTTGGAAGACAGTCTGGCAGTTTATTACGAAACCAAACATACTCTTACCATATGATCCAGCAATCACACTCCTTGGTATTTACCCAAATGAGAGGAAAACTTATGTCCACACAAAAACCTATATACAGATGTTTATAGCCACTTCATTCATAATTGCCAAAACTTGGAAGCAACCAAGTTGCCTTTCAGTAGGTTGAATGAATAAATAAACTGTGGTACAACCAGACAATGGAATATCATTCAGTGTCAAAAAGAAATGAGCTAACAAGCCATGAAAAGACATGGAGGAACCTAAATGAATGTTACTAAGTGAAAGGAGCCAATCTGAAAAGGCTGCACATACTATATGATTCCAGCTATATGACACTGTGGAGACAGTAAAAAGATCAGATGTTGCCAGGGTTTGGGGGGAAGGTGGGATGACAGGCAGAGCACAGAGGATTTTTAGGGCAGGGAAACTATGATACTATGGTAGCACATCATTACACATTTGTCAAAATCCGTAGTTTGTACAACATCGAGAGTGAACCCTGATGTAAACTATAGACTCTGGGTGATAATGATCTATCAGTGTAGGAATGCAGGGTCATTAATTGTAACAAATATACCAGAGGAGGATGTTTTTTCATGATGAATTATTCTCTTAATATATTGCTGGGTTTGCTCATGTTTTATCTCGAATAATGGTAGTCATGGTCATCAGAGAGTTTGTAATTTTTGTGTGTACGGGAGGTACTAACTTTTGTGGTTGGAAAATCAACATTATGTTGCTTAAAAGCTTCTATTCCTTTCAAATTCTCTGGAGGAGATGAAACAGCATTGTAGCAATGTTCCTTAAATATCTGGTAGAAATTTTCATCTGGACTTTTGGTGGAATAGTGACAGGGGTTATATATTGATTATTTTTAAATTTTTATAAAATATATTGCCTATTTTTTTCCTTTCTAGAGTTAAGTTTGAAAATTTATATTTTTAAAAAACTATATGATTTTATTAATACAGATTTTTATGTTCACTTCTATGATACTTCATAGATAGTTTCTTTAACTTTTATAATTTCTTCAGCATCTGTGATTATTTTCCCATTCTCATTTTGTGCACTGCATTTTCACTGTGTTCTTCTTTATTAGGTCAGTTAATGTATTAGTGACTTTAGTTATTATTTCAACAACCTAATTCTTGAATTTTCACATTATGCTATTTTCTTTCTTTTTTCTAAATTCAAACATTAATTTGATTTTGTTTCCCTTTGGTTTCTTTTGTTATCTTCTAACTTCTTGAGTTTGGTGTTGCATTAGTCAGGATAAGCTATGCTGCAGTAACAAACCCTAAAATCCAGGGGCCTAACTGAGTAACGGTTAATTGTTTGTTCACATAAAATCAGGGAAGGTAAGGTCACCTTCGTCCATCTTGTATGTGTGCCCTCTAGACCCATACAGTAAGGAGATGCTCACTATAGCTTAACTGCCTTGCATGGAAATGATATAGTCCCTTCGGCTCACAGTGCTTAGCTGGAACTAGTCAATTGACCCCAATCTAAATGCAAGAGAGCTGAGAAATACAGTAAAGCATAAGGAGTTGGTGAACACTGTGTCTGGTGCACATTGTCCAAAAACTATTTTTTTAATTACTTAGTGTAAATACAGGTGTCTCAAAAGTCTCAGAATAGTTTTAACCTTTAATAATTTTAGAAATATAAATGCTACAAACATAAAAATCATTTAAAAGTTTATATCAGTTACTTATAATTTTATAAATTGAGTTTTACTTACATATAATTCTATAAATTTTGAATATAACATTTTAAATATATTTTTAGTTCAGCCCCTCTAAGAGGGAAACTACTAGAACCAAACTTAAAAATGTATTATCCAGGATTCATAAAACTAAATATATGTTAACAATAACTAAAATTTCAAATGATGTCTTTTGTAAATTTACAGTATTTATACTTCTGAAATTGTTAAAGATTAAAAATACATTGAGAATTTTGTGACACTCTGCATATAAATTTAGAAAGTTATGATTTTTCCCATGAGCAATGCTTTATTTATATTCAATATATTCTGATAAGTATATATCTTTATTTTGTAAGAGTTCTACAAGTTTAGAGTCCCTCTAGAATTAAGATAAAAAGTGTTTTATTTTATTATTTAATTTCTAAGCGGAAGAGTGGTTTACGCTTCATAATTATGGGTTTATTATATGATAATCAGAGAATTCTGCCTGCATTATTTCTATTTCTTGGAATTTATTGAAGTTGTTTGTGACAACAAATGCTCATTTAAAAAATATTTCCTGAACCTTGTAAAAGAAGGTTTATTTTTGGCCTTCTAAAAATAGTTATATTTTTATTAATTTGATCTAAACATTAATTCTTCAGATCTTCTACATCTGTATATACTCCTGCTGTTCTTTATATGAATTCTAGAAGTGGGAAGGCCGGATCAAATTTACATTTCTACTAACAGCTGGGGGCCCTATTTTCCTTATAATCTTGTCATCAATGTATAATGTCAAAGGTTTCATTTATTTTTCCATTCTGAAGAATGGCATTTCTGAGTTTCTTTTCCATGAGAGGAGGACTTTCCTCCCCTGATTCCCTGACTATAATATACAGTTGATCCTCAAAAAACGTGGTGGTTAGGGGCACAGTTGAAAATCCAAGTTTAACTTTTGACTCCCCCCGAAGTTAACTACTAATCACCTACTGTTGACTGGAAACCTTAACATATATCTTGTAAGATATGTGTATTATATACTGTATTCTTATAATAAAGTAGGTTAGATAAAGGAAAATGTTATTAAGGAAAATCATAAGGAAGAGAAAATACGTTTACAGTACCTACCTTATCAATACCATAAGATTATGTTGTCTATTCACAAGAGGAATCATCTGTCAGTGCCTACATCAATATTGTCTTATATGATACAAAATACTGTAGATTTTATATGTGTTACTAACACTAGACATCAAAAATGAAAAAAATGGTATGAATAAGATTCATATTTACAGGTATAATAATTCATGCATTGATAATGAAGAAGCAGCAATATGATTACTTCATGGTAGCCCACAGGTATACACTAATGGATGAATTGTTATAAATTTTTTATGGCATATAGTATTACAGTCATATTCAGATTACAGCATTACAAACATCATTACATTAAAAAAAACCACCTGTGATAATAGGCTTTCTCCAATGTTGAGAGAAAGAGGCATGCTGTACAGTAATATGATTCTTTGAAAGCAAAGTTATAAAACATTAGGAAAACTAACACATTATTAATTTTATGTTACATATCACTCACTTTATATCTCTGTTAGGATAGGCTATCCACTTCAATACAAGTCTTGCACAGGATGTTCTACATCACGAATACTTAGGTGATAATGATGATGACACAAAAACTTCTCATACAGTTCTTGCTGTACAGTTATTAGATTTTTACACAAAAACACTCACACACATATACAGCAGATAAGTTTATTAATAGTAGGACATGATGATTATTTACTATTTATTAAGTGGAAACAGACCATCATAAGAGCCTTCATTCTTGTCATCTTCATGCTGAGTAGGCTGAGGAGGGGGAGGAAAGGAGAAGACGGTCTTGCTGTCTCAGGGGTGGCAGAGGTGGAGGAGGTCGAATGGGAGGCAAGAGAGGCAGGCACACTCTCTGTAACTTCGCAGAAATACACTGTAATTTCTCTCTGACTTTTACGCTCTTTCAATTCTCTAAAAATGTTTCTTTATGGTACTAATTCTTCTTTTATCATTTGCTTTTGTTTTAGTGCCTGTATCGTAGAAGGGTTCATGCCATAAAAGAAGTCAAAAGCATCTTGAATAATTGTAACCCTTCTGCCGAACTGCCTAATGTTAGTTTTTTCCTGGCACTGCTTCTTCTCAGTCTTCTTCCTTATCGTCTGGCACTAGTTCAGAAGCATTCATCTCCATCAAGTTGTACTTTGTTAATTCCTCTGGTATGGTGTCTATTAGTTCTTGAATTTCTTCAAGATCCATATCTTAAAACCCTTCACTCCCCACAACCAACTTGTTCTGCCATATCTACAATCTCTTTCATAATTTCCTTGATTGGCTCTCCTGCAAATCCTGTGAAGTCATGCACAACATCTGGACACAGTTTCACCAGCAGCAATTTATTGTTTCGGGTTTGATGGCTTTCACAGCCTTTTCTGTAATAATGGTGGCATCTTCAATGGTGTAATCCTTTCAGACTTTCATGATGTTCTCTCTGTTGGGGTCCTCTTCCATAGCACTGACAATACTTTCCTGTGAGAAAAGGAAAAGGCTCATTTTGTGTAATGAGCCTTAAAGGTCCTATGACTCGCTGATCTAGGTGCTGAATTAGAGACATATTGTTTGGGAGTAAATAAACCAGTTTGACACATTCAGTGTTGAATTCATGGGGTTCTGGGTGGCCAGGGGACATTGTCCAACACCAAAATAACTTTAAAAGGCAGTCCCTTACTGGCAAGGTACTTCCTGACTTCAGGGTCAAAGCATTAATGAAACCAGTCCAGGAAAGTGGTTCTCATTGTCGAGGCCTTCTTTTTGTACAATCAGAAGATTGACCAGCTGGTATTTACTTTTCCCCTCAAGGTTCAGGGGTTTGCAGCTTTATAGATAAGGGCAGTCCTGATCATAAGCCCTGTTGCATTTGAACAGACCAGTAAAGTTAGCCTATCCCTTTCTGATTTAAATCCTGGTGCTCACTTCTCTTCCTTACTAATAAATGTCCTTTGTGGATTTTTTTTTTTTTCCAGAGTAGGGTACTTTTGTCTGAATTAAAAACCCGTTCAGGCAGATATCCTTTCTTCTCAATGATTTTCTTAATGGCATCTGTAACTCATCTGCTACCTCTTGGTTGGCAGAAGCTGCTTCTCTTGTCATACTGACATTTTCTAAAGCCAAGCCTCTTACTAAACTTATCAAACCATCCTTTGCTGGCATTAAATTCTCCACCTTTAGATCCTTCACTTTCCTTTTGCTTTAAGTTGTCATATAATGACTTCACTTTTTCCCAAACCATATTAGAGTCTTTAGGTATACTTTTCTTATAGCAATGGTGCAGTCACATAAAAGCTGCATTTTCAATACAAGATATAAAGGTATTTCAGAAAAAGTGCAAGGTTTTCACACCTGCTGGCATAGCTGCAGCAATGGCTTCACAAATTTCCTTTTCTTCTCTTACAATGGTCCTTATGCTGGATTCATTATCTTGAAATGATGGGCAACCGCCACTCCAGACCTCAATCTACAGTATATATTAATCAATTCAACTTTTTCTTGTAATGTCATGACTTTTCTCTGCTTCTTGGGAGCACTTCCAGCCTCAACAGTGGCACTTCATATGGGTCCCATGGTGTTATTCAAGGTTTATGGCATTGTGCTAAACACGATGAAAAATACGCAAGAACCAAAAGAGATCACTTTTTTTTTCGATATGCAGTTTACTGGAGAGATAAACTGCTCACCTGGAGATGATTAGTGTCACATGACATTTTAAGCAGATGCTAGCAACACCTGAGCTCACCGAAATAGCAGCAGGAGGTAGCTACAAAATTATTACAATATGTACTACAGTTAACTTTTTGTAGTAATTTAATACTGTATCTTTACATTTGTTTAGACTTCTGTTGACTGCAAATGGCACCGTGTCTGGTATGTTAAGTGTTTGTAAGTTTTGATAAATTTTAACTTTTTATAATAGATTTGTGTAGATTTTATGGTAGCAATAGATAAAACAGACAAGCATCTACATATATTTTATGCATTCACGATGTACCTTTTTCTTAATTTTTTCAATATTTCTAGGCTATGTGGTTCCTCTGTTAGTTTTTGCAAATTCTTGCCTATCTCCAAAAAAAGTTTCCAATATATTTATGTTTAAAATTTTGCATATAAATGGATGTAGTTCAAACCCCTGCTGTTCAAAGGTCACCCTAACTGCAATTTGTGAGAGACCAGATGTGGGAGAGTATAGTTCTTGGTCAAAGATAGACCCTCTGGGATTAGAGACTCTAAGATGATAATGGTTGAACTGTACTTTAACTTAATTTAGCTCTCATTCTTTCCTTTATTGGAATAAAGAAACAGTAATGTGCCTGTTTTTATACTAATGATAGCAATTTATGTATAAAAGCCATTGTAACCAACAAATATAAATTGATTGCCCTGAAAACTTTTAAATGCTCAAGCTAGCATTCAGAATTTTTTTAAAAATAAATATGAACTCTGAATTCAACATCTTGAATAGTTTAAAGGTCTTTTAGCTTGTAAAGCTGAGAATTTAATTAAACTTAAAATATCACAAAGATTATAGATGTGTACATATTTTTAATCCAATGTGTATATTTGTGGTTCACTTTAATATCTGCAATGTTCATAAATATTCATACATTGTGAATTATTACTCCTCAAGTAGTTTGATACATTTTGCTTTACTATATTTAAGCCAGGGATTAAATTAGAAGCAGATCAATGGTTAAATTACTACCTTTCACATTCTGTGGATATTTATTCATTCATTCATTCATTCATTTATTGTGAGAACACTTAAGTTCCACTCTTAGCAAATTTTAGTTATACAATACAGTATCATCAATTGTAGTCGCTATGTTATACCACATTTCCCTTTTACAATGCAACATGAGTTTTATTGCAGTTCTGCTTTTTAATATTAAATTTTGGTTTACACGATGACCATTTGATACAAACATCTTAACATTATTAAGTGGATAACTCAAATCCCAAATCAACATGCATAAAAATGTCTCTCAGGATCCAATTCTCCTAAGATATCCACTGTGTGGGACCAAAATACACTACTTCCAAAATATGACACTTTATCATAAGGATTATTTTGAGCTGAAGCATTTGAGATTCAGTAGATGCAGAAAGAAGTCTTCTGTAGCTTCCCCTATCTGACTAAAAGCATAAACTTTTGAGAAATGAGAAGTGCCATAAAACACTTCCTCAGGGAAGTTCTAAGGCCATGAAGATGATGGAAACTCAGTATCAAAATGGACCTACACAAATGTTATTAAGTAGCCTTTATCTTCCATTAGTTTTCCCATATATTTACTTTTCCACAATTTGCCATCCCTATAAACTCAAAGTCCTTTTCCTTTGTCCCCTCTGTGTGGGTAGAGGAAAAGGTTTTTTCCTCCCTACATCAGCCATCTTCATCATAATTAAGGTTTTATTTTTAAGTTGAGTCATATACAGAAAAAGCTATTTCATAAGAGCTATTTCATATCAATACACACATACAAGATAAATCACAACACTTCAAATTTTCTATTAACTTTACTTAACCCTGTTATTTATTATTTATGTGTTTTCTTTCCATGTTTTCTGTCATAGACAGTTCAAACCAGTTTTTACTAACATAACAGCTTTTAGAAATTACTTTATTATGAAGGCATTTATAATTTCTTTCTTCATAAGGAAATTTCAGCCTGGTTTTACCTCTAAATTTGCTAAATCTTGATAGCATACTCAGTTAGTTTTAGCTCAGGATATTCCAAGTAAATTAATATTTTTATTTTGTTTTCCTATAGCCTTGCTAGTTCCTTAGTCGTATACCTGTTAAAGACTGTTATCTGATATATTTCAGCATTCGTCCAATCAAACAAATGCCAGAAGCAACAGGAGAAAAAATATGCACTTAGAATAATGTTAGCCTGAGTCAAATAACTGGCTCTTTGGCATCAGAATTAGCCTGTTAAATAAAAACTTGCTTATTTAGTTAATAATTCATTCATTTAATAAGTTATTCATCTATTGATTTTCAACTAATATGAAATGTTCCATTATGATAATTTCTAAACTCAAAGTCACATTCTTCTAACCAATAACTCCCAAACTAAGAATCTTTACGTGATAATTGAAAAGAGTTACCTGTTAAAAATATTGTTGGAAAAATAATCATTTGAAAATACAACTCCCTCACTACTCCTACTCCTAGGAGTAGGCCTCAGGAGTATTTATTTACCTATGCCCATGTTAGCTTATATTTATTTCTTTATCTCTTATTTACAGGCTTAATTATACCCAGGAGGTGTGTTTAAGAAAAGAAACACAACTCCTTTTTATATCTTTAAATGCTCATGGGCCATGTGGTTCCTAAAGTATCTGCTTACTCACAGCTGTGATACCTTTTCATTTCTATGTTTTGGTTGAAATACTTAATAAAGGGCAAAATGAATCACCAAGAACTCCTGATTGAGCAATTCGGAAGCAATTTCACATTAAGAAGAACTCCCAGAGATGATTGCAGAATGTATCCGAAAATCTACAAAAAATTCTTTCCATGGGTTATTTGGATAATGATACCAATCATTTCACAAATTATACCACAAGAGTTAATTCTCTAAACTTCAGCTCATCATCTGGCATAGAGAAGGAAGTAAATAAGTTAGTTTTTCATGTTAGGTAGCACCTACTGTATGGAGAAAAACAACATGGAAACATCATAATATTAGAATAACTTATAAAAAAAAGCTTCAGTGACTCTCAAAACAAATCAAAGGTTTGAATGATTTGAAAGTCATCACCTTCATCTTAATGGAGTCTAGCGACAGCACAATAAAATTTAGGAAACTGGTTGAAAATAAATGCATATAATTATGCCTTTTTTCCCTAGTCATCTTCATTAAATTTTATGGTAAGGATTTATCTATGAAAAGGGGAATGCTGTAAGTGGGTTTAGCACACATGTCTCTTTCTGGACTGTGAAATTCCAGACTCTGAATCCAGATTGCCTGGTTTCAAATCCCATTTCTTCCATGCTGGCTCTGTGAGCCAGCAAGTTAAAAATTCTTTTGACTTTTTAATTTGAGAAAGTTAAAAACTGCTCTCCGCCTCAGTTTTCTCATTGTGAATTAGCATGATGAAATGAGTTCATGCAGAGAACATTCTTAGAACTGTGCCAAGTCCACAGATAGTTCTCAATAAATGTTACCTACTATTACTGTCATGTACAGAATGTGAGCAAACCTACTAGAAACACAAGGATACTTTTTATGAAGGTGAGATATGGATTGAGGAGGGCCCCAAAGGAACCTACATCAAGGAGGCAGGCCTGAGGTAGAAGTTGAACCCAGTGTTCTGCTTACCTGTACTCCGACAGGAAAACTTGGTTTTGTGATCACACAATCGTAAGGTACCACTGCAGCCTTTTTCATCACTACCATCTTCACAGTCTTTTTCCCCATCACAGCGCCACAGATCAGGAATGCAATTTCCATCAGGGTGACACTGAAATTCATTCCCATTACAACCAGCAGGAGAACGAATCTCTTAAATTGAAATGAGGGAGAGAGGCAGAGAGAGGAAGACAAGAGAGAAATTATGATTTTACTTGATAATATGTTTTTTTCAATTTTTTTCTTTCTTTAGGCATTATAATGATCCTAGAGAGAATCTATTTTTACTTTATTGTTTAATAGCTGCAATACTCTCTAGCATTTTCAAATTTGTTTTAGAAACTTTAATAATTAGAGAAAATAATTCTTGCCTCCCACAGAATTTCTAAAGGTGATGAACGTTAGGAAAAAAAAGAAAGAGCAGTAAGATAGTATGTGGCTATCCTGTTGTGATTTTAATTAGTATCAGTGTGATTGTTGAAGGTATTTTCTCTATAGCACATAAAAGAGATTTCACATTCTACTCCAAATGTTTAGACTTTTGTTGATCTTGTGACATCTCTTTAGATAATTTCTTTCACACCGGTAACAGGTAAACAACCAAAAAGAAAATAAGAAGTACATTCTGACTAACAAAATCTTTGAAGAATAATGTCCAAAATGTTGAAAAATAAAGCCCTCAGATAATTAAAAAAAATTATTCAGGACATAAGATTTCAAGTTTAGAATCAGAACAGACACAAAAGAATTTTATGAGGCACTATGCAATCAAAGTCAATTTATCAATTAATAATTCACATAGTGCCCAGATAACATTATCATTCAAAACTTGATGACTAAAAATATAGGCTAAATTTTGTAGGTAAGCATAAACAAGAATAAGGAAAAATAAATGTTGGGCATATAGATGCTTTTACAGTATAACAGTTGAAAAATATGACCGTAACCGGCAGTACATTAAATTTGTATTAATATCTAATATTATGAGATATAATAACCAGAATCTCCAAATACTGTTGTAAAGTAAATATTTTAGTATTCATTTTTCTAGACCAAAGTTTTAATGTAACAAGTTTATTGTGCATCTCAGGTAGCTACAGCCAACAATTAATTTACATTATATCTATAAAAGCAATTATTCTATATCACTATAAAATTGAAGCAAGTCCAGGTGAGTTTCTCATTACTCAATGAGCTGATTTGGTAGGAATTCTAAAACTATCAATAGACAGAAACCTCAGTTAAGTAGAGTTGGGAGACCAGAAGGGGAGATCTCTTACACCCTGCAGCTGTAGCAGAGCCCAACAGGAAGAAGAAAGACTCTTCTTTCCTGTCAAGGACTCAGCCTATGAAAATCCATGGACTTGTTGTTTACTAGAGCCCTCCCATTTTCCTTTTTTACTCTCTATAAAAGCATTCCTTTTTCCTTGCTGTGAGGGAACTTGCACATAGCTCACCATGGTGCAGACTCCAAATTGCAATTCTTCG
The DNA here is from genome assembly GCF_964270905.1 of Leucopleurus acutus. Classification (NCBI taxonomy): domain Eukaryota; kingdom Metazoa; phylum Chordata; class Mammalia; order Artiodactyla; family Delphinidae; genus Leucopleurus; species Leucopleurus acutus. Next base: position 30,276,274 of record NC_139149.1, read on the forward strand.
CCAATCCCAAATATACCAGTCTTTGCTGGAGAAATATCTGGCTCTCAATTTGTTTTAGGTCAACATTTTGGTGGCCCATATGGGGACCAGAGAAGACTCTCGATGGCTCTGGGGCTGGTGAGTATACAGGTGCAGTACCCACAGCTGAGTCTATTGCTGCTCACTGCTTTTCCTGCTGACCCTGGAGTTTAAAGGCAAGTCTTTCTCTTAGATCCAAACTCACACCCTCTTTCCATCTGGAGCTCTCCAGGCTTTATTCAGAATCTACTTAAAGCTTTTGTCTTTCTGGTTAAGGCCTTGTTCTGCATGTGAGTACTTGTTTGGCACTTGGGTCTGATTTTGATATCAGGCTCTTTCACTGAAACTGGTTAGCTTTGCATATTCCCTTCGGAACAGGAACTGCTTCACCTGAAGCTGGCTAATCTTTGACCCATTCCTCTGAAAACAGGGGTTCTCTGCAACAGTGCCAGGTTTTTCAGCCTTTGGCCTATTCTTTTGAAAGGACGATTCTCTGGAAACTGGCTGAAAAAGGCTTTGGCCTGGCTCCTTTAAGCTGTTTCCTTTGAATTGGCTGGGATTGTCTTACAAGCTGTCTGAATCGAACCAGTTGTGCTGTAAGCTGTTTCAGCTGTTTGAAAATTGTTCTTCACTCTAGAGGAAAAACCTCTAGGAAATGAGACTCCAGTTATCTCAGTATTTTGAAGGCCTCCTCCGTTATAGGGACCCTGGTCAATTTTATGTTTAAAAGCCACAGTCCGTCCTCATGGGCACTACTTACTAAATGGACCAACCTGACCAAAGGCAATTTAGAATATCAATGGCTGTTATGGGGAATTTCAGAAATCCCCAAACTTAATTTCCTTAAAACCAAATTGAGCTTCAATAGCTCAAAAATTTCCAGAACTGAGTGGAATGCTTATTTCAATTGGCATTTTGAGGCTTCCCAGTATACTCAGGACTCTAAAATTGCCTCTCTGCAAAGTAAGATTTTAAGATTAACTGAGGAAAAGAAATGATGAAAGAAAGATAAAGTGGCTCTCAAAGCCTCAGGCTCTTCTTCCTTGGCATCTGTGTCTCAGGCTCCACCTCTGGTGCCATCTCCCTCCTTCCCTTCTATGCTGCCTATGCCTCCACTGTCCCCTCAATCCCCCCATACTCATTCTCTGGCCAAACTTCCCTTTTCCTCTGAACCTGTCAGAACATGTTTCTTTAAAATTAAGCCTTCTGAAGGTCCAGAGGCTAAATCTTTAATATCTTATACTCCCTGAACTAAGCTGAACTGTGAGCCATAGTCAAAGATTTTCCCAAAGTAACCAAAGACCCTCATAGTTTTGCTGAGGAATTTAATATAATCACTCAAACTCACCAACCAGGTTTCTCTAACTTATATCAGCTACTTCATATGCTCATCAGTGAAGGTCAGGCCCAGCATTGAGCGAAAATTGCTAATTGAGAAAATCCTGAAAGATGCCCAGCATTACAACCAGGAGAACAACCTGCTATCATATTATGTGTCAGGCTCAGAAAATTGCTAGGCAACTTTACTGAGCAGTTACTAGGGCTTTTCCAAAGCCTGTTGACTGAAACAAAATTCAGGCTTGCACACAAACATCTGCAAATCTGTTCATAAAAATTACAGTTGACTTTTGATTGTCTTTAAAGAAAATTCTGGTCTTCCTTCAGATGTTGATTAACTCAAGTAGCTTTTAACTCTTTGTTTATTAATGGGCTGAACTAAGATCCTTCGCTTTTAGTAAAAAGGACCAGCGTGAAATGGGAAACTATGTCCACTTCAGATTTAGTTAATCTGACAAACCACATTTCTTGTGCTCTATATGAATCGCCTCAAAGGAAGATCATCAAAATTGTTAATCTTCAACTCCAACAAATGAAGGCTCCTAAACAAACCCAAAACCCTCGCAGTTTTCGCTATTATTGCAAAGAACCAGGGCATTAGAAAAGAGATTGTTACAAACTTAAGCGCTGTAGAGCCTTCATCCCTCTAACCAGCCTTTCCAACGCCCTCCAATTCTCAGTGGTGGGCTCTGAGGAACTGGAGGGGCTCTTCCCAATCCTCCCTCTTAATCAGCTTGGAGAAACATTTCTCCAGGAGGATGAATTTCTTCCAGTCCTAATTGATACCACACTCTTGAGTGCTCAACCCCACTACCATAAAACAGCCCCTGCCTTGGAGTACTAAAACAATTCAAATAGTGGGGATTTCTAATGAACCTCAAGAGGTTCCTATGTCCGAACGTATTCCCTTTTGTTTAGGCCCTTTGAGAGATACACATCCTTTTCTCCTTAGTTCCTCTACCCCTAGCCATTTATTAGGCTGGAAACTTCTTAGAGAAGTATGCCAGAAATTCTTTCTCCGAAAAGGGGAAAACAATTCTAGAAATTGACAGTGTCATCAAACAACCAGCCAGGTAAATTAAGTGGCCCTCTAACATCTTTTATTTGTTCTATCTCTGATGGTACTAGAGCAGATTCTGAAAATATAGATCATTTCTCCCTACTGAATCAAGCTACCACTTTCCTTATTGGCAAAATCTCCAACTGATGTTTGCAAAATTCACAGTGCATCTCCCATCAAAATTTAAACAGAATCCTCAAAACCTCTTCCCAGAATTAATCAATACCCTAAAGGAAAACCTTAAAGCCCATAACAGAAGAATACAGGCTCAAGTCCTCATTTTCTCCTGTACTAGCCCCTGTAACACTCCATTTTACCAGTGAGAAAAGCAAAAGGCCAAAGGTGGAGGTTTTTTCAGGAACTCTGAGCAGTAAACAACACTGTTATCCTTCAACACATTGTTGTTCCTAACTCTCATATGTTACTCACATCCTTTCCCACCAGAAATGAATTCTTCACTGTAACTGATTTATGCAGTGCATTCTTTCATATTCCAGTTGATGAAGACAGCCAATACCTTTCTGCCTTTACTTGAGAGTAAAAAAAACAATTCACCTGGACAGTAATGCCTCATGGATATATTGAGAGTCCTTATTTTTTGCAAATCTTGAAGGCTGGTATGAATGATATAAAGTTCTCTAACAGTTTTACTTTGCTGCAATATGTGGATGAGTTGCTTCTTTGCCCTCCTTCTTAAACCTCTTCACAGGAAGGCAGCGTCTACTTAATAAAGCATTTGGCCTTAAAAGGACTTAAGGTCGCCAAAGAAAAATTGCAGTTTGCCCAAAACCAGGTTCAATATTTTAGTCATCCAATATCAGAACAAGGGCTACACCTAGATCCAGATACACTTCATGGTGTCCTAAATTTCCCAAAACCCCAGACTAAGGGCTACTGTGAAGTTTTCTCAGACCAGTTGGTTATTGCTGAAATTGGATTCCAAATTTCTCTTTTAAAGCCAAATTTCTTATGTTTTTCTCAATAATAACAACCACCTGACCCAGTTTTGTGGGAAGAACTGATTGACATAGCCCTCAAGGCCCTAAAGGAGAGTTTGATGAACCCACCTGCCTTTGGGCTTCCTTATTATCAGATTCCCTTTTACTCTTTCATAGATGACAAGAAAAGGGAATAACTTTGGGGTACTCACCCAAAAACTTGGCGACCACCATCCATGCACAGGGTATTATAGCCAGCAGCTGGACCCTGTGGCACATGTATCAGAATCACTGCAGCCACTTCCTTGCCTTACAATCATTACAGCCACTGCCCTTTTTGTTAAAGCCACTGAGAAAATTGTGGAATGTCCTTTAATCGTTTTTGTACCTCATGCAGAAGTCAACCTGAATTCTCAACATACTCAACACTTCTCAGCTAGCTGCCTCATATCCCGTGAAGTCCCTTTGTTATCTGTCCTTCACGTAACTCTTTTACATGATAATAACTTTAACCTGGCTACTCTTCTCCCTTCTGTCACCAACAATGTCCTTCATGACTGCTGAATGTTGATAGACAACCTCCTGACTCCTTGTAATGATCTACAGGAAATTCCACTGGGTAGTGTTGACTTCTCATGGTTCACTGATGGTTCTTGTTTAAAAGGTAGCAATGACAAATATTGTGGTGGTTATGTTATTATAACTCCTTTTGATGTTGTTAAGGCAGTGTCTTTACTTATGACTACTTTGGCCCAATAGGCTGAATTACACACCCTTACACGGGCTTGTACTTTAGTCAAGGACAAAATTGCCAGTGTTTATACTGATAGAGATATGCTTTCCGAGTAGCTCATGATTTTGGAATGTTGTGGAAAGTTGCTTCCTTATTTCCAGTGGAAATAAAATTAAAAATAGTCCTTATGGGGCTTCCCTGGTGGCACAGTGGTTGAGAGTCCACCTGCCGATGCCGGGGACACGGGTTTGTGCCCCGGTCCGGGAGGATCCCACATGCCGCGGAGCGGCTGGGCCCGTGAGCCATGGACGCTGAGCCTGCGCGTCTGGAGCCTGTGCTCCACAACAGGAGAGGCCACAACAGTGAGAGGCCCGCATACCGCAAAAAAAAAAAAAAAAAAAAAAAAAAATAGTCCTTATGTTCAGGAATTATTGAACACAATACTTTTACTTTCCATTTTAGCTATTATTAAGATTCTGATGCATGCTAAACTTGACTCTCTGGAAACTAAGGGAAATCACCTTGCTTATATGTCTGCAAGGAATGCTGTCCTTAAAGGGACCAACAGCAGAAAAACCTGTGTCATTATCCAAAGGGACATCTCCCCAAATGATAATTTAGAAACTGGCTACAGAAGCCTAACAATGAAAAGCCTAACTCAGAAAAGGAAAAACAAGATTGGAAATTTAATAATTGTTTGTTTGGAAAAAAGAGAAAGCTCTGGTTTGGACCAAATAACTCAGTACTACCAGAGACTCTAAAATCCCCACTCCTCATCATACTACATACACTAAACTATTGGTCTATTGACAAAATGATGAATCAGTATTGTTGGGGAAACATTAACAAGGCTGCAAAAAGTGCCTACCTCCCTTGTCCTACTTGTCTGAAGTACAATGCAGGGAAGCCTATTTGTACTGCTTCTGGATATTTTAAACTGTCTAATGGACAATTCAAAGTTTGGAAGATGGATTTCATACAACTTCCTCTATCTCATGGATATAAATACGTTTCAGTCACAGTCTGTATGTTTTCCCACTGGACTGAAGCCTTCCCTCACAGACAGGCTATTGCCTTTTCTGTGGCTAAATTCCTTTTGGGAAAGATTACCCCTACTTGGAGGAGCTCCTCTCAAACTTTATAGCAATCTGGGAATCCATTTTAAGGGCCAGGTGCTTTGACAAGTCTGTGATGTTTGGCTGGTTTTACAACACTTTCACTATGATTACAACCCTCAATCCTCAAGTATAGTTGAACACACTAATGGCATTTGTTATTACTAACTGGCAAAATTTGTAGAGGTCCTCCAAATACCTTGGCCAAAAGCATTGCCATTGGTCCTTTTAAATTTCAGATCCATCCTTTTGGGAATTCATAAACTTTCACCCTTTGAGATAGTCCCAGGATGCCCAATGAACTTGACTCCTGCTTTTTTTAATCCATAACTTATAAAAGGAGAGATACTGTAGTATTGAAAAGGCCTGCTTGCTTTTATTAAAAATAACCAAGCTTTGGTAGAGCAATCTTTTCACAGTGTGCCCTTGGGAGACAAATACCTTGGAACCTGGAGATTTCGTCTATTGGAAAAGACACTACCAGAAGAATTTCCCTCAACCTTGCTGGAAAGACCATATTAAGTACTGTTAGCCAACCCTTGTGCCACCAAACTCCAAGGAATAGACTCTTGATTCATGTGACACACCTAAAGAAGGTGCAGAACCCTGACTGGACCTGCACATCATCCAGTGACCTGAAAGGAAATACTTCTCGGAAGTTGAGGCAGTCGACATCTGAAGACACAGCTTTCCCAAGTTATCTATACCAGGCCTGTTGGAAGTTTGTCACCAACCTCCGATGCTGACATAAAGATTCAGATTATCTCCAGGGTCTATGATCTTGATAACGTATGGACTTTAAATAAAAAGTGCCTGAGAGTTTTCCCTCCTGCCCCTCCTTGTTACTTAAATGTGACCTTACTAGGTTTCCAGTCTGAGACACTACTGGAAATGGTCTTTCCTGACACTGAGGGACAAAAAGCCACTGAAACTAGAATATCTGACTCTTGATCAGTGATGCTTTCAGCAAAAGATCTTAATCGAAAGATAAAAATGTAAAAAAAAAAAATTAATAAAAAGAATCCTCAATTAAATAGAGGTGAGAGACCAGAAGGGAAAGCTCTCATATCCTGCAATGACAGCAAAGCCCAGCAGGCGAATAATGACACTTCTTCCTTCCAGGAAAGGACTCTGTCAATGAAAATCCTTGGACTCTTTGTTTACTATAGCCCTCCCAAATTTCTTTTCCTTTCTATAAAAGTGTTCTCTTTCCCTTCCCATGTGGGAACTTGCACATGGCTCACCAGTGTTTCACACCCTAAATTGAGATTTTCTGCTGATCCTGAATAACCTCATCTTCACTGGAGAAATATCTGTCAGTCAGTTTGCTTCAGGTCAACAGAATCACGTGGTTATGAGTTAGGATTAGACTAAATTAAGGTCAAAGCTAATAATAACACTTCTATCACCAAGGCAGCTACTTAATCTTTTGAGACCTCTGTTTGTTCACATGGAAAGTAGAGAGCCTGCAGGGTCGTTGGGAGGAATAAATTGGATATGTGTAAATGATTATTTTCACTAACATTTTTTGGTGTTATTTTCTATGATATAAATGCTTAATTTCCTGATTTGTTTATTTAAAGAATTTCAGCAACTATACTATGTCAGTTGATACAATATTTTAAAGATGCACAGAATAGACTTGCTTCTACTGCCCAAGTATTCTTAAAGTAGTAATGCTGAAATAACACCTAAGTAAAAAAAAGAGATAAAAAGGATCCCAACTGAAGTAAGAGTAAAAAAGTTCTGTTGGTAGAAAATAGGAGTTCCAATTCACGGAAAACCTAATTTCCAAAAGTAGCTACTCCTAAGAACACATAGTAATTACACCCAATTTAAAGAGAAGGGGCTGAGTTTAGGCTGGCATTGAAGTCCCTTCCAAAAAACAGAGACTTTTTCTACTTTCCTAATCATCCAAATCATTCTGACTTTGGATATATAGAGTCTTTATGATTTAACAGAATACTTGGGTGCATAGACACAATCAATAAAGATGGTAGAGTGTCTGCACATTTGGCTGATATATATGAAATGTGATATAGCCACTTCCTACCATATTTAATTGAGTATATGCAGAGTGCCCTATTTAGCAGTACAACTTAACTACTACAGTGGTAAAGAATGTTGAGACTGGTTTCACAAACAATACACTATGAAGCCTTTAAACTTGGGATCTTTTTAAAGGTAACTTGAAAATCCTATGTGATTTCAGTATCCAAGAAGAAAAAAGAAGACAAATCAAATGGAGTTCCAAGGCGTTTTCAGCTAAGTAATTCTATGATGAAGAAGGCAACTTGCATACAGCAGTGAATGGCCTTTGGTTCTTTTTCCTAGTACTTAACTTTCCATGAAAACAAAACTAAACAAACTTTGGCTCAGTTGAATTTTATAACCTGTTGTATGAGCTCAACCAATAACATACAAAAGTTGTATTTCAGGTTATTCTCACCCAGTGATTCCAAACATTTAGTAAAGAATAGAAGGTATAGTCTCTTGATTTTTTTCTACATTCTTTAAAATAAGAGTTGAAGACTGGCAGCTCCCATATTGAATCTGTCCCTCAGTATGTTTAATTTAGTAAACATACTATTGACCTTTTAAAAATCTAAAGCTTTCCTATAAAAATCTCACTTTTCCAGTTCCTTGAAAAGTAAGATTCTTGGGTTAGCATCCTCATAAGGTAACAACTACTGCTTTGTATGGAGCTGGACTGAATTTTATCAATGACTCTCTGTTATAAGAGTGAGACAGAGATATTCCTTTATACTTTATTTTTTCCCTAACAGATTTTTTTCCTTGGTGGATGTGGGCAGTGGGCCAACTGCTAACTCCCTTTTCTTTTGTTTTTGATCTACTTCTGAGAAACTGTAGGAAAAATTTTATTCCACTCTTACTTTAATATTAATACTAACTTTACTGTCTTTACAAATTAGTTTTTTGTCTTTATGAGTTATTTTAATGGATATTTGTGAATAATCCCGAAACTCATCATGTTTCTCTCTTTGCAATAGTTTTTAAGAATTTAGAGTCAAATTTATGGATCATTTTTCATGATATGAGCTTGTTTATACCAATCTCACCCTCAGATTTATTTACATTACTCATCCTTACTTTGCCTTTGTTTGGTTCCTTCCTCTTTATAACCTTTAATCTTTCCAGGTTATAACTTAGATTACTTCTGGAAATGACCAGAGGACTAATTAAATAACTAAACAAAATAGTAATATGTAAGGAAAACTTGAGAAGAAGTAACACATTTTACATTTAAAATGACCTAATTTGGAAACATTTTAGTAGCTGAAATAAAATTAAACAGTATATGCCAAATTCTATTCCATACATTCATTCCTCTCTTCATCTTTTATTTCTCCAAGGACAATGTTGTCTCAAAAATGTGGGCAGTAATGAGAGGAATTCCATGTTTCACTAATTATTGTGAGTGCAATGCTTTGCCTCTTCTAAACATATTTTGGACTTGGTTTCAAAGATCTAGTTCTTTTGAGTTATGTGCCTCAACAATTAACTCAGTGATTTAACGGGAAAGTCTCAAGAAGATTATGTAAACTTAGAAATCTGGAAAGAAAAACCCGATTCAAAAAGAGACTTGCAAAATATAAATTGTTGCTTTGGGAGAAGGAAATGCTTCTCCTGATCTAGCAATATGGCAACTTTACATATAGACTTGTAGTCTTTTAGCTCAATATTATTTACAGAAGAAAATAAGTTGTGGTCACATAGATCAAAGCAGAATCTATGAAGGCAGAGAGCATGTTGCTACTGTTTGAGATTTTTAAAATTTTATTTGCATTTCTTCGCTTTGCTTGGTATTGTTTTGTTTATCTATTTGTGCTTCATAAGTGAATACACTCATTTGTCTTCTTATTCTAAATAAACATTTATCTTATAAATTTAAATACAAATGTGGTATTTCCCTAAGGCTTTTCTTTCCTTCTTTTTTTCCCTTAAACTACACATGTCCAAACCTTTGTGGACTATCTATTAAGCGGTACCATAAACAACCAGATTACAGCAACTTTAAAATGAGGATATAGTCTGGAGAAGGAAATACAATATACCATCATAAATATTCAAATCTAAATGGTGAAACAATTCTCCTCTAGATTCCCTTCCTGTGTACATTTTATCTGTTAATGTCCGTAATTTTCTTTGACTCATTTTACTTAAAAAAAATATGTATATATTTATCTAGGATTGGGTCTCTTATTCTGGTGTTTGTAGATTCAAGAGATTCATGGGTAAGCCTTAGGAATTCATAAAATCTCAGAAACTATACACGATGCTTCGTGCTGACATGCCTTTTTTTCCCCTGTGGAAGGGATTCTGAGCTTTCCTTGACTCCCACAGCAGACTTTAAGAGGAACGTGGAGACCAGTTTCATACTTCCCTTTCTTTATCACCCATTCCATATACCTTGCATATAAATGGTAGTTTGTATGGTATTCAATTTTGCTTATACTTCAAATTATCTAAGATTTGATTAAAACCCAGTGAAAAGAAGGATCATCTATCTGCTCCTTTTGATTTTAATTAAACGTAAATAAATAGAACTGCTCATTGAGAGCATCCCACTTCACAGAAACAGAAACTTTGTCTGTGGTTATACATATGATAAGCAGCAGGGATGATATTTGAGTCCACACAATTAAATTTTAGAGCCTGCTTTCTTTACCATTCTCCCATTAATAAATAATTATATAAGAACAAACTAGATTCATCCAGAAAGCAGTAAATGCAATGAAGAAAATGGGTCAGAGTAATGTTATATAGGAAAAAAACATACATCACTTCTGATTCACAATTCATTGGCCAATGCTAGTTGCATGGGGTGGGGCCCCATCATGTTGGTCACACCCAACCACAAAGTTTCCAGGAAGTACCATCTTATCATGTGCCCAGAAAAAGGAAAAAATAGAACTATATTGTGAACATCTTTGATGACTATCATAAGGAGTGAGTTGGGTATAGAGAACATCTTGACAGCGTGATCAGAGATGCCTCTCTGAGAAGGTGATATTTGAGATGAGACCAAAATGAAGGGAAAGAGCCAGCCAAGCAGGTCAGGGTAAAGAGCATAGTAGGCAAAGGGAATAACAAATGCAAGGATTCTAAAGCAGGAAACAGACTTTGTTTCTATAGACAGAGAACAAAGTGTATGGGGGTGGGTTAGAAATGAGATCTGAGGGGATTCCCTGGTGGCACAGTGGTTGAGAGTCCGCCTGCCGATGCAGGGCACACGGGTTCGTGCCCCGGTCCGGGAGGATCCCACATGCCGCGGAGTGGCTGGGCCCGTGAGCCATGGCCGCTGAGCCTGCGCGTCCGGAGCCTGTGCTCCGCAATGGGAGAGGCCACAACAGTGAGAGGCCCACGTACCGCAAAAAAAAAAAAAAAAAAAAAAGAAATGAGATCTGAGAGGTTGGCAGGGGATGGATCTTGTGGGCTTTATCAACGTCTATGGTACGATAAGTTCAACAAGTATCTTTCTGTTAGAGATTTTGAAGCAGAGGAATGATGATGATATAATTTAATCTACATTACTAAAATTCTCACTGGCTGCTGTATTAAAAAAAAGTGGAAATAGGGAGAACAAATAAATGGCTTTTGCTGGCGTCTAGGTGAAAAATGAAAGGTAGTTTCTGCCTTTGAAAAGATCATAAAATAATCTGCACATAGGGAACTAGGTGATGTATGCAGTTACAAAGCAATATCCTAAGTGCTTTGGTAGGAATGAATACGGTGAGAACATGCAGAGGGGAAATCTAACCTGGACTTGGGGATTTCAGAGGAGAAATTCTCATGACAGAGGATAAGAAGAGAGTTCCAAGCCATGACTAAGAGTCAGGCAGAGGGGAACGTAGAACGGGACGAAAGATATTCTGAACAAAGTCAGCAGCATTCGTAAAATTCTGTGTTGTGAGTGATGGGAGGAGTGGGAAAAGAGAAAACTAGAGAGGAGAGCAAAGCCTAGAGCTTGAATGGCCTTGTATGCTATGCTAAATGGTTTGGATTTCACCCTACAGGCAACTGGGGGTCACAGAAAGACCTGCTGCTAGATTCGGTTATGCTCAGATATGTAGTTTGTATCTATCTCTTTGGGAGCATTTAGACAATAAGTAGAAAGAGAAAAATCTCTAAGATTCCACAGATTTACAAGGGGTTATATATATGTATCTATTTCATTTGCTTGAACACCCAAAGTTTATACTGAAGTCAAGTAGACTATTAAACACACACCACACACACACACACACACACACATTTTCATATTTCTTCCCTTGCCACTTCTCATCCTACCTCCTCACAAGAAATTAAACATACTCCTAACCTATTCCTCAATGTCTGTTAGCTTTAGGTGTATGCTGATGTTTAGAAATGCTATCCCCTTCTGCCAGAAAACACAGAAAAAAGTGGTGGAATTTTACTTTCTCTTAACCTTCTTGCCAAATGAAATCAGCTTCTGTTAACAGTTGTTGATTTTGCCTGTTAAGGAGCCTGTGATGACCATTCTAACCTGAGTTTCAGGCTTGTGTGGTTCCCCAGAGCCCCAGATGCTTAAGCTTCAGGGCTTGGCACACAATCTATCTTTGTAACATGGCTTGTCCCAGTGGAATGTTAAAATGATGACTATGTTTATATGTATATGCTCGTGCTGTTTTACTGTTATGTTTTCACATTGCTGATGCTGGTTATATTTTTAACTAATGCAATTTTATTGTATTTTTTCCCTGAAGCTATTTAAACTAAGCATACAATTTAGGGGAATCTAATAAATAAATAAACATAGAACCCTGGAGGAAATGTGGCAACCAATGGTGGAATTTATCCCAATATTTAAATGAATTCATTTTGACTAAATATTTGCAGTTAGTAGACTAGTAACTGCACAGAGACAGAAAGGAAATTTTTTCTCCTAAAGTTAAAAAAAGAAAATCAGGGTTGCAAAAATTATATTTATACTATGTTTTTCTTATTCAGATTTATAAGAAATGTTAAAGTATTCCTGAGAAAATAGCTAATAATAGTGTTGCGAATTTAATGAATTATTTAAATTGTGAGACCAGTCTTGGGGAAAAAAACCTTCTTTTTATTGTTTTAATGGAGTTTATACTTTAACTTGTCATTTGTTTTAAAAAACTTTGAAAAGTAAAAAATCACTATGTATTGCATGTGCCCAAAGCTTCCTGCATTTCTCATAATTGTCATGTGTCAGTTCCTGATTGGTTCCTAGCTTTTCAAAGACTCACTATGTACTAACAGTTCCTGTACCTGTTGGCTGCAGATTCCCAGGTATTCTTCACCTGTCCTGAAACTACTGAGAATCAGATTGGCAGCCTATCAGTCGTTTCATTTCATTTACCAACAGGGTGTGGACCTATGCTTCGCCTGTTTCTGTCTGAGGGAACCCTTAACAACTCCCTAAAGTGGTTTGGCTGTCCTTGGCTTCTAGAAATCCTTAGGAGGGATGCTTGTTTAAACCTACCTACCAGCTCTTGAGCTACCTGGCTAGAACTGGTGTTGGGGCTGGTGGGGGTACCTGTCCTGCTCTTCTCCAGGTAATGTGGGATGAATTCCCCAGGGACAACTGTGTGCCTGATGGCTCTACAATCTCTGACGTGAACTAATAATGAAGTCAAACCTGGGACCTCTCTTTTAAATCAACTTTTCCTCATCCCATTGGACCTTGATGACAGGCTACATGTCATCTAGTTTATAGATGGTTATTAATATCACCACCCTTCCCACCTTCCCATCACAACACACTGCCAGGGCATGGTTTTTGTGTTTTACTTTTTATTCCAACAAACTCTTTTTACACCCATATGTAGTCCTTGATGGAGATTATCCTGATAAGAAGTTGAATGGGACTATCAAAACCATTTATTAATACTTGGATATAATGAAAAATTTAATAATAAATAAAGAGACCATATTTCAAATCTCTGAGATTTACTGCCTAGGTCAATTAGAAAAGTTGAATAGAGGGAAATGGAAAAAAATGTGTGGGCACTCCCTCTTGCGAAAGCACCAGAATCACAACTAACTGCTGAACAATCATCAACAGGAGGACACTGGAACTCACCAAAAAAGATACCCCACATCCAAGGACAGGGAGAAGCACAATGAGATGGTAGGAGGGACACAATCACAATAAAATCAAATCCCATGGCTGTTGGGTGGGTGACTCACAAACTGGAGAACACTTACACCACAGAGGTCCACCCACTGGAGTGAAGTTTCTGAGCCTCACGTCAGGTTTCCCAACCTGGGAGACTGGCAACTGCAGGAGGAATTCCTAGAGAATCAGACTTTGAAGGCTGGCGGGATTTGACTGGGGGATTTCGACAGGACTAGGGAAGGGGAGACTCCACTCATGGAGGGCACGCACAAAGTAGTGTGTGCATCAGAACCCAGGGGAAGGACCAGTGACCCCATGGGAGGCTGAATCAGACCTACCTGCAAGTGTTAGAGGGTCTCCTGTAGAGGCCGGGAATGGCTGTGGCTCACCGTGGGGACAAGGAACCGGCAGCAGAAGTTCTGGGAAGTACTCCTTGGTGTGAGCACTCCCAGAGTCCCTCATTAGCCACACCAAAGAGCCGGGTAGGCTCCAGTGCTGTGTCACCTCAGGCCAAACAACCAGCAGGGAGGGAACCCAGCCCCAACATCAGCAGACAAGCAGATTAAAGTTTTACTGAGCTCTGCCCACCAGAGCAACACCCAGCTCTAACCAGCACCAGTCCCTCCCATCAGGAAGCTTGCACAAGCCTCTTAGATAGTCTTATCCACAAGAGGGCAGACAGTAGAAGCAAGAAGAACTACAAATGTGCAGCCTGTGGAATGAAAACCACATTCACAGAAAGATAGACAAAATGAAAAGGCAGAGGACTATGTACCAGATGAAGGAACAAGATAAAACCCCAGAAAAAAAACTAAATGAAGTGGAGATAGGCAACTTTCCAGAAAAAGAATTCAGAATAATGATAGTGAAGATGATCCAGGACCTCGGAAAAAGAATGGAGGCAAAGATTGAGAAGATGCAAGAAATGTTTAACGAAGACCTAGAAGAATTAAAGAACAATCACCTGGAAGAATTAAAGAACAAATAAACAGAGATGAACAATACAATAACTGAAATGAAAACTACACTAAAAGTAATCAATAGCAGAATAACTGAGGCAGAAGAACGGATAAGTGACCTGGAAGACAGAACAGTGGAATTCACTGCCATGGAACAGAATAAAGAAAAAGGAATGAAAAGAAATGAACACAGTCTAAGAGACCTCTGGGGCAACATTAAACGCAACAACATTCACATCATAGGGGTCCCAGAAGGAGAAGAGAGAGAGAAAGACCTGAGAAAATATTTGAAGAGATTACAGTCGAAAACTTCCCTAACATGGAGGAAGGAAACAGCCAAGTCCAGCAAGCACAGAGAGTCCCAGGCAGTATAAACCCAAGGAGAAACACGCCGAGACACACAGTAATCAAATTGACCAAAATTACAGACAAAGAAAAATTACTGAAAGCAACAAGGGAAAAATGACAAATAATATACAAGGGAACTCCCAGAAGGTTAACAGCTGATTTCTCAGCAGAAACTCTAGAAGCCAGAAAGGAGTGGCATGATATATTTAAACTAATGAAAGGGAAGAACCTACAATCAAGATTACTCTACCCGGCAAGGATCTCATTCAGAATCGATGGAGAAACCAAAAGCTTTACAGACAAGCAAAAGCTAAGAGAATTCAGCACCACCAAACCAGCTCTACAACAAATGCTAAAGGTACTTCTCTAAATGGGAAACACAAGAGAAGAAAAGGACCTACAAAAACAAACCCAAAACAATTAATAAAATGGTAATAGGAACATACACATCAATAATTACCTTAAATGTGAATGGATTAAATGCTCCAACCAAAAGACAGGCTCTCTGAATGGATACAAAAACAAGACTATATATATGCTGTCTACAAGAGACCCACTTCAGACCCAGGGACACATACAGACTGAAAGCAAGGGAATGGAAAAAGATATTCCATGCAAATGGAAATCAAAAGAAAGCTCATGTAGCAATACTCGTATCAGATAAAACAGACTTTAAAATAAAGAATGCTATAGGAGACAAGGAAGGACACTACATAATGATCAAGGGATCAATCCAAGAAGATATAACAATTATAAATATATATGTACCCAACTTGGGAGCACCTCAATACATAAGGCAAATGCTAACAGCTATAAAAGATGAAATCGACAGTAACACGATAATAGTGAGGGACATTAACACCTCACTTACACCAATGGACAGACCATCCAGACAGAAAATTAATAAGGAAACACAAGCTTTAAATGACACAATAGACCAGAGAGATTTAATTGATATTTACAGGAAATTCGATCTGAAAACAGCAGATTACAGTTTCTTCTCAAGTGCACATGGAACATTCTCCAGGAGAGATCACATCTTGGGTCACAAATCATGTTTGGGTAAATTTAAGAAAATTAAAATCATATCAAGTATCTTTCCTGACCACAGTGCTATGAGATTAGAAATCAATTACAGGGGAAAAAAACCCATAAAAAACACAAACACAAGGAGGATAAACTATATGTTACTAAATAACCAAGAGATCACTGAAGAAATCACAGAGGAAATGAAAAAATACCTAGAGACATATGACAATGAAAACATGATGATCCAAAACCTACGCGATGCAGCAAAAGCAGTTTTAAGAGGGAAGTTTATAGCAATGCAATCCTACCTCAAGAAACAAGAAAAATTTCAAATGAACAATCTAATCTTACACCTGAAGGAACTAGAGAAAGAAGAACAAACAAAACCCAAAGTTAGTAGAAGGAAAGAAATCATAAATATCAGAGTAAAAATAAATGAAACAGAAAGAAAGAAAACAATAGCAACGATCAATAAAACTAAAGCTGGTTCTTTAAGATAAACAAAATTGATAAACCTATAGCAAGACTCAACAATAAAAAGAGGAAGAGGACTCAAATCAATAGAAGTAGAAATGAAAAAGGAGAAGTTACAACAGACACTGCAGAAATACAAAGCATCCTAAGAGGCTATTACAAGCAATCCTATGCCAATAAAATGGACAACCTGGAAGAGATGGACAAATTCTTAGAAAGGTATATCCTTCCAAGACTGAACCAAGAAGAAACAGGAAATATGAACAGACCAATCACAAGTAACAAAATTGAAACTGTGATTAAAAATCTTCCAACAAACAAAAGTCCAGGACCAGATGGCTTCACAGGTGAATTCTATCAAACATTTAGAGAAGAGCTAACACATCCTCCTCAAACCCTTCCAAAAAATTTCAGAGGAAGGAACACTCCCAAACTCATTCTACAAGGCCACCATCACCCTGCTATGAAAACCAGACAGAGATACTACAAAAAAAGAAAACTACATACCAATATCACTGATGAACATAGATGCAAAAATCCTCAACAAAATACTAGCAAACAGAAACCAACAACACATTAAAAGGATCATATACCATGATCAAGTGGGATTTATCCCAGGGATGCAAAGATTCTTCAATGTATGCAAATCAACCAATGGGATACACCATATTAACAAACTGAAGAACAAAAACCATATGATCATTTCAATAGATGTAGAAAAAGTTTTTGACAAAATTCAACACCAATTTATGATAAGAACTCTCCAGAAAGTGGGCATAGAAAGAACCTACCCTCAACATAATAAAGCCTATATACGACAAACCCACAGCAAACATCATTCTCAATGGTGAAAAACTGAAAGCATTTCCTCTAAGATCAGGAACAAGATTAGGATGTCCACTCTTGCCACTATTATTCAACATAGTTTTGGAAGTCCTGGCCATGGCAATCAGAGAAGAAAAAGAAATAAAAGGAATACAAATTGGAAAAGAAGAAGTAAAACTGTCACTGTTTACAGATATCATGACACTATACATAGAGAATCCTAAAGATGCCACCAGAAAACTACTAGAGCTAATCAATGAATTTGGTAAAGTTTCAGGATATAAAATTGATGCACAGAAATCTCTTGCATTCCTATGCGCTAACAACGAAAGATCAGAAAGAGAAATTAAGGAAACAATCCCATTCACCATTGCAACAAAAAGAATATAATACCTAGGAATAAACCTACCTAAGGAGGTAAAAGACCTGTACTCAGAAAACTATAGGACACTGATGAAGGAAATCAGAGATGACACTAACAGATGGAGAGAGATACCATGTTCTTGGATTGGAAGAACCAATATTGTGAAAATGACTGAACTACCCAAAGATCTACAGATTCAGTGCAATCCCTATTAAATTACCAATGGCATTTTTTACAGAACTAGGACAAAAAAATCTTAAAATTTGTATGGAGACACAAAAGACCCCAAATGGCCAAAGCAATCTTGAGGGGAAAAAACAGAGCTGGAGGAATCAGGCTCCCTGACTTCAGACTATACTACAAAGGTACAGTAATCAAGACAGTATGGTACTGGCACAAAAACAGAAATATGAATCAGTGGAACAGGATATAAAGCCCAGAAATAAACCCACACACCTGTGGTCAACTAATCTATGACAAAGGTGGCAAGGATATACAATGGAGAAAAGACAGTCCCTTCAATAAGTGGTGCTGGGAAAACTGGACAGCTACATGTAAAAGAATGAAATTAGAACACTGCTTAACACCATACACAAAAATAAACTCAAAATGGATTCAGGACCTAAATGTAAGACTGGACACTATAAAACTCTTAGAGGAAAAGACAGGAAAAACACTCTTTGACATAAATCACAGCAAGATCTTTTTTTGCCTCACCTCCTAGAGTAATGGAAATTAAAACAAAAATAAACAAATGGAACCTAATGAAACATAAAAGCTTTTGCACAGCAAAGGAAACCATAAACAAGACCAAAAGACAACCCTCAGAATGGGAGAAAATATTTGCAAATGAAACAACTGACAAAGGATTAATCTTCAAAATTTACAAGCTGCTCATGCAGCTCAATATCAAAAAACCAAACAACCCAATTCAAAAATGGGCAGAAGACCTAAACAGACATTTCTCCAAAGAAGATATACAGATTGCCAACCAACACATGAAAGGATGCTCAACATCACTAATTATTGGAGACATGCAAATCAAAACTACAATGAGGTATCACCTCACACCAGTTAGAATGGGCATCATCAGAAAATCTACAAACAACAAATGCTGGAGAGAAGGGAACCCTCTTGCACAGCTGATGGGAATATAAATTGATACAGCCACTATGGTGAACAGAATGGAGGGTTCTTCAAAAACTAAAAATAGAATTACGATGTGGCCCAGCAATCTCACTACTTGGCATATACCCAGAGAAAACCATAATTCAAAAAGACACATGCACCCAATGTTCATTGCAGCACTGTTTACAATAGCCAGGTCATGGAAGCAACCTAAATGCCCATCGACAGATGAATGGATAAAGAAGTGGTACATTTATACAATGGAGTATTACTCAGCCATAAAAAGGAATGAAATTGGGTCATCTGTAGAGACATGGATGGACTTAGAGACTGTCATACAGAGTGAAGTAAGTCAGAAAGAGAAAAACAAAGATTATATATTAACACATATATGTGGAATCTAGAAAAATGGTAGGTTTTTTTATAGGTGAACTGGTTTGCAAGGCAGAAACAGAGACACAGATGTAGAGAACAAACTTATGGACACCAAGGGGAGAAAGTGGAGTGGTGGTGGTGGTGGTGGTGGTGGTGGGATGAATTGGGACATTGGGATTGACATGTATACACTGATGTGTATAAAATAGATAAGTAATAAGAAACTGCTGTATAAAAAATTTTAAGGGCTTCCCTGGTGGTGCAGTGGTTGAGAGTCTGCCTGCCGATGCAGGGGACACGGGTTTGTGCCCCGGTCCGGGGAGATCCCACGTGCCGCGGAGTGGCTGGGCCTGTGAGCCGTGGCCTCTGGGCCTGCGCGTCCAGAGCCTGTGCTCCGCAACGGGAGAGACCACAGCAGTGAGAGGCCCGTGTACCGCAAAAAATAAATAAATAAAATTTAAAAAATAAAATAAAAAATAAAATTCTGTTGTCAATGTTGAATTTTCATGACAGAAAAAAAAATGTGTGGATATCTAGGCACAAATTCAATTATTATAACACTAAAATGTTTCTAGTGTTAAAAACACAGACATATAGCAACATAAAAATATTGAAAAATATACTGAAACAATTTACGGTTTTAAATATCCCCTAGTATGTTCAAGTATTAAACTGAAATCTACATAGAACAAATAAAGCATTGTTTTTAGCTCATTACAATTTTAAGTTTTGGTATCTGAAACTCCACCACGAATATATTATTTAAAATTTAATGTATCACAGGAATGATGAACTTCTACATTATCAAAATAGAAGTAAACAGAGTGTATTAATCTGTTAAATTGGCTATATAATTGAGAAACCTATTCTTCCATTCACTGTTCAAATTAACCATTCACCTTAACAGACATGTTAGATATTAAATATTAAGTAAAACAGATTATAGCATGGATATTTTATATTTGGAATTTACTTCTTGGCTTAAAAATGACTAGCTCACAGTAGACCTCAAATATTTACTGGAAAAAATGTGACATTATTTAACTTGATTTTTAAAAATAATATAGAACATTATTATGTAGAAAGAATATGTATAAGCATATACACATGAGCTATTTGTATGAGGTAGAACCAGAGAGTAACATTTTAAAATTATTATTTCTTCTTTATTTTGCCCTTTTCTTCTCCCTATTATTTTTTGCCTTGTCTCATGATAAGTTTGATATTTCCTGAAACATGGGCATAAAAGGTTATTCAGAATTATAACCCCTTTAGAATGTGTCTCTACTTGTATTTTAAAGGAAGAGTCAGCAAGCTATGACCTGCAGACCAACTCGGGTCCACTACCTAAATTTTAAGTAAAGTTTTATTGGAACACAGTCATAATTGTTTGTAAACATATAGTATATGGCTTCTTTGGTGCTAAAATAGTGGAGTTGGGTAGTTGAAACAGGCAAAATCTACAATATTTACTATCTGACCATTTACAGAAAAGATCTGCTGACCGGTGCTCTAAAATGTTCTGAATTCTGCTTACAAGTTATAGAACACCCCATCAAGTGTATACATATCAACGTAACAGCATGCTGTGCTGAAAGATCCTGATTATCAGTGAGTATTCCATACCAGGAAGGTCATGGTAGTTTAAGTAGATGATTTTACATAACAAAGTCATTTGTGGAAAAGTTTGGGATGCAGACAGTGACACCTAATTTTTCTTAGGAATCCTGTGTGTACACAAATACCAACCCAGGACTGAAATAAATTCCCTAACAAAAAGTGAATGAATCTGGTCATTTCATTGCAAGAACATAACCCTTAAGTGCAAACCTAATTGATGCTTCACATAAATAAGGGAACAAAGGCTGACAGTTCAAACAGACTCTGAAAGAAGCTAATTATCAACTATTTTTATGGGAAAAAGCAAAGTTTATCCTACTGTTTATTTCTTTACTCTCACAAATGCATGGGCACTACTCAATTATTGAGAGGTGAACTAATTATTTTGTACGTTATACATGCCCTTTGTCTCTTTTCTGTTTGTTTGTATACTTGTGTTTTTTG
The DNA here is from genome assembly GCF_964270905.1 of Leucopleurus acutus. Lineage (NCBI taxonomy): Eukaryota > Metazoa > Chordata > Mammalia > Artiodactyla > Delphinidae > Leucopleurus > Leucopleurus acutus. The sequence goes on from NC_139149.1 coordinate 30,297,176, forward strand.
TTTTTTTCAGCTGAATGCCTCAAGTTCTACCATTTCACTGATCATTAACCACAATTTAAGAACAAGGAAGCAGAATTTAAAGACTGGAAATGAGTTCACTCTTGCCCTTATTGTTCAGTTCTGTTAAAAGAGTAGGAAATTCTTCATTAAAATTAGGTCTTTTGTTACCTATTGACTTTATTAATTATATCTTTCAGAAAACAAGAGATGTTACTTTGTTTAGTGTCTAGGTGCATAATTATTGTCTTAATACAAAAGCTAAATTCATCTAGGACTAAGTGTAGACCCATTACTAATTTTCTAAAGTGTAAAGATGAAGATAATTGACTTTTTTCTTCCTATTTTTATGACTCATTCTCAAAGATTTCATTTAAAAATTATATTTATCTGATTCCTTTTAATTTTATTGATAATCACATTGCTAGGAACATTACAGATTCTCAAAACAGCCTTTGTTATTAATTGATTCAAATCCTTGAATTTTCTTTGCTCTTGATGTAAAAGATGTTTGCAGTATTAAGGCTGAAATGACCTTTAAAGAGCTATTTTGTCCTAGAAAACAAAAATATTTTCTATGGATAAAATCCATTAATAATTAACATTGTTTTCATAGCTTAGTGTTAACAGTCCCTAAACAAAATAAATCGACCTGTGAGAGAATAAAGTTAAGCCAGACAATTTGTATCTCCTTGAAAACAGATGTTATACCTCTCTAAAACTGGATGAAATTCAAATTTTCTTTTAATTGTATTTTATCAGGAAAAATCCATATTTTCATTAAAAGAGAGTAGTTAAAAAACATTAGGATGGAAGATTATGTGAATTTGCTGAGTCTAAAACATTATTTGATAATTTCCCCAAATTGAAAACCAATACCTGTACTTAATTCTCAATAATGTTCATTGCCTAAGAAATAATAGCAATTTGTGTGTTCTAGTAAAAGTGAATTGAAAGTATCTTCAGAATATTTTCATGAAAGAAAAACAAAACAAGTGACTGAGTCTTATTGTGTATAGGGTTTACTGATATCTTATTTCCTATGTGTTTAGGATTTAACTGGGGTGCTAAAAACATGATGGTTCAGCTGAGATAGGGTATGACGTAGGTGGGAAGTCAAAAGATATTGGTTTCCATTTCCATTCTCTCTATGCTGAAATGTGTAACCTAAGTCTTCAGCTAAATATCAGGTTAGATACCTGCAGCACTCTGACTGGATTCAATCTCCCAGGTAGGATTTTGTTGCTTTCTGGTTAGCGGAACTGCCAGACCTTTTTGGATTTTCCACTAAGAACCTGGCATAATCATTTGAATTCAAAATCTCTCCTAAAAATATCTTTATGGATCAAAGGGCCCAGTCTCAACATCTCTAACACAGAACATTATCAGCTCCTTCCAGGAAGCAGCATTACATTTTAGTTATTGTTACATACACATAAGGATAATTTTATCTAGCTTAGCCCTTTCCCTCATCTGCACAATGAAACAACTGAACTAAATGATCTTTCTGTTTTCTTCCAGCTTCCTAAATTTTTTGAGTCTATGAGGTAAAACTTTTATGGCAGAGAAACATGTTCTTTGGGTGGAGAAATTGTGTGGGAATGTCCACAGCTATTCCAATGACAAAGTTCCAGAATCCACTTTATCAAGGAGAATTGTGTGTGGGGCTGGGGTTGGGGGAGGAGAATAAAAACAAAAAAAGAGACAGATGGACTTCTTGTGATGATTTAATGTAATGTCCTACGTCCCTTCTAGTGCCCTTTGGCAAATTTCATTACAATGACCCATAATAAGTAGAAAGGTCTTTCTCTTTCATTTTAAAGAGAAATGAGTATTCAATTGAGAACAACATAGTAATTATTTGGAGATCATACAAATGTTAATTCATAGAGACAGAAAAAAATAAAAGCGATTATACTCGACAGCTGCAGAAGCAGACAGCTGGACATAGGAATAAAGAGCAGACAACCTCTGAAATGCCAGCTGTGTAATCCTAGGCAAGTATCTTAACGTCTCTGGTAATCCTTATTCTGAGCGTTAAATGGAATAACAAATGTAAAGTTCCTGGCAATTTGTGGGATGCCAACACAGGTTAACTCCTTTTTCTTCCCTATAGTATCATGGATGGAATCTCCTCTCCGGTACTTACTGTTTTATAGATACAAAAAAGATGTAGATAGAGAGAGGGGAAGATGGCGGAAGAGTAGGATGTGGAGATCACCTTCCTCCCCACAGATACACCAGAAATACATCTACATGTGGAACACCTCCTACAGAACACCTACTGAACGCTGGCAGAAGACCTCAGACCTCCCAAAAGGCAAGAAAGTCACCACGTACCTGGGTAGGGCAAAAGAAAAAAGAATAAACAGAGACAAAAGGATAGGGATGGGACCTGTACCAGTGTGAGGGAGCTGTGAAGGAGGAAAGGTTTCCACACACTAGAAGCCCCTTCGCGGGTGGAGACTGTGGGTGGTGGAGGGGGGAGCTTCCGGGCCGCGGAGGAGAGCGCAGCAACAGGGGTGCAGAGGGCAAAGCAGAGAGATTCCCGCATAGAGGATCGGTGCCAACTGGCACTCACAAGCCCAAGAGGCTTGACTGCTCACCTGCCGGGGCGGGCGGGGCTGGGAGCTGAGGCTTCAGTCTCGGAGCCGGGAGGGAGTCCTGGGAAAAGTATGGACCTGCCGAAGAGGCAAGAGACTTTTTCTTCCCTCTCTGTTTCCTGGTGCGCGAGGAGAGGGGAATAAGAGCGCCGCTTAAAGGAGCTCCAGAGACGGGCACAAGCCGCGGCTAAAAGCACGGACCCCAGAGACGGGCATGAGACGCTAAGGCTGCTGCTGCCGCCACCAAGAAGCCTGTGAGCAAGCACAGGTCACTCTCCACGCCTCCCTTCCGGGGAACGTGTGCAGCCCGCCACTGCCAGGGTCCCGTGATCCAGGGACAACCTCCCTGGGAGAACGCACGGCATGCCTCACGCTGATGCAATGTCACGCAGGCCTCTGCAGCCGCAAGCTTGCCCCGCATCCGTGCCCCTACCTCCCCCAGGCCTGAGTGAGCCAGAGCCACCGAATCAGCTGCTCCTTTAACCCCGTCCTGTCTGAGCTAACAGACGCCCTCCCGTGACCAACACACAGAGGCGGGGCCAAATCCAAAGCTGAACCCCGGGAGCTGTGTGAACAAAGAAAAGGGAAATCTCTCCCAGCAGCCTCAGGAGCAGCGGATTAAATCTCCACAATCAACTTGATGTACCCTGCATCTGTGGAATACCTGAATAGACAACTGATCATCCCAAATTGAGGAGGTGGACTTTGAGAGCAAGATTTATTGTTTTTTCTCCTTTTCCTCTTTTTGTGAGTGTGTATGTGTATGCTTCTGTGTGAGATTTTGTCTGTATAACTTTGCTTTCACCATCTGTCCTAGGGCTCTATCCGTCCGTTTTTTTGGTTTTTTTTTTTTGCTTTTTTATTTTACTTAAAAAAAGTTTTTTTCTTAAAAATTATTTTTTTATTTTAATAACTTTATTTTATTTTACCTTACTTTATTTTCTTTTCTTTTATCCTCTTTCTTTCTACTTTTTCTCCCTTTTATTCTGAGCCATGTGGATGAAAGGCTCTTGGTGCTGCAGCCAGGAGTCAGTGCTGTGCCTCTGAGGTGGGAGAGCCAACGTCAGGACACTGGTCCACAACGGACCTCCCAGCTCCACATAATATCAAACGGCGAAAATCTCCCAGAGATCTCCATCTCAACACCAACACCCAGCTTCACTCAACGACCAGCAAGATACAGTGGTGGACACCCTATGCCAAACAACTATCAAAACAGGAACACAACCCCACCCATTAGCAGAGAGGCTGCCTAAAATCATAATAAGTCCACAGACACCCCAAAACATGGGTGGACCTCACCAGACGTGGACCTGCCTACCAGAAAGACAAGATCCAGCCTCATCCACCAGAACACAGGCACTAGTCCCCTCCACCAGGAAGCCTACACAACCCACTGAACCAACCTTAGCCACTGGGGACAGACACCAAAAACAACGGGAGCTATGAACCTGCAGCCTGCAAAAAGGAGACACCAAACACAGTAAGATAAGCAAAATGAGAAGACAGAAAAACACACAGCAGATGAAGGAGCAAGATAAAAACCCACCAGACCTAACAAATGAAGAGGAAATAGGCAGTTTACCTGAAAAAGAATTCAGAATATTGATAGTAAAGATGATCCAAAATCTTGGAAATAGAATAGACAAAATGCAAGAAACATTTAACAAGGACCTAGAAGAACTAAGGATGAAACAAGCAACGATGAACAGCACAATAAATGAAATTAAAAATACTCTAGAAGGGATCAATAGCAGAATAACTGAGGCAGAAGAACGGAAAAGTGACCTGGAAGATAAAAAAGTGGAAATAACTACTGCAGAACAGAATAAAGAAAAAAGACTGAAAAGAACTGAGGACAGTCTCAGAGACCTCTGGGACAACATTAAATGCACCAACATTCGAATTATAGGGGTTCCAGAAGAAGAAGAGAAAAAGAAAGGGACTGAGAAAATATTTGAAGAGATTATAGTTGAAAACATCCCAAATAAGGGAAAGGAAATAGTTAATCAAGTCCAGGAAGCACAGAGAGTCCCATACAGGATACATCCAGGGAGAAACACACCAAGACACATATTAATCAAACTGCCAAAAATTAAATACAAAGAAAACATATTAAAAGCAGCAAGGGAAAAACAACAAATAACACAAAAGGGAATCCCCATAAGGTTAACAGATGATCTTTCAGCAGAAACTGCAAGCCAGAAGGGACTGGCAGGACATATTTAAAGTGATGAAGAAGAAAAACCTACAACCAAGATTACTCTACCCAGCAAGGATCTAATTCAGATTTGATGGAGAAATTAAAACCTTTACAGACAAGCAAAAGCTGAGAGAGTTCAGCACCACCAAACCAGCTTTACAACAAATGCTAAAGGATCTTCTCTAGGCAAGAAACACAAGAGAAGGAAAAGACCTATAATAACAAAACAATTAAGAAAATGGGAACAGGTACATACATATTGATAATTACCTTAAATGTAAATGGATTAAATGCTCCCACCAAAAGACACAGATTGGCTGAATGGATACAAAAACAAGACCAACATATATGCTGTCTACAAGAGACCCACTTCAGACCTAGAGACACATACAGACTGAAAGTGAGGGGATGGAAAAAGATATTCCATGCAAATGGAAAGCAAAAGAAAGCTGGAGTAGCAATTCTCATATCAGACAAAATAGAATTTAAAATAAAGATTATTAGAAGAAGAAAATAAAGACTAAAGAAGAACACTACATAATGATCAAGGGATCGATCCAGGAAGAAGATGTAACAACTGTAAATATTTATGCACCCAACATAGGAGCACCTCAATACATAAGGCAAATACTAACAGCCATAAAACGGGAAATCGACAGTAACACATTCATAGTAGGGGACTTTAACACCCCACTTTCACCAATGGACAGATAATCCAAAATAAAAATAAGGAAACACAAGCTTTAAATGATACATTAAACAAGATGGACTTAATTGATATTTATAGGACATTCCATCCAAAAACAACAGAATACACATTTTTCTCAAGTGCTCATGGAACATTCTCCAGGATAGATCATATCTTGGGTCACAACTCAAGCCTTGGTAAATTTAAGAAAATTGAAATTGTATCAAGTATCTTTTCCGACCACAACGCTATGAGACTAGGTATCAATTACAAGAAAAGATCTGTAAAAAACACAAACACATGGAGGCTAAACAATACACTACTTAATAACGAAGTGATCACTGAAGAAATCAAAGAGGAAATCAAAAAATATCTAGAAACAAATGACAATGGAGACACGATGACCCAAAACCTATAGGATGCAGCAAAAGCAGTGCTAAGAGGAAAGTTTATAGCAATACAATCCTACCTTAAGAAACAGGAAACATCTCGAATAAACAACCTAAACTTGCACCTAAAGCAATTAGAGAAAGAAGAACAAAAAACCTCCAAAGTTAGCAGAAGGAAAAAAATCATAAAGATCAGATCAGAAATAAATGAAAAAGAAATGAAGGAAACGAGAGCAAAGATCAATAAAACTAAAAGCTGGTTCTTTGAGAAAATAAACAAAATTGATAAACCACTAGCCAGACTCATCAAGAAAAAAAGGGAGAAGACTCAAATCAACAGAATTAGAAATGAAAAAGGAGAAGTAACAACTGACACTGTAGAAATACAAAAGATCATGAGAAATTACTACAAGCAACTGTATGCCAATAAAATGGACAACCTGGAAGAAATGGACAAAATCTTAGAAATACACAACCTGCCAAGACTGAATCAGGAAGAAATAGAAAATATGAACAGACCAATCACAAGCACTGATATTGAAACTGTGATTAAAAATCTTCCAACAAACAAAAGCCCAGGACCAGATGGCTTCCCAGGCGAATTCTACCAAACATTTAGAGAAAAGCTAATACCTCTCCTTCTCAAACTCTTCCAAAATATAGCAGAGAGAGGAGCACTCCCAAACTCATTCTATGAGGCCACCATCACCCTGACACCAAAACAAGACAACGATGTCACAAAGAAAGAAACCTACAGGCCAATATCACTGATGAACATAGATGCAAAAATCCTTAACAAAATACTCACAAACAGAATCCAACATCACATTAAAAGGATCATACACCATGATCAAGTAGAGTTTATTCCAGGAATGCAAGGATCCTTCAATATACAGAAATCAATCAATGTGATACACCATGTTAACAAACTGAAGGAGAAAAACCATATGGTCATCTCAGTAGATGCAGAGAAAGCTTTCAACAAAATTCAACACCCATTTATGACAAAAACCCTCCAGAAAGTAGGCATAGAGGGAAATTTCCTCAACATAATAAAGGCCATATATGACAAACCCACAGCCAACATCGTCCTCAATGGTGAAAAACTGAAAGCATTTCCACTAAGATCAGGAACAAGACAAGGTTGCCCACTCTCACCACTCTTTTTCAACATAGTTTTGGAAGTTTTAGCCACAGCAATCAGAGAAGAAAAGGAAATAAAAGGAATCCAAATCGGAAAAGAAGAAGTAAAGCTGTCACTGTTTGCAGATGACATGATACTATACATAGAGAATCCTAAAGATGCTACCAGAAAACTACTAGAGCTAATCAATGAATTTCGTAAAGTAGCAGGATACAAAATTAATGCACAGAAATCTCTGGCATTCCTATGCACTAATGATGAAAAATCTGACAGTGAAATCAAGAAAACACTCCCATTTACCATTGCAACAAAAAGAATAAAATATCTAGGAATAAACCTACCTAAGGAGACTAAAGACCTGTATGCAGACAATTATAAGACACTGATGAAAGAAATTAAAGATGATACAAATAGATGGAGAGACATACCATGTTCCTGGATTGGAAGAATCAACATTGTGAAAATGACTCTACTACCAAAAGCAATCTACAGATTCAATGCAATCCCTATCAAACTATCACTGGCATTTTTCACAGAACTAGAACAAAAATTTTCACAATTTGTATGGAAACACAAAAGACCCCGAATAGCCAAAGCAATCTTGAGAACGAAAGAAGGAGCTGGAGGAATCAGGCTCCCTGACTTCAGACTATACTACAAAGCTACAGTAATCAAGACAGTATGGTACTGGACAAAAGCAGAAATATAGATCAATGGAACAGGATAGAAAGCCCAGAGATAAACCCACGCACATATGGTCACCTTATCTTTGATAAAGGAGGCAGGAGTGTACAGTGGAGAAAGGACAGCCTCTTCAATAAGTGGTGCTGGGAAAACTGGACAGGTACATGAAAAAGTATGATATTAGATCATTCCCTAACACCATACACAAAAGTAAGGTCAAAATGGATTAAAGACCTAAATGTAAGGCCAGAAACTATCAAACTCTTAGAGGAAAGCATAGGCAGAACACTCTATGACATAAATCACAGCAAGATCCTTTTTGACCCACCTCCTAGCGAAATGGAAGTAAAAACAAAAATAAACAAATGGGACCTAATGAAACTTAAAAGCTTTTGCACAGCAAAGGAGACCAAACAAGACCAAAAGATAAGCCTCAGAATGGGAGAAAATATTTGCAAATGAAGCAGCTGACAAAGGATTAATCTCCAAAATTTACAAGCAGCTCATGCAGCTCAATAACAAAAGAACAAACAACCCAATCCAAAAATGGGCAGAAGACCTAAATAGACATTTCTCCAAAGAAGATATACAGACTACCAACAAACACATGAAAGAATGCTCAACATCATTAATCATTAGAGAAATGCAAATCAAAACTACAATGAGATATCATCTCACACCAGTCAGAATGGCCATCATCAAAAAATCTAGAAACAATAAATGCTGGAGAGGGTGTGTATAAAAGAGTACACTCTTGCATTGCTGGTAGGAATGTGAATTGGTACAGCCACTATGGAGAACAATATGGGGGTTCCTTAAAAAACTACAAATAGAACTACCATATGACCCAGCAATCCCACTACTGGGCATATACCCTGAGAAAACCATAATTCAAAAGGAGTCATGTACCAAGATGTTCACTGCAGCTCTATTTACAATAGCCCAGAGATGCAAACAACCTAAGTGTCCATATCAGATGAATGGATAAAGAAGATGTGGCACATATATACAATGGAATATTACTCAGCCATAAAAGAAACGAAATTGAGCTATTTGTAATGAGGTGGATGGACCTAAAGTCTGCCATATAGAGTGAAGTAAGTCAGAATGAGAAAGACAAATACCATATGTTAACACATATATATATATATATAATTTAAGAAAAAAAATGTCATGAAGAACCTAGGGGTATGACAGGAATAAAGACATAGATCTACTAGAGAATGAACTTGAGGATATGGGGAGGCGGAAGGGTAAGCTGTGACAAAGCGAGAGAGTGGCATGGACATATATACACTGTCAAACGTAAAATAGATAGCTAGTGGGAAGCAGCCGCATATCACAGGGAGATCAGCTCGGGTGCTTTATGACCACCTAGAGGGGTGGGATAGGGAGGGTGGGAGGGAGGGAGACGCAAGAGGGAAGAGATATGAGAACATATGTATACGTATAACTGATTCACTTTGTTATAAAGCAGGAACTAACACACGATTGTAAAGCAATTATACTCCAATAAAGAGGTAAAAAAAAAAAGATGTAAACTTTTCTTATCTTTCTGAAACTTTCTATCTATTTGACAGAGAGGACATAAAAAAAGAAGTAAACAATAATAAAAGATAAAGAAGATTTCCTATCTATTGTATTTTATTGAATCCTAGGCTGAAATTATCAATATTATTGGATAAATGAAAGTGGCTATGCTGTATTGAGGAAATGTAAATGATTAGATCCGTACACCTAGACTCGTATGTCATCATGGAAATAAACTCCAGGATGAGGAAACAGAATTTACTAGATGTATAAGACAAAACAAATAAGTGTTGATTCTAAAATATAAACAACTTTTGTGGTCAAGAAATAGACTCTTTCACTCAATAATTATTTATTGAATACTCATTATATATCAAATATTGTACTTGACTATGAAACTACAAAGATAAAATAAAATTACTCCAGTTCCCTTCTTAAACTGGGAACAAGGATGTAGAGAGGCAAATGAATAAATGCATGCATGAATGAATGCAGATGAAGCTCAAAAGAAATGGAAGTTTCCAAAGCAGAAACAAAAGCAGTTAAAGCAAAAGAACATAAGCATGTATGAGCACGTACATTAATAACGGTATACATTTGACTGCCTAATGGATATGGGAACTTGTTAAAGATTATTTATAATAAATCAAAATTGAAGGTCAATACATACTAAATCTCAAATTTGCATTTAATTTGTATTTGTGATGTAAATAAGAGATCACACATTCCAGCATCACCCAGATCATTCATTTAATGCAGCAGGTAGTAAATACTCCCTTTTTAGCCAAACAGAAGACATTAGAGAACAGTAATCATAAAATAGTGTCAGGGGCTTTCTCAAAGAAAAATCCAAATATTTGAGGGATATTGTTGCATTTAGAAGAAATTATAAAATTTAGGCAAAATCTATTCTAGAGAAAACCTGTTCTCTTCTCCATCAAGTCCACATTGAAATTATTTGTTATAATTTTTTACAACAATTTCTAAATGGAAATTGACCTGGAAGAATAGCTGTCTAAAGATACTGCACAATTTTCATATGTTTATTATAGAAATGCCTTATTCCTTGTGTGAAATATGCTTGAGACAATTCCCAAAAAGAGTATGAGAATGAAAGTTTACATAACTCAAATGAACTAAACTATCAACAATGGGATAAGATTAATTCTATATATTTGGTGTTTTACAGATGTGACATATGTCCAGCATCTCTCTCTCATGTTCTCTTTTTAAAAATATTACAGCCAGGGAGGTAAAGACTTGTAAGAAAAGACTGAAGTCTCATTTTAACTTTATTCTTGATGTTCTTACAGGTAAAACCATCTTTTTACAAAACCTTTCAATATTTAATAAATGGCCAGGACTGAGGCTCTAGAGGAAGTTCCCCCATACCAAATTCTTTGACAGTCCAGCCTCACTGTTTTTCCACTTGGAAAAACTATTTACCCAGTAGCTACAAAAGGGTAACTATAAATATATGTACCAACCAAAGGATTCAGAACTAAAAAGCGCTAAATTAATGATAAACAGGCATTGAAACAAAGGAAGGAACCATGTGCCACGATGGTCTTTCTATTCCACTTTAGCTCATAGACTCTGTGTGTGTGTGCACGCACGTGCACACGCATGTGCACACTTGCATAGTGACTTGTAAAGATATTGTGTCTTCTTTGCCTAGTAAAGGAGTTTGGAAGTGAGAGAAAGAGCAGCACAATACGAAGGAAGAAAGAGATGAGCGTACATTAATCTAGGAGGGGACTAGTCATTAACAGTTTTCTCATATATTAATCATATTGCTGATGAAAACATGATCACCATAGAAATTCTTTTCGTGAAAGTGGTATCAGAAAGAATATGAGTTGAACTTAAGCTCAGGAATTTTCTGAAATAGAGATTATATATGGAATGTTATTCTTGGTATCTCCTTCTCCTTTACTATTGAAAGTCAATTCAAGAGTATTTTCTGCCCTTTTGAGTTGAGAGAAACTGCACCATATGCTCTGCTTACCCAGGCAGTGTAAAGCAAAGTGCTGAGCAATTATATGGTGGATTTGATCAGTTTTGACAGCCAGTCCTGAAACTCAAGACGGAATCCCCTGCTCTTTCTTCTGCAGCAGGTTCTCGGACTGAATTATATGACTAATTGAATCAAATTTCTACTTTACCTTGGCAATATCCTCACAAATCCTACAAGTGCAAAATGGCCTTCCTGATCAGTGTTAACAATTCTATGTGTCATGGTTATTTTACAACTTCCATATCAGCATACATGAAATAATGATGGATAAAAATATTTCAATGCCCTTTGAAATACTACAGATTGTCTTACACACCGAAATCATCCCAGAATGATACCTGTCCTCAATTCCTGCATCTTGTTTTCACCAAGTAAAATATTTGATCAGGGAATCCTAGTACAACTTATAATCAGTTAAATATAAATTAGTTCAGGAAGTTCTTCTCATTCTTTCCTTGAAACATGTCCAAGAATCATGTGGGTTACCTGGATCATTTCCTTAGCATATTATCGTAATCATATAAGAAACGCATGGCATTCACACTGACATATATCCTTTACAGTAATATATTAGTGAAATTGAGATGCCCTCAAGATAAAGGTCATTAACCTTAGCCACTGATTCTATAATCCAAACCCAAATAACTCTCTAGAGAGTCTCTAAGGGGATGGGTCACTCACTTTGGATACTCATAAGGCTAAAGCAATCTCCCCAAAACTTCTTAATGTGCGATGATCAGTTTAACTTAGAGATACATGCACATAGAACAGAGGGATGGGATCTCACTTCTGAGATGAAAGCAAATTAACACCGGAGCAATTTATCTTTCACAGCATATTATGGGTCAGCGTCAGCACGCCACAGATGTACACCTCATGAGGAACATAAAAAGACATCTGTGAGATGGGGGAAAATGTACCAATAGTATATATTCAGTCTAAGTTAGTAATGAAATTTCAACCACACCCCAAATGAATGTTTCAAATATACAAAGAAAAAGAGGAAAAATATCTTTTTATATACCTTTCCTTTTTCCACTCCAGATTAGTAATAGGCAAAAAGTTCTAGTTCATATATACTAGTGGACCAACTAAATTGAGAGAGGAAAGGACACAAGAATGAGATAGAGAAGAAGGGAGAGAGGGAAAGAGAGAGAGAGAGAGAGGGATTTATCATTCCTCTCGATTTTGAAGCAAAATTAAATTAAAATATGTTCATGTTGAATTTTATAAGATACTGTTCCAAAAATTTTCTTAGTCATTTTCTGTTTTTACTATAGCTTCTGTTATGTCCACTGTCAGGAAAGACATGACTCATGCCATGACCACCATGAGGACCATGTGTTTTATCACTTCATGGCTCATAGGTGACTAGCCATATTTGGATCATGCCTCGAGTCTTATAACCCAGGTCACACAGGTAAAATCAAAATCAGACAATGTCTCTTTTAATAAATCACTCAGGGAGTTCACCAAAAAGCTAGATTTATTCCTCTAAGAACCTAGTATTATGTAGATAATCTCTGTAATTGCCACTGTTTCCAGTATTTACAATTGAGAGAAATGAAGAGAAATGAAGACAGACAGACAGACAGACAGAGAGAGAGAGAGAGAGAGAGAGAGAGAGAAATGAAGAAAGAAAGAGAAACAAAAGAAAGACACAAGGAATTCATGTCAGAGAAAATACTTTAGAAATATTCTGTTTTATAGGTTGTCAAATATTTGCAGAAGACAAATATATCTCCTTGGAAAACACTTGGAAAATGATTTCTTTCTTATGATCACATAGTATGTGGTACGCTCTGCCCCGTCACCACATAAAATAATTCACTTTGTTGTTTGTCTGTTTGCATGCTAGATTTTTAAAACTAAACAGGGAATATGTTTTTTAATTCTTTAATCTATCCTTTGGTCCAAGCACAGTGCCTGGCACATGAAAAGTTCTCAATAAGTATTTTTGGAATAAATGAAAGAATGGATAATAAATTATTTCAATTTCTTAGGCAGAAAGAAAGTTCTAGTTAATGTTATTGTTGTTACCAATTTTTGACAGGCTAATGCTTTTTCTGTGATATTTCCAACATGATTTCTAATTTATTAACACGTCCTGTGGCTGATCAAATTTTGCAGAGCTACCCATGCAAACAACAGGGTCAGGTTGCCCATGGATATGCTGGGAACCATGGCCATGATCTCCTTCCTCTTTTAGTTTGCATTCCAGAAGGTCAATCAGTTGGAATACATCACCATTTAACAGGGGATGATTTCCAGCCTTCAGGAAACAAATATAGTGTTAAAATAAAAGGAAAATTATGCCTTTCTTATTCTTTTTTTTTTTTTTCCTTTGGGGATGGGTTTGGGGGTTTGGACATTTAGAAGTTGTAGGGGATTAAAAGAGTAGTAAGTAAAGGATCAAATGAAAGTAAAGCATCTAATGAAATAGGAAGCGAAGACCAAAGAAGAAAGTATCAAAGTATAAGGAGGAATTAAGGTTGAGAAACCAGAGAAAAGAAAAAGTAAAAGTAAAGAGCTCAGCAAATTATTTTATATAGTTCCACATACATTTTTTTAATCTGATGAACAATTTATTTTTCTATGATATTCACTCTAAAATACTTCAAATATTATATATCACTTTAAAATGAGATTCTGCAGATTCACAAAATTACTAACCTTCTCTGGTACAATTGATTTCATCACTGAAGTCTCCACAGTCATTGTCACCATCACAGGCCCAATGGCCTGGGATACATCTGCCACTGGAACATCTGAACTGATTATCAAAGCAGGACTGAACACAGCCAACCTCATCACTCCCGTCCCCACAGTCATCATCTGGAAAGAAGCAACAACAGCCAGGTGGTGAGAACTGGTCCATGGAGAAACTTTTCCTTATGAAATACTTAACATTTCTTTTTGGTATTGAGAGCTTTCTTTTGTTATTAAAAAAAGGAATGATAAATCAATGATCAACATTTCCCATGAGTAGTGGGAGAATTATTTTCATTTTTATATTGTTTATTTCTGATTGAATACCAACTGCTAAACTAAGGGGGAAAAATCCTTGACTTTGGATTTTGAAGCTTAACTTCCATTTCACTCAGAAATGACTAACCACTGACTAAATAAATCTATGCAACATGAAATAATTATGAAGTGGGAAGACAATGGTGACTGTAGGAATTTTATGAAATGATACAGCTTGTGATATAATTATTGCTGGAAAATTACTATTTAGACCTAGAACCTTTGTACCCCAGAGTTTATAACTGTATTTTTAATTCAGATCCTTTTTCTCCATTCTCCCACAAGAGGGCTCACTGTGTACCCTTCCTCCACTGGCTCTTAAGTGTGTATTTATATCAGGAAATTATTGTACGCTATCATTAGCAATGACTTATACTCTTTACTAACAACTGTTGCAGGAGGGAGGCGAGAGGAATGTGAAGTGAAAACAGATTAAATTGAAATCAATGGCTGAGAAGTTATCGATTTATGTATAATTCATTTACCTGTATTTGGCATAATTTAACATAATGATACAATTGAGTGAAGAAAAAATACCATTTGTACATAAAAAAAAAAAAAAAACAAGGTGACAAAGTTGAGACCATGGATAATTCCAATATAATTTGTAGAGTAGTTTACATAAATGCTTTGGGGAGCCTGAATTGTCCAGGTTGTTTCCTCAGTTGTTGCTTTCACTTCATGTTTGTTGACTTAGGCTATGTCCAGCATAATATCTGAAAACAAGTCTCCATCACAGCCCCAAGGGACGGATATCGAGTTCCATTTCCCTTAATGCTAATCCCCATTGACGTGCAGCTGCCCTCTCACCACTTGTCTTGGCCATTTTGCTTGACTCTGCAACCTCCTCTCACAAACTACCTCAGAAAGAGGCAAAGCTGCACAGCCAGCCAGGCCCCCAATCAAATCAGTGCAGTCTAGTGGACATTTGGTACTTGCCAGAGTCGCAGTGCCATTTACTGCTAATGCATCTTCCACTCTTGCATGCAAACTGAGTTAGTGGCTCACAAGTTGGGAATTCTGTGAAAGATAGAAAAACATCCAATAGGAAAGGTGTTATCAACTGTGTTTCACTTAATTTGCTTCTCATTTGCTAATATGATCAGAACTCTACCCTTCTCTTCCACGAAAGGCACAGAGGAAATGTTAGGTAAACAAATATAGTGGCAGTAACTTCTTGAGGACTTAGGATACACATACTTTTAATATCTTTTATATGAGTACATTTCAGTGACTGAAAGCCAAGGAGAATCACTTGATGAAGGACTGTTTAGATTCACTCTACTGCAAGAAAAATAGATGTCAATTCCCTGCACCAAGGGACTCAACCTCCTCCCAGTGAAGAACAGCTGGATGAAGCTCTATATTCGTGGGCTTCAAAGTAAAGTGTGTGCTTTAAAAGGGAAAGGCCTTTTCTGAACATAGAGAGCCAAAGTAGGAAGGTTGGATCCAACTTTGCCTGAGTGATGTCAACATAATAAGTTGAAAGTAAGAAAACAAACACAAAGAAAAAACTCATTAAATTTAGTTTAGTTGGTATCAAACAGTTACAGATTTTGAAAGTGTGAATTCTAAGTTAAAAAAAACAGCAGCTGCATAGCACAGGGAGATCAGCTCCGTGCATTGTGACCACCCAGAGGGGTGGGATAGGTAGGGTGGGAGGGAGGGAGACGTAAGAGGGAAGAGATATGGGAACATATGTATATGTATAACTGATTCACTTTGTTATAAAGCAGAAAGTAACACACCATTGTAAAGCAATTATACTCCAATAAAGATGTTAAAAGAAACCCACAAAAATTCCCCTGAAAATCAACAACAGCAAAGAATTGGACTTCAAAGTAAAATTTTACTAAATTAAATCAAAAGACCTCCCTTCCTAACCCTTAGATAACTATGACAACAACAATTAAAAAGCAAAACATAGAATTAGCACAGAAAACAATTCTAAAGGATTACTAGCCAATTCAAAGGACTGGTAAATTCAGCAGACAATTTTGTCATAATAAGATCAGATAATCAAGACTGACTGCAAGAAAAAAAAAAGAAAAAAGGTAGTAATAATAAGAGAAAATATAACTGCAAACAGTTCATCCAAGGAATTCAGAGCAGCTTACTAATATTTCCCAGGAGAAAGTTTTTCATATGGTGAAAGTAATTCATGTAGAGTTTACATGGTGTGCTCAATATCAGAACTTTTATCTCCCAAGACAATATTCATGGAATCATAAACCCTCACACACACAACCTATTTAATAGACATTAAAAAAAATAGAAAAAGAAGAATGAAAATCCTCCATCATTTCACTGGCATAAAGGCAGAAGAAAAGGACACATGGAGACAGAACTGTGGCCCATATTCTTTATTATTGTTCCTCTCATAGGTGGAGCCAAAGTCATTTTGTGGCAACACTTGCTTTTCTCTCTAAGACAAGTGACGTAGAATCATAGCCTATATTTGATGGCAGGGGGACCAGCAATATTTTCAAGTTGTATTTTGTAGCTTGTCTCAGAGCTACCAAGGGGGCAGAGCAGCTGGACTCGGGCTGCCCAAACTCCTTCAGCCAAACCTGTTCACATCTTACCTATCTACACAATTATTTATCTACCTATAGTTTTAATTTTGGAGTTTTGAGTACTATTTTATTTGAAGAAAAATATATGAATAATAACAATATATTTCTTTGCTCAAAAAAAAGAAAGAAAACCATTGATTATATCCAATTATTTCAGCCCTAAAGAAACTGAGAGCATGAAAGTTAGACTTGCCTAAAGTTATATGTATTTCCTTAATGGAAAATAGGTCTTTAGAATTCAGTTCATCAAGCTCTTCATCTATCACTCCATCTATAACAACCTCGTATCGATTTCCTACCTTACTTTCATTTACCATCCATGAATTACCTGTTATTTACTCTACCCATATTTTTACTCTACCCATATGTATTTTCAGCTTAAAGGTTAAATATTTCTCATAAAATGTTTCACTGTGTAAAGGAGAACTTCCTTGTGTCTAGCAGAAATGAGTCCCTAAATACTTTCACTTCTTTAGCATTTGGTTCACAAGTTTTTGTCTGTACCAGTCACTATTTCATAATGTTGGAAATTTCAATCATTTTGAATCTTGATCTTTTCTTTAAATTCTATAATACTATCAACTTTTGATTTATTTTTATAGGGCAGATCATACCAAGATTTACCCAATCATTTTTGTCACACTTCTTTAGGCCTTTTTCTTTGTTTTTCTTTTAAGTTTTTAAACACAGTCCTGACCCAGGTACTCATTCCATAGAGCCTTAAAGGCTAAATCATGGGGCTCACACATGCATGGGCAGTTTGCTCCCTACACCTTCTCTCCATCATCAGGCCCTCTGGACTGTTGGATAAGGCTGACCTCACACATCATGCCGTCTTCCCTGGGCAAGTGGTTCCCTGCACTGCACCATTTATAAGAAGATTTGAATGGTAATTACCATCGGACCCCATATGGCCTTGCCGTCCTCATGGAACTTGGGCCTATTTGGCAGTCATGCTTCCCAGGTTTTCCCTCAAGTCCTCTTCTGGATCATTTCTTTTTTAAGAGGACTTTACAAAGTAACTCCAGGTAGTGGTTCCACTTGAAAACTATGTTATTGAGTATTTTCTTAGTACTTCAACCAATGAAGTACACTAGTGAAGGTATTTTCAGGAAATAAGAATTTTAAATGACATTGCTATAAGTCCTATAGAATTTTTGCAATTTCCCTTAAAAACCATGGCATTTTAAAATTAAAAGTCTATATCAATACATATTTTTGGCAAATCACTAGTAACTAGAATTAATAGTAAAATGCAAGCAAATTCATTTTGCGTGATCCTGTCAAAGACCTATTTTGTATATTATCCCCAAAATAATATTTCAAATTTAAATCGGAGGCTAAAATATTCACCCTTGTTCTTAAAATGGTGAAACAATGAGTTACCTTTGGAGCCTGTAAGAACTCTCCCTATCATGTAGATGAGCTGGGAAAAGAGAGTCAGCCAGGATGATCAGCAGTGATATTCAGTGAACAGACTGCAAGTGATATAGCCATTGTTTTTCTTTTCTTTTTTTTTTTTTTTTTTTTTTGCAGTACGCGGGCCTCTCACTGTTGTGGCCTCTCCCGCTGCAGAGCACAGGCTCCGGACGCTCAGGTCCAGCGGCCATGGCCCACGGGCCCAGCCGCTCCGCGGCATGTGGGATCCTCCCGGACCAGGGCACGAACCCGCGTCCCCTGCATTGGCAGGCGGACTCTCAACCACTGTGCCACCAGGGAAGCCCATATACAGACATTTTTAATATTGGTAACTTATGCAGTGACAATATAAATTGCTATTATTTCATAAATAACATGTAGGGAAAGTAGTGGCTTCATACCAGATCAGGTTGACATGGCATCCTTGACTACCTGCTTCTTTACTTCTTAAAAAGCAGTTTCTTTGTGTGAATTTACCTTTGAGTATATCCATCTGAGGTACTGGCATAATATCAACAATGGAAATGATTCTAAAACTGAACAAATCTTTACTAAATTTTATGATTACCAAAGCCATTTCTTGAGATATGAATTTTAGAATAAGTGTAACTTTTTGAAGCCAAAACATGTGATGAGAGTCTAAATATGATTCAAAGATAGAAGTGATAAGGAGGCAATCACGGATGTGCAGAGATAAAAGACTATATCAAAAGCCATGCATGTAGCAACCCAACAAATACTCAGACATATAAGAGAAAGCACTCAAAAGAGAAATGAAAAATGCACAAGGCATAATTTAATCAATATTCCTAAGTATTTTTTTAACTTGACAAGATAATGAAAACTTAGGTTAATCTTTCAAGAATCAACATGAATTTTGTCAAAAAAGTGTTCTCCTCCTTAGGTAAATAAGTGCTTAATGTTTAGAAGATGTACAGTAGACATGAATAGAGACTTTATATGAAGTATCAACATAAGTTATGATTAAAATGAGTAAGCAACTAAATGCAATGTGTAAGATATGATGAGATCTAATTTTTAAAAATAGCATTACATCTTTAGGCATCTATAATAGGTTAATTTACATTTTAAAATCTCTTTTCTGTAAACTTTGGAACATAATAGCCAACATCATAAGTTTTATTAGGAAAAGAAAAATCCCCCCAGGCATTTGGAAACTTCTGAAATTTGGCAATACAGGCATACCTCAATACAGGAGATATTGCAGGTTTGGTTTCAGACAACCTCAAATGAAACAAATTTTCAATAAAGTGAGTCACATAAATTTTTGGTTTCCCGATGCATATAAAAGTATGTTTACACTATACTTTAGTCTATTAAATGTGAAATAGCATTATGTCTAAAAATCATACATACCTTAATTAATAAATACTTTATTCCTCAAAAATGCTAACCATCAGCTGACAACACACAAGATTTCAATTTGTAAAAACCACAATATCTATGAAGTGCGATAAAGAGAAACACAATTAAATGAGGTGTACCATTGGTTGAGATATTTCCCATGTGACCTTCAAGATTCTATCCACTTCTTAGATTCTAAGTCTAAAAACCAGCCAAAAAAAAGAATCTGGAAATTAGCTCCATAAAGGTAAAAACTTTCAAAATGAATAAAATAATTGAAAATCCAGTGTATCTTCACTCTCTAAGAAAAGGAGAGCCATACATCTTCTGCCCACAGTAAATACAACATATATACATGTGTAAAAAATTAATAAATAGGAACCTCAATTAAATAGAGTTGGGAGACCAGAAGGGGGAGCTCTCACACCCTGGGATGATAGCTGAGCCCAACAAGAAGAAGAAAGACTCCTTTTCTTTCCTGGCGATGAAAAGTCATGAACTCTGTTTGTATACGCCTCCCATCTTCCTTTTTCCCCTCTATAAAAGTGCTCTCCTCCCTTTATGGGGCTTTGCATGTGTCTCACCATGGTTGCAGACCCTGAATTGCAATTCTCTGCTGATTCCAAAAAAAATCCATCTTTAGTGGAGAAATATCTGGCAGTCTATTTGTTTTAGGTCAACATATGCATATAATGCATATATGTTCTTAAGCAACTACACCTCATTTCTGATTCATTTTTAACATAATACTTAGTTACATCGCTTCTCTTGGAAACCTTGTTGTCTGAGTTTATAGGACCAATAGGTAAATTCTATAGAGAAAAAAAAAATTGGGAACTAGAAGAAAGCATAGGGCAAATCACTAAAAAGAATGAAGGTATTAATTTAATGGACACATGCAGCAGAGTAAAGTCACTAATGATTCATTTTTGTTTCCTTATTGGTAAATCACATAGCCTCTCTGGTCACAGACTCCTGGTTTGTAACATGACCTCTTGAGTCCTTTAAGTCCTAAAGATCAAGAAGTCAGAAGAAGCATTATCTGGAAATGCACAACACTAAAATAATTTAATGTGGAACAAACAGGGCTCATCACCTGAATAACTCCTGGGATTATCACAGCATTCCTATAAAACACAGTAACTGAATTTCAGATACACGAAAGAACTAACAAATAAAGAAATGTTAAAATTATCTTGGGCTTTTCTCTGCTTAATAATGCAGTCAAATGTAAAATACATTTAAGAAAGAGTTCCATCAAAAAAGTTTAATATAGGCCTCCACCCATTTTTCACTAATGTTGGAAAATACTGTGTCCATAACTCCTTAGTGTCCTATAACCAGTATCTGATGGTGATAGAGAAATGAGATCTAATGACAATACATATTTTTCTCCTAACAAATAAAACAAAAACTTTTTAAAGCAAATGTAACATTTTCCCTGTTCTTCCATATTAGTGTTAATCTTAAAGTTGAAAATAGAATCCAATATTTCAGTTTGTTTCTGGATACTTGTTCTGTTAAAATATCATTATGAATTCTTATATTTGATAAAGACTTAAATGTTATACATAAGCTTTTCTTTCTTGATTTTGCATAAATATTCTTTGACTTTTGATCTTCCTTGAGACACAAAGATCCAAAGTCAAAGAATATTTATCATGTTAAAATTACAGCAAGGAAAAAAAAACTATTTTATTTCCATAGTTACTTCAACCTCATAGAATATATAATATGGATTAATGGACTGTTAAAAAATCTTCCATTGTTGCAGGTAGTATGCTCAATTTATCTATTATATCTTTCACCTAAAATTTATTGCCAGGTTCTATGTAGCTATTGTGTAAATGGCAACAATTTTCTCTTTCTCTCAAGGGTAATCATGGTTGGTATGGTACTTATATTTATCTAATATACAAAGCTTAGAGAAATGTTTCCCAGTGAGGTAGATTTCAGATCCAATTTATGTTTTTTTCCTGTCTCTAATATAGGATTTTCCTACTTATTCCTCTTCCTTGGCCCCAATATGAATATTTATAAGTAACTTATTGAAGTTTCAAAATACAGTTATTACAGGTTTGTTTGAGAGCATATATTACACATCCTATATATATGAATTTGACCTTCATGATTAAGTGTGTAGAAAATGTATAGAAGATTCAAATTAAAATAAATGTTAAGAATAATAAAGGAGTCTGTGGTTAGGAAAGTGTTATATAAACATGAAAGAGACAATAATACTCACATTATATATTACTATTTATTGAGAAGAGGTACTAGGCTAGCCACATATACATGACTTACACTCTTCACAACAGCCCTGCAATTGTTACTACTAACCCAAATTTGCAGAACAGCATAACTTGCCTAAGGATACACTGCATAACCAGCAAGTGTCAGAGTAAAATGTGAATACTAGTCCAAAATATATTATTTCTTCACTATACCCTGCTGATCATACCAATACCCTTAAAAATTACATCAAAGAAATACTGGGGTAAAGATGAAAAATTTGTTTTTTCTGTGGCTTACGTCTTCTATTTATACTCCAATTCTGACTTTTACCTACTCCAAAGCACATAATTAAATTATAGTTATGGAAAATACCAGTACTTCATAAGATTATAGCAATTATAGGACTATAGCGTCTGAGAAAATATATAACATTTCTAGTTACTGATGCTACTTGTGGCTCCAGAGAATTGGTACTTATATAGGACAGACTTCCAAAGATCCAATAGAGTAAATACACTTTGGAGAAAAATGTAAGAGAACAGTGTACCCCAAATCGTCTTCATTTTGATGCTCTTTCATTGTTGTTACATAAAAACCTCATTTTATATCTCACATATGATGCCATGTATAAAGAATATAAACGTTATAGGTAGGCAAACCTGAGTTCAAGTCCTGGTTTTATCACTAACTAATGTGTAACCTTGGAAAGTTACTTAATACTCCTGACCCCAGGTGCCAACTCTATGAAACAGAGTAGAAAACTACTGCAAAGGTTCAAGATATTCATTCAAGATATTTTACTGAAAACTTTATACCAGACAGAGTTCTAGGCCTTAGAGATACATCACCTAGAATGAATGAATGAATGAATGAATAGAATAGAATGGTACTAGGCACTGGGAATACAATTTTCAGCATTTTCTTTTCTCAGAATGCTTATAATCTGGTAGGAAAAACATTTGTAATACAATTAAAGAAGTGACTTTAATAAATCTCTGAAAAATGCTACAATATAGGCAGTACAAAGTGTTACTGCAACACACAACATACGCATCTAAACTAATCTTAGATATTGTGCCCCAAAGGAAGTGTGGTACAAGCGGATACAAATGATAGATTCAGGTTAAATCAGATAAACAGGAGGAAAATGAGTGCTTTTACAATATTCCAGAAAGATGGCATTTCTGAAGGCCTAGAAGTCAGAGTATATAAAATGTTTGAGAAACTGTAAGAATTTCAGAATGGCTACAATATGGTGTAAGATAGAAGTAGTGAAACCTTAGGAGCTGTAAATAGACTTGAGAGACAGATTCAGAAACGATCACTATTGGGACTTCCTTGGTGGTGCAGTTGTTGAGAATCTACTTGCCAATGCAGGGGACACGGGTTTGAGCCCTGGTCTGGGAAGACCCCACATGCCATGGAGCAACTAAACCCGTGTGCCACAACTGTTGAGCCTGTGCTCTAGAGCCCGCAAGCCACAACTACTGAGCCCACGTGCCACAACTACTGAAGCTCGTGCGCCTAGAGCCCAGGCTCTGCAAAAAGAGAAGCCACCGCAATGAGAAGCCCACACACCGCAGTGAAGAGTAGCCCCCGCTTGTCGTAACTAGAGAAAGCCCGCATGCAGCAACTAAGACCCAACAACGAAGACCCAAATGCAGCCCCCAAAAATTAATTAATTAATTAAAAGAAAAAGAGAAATGATCACTGTTGATATAACAAAGCCTTGGAAGTCAAAGGAACACCCAGGGAGTATATTAAAAATGAGACTGAGAACTGGAAAAAATTACTGAATAGTTCTGGCAACGTGGTAGACAAATGAGAAATGCTAGATAAAATAGCAACGAAACATTTTAACACAGAGGTGAATATGTAAGAAAATAATGTAAATTTTCCAAGTCCAGTAATGAAAATGGTTCAGAAAACTAGAATAGTTAGTGAACTATAACTTTTGTGTGTGTGTGTGTGTGTGCGCGCACATGCGTGTGTGTTATTTTGCTCACAGAGGCAGTAGAATAATGATAGAATTATAATGTAGATGCTTGGGTTTTAATTTCAACATCAGACAGGTGACAATTCTTCAGTTCCACACAAGGTATGAATACTAATAGAGACCTTGGATTCTCAGAGGCTAAAGCCCCAGTGGAAGGGTGCATGAGATAACATTCCTTCCAGTACAAAGAGATGTTCCAGCCTGGACTGTAAGTGGAAAAACATATACAGTCTCCCCTGGACATGTATAATTATGAGACTGCATCTTAAGTTCTAGTTTCTATAGTTCAGGAAAACTCAAGTTACAAAAATCAAGGTAAAAATTAATTCAGGGCATATGATATTTCTGAGGCTTGTCAAGTACTCAGACGAGCTGATCCCAAGACAGGTCTCATAAGACTTCCACAGGGCTGAAAAACATAGAAGACAGGCTCGAAATTCAAAATTATAAAAAAGGCAAAAGAAAAAAATCTGGTTAGCGAAATTCAGCAGATCCAACAAATGGCAGAATTAGATCCACAAGCTCTTCAGATATTTTAAAAATATGTGATACAGAGTAGATTGAAATATGATAGGTACTATAAAATAGGGAAGTCAAAATTTATTTTAAAAAAGAAAGACAAAAATTTTTTAAAATGTAAAAAGACATCCTGAGAAAAAAAATTAGGCAGACTTGAAAAGCAACCAAATAGAGCATTTAGAAATGTAAATCAGAGCCTTGGAATACAAACTGCATGAACTAGTTAAATTACAAATTAGTACATCTGAAGTAACAATTACTAAACTGGAAAACAGATCTGAAGAAATTTCCATGGTTGCAGTTCAAAGATTAAAAATAATGTGGAAGGGATTAAGAATCATGGAGGACAGACTAAAATGATCAAACACTAACCTAACAGTTCCAAAAACAGTGAAGAGAGAAAATGGAGACAGGTGATATTTGAAAAGATACTTCTTTAGAATTTCCCAGAATTTATGAGAGATATTTTAAATCGTCCCATATTTTAAATCATCTTATAGAATGAGATCAGCATTGATGTTAATCATTGCATGGAATTAAGGAAAAAGGGGAATTAGTACTACCAACTAACCAATGGAAGAGTGGTACAATTAACTACCCAAACACTGTATTTGGTGTTATATGTGGTTCCTATTTAATCCTCATGACTATAAAACTACCACTATGAGGTAGTTTTTATTATTGCCATTTTACATGTAAAAGAAAAAACATTTCAGAGAAATTAGCTTTTATTTTTTAAGTTATCCTTAAACAGGAAAAAATATAAATATACAGAGAATATTAAAAAATTAATAAGCTTGAGTAATATCTATCCATCTATCAGTCTGTCTATCCATCTATATGTCAAAAGAAATCTACAGCAACCTATAAAAAATACACATTTTTCTTCTGTTCACAAGGGAATTCTACAAAAACAATAAATTCCCTGGCCACGAAGCAAGTCTCAATAGTTTCCGAAGAATAAATATTATACCAGACTTTTTCTCATGCAACAATTACATTATAATCATTTTGATTAAAACTGAAGACAATCACAAATGATTGATATATAGTCTTCCATATATTTATGGAAGCTGACCAATAAGCAATATTTTACTAATCAAATTTTGAAAATTATATACCTTTCTAAATGTCTTTATTAAAAATGAGAATTGGGGCTTCCCTGGTGGCACAGTGGTTGGGAGTCCGCCTGCCAATGCAGGGGACGCGGGTTCGTGCCCCGGTCCGGGAGGATCCCACGTGCCGCGGAGTGGCTGGGCCCGTGAGCCATGGCCACTGGGCCTGCGCGTCTGGAGCCTGTGCTCCTCAGCAGGAGAGGCCACAGCAGTGAGAGGCCCGCGTACCACAAAAAAAAAAAAAAAAAAAAATGAGAATTTTACTTTCTTTTTGTACTCCACACCTTCCCTTTCCCACTCTCTCAATATAGTTTCTCATTGGTTTTAACTACATCATGAGGTAACAACATCTTATATTATTATGACAACACATTATTTTCTAAAGTTGTACAACTTTAACTTACTTGTACAGCTTTAATTTAAAACTAACTTACAGAATATTCTAGTGAAGAGGAAGCCAAAAGACAAGTATAATTTTGGGAAATCAAGAAATAGTGGTTAAACATTTTACTGAAAAAATGGAAATAGTAACCAGAAAACTTGGCTAAGAGTTAAAAACGGTTGCCACTGGAGTTGGTGAAAAGGGTGAGGTAAAGTAACTACTAGGTTTTTTTTGTTTTATATATTATCTGAGTTTTTAAAGCTAAGTGTGTGTCTACGCACACACACAAATATATGTAGTTATATACAAAATAGGGATAGAGATGGACTAGATTATGGACATATATTGAACCTAGAATTTCAGTACCATATAAGGACACAGTCCTCCTCTGTAAGAATTTATACATATTAAAGAAGAGGATATGTATAAAATTTTGCTAATAAAAATGCATCAATATTTAGAAAATTCACACATAAGTACATCAGGTTAAAATGTCATTAGCTTCTTATTTCTTTCATAGCACTTGTCATAGGTTTTAATTATTTTATTTGTCTTTTTGCTGATTGAGGTATGTTTTTTTTTTTCTTCTCTCCCCTAACCTGTAACAGAAACTCTGCCTTTTGTCTTCTCTTATGACCCAGGCATCTAGAACATAGCAGGTGAGAACACCTGACTTGGTGAACTCTAGAGAACTGAAAAGCTGATGTCACAATATTTGGAGAGCAGATCAATAAAGGATGAGGTTCTGAAAAGGATGCTGGCTCAGGAGGGTCTGAAAGGATGCTGAGGCTCTGAAAAGGATGAGGCTCTGAAAAGGATGCTGGCTCAGGAGGATCTGAAAGGATGCTGAGGCTCTGAAAAGGATGAGGCTCTGAAAAGGATGCTGGCTCAGGAGGACTCACAGAAGTTACATCCTGACCGCTTTGTGGCAGAGTACCCTGGGGTAGGGTCCCAACTTCAGCCACCTATGATCTGCTCAAATGTTAGAAAAGATCTTATCATAGCAATAAACAGCAACTTGTGATTCAAATATTGGCATATGTACACAGCTTTCTGTTTGCAGAATGCCAACTCAGCATTATAGAAATGATGTTTCCTGGATCAATATAGGACTTCAACCTGACATCTTTCAAAACACTAAATTTAATATTAGAAAATAAGGACTTGGAAATATTGCTATTTTCTGAACTAATTTCAATTGGGCCAACTCTAACTCCAGTTGAAAATATATATTTCCATTTGAGAATATCTATCTATCTATCTATCTATTCTCATTTGAGAATAGAAAATTATTTGAAAGGAAGAAAAAAGAAATCTTCTATTGGATGACTACTAGATACCAGATACCAAGTACTATCTAGAGTTTGCATACATTATCTCATTTGATTCTGATTATACATTTATATATATGTTTGAGTATATGCATATACGTGTGTGTATGTGTGTGCATATATATGTGTGTATATGTATATACAATGTGTGTATAACCAATGAGGAAATCAATGCTGCTGAAATCTCTGAAGAATTCATGTTTACTTCTGATAGATTTAAAGGCCTGCGTTTCTGTCAGCACCATAGAGGCGGTTATAATTATTATTGCCCAGTGGCTAGTGAGCCAGCAAATTAATTCTGTTAGTGCAGAGCTCTAGATACAAAGGAAAAGGAAGAGAATTTGAGGATTGGAGTAATATTATAGAGAGATTTGGTGAGAAGTTAACCAGGAGGCAGGGACTAAATTAATAGGTATTAGGAGGGTATTTCAGAAACCTGGATGCATATTAGAATTACCTGTTCAGCTTTTAAAACTACCTATACCTGAGCCTCCATTATAATTCAATTGGTGGTATAGGGCATAATAAAGTTCCCCAGATGCAGTGGACTGAACTGTATGGATCAAAAAGATATGTCCAATCCTAAACCCTAGTACATATGATTGTGACCTTATTTAGAAATAGGGTCTTTGCACATGTAATTAAATTAAGGATCTTGAGATGAGATCATCCTAGATTAAGGCTGGAACTTAAATCCAGTGACTGGTGTCCTTATAGGAGAAAGAGAAAGAGACACAGGGAAGAATCTGTGAAGATGGAGACAAGAGATTAGAGTTATGCTGGAACAGCGAAGGAGAGCCAGGAGCCAACAGAAGTTGAAAGAGGCAAGAAAGGATTCCCTTGAAAGGAGGCTCTGCTGACACCTTGATTTTGGACTTCTGGCCTCCAAAGTTGTGAGAGAATAAATTTCTGTTGTCTTAAGCCATTATGTTTGTGATAATTCATTGCAGTAGCACTATCAAATTCTTATTTGTAGAGAATTTGAAATCACAGAGTTTATATTCTCCGGTCTTATCTTGGGATAAGAATCACATGAGGTGATTTTCCCAAAATACAGATTCCTGGACTCTATGCAAGACCTATTGAATGGGGAATCTTTGTGGAAGGCAGGTAGAAACCTGGGGATCTTTATCAGTAATATGTACCCAAGGTGATTCATATTCTCAAGCAAGAATCTGGGGGAATGCTGAGTTAGATCAAGGAACTAAAAGCTGTTTTTAATTATTTCTGCTTGTGGCTTTTAATATACTCCATCAAGGTTTGCTTAACCTCCTCCCCCTTTTCTGCATATAGAGCTTTATTAGTCAAGTATGTGCAAAAAAGGGAATCATAAGCCGAGACAAATCCAAAAGCATGTCGCATACCTAATAATAATGGGAAGACAATTTCACAGAAGCCTGCATACCATTTCTAAACAAAACTAATAAGAATGTTTAAATATAAATGTATGGAACAAGAAAAAAACAGAACAAGACCATCTGGGATACAAAGCATACATTTGAAAGATACAGGCAGGAAAAAGAACTTTTCCATTTCTTTGGTTTCCATCATTTTAATAAAAGTAATTACTGCCAGATTGGAGAGTAAAGAACAAACAAGAATGAGAGGAAATTAAAGCTCTAAGTCCAAGAAATGAGAAAAATATATTACCTAATTTCTAAAAATGGTTATCGCCATATTGAGACAAGTTATCAAACAAGTAATAAAACATCAAACATTTGTAATCTCAGAATACTGACAGTCTTTTTGAAATAAATGGAAGATGGGAAAGAGGAATGAAAACTGGAAAATGGTAAATAATATTGTCCCAATTCCAAAAATGAGTGAAAATTTGTAAACTATAGAGATGTGAAGTTTACACATATCTATGACTATAATTTTAGAATGAATTTGTTGAAACATTTTTTTGTCAGCATTTTTAAAGAGACTGTTTTCTCATGAGTAAAATAAAATTAACTCATGTCAAAATAACTTTAATTATTTGCTACAATTTTCAGGTAAGTATATATCATAAGAATTCTATAAACAGAGTGTTCCTGTCTTTTTAGCAAAATTTTTGAGAAGTCTTATGATGATAAATGAAAGTATCATGGATGCAAGATGAGATGACATAAATTTAAGTGGATGAGTACTTGATTAAAAATTGTATCCACAGAGTTTTAATTATTGGATCAGTTTTTCCCAGGATGTTTTTTAATTGCTTTCCAAAAGGTTCATGTCTTTGTCACTACGATTTGGTTACAGCCTTAAAAGTTATGCTTATCAAATCTCTGAATTACACAAAACTGGAAGACATCATTAGCATTACGGATTCAAAATTACAAAATTGGATGGAGGGTTAAGAGTCATCACAGAAGGGAGGTCTAAGAGTGACAGTATGAAATGGAAAGGACCTCACCCATGCACATATTTTAAAATATGTAGGTAAGGAAGAATCAGAAGACTATCAAAATAAAACTTAAAAGAATGTTGAAATGTAAATATTAGAAGTACTCCAAAGGAGTGATCTAGTCTATATGAAAAGCTTAGATATTTTAATTGACTGGGAGCTCAACATGTGAGTTACATGATAAGGCTGCCATCTAAGACTATCTTAACAGAAGCCTAGAATCTATATTACTGAAGGTAATAAACCCACTATAATCTGTTGTATAAATACCACATATGAGATACTATGTTCTGTTCAATTCTAGGCCATGACTTTTTTTTAAAATTGCAGTAAAAACACATAAAATTTACCATTTTAACCATTTTTTATGTATACAGTTCAGTAGTGTTAACTATATAGTGATAATTATATTCACATTGTTGTGCAACAGATCTCTAGAATTATTCATCTTGCAAAACTGAAACTCTGTACCCATTGAACATCAACTGCTTGTTTTAGGGCATTAATTTTACTAAGGTCATTAAAAATCCAAGCATATGCATAATAGGGCAATGGGTAGGGAAAGAGCCCACAAATGTTTGTGTAAGAAAATTTGAAGGAAGTGTTGTGTTTAACTTAGAAAAGAGAAAGTCTAGGTTGACATCATGTGCCTTTGGTTATCTAAAGAGTGATCCTGTGAACAGTTACAGATTCAGACTGTGTAGCTTCATGAGAGACTCCATGAGAATCATTCATGACAATTTTGGGGTGTATAAGAAAAGAGAACTGATTGTATTTGCTCAAGAGGTAGACTGACCATTTTACCCTGTCTAGAGAAGAAGAAGAAAAAATGGACAGTGGTGGCAGGTCTAAGAGATGGTCATTAGGAGAGCAGCCTGCTCACATTTGGGAGATGAAAAATAAAGTGGATCCAGCAAAAGATAGCAAAACTTCTTTTGTCATATTGGTAATGCAACCAAGAAGATGCCCACCAAGCACAGGGAATTCCAGCAACTTAAGACTATGAGGTATACCATCGGTGATGGGGATAAGAGATCGAGGTCTAGATGTGAGGGAACTCTGAAGAAGGGAAAAGAAGAGAAAACAGAGAAAAAAGAGAAAGTTCAAGGAACTCTGAAGAGGGGTGACACCTCAGGTCTCTCAGAAAATCTCATATAAGAGCCCTTCAAGAGAGGTGCATTTTTCATGTGTCAGAGGGCTTATGACATGCAGAGAAGCAGAGAGAAGATTATCACTAGACCTACTTAAAAAGATGTTACCTATCTCCTCCATCTTTCCCCTCTTCCTGAAGAGCTAAGGCTAGTAAAGAGAGGAGAAGTAGACAGTGAAAAAACAGAACACATTCCCCTCTCATCCAAGGTCCTAGAACCTCAAGTCTAGCTGGCAATGGGGAGGAGAAAGCTTTGACTAAGATATAATACTGGAAGTTTTTTTTGCGGTACGCGGGCCTCTCACTGCTGTGGCCTCTCCCGTTGCGGAGCACAGGCTCCGGACGCGCAGGCTCAGCGGCCATGGCTCACGGGCCCAGCCGCTCCGCGGCATGTGGGATCCTCCCGGACCGGGGCACGAACCCGTGTCCCCTGCATCGGCAGGCAGACTCTCAACCACTGCGCCACCAGGGAAGCCCCAATACTGGAGTTTTAAAATGGGTTGAATCAAGTTATAGAAACAAAAAGTTACCAGGGTCACTGGGTCTGCCAGGATGCTACTAAAGAATGGCAAAGCAGTTCCTGACAATTATTATATTTTATCAGTACTCCACTGGGTTAATAATTCCCATTAATTAAAATTGTTACACATATATCCAGTTTTTCTTTGAATTATTTGTAATTAAACAAATAATAATACTATATTTAAAATCAGGAACTTTGTTTTTCTAATAATATAGTTGAAAATATCTTTGATACAATTTATGCTGACTTAACCAGGAAATGATTTCTTTTTGACAGCTCTCTCTCTCTCTTCTGTTTGTGTCTGATTCTTGCCAATTCTCTTTCTGATATTCTTTGCTCCTTAATTACATAGAGTAAAATTACAAGTATACTTAAAGGTAAGATTCCAAGTACATGAGACAGAATTCTACTATCTTCAAAGATAAAAGATCCATAAGATGGAATAATATTAACTTTGCAAATCTTAGTGGATTTTTATTTATACCCCATTGAATTATCTTTCAATCTGTTAATTAACTTTAGGTATTTTCCAAAGTTAAATCTTTTGAACAGATCAGAAGTTACCAACTCACATCAAGACATATTTATTAAAAAATAATAATAAATGTAAGCTATATGGAGATACCTGGAAGATAGAACAACCCGAAGATTGTTAATCTAAATTTTAAAATAAACAACTATACTGTTTTTGACTATAAATTGTCCAAGGGGTAAAAATGCAAGTTTGTTTGAAATATTCTTATATTTAATCATGAAATATCCTTATATTTAATGCTTTAATTTGGAGATGGGAATGATATTTGTCTGGATAATTGCTCCCATCATAAATTAATTCTGCATATATAAACATAATTATGTCATCAAGTATATGTTAGATAAAATCAAATATGAATGGCGGTTCCCTTAAGTCAGTGGTTTCTAAAGTGTGGTCTCTGGACTAGCAGCATGAGTATCTACATCAATTAGAAATTTGTAAGAAACGTAAATTCTTAGGCGCCACCCAGGACCTACTGGATCAGAGACTCTGGAAATGGGGCCCAGCATTCTGTTTTTTAATGAGCCTTCCAGAGATTCCATGCTTGCTTAAGGGCGATAACTGGTGCCTTAAAGGTACTTGAACTTGAGTGTCTATTCATACCACTTGTTAAGCACTAAAAATACTGATTCTTGGGTCCTATCCCCAGAGATTTTTATTTAAGGAGCCTGGGGTGAGGCATGGGCAGGTAATTTTAAAGCTCCTCAAGTGATTTGTTAATTGACAGCTAAAGTTGAGAGCCAGTGTTAAATCCTATCCTTGGAATGAGATTGACCATTTAGTTCCTTGACGTACTTCTAAGACAAACTTCACAATTTTAACATTTCCTCTGTCATTTGCGGCATCAAATTACAGACTCTCCTTTCTGCACAGGTAACCTACTAAAAAAGTTAAAAGATTCTTTAAAGATTAAGAGAGAATACTCAAGGGTCTTCCTAGTTATGTGCTTGCCCACATATAATCTCAACCTAAAATGTGCAATTAATTTATAAAGGCAAATGTAACTAGAATGAATTAGGTTTGTAAACAGGTGACAATGAATTCCACTGAAAATTTGACCCTCCGTTACAGTACCTTCAGCTCCTAATTACTACCAGAAACATTTCTAATCATAGGTTTCTCATGTTTTTAAAGCCAAATTTTAATATTCTTTTCAGTGTCAACAGTAGTTTTTAAACATAACAGAGGTGGTTCATGGAGCTGAAGTGTAAAAAAAAAAAAAATGATTGCAGAGTCTTCTAGTTGGATTAAATCTATGGGAACTTGGCTAACACCAAACGGAACAGTGAAATATGATCAGTCCAAATTTTACAATGATGCTTATTAAAACTGAAAATTAGCTAAATCTATATTTATTTCTGGATTATTGCCAAGTAGAGTGACTGCTTTTTTATAAATGCAGTGACTTAAACAATTTACAATTTTTTTGTGATTCTGTATTCAGTGCAGAGATAATTTCTGTTATGACGGAAATTCAGGCCATTCTCCCTTACAACTTTAAAAGTGAGACTGTGCCTACCAGAGCTTCACTATCAGCTTCTCTATTGACATAGATTTTGAGTTAAAATGACAATCTGAGAGATAAATGTATGTTATGAAAGAGAGGAACATGTTTGGAGAGAAACATGTTTCTTATGCTATAAAGAAGAAACGGTGCTGAGACTAACCCATGTGGTTTACTGACATTCTCTAAAATTTCTATATTGAACTATACTATTTGACAACTAAATTTCATAATGTGTACATATCCTGTGGTGTGCTGGAGGCATCTGTACCAGCTTGCAGAGCTGATTCTTAAATTTTCAAGGATTCTATGAGTCAGTTGTTAAGCACACAGCCATTATTTTAAATAATAATAATAAATATAAATTTATAATTAAATAAATAACATTGCAAACAAGGGCAATTAATACTCAAGGTTCAAAATTTTCTAATTATTTTGCTTTTGAAGTTATTTATGTCAATTTTATCTGTACCACAGAAATACTGTATATTGGTATGCACATCTTTTCCCAATTCTACATTCAGAGAGTCATGTTGGCAACCTGATATTGGTATTGGTGGAAGTATTTAAACCACAAAAATAGGCAAACACTAGATCAGGGCTCCTCTCCACTAGGAGATGTTGAAAGATTTACCAACACACCAATGAATAAAACTCACTATAGGTGGATGTGCATTTAAATAAGATATTTATGGATATGTATAATATAATGGCATTATCTGCCCCCTATTTGCACCCTGTCCTTGGCTCCCAAACAAGGTCAACCTGAAATGGCTGAGTTTTAGTTTCAAGCACACTTGGATTCATGGTTTGGTCCTGCTATTTACTAGTTTTGTGATCTCACACGTTACTCATGTCTCTAAGTTTTGACTCCCTTAACTGTAAAACGTGGACAGTAATATGTTTCTAATAGATTTGTTGTAAAGATTCAGTAAGAAAGTATGTGTCTGGACTCCCTCTGACCCGTTTTTCCCCTCCCCTCATGAAAATTATGTTGGTTTGCTGGCATAATTATTTTTATTATTATTGAAATTTTAGGGTAATGTTTTTCTCCTTTGATTCAATTAAGTTATCATTAAAATAAAGAAAAAAGTCTTACTCTAGACCTGTTACTCAAAATAAGTCAGCTCAAAGTCTTAATCGAAATTCTCTAAAGAGCTCATTATGTATTTTCTTAGTCTATATTGTTTTCATGGCATTTCTTATCTGACTTGGGACTTTGATTCAGGGTTTCTCTGTATTTAATGTTTTCAGGTTTCTCATTACCTTTCTGGTATACTCTGGATGGAGATACTAAGAACAGAAAAGCATTTAAGGTTTTCTAAAAAATAGAGCTGTCTAGAAGCCACATGATTGCTCTGGACATTGCAAAAGAGAGAGGATACACTGTTCAATCACAGGCTTTCGAAATTCTACATGTAAAATGTACAATTAATTGTATGATTCTCTATTGCTTTTTTTTTTTTTTTTGCAACATCTCTACTGTCTTCTTTACAATGTCAACTGTCAATCAGTAATACTTACTTTATCTTTACTTTATCAGAGGCTATAAACTCAAATGTCTACAGGGACTTAGTCTAGTATAAAAAAACATTTAAAAAATAAAATTTTAGGTAAACAGAGAATGCATGCCCTAAACAGAGCCATTTAAATTGAAGGGTTACAAAACTGTCTTCTTATTTCCCTACTCTTAGAAATATTATAACATGGGGTCAAATTATTAAAAATATATACACAATTGTATTCTATTTTAATAAATGTGCTATGCATGTCTAACTTATGTTTCCCCACAGTAATTTTAAAAATCCATAGCCATGCCTGAAATAAAGTACAAGGCTTAGAAAACCTGGTTCATTCCTTTACTATATTTCACTATATATTACTGAGACAAATGATAACACAACCTCCTGATACATGGGTACAAATGGGGGTAATTAAATTTGCAACTTTATGTAATAATAAATATTTATTGTTTTCAAAAGTAGGAAGATCAGTGGAAAGTGATTAGGAATTTTGTTCTTAATAAAAAACGTTTTAAACTAATAAAAATTTTGTCCTTCAGAATGATACAACTATAGAAATGAAACAAATGGTTTACCAACTATGTATTCTCAGCCTGTATAGTTTATTGCTCCAAGAGTATAACATGCATACAAACAAGAAACATGTCCTCCTCATTTACTCCAAATGTCACTCAATGAGCTATTCAGTTTGAAAAATTTAATCATTATAGACATAAGATTAATAATGAACATTTGAGAATGTCCTGTTAGCCTAATAAAAACCACCTCCTACTAAAATCTGCAATGTTTGGATCCATTTATTTTAGCCAAGGATATGGTTACTGCCTCATGAATGGGACATATTCTGCAGTTATCATTAAAGTCCACACTCAGGCCCAAAAGGCAGCAATAAAAAGTAACAGATCTTCTGCCTTGTCAACTTGTATTTATAGAGAAATAAATAGCCTTTTAAGAGAGATTATAGTGATAGAATCTTCTGTTTGATACCGTCTCCACTAATAGCATGTTTCACTCACAACTTACCACAAGATGCTATTTCGTCGGTCTGGTCCCCACAGTCATCTTCCCGGTCACACAGCCATGCTCTGGGAACGCAGCGCCCGTTTCCACAAGAAAACTGGTCCACCTGGCATGTTCTGGCTAAAATGATCAATTAAGGTACAAAGAATAAATTTAGAGGCCTTTTGAACAACATTAAGGATAAAACAGATCATGCAATTACCCTTTCACACATAAGATGTTACATTGCTCTATTACATATTTTTAAAATAAACCTTTATTAAATTTTTGGTAATGCCAGCTTGCCTGCCTTTTCTAAAGTTCACATGCTTTGCCCTTCAATTAAAATGAATGCTAAGTGACAAGATATTCTGTAATCCTCACACACTTCCATAAACGAAGCTATGAATTCATTATTTTACAATTTTTGCCCAGCACATGCTTATGAATATATGGCTGAATTAAATTTCATCCAACTTTTAATTAACGAAAAACAATTTTGCATAGCCTTTTCCAACAAATCAAGAAACTTGCTGCAATGTAGGAGGAAGGAGTTGGAGCTATCAGGGTAACTGGTTTCCAATTATGGGGTCAGAATTGTCTTTGTCCTCTAACATTTTCAATGCATTTATTTCTTGATCTCCGAATGATTTCAAGTATGGCTCAACAATGCAGAAAACATTTTCTAAAACATACATTTAGCCTTAAAATGGATTTTTTAAAGCTTACTTTTAAGCACAATTATATAAAAATGTATGACTTCTTTTTTTTTTTTTTTTGTGGTATGCAGGCCTCTCACTGTTGTGGCCTCTCCTGCTGCGGAGCACAGGCTCCAGACGCGCAGGCTCAGCGGTCATGGCCCACGGGCCCAGCCGCTCCGCAGCATGTGGGATCTTCCCGGACCGGGGCACGAACCTGTGTCTCCTGAATCGGCAGGTGGATTCTCAACCACTGCGCCACCAGGGAAGCCCCCAAAATGTATGACTTTTTAATCAAAGTATACTAATGAACTTTGCTTTGGGCTCTCTTAAGGGTTTCAATGAACACACACAGGGAACATTGCTTTCTCTGGTAGCCAAAGGCAGTGCTTTAAAATTATTCAGTGAAGGGGTTATGTTCTACAGGGGGTTTGATTGCCTTTTTCTATTATGATCAGATCAACTTTTGAAAGCATGAGAGCCTAGATAGCTTCCCTAATTCTTCTCCCGGGTCTTAGTTTGTCACATACTTATTTTTATTTTTTATTTATTTATTTTTTTGGAGTATAGTTGCTTTACACTGCTGTGGAAGTTTCTGCTGTACAACAAAGTGAATCAGCCATATATATACGTATATCCCCTCTTTTTTGTATTTCCTTCCCATTTAGGTCACCACAGAGCACCTAATAGAGTTCCCTGTGCTATGCAGTAGGTTGTCATTAGTTATCTATTTTATACATAGTAGTATATATACGTCAATCCCAATCTCCCAATTCATCCCCCCCCCCCGCCCCAGCTTTCCCCCTTGGTATTCATATGTTTGTTCTCTACATCTGTGATTCTATTTCTGCTTTGCAAATAAGATCATCTATGCCATTTTTCTAGATTCCACATACATGCATTAATATACGATATTTGTTTTTCTCTTTCTGA
Organism: Leucopleurus acutus; assembly: GCF_964270905.1. Taxonomy (NCBI): domain Eukaryota; kingdom Metazoa; phylum Chordata; class Mammalia; order Artiodactyla; family Delphinidae; genus Leucopleurus; species Leucopleurus acutus. The sequence goes on from NC_139149.1 coordinate 30,334,650, forward strand.
CTTACTTCACTCTGTATGACAATCTCTAGGTCCTTCCATGTCTCTGCAAATCACATACTTATTTTTAAATGTTTTTCTTTTTTTTTTTCCTTCTGTTACTCTGAGCTACAAACCTGTTTTCCTGAGTTATCAGTATACCAGCACTCCTTCTTTTTACTGGACCAAAGGAAAGAGTGGGAAATGTTGGGAAGGGGACACTCAGACCTATCAATATTTGGGTGAGATAAAGATTGGACAGTTGCGGAACAATTAGGGTCTGAGTTCCTGTGGCTATGATTAGAGAACACTGCTTAGTTTATAGATGTCCTCTTTTTTCCTGGGCCTGAGAGTCAGAAGGATGTGTTCCTATTTCATCAAAACACCCTGTGAACTTTAATACTGATGACTGGTATAAAATAGAGTATGGTTCAAAGTCATCTGAACACAGTAGAATGGGTTTCCATAAATTAGGGTTTCAGAGGTCATTTAAAATAATTTCTTAAAAGTCATATACTAGTTATTTCCTTTAAGAAAAGTGTACCTGCTATGTAAAGATGTATACCTATTTTGGTGAATATTTAAAGGATAACTTGAGAAAAACAAATGAAACATTCCTGGCTTGATTTGTTACATTAGATTGGATATAGTGTTTCTATTCTCAGTGGCTATAATTAGAAAGACCAGGAAAATTGTTACAGTATGTATTTTGCTTTGATTATGTGGATAAGGGCCCTGAATCTAAAATATTTTATGTAATATCTGATTTTTCCCTTTTTACAAATAAGTTGCTTTAGATTAACAGAGTTTAAGGAGCCCAACAAACATATGATTCTGAAGTTTTCAATGCTGAAATTTTAAAGTAGGGTTCAATATTCCTGTATTATTTTATTTTGTTAACCCTATGGATTTTCTGCTAAATTACTCTAACATTTAGGCTAAATCAACAAAGTTCCTAGGTAATTTTAACAAAACCATGCCTACTTGGAAAAAAATAAGTATATATTTGTATTGGCCTATAGAAGTGTGAAGATGTTGGCTTTGGTTTACTTGGTGGGAAGGGGAGGGCATAGAGCTATGAGACAGATTATTAATTTTTTTCTTACATGTCTCTGTATCATTTCACTGGTTGCAGTAAATACTTTTTACCTTTTGAGTTTTAAGAGAATTTTAATAAGACAGTTTTCTTTTCTATTCTTCCTCCTGTCTTTCTTCCATCTCTCCCTCTTCCTTCCTTCCTTCCTTCCTCCCTCCCTCCCTCCTTCCCTTCCTTCCTTCCTTCTTTCCCACGTTTTCTCATTTCTTTTGTTCTCACTACATTTCTTTCTTTCCTAAATCTCTCCTTTCCTCCCTCATTTCCTGCCTATTTTATTCCTTCAGTGTTTCTTGCTTTAAAAAAAAGATATTATTATATATTTTCATCTCCATTAAACTCTAATTGACCCATAATTAGAGTATATTAAAATTTCCAATACAATATTTTTCTGTTCGATGTCCTTGTATCACTCTCCTAGTCATTCGGGTTTAACTCTAGCAAGTTTTCTCAGATTGTCTTCTTTCATCAGGACTGCTATGCTGATTAGAGAGATGAATGAGAAAGGATTCCTAGAAACCTATCTCACATCATGTATGACCTACCTCACATTGTTATGGGACAGGAATTTGTGTGTCACTTCATTAACTCAGAGGCTTGAACAACTTATATGACCCCTTATTTCTAAGAGTATTTACTGGCTTATTATAAAATATATGAATTCACTGTCTTTTCTAATCATGGAGAAAATGATCTGCTTAGTCTACCAGGCAAATTTAACTGATTTCAGATAAGAAAGATGCTTCATTCCATAAATCTACAAGTACTATCTGTCTATATGATATAATCAGATTGACTAAATTATCACCTTTTAATCACTAGATATGTATCAAGAAGACACAACCTTTACTTTCTCAGTTCTTGTTCCCATCAGTTCTGAGTTAGTTTGGAGGTGAGATTAGCAGAGCAGCCCCAGAGGACTCTAATTTTGTACCGAATGCTGCTTTAATGAGGAGGAAGTTTACACCTCCTCAGTGGAATTGTTTATTTAGCAGTGAATCAGAAATTCACTGTCACAATGTGAATTTTTTCTACACATTACTAATTATGCTTCCCATGACTAATTATGCAGTCATGTAGCAGTGAGAAATCCCACAATGCACAGGAACAGCAAGGATGGGGAGAAGAACAGAGCTTAACACATTGTTCCTAAACTTTACCTGTGCTGTATTTTTTTTTTTTTTTTTTTTTTTTGCGGTACCCAGGCCTCTCACTGCTGTGGCCTCTCCCACTGCGGAGCACAGGCTCCGGACGCACAGGCTCAGTGGCCATGGCTCACAGGCCCAGCTGCTCAGTGGCATGTGGAATCTTCCCGGAGCGGGGCACGAACCTGTGTCCCCTGCATTGGCAGGCGGACTCCCAACCACTGCGCCACCAGGGAAGCCCCCTGTGCTGTATTTTAATCAAAGCGTTCCATTTAAACAAAACCTATGTCATATAAGAATATACTCTTCAGTTTCTCTTGTAAAAAAGTCTGATTTTTTTTAATACACCAGGTTTTCTTAATGCAATCCTATCTGTTTAGTTTGAATTTAGTTAAAATTTGTGGGGGATATGAGAAGAACAAATATTATGTAATCAAACCAGAGTTCTATGCTGTGGGAAAAAAGCCAGATTGAAATGGCCTAGGCATGAAGCCACAGATCATCATGATTACTATGGGGAAAAGAAAAAATTCAAATCTAAGTACTCCTCATCTTTGTCCTCTTGGTCTCCCTCAAAAGTAGGCAAAAACGTTTTGTTGTTGATGGAGAACAACTCCCAAGCCCTGCCTATTAGCTCTCTTCTGCCCGCTTTGTATATGCCGTTTCCCTTCTAGGGACACTTTCCAACCCTCCACCCTCTACGGACTTCACCTCACCCTCCACAATCTGTGCTCATCAATCACTCATTGCTCCTTTAGTAAAACATTTCTATCATCTAGAAAAGTATCGGGAATGATATCATTAATACCTGTTTGTCATCATATAGCTCTATCAAATCAGTATTTTTCTATATTTGCTACAGATTTTTATTTAAAAAAATATGTATTATAGTTACATTTGAAGTCCCCTTTGTAATCTTTCCCAATCACATTTCCCTCTCTCTTTTAGATAGGTAACTACTATCCTTAATTTTTCTTTTTTTCATTTCCATACATATTTTATTCCTATTTTTATACATTTATAAATCAATAAGTACATACAGAACTCTTGTATTTTCATATTTCATATGAATGGCACTGAATTGTTTATATTCTGCAATTTTTTTGGTTAACATTGTTAAAATTAATTCCTGTTGATATTTGAGTTCTTATTTTTCATTTTAATTATGAATAACATACTATTATGTGAATATAACAGTGAATATGTATATGTATATACATGTGCACATATGGAGATACATGTATATATTTCCCTTCTCCTGTAACGGGCATTTGGCTTGTTTTAATTTCTCACTATTACCAGTGTTAAAGCAATGAAATTCTTATTCGCATCTCTATGTGCATAGGTATTGGAGTATAAACCTAGAAACAGAATTATAGCCTTGAAGGTATGCACATCTTCACATTTATTGGATTTGGCCAAATTGCTTTACAATGTAGAAAATCAATTTATCCACCAAGAATGCACGATGATTCCTTTTTTCCCACAATCTTGTTAACACATGGTTTTATCAGATTATTTTTTCTAATTAAATGACTTGAACTGTTATTTAGTCATTTTTCTTCAGCTTTTCTTTGGTAAGGCTTAGCTTAGACATCCCCTCCTTCAGGAGGCCTTCCAAGATAGCCAAAGACTAATTAGTTGTTCCTTTACGTGCTCCCATTTGAGGTCAACTTAGCACTTTGAATACTGCATGGGAGCAGCCTGTTTACATGTCTTTCTCCTCACCTTAGCTCTTAGCTTCTTAAAGAAAGGTATTATGTATTTTTCCTCATCTGTCCCCAGTGCTATGATAAATATTTATCGAATGAGTAGATCCATGAAGGATAAATCCCAAAGAAACAACAGAAAATTGGCTTCTGGTAGGAAAGCATATTCTTTTAAAGTAGCCACAATGCCAAAGGCTACAGGATAGTGGAGTAAATTACAAAATAATCCCCTTACGGGAAATAATTTATCTAGGATATCCATGTACACACCTATGTCTAGAAATGTATAGAAATGGCCCAGCCAGGGAAATCACCTAATGAATTTGCTATATTTTTCCAATATAATGAGCCATATGACCTATTCATTTTGGTAAAACCAAATGGAAATACATTGTAACATGACAATATAGTTTTCAAAGCTAAAAGCCATATTTATTTTTCTCTTTGCTCTTTTTATTCAATTTGTAAAGGTGTACAGTGACCAGAATAGTTATCATAAATATACTGACAAGAAGACCTAGTTATCATAAATATACTGACAAGAAGACCTAGCAGTGAGTGGCAAACTCAGCAGCCGTCACTTAAAGTGGCACTCGAGGTGCAGGCAAGTGGCGTTCTATTTTCTAGTGAACTGAAGGCCTGGAGTGGCTTAGAAATCTTACTAATTACGATTGATTGTTTTATTTGCTCTTATACATAGCATTTTCACTTTTACTACTATAACTAGCTAGTCAATCCCTAATCCTCCTTTAAAAATCACATAGAATGAGAATGTAGCTAGGGATTCAAAGATTTACTGCAATGGGATAAATTATATGGAAATATAAATAGGCTTAGTGGTCTTGGAACTTTATTAAAAAAAAAAAAAAACTATCCCACATTAATAATATGCCAGGAACAGAAAACAATTTACAGAGGTATTCTACAGCAGACTAAATAAAATACATAAATTATTTTTTCAAGGTTTAAAAAAAAACTGTAGTTCTCCATGTGAGATGGCCTACATCACAGTATACTCACGAACTTCTTCCTCCATTGCCAAGTAAGATTTAGCAGGGACAAGTCTTGTCCAAGTAGTGTATCAACAGTCAACTCATATGAATAGATAAAGTGCCAAATTACTTTGGAAAGCAGAATCATACCCAAAGATTAAGTAGAAGAAAATTTGTATTCTAGCCTTTGTGGCATCAAACTCTGAATTAATTTACTACTGCAAAAATCAGATCATCAGCACTAGGAAAGTCAGCTTAGTTCAAGGCATTGACCTGCATTTCTATGGAGACTAACTTTGGAGGAGATTTATGTATATATCCAAGCAAACATTTACCTGCGCAAGTTTGATTGGATTCATCTTCATTACTTCCACAATCATTAGCTCCATCACAAAGCCATCTTTTGGGGATACAGCGATTATTCTTGCATTTAAACTGATCATCAGGACAGCTATGATTGACTGGGTGAGGCAGGGAGGAGAGGAGAAGTAAGCTGAACAATTTAAAACTGGATAAAATTATGATTATTTTAAGGAATAGTCATGGAATTACTTTATGGTAACTATAATATTAGCACAATTAATTAACTATAATATTAGCACAATTAATATATATATATATATAATATAGCACAATTAATCTATATCTTCTGTCGTTCACTGTCTCATATTTTATACAAAATAACAACATTCTAGGCGCTGTTAAAATGTAGTAGTTTTACAGAAAATATCAAGGACTTAAAGTTCAGATAAAAGGGAATATACTCATTTTTCATGTCTTCAAGTAAAATCAACTACATCCACTAAGTCTCTTTTCCTGTCACTTATCACAATAGGCGACTGAACTTCAGTTTTACCAAAAACATTGAAAATTAACCTCAAATTTTAATGTGGAATGCAACAAGTATGTGTCAAATAATTTAATCATATATCAAAAATATTTGTGTTTTTTTTAAACTGCACATCCACTTCTTGAAACATTAAATAAGCCTAATCTTGTTATGTTTTGCTCAATGTTTTCTGGGACTGGAAAGAAAATTCGAAAAATAAAAATGCATCACTTGTGACCTGGAGTTGATGCTAAATATAAGATCCTGAATAATTTTAATAACAAAAATAATCATCATGAGTCTTTTCCCCTAATATAAACAAATAAACATGCACCCACAAAATATACTGAGGACATGCCCAACCCTCATATGGGAAGCTGAGCACAGCTAAGGATTAAATCTCCAATGTCTAAGCACAACAGGAGGCCATCTTAAAGTTAACCTCCTGTGATTACTTGTCCTGCTTTCTGGAGGCTAAATTCCTAACTGAATTGGCATGATCTTCAGTATTTGTTTCATCGCTTCAACTTCTTTCTGAAGTAATTTTCCTTGTGCCCAGTAGTTACACTTCTGTATGATAAAAATAAATGTTGGTACTAGTTTTATTTAGACTTTGAAAAATAGCCATTTTATCATGCTATTGCATAGAAAATGTATTCCTTTCTAGTCAGTTTCTACAAAACACTATTTATTTAAAGTAGCCTTAGTGATAAAGTGGTTTTATCACTTTTTGGAAGTTTTTATTCATACATAGTAAAAAATAAATAAATAAACAGGAAGAAAGGGCCTTATGTTTTCTGGTATTTGAGCATGATTAACATTTTCTGCTCACTTCAGGGACTTTAGCAAGAATAGCTGCTCAGGAGGATCAAAGTCATCCAATATATTAGAGGGTCAACATTTTAAACTATTAACATTATGCATAAGCACTTCAGTGAAGCTGGATCAAAGACCTTGCAATTTTCACAGTGTTATAAATGGGAGGTTAAAAAGGAGGACCAAATACAATCCATTGTCTTGTGATTTGGAGTTGAGAAGTAAAATGATAACAGAATTCAAGGTCGAAGCTTATGAGTACTTACAATAAAAATAATCCCCTGAAATGAATTATGCAGTGCTGAAATATTAACCATGGAACCCCAGGAATCTAATGCTGCTCAGAATCAAGCATGTTTAAAGAAGACACCGTACTGCTGGGAGGTGGCCAGAGATGTTTAGTTTTCCATTGCCCCATGTATTCAGTCATTCATTCATCCACATGCTAGTTGCTGTTCTAGACTCTGAGACTAAAAAGATGCTACGTCATAGTGTGTCTCCTCAGGAAGTCTTCTCATCTATTAGATGCATCAAATAAGTAAGCATAAAATTGCAATATGGTTTGGCAACTACCATAATAAGAGAATATCCAAGAGATGTTTAACTCAACTGGGCTGTATCGAGAAGGAGATATTTGGTGTTCAAAAATGACTTCCCTATGGAGGTAATGGTAAACTACGGTGAAATCCATAATTGGGAACAGACAATGCAATATCACAGAAGAAAGACAAGGACATTTTTTAGAGATTTACATGTAGTTCAACATGACAAGGACAAAGAGGTTAACTGGATACATGATAGACATTTAAAGCTAAAAACATAAATGTGAAACATAACATGAAGTACTTTCTGTGGAGTCAATAGATTTTAGAATTTATCTTGTTGGTTATGCAGTTATTGAAATGACAAGATTAAATTTCATTCTACAAATATCACTCTGGAAGCAGTGTGGAAAGTGGGATTTTTAGTTAAGGGAAGAATAGTGGCAGGAGTAACAGCAGGGCACCCACTGCATTCATCTCAGGTAGGAGCCTAATTTATGCAGTGAAGATTTAGACGAGGTAAGGATAAAAAATTAATTACTTAAGAGGTAAAAGAGATGAGATTTATTGATAGAATTGAATATGGACTATATGCAAAGTAGAAGACACCAGGAAAAGGCCATGGTGTAGGTTTGGGTGATGTGATAAAGATAATGAAAGAAAAAAATATTGACTAGGAATTTTAATATTACAGTTAACAGTAGTAATGCCCCCTCTACTCATAGAGGAGATGAGTTTCTTTATGAGTTGGTGAAAAGAACAATCACACATAACAGGGACCTATAGGACTGATTCCTAAATACTGGGATGCAATATCTGTGCTCTATTTGTGCACTCTGTGACTATGCAGGGAGCTGATACGCAGGGAACATTCACTGTAACCGCGAGTAAACACTGTGAGTCATGAGGAATGAGGCAATTAATCTAATGAAGAGGTAAGCTGGGGCGAAGTGAGAGTAGCATCGACATATATACACTATCGAATGTAAAATAGTTAGCTAGTGGGAAGCAGCAGCATAGCACAGGGAGATCAGCTCGGTGCTTTGTGTCCACCTAGAGGAGTGGGATAGGGAGGGTTGGAGGGAGGCTCAAGAGGGAGGGGATATGGGGACATGTGTATGCATATGGCTGATTCACTTTGGTGTACAACAGGAACTAGCACAGTATTGTGAAGCAATTATACTCCAATAAAGATCTATTAATAAATAAATAATACATTGTTTGTGTTAAAAAGTAGGAAAAAAAAATCTACCCTTAGATGAAATGCTCCTCCCACTCCAAAATTTTTGGCTAATTTTATCAATTTAGTATTTAACATTTTACTTGTGGCACACTTTATAGAGAATAGATAGGAATAGGATTGAAAATAAGAAGTTCATAATGTTGAAGTCAGAGTCCATGTTTGGAAATTAAGAGAAAGTAGTATTAGATATATTTATTAATTACAATTTATGTATTATGTATTTTTATACAATTTGAAAATATTTTTAGAATTCCATATTCTTGGAATTTTGTCCCCAAATTGTATGCCATAGATGCTCAAACCAATTTTGTTCATTCTTAACAAGGAATCTTTAAAACTTTATTTTTATATTCTTGATTGAAATAAAAAGGAAAATGGAGGGTTGCCAATTAACTCTCAATTAGTTTAGCCACTTTAACTGAAAAAATGTATTAACTGAAAAAAAATCATTTTCTTTTAAAAATAATATATATAAGTCAAATCAAAAGACAAAAGATAAATGTCACATACCTCTCTTCATATAAAAATATTTCATATCTCTCAAAACCATTCAGGTAGTGATTCTTCTCAAATGTATTTTCAAAAGCTTACTTAATCTGCTTCTCAAATTGTTTTCCTTCCATATTTGTAGGACATTTCTTCATCCCTACCAGAAATATGAAACTATTCCTATTATAGCAAATGATAAACAGCTAAATAGAAGCTAAAGGGGAGAAAAATCAACCCTTTAATTTCTTTAACAGTCTGAGTGTCCCTATGTGTTTCCTACTATGTACTGAGCCAGTGAAGTTAGGTAATAACATATTCCAAACCCATGTCTGTTTCCTTGGATCATCTTCAAGGCTCTGTTGCCAAGGAGCAATGGAGTGGATCGTGACCTTCTGTACCAGTAATTCTGCCTTGGGGGAGTTTAAATTGATTTTCCACATCTTTAAATTCAGAGATCCGAAGGGTCTCCTATAGCAACCTTTTAACAATGGTACGGTGGCGCTGACAGCACAAAATAGGAAAGAAGAGAATTTCTGGAGCAAGCAAAATGGTAGTATTCAAAGATGGGGAAGGATGAGAAAAACAGTGCTTTAAAACTATGCAAAGGAGATAATCTAAGGTCTAATCTCTATATGAAAGGATGACTGAAAAAAAAAAAAAAAAGCTAAGTTCAATGTGCATGAATGATATTTTTAGATTTTCCCAAACTGCTTTGATAGTTCACACACTCAAAGACTCGGAAAGTTTTAACATAACTTGAAGGAGAACATACAGCAACTGACTGAATCTTCATCACTTCCATCTAGACAGTCATCATCGCCATCACATTTCCACCGAGCTTGGATACAGTGTCTGTTTCTGCAGCGAAATTCTCCAGCTTTACAAATGTGAGGTAATTCTTCTCCATGATTAACTACGGTTAAAAGAAATCCAAGGTATATAAACACTACTAGATACATTCAGTTCATTAAAATGTAAATTTTTTTATAATAACAAAATACTGATCTCATTTCATTTTATAGAGGATATGAAAACATCTCAACATTGTAGTGGCAACCATCTCTGGAAATGAGAAAATTTTAGGTTTTCCTGACAATAATTATTCTACTAAGAATTCTAAAAATACATTTTAAGCAACTGTCTCCAAAATAATAACCACAATAATACAATACCATCTTATATTTATGTTGTTAGTAGTTTTACTTTTGAAAGAGCTCTTATTCATAATCTCAGCTGATCATCATGACAACCTATGAAGAAGGCACGGCAAAGAATTTTACTACCTCCACCTTACACATAAGTACACCAAAAACTAATCAAAGTGAAAAGACAAGGGAATAGCACACAGCATTGATGGCTGTATTTACTTCGCTGGTCTGCAAGTGGAAAAAAACAAACTCAGCTGTGGTTAAGTATTCAAGGAAGTATTAAGTTAATCAAAATGATTATATACTCAGAATCTATGTTCCATATATCCCATGTTCTCTGATCAAATGTTAGGAATTCCACTGATTGGGATTTATTCACAAATTGGAAGTGTTGCTATTCTTCTGTTCTCTTTGAGTGGATTCAGTAGAGTCTGAAAAGTGAAGGGAATGTGGCAATGGTTAAAGTAAATGATTTGTATTTCTTGGACTGAAAAAGGTGTTGAATTATCAAAAGCTGGTTTATTACTAGAAGAAACAGAAGCCAATTTTTCCACCCCAGTTCTGATAGCCTTCAGCTTTATCTTGGGTAACTGCTTAGGACTGATGAACTGTCACAAAACCTATATGCACTCCAATAATAAGGAATAACGAGAAAACATATGTGGCTTTTCCAGAACACTCTGTGCTTCACTCCCTTAACCCTTACATTTTCCCTGCTGCCAAGAATGGAAGAGGGAATGTGACTCTGAACCATAACTGCAGAGAATCTGCTTCAGAGAATCATGCGTGGGGCTGGGCAAGGAAACGCGTCCCATATAATCCAGATTCTTATTTAAGGCCTTAAGGGTGAAAAATAATCAGTGTGGTGAATGAAATATTCAGTTAGATCAAAGGTAATCCTATGTGTCTTCTGTCCCCTCTCAGACAAGCGGACACTGTACACAGGAACTGACAGTAATTTTTCCTGTTTAATCTTTTTCAACAACAAAATGCAGAAGCAGCAATATCTCTAATGTTGTCTTTCTGTAAGGTCATTTGAAAGTAACAAATTTTGTAAATATACATATTATATATATACATATTCCTGTATATACATATTCATATATATACATATTCAGAGAGAGAGAAAGAAAGAGAACAAATCTCAAATAGGAAATTGCAATAAATAAAAACAAAAATGGGAGATCATTGGGTCTCCTATTCAACCCCAGGGTGCCTTTTTATAGCAGCAACTGGGAATGAGTATGGGACTCAAGACAAGGTGGAGGTGTAGAGACTTCCCTGGTGGCACAGTGGCTAAGAATCCGCCTGCCAATGCAGGGGACACCAGTTTGAGCCCTGGTCCGGGAAGATCCCACATGCTGTAGAGCAGCTAAGCCCATGTGCCACAACTACTGAAGCCCGCATGCCTAGAGCCCATGGTCCTCAACAAGAGAAGCCACCACAATGAGAAGCCTGAGCACTGCAACGAAGAGTAGCTCCCGCTCGCCGCAACTAGAGAAAGCCTGCACACAGCAATGAAGACCCAACGTAGCCAAAAAATAAATAAATCAAATCAAATTAATTAATTAAAAAAAACACACACACATTAAAAAAAAAGGTGGAAGTGTAATCTGGGATGTGTCTGACCATCTCTAGGATCAAGCTTTTCTCTCAAATCTCTAGAACTGACCATTGATAACATGCAAATTTCCCTTATTTTGAGTTTTGTTTGTTCAATTAGACCTTAAGATCTTTGAGGGTGGTATAGTTTCTTTTGACTCTATATAAGTCCAACTTAGAAATGGAACTAGTAGTTTGATTACTTTCTACTGTATAATTATTAAGCCTAACAGTCAATAGTCTCTCAGTGTTTTTTAAAAAAATTTCCATCAGACGAGAAACCTGATTTGAGATGTCACCAGCTTCCTCGCCACTTAAGTTCAGCTTTAAGATTTTCTGTAGTCTCTCTATAGTTTACTCCAAAGAAATAGTAAGTCAATTCTGTTGTTGCATAGCTTGAGGATCGAAAAACCCAAGAAACCATTGATTCTCTTCTGATAACAATCCTACCAATTTAAAAGGCTTAGCTTTCATGGGGTCATTTGATCAAATAACTCAACCCACAGTTGTAAGGAATGATCAAAAGTATCCATATACAAGAGTGAAATTATAGTTTCTTCTAAATAATTATATCTATATTTAAGAATATTCGTTTGCCTACGGAAAGGCAAACTACCCTAGAAAATTGACATTTCTAAACTAAATATTCTTTAACATAATCAATTTAGAGAGAAGGTCTCTAAGTCTACTTAGGTTTCAAATGTTTTTCAAGTGATATGTCGATCATTACGGAATAAATGCAGATAGGAAGAATTTCCAAACTTGCTTTAAACATTGTTTCAAACGTATGTGAGTGGTCAGTTATCTTTAAATGTTTGCTCATATAAATGTGGAAATTTTCAAAAACAGATGACAGTGATGTCTAAGGTTTCATTCACGTTTTTCATCATAGGTTATGAATAATTGCTTGAGAACCAGTAGAGCTTACCTCCTGAGATAACTTTTTTATATCTACTGCATCTGATAATGATTTATATCAATGTCATTCAAACATATCAATATCACTTGTAACAGCAGTTAGGCATTGCTTATATCTGTAATAAGAGATGCATTAAAACATATACAAATATTTTTGATGTTTTAAAGTTTGTCTACAATTATTCTAACCCCTGTAATTTGTTGGAGAGGCATTTCTCCATGGTGTTTCTACATGTCTTGTGTCAGCTTTTATTCTGGACTTTTTTTCAAGGATGTTTATGCAGCTAACAGCCTTGGAAGATCGAAGTAGAGCTTCCTTTCAGAGCAGAGAGCAAGTCTGTTTCTTGACCAGGATAGTAAAGGTAATGTCTCTCTTCAGGGCAAAGGTTGGTCCTCACATGATGTGGAGGTGGGGTAGGGCAAGAAGAACCAAGGTGCACATGAAACTTCAGCAACCTGCTTTGCCATGAGTAATAAAATCCTTTGTGTCTGATCAAAGGATTGAATGTCTTCTGTCTAAATCTATGAAACGCTGGTGGGCTAACATGCTAGATTGCAATTAGGGGAAAATTTAAGACCCTTCATAATAGTAAAGAATTTTTTTAAGATACTGGATTCTGATTTTCAAAGTCTCCCAGGGCGTTCGGCATCAGCCCTAACCCAAGTCTCCAAGATGGAATCAGTCGTTATATCACAGAGAAACCATGATATCAACGCTGCCTAGGTTTGCTCAGGATACATAATGATAAAAGACAGGTTATTTTTGAGCCAGCAATGTCCATTATCACAATAAAATTTAATGTGATAGGTGATAATCTGGATAAGATGGCAGTTTAGACATCCCAAAGCATGGTCTTTTTCTCAGCATTGACCTAACTGTGGAACTGGGTAGCAACATCATCTATCATAAGACCCTAGCTGATAGCCAGGCAATCTACCAACTTTTGCAAGAATCAACAAGATGATGAAGCAAGTATATCTGGCATCATTAAAAGAGGGAATAGCATTCATAAGAAAATAAGATTAGTGTTCTGTACACTTTGTACAAACTTCTATAAAGGAGTTATTTTATAATTAACTTTCACACATCTAGCTGTTTTTATGAGGTCTTTGAAGGTAGGAAGGATAATGCCACATACAGAACAGAACAGTGCCTAGAACAGAACTAGTTGTAGAGGAGATGTTCAAAATTATTTGTTGCCCAACTTACTGGAATTAACAGAGACTGATCATTCTACATTACAGCCATTATTGTAATGAGAGATTCTACCTCTGGAGACTGAATAAATACTTCAGGAAAACACTATTACTTCAACTGGCTCAGCAGCTAATGCTCTTCTCCTTTCACCCAAGTACATGAATGAAGTTAGCTTAATTTAAGGGAAAAAAGACTGAAATGTAGCTAGAAAGAAAGAAAGAGTGATAAAGTTCCCCGCCAACCAAGAAAGCAAACATACAGGAAAAGCTCCATGTATGTCTCTTGCTTCCAGTGCTTAATGTGACAGAACCCATATTGCACTTGGGTATGTAGGCACAGCCAGAAAGTGCTTTCCATATATTAACAAATGCTATTCTTACAAGCTTTGCTTCAGAGTCGTACTTTGCACTGTGAATTTGAAAACTGAATTCAAAACCTGTAATTCTACAGCCAGGGTCACTTCTAGTAAAAATATTACAACATTATCTCACCAGGAAGAAAACTGACAAAGTAATAAACAATCCTTTAATTTAACCAGGATCAGAAATAAAATGACATGAATCATGGCATGCCTGGCAAGGAACTGCCAGTTCTCACACATCCTATGATGCCTGCTGTTAGAGCAGTGGAATTAGAAGGTCTCTGCAGGACTTGTCAATACACTGCAAAGGGAAATATGCACTCTAGAATTAATTATTTTCTTTGGTAAAAACTGCTAGAGTGATTGCTAGAGCTAATGTCGAGATTCAATGAGGTAAATGAAGAAACCTTACTAATAAACCATTTTTATTTTATTTTAGCTTTGAATCATCTATTTGGATCTCAGCCCAGCGACTGGATTTAATAACATATGTCCCTGGCCTTGTTTTATTAAGCTGTGGTGCCCATGAACAAGTGTCTATATTTCTAATTTTGCTTTTCTTCTTTTCAACCTCAGTGTGGTAATCTATTCTAAACTGATTCTTGTCTCCTCTCTCAATTGATAATTTGCTCTTGACTGTATCATCACAGCATTAGTCCCAGGACAAAAATAAAATAAAGTTTCCCTATTGTCCTTATATGTTTCATATTATGATATGTTTATTGGCTTAACAAACTGTATCTTGCATTTTGGGAGTACAGAATTTCTTAACTATCCCTTGATATGAGCAGGGAAAGAGAAAAACCTAAAAGAAAACTTGAAGTTGTAGTTTGCTGGATGACTCTGGATAAGATTGCCTATACCGGAAGGCAGCATGAAAAATGCTGCTATGGTTTTGGAATTTTCTCCTTAGACCATAGCAGGATGACGTTTCATTAGATAGAGTGGTCTTCTGAGCAGCAAACCTAAGTGGTACATAATCTTCCTACGCACAGAAGGCCATACATATTCATCTGGATGGGGCTTCTAAACTTGTTACTGCCTTAAACTTTTTATTACACAGTAGACTGCATATATCCTAGAACATAAGGCTTGTCACAGCTGAACAGATAAATGGCTCAGCCATGGTGGAGCACTGTTTTTGACGAGTAATGTATCTGGTGTTCCAGAAGGTGAAGGAGGTCACAGAGTACCACTGACATATAACTGTGCAATGCTACCCTTGGATGACCAATATTTGGGGCAATGTTTAAGTTGCTTTCTTGGGACTAAGGCATATTGGAAAGCTCTGTTCTTTTTCTTTTTCTGTCCAGGCCACTAAAGAGGCATTTAAAGAATTACTATGTTACTGTCTCATTACTCTAGACAAAATTATGCTGCTATTTTAAAAAAAAATAGTGACTATCATTTTTTTATTTTTGTAGGAGCTTAACTTCCTTTCTCAGGATTACTCTTGTCCTCATTTATTAATTTTCTATGCTATGTGATTTTTCCCTACAAAGGCATCAAGATAAATTAAAAAAAAAAAAACTCACTTGATAATTGATCAACTGGCTTTCCGTATGCTTCTCCAGGGCAGTAAGTTTCCAGTGACTATGCTACACCAGGCCTCATTTCTAATTATGAGAAGACTTGACCATGACACACGAAATTCACAAGGACAAAGAGTCCAGCCTACTCTCATTCTTGATTCCTTCCAGGCATGGCATTAGAATTCATCCTCAGTCAATCACGTAACATGCCAATATTTTTCTGCTGGGTGAATGCCTCTTCTGGCATTGCCTTCTGCTACAGGTTCATTGAGAAACAACCGTTGGTTATTTCTGGCGTGACCATCTGCCAATGGGTTTTTGTTCATTTGATGCCAATTCACTGAGGATGACTGAAACCAGGATGATCGTATCTCAGTGGTTGCAACATGTATTTTTGTTTTGCTCACATATTTAGATTTAATCCAGATTAAAGAGTTAATCCAGTTGAGACCAGTTCACAAAATTATAATCTAGCCTGAACTAAATCAGAAGCCCAGAGAAATCAACATTAATGAGAGGTGAGTGACACACTGATATCTGTTTTGCACTATACTCTGCAACCACAAACTCTATTTGTAGTCCTTTTGCACTTTAATTTCCTCATCTGCAAACTAAGGCTGAAATTTCCTTATAAAAACCTTTACTAATGAATAGAAACTGGAATAATTTGTATGAACACACTTTGACTTCTTTTCAATAAATGAGTTACTATAGTATTTCTCCTGATTTTTCCTATTATATTTGAAAGGAACCTAGACAAATTGCATGCCATATTAAAAATCTGGTAAAAATTTTGACAACTAAATGCAATAATAAATTCTCAAATAAAAACTCACCTGCTTTTGTTGATTTAACATTGTTTAGTGTAACGACTACAGGTAAAACAATCTTCTTTTTTAATCCCCTTTTTCTGCATTGGGATTAACTCAGCAATGAATTATAAGTATTAAAAAGACACCAATAGTCTCAGAAAACTTTCCTTTAATTTCCACCAGATATATAATCACATGTGAACTATCATAACAAATCTCCTAACATCAGCTACATGACCAATACTGTGTACAGTATTTCTTTACAAGCCAAAAGCCACCTAATTTTTATTTACACAGAGATATCCAGTGATAAATCTTTTGTATAATCAATCTCAATATGCACATATATATGCCAACTTATAAGGAATCTGTAAATTTTTAACGGGGAATAAGAATGAAGGTAATAGGAAATATAATTTGGAGGCAAACAATACAAGTAATTATAACTCACACAACTAAAATTAAAGAACTAATTAGAAAATTTAAAGAGTAAAAACCATCTAGATCTTAGTACCTGATGTATAAGCTCTCCCTCCAAATTCCCATGATGAAAACAAAGATAAAGAACGAAAACTCACAAGATCCTTGAGAATTCAGCCTCTTGATTATTCTATTGACACTATCTTAAGTGAATTTTGACGTTTTGGCAAGACCAAGAAGACTAGATTTAAATATTCAATCAGAAGCCTCTCTAAGTTATACCACTAGAAACTGAATAAGCTTGTCTATTTTTAGGTAGGGAAAAAGGCCCTTTGCTCCTCCAGTACTGACTGTAAGGTCTGTGCCTACCACAAAAAGGAGATACTGCAGTGTTACTTTCCATCCTTGAGAGGAATTCTGGTGGTACAGCAAAGGCAGGATGAGACCTGGTGGAGGTCCACAAAGGTTACTATCTGTGTGTGTATGTGCGTCTGTATGTGTGCATTTCATCTGTTCACATGTCAAAATCATTCAGCTGGAATAGCAAAGGATCTCATTTTGTACCAGAAAAATAATCTTAGAAGAATCTGTGGGAGAAATTAAACTATGAAATGTAAACATAAATCATACCATTTATCCTGATAACTAAGATAAGATTTAATCTACCAGGCAACTGGACAGACTTTATGCTATTCAAAGCAATGCTTAGCTTAATCCCTGTCTATTCCCAAACTATGGGTCTTGGTAGATCTCCTCTCTTCTGATGCAAACAACAACCAAATGGAAATTACTAAATAATGCCACAGAACAAAGGAAGGGATACCATCTGATGAATCAAAGCAAGTACACCTCAGAGAATTACTTTCTACAGGAAAATATATAGGCAATTTTTAAAATACTACTAATAATGGGAAAAAAAACCTTGCCCACGGGTAACATTCATATTTGTGCTCTGAAGTATATTATCTCAAAATCTAATTAAAGAATGTTTCTCGAATTTTGAAGAAAAATTTGTTTGGTCAACAATTAATATCCAGAAGAATTGCTATTCACATATAAAGGCAAAGGAGACATATTTGGAATACAGAACTCTACAATATACATTTTTTGTAGTCATCTTGAAGAAGTTATTTCAAATTATACTCCATCTATCCTATACATCAGTGAAAATTAATAAACAATGACGAACTAAAAGTTTGAGTACTAACCAATACAACTAGTGAAGCACTGATCCAGGTCTAAAAGAAAATATTGTAAAGTTGATCAAAAATCTATAAATGTTAAAACATCTTTAAAGAGACTTACTGTTTGATAATTCAAAATAATATTCCTTGTCAGAAATCCTAAATTATAATAAGAACTGAAATTAAGGAAGATGAAGAGAATAGAATGAAGGAAGCCAAAGTCCTCATCTCAAATAGTTGAAACTCAAAATTATAGAAATAGAACTTAATTGGTGGTATTATTCCAAAGGCTTAAAGAAGACGAGAAGATATAACAAACTAACCATGGACAATATGGTCAAATATAAAAGGAATCATAAACAGTACAGTAACACACAAATAATATATAATAATGTATCAGAAATAATACCATACATCAAGTAGGAAAAGGTGACAAATAGCTTAACAAGCAGTCATTAAAAATCATATTTACAAAAAACATTTAGTTACATGGTAAAATGCTTATGCTCATATTAAGTAAAATAAGGGACAAAATAATTTATATTAGTACGATCCAAAATTTGTAAAGTACAACATAATTAAGAGTTCAATCACCAAAATGAAATAATTTAGGATCTAAATTCCAAATGTTCTACATACTAATTACATGAACTTCTAAAAGTTATTAACCTCTCAGTCTAAATTTTAAATCATAAAATGAGATAGTAATAGTATCTTCCTTATATGATTATTGTAAGGACTAATGAGAATCATGAACCTTTTTTTTTAAATGCCACATCCAGTATAAGAATTCAATAAATGTTAACTATGATTATTATTAGTAGTAGAAAAACTAATAACTTCTATGATATATAATTATAAGGATCCCCATGAAAATGTCCTAGAAGCTTATTGTTGAATAATGGCATTATAAATAGATTTTTCATTAATGTTTTTATATTTCTCAAATGTTACTATTTATTAAATCAGCTTTAGAAATCCACATTAAAATTTTTTTTTATCCACATCTTTTCTTCTCTAAAAGAAATAAGACATCACAGATAAGCTGAAGTCTTCTTTGTTACACTTATTTCTTCTTCTGCCTCCCAGAGACATCATTATAACTAATGGAGAAATACATGAAATATTTATTCAACAGTTTGTGATGGTAATTTTATGTGTCAACTTGGCTAGGCGACAGAGTGCCCAGATTTGTGTCAAACATTACTCTGTTGTGTCTGTGAGAGTGTTTTTGATGAGATTAACATTTGAATCAGTAGACCAAATTAAAGCAGACTGCCCTCCCTAATGTGAGAGGCCCTCATCCAATCAGCTGAATAGAAAAAAAGGCCTACTTTCCTGCAAGTAACAGGAATTCTTCTACCTGATTGTTTGAACTGTGACGTTTTGGTTTTGGTTTCGGTTTTCCTGACTTTGGACTCAAACTGATACACTGGCTCTTCTTGGGTGTCAGGCCTACCAAACATTCAGATTGGAACTACACCAATGGCACTCCTGAGATTCCAGCTTGCTGACTGCAGATCTTGGGACTGTCAGCCTCCGTAATGGCAAGAGCCAAAAAAAAAATCTTCTTCTCTGTCTCTATATGTGTACATCTTATTGATTCTGTTTCTCTGGAGAATCATGAGTAACACACAATTCAAGATTAAGTCATTCCAGAAATATTTATATTGCACTCAATATATGCATGGCATTGTTGCTGTCATTGTGCTTAAGGGACATGATGTGTGTAGACAGGACAAGTTTCAAAAGGGTTACATTGGAAAAGCAAGATGAAGTAAACTGAGGAAGGTCGGCAAAAGTTAATCAAGTGCTTTTAATCCAGGTCAAGCAATTCAGTTAGTTCCCTATTTTGATAAAGTGTAGAAATTCCCCGGAAGTCTCTTTTTGCCTCCTTTCTTGCTATTCACCACCAAGTATAGATAACTGAGCTTACTATGCTATTTAAAGTAATAAATATCTATGTAACCAAGAACTATGCATTTTTACTTACGACTACTGATGGTGAGGTTCCTTAATTTCAAGAAATATTTTCTTCTGTGGCACATACTTATTTATAATTTTCACTAAACTAGATGGAGCAGTGACAGGATACTCAGCTAAACGTCATCATTATCATTATTCATCTGTGTATTAGATATTAATTCCATTGATTATTTATAGTCTAAAAAGAATTATACCTAAGTCATTACCTGAATTTCTCTTTTCAAGTTTGATTTTAATTCCTTTGGTTTCATCTGCTTCTGTGCCTCAGAAAGACACCTATAAACAATGAGTGTAACATGAAAAGACACTTACATGTGCAAGTGGTCCCATTTTCATCTAAAAGTTGATTATCAGCACAAGCACATACTCGGCCTCCTGGAATGGCCAAGCACAATGTACTACAGCCTCCATTATTTACCCGGCACATGTTGTCACCTGCAAGAGGAGGGAAGAAAATATGTCAGAGAACTCTGATTGCATACAAGGTTAGCTGGTTCAGGCCCATGTTCTTTCCAGGAGATGTACATGGCGTAAAAATGTACACACACACACACACACACACACACACATGCCACCAATAATACCTATTTATTAATGTAATAAGGATTCCTGCTGAATCCTAAATGAGATTTAAAAATGTTTGAAAATATATGATGCATTGGTAGATAAGAGGAATTTACAAGTTGGTTAGAAGAGATAGAGGTTTGTGTGCAGAGAGGTAACAGGAGAGAAAAGGACAAAGTGGACAGAATGATGTCTGTCCAGGACAATTTCCTAGAATGGGCCCAGTGTATGCAAGTTTGAGCTCTTTAGAAAGTAGACCACCGGCACTTGGAATGTGCCTTTGCATCCGAAGTCGACAGAAAGCAAACACTGGGGAAACGGGTGGGATTTTCCTTCCTCTTCTGCAAGGAGTACATTGGCATGTGAGTGCATTGAGAAATACAAGGAATGCAGGCTATCTGTAAAGCCTGAAAAATGAGCATCCTTTCTGGTACCAGGAGAGTGTACAGTACACAAGGGTAACGTGTTGTCCCAGTGGACCTAAACAGCAGAGGCACTGATAAGGCACGCAGTTGCTATCAGTAAAGTAGGCCTGAGGGAAAATTCATAAAGGTGTTATTCATGAACATATGTGAGACACTCCTGGACACTCAGATAAAACTGAGGTAAATTTTTCAAGAGGCTGGAGAATCTGTTTTATAAAGGTGTAGGTAAAAGTAAATAAAATTTAGGTAGTCACCATTTGGATGCCATTTATTCCTACAAGTTGGAAAGGCAAGGAAGAAAGTATATTTTCAGGTCCTGATTTTCAGAAGAAGAAAATGTCAGGACTTGTATCCAAGGGCAAGTCCATTTTACAGTGAGTCAAGGCATTTCTCATCCCATGTATTGCATTTAATCAATGAACTCTTTAAAGCAACTAGAATTTTAAAGAACATGAAGACTGTGAAAATGTCCTGCAATTTGGCAGAGGGGAGTTCAGTGACGACATTCAAGATGAACAATTTTTAAAGAAAATGGAAACAGGAAATGTGACTGTATACTGATTAGTATAATGAAATCCAGAAAACTAGTGACCGTAAAATTAGAGGGAACAGCAGTCCTGCAAACAAGAGCCTGCAGCAGGTGAGGAGGGTTGTTGCTGTTCATAATGTTGTCTCCAGTTCATTGTAGAGGAACTACAATTGTGGTGGGGCAGCTGACGTGAACAGAAAATATTACCGTTTGATCTATCCAGGCAACTGCCTCTATTCTTCATTTCTTGTCCACAACTATAACTTATATCATCTCAAATAATTAATTTTTATTCCTTTTTTTTTTTTTTTTTGCAGTACGCGGGGCTCTCACTGTTGCGGCCTCTCCCGTTGCGGACCGCAGGCTCCGGATGCGCAGGCTCAGGGGCCATGGCTCACGGGCCCAGCCGCTCCGCAGCATGTGGGATCTTCCCGGACCAGGGCACGAACCCATGTCCCCTGCATCGGCAGGCGGACTCTCAACCACTGTGCCACCAGGGAAGCCCAATTTTTATTCTTTTTGAAGACAATTTTATCTTTTATTAGCTATTGAAACTTCTTAGTTTATGTACTTCCATTATTTTATAAAATTGCATTTCTATCCCAGTGAGGCAATTTCAATACAGTAGAAAAAAGTGAAGCCCTTGAATAAGATAGTTTGCTTTACAAATCTCTGATTAAGCCAAAATATCTTCAAAAAAAACTCTTGTTGTTAGGTAACTTCCTACTGCCAACCTACACACTGAAAAAGTTTAATGTTCATTAAATTTTCACAAGGATATCCATATTACAAAGAGAAACGGTGACTATTTAGATTCATAGCCAAAAATCTACCACATAATTTACTAAACTTTTTTTTTTGTTTGTTACCTAAGTTCTGAGTCATGCTGTTTGTGGATGGCCTAATAAATATTAATAACTGATGTAGATAAAAAGATACAAGAATATTATCTGATTTTAATAAGATATGAATATCATGGTAGATTATTTCACTTTTATAACATCTAAAATAATTAAATGTTCCTTAAATGTATATGAAATTAATCAGATAAATATACTAAGATACTTTAAAAAATACTATTTTCCTTGTATAATGTATTTTTTAATATTTTCCCATAATGTTCCTTCCACGCTGAAAGTTTTTCCACTGCTCACAATACTGACTCTTTGAAAACACTGAGGATTTTTTACTTCAAATGACAGCCTTTTTCAGTGAAGATGACATGAAAAAGGAAGTATTTGGAGAAAACCTTGAACGTCACTTAAATAGAATTCCCAGAGTTACTCACTCAGGATATTTTGAACAATAAATAATAAATTTTTATGGTAACAAAGTCTAAGATTTGAGTGACTTTGGAGTGACTAGACACCTTTTATCAGAAAACTTCAGCAACACTGTCAAAATAAAGTCTTTATGCAACCTCTTGAAATATTATTATATGTGAAACTCAGAAGCAATTTTATCTGGTTTTTAATACCTTGTTGCTTTTGAGGATCATATATCTGAAGTCCAAACAGGGGTGGTCTTTCACGCCTCAGTAATGTCACCTCATTCGTTATCAAATCTAGTTGAAAAATGGAACCATTCATATAATCAGTCCAGAACACATAATTCCCATGATGCGACAGTCCAAAAGGATGGTTCAACTCTTTCCCACTGTAAACAATCTGTAAAATATAAACACATTGTGAAAAATCAGACCTGACCTTTAGAAACATAACCAAATATTTAGAGAAGCTGATATTCAAATAAGTAGAACAGATAATGATCTAACTAATAACTTACAGTTTCTTTCAGTGTATTTTGAAAAATGGATTTCACAATGTGAGCATATTTTTTTGTTTTTAGGTCATGTTATTTGAAGGAGACCATTTACATTTCATCCATTTCAATTCTCTCATACATGGCATTATATATATGGTCAAGAAATGCAAACATTAAAATGACCTTGCCTGATACTCTTCCCTATCTCTTTTCTTTATGATATTCCGGTATCATATTCTGGCACAGAAACTGATCTTAGTAATTAGTGGAATTATGTATATTGCAGTATTGCTCATCCAATAGCCAAGGGATACAGCATGGTCTAACAACACTGGGAGTGGAAGGAATCCCTCTATTCAGTTGGATTAATGCAAATTGAAGAAATCTAGGCGATGATAGGGAGGAAGGTAAAATTTTAATTTTGAACATAGAAACATTTATTGGTAGTAAACAGATATACAAGACTCCTGGCTAATTTTAATTCTGCTTGTCTTGATATATTCTTTACATTCCCGTGTATTTTGTGGTTGTTTAAACAACACAGTGGAGCAATCCTGTGATAAGTTCTGTTTTGCATGTAAGGTTGTAGAAGAGAATAGGAATCATACCCCATAATAATAATACTTTTTCATTTTTCACAGTTTATAAAATGATACTGTATACAATATGAAATAGCCTTTTCGACTCAATTCATCTAATATGAGAGGATTGAGCAAGTCATCCAAATAATATAGGGTTAAAAACTGAAATTTTGCTCCTCTTATCTGAACTCTTCATACCAAATTTTCATATGTTGAATAATTGAGACAGTTTATTATTTTTCTTTGCCCACTTCCATGTAGGCTAAAATATGCTGGCTAATAAAGTGCTATGTATATTGTGTACATAGCAACATCTTCAAAGGGATCATAAATATTTTTTAACACCTCTTAAGTATGTGACATTAGGTTAAAAGTAAATCAATTTTATTTATTTGGGGAAAGACATTTAAAGTACTCTTAGAGTTAACCAATGATTGAAATGGTCTTAACTGATTAGTACATTATATTTCTCAAAGAGAATACTTAATAAATGGGCTTGGCCAATTGTGCAATCTTCCTTTCCAAAAAAGAAGAAAGTGTATTGTCAAAGGAAACATTTTGGTAACTTCTAATATTCCATTTTTCTAAATATCATTTAACTAAACAGTCGAAGCCAGTTCATAATGTTATATGTGCTTAGGTGATTATAAGACAGAGTACAGAGGCGATATTTTGCCAACACAGTCAACTTCATCCTCGATCTCACTGAAGAACTGCAAAATCATCTTGCAACGATTCTACCAAAAGAGGCAAGAAGATGTTGATATTTATTCACACCCATAGGCTTGAAGTTCAACCCACTCGTGTTTTAGTTCCAATGTCATGAAGTTCTTTATTTGAATAAATGAATTCTAATTACTTTGTCATAATACATAGGTTACATTTCAGGTGCAAATATTGAAGATATTTGAACCGAGTTGGGGTGCTTGGTCCTAGCAAACATCAATAATGTAGAAAAACTGCATTTTCAAACAGCTCTGATATGCTGAGAGCTTCTCTGAAAAGTCCCACAAATGCTGGCATGCCACAGTGAGCTGGGCCTGGTCTCCCGGAGCCAAGTACCAGCTGCACTGCTTAATGCTCAGCCCCCTTCAGCCACCCCACAGAGACTACTGGCAGCCACCTCAGAGGGGTAAAAATAAACTTGAAAGTATTTTTAACACAACACAACAAGGCTCTGTGACAGAAGCCTGTGGGTTAAAACAGCAGCATTTGTCTTTTACCTTCCTGTGAGTTCCATTCAAAAACACTTTTTCAATATGATCATAATAGGCATCACACCAGTATAATGTGTGGGTGTGAAAGTCCAGAGTTAAGCCGTTTGGCCACAGCATCTTTGAAGTCACAAAAATCTGCCGACTGAAGCCATCCATCCAGGCCTTCTCAATCCTTCCCACGCTGTCATCTATTTCATCTTCCTCCCAGTCTGTCCAATACATCCAACTAAGACATTAAAAACAAGAGCGCACGCGTGTCATTTCAACCAGCCACCATATAGACAGACACTTCCTCAGATTTGGCGCCTCCATAAAATGTAGTTACATTCTGATTTGTTCTCCTACCTAAATGCTGATCTGCCCGGAGGAGGCAGCTGCGAAGTACTCAGGGAAGGTGAGATTTGTTCAGGGGAGCCAATTAGACACATTTCAGAAAACCCACGACCACCACAACGGCACTAACTGGCCTCGTTTATTAATTAACCTAACAGCAAGTGCCAAATCCTGATTTTCTTTGGTGTTGGTACGAAAAGTTTGGGAAATGATTCTCGAGGCATGACTGACTATTTTTAAATGTCCGTTTGATAAAACATATAATCAATTATGTGTTTAAAAAGCAGATGAACTGGCATGAGAATGAGAGCACAGTTAATGATCTACTCCAGACTTTATTTAATCTCATATGAGTTATTTATTTTTTTAAAGGCAGGCAGTTGGATTTTCTCTGTTCTAAAGGGCACAGTCATACTGGGTTTGTTTGGCCAGGTCTAATTTGTCTTCCTGATGCAAATTATCTATGCTTTATTGCTGCTTATTATTACCCTAAAACCCGCAGAAGATGATTGAGTTGCACATAAGTTTAATAACAGTAGGTTGACTGACCTTGAGATTTTGAGCTTTAATTTCTGTCTCAAACAAAAGCATCTGCCTTTAAAAACAAATCTTTTGTGTAAGCTGCAACAGTGGAAGAAGGGGCCTTGAGCTAACGTTCCAACTGCCTCATGAATAAGGTTAAAACCCTCCACATGTGTTGTCTTAGGGTCATGTGAAAGTTCCTGAGTTACTAATTAAAGTGTAGGCTTTAATTCAGTCACCTCATATATGACTTTACAAAGCTTCAAAGTTTTCTAAGCTGCTAACCCTGGAAGTTCCCTTATTAGATCCTCTGCCTCCCATCTGCTATGGACCCTAAAGAATTTCTGAGGTAATTTGGGACAAATCTGTATCCATGACTAAAAATCCTACTGTGATCTGGGGCTTCCCTGGTGGCGCAGTGGTTGAGGGTCCACCTGCCGATGCAGGGGACACGGGTTCGTGCCCCGATCCGGGAGGATCCCACGTACCATGGAGCGGCTAGGCAAGTGAGCCATGGCCGCTGAGCCTGAGCGTCCGGAGCCTGTGCTCCGCAACGGGAGAGGCCACAGCAGTGGGAGGGCCGCGTACCGCAAAAAAAAAAAATCCTACTGGGATCTAAACAGGCAGATTTGGGACAGCTGAGGAGGTGACACACCAGCCATTCTTTCATGCCAATTAAGCTCTTTTTAAATTCTCTTAACAGTTTACAATTACGTTGATATGCCTTTTTAGACTTGAGGAAGTATATTTAGATTGGTGAATTTTAATAAGTCCAAATACATTCTTAACCTAGAAATAAACATGGTACTATGCTTATCTTGTATCATGCCTGTTCTTCAAGTGGGTTTATTACTGGGACAAATTAGGAATAAACAGAAGATTCATTCCATTTGCTCTAAAACTGTGCTAGTTAGGCAAAACTACTTCAATTATATAAATCAGCTATGTAAAGAGAAATAACAACTTTTTCATCTCTCTTGATACTGTTTCTGAAATCTTAAATACAGTTAATCAATGCAGTTGTATTGCTGTTGCTAATTTATAACTTGTTAAATTGAAATTATCTTTCCCTCCAGCTTTTCCTCTTGATAATAGTAACAGTTTTTTTCTGTGACTCTCTAACCCGAATCACACATATATGTCCATGCAAACACACACACACAGGAGATAATTCTGGATATTCTAAACATATTTTATATTGTGTTGTTATTTGAAGACAGAATTGTTTGTAATCCAATCCACTACCTGAGACTATTTTTAGTCAAACAAAATATAAGAAAAACAAATTTTAAATAAGTGATGCCAATCTGATGGAGACCAGATATGTGATCATCTACTCAGCTGATTAAAAGCTATCGATATATTGTGAAAGCCTTATAATTATTATCAAATATGATGATTCATAAACATACACAATAGGAAATGCAACCTATAAAATAAGCAGGAGAAAACATAAATATTTTTGTAGGTGGGACCTGGGGTATTCATCAAATAAAAATTAGGTTAAGCTGGTCTTCTACTATGACAAAAAAAATTGTACCTCTATTTTTCAAGCCCTGTTCAAATACAATTTCTCAATGAAGTCAGCCCCTAGCTTTTCTGTCAAAATTAGCTCATTCTTTTGTTTCCTAGTGATAGTTGTTAGTTATTTTAGAGAATTTATTGCATTTATGCCATGTATTGAATTTGATGGTGTTGCATGTCTGATAATTCCAATGAAAAATTCAAATAATTAAGGGCAGGGAATATTTATCGTTCATATTTGTACTCTGTAGCACTAAACTTGGCTTTGTTGATATTAATCATGCCCCCAAATTAAATTGTATTATCTGGTGGGTCAATCCCAGAAATTTTTAAATCCTTAAGATTTTCTGCCATGGAAGTGAAATAACTTTTAAAAAACTTGATTGAGTTGATGACATAATATCTAGCTGTTAACTAGAGAATGTGGTACTTTTAATTGAGAGAGGGATATAGAAAATCCTGTTTGGAAGGAAATATGCACTTAGCTTTGGACTCATCTTTTCTTGGAGATAATGTTTTGAGAAATCAGAACTGGAGGTGTAGGTTTCTAAGTTATTGATGTAAATTATGAGATTTGAAATGATTGCAAAGGAGGGAGTTCATCCATAGCTATCACCTTGAGGAATAGTCCATCATAATTGATTCCTCCTCCAGGTTTACCCCCATTTCAACAAATTTTTTTTTTTTTTTTTTTTTTTTTGCAGTACGCGGGCCTCTCACTGTTATGGCCTCTCCCGCTCGGAGCACAGGCTCCAGACGCGCAGGCTCAGCGGCCATGGGTCACGGGCTCAGCCGCTCCGCGGCACGTGGGATCTTCCCAGACCGGGGCACGAACCCGTGTTCCCTGCATCGGCAGGCGGACTCTCAACCACTGCGCCACCAGGGAAGCCCCATTTCAACAATTTTTGAGGCCTGCCAATCCTATTCTTTCCTGTCTGTTGTCTCAGTTCCCACTTTTCTGTTGCTATTACAAATGCTACAGTCTGTCATCACTTTTCAAAGAGAACTCCCAGCGGACTGTCTTTCATAGAGCTATCATGTGGCTTTCACTTATCTTCCTAAATCATGAATTGAAAAATGTGATTTTTATCCTCAAAACCTTCCAATTACTCTGATGTCAGCAAAATAAGTCAAAACTTTTACTTACAACATTGAAGATTTCTATATATTTTTAGTCTCACCTCCTGCTATGTTCCTTAGAATGTCCCCTGCTCTAGCCTTAATGAACTCATCCCACCTCAAAACTGCCATTAGCTTCCTCGCCTCTAACAATTACTCATACTGTCCCTTCAGAGTACAGTGACTAACCTTATGACTGCACATCCCAATAGGGTCCCCTGGGACCCTATTCATTTGGAAATCTATCCATCCTCTAAAGTTCAATTCTGAATTAAAAACCTCAGTGAATTCCCGAAGAGCATGTATTTCATTCTATTTTATTTTATAGGTAAAGTGTGTGCGTGGTGTGTGTGTGTGTGTGTTGGGTGTGTGTGTGTGTGTGTGTGTGTGTGTGTGTGTGTACCACAAGCACACCAGATTATAAACTCCTTGAAGACAATCACTGTCTTACTGATTTCTATTGATCTATATGGTAGTCACTCAACAATATATTTTAATAAATAGATGAAAAATTATCCCTTTACTGATTTCTATAATTGGTTATGACGCTTTTGATAAAACCATACCTCTGAAGAGTACTTTTTGTTAATAGGCTATTATGGCAGAGAAAATCTGTGATGCTCTCCTGTGTACAGCTGCAAAAAGGTATTATGGTAGAAAAATGTAAATGAACCAGGTTTTTACAAAAATGTTTTGATTAAAGTTATATTATGCTATTTTAAATGGAGTTTTCCAAACTAAACTTTCTTCTTCACTTTTCAAAAACTTATATTAGCGTCAAATGATTATTTGGACAATTAAATTCACATGGTTCCATTTCTACTTCTACTGTCTTCCAATCCATTCTCTACAGAATAGTAAGATTAGTTGCTGTTGTTGTTGTTTAATATAAATCTGACTATATCAATTCTCTATTTTACATTTACACTGAAGACAAAGTACATATCTCTCATGGTAGTGGGCAAGGCCCTGCTTTCCTTTCCAATTGCATCCTCAGTCACTTTCCCATTTGCCATCTATAATCCAGCCCGTCTTCATTTCAGTTCCTCTGACAGTAAAGCTTTTGCCCAACTTAAGATTTCAGTTGTTCCATTTTCTTTATCTGAACTCTTTTCCTCACTCTCCATGGCTGGTTCCTTCTTTACAATTAAGTCTCAGCTTAAATGATGCCCCCTTAAAGAGGCCTTTCAGCAAGCCTATTTAAATAGGTTTCTGTTAGTCGCCTTCACATCAACCTGTTTGTTTGACTCCATCACTTTTGTCTCTAGAAATTACATTCGTTGTTCATTTGGTACTTATTTATTGAGGCATCTGCCCATTCCCTACTTTTCAGATGACACAGATGCTTCATGAGGATAAAGGCTATGCCTGCTTTGTTAACCACTGTATACATAATCAGAGCTCTGGGCATTGTATATTGTTAGGGGAAAATATGTGTATATATACATATATACACATGTGTATATATGTATACCTACACACACATATCCACATATATACATACACATGAGTTTTTTTTTTCAGGTTGGTGCATAATAGCAGTATTCTATAATATTTAAAAATCTGTCTGATGGAAGAAGTAGAAGAGTCATTCTTTGCAACATCAGAGGCAAATATAGGATTAGTTGGGAGACACATACTATAGGGATGCACTTACTGCCTTACTGAAAAGAAGAAATGTCATATCAATCAGATTTGTCTCCAGATACTTTGAACTATGTAGATACTATGGGTTTCAAATCTAAATTGGATGCCTGCCTCTTAGGGAAGTGTTGAAGTGGATTCCTGAATTTGAAGAGAGAGATGGGTCTAGTGGCCCCTAAATTTTCTTCCAAATCATCTAATTCTATGACCTGCACATTTATGTCATCTCCCCAAGCACCTCAAAGACCCTTTGACGCCATCAGAAAATATTTTCCTCTAACAGAATACTGAGAAGGAAGATGTTGCTTTAAGATATATTTGAAACATCCTGCTTCAAGGAGGTTTAGACAGCATGGAATAAATATTTTCTCTAAAAATTAAGATTGCCTTGGTTTAAAGGTCAAATAGATGACTTGGTTTAAAAGTCCAGGAATAAAATAGAAATTTAAAGAATCCACACATAAAATCACTAAAATTACTTTATAATTATGCCTTACAAAAAACATGCAATGAGTTCATCCACTGATTAGGTCAGCCTGGAAAGAAGCACCGATTGTATTTGGAGCTATTCTCAATACAAACAATTTTAGGAACTGCAATCTGGTGATCTCAGTTTATAAGGAAGTCATGTGCTTCTTATTCAATTAAGTATTTTTTTTTTGTATGCAATAGTAAGGTATAAAAATATTAATTTTGTGGTGCCATTTTGAAACAGTGAAATATAAGCCACGGAGGGGATAAAAACCACATACAACAACTGTACATGTAGAAAATGCAATCCACTCATTTAATTCTGAGATTCTATTAGGAATTTTCACATTTCTTTAATATTTCTATATGCACCTTGTTGCTTGTGTTCAGGTAATAGCTATGAATAAAAATCAAAGGAAAACATATTCTCAAAAATGGCACCAAATAATCCATCCTGAAACAAGTAACACATACTATAAAATGATGTCACTATATGGAAACTATGGTTATGTCCAAAAATACAGAGTTACCAACCTAGACTAATAAAAAGTAGTGGAGAGTGGCATGAACATATATACACTACCAAACATAAAATAGATATCTAGTGGTGAGCAGCCGCATAGCACAGGGAGGTCAGCTCGGTGCTTTGTGACCACCTAGAGGGGTGGGATAGGGAGTGTGGGAGGGAGGGAGACACAAGAGGGAGGGGATATGGGGATATATGTATAAGTATAGCTGATTCACTATGTTATAAAGCAGAAACTAACACACCATTGTAAAGCAATTATACTCCAATAAAGATGTTAAAAAAAAAAAGTAGTGGAGTATAGTGGCTCTAAGTAAAGTCTTGAAGACAAGTTGCTTGGATTTAAATATCTATCCAGGCTCTTAATAATCAAACGGTATTTTGCAGGTCCATTACAAATTTCTTCTTTGTAAAACAAGAATGAGAACAGCAACTAATTCAAAGTATTATTGTGCAGAATCACAACATAGATCATGGTAATCTATTTAACAAAATGCCTGGCCCACAGTAAATGTACAAAAAATGGAAACTTGCTATTTTTTGAATACTTTAAACTTCAATAACCTTTAATTTAAAAAATTAAATTGATTGATTTGCTGGTTGAATTGATTATTTATCTTGGTGTCAGGCTGTCTAAAATGGAGAATTATGGTGCTTGTCTGAATAAACCAAGTAAATATATTCTCTATACAAATAATCTATTTATTTCAGTTCAATGTATCGTGACATGTTTTTTTAGCACATTCTCTAGGAGAGATAATCATTAAATGAGCAACTTTTCCCAGTGAGGCCATTCATGTGTGAATGCACATGTGGATTTCAATAAAAGTTACTAATACTAAATATGTAAAAACCAAATTTATCTAATATAATTTTCCTTATATAAAGCTGATCAAATATTGCATACCCATTAACAGGATCCACCACAATCCCTCTGGGATGGGACATTTCTCCCTCTAAGAGAGTCTTCCGACTCTGAGAAGCCTTTTCCAGCCTAGCCACGCTAATGGTCTTCCTATGGCCATCATTTGTCCAGTAAAGGTTATTTCCAATCCAGTCCACAGCAATGCCCTCCACATTATCCAGATCTGCAAAAAGCAAAAACAAGAAAGAAAGAAATTCTTCATTAGTGTCCACTACTTACCTTCTACTTAATAAAAAGTATAATTTTAAAAGGAATACATTCTGATCTATAAATTCTTTATAGTGTGATTTTTGCAAATATGATTCCATAGAATATTTTTCAATTTTGTTTTGAATGCCAGGCCCTCTCTTGAGATATTTTATTTGAAACAGTGATCTGCAGAAAAACAGGAAAATATAAGTGATGAGAAAACGAAAGGGTAAAAGATAAGTTCTCAGAGTAAAAGTAGTCTCATAGATTGTTCAAAAGAAACATCAAATAACATGATCCAGTAATACGTTCAGAAAGTAAGCATGTTCAAACATGTAATATGTAATCTGAATAACCAAAATCATATGAAGGCCCTTTTGCCAAGAGTTGAACAGGTCCAGCAGAAGCACACCTTTGAAAGCCCAGGCTAGGCTTTTATCATGGAACTGCATGAACAGTGAATCTCAAAGAAACACTAAAATATTTCTGTATATTCTAGACTTACTTTACAAAGGATGCTATTACAGGCTCCTCTAAGATACAGGCAGTTATAATTCAAATATATAATCAGATGAGCTCCCCTAATTCAACTCTTTACAGAAAGGGAAACCCTAACACTTAAGAATGAAGGCTTATAGTTTATTACCACATAAGCAGTGGTAGAATAGGGATAAAATCCAAGTCAGAGGATCCCCAATGTAGAGATCTTTATAACTGCACTGTTCCTATGGTGAGTCTTTCCCTCACTTTTTGCCATCCAGTAAACCATCCTCCAAACTGTACACAACATCCTAAATATAATTCTACCCCTCTATTGCACGAGAAATTACTGTGAACTTCTCTTCTTTCAAAACCAGGATAGCCTTTGTCTCTTTTCCTCCTGGGTGTGAGGTAGAGAACTGGCACTTACTGGACACAACAACAGGTAGTAGTACATCAGAGACAGAGATGAGCATTCACACACTACTGGGAAATCTACATGACATCTTCCCTCATACGCAGATGTCATAAACATTGACTATTATCATTTTCTTTAATCATGGCCCTCTGGCCTTGGAAAAAATAAAATTTTCTTTTGTGACCCTTTCTGTTAATCAGCATGTGCCCTAACTCAGGATGACTAATATAGTGTGTGATTTGATCTAACTGAAAATCTGATTATAGTGAATCAGATATGTTCTCAATTTCACTAAGCTATCTGCTTCATTACCAACCAGTATGAGTAATTTTCACAGGTTAATTGTGCCTATGCTTAGAAAAAAGTTTCATTTTTGTCTTTGCTTTATTGACACTTAATTTTACTGAGCACTTTCCTGCCCTGGCATAATGGAAAAAGAGTAGCTATTTACTCTTTTCTATTTATCATAGTCTGTGGCTGGTTTTTGTCTTGTTGTTGGTTTTCAAAAGTTATATTACATCTGAAATCTAACCCAGCATGGAAACTTTCTTCCTCAATAACCTTCTCATTTCTAAAACATTCCCTTTTCACATCTGACTTAATACTTTTTTCTTTTTCATATGAAGCAGTTGTAGTATTATTTGATTGAAATTTTTTTTCTGACACTTGGGTAAGTAACTCAGTCACTCTGATCCTTAATTTCTCCATTTAAAAAGTGATGAAAGGGGCTTCCCTGGTGGCGCAGTGGTTGAGAGTCCACCTGCTGATGCAGGGGACACGGGTTCGTGCCCCGGTCCGGGAAGATCCCACATGCCGCGGAGCGGCTAGGCCCGTGAGCCATGGCCGCTGAGCCTGCGCGTCTGGAGCCTGTGCTCTGTGACGGGAGAGGCCACAACAGTGAGAGGCCCGTGTACCGCAAAAAAAAAAAAAAAAAAAAAAAAAGGATGACAATAATAGCAGCAATAATATACTGTATTATATAATAATAATACACTGAAAATAATACACTGTAGGATAAGTAAACAAGAGGTAAATTAGCTACTGCATGTAAAATACTTAGCATACTGCCTGTAATATTGTAAATTCTCAACATGTTAGTTTTTATAAATTCATCAGGATTAAAAATAATATATATACATACATACATATATAAATCCTGGCTCTTTTGATAGGAATAGACCTTACATTTTTCTCTTTTAAAGGAATTTTTCATTAATATTTCCTTACATTTTAACTGGTGGCCAAAGTTAATTAGAAATACGATATGCAGAGTCAGTTGTGAATAAATAGAGTGGGATGGAATGGAATTCTAAAAAGCAGAACTTGGGAGGATCCTGTCTCTAATTGGTTCATTTGTTTTGTCTTTGAAAAATGAAATGTTTGAATAGCATGAAGTAGTGATTAGGATCACAAGTTCTAGAACCACACTTCCTAGGCTCTGTAACCCTGAGCGAGTTACACCTGATCTTTAAGATTGATGTAATGATGCTGTTTAACTCATAGGATTGTTTTGAGGATTAAATGAATATATAAAACTCTTAAAAATAATGTTTGGCACATAATAAATACTACATAAATGTTGCTATGAATATTATTACTAATAGTATCATTATTATTATAATCTTCTCTTTAGCTACCTATCTATTGAGACAGCAATGAATCAATGAGCCTAGAATGTTTTTTAATATTATTTGTGTGTGTGTGTGTGTGTGTGTGTGTGTGTGTGTGTGTGTGTGTGAGTGCACTTTGTTTTGTTTTTCTGTTCTGGAAAGGATGTGGATGAATGAAAATTAAAAAGAAAACAAAAACAAAAACTCAAAAATGAGTCTTATGTGCAACTTGGAAATTTTTTTAGGCTATCTTTAACCAGACATGGAGAAACTTCCTCTTTTATACTTGTAGGACAAAGCCTGAAGAATCAATGAATCCCTTTCTCCACAAATATACATTGGTAAGGAAAATACTCTGGCTCTGTATCATTTGACATCTTCCTTTAACTTATGACTTAGATGAAACACTAAGACATATAGAGCATTGGTTTACGTACACTTAATTTTTCACTCAACAGGGTTTGGATGGGGCCCTCCCTGAGACTGACTATTAGGATCTCTATGACCAAAACCCTTCAACTAGGTGATCAATAACATATGAAGGTTTATGGCACTGAACTTCCAAACAAACATAGGTAACTACAGAGATACTAATCACTAGCTCAAGGAAACACATGACTGATCAAATGCAAGAAAGTTGTTTGTTAAAGTAGATTGCTTTGATAACTTTGGGTAGAGTTGAAGTATTCTACATTCTAAAATCAATATTCATTACATCATCATCATTATTTTTACATAACGAAAGCAAAAGTATGATTTTTTTTTAATCTGGTAAAAATCTCCCTTACGTTTCACTAAATACCCATTTTCATTAATCGAGAGGCAAGAACTCAACATGCTTGTACTTTTCAAAAATAGGAGAAAAATTCCAGTAAATAATGGTTTCTTATAATCTTTTTAGATTAAGATTATGTCTATATGTTCCTTTTTAAATGAAAAAATGAGACATTTATCCATATAATTCAGATTAAAAGCAGACTTTTTCATTTATTCTGTGAATACTTAAGGTTAACATATTATTTTGACTCAATTAAAATTTCCATTACTTTTTCTTTGTAAACATTGTTCTAGTACATCAA
Organism: Leucopleurus acutus; assembly: GCF_964270905.1. NCBI lineage: Eukaryota > Metazoa > Chordata > Mammalia > Artiodactyla > Delphinidae > Leucopleurus > Leucopleurus acutus. The sequence goes on from NC_139149.1 coordinate 30,370,565, forward strand.
GAATAACTTTTATAAATGGACAGAATATATAAATAGTGCTCTAGAAAAACATCTCATCAAAGCTAGATTTTTTAACTGAAGTGAAAAATTCTTGATGGTAGCGTTGGTATTTCCTACAAGTGATACCTACCATTAATGAAATGTGGATGAATAAGAGATAATAAAATTTATGTAAATTAAAAAGAATAATTATGTGGATTTAAAATAAATAAAGCAGAAAGCTATTTAAAGTAATTTAATATCTAGGATTAGATAAAACAAGCATTTGAAACAGAGGCTGGAAAACATATTTCTAAAATGAAAACATCATTACACATCTGATTTTTAGATATTATACATTTGTGAAACAGAAGAGGATTGAAGTTTTTATATTTAAAATAAGACCTTCAACTTTTAAAAATGGGTCCAAGATTTAAAAAAAAAAAGTTACATGGCCAAGGATGTGAGCAGTGGCCTTGCAGTGGCCTTAGTTTCCTTAAGGTGCATAAACCAGATCTCCAGATTAATGCATGTCTTGATGCTTTACAACAGAATTTGATTAACATCATAAGGAATTAACTGGAAATTACACCCATAATTGCCATTATAAAAACACAGTGCCTCTATTTTTCCAATGTATCCAAGTTCTTCTATCCAATTTCTTCTATCCTTAGTAGGAACATTATTTTTCTGAGTTGGAATGAAGTATTCCAAAAGTGTTTGCATGAGTTCAGAGTATGACCACATGCCTTAAATAACTGGGAGTGCCCTATCTATGCATGTAGATATGTTCAGGGCCAGGGATGCCTTACCTTGCCTCAGAGTCAGTGCTTGGACAACTCTCCTGCCTCATATTCCTACAGTTCAAGTAATTCAAATTCTCTTTGTGCACTTCAATAAGGCCTGAGGCGATGTATCTGACATGTGTGATTGAAGTTCTTTTAATTAACAGTGTGGCAGTAAAGTTGCCTGCTGAATTTTCTATCTCATAAGGTTACAGGAGTGCTTGGCCAGACTAAAGTTTTCTACATCATCTGTCCCCAACGGCTAGCTGAGGCTGATGTTCATCCTCATTTTCATTCCAAGTCCTTCCTCAGTTCATTTATTAGGTCGGAGAGGGTGAATACACAAGTTACTCTCAATGAGAACAAAATACTTCGCTGTTTTCGTCAAAGAGATATGTAAAGTGCATATAAGGGTCTTGTTTTTCAGATGAACAGAATATATTAAACTATAGTGGTTTCCTTCTATTATCAAAAGCGTGTTTTCTGTTTCACTTTGGGAAGAGGGTGCTACTGGTGGTCTCTCTAGGACATTCGGATATGTCATCTTTGATGCAGTGATGAACATATGTAAGAAAAAAGAGAGCGCCACAGTATGCGTCATAGTTACCAATACAGTAATCTAAAGTGATGAGTAAAATGAAACACTTCAAGAACTGTTAAGAACTGAGATTTTACCCTACTTTCAAGCTAAGAAGTTAGCCTGGTACTGCTTCATGGATGACGGCGGATGACACAAAACTTGTAGGACAGATAGAGAAGTCTTTATTACTTATGGCACAGCAAGCAGCATGGCCATCAGCAGATTGGTATCCCTTTAGTCCAAAGTCCCCTGGGGGCAGCTGGGATGGGCCCATATGGATGCCTTCGCACACAGTTGATTGCATTGCAGGAAAAGAATTCCAAATTTAGAAAACCCAAATATTTTCTAATGGGCAATAAGCAGGCCTGCTTATCTGCACCTGATGATTCTCCACCTCTTCTTCCAAGTCTCTTTTCTATGCAAGCATCCTTGTTAGGATACCTCAGAACAAAAGGCAAATAATGCCTCACTCTAAGACATGCAGAAATGTGAGGGATCCATGGAGAAAAAAAATCCTAAAAAGTCATAATTCATGTCTTTAATAATACAGATAGAGTAAGAAGTATATGAATATGACCATAAATAAAAATCATTTCTGGGTTCCAGGCTATTGCCCTTATGGGAAGTCTCTGTTTACACTATCACATCTTAAAGCATATTGTTCAGCTAGCCATGTGTGATGAACTAATTTTATGAGTCAATTTGGCTAGGCTGTGGTACACAGACATTCAGTTAAACATCAGTTCAGATATTGCTGTGAAGGTATTATTAGCTGATATTAACATTTAAATCAGTACAACTGGAGTAGAGCAGATTACTCTCCATAATGTGGGTTGATCTCATCCAATGAGTTGAAAGCTTTACGAGAGAGTAGACTGAGATCCCCTAAGGAAGAGGGAATTTGGCTTCTACACTGTCTTTGGATTCGAGCTGAAATATCATCAACTTTTCCCCGGGTCTACAGCCTGTCACTCTACCCCATAGATTTTGGACTTGCTATTCTCCACAATCATGTGAGGTAATTATTTAAATATATAGCTCTGTTTCTCTTTCTTTATGTACACATCCCATTGGTTCTGCTTCTCCAGAGAACCCTGACTAATACACCACTGCCATGCTTGCAGTCCAGAAATGATTCTGCTGAATGCTCTGGGCAGAAGGGCACTCTTCACATTCATTGTTTCCAGATGAAACTCTGCAACATATATACCATGCAAGCCAGAGTAGCTTCCAATTTATGAAAGTCCCCACAGTTATGGAATGAGTACATAGCTCATTTTACAATATTCCACGACAAATTTCTAGATAATATCCCAGTTGTATTGTAAATATTTTTAATGTTTTTATTTTCTGCATATTATGATGTTTTGACATCTTTAAAAAGCCTTTCTAGCTGGGGGGAGACTACCTCTCCTGGAGATAGCCAATTACTAAAGACAGCAAAGGGCACAGCCAAGAACTTGCCTTTGAGGTGCAACCTAACCACTCCAGAGCCATACCTCCTCTACCTGGTCTCTGCAGGAGGCAATATTCTTCTGCCTAATCATCCCAGGGCCAGGTACCACACCAACAGCGACCAGATTTATTGTTTAAAGCCCAATGGAATTATTCAAACTAGACAATCCTAAATTGCTTATCTTTCCCTGCCTTGCCTTTCCCACAGAAACTCCAGTAAAGCCTGTGGCCTACTGGTTTCCCTTCCTTTCTGTCTTTTGCCCTGTGACCACCCTGGTGTGTCTCCTATGTGGTCCTCTGTGGTGTGCTGTGCCTTCTGTTTCTGGGACCTGTAAATATAACAAACTTTGTTCTTCTGAACCCTCTCCACTGTCTCATGCTTTGGCCATACCTGACTAACCATCTCATAAAGAATGCAAAATATGAGTCTTCATTGTGAACAGGGAGAGAGAAAGGAATTTCTGTTCATGCCCTTTTACTACCCAATTCGGCCTACTTAGCGAGAGAACAGAGCAAAAATCACTTCAGCTTCTGAACGCAAAGTATCACAGATATTCTTGAACATTCCTTTCAGTCCTATGAAGTAGGTTATAATTTATAAAAATAAAATACTTTGAAAGTGGACTTCCCTGGTGGCACAGTGGTTAAGAATCCACCTGCCAATGCAGGGGACACGGGTTTGAGCCCTGGTCCGGGAAGATCCCACATGCCGCGGAGCAACTAAGCCGGTGCACCACAACTACTGAGCCTGCGCTCTAGAGCCCATGAGCCACAACTACTGAGCCCGTGAGCCACAACTACTGAACCCCACGTGCCTAGAGCCCGTGCTCTGCAACAAGAGAAGTCATCACAATGAGAAGCCCGCGCACTGCAACGAAGAGTAGCCCCACGCTCGCTGCAACTAGAGAAAGCCCGCGCACAGCAACAAAGACCCAACGCAGCCAAAAATAAATAAATTTATAACAAAAAAAGAATACTTTGAAACTTATTGCACTAATACTAAATTACTCCATCTCTTTCACATTAGATGAAAAGGCAACTCTATTAGAAGTCACTTGAACAATTTAATTTCATAAAAATGACTTTTGTTAGCTATATTTTCTAATATGTTTCATATTTTTGCACTTGTCATTTAAACATTCAAATAGGTGTATCACTTCAATTGATAATTTTTACTGAACTTTGAAAAGAAAACAAGGTAGCACATGCTTTGCTTAGGCATCACGTTTAGTGAAAGATAGTGATAATTAAATTTCAAGTTGAGTTTAAAAGTCAGAGGCTATACATCTTCATTACATTTATAATTACCATGACAAAGAACAAATGTGTCAACTCATCTGACCATCCTCCTGGAGCTTAGCTTAACATACTAAATTATCAAAAGTATACTTGTTTCAGACCCTCATTAATACCCAGAGGGAAAATGATAGGCAAAATTCATGTGTGGATAATAGGTAAATGTGATAAAGGAAGTCAAGTCCTTAATAGTAATTTATCTCACAAAAACTTTATATAAGTATCTAAGAAAACGCATACAGTCACACCCTTCTTTGGTCCACAGGTAGTTTTGCAAAACTGAAGCAGCGAATCAGGGGAAAATGTAATAATAAAACTAAGCAGGGATCCAGTTCTAAAGTCAGTATTTTAGAGGTAAAAGGAAGCTAAAGGATCATAAATTCCATCTAGATTCTACAAATCATGAAAAAAGCCCTGGAAAGTAAAGTGATTCACACGGACCCATTTTTAGTTAGTAGTCAATACACTAAGTCTGGAAATATGACTCATGTTCCAGTGTGCCTATCTACTTTAAAGTTGGATCTCTAGAATTGTACAAAGAAAAATTACAAACAGAAGCAAAAGTCAAAGGAAGTTAACATAAGCGATGATTTATTAGAAGGAAAAAGTAGGATGTAAAAGAGGGGGAGTGGAGATGAACAAGATTACTGAAGTGAAGGACGCTTTAACAACCTTCCAATCAAAATTATTATTCTCAATAAACTGTAGTTTTAATTTCTTACCAAAATATATTAGATGGCTGACAATGTAGAGATTCAACAAACGTGTATATGAGGGAAGTTAAATATTAAAATAAAATATAAGGAAAAACTGAGATGCTGTTACAGAATACATGAGACTGAGAAAATATAACTACTAAATTCATGATGGAAAAAACAGTGAAATTTGATTAAGGTCTTTAGTGGTAACTGTATCAACATTAATTTTCTGGTTTTGATAATTGTGGTATTGTTCTGTAAGATGTTACTATTAGGAAAAACTGTGGGATATATTTGAGGGATATCAAAACCTCTCTGTACTATTTTGCAATTTTTCCACCAAACTAAATAAAAGTAGTTCAAAATTAAATTTTAAAAATATAATCAAATAAATGATGACTGGTTTTAGAAATGCATTATTTGCAATATAAAGAAGATGTCAAAGGTTAACTGTAGCATAATCTGTAGGAAAAAGGGAGATAGTTAAAATAGTGATATTAATACTATATTTTCTAACAATTTTGGGGGAGTATGCTAAATGAATCCTTGCAATTCCACAGCAAATTCATAAAGAAAATTAGTGCAGAATAATTTATCTAAATAAGTATATAGTATAAAATCATTCAAGGTAGGTATGCAACTGTGCAAGAAAAACATGGTATGAAGCTGTGCACAAAAATGAGATGTTAATTCAGAAAGCCTGGCAAAGTTTAAGACAGGGATATTTTGCATGTATTAACTAAAAATCACATTTTTTAAATTAAAAATGTTACATAAGTTCAAATGAATTATGGGAATATGTAAATTTTTTTAAGATTCCTGAAAAATCATCAGGGAAGCTCATTATCAGAACAATTTCAATAAATACTTAAGATAATCAAAAAATAATAATAATGATTGAACTTACTGCTCCTTATTTTAGAATAAAAAAGAATCAACCTTCATCATTTTTGGTTTTGTTTAATCAGTTTAATTACTATTTTTAAAGTAATGACAACCAAATTAAAGGCCCCATTCATCCATTCAATGAATATTCATTGCATAGATACTATATGCCAGGCACTGTTCTAATAAGGCTCTATCAATGAACAAACAAACAAAAACCTCTGACACCTTGAAGCTTACATTCTTGTAGCAAGACAATAAACAAACAAAATATACCTAGGATAAGTACAAAGGAGAAAAAGTAACCAGCTAACGGCAGTAAGGATTTGGGTGGGAAATTTGCATAGATGCACAATTTTAGAAGAGGTGACCAGCAAGGTCTAAGGAGGTGGCCTGTAAGCAAAGTCCTCTAAGAGGTAAAGGAGAGAGGCAAGGGGACATCTGATGGAAGAGTGTTCCAGACACAAGGAGCATCACATGCAAATGCCTGCAGGTGGAGCCACACCCAGAGTGTTCAGGGGATGACAAATATCAGAAAAGGAATAACAAGGATATTATGGGTTATATAGAAGAAAAACAACTTAAAAGAACCATATTTTCCCCTGTGAATTTAAAATACTTATATGGAACATTTTGAGGTGATTATACGTAAAATCTTCATGTACAATAGAGATAAGTGAGCCTTTATTATGACATGTGCTTATTTGCAGGGTCTTATTTAGGCGTATTGGGAGAGGCAGTCCCCAGTGGACCTGAAGTCTCCCTGAACTTCATTGCTGAGGGTACCGAACTGTAAGGCTTGTCTGTCTTCTGGTACTGAATAATTTCTACAGCTGGTCTCACAGGCAACTAAATCAAGGTGACCACAGGGCGACTACTGCGTAACTGTTCACTCTACAAGATAGGGGGACCTGAAAACTTTCTATTTGTAATACTGTTGGCTGTTTGCTCAAAAGGTGCTGATGCCCACGCCGTGGGTTCCTCATCTGTGGCACAACTCACTCCGTGCTTAGCATTTATACGGACCCATGACATCGCCCTGTGAGACTTGGGGGCAGGGAACCAGAGCAACTATGCTGATGCTAATGTTGTTTGCTGTGCTGTGAGTAATAAACAATCTTAAGTCTCATTTTCTACTTTTGGCGCCTATGCAGTGGTGGCAGGCTTCCTCCCTGCCATCCTCGATAACAAGGTTGCTCAACACTGGCACTACTGACATCTGGGACTTGATAATTCTTTGTTGTGGGAAACTGTCCTGCACATGGCACTGTTTAGCAGCACGCGTCTCTATAGTAAATGCCAGGACCACCTCCTTCCCCAGTTGTGACAATCAAAAATGATTCCAGATGTTACCAAATACCCTATGGAAAACAAAATTACCCCTGCTCTATGAAGTTGGAGTTTTACCTTGTAAGTGAACGAAGTGGTATTTCTCAAACGTTTTTTAGTCCATTTTGATTTCTCTAAATATGAATTTTCTTGCCATCAAATGAAAAGTTCTTTGCAACATTATTTTCTGGCAAAATTACCAAAGAATATTAAATTAGGTATCTGTAGCTAGTAGAGCAGCAATACAAACTACTCTTAAAAAATATGCAGTCTCAGAGTGGACCAAATTTCATTGTAATTCCATATACAAAAAATACTTTAAAAGGAGAAATGGTGAACATTTCATGGTTAAACATTGTGACAAATGTCTTAGAAATATTTGTCTCAGAATGATATGTTTCTTGTATATCCCTAGATATATTTTTTTTAACATCAAAAAAGGATACTTTTTGATTTTTACCTGAAATGATAGTGAGCTAAATTTTACTATTTGAAATTTCTCTGTTTGAGACAAGTTACAAATACCCTAACAGCTAAAACAAGACAAGTTACAAATACCCTAACAGCTAAAATATCAAGGTAACCCTCTGACTCAAAATGTGCACATACACCTTTGATGTACAATGAAGGTTTATAAAAACTTGTTTTAGTAGCAGAGGTAAAAGTGCTAATTTTGGAGCCAGGAAAGCACTATCCTGTGCTATCCTGTGGAGGCAGATGTGTACTAACCAAAGAAGAAAACAGCTGTGTATTAAAATATTTCATATAGTTATCAGACCACTACCACCCATGAAATATACTAGTATCATTACAATGTATTCATTCAAGTTGTCTAAACATTTCATATTACACTGGATGACAGTTAATTTGTTGTTTTATATCTGAAAAACTCAGAGCCAAAATGCATATTTTGATGAGAACTTTGATTCTTTCCAGTTGCATAGGAATAGTGAGTAGAGAATACAGAGAAAAGAGAGTTGATGTATTTCATTTAAGGAAGGTCTGAGTGGTCATCATTTCTTTTACTTTTACTTTTTCTTTTTGGGGGAGGGTGATGCAAAAGGTATGAGGACACGTAATACAGTTTCCTAGCATAGGTGTGAGTCTAGAATAAGCCTGGTCTGGGATACAGAGATACCATATGATAGTTTGCTACAGTAAATCTGGGAAGTAAATGTGACTTCTGTTAACAATAACATATCTTGAAGAATTTAGGGTTATTATTTTTCCTCTTTTAGTCATCTATGAAACCTGTGTTTTCAGGATATTTTCCAATGTACTTTTATAAGATATTATCTGTTTTGTTCACTGGTATATCTCCAGGGCTTAGAACATTGCCTATATATAACATGATCTCAATAAATATTAGTTGCTTGAATGAGTATATAAGCGAATGACTCAACATCACCTCATCAATAATTCCAGCTTTCCTCCAAATGACATACAAGGCCTTCTGAAATTATTTTCCACTAACCTATTTTATAAGCCCTATGATCCAAGCATCTGCAGTGGACGATACTACTTTTAGCAAACTGATGTGCTGTTCTGGAGAAAACATGGACTTTTGTGTCAGAGAGAAATTGGCATCTTCACTCTCCTGCAGCCTTTCATTTTGATCTTTCTAAGAATTTTTATAAGACTTCCCCTTATTTGGTCATTGTGAAGGTAAAGTGAAATAATATATAAGGTATTATTAAAAAAAATCAGAATTTAATATATGTTAGCAATGCTAGCTCATTTCCCTACTCCCATATGCATATTTCACTTTCCCATCTCTGTGCCAGTTTTACCTCCTATTCCCTCTCTTTTCTGGCATTTTCCCATTTTCTAAATCCTTCACCTTTTTTAATGCCAAAAGAATTTTCTATCTGATACACAAATCTTCTCTTATTATCCCTGTGAAATTCATCTATCCTTTAAATTCCCATAGTAGTATATCTGAGTGCCATTCCGGACACCACCTACTGCCTTGTTAAGCTTCCTGTTAAGTGTGGACAGGCCAACTTTTCCATTTGTCTCTGTGGAACAGGAGGGCAGGATAAAAGTATAATTCATGCTTGAAACCCCTAGCAGAGATCAGTAGCAAAGGCTTGGTAAATATTTGTAAAGTTTAAAAAAATGAATGAATGAATGTAAGCACTGTAAATGCGGGGGAAGGAAAAAATAACAGGGAATTGACAATGTGTGGTTAGCTTATTCACTCCAGAATACTAGTGAAGAATACTCCCTTATTGTTTCAATATGATCATCATTCCCATATTTTCATAGAGTGGCAAATACCTAGAAGAAAAATTAAATCCTTAGTTTAACTACTAGACCCTTAAAATATTCAAGTATTTGGAATTTTCACATGGAGACATATCACTTAATCAGGCTAAAGATGTACCATACCCCACTGTTTGACATATGCCACCACTATTCTCAGGAGCATCAAAAGCAAAATTTGGAGTTATTTTTTAAATAAATACCCTGGATGATAAAAAATACTACTACTCAAAAAGTGCTATGTAATGGAAAAGGCAATAAGAAATAGTTTTTTTTTTCTTGTTATCCTAAAGTTGAATGTGCTAGGGAATTTGGAATGTCAGTAATGCAAGGATTGGTAAATTATATTCAATAAAGAGTAATTCACATTCTGCTACTACAGGGCAGCACCTCTTAATTCAAAGAATAAGGGGGAAGAAAATCTCTGAGATGGGATAGATAGAAAATTCAGTATCACTGTCATAGCAAATTATGTAATATTCCAAGAACAGTCTCAAGAGCTGTTTAATAAGAAATAGATTCATCTTTCTATAATTAAGGTACTTATAGTTTGAAACTAGGTATTTGATAAATACATCTTTCTAGATCATAGATTATTTTTTCTAAAGTTCGTGCAGCATTTTAATAGTCATATTCTATCTCACCTGGATTATAGTCACCAGGATTCCTGGCAGAAAGATGAAATACCTCCTAGGAAAACTGCTGCTTCTCCATATATTTAAACAAATTAATATGAACGTCACAGTTTTCCAGAACATAATCATAATAGAACTTACTTAATTTAGAAATGATTTCATATTTAAAGTTTGGTATTTAGAACATACGAAATAGCTGGAAGATTATAGAAATATAAATTGGGAGCTGGGAATATTAGTTACAATTCTGTTGCTAACTATCCATTAGATCTTGGGCAAATGATATATCCTCTCTGAATCCATTCGGCTTCCTATGTAAAATTAGAAAATAACACACACACATGGCCAGCTATTTCTTTATTAAGTACATACCATGTACTAAGTGCCTTACAAACGTCATGGGTCCCAATCCTCAGAGCAACTGAGAACAATTATTCTCATTTTACAGATGTAGTAGATAAAGCTTTGGAGAGTTTACATAACCTGCCCAAGCTCATACAGCTGGTAAGTTATGGTGCAGAATTCTGATTTAGACACTCTGACTTCTGCACCTGCCCATTTAACCTCTGTTTTATGTTACCATGATCTTTAAGGACATTTTGATTTCCAAATTTCTATAACTAACTGTTTTATAATTATCCCCAACCTATGCTAATTTATGAACAGCATAACTAGGGGAAATATGATGACTTGTTACAAAGAAGATGGCATTTGGGAGTTCTGCAATCAGACAAACAGGTTAAAACCCAAGCATAACATGTAACAAGTTGATTTATAAGACAACGTTCCTTAACTCCTGTAAAACCTAGGTCCCTAACTTTTGAAAAAAAAAAAAAGTATTTCTTACATTCAAAGGTTAGCTTGAGTGTTCAGATTATTTTATATGAAATATTTGGTACATACTACGAGCTTAGTAAATGCTATTTTGTAACAAATAAATATTTTGCCAATTGGATCAGATTTAAATTGGTTTAAAATATCATTTTAAGTACTGAATCCATGAAATTTATAAAAACAATTATTATTAACTTGAAGGAGTTATGTAAAATGTCAAATATGTATAATATTATATTTATACAAAATGTATATATATATCTTATGAAAGAATAAAAATTATTTAAAAATTTATCAAATTACACAATTGAAGAACATTACTTAATTTGAGATTAATAGTTTCAATAATTTTAATTATCTACTTAATATTTTAAATATTTGATTCAATAATTTACCTTAATTTTTTTTATAAGAGCTAACTATGAAACAAAATTGTTTTCCTTTTGCTACATTTTAACTTTATAATATGCAAAGTAGTCTCAATGTGAAATGCTCTATAGGACTTGCCAAAATAATTAAGTCTGTGTAGGTTACAAAAAACTGGTCCTGAAGCTATTTAACAGCTAATTAAGTTATGAATGAGAGTAGATAGATGTTTGCAAAGTTGTAAGAGACAAAGATTGCAGCACAGGGCTTCCCTGGTGGCGCAGTGGTTGGGAGTCCGCCTGCCGATGCAGGGGACACGGGTTCGTGCGCCGGTCCGGGAAGATCCCACATGCTGCGGAGCGGCTGGGCCCGTGAGCCGTGGCCGCTGAGCCTGCGCGTCCAGAGCCTGTGCTCCGCAATGGGAGAGGCCACAACAGTGAGAGGCCCGCGTACCGCAAAAAAAAAAAAAAACCAAAAAAAACAAAACAAACAAACAAACAAAAACATTGCAGCACAGCTAGCCCACAATAAGAAGAAACACTACTTCTAGAAAAAAAGCCCTTGTGAAAACATAAAAGGAAGAAATTCTGTGCTATGAAGATTTGGGGAAAGGATTTAACAGGCAAAAAAGAAACAAATAAAATAACATCCATTTAAGAGATAAAAAGAAAATTTATAGCTATCCATTTTTTTAAAGAAACCATCCCTGTTTGAAGAAAACAACTTATATTAATGTGACCAAAAGTGATCACAGTTTCACTAGTTTCATTAAAACTCTTCTTTACATGCTTACCCAAAACTGCATTACTTTGCTTTGTAATAGCTATTTTCTTTTAAATTCTTACTTAAGTAAGCTACCAATTAATTTCATGCTGTACATATTTTAAAAGGACAGTCAGATGGGAGTATAATAAATCACATGGCCCTCTCTAGAGGTAATTACTATAAACACTTTATTAATCTTACCAAAAAATTTAATATACTTATATAAATCGGATTATCCTGCCTGCAAAAAACATTGTTTTGCTCACTTTGTTTATTTATCAGTTTGTCTGGGAGTTCTGTTTGTACCAGTATATATAGCTCATCTCATGCACTTTTAAATTTAAATATAGTTGGCATACAGTATTATATTAGTTACAAGTATACAACATAATGATTTGACATTTACATACATTAGTGATGACCATGATAAGCCTAGTAACCATCTATCCTCAAAGTTATTATGATATTATTGAGCATATTCCTTATGCTGTATATTACATCCCCATGACTTATCTATTTTATAACTGAAAGTTTGTACCTTTTAATCCTCTTTACATATTTCCTCCCCCCCACACACAAATCCCTCCCCTCTGGCTACCACATGTTTATTCCCTGTATCTATGAGTCTTTTTGTTTTTTTTGTTTTGTTTGTGCCTTTGGCTTTTTGTTTGTTTTAGATTCTATAAGTGAGATCATACAGTATTTGTAGTTCTCTGGCTTATTTCACTCAGCATAATTCCCTGAAGATCCATCCAGTTCTTACAAATGGCAAAATTTCATTTGTCTTTATGGATGTGTAATATTCCACTGTGTGTGCATAATACCCTCCAGGTCAATCCACGTTGCTCACATGGCCGAATTTCATTATTTTTTTATGGGTAATATTCCATTATGTATGTATGTGTGTATATATATATATGTGTGTGTGTGTGTATATATATATATATATACACATACATATATACCCCTCATTTTTATCCATTCATATATTGATGAACACTTAGGTTGCTTCCATATCTCAGCTATTGTAAATAATGCTGCAATGTACATTGTAGTGCATACATCTTTTTGAATTAGTGGTTTTTTTTTTTTTCTGGTAAATATCCAGAAGTGAAATTGCTGGATCTACAGTAGTTCTATTTTTAATATTTTGAGGAAGATCCATATTGTTTTCCATAGTGTCTATATCAATTCACATTTCAACCAAGCGTATGAGGGTACCCTTTTCTGCACATCCTTGCCAGCACTCTTTGTTATCTTTTTGATAACAGCCATTCTGATAGATGTAAGATAATATCTTGCAAACTTGATTTGCATTTAACTGACGATTAGTGATGTTGAGAACATTTTCATGTGTCTGTTGGCCGTTTGTCTCTTTTGGAAATATGTCTATTGAGGTCCTCTGCCAATTTTTAATAGGGTTTTTTTATGTTGAGTTGTATAATTTTGGATATTAATCCCTTATCAAATATATTGTTTGTAAATATCTTCTCCCATTCATTAGGACGCCTTTCATTTTGTTGATGGTTTCTTTCACTGTGCAAAATATTTTTAGTTGGACCTTCTTTCTCAAGATTGCTTGTCTAATTGAAGGGCTTTTGTAGTTCCATAAAAATTTTAGAATTATTTGTTCTAGTCCTGTGAAAAATAGCATTGGTATTTTGATAGGGATCGCACTGAGTGTGTACATTGCCTTGGGTAGTATGGACATTTTAACAATATTAGTTCTTCCAATCCATGAGCACAGTATATCATTTCATTTATCTTTAATGTTTTTCATCATCTTATAGTTTTCAGAGTAATGATCTTTTATCTCCTTAGTTTGATTTCTTCCTAGGCATGTTATTCATTTTGATGTAATTGTAAATGGTACTGTTTTCTTAACTTCTCTTTCAGATAGTTTATTTTTAGTGTATAGAAATGCAACAGATTTTTGTACATTGATTTTGTAATCTGCAACTTTACTGAATTCATTTATTAGTTATGTTAGTTTTTAGGTGGCATCTTTAGGGTTTTCTATACATGGTATCATGTCATCTATAAACAGTGACAGTTTTACTTCTTCCTTTCAGATTTAGTTGTCTTTTCTTTCTTTTTCATGTCTGATTGCTGTAGCTAGACCTTGAATAAAAGTGGCAAAAATAGGCATCCTTATTTTTTCCTGATCTTGGAGGAAATGCTTTCAGTTTTTCAAGAGTGAGTATGATGTTGACTGTGGGATTGTCATACGTGGTCTTTATTATGTTGAGGTATGTCCCTCTATACCAACTTCATTGAGTTATTATCATAAAAGGATGTTGAATTTTGTTAAAAGATTTTTCTGCATCTATTGAGATGATCACGTATTTATTCTTTAATTCTTTACTCTTTGTTAATGTCGTGTTATCACATTGATGGATTTGCAGACATTGAACTATCCTTACATCCCTGGGATAAATCTCACTTGATCATGGTGCATTGTTGTATTTGGTTTGCTAATATTTTGTTAAGAATTTTTGCATCCATGTTCATCAGTGATATTGGTCTATAATTTTCTTTTATTGTGGGTTTTTGTCTAGTTTTGGTGTCAGGTTGATGCTGGCTTCATAGAATGAGTTAGGAAATGTTCCTTCCTCTTTAATTTTTTAGAATAGTTTGAGAAGCATAGGTGTTAGGCCCTCTTTAAATATTTGGCAAAATTCACCTGTGAAGCCATCTGGTCCTAGACTTTTTTTGTCGGGAGTTTTTTTTTTTTTTTTAATTTCTGATTCAATTTCATTGCTAGTGATTGGACTGCTTAGATTTTTCTATTTCTTCCTGATTCAATCTCAGAAAAAGGTATGTTTCTAGGAATTGATCTATATCTTCTAGGTTTTCCAATTTCTTGGTGTATAATTGTTCATAAAATTCTTTGTGATCCTTTGTATTTCTATGGTGTTATTAACTTCTCTTCTTTCATTTCTGATTTTATTTGAGCCCTCTCTTTTTTCTTGATGAACCTGGCTAAAGGTTATCAATGTTGTTTCTTTTTTCAAAGAACCACCTCTTAGTTTCATCAGTCTTTTCTACTGTTTTCTTCATCTTCATTTCCTTTATTTGAATTCTGATCTTTATTATTTCTTTTTTCTACTACCTTTGGGTTTTGTTTCTTACTTCATTTAGGTGTAAATTAGATTTTTCATTTGAGATTTTTCTTGTTTCCTGAGGTAAGCCTGTATTGTGCTAAATTTCCCTCTTAGAATTGCTTTTGCTGCTTTCCATGGATTTGGGTCACTGTGTTTCCATTTTAATTTGTCTTCAGGTATTTTTTTTATTTCCTCTTTGATTTCTTCAATGACCCATTGGTTGTTTAGTAGCATATTGTTTAGAATCCATGTGCTTGTATTTTTTATAGTTTTTTCTTGCAGTTAATTTTAGTCTCATATCCTTGTGGTTGAAAAAGAAGTGTGATATGATTTCAGTCTTCTTAAATTCATTGAGACTTGTTTTATGGCTTATCATATGGTCTATCTTAAATAATGTTCCATGTGTACTTGAAAAGAATGTGTATTCTGCTGTTTCTGAATGAAATATTCTGTATGTATTAACTGACTTTATTGGCTAATGTGTCATTAAGTCCAGCGTTTCCCTATTAATTTTCTGTGGGGATGATGTATCCATTGAAATAAGTGAAGTGTTAAAGGCCCTTACTATTATTGTATTGTTGTCAATTTCTCCCTTTATATTTATTATTTGCTTTATGTATTTAGGTGTTCCTATGTTGCTTGCGTATATATTTATAATTGTTATATCTTCTTGTTGGACTGATTCTTCTATCATCATGTAATGGCCTTCTTTGTCTCTTGTTACAGTTTTCGCTTTAAAGTCATTTTTTCTCATAAATGTATTGCTACCCTGGTTTTCTTTTTTGTTTCCATTTGCATGGATTATTTTTTTTCCATCCCTTAGCTTTCAGTCTGTGTGTGCCTTTAGATCTGAAGTGAGTTTCTTGTAGGCAGCATATATGTGGGTATTGTTTTCGTAGCCATTCTGTCTTTTGATTGTAGCATTTACTCCATTTATATTTAAAGTATTTATTGATAGGTATGTACTTATTTCCATTTTAAAAATTGTTTTCTAGTTGTTTTGTTGTTGTTCTTTTCTCCTTTCTTCTTCTCTTGCTCTCTTCCCTTGTGATTTGATGGTCATCTTTAGTGTTATGTTTGGATTCCTTTCTCTTTATTTTTGGTGTATCTATTACAGGTTTTTGGTAGGTGGGGCGGTTCATACATCTCATATATATATACTTATTATATATATATTATATATATACATATATAGTAAGTTGATTATCTCTTAAGCTCAAACACATTCAAACAACCCTACATTTTTACTCCCCCACCCACATCTTAAGTTTTTTACATTATATTTTACATCTTTTTATTTTGTGTATCACTTAACTACTTATTGTAGTTATATATGATTTTACTACTTTTGTCTTTTAACCTTCTTACTAACTTTATAAATTATAGATCCACTAACTTTCCTGTCTTTACCAGTGAGATTTTTTTCTTTCATAATTTTCTTATTCCTAGATATGACCTTTTCTTTTCTGCTTAGAGAAGTCCCTTTAACATTTCTCATAAGGCTGGTTTAGTGGTGATAAACTCTTTTAGCTTTTGCTTGTCTCTAAAATTCTTTATCTCTCCTTTAACTCTGAATGATAACCTTGCTGGGTATTCTTGGTTGCAGGTTTTTTTTCCTTTCAGTACTTTAAATATATTGTGCCATTCCCTTCTTGCCTTCAAAGTTTCTACTGAAAAGTCATTTGATGGTCTTATGGGAGTTTCCTATATGTAACTAGTTGCTCTTCTCTTATTTTTAATACTCTCTAATTTTTTGATATTTTAATTATAATGAATCTTGGTGTGAGCCTCCATGGTTTGATCCTGTTTTGGACTCTTTGTGCTTCATTGACCTGGATGTCTGGTTCCTTTGCCAGGTTAGGGAAATTTTCAGCTACTATTTCTTCAGATACGTTTTCTGCCCGTTTCTCTGTCTCTTCTCCTTCTGGGTCCCCTATATATGAATTTTGGTATGCTTGATATTGCCTACAGTTTTCTTAAACTATCTTCATTTTTTATTCTTTTTTTCTTTTTCTGTTTGGCTTGTGTGATTTCCCCTATTCTGTCTTCTAGATTGCTGATCTGTTCTTCTGTATCATCTAATTGATACCTTCTAATGAATTTTTTTTAATTCAGTTACTGTATTCTTCAGCTTAGATTATTTCTTTATTATATTTTCTAACTGTTGAAATTCTCACTCTGTTCATCCATTCTTCTTAATTTGGTGAGTATGTTTATACTCATTACCTTGAATTATTTATTGGGTAGATTGCTTATCTCTGTTTTGTTTAATTCTTTTTCTTATGTTTTGTCTTGTTCCTTCACTTGGAACATATTCCTCTTTTTCCTCATGTTGCTTAATTCTCTGTGCTTATTTCTATGTATTAAGTAGGTCCATTATATCTTCTAATCTTGGAGAGGTGGCCTTATATAGGATATATCTTATGGGGTCTAGCAGCACACTTTCCTCTGGTCACCAGACTATATGCTCCTGGGGTGTCCCCTATGTGAGCTGAATGTGCCTTTCTGCTGTGGAAGTCTGGATTACTGTGGGCATGTTGATGGCGGGGGCTGGCCCAAGCCTGTTTGTCTTTGAGGCCCTGCCTTGGGTCGTTAGTGCACTGGTAGGTGGGTCAGGCCGATGCCATGGCTGGTTGTGATGCCCGATATCATGTGAGTGCTGAAGCCCTCCTGGTGGTCAGGGCCATCTCTCCACACAGCTGGTTGTATGGCCTGGGGCCATTACTTCATGCATCTTTAACTGCTATCTAGTATTATTTTCTGTTAATAGAATAAACACACCCCAATCCATTCTTTGTGTGTGCTTTTGAGGGGTATAGTCAATGCCGGGGGGGGGGGGTAGATTGATCTGGACCTATTATTTTTAGTTTGCTTAATTATTAAATTGCTCTAAAGATCACCTTAAGACCTTTTTTTTTCATTTCTTTCAGTTTTTATGAGGACCATAAGGTTCTACTTTTCAATTCTTATATTTGAAGTTTACACCCAGGATATTTTAGGTTATGGTTTCTCATGGTCTAGTCAGTGTGGTAAAATCTGCACTCTAGCTAAGAAATTCCCATCATCTCTGATCACTGATGATATACTCTTCAATTTCACAGTGCTGGTATCAATTTACTCTACTAAAAAATATTTTTCAGTGATTTTTTTTTCTTGGCTATAGAGGACAAAGTCAGAGTGAACTGTTTGCTTATTCCTATATTTAGTCCTTTGCTCCATTTGTAATCTGACAGATGCATTCAAATAGAATGAAAACTCTTTCAGAATGACAGTTACATTTTTACTGAACACTTCACCTACTACCTGGCATCTCTGGTAATTAAATAATGTTTTATATAGGTATATGTCTAGAAATCTTAGCAATAAATAAGAATCAGATTTTGAGATAAGCTTAATCATATCATCCTGTACCATCTCTTTAATAAT
The DNA here is from genome assembly GCF_964270905.1 of Leucopleurus acutus. Lineage (NCBI taxonomy): Eukaryota > Metazoa > Chordata > Mammalia > Artiodactyla > Delphinidae > Leucopleurus > Leucopleurus acutus. Next base: position 30,388,967 of record NC_139149.1, read on the forward strand.
AACAGATTTTTCTTCTACTAATATAATGTATTAACCAATTATTCTTTTTGTAAAGTGAAAACTCCCATCACTACTTCATTTATTTATTTTTAGTTAAAATGTAAAACAAAATGAGCTTATTGAGAGTAGAAAACACTTAAATATTTTTGCATCAAATGAAATGTCTTTATGTATAAACTGCTGATGTTTAAAAGCATCACAAGGGATTCACATTTATTCATAAGCAGAACTCGGCTACTTTTAAAAATTGATTCTAATGCTAAGGTGAAGGAAGAAAAAGCAGTTTTTAAAAATATTTCAATCTTATTCTTCAAATTCCCATTTGTATTAATGAATTATAGACATGAAGAATTAGGCTTCACTTAGGATGCACAAACCCACAAAAGAATACTGAAACACGTAACAATAAGAGAAAGACCAATAATCTACAAGATTACAACTTTTGTTGAGTCCAAATAAAAGTTGGGACCCCAAGGAAACACAATGAAAAGAAATCCAGAGTGACAGGCCTCTTCCAGTAAAAACGGGTCACATGAATTGTTGTACCTTTGCCAGAGCACAGGAGGAAGAGGCAACTGCCATAAACGTAGTCTTTTTAAAAAGTTAAAATGGCAAAGAATTTTAAAAACCACGTGTGAATTAATGTGATACTTTAGAATTCTTGGGAAACCCTGACACAAAGGATTTCTTTCACTGAGTTCACAAGAGAAATATTGAAGGCATAGCAAGAGAACTGAGAGCTAGCCCTGTGTGCTTCACAGACATAAAACCCAACCTATTCCCTAGACTTTTCTCTCATACAAAGAAATCCCTTAAATCACTGGGGAAGGGGAAGGAGACCACCCCACTTCCAGAAGCCAGACAAAGATCCACTGCCTGTGAGGGAGGTATAGAAAATAAATTCATTTGCCACTAAAAAATGGGCAGGAAATCCTCCCTTCTCCAAACGGAAGGTGAGTTGCAGAGATAAGCAGCCATTGAGGGAGGGGTAGAAGCCAAAGCCTTGTGACCCTGAGAGAAACAACCCTGGTCCCACCACAAGTTTGTTACTTACAACAAGCAACTCTAGTGTAATGCTTGGAGAAGGGTAAGAAATTACTGCCAATGGTCCAAAACAAAGGTACGGTGACACTGAGGGAAGAGTACAAGCAAAGCTGTTTGCGCCTAGAGTGGGTACAATAAAGATGCTTGGACCAGAATTCTGAATTGATACCAAAAACAACAACAAAGAAAAAAACAACAACAGATGTTTGCTACCTTGGGGCATGGAGCAAAAGATTATCTCCTGCCCAAGACCTCTCCCAGACACATGGCAGACATTGGCTGACAAGGGAAGAGATGCATAGAAAGACCCATCTCCAAAGCCCAGAACCACAGAATCTAAATAAGACCTAAGACCAGACAAGAGAATGGAGAACCCCTTGTCTACCACCATGAGCCTCCCACTTATTAACAGGTCACAATTAAGGAAAGGGCAAGAGTGTGGAGAGAGACCCCTCAGTGAGGCCGCCATGCAGGGATTATTGAAAGCTAAAGAATGAGCAGGCACACTCCAGGATACTTACTAAGCATGAGGTAGAATCAGGCCATCACTGAAGTATCTGAAAGGTTTGGTTTACTAAAGGTCACTATAATAAGAACAAAATCCAAACACAGTGAAATTACTGAATAGATTGATCAAGCTCTTCACACTGACACACTGACAGAAGAAATGTATCTATGCTCCTGGCCTACATTTTACGTATTTAAGCTTCTAAGGTTTTCCTACATAAATTATTTGAAATTAAGAGTCATACAGAAAGCAAAAGACACACAACCCATTGAGATAAACTGGTCAACCAAAGAAGTAAAGTGTAAATAAAATCAGACTTAAGATGACCTTGATATTTAAGGAGACCTTCAGATTTAAACATTGAGTTATCAACATACACCTATCAGAATGGCTCAAATGAAAAAAAGACCAATAATACTATGTGCTGGAGAAAAAGCAGACCGACTGAAACCTTGATGTGGGGAAAGCAAAATGACCCAGTCACTCTGAAAAACATTTTGAACAGATTGAAGAGTTTGACAGTTTCTTATAAAGTTATGCATACACTTACCATACTAGTAGGCAATCCACTTTCAGAAATGAAAACACATGTCCATATAATGTACTATATGTAAGTGTTTATGACAGGTTTCTTCAAAATTGACCAAACCTGAAACAACCCATTTGAACATCAACTGGTAAAAGAATAAAAGTTTTGTGGTACATCCATGTAGCATAATACGACCCATTGTGAAAAACAAATGAATGTCTGACTCAACAACATGGAAGAATCTCAAAACCATCTAAGTAAAGCAAATCAAACTCAAAGGCTATATATTTTAGGATTAAAATTTTCTGACATTTCAGAAAAAAAAAACTGTAGAAAAATAGATCAGAATAGAAATCAGATCAGTGGTTGTTAGAAACTAAGGGAACTTTCTGGGGTGATAGGAACGTTCCAAATTGACTGTGGTGGTGGTTATTCAACTGGAGATATTGAATTGTTCACTTAAAAAAGGTGAATTGTGCCATATATAAATTATGCTGCAATAAACCTTATTTTAAAAAATACAATTATAAACACAGCTAGAGTTTATCAGGAGAAAAATACAAGTGTTTAGAGTAAATTCTGCAGCCATTTTTGGATCGAACAACAACAACAAAAATACCAGTTAGTTCAGTCATTAGTTTAGGAAAAAAAAAAAGAAATAAAAAGACTAATTTCTTAAAGATTTTTATCAACATGATACCAAATAACAAATATGATTGACATTTAACCTCAGATTTTTGCACTTAATTGTATCTAGCAAAGGTTGTCATAAAATCAATCTGTGATGGAGCAGGTATGGGAATGTATATACTCCTGGCCAGGTGCTATAGGTTCCCACGGCTAGACCACACTCCCCATAAACCAACTTGCACAATTCACAAATCATGGCATGTATCCAAAAGTAACATAATTTTCTTTGGGGCGTAAGATAAAATAGTGCAAGCGATGGGGACTGATTAATAGGAACAATTTTAGAACTTGTGATGCATTGTGAATAAGCAATCTTTTCATCCATCTTGAGAGCTAGTGTCAGTCTGGGATTGGAAATAATTGTAATTTGTAGGTACAACCTTCATATATTTTGTCATTCTGAAGAACTTGTACAGAAAATTAAGTCGGATGATACAGTTCATTGAAACACAAAATTTTAGAAAATATGTCACATCTGGTTTTCCTTACAATCACGAATATAGGCAAAGGTGACATCTGAGTTATTACAATTGGATAATTAAAACTGGAGGAAAGAAAAGAGTATGAGAGATGCTCTTTCACCTCATGTCCAGTGATGGCACCATCATGAACCTCTTGAGTGCTTTTTGTATGTGCTTTTATGTTGTTTACACTTCTTAATTTGTAAAGTCTCAATTCTAAGCCCCGCAAAATCACTATTTTAAAGTTTAAAAGAAAAACTAAGAATCTAGGTGATAGTAACATCAGATAATTTAAAAAACTAGGAATATAGAGATGAGCGAAAATACTATTTGTTGCCATCTTTAAGTGAATTTTCAAAATAGTCTTACTGTTGTTTTTCTTACATCTCCTTTCCAGGTGTCATTTGGACCACTGCCTAATGACTATTAGAACATCCCGCAGTTTGGTTGATCACTCTTGCAGAATCAGGAGCAATAGTTAACTCACCATGACATTTGTAATGGGATGTTAAAATTAAAGCTTTGATTAGAAGACAAAATGATAAAAGAAAAAAAATCAAAGTGAGTGTGAGAAAATAAAAAAGTCCTTATATTTTACAATGAACTAGATCACAATTGTTTCCATAACTCTTAGACACCTTAACCAGATCAATGGTGTAAAGGGAACATAATGTAAACAGGGGAGGGTTTTAGGAGATTTCTTTGGAGAGTGATGCTGCTGTTCTGTTAGTCTCTAGTCCCTACCCTTCAGTGCCCCAAGGTGGTAGAAAAGAGAGAATGGAAGGGTACTTTTTACCTCAACTCTAGTGATGAAGCTTTCTATGGGGCCTCTAAGAGATCTTTGAATTGTTTTTCCAAATGTGCAAAACTCACACCTGAGAAAGTCTCACACCTGAAAAAGCTAAAGTGGACTCTGGTAGCAGAATACTTAGTGGGGGTTGACTTGCACTGTATCTGCACTCCCAGAGTTTATTGGGGCAGAAGGTTTACAAATAATTTTGGGGACTATACGTGGACCACACAAGAGCATATGTTGGCATAGGGATGTTTGCAATCTGGCTGGTTACAGGGACTCAAGCAATAAGAAGATGGACAGGAACTGGTTATTCAAGGATGCAGAGTCACAGGCATAGAGTTTCATGCACTTTGGCCAAGGGAAATGTAATTAGAGGGATCTAGCAGAAAACCTCCAAATAGCTTGCACATGCACACACAGACAGACACACACATATACACACCCCAAGAGTGATTTTAAAGATCTGGCAGTCTCAGAGAGAGGTCAGTTTATAATGGAACCAGTTCACATAGGACCTCTGCTATCTCCTTATCACTCCTAACCAATCTTACCCTCTCACCTCTTCCTACCAATGTTGAGAGGTGAGTGGGCATTGGAAACTAACTAACAAGCTGGGAGGGGTGGCAAGGAAAATAAATGCAGGACAGAAAAAGAATGAACCAAATATGCCCTCCTTTCCTTATTTCTAGCCAGAAGACAATACACGTGGGGAGCAGGGAAGATTTGATGATACACTGAATTTAGGATTGTGACATATGTATATATAGTGGAGTGGGCATTCCCAAACTGAGTCTGTGTTTCTGACCTAACATGACCGAGAGGTCTGGCTGCTGCCTCGTTGTTAGCAGAAAGGATTGGGATTTGACCAAGTTTTGCTATGGGGTAAGGGTAGTCACTCTACTGAATAATTTTAATAGTCAATGAAAGGCATAAATAAAACTTCACTTTAGATAGGGCAGAGTCACATTATTTGACATACGTGTTCTACAGACAATGACTATTATCACCCCCTAAAATCCTCTCATAATGGCTAGTTTCAAGGGAACTTGCTCAGCTGGCACTGTGGATATTAACTGTCCCCACAGTTTGAGCTAGCATTTCCTATTTTAGAGCCCCCATAGTAAAGTCTGCCAAGACTAATTTATTAAACTTTTCTTTTTCATCAGAAATTTGCATTAACCTAAACAAAAGTACAATTACAGTCAGTGATTAGAATATTAGTCCTACTAGTTTAACAGAGGATTCCCAAGTGATTTCTGAAGTAACAAAGATTACATAATGCTGAGAATAATTAAGCAATTAGGTTGAATGTATTTCTATTTTTTTAATTCATGGTAAAACTGGAAATTTATTTAAAGTGCCCCCAAATTTTACTGACCAGAATATTTATTGATGTAACAACCATATTTGTAATAATACTTCAATTGGTACTTTGGAGATTATCAAATATTTTCACATTCTATCTTTTGACCTTACCAGTAATTAAACATTTACAAGATAATAGACTTCTTTATAGAAACTTCTAGGGCTATTCTGAACTCTGTGTGTGTGTGTGTGTGTGTGTGTGTGTGTAGTATGCTGTATTTGTCCGTGCTTGTGCATGTATATATATGCCTTTGTTGGGTGGAAACAAATAAAGGGAAAGATATCTTTTCTTCCATGTTTACTATAACCTATTAGCAACATGGCCAATTCCATTTTTTATGACTTAATATATTTTAGAACCTAGATTTCAGTTTCTTCATACCCATGTCAACTTTTCTGACAAAAACACATATATTGGCTTAAAGATTTTTTCCAATATCTCATATACTTCCTGAGAAACATCAGAAATTATGAGAAATATATATAAACTAAACATGAAATTGAACCAATGTTTTCAGGACTCAAATCTCCTGCGGATTATGGGAAAACATCTTATTGATAGTCAACAAGAGTCAGTTATGTACAAATAGGCTATAACCTTGCTACTCAGCAGGACAACAATAACCATTAGATTCTCAAAAGTTGCAAATGCTTGCAAATCTCTTCTTAACAGTTTTAATTAAGAAATGTCTCATTACTGACAAATGTATTCATTATTTCCTTTAATGGTTGGTCAGAGTCTACATCTCTCAGAATTTTTCTTTACGAAAAAGTCATAATTAAAGTCAGAAAAAATGAGATTGATATTCACCTGCAATCTAACGGCAGAGAGTAAAGGCTTGTTCTTAATTTTAAAATGTTTTGCAAGGCATAATGACTATTTAACGTTCATGGGAACTTTCTAACATAATTTATTAATGACATCTCAACAGGTTTGTTTCATCAACTGTAACACTCGATCTTTATGAGACACTAGAAATTCCTAGAGAATTATAGAATGGTGAAGTTCATTGAAATCTAAGAACAAATGGTTATCTCTAGATATAGAAAATTATAGTCTCACTCTCAGGTAGGTGTCATCTGGGAACAGATTGCACCCTATAACCTGTTTTGAGTGGCCACACTAGTCCTGGTTAAAATAGAGGTCTGGGAATATTTCTGGAGTTCTGAAGTGTGTCTTAAGTCGCTGTTTGTCTATGTGTGTGTATGTCGTGGTGGTAGTGGTATTACAATGATGAATTATCAAATAATAATTCATGGCCCAGGTATAATACCATACATTTCAACACAAAATTGGATAGAACTGAGCTGAAGAATAGGGTTTGACTCTTCACATGCTGGACAGGCAATCACATAAATATGGCACTACCCTTCGATACTTTGGTAATATGTCAACAGATAACCTTTAAACATGTCATTTGGAAGATATGTTTGTCAGAGACTGCCTCCCTAACTCCTGGCTACAGTTCTATTCATATCAAAACAGAGAGCCTCTCTTCCATGCCGCCCAAAGTTATTCATTGTTCTCTAACTTCATGGATCCTGTAAGTATCTTCAGTTAAAGGAAGACTCCGAGGTGTGGAAATGTGTACTTACTGCAGATCTCAATCAGGTAGAACCCATCTTAAGAAGTATATAAGGTCAGGGGTTCCCTGGTGGTGCAGTTGTTAAGAATCCGCCTGCCTGTGCAGGGGACACAGGTTTGAGCCCTGGTCCAGGAAGATCCCACATGCCGCGGAGCAACTAAGCCTGTGCGCCACAACTACTGAGCCTGCACTCTAGAGCCCGCGAGCCACAACTACTGAGCCTGTGTGCCACAACTACTGAAGCCCATGCACTGCAACAAGCGAAGCCACCACAATGAGAAGCCTGCACACCACAATGCAGAGTAGTCCCCACTTGCTGTAACTAGAGAAAAGCCCACAGGCAGCAATGAAGACCCAATGCAGCCAAAAATAAATAATTAATTAAAAAAAAAAAAAGAAATACATAAGGTCAATATAGCAAAGCGGTTCAGAGCACATGCTTTGCATTAGTTCCTCTGGCTACTGTTACAAATTACCACAAATTTGGTGACCTCAAGTCTGCAGTTTAATGATGAGATCTATTGAAACTACAGTTTTTCTGTTACAGCCGCAGGCATTAATAACTTTCAAACTCAGGAAAAATGCTTTGAGTGTTTTTTTTTAATACTTTAAAGATATGAAATAATGTGAAAGATATTTTAACATACCTTCTATTTGGATATATGTATCTCAGTATAATTAATTTATACAGCTTAAAACCAAGTACTGCACTAATAGAATATATGCAATAATAAATTGAATACTAAGTTTTCATTTTTGTATTTTTTCCTTTCTGCTGGAAATTATAATTCATTCTGCCATGAAAAATGAATCTTGGACAAGACATTCAAGAATCTAAACATGAATACAATCTTATAAAGAACATCTATCTTGTCCTCTTAGAGAGCATAACAATTATATCTGCAAGAACTGTTACCAAGGCTTTTGTCCCAGAATCATACTCCTGGCCCTCCCTCCAGGTAAATTTGCAGAAAACCACAGCTAACCATATCCTCTAGCTGTGTTCACAGCACAGGAACAAGAGTCTCCCTATAAGAAAACTGGTGCAAGCTGGTTCTACTTCAAAAGTGGGACAAATATCGCCCTGCACCTCATTACCATCTCATTGTAATAGTAAGACCCCTGTCTGTCTGCCCATGATGCTTCAACCTGCTTCCAACCCAGATGCCAGAGGACCATACAAGGACAGAAAAGAGGTGACACCCCAGTTCCAGGAAGAACCCGCCTATTCCCAGAAGACCAATGCATACACTTCCCCCTCATTAGCCTTGCCCTTAAAATCTTGCCTTAATTGTCAGTCCCCTGGGCAAGAAGTTGATTTGTGATTAAGATCCCACTTCTCCATTCTCCAGCCATTGAATAATGATTGTGCTGCCTCAATCTCAACTTTGGTTTCATTTTTGGCTCTGCAAACCCAAACAGAAAAGAACCTTCCTTCCCCCTGAGGCAGGGGCTTGGCCAGGCTAGAGTTCAAGTAGGGGATCATAAGACCTAATTTGGTAACAGAATGACTAACCACTTAGTCTATTTTCGCTTGCTGTTGGCATCTTCGTTTATTTCTTTAGAGCACTTATCACGATCTTGTTCATTTATGTGTTTATTTGTTTATTATTTATTTTTCACTATTTGGATGTAAACTAAATATGAAGCTTTGTCCTATTTACTGCAGCATTCCCATCACCTAAAATAGCACCTGGCTCAGGGAAGGCATTCAATGAATATTTATTGACTGGACAAATAAATAAATCAAGTAATTAATTAAAAGAAATCAAGAGTATAAATTTTACCAGAAATTTTGTCAAAAAATTCTGAAGAGTAAAATACAATAAAGACTGGTAAATGTTTTGTCCTTATAAAAGTCGATTTTTATTAAATCACTAATATGTCTTCATTTCATAGATATTTTCCATAATTATTGAGATATATGTAAGTACTTCAAACGGGCAATTTTCCTTTCTTATTTATTTATGTACCATTTTAGCCCACAATATTACACAAAGATTATGAGATATATCACATTTAGGAAGTTTGCAATAAAACTCTAAGAGAAAAAACAAAAAGAATGAACAGAGATGCATCTTTTTTTTAAATGCTGTTTTTTTCTATATAAAAAGGATCTGAGCTTGTAAAGAATATGTTCAAGATATTTATGTTTTATGTAAAAACAGCAAAATCGTTAAGCCTTCTACTTCACACTATACACATTTATCTAAGATTCAGAATTTCTACTAAGCTTACAAAGTCATTTGTCAAACCAAGCATTACCTCTCAGTCTTCAGGTTAGTTGGTAGACTAATTAAATGAGTGAATATACATAGAACTTAATTCTTCTGATCAAGAATCACGAATTCTCATTTGCCAAATATAAGTTCTGTTTTGACATGTTAATCTCACAGCATAATGTGTATTATTATTCTCCTTATTGGTAAGAAGCAAGATAAACTAATAAAAAGACATTAAGCTGTCCCTTGTATAGGATAATCAAAATGTTAAATATATTTCAGGTGTAAAAATCGACAGGTTTTCAGAACCTTCCTACTGCCAAAGCAACACGGTACAGATGTGCCTGGCAGTCAAGTGGCCATTAGAATTGACCTCTGTTGCTGTGGTAAAATGCAAAGAACTCCAATGTCACTGACTACATATGGTTATCAAAGTTAGGATTATTAGCTGGAACATTCAGTCACAGCACAGGAACTGACACTTTTTGAAAAGAGCCCAAGGATCCTCTATATTACATGTCAGTCTAGGTCAAAATTAGAGCAATCCAAATGCATCTACTTAGAATATGCGAGTTTATTGTCCTTCTAAAATTGTCAAGTTCGTATTATTCGTTATTGGATTACAGAGAAAAGTAGGCAGACAGCCTCTGCCTCATGCAATTTAAAGTAAAACTCTTGACTCTAATTAGACACTCCTTAGGTGGCTAAGTCATGGTGGATTTATATTGCCTTAATCAGTAAACTATAAAAAAAGACAAAAACAGGGATATTTTTCATTTTAGCACTTCATTTGTCGCTTGTGGAAGGTGTATTTTTATCATTAAAGTTTGATTTAAAGTGAACCTGAGTTGAATGAATAATCTTCTCATGCTGTCCCCAATCCCTCTAAAAGACAGGAGAGACCATCATGCATTACTACTCATGCTGTAAATAATTTTAGTCCGTTTCTCTACTTTTATTTTCTCTACTTCCTCCCTCTGATTCACTCTGTACTCCACCACCATATTGATTCTCCTAAAATATCTTTTTTTTTTTTTTTTTTGCGGTACGTGGGCCTCTCACTGTTGTGGCCTCTCCCGTTGCGGAGTACAGGCTCCAGACACACAGGCTCAGCGGCCATGGCTCATGGGCCCAGCCGCTCCGTGGCATGTGGGATCTTCCCGGACCGGGGCACAAACCCGTGTCCCCCGCATCGGCAGGCGGACTCTCAACTACTGCGCCACTAGGGAAGCCCCTAAAATATCTTTTTATTCACATTATTCTTTGGCTCAAAAGCATTTCCTCTTATCCATTCAGGATTTTATCCAAGCCCCTTCACCTCACATTTAACGCCTTGAATTTCACTACCTTTTGGGATCCACAGCTCCTCTGTCATGATTACCTGTAAACTAAACCTGCAGTAGTGACCCACTTAATGTTCCTCTCATCCTCTTTCTGGAGCATGTGCTTTTTGGTGTTTTGTTTTTTTCTCATGGGATTCCTGGTGCTGAAATATACTCCCCTCCCCTTTAACATTCTTTCTTTAAGTTCTAGCCCAAATACTACCTCCTTCACAAAACAGTTCTCTGAGAATCCCCAGATAAAGACACCTCTGCCTTCCTGTGTATTCTTATTACACAGACATTCTCCATTAATCATGTATTTCTCTGGGCCAGCTTTGAACTTATTAAATTAAATGCTGCAGAGCACTTATATTGAGTTGGCCAAAAAGTTCATTTGGTTTTAAGTAAAAATAAAAGACACATTTTTCATTTTCACCAAGACCTTTATTGAACAACGTATTCACTAACCAAATGAACTTTTTAGCCAACCCAATATTTTGGGGGAGTTTATATTATCTGCAAAGGTAGATTATAAACTCCTTGAAGGCAGTAGCCATTTCCTAACATTTTTTTTAATCTCCTATGATAGCTAGCACAGTGTCCTTCATATAATAAGCATACAATTAATGTCCCTAAATCAAGGATTTTTTAAATATTTGAGAAGCAAACTGTATATATGAGGAAACTGAGGTCCAGAATCATTAGTAACTCGCCTAAAAGTGACTAGCAGCCAGTCAAAGATTCAGTTTGCATGATTATTAAAGATGCTTTTTACTTATACCAAAGTTATATTATTTCATTATTGATCAGTTGTTCTAAGCCAAGTAATTTATGAAACTTCACTGATCTTAATAAAGTATATGCATATATGTTTACATATTATATATAATAACATATATGTATTTGTAAATAAAAATAAGTATAAACAAAGTTTCTCTGCAGATATTATTTCAAGGGTGACTCTAAAGAAATCAATTGTAATATAACGTCAAAAACAATATGCAAGGATCATGAGGACAATGGGAACATTGATCTTTTTAATGAACTTTGAGTGACACGACCAATATTCCAGTGAGAACCAAGTATTACAGAAGTCTCCAATGTCCTGTTAAATCTTATGTTCTACCATATAACACTGTAAACAAATAACTGTAAGTCTACATTTTCCATGAAGGTGGATTAATAGTTCAATTTAATTCCTGTAATACTTATAATGTAGTGGACAATTGCAAGTTCAATTTTATAATGAAGGTTTTAATAAGTCAGTATTTGGAAAACATGTTGAAATAATGTTACTCAAGAAATAGAAATTAACAAATATTTTAAAATCAACAGTAACTTGGGTTCTGGTTAAAGTTAGTTTGACGTACATTGGATTTATCCTTTTAAATAAATGTTTTGTCTCTGGGCAGTTTGATACACATTGTCACTTACCATCTTTCAGGATGGTTTCTCGCTCTGTGCCATCTATCTTCTGCCGGCCAATTAGGAAACTGGTGGTGTCAGCAAAGTAGATATAATTGGTTTCTGCATGAAAATCTAAAGCACGAGGGTTTACCAGATTTTCTATGGGGATCATGTATTCATCAGCTATCTTGGTATTCAAGTCCATTCCTCTAACAATTCCTGGGCGTCCTTTCCCATAAAAGAGGAACAACTCATTCTTTGGTCCTGCAAAAGAAAGATTACAAACATAAACAACCGATGCTGCCTAATCTTCTTTACTCTGCATAATGCCACTGTTTAATTAACTGGCACAATTAACATTTTTTTAAATTCAGTACCAAAAATTAAACCCTAAAATATGCCAAATGCATCTCGATGCAAGAAGGCCAGCTAATTGCGTTACTTTAGTTAAAACAGAAATTACTTCTGTGAATAGGTTATATTTAGTTAATTATTCTTTTGCCTGTAACTGTATAGCAAAAACAAGACAGATCCTTGGATAACTTATAACAGTAAAATGGAAATTTATTAAAACATCTGGCACATTTAATTTTACAATTCATTACAATCTATCTAACGTATCTGTAGATACTAACTGTAGCATTCATTATGTTTGACAGTGCTAAAAACTTCAGAATATTTAAAACACACCCCCTCCCTACTCAGAGTTTGCATCTACAGACTGTCAGAAGCAAACAAAAAGAATCACACAGTATCACATAACTTGCATGTGAATATATTATAGTTTGTATAAACGTGATTTTTTTTTTTTAAGAAATGAAATAAAATGCCAGTTACAGTGTCACTTCTTTCTTCATGTCTTAATTAGAACGTTAGAGGCTGATGCTGTCTGCCGGTAACTCTTATGTACAACACAGCCTTTATCAAAAACTAAACAAAACAAAAAACTGTGTCCTGGGTTAAAATGCAAGAATCAAGGAAGCTTTTTCTACAGAATGAATGAACTCCTTCAGACTTTTTATATGAAACTACATGCAAGGCTCTCGTATTGCTAGGGCACATTATACTTAGTTTAGTGTACATAATTTTGAAAGGAATACTTCATATGGAAAGGAAAACATACTAGGTTTTATTAAGAAAACTGAGAATACATATGACTATTATATTTGGATAACCATACCATAGTGAGATTCTTAGTAAATTAAAATAATTACATTATAAAATTTGGAGGAAAAAAATAAGTAATTACTCATAAGCTCAACACCCTCAATGCAAACTATATAATCATTTTATATATTTTCTTCCTTGTTTTCTTTTAAAATTAGTGTTAATGAATATTAAATATATATAAATATTTACAAAATGTTAATATTTAAAGAATAAAAAATAAAACAAATCTCATGTACCTAGCATAGATCTTAAGAATATTTCCAGAACATTAGAATGCACACACATGCCCCAAACCCACCCCCCTTCCATCCCTGAGACATCCAGTATCTCTGGTTATATACAGTAATATGGTTATTATGTTTACCATGCATTTTTTAGAAGTTTTGCCACATATGTTGTTTGTATTTCCCAACAGTAAACTGTTTAATTTTGCGTGTTTGAATTGCATGTGTCCTATTAATTTTATTCTTATTACATACTTTATATTCATCTATGGTTGTTGCAGTATCATTCATTTTCATTGCTGTATTATATTCCTTGGTGTGACTATTTCAAATTTAATTTATCTAGCTATTTTTCTAATGCACACTAATATAGAAGAGAATATGTTTTGTATTCTTCTTTTATTACTAAACCTTAGCGTTAAGATTATATTCTGTGCTGATCCTTTTCTTTCTTTCTTTTTTTTTTTTTTGGCTGTGTTGGGTCTTCGTTGCTGTGCATGGGCTTTCTCTAGATGCTGTGAGCAGGGCTCTTCGTTGTGGTGGGCGGGCTTCTCACTGTGGTGGCTTCTCTTGTTTCAGAGCACAGGCTCTAGGCATTCAGGCTTCAGTAGTTGTGGCACGTGGGCTCAGTAGTTGTGGCTCGCGGGCTGTAGAGCGCAGACTCCACAGTTGTGGCACATGGGCTTAGTTGCTCCATTGCGTGTGGGATCTTCCCAGACCAGGGCTCAAACCCGTGTCCCCTGCGTTGGCAGGCAGATTCTTAACCACTATGCCACCAGGGAAGTCCCTGATCCATTATTTTTGTCTTACATTCCTTCAGTATGATCAATATAATATATGATATTTGCCAAATCATTCCTCAGTTGATTTTATCTTTCCATTATTATAACATTGAGATATGCTTTTTCCCATATCTCTTAGTATACATTTCCAGAAGTGGAATTACTGGGTAAAGAATATTAACATCCCTCTTTCTCATTACCCTCACAACCTCTCAGTGTCTACCTACTTGTTATTTTCTTTAAAGATACTACCTTACATTATTATTATTATTATTTTTTTTTTTTTGCGGTACGCAGGCCTCTCACTGCTGTGGCCTCTCCCGTTGCGGAGCACAGGCTCCGGTTGCGCAGGCTCAGCGGCCATGGCTCACTTGCCTAGCCGCTCCACGGCATGTGGGATCCTCCCAGACCGGGGCACGAACCCGTGTCCCCTGCATCGGCAGGCGGACTCTCAACCACTGTGCCACCATGGAAGCCCCTATCTTACATTATTTAAAAGTAGATTCATTTGAAAATTAACATTCCTGAGTATTCCCTACCTACATCATATGCATAGATACTTTTGTTTTTTTAAAAATTGGGATCTTATATATGCATTTTACTACTTAACTTTAAAAATTTAACAATACTTTGTTGTGTCATTAAAAGGTCTTCAAAACATTTTTTTCAATGGCAGCATCATGTTCCCTGCTAGAGAGGGAACGTAATATGGTCAGCTACTTATGTACTATAGGATATTTAGATTGCTTCTGGGTTTTTGTTATTATACATACATTTACAATGGATTTCTTTAGTCAAAAGTGGGATAACTTGTTAAAGGATGTTATCAGTTTTATCTCTTTTGTATGTTATTATCAAATGTCTTTCTAATAGTGGTATCAATTTCCAGTTCTATTAGCAAGGCATAAGAATGCTGGTTTCACCATATCTCTTCTTGCTAACATTTATTTTTGCTTGTATTTTTAATTGATGCTTTAATTGGTAAACCTGGCACAATACTTCATTGGTTTAATGTATGTGTGTATATGTGTATGTGCACGTGTGCATGTGTATGTATATTTTAAATAAGAATGGTAATTATTTTTCCCATTGTTTTATTCAGTCACTTTTTTCAATCATTCACTACCTGAAGTTTCTTCTAATGTGTTTTCCTATACCATAGACAATTGAAAACTAAAAACTACATTTCACAGACACCGATATAGCCATGGCTCTAGTTTTGATTTAAGTACCTAAAGTCAGATGTACTACCTTGAGTTTGGAATATAGAAATGAGACCACTTTTGTTGCTTCTGCTGGTATTTATCTGATGGAGAAACTGAATTTTTCCACATCAGTCTTCTTCCTTTCTGTATATCAAGAGACAAGGAAGAGGGTATCTTTTTGCTGTGCTGTGTTTTTTTTGTTGTTTTATTTTCCAGTATGACATATTATTTCTGGAGCTAATAGTTTTGGTGCAAACTTCCTAATCCCTAGATCTCAGCTAAGATGGTGTGTTTCTGAAACACCATGTTTGCCATTTGTGGCTTCCCGATGCCCTAACTTCTGATTACCGTAGGTGTTCCAGCTTAAGCCAGGCTAGTTTGTGGTGGTTTTGAGGAAAGTTCCCAAGACCCAGTCTAGAAGCTGCTGCTTCAGGCTTCTCAATGATTTTGTAAGTACCTATTTGTGTTTGATCCTTTCTGCTTAAAATAGCTAGAATTGTTTCTGTTAATTTAAATGTAAATGTACCCTGATTGATCACTACATTAGGCATGATTGAAGCTTATGCAACTCTGATCTTATGTTTCTCCACCAAACGTGTGTGTATATATGTGTGTGTGTGTATATGTGTTATATATATGTGTGTGTATGTATGTGTACACATATATAAATGTACATATACATATATACACACACATGTATATATGTATGCATAAATGTGCATGACTGTATTTTTGCATGACATGCCATCACTTGCCAAGTGGTAACCAGAGCAGTTTAAAGGCTGGGTACACACACACACACACGCACACACGCACACAAAACTACCCCTATCTTGAGGCTTCTGACACAAAACCTTCAATTATCCAGAGGATTTCTTGAACATGAGAGCTGGTGTCTCTACATTCCTAGCATTTGATACAAAGCTGGACATAAAAAAAAGTACTAAAAGGCATGTATTTTATCACAGTTAAGTCTCTTGGGTTCTCAATTTAAAAATATTTGCACTATGAATTCTAACCACTTAGACTTAAAATTATAACAAATTTAGAGATCTCATTTCATAGTCCTCAGCAAGCATACGATAAGAAAGCAAAAGAGATGGCAGGGCAGTGGTCAGAGAGGGAGCACAGCCAAAAATAAATCAAGACAAAATATACACTGTAAAAAGCAGTCATCAGGGGCTTCCCTGGTGGCGCAGTGGTTGAAAGTCCGCCTGCCGATGCAGGGGACACGGGTTCGTGCCCCGGTCTGGATCCCACATGCCGCAGAGCGGCTGGGCCCGTGAGCCATGGCCGCTGAGCCTGCGCGTCCGGAGCCTGTGCTCCGCAACGGGAGAGGCCACAGCAGGGAGAGGCCCGCGTACCGCAAAAAAAAAAAAAAAAAAAAAAAAAAAAAAAAAGCAGTCATCATAATCTTAAAAATTATGGTATTTGTGGGACATCTAAAAACCAACAGTCTCCACATGGACACCATTTCTATGAGGGCCATTAAAACTACATCTGATTATGCGGACCCTGAGTAAAGCGCTTAATTAATTTTTGTGTAAAAATTTAAACTTAACAAAAGTAATGTGTGAAAAATATTTATTAGCTTATTTAAATAAAGAATAATTAAGTTATTCTAGCATATTTCAAAAATAAAACAAAGATATGTCCAACTACTAGATAACTTTTTAAAAAAATTGTTAAAGAGATTGATATTTAATTAGTATAGTTCCAGTTACTTGGAAAGTGAAATAATGAAAGGAATTTCATCCCCAATGCTGGATAAAGTGAAATATTACTTAATGTGGATTTTTGTTGGACTAAACGCACCTATTACTAGAGGCAGCATCTTGGTTCAAAAAAGAGAAAATCTGGTTAACCGACGATTCAGGCTCATTAGATCATGAACATTCTTTAGGGAATTAAGGAAAGGATCTTCCTAAAAATCTTCCCTAAAGTACGGTTCCCAAAGATCCATAAATTTGGTGACTCTACAGCCCAATTAGGTTTCTCATTCACATTATCACACACATACAAAAGAGAGAAAAAAAAACAACTAAATACTGATTCTGAGAAAAATGGCTTGTACACATTCACAGGCAAATTTGGCCTGATGATGTCTCACGTTATTACTGATGCTGATGCTCCTAATTAATACTAAGAACCCTATTCTGAAGCATTAGCTGCTGGCAAATGTTTGATTTTCAATAACATACTTTTGCATGACCTGCCATCACTTCCCAAGTTGAAGCCAGTCCTGCAGCGACAGGTCCGTGCTTTGTAACTGCTGCTGAGCAGACAGATGTGTGAACATCCCCCTGGCATTCCATATGGATCCACTTCACATGCATGGCTTCTGACTACAACAGATGAAAAAGAGCATGCTTGAAATTCTCCAAAGACAAGATAATTATGTGCATCAGTATGTTGAAACTTTGACAGTGCAAGAGGAAATCCTAGCAAAAATCTATATACCCAAATATTTTGTATCATAATCAATTGGAAAAGAGTTTAAACCCCAAAAAAGAAAAGGTAGGGATTTGCCAAAATCCTCCTAAGTCTACTTTTTAAAAAAATTCTGAGAAGATAAAATGCTTTTATATTAACCTAAACTGTTTACATGTAAGCAAAATAAAAGTAACATGGTTTTTTGGTACATGCTTATTGCACTTTTAAAAAATACACTTTTCTGGCAAATATAAAAAAAAATACTGTTAAAATATCCTAGGTTAGGTAGTTAGGCAGAGAAAGGATTTCTTCTGAAATAATCTATTATATGGGCACCTAAATTAGGATAAATTTAGGTGCCCATATAATTAAGATAGGTGCTTCAGTGATTACCTTTATTGAGAAGTGCTGAGATAAATTTTTTTCTTCAATTTTGAGTCCACTGCCATTTGGAGAACCCTTCCACAAAATGAATTTTGTGTGTGTGTGTGTGTGTGTTTGTGTGTGTGACTGTAACTGTCAAAAGGAGAAGGCTGAGTTTTCATGTGGAGGTTATGGAATAGAAGGCTGTTTTATGAGTGTAGACAGTGGAGAAGAAACAAAAATAGGAAAAGTACTATATGGAGAGGATGAAAAGAAGAAAGGTCAAAGAGAAAATGCTGTAGTAGGAATAATACCAGTAAGATTTTATGTATTACTGTAATTATATTTCTTTTCAATCACGACTTTCTTGGAATTGTTATGAGTAATATGACAATTTTCTTTTAATATTAAAACTTACATGCTTTCGAAAACTGTGCTATGTTCTTTTTGTATTCTGCATTCTCTAAATGAAAAGATAACTGAAATGTAGTTTAGTTTTTTGCACAAGAGTGTTGCTTTTATTTTCCAGTCTCATCCCATTTCTATACTAGATCACATCTCCTCTTACCTACTTAGCAACTCTCCAGTTTCTCACTGTCTTGTCTTCATTACTTTTGCTCTCTGCATTGGATCATGCCCATCAGCATACAAATGTGCCATTGTTTCCACATCTTGGGGGGGGGGGTAAAAAATCCTAATTTTAACCTTAATTCCCACAGCAATCCTTCAATTAGTTCCCCATTTCTCTGCTCCACCTAATATCAACACTTTTCAAAGTTATCCTCACTCATTTTCTATAATTTCTTTCCTTCCTATCTTTCCCAGATCCTTTCTATCCAGACATTCTCTTCACTGCAACCTGCTCTTGTCAGATCCCTATGAGTTTCATGCTGCTAAATCCAATGGCCAATTGAAGTTAACAAGCTTCTTCTCAGTCTCCTCTTTTGGTTCTTCCTATTGTCTTTGACTTCTCATTGTTGGAGTGTCCCAGTGTGCTTTATTTGGAACTTTTTTCTTCTCCATCTATAGTTACTTCCTTGGTGACCACAACCATTTTCCTGGCTTTAAATGTCACCTATATGCCAATGACTCTCAAATTGTTTTGTTCAGCTTGGACTTGCCCCTGCACTCCAGACTTATATATTCAAATACCTCCTTGAAATCTCCACCTGAATTTATGACAGAAATTCAAAATAACATGTAAAAATTATACATTTTCTCTTTGCCCCCAGTCTGCTCCAAACTGAGTTTTCTTAATCTCAAAAATAACTCAATTATTCCAGTTGCTCAGCCTAACTGTCATCATCCTTGCCTCTTTTTAAATTTACACCCCACATCAAATCCATTCAGAAATGCTGTTGGCTCTACCTTCAAATATATTCTGAGTCTAACTAGCCACTTTTCACCACCTTCACTACTACCATCTTGGTCCAATCCACCATCATCTCTAACTTTCCACCCTTGTCCCTGACAGCCTATTGTCAATATAGCAGCCATATTGATTCCTTTAAAAAGTCAGTCAGATTATGAGACTCTTCTGCTTAAGGCTTCCTAAGGACTCCCCATCTCACTAAAAGTATAAGCAAAGGTTTTTACAACTGTACGCAGGGCCCTACTTGTTATGGTCCTCCTTCATTTCTCCAGCTTAATTGCCTACTTCTTTTCCTCTTTTCACTCTGCTCCAGACCTATGGGTCTCCTTGTTGCTCCCTAAACAATCCAAGCATGCTCTTCCTCATGGTTTTTGTGTGTGCTCATCTTTCTACCTGCCTCTCTCCTCCTTTAATTACTTAAAGTCTTCATGCAATTTCATCTTCTCAATGGGACTTCCTCTGACCATCCAATATAAAATTGCAAACTACCCCCATTCCTGACACTCATCTGCTTTACCTTTTTCCATAGCACTTACTATCTTCTAATAGAATGATAATTTACTTGGTTTTTTAAAATTATGTCTTCTTTACAACAATGCAAATCTCACAGAGGCAATGATGTTTTGGTCTGTTTTATCACAACTATATTCTCAATGGACATAGAATAGTTCCTGGCACATAGTAAATGGTCAATGAATAACTGGTGAATTAATAAATCCTAATATAAAACCCTAATAAGGTTACCTACAGAATTCAAAATTTGAATTTCCTGTAAACACAATATGTATATGTGGTAATACATTGCCTAAGCTGAATTTATGTTAATGGTTAGATAATTCTAAATTCGTTTTAATTTGAAGCACAAAAAGATGACGGACATTTGGGTGGTAGTTTTTGTATGTTACATTATTCTATATATGATTGAGCCTAAACTGTATTGATGAACAAGCATCACTAACCTACAATGCAAAGTAGTTAGTGTTTTTGAGGAATACTTAGAAATGTTGTAGCCTTCTCGTTAAAAATTATTTTTTATTTAACATGTGTTAAGGAATGATTGGGATGTTCAGTCAAGAGACCCCAGTGACTGCAATAAAAACTAGACAGATACTGCAAGGAAATCACCTAATTTGAAATGTTTCCCAGAATGATATAAAAAAATTCCCTAAAGTCTTAGCATCTGGGTTTCCTATATGCATACATCGAGTGCAAGTTCCTTCCTGAATCTAAATCTAGCCGTCATTTTAATTCTATGGTTGTAGAAACAATTAAATAGCAACTGAACAATTTGTCATTTAGACTTGGGAAGGGAGCTCTGTTCCATTTCATCATGCAGACATGTACATTTTTGCTATCAAAAAGAGAATTTATGGCTCACCCACTTTAACACCAAACAAAGGCACAAGGACCATATCCCCATTCAGTTTGCCATTGTGAAGTCTATGAAGAAGTCTTGCATCTTACCTATTGGTTGAGTTCTTTTTTGATAGATTCGGATTCCTCGAGCATTTTCCATTTTAATTAATGAATGAATATCAGTGCCATTAAATCGGTTTATCCGTATGATATTGAAGTTATCAGAATTGGTTGCATACAAATAGTCTTCAAACACAGTTATACCATAAAGATGTTTGACCTATAAAAAGGGGCAAAAATGACTGTGATTTTTAATTATGTTGCTTTCAACTTGAAAGAAAAAATGATTGCTACTTACTCCTGTGGAAAATTCCCATAGTTGGAGAGTCACAACCATATTATCATTTATCTTCTCTCATAGAATTTGACATTTCACTAATTTAAACTTTTTCTCTGAGAATAAAACATTATGCAGTATTGGTTAAAGCACTACCCAATGTATGGGAGAGAATTTTTATTCATGTTTCATTAAGAAAACATGTTCAGTAGCTACTTTTCAAAGCCTAGTGAGAACCAAACTTTCAAGCATATTCAATAACATGCTTATGGCACTGTTATGTAAAATTTGATATATTTTTGTGGGCTACATTTTCATATAGCCATGGATATGTAGAATCTGTAAAAGGCTTGCTTTACCTGTGAAAGGACTGATGAGAAAACACCTTTGAAAATCCCATTTTTTTAAAATACAGGTTACATTTAGACTAATAGCAGCCCCAGCATGGAAAATAGTAAACAACAAAATCACATATTTGGAATAATTGTAAAGAAAATGTCAGCATTCTACTCAGAAATTGCACTCTTTCTAAAGCCTATTCATAATGAAAATGGAACTCTGATTTGAGAATAACAATGTTTACTGCTCTCCACGACACTTCACAGTTAACAGTGTAACTCTCCTCCTTGGCACAGGTCTTGGGGACTGTGGGTAAGAATAGACTTCTTGAACTGATGGAAAGCTTCCAGTAAAGCAAAGGAAGAATAAGTATACTGATTTTCTCATACAAAAAGGCACATGCTAGGCACACTGCCTTTGGGCATGCCTTGTAGTATACTCAATTTAAAATGGTTCTGGACCGAGGTATGGTAGATTTGTCAATTGATTTGCCGTACAGATTTTGATGAAAAAGCATTTGTCATTATCGTTTGGCATTATATTGTACTTCTAGTGTACTTTTCCTATAGATTTGTAGTCAAGAGAATTTGAGAAGTTACGCATGGCTTGACTGTAAAAAAATTTTATAGAGAACAAAATCACAAAAATTTCTACTTAGGAAATCATGCCAGTTCTATACCTTAAGCAAAAGCATTTGATTTGCTATCTTTCTAGCTTACATGTCTCTTTATTACTATTCCTGATCCTCTCATAGGAGATGTTGAGTAAAAGAAGACTGGCTTTTCACGCTGTTTTTGGACGTATTTCCTTTCTTCATGTCTAGGCTACAAATGAAAGTTAGGAATTAAGGGGGAGAATCATTCTATGTTAAAGCCCCAATAATCATTTTCAATGTTAGTATTACTCTCCAGTAAGTGTTTGTAGGGGGAGGCATGTGTGTATTTACTAATAATATTTTCCACCTAACTGACATCATATTCACTAAATATATCTATGACCCAATTTTGATCTGGGCAATACTTTTTTTTCCTGTAAGAATTACAAGAAAGCTGAAGTCTTCCATTAATTGCCATTTATTTGATGCATGCTTTGCTTAAAGTTTGGGGCCAGTCATCTGGAAGTGTGCGATTGTGGCCTAAACACATCGCTGTCTATGTAATTGCCAATCCAAGCCTCAGGAGAGAAAGAAAGCATGGCTACAGAGGGGGCAACTGGTGAGGGCAGAAAAACACGTTCACACAGTAGCCATCAAATTTTACTCACTGCCTCTCTGCTTTCCTTCAGAAGGGTTTGTTTACCATAAAGTACCTACATTGTTGCCTGGTCTGCTAACTACCCCCAACAAAGGTGGCAGGAGCTTGGTGTGGTGCATAGACCATTCTGCCTACAGGACAAATACAAAATTTTATCTTTGTTGGATTACGTAGTGGCAGAGTAAGCATATGTGTAGGGAACCAGCAAAACACAGGCAATAGAAATGGTTAAAAAAGGAATAATTAAAAACTTCAGATACTAACAAGCTTTTAAAAGTAGTCATGGGGAAGATCATTTGAATTCCTCATTCTTGTTTCAAGGTTTAAAATTTTAAATACATATACGTAAAAAGAAGGTCCATCGTAATCATTTTAGAGACTAGGTCCTCTGAGGTCATAACTAGACTGCCAAGGAAATCAAAGTTTTAAGGACAGTCAAAGGTGAGAGAAATAAGTGACCTCACCTCTAATATTGGACATTTTTTTTTAACCACCCAGATTAGTGCATTTTTTTTATCTGCCAAGGAAGTGAAAACATTTCATTCTTAAAAGCTGATTATAAAGGCAAAGTAACTTTACAGGACAATTACAGAATATTCGTGCCTTGCACTGCAAAAGAAAACAGAGTCACTTATTTCAGCTCCACAGAATGAGAATCTCACAAAAAATTAGTGAGATCAGTGAGGTAAAATTGAATTTAAAAAGTAAACTAGTGAATAAGGCTTATTTCCACTTAGAGATCTCCTTCAGGTGTTTATTGAGTGTTATTTGCAAAAACTTGTAATTCAGCAAGGGGATAACTATACAGATGGGAAAAATTTTGACCTCAGTGCTTTTCACAAAATTCTTATTTTAGGAAGTACCTGAATACAACAGAAGGCAAAATTTAATCTAACCTATTAAAATAATAATGATACTTTTGTGAGCCAGCATATGCATTGTTAGCAGAAAAAAATATATATCTCCAATGCCACATGGGACAGATGATAGTTCAGTTTCTTACAAATGAACTACTTAAATTAGTTTTTAGTAAGTAGGTCATATTTACTGTCCTACTCTAATACTTTTCTTTCTTACTAGTGTAGCATTTTTGGTTTCGTTTGTTGTTTTTTGATTTATTTCAGTTGGTTTCTGTTTTGTGTGCTTTTTTCTTTTTTTAATAGAGGGAAAGAGGGGGAGAGAGCCCCCTCCCCTGCCCCATACTATGGAGTACGCAGTACACTGTGTAAAGAACATTCTCCCATATAGCAAACACATCGCAGTTTTTATGACCCACTGCAGCTTGACGTCATAAGAAATTTTCAACATTGCAATTTTCAATCTTCTTCCTAGTATGATACCATCCATTTTATTACCTTAGCTGCATTTCCGAACCAAATTCTACTTACTTGTCTGCCTTGGATGATAGTATGTCTGTTTCTTCCTTGATAGTCCACTACTTCCACATAGTCCAAGTAAAGATCTACCCAGTAAACCAATTTGTTGACTAGGTCTAGTGCCAGTGCAGCTGGCTGCTCTGTCTTGGAATCAATTATCCTTGTTCTGTTCATCCCATCCATGTCACATCGCTCCACTTTGGCCACATTTCCATAGTCAGTAAAGAAAAGTTTTCTGTTGAAAGAAAACTAAATGTTAAAGTGGAGGGAAGGGAAGCATATTCAATAGAACCATCTGTAAAATACAGAACTTTTCCTTCTAATCTATTTCAGTGGTTACATCTGTTAGCTTCCCATAACCATTTCCATATAATATCACTCATAAACAGAGAAATCTGCTAATGAATATTGCAGGGCATGAGGGAGCAGGTTAACTAACAACTGTAAAATTTCCCCAAAATGAATGATTATGATGGGTTTATTTTTGTATTAGGGGAAATGTTTCTTTAAGCTTCATAGAGCCAATACACATACACCGCAGGAGATGTGTACGGCCAATTTGGAATAAGCTTCAGAAATGAACCAAGTCACCAGGCCAGGGTATGTGAGCTATCAGGCTTTATCTTCAACCTGCTTTTCAAATTGCCTGGTAATGCCTGTCTCCTATAAAAGTTATTATGTGGAGCTCAGTGAAGCTATGAGTGGTAGAGAATAGCAAACCTGGAATGGAATTAAGCAGATGGAAAAGCAAATGTGCTATTTGTAACAGTGGAAATAAAATATAAATAATTCCCCCCAAACCAATCCCAAATCCTCCCAAATATTCCCAGTTTATAAAATATCATAAAGCAAATGCAGGCCGTTTCTTTTCATTTTGTCTTTATATAATTTTTGAAGAAAAGGCTGAAAAGCAATGTTGACTTCTGAGACAATAAATCCTTCTAGGAAGCACAAACAGCGTCTGTCAAAGGTTTATATACCTCCAACGCTTCAGTGTCTAATATTTGATTAGTATTCACAATGTTTAGTAAACACAAATCAATTTCAATTAACCTGACAATATTATAACAAGATCACCTACTCATGAGAGTAAATTACATTTGTAAATGGAAGACCATCTTGCCTTGACTTAAATACAATCTCAAGAATAATCTGATTTCCAGTGACTGAGCAATATTAAGATTACCTAGAGTATAGAATATTTGATTTTACAAACTTGGTGAATTAGTTTTTAGTGACTTTTCTCAACATTGTTGCATCATCTAACAGTATGGGGTATCTTTTAAGCTAAAGAGTACTTAAACTTTAGCTCTTTCTGCTGTGGGAGGTTTTGACTAATTTGTTTCAACATTAATGCATACTGGTTTGTGACAGTGTGAGCCAGATTTTATTATGAGTATATATTTCCCCAAGTATTCTTGAAAGATCAATTTATCACAATAAGTTAAAAATTATTTTCAAATGACATGTCATTCAGGTGAAGAGCTTTCTACTCCATTGAAGAACAAATAAAAGGGCATATGGTGCTATGTTTTATTGTCATGCTAAATGCTCTGACCTCTACTCCTGCACTAGCTCATTCTCTCTCTCTCTCTCTCATCTCTATCATTATCTCTTCCTGCTTCCATCTTTCATCTCCTCCTTCCTCACTTGTTAATCAGTTTGTTCATAGTTATCTCAAGTTACTGTTACGATTACCTAGTTTCCCTCTTCCTTACCGTAGAACACTGCCCACTATTCCTATTATAAGAAACTCTCTTCCTCACCTCATACCAAAATGCCTGTCCTTTCATAGTTTCCTTTTCTGACTGGTCCATTTCACAGAACTGAATAGATGCTGGTGTGCAGGTAGCTTGGCTTTGGGATAGAGAGTTAGAGGCTCTGGCCCACTGTGTATAGCATGTTATGTACAGACTATGTATAGTTAGTCATATGAAGTAGGTGGTTGCACTATCTACAGAGTGCTGAAGAGGAAACATGAGCCTGGAGATGGGAACTTCTCTCAAGTCACATTGAGATGACTTAATTACACGTGATCCTAAAAGGAAAAAAAGAGGAGTGCCAAGCCAAGAAACTTGGAGGCATGTTGTTGAAGAAAGATGACCAAATAAGATCTGAGGTTATGGTCAAAGAGATAACACAGACTCTTATCGAGGCCTAAGAGAGAAAAGTTCCATGATAGAGAATTGGACTGGCTGGCTGGGTCAATCACTTCCCAAAAATTTTTTAAGAAAGAATACAGATCGAGATGTCATTGAATTTGGTATTTGTTAAAACACTAGTAATTTTGGGTACTGCTCTTTGAAAAGTTTAGTTATGGAGGAAGAGTGAACCAGATGATAATGAAGGAGGTCAGGAAAATGTAAATAATTTGTGCAAGAAGATTTTCAGTGATACTGACCAATATTGCAGGAATGATTCAAGTGATTCTCATATTTATTCCAGGTCATAATAAAACCGGTTGAGGTAATCTCCCCATCTGAATAAACTTAAGCCAAAATATGAAAAAAATGTACAAATACATGATTCACCAAAATTTTGCCCTTTTAATGGAAGTATAAAATCAAAAGAACAGGAGGACTTTGGGTATGTGAAATGGCATTGAGCTAGAAGAAACAGTAAAGAATTGGTCATTGTACTTCCAGCACATAGCAGAATAACTAGTGCTGAGTGGTGATGTAAAAGGTGGTCTTTACATCAAATTTAACTTCCCCAGATTTCAGAATACTGACTATGTTGAGCTCTGTTCACTTGTAATTGAAGTGCAAGAAATGGAAGTATTCTCCAGGATGTAACACTAAGACCATAAATCTGCAAGCAATAAATACCCAGAGTCACATGATTATGACTGTGACTATGATTATGTCACATGACTATGACTGTGATTATGACTGTAGATGTTTCTTTGCTTGTTTTAGTACTGTTTAATTTTAGTTTAAAATTATCTATTATTATTACAGAGAAAAGCTTTATTCTCAGGGCATTCTTTAATTGAGGTATGACTATTATAATTATAAACAAAAGCTAAAGTTTTAATTATCTAAAACCTAACTAAATTTCACTCGTGGTATAAATGTAGCTGGGTTGAAAAAACTCACTTTTCTTTCTTATAAAATATTTGTCCAAATTTTAGAAAAAGGAAATAGTGCTCTGTGAACCCCATTGTCTCACTGATCTTAATAATTACCTATGAGATAGAAGGGTCAGATTTTTTCTATTTTACACATGACACACCTTTTGTTTTTAACTCACCTTTTGTTTTTAACTCACTATTTTGAAATAATTTCAAACCTACAGAAAAGTTGTAAGAATTATAGAATGAATGTCTATACCCTTCACCTAGATTCACCATTTGTTCACCTTTTCTCCTCTGGCTATTTCTAGTACTCGCTTAACCATTTGATAGTAAATTGCAGACATGACGATTCTCTTCATCTAAAACTTCAGCCTGCATCTCCTGAGTACCAGGACATTCTCCTGCATAACCACAGTACATCTATCAAACTGAATGCGTTCAACACTGATACAATGCATAGCTTTTATTCAGATTTTGCCTGTTGACCAATGATGTTTTATATATTAAAAATTCCTTTTTTTCTCTAATTTAGAATCCAATCCAGCATCGTATATTGCACTTAACTGTCTTTTCTCTCTAGACTCCTTTAATTTTTAATAGTTCCTCAGCCTTCCTTTGTTCATGATGTCACCATTTCTAACGTGTAAATGTGAGTTGTGCTGAAGACTATCCCTATCTTGAGTTTGCCTGATTTTTCTCATAATTCGACTACATTATGCTTTTTGAACTGAAATGTAATAGTTTTGTACTTTATTGTTTCTGCCTCTGGGCTGAGAAACCAACAGGTAAGGCTATGCTCTATTCCACAAACTCCCTAAAAAGAAGCAAAGATGGTGGTTTGAAATCTCATTTATTCCATCTTATTCAGTGTTTCTGAACATTTAACTCTCTTAATTTCCAGGGTTCTCAGTCACACTTTCAGCAGCTCCTCCCACCAGAAACCAAGTATCTTTTGCTGCTTCTAGTACAGCCGAGACCCCAGTGTAGCAATGCGTGTGTCCAGCTCATGGTGATTGGTGGAGACCATTCCCAAATCTGTCCGATGCTCCATTCCCTCTGATTTGCAATACTGACATTTCTTCTTTCCCTGTTCTTTCCTGCGATAGCAATTATTTTTTATTCTCCAGAATAAAGAAGAAATTGAATTGAGATTGCTATTCTCTTATTCTTCACTTATTTTTTAAATGTCATTCTATTCAATTCCCACTAACAAAAAAATTAAAATTAAAATAAGACAACATCCCAACTACTGTCTCTAAGATATGTTTAACTATTAGTTCGTAAAGGACAGGAACATTTCTTTCAAACTTTTAATTATTCACCCAGTTCATTCATTATAATTTGGCAGCTGTAGTAAATAGGAGTTTGTCATTTTGGCTTCCTTATCTCATCTAATATGGGAAACTGATTTTATCTGACATCTTTGTTGATTACATGACTAGTCCTATTTTACTACAGATATATACGTTTTTTTATACAATTGGGGATAGTAAGAAACTTTGAGTATTGTTGGTAAACTTGCCTGACATAAATCAAAAGTCACAAAGGGAGCACTCATCGACAGTGACAGAGCACTGTGCTTACAGAGTTACGACCCTAATCGTCCTTATGCTTTAAGGCAAAGCAGTCGTTACACATACTGATGTCTTAAAACATGTACTTTTTTTCTTTAGCTGATAAATATAAGACTTACTTGTCCCAGTGATATCTATTTTAAATGATTCTTCCCTGCTTTTGTACTTTGTCCAAAAGAACAAAGGGGAATTTAAACAGATCAGAGTCCTATCCACATCCTTTAACTGCATAGTCAACCCTGGTTTTGTGTCATCATTCTTACCCCTAACATTTTGATTATAGCTTAATGATGGAATTTAGAAATTTTCAGAGTCCTCACAATAAATTATCTATCATTCATTTTAACTGCTGAAAAATAAAGTTACACAACAAGATTTTGGTTAAGAAATGAATGAGAGGGGAGTGAGACATAAAACTAGAGGGCCACATATTGCTAGATTAAAAAAAAAATCATTGTTCTGATTAGGGCCTAGCAAACCCTCCATGTTTATTAATCATGTGTTAAATTAGAGAATTTCATATCTGTACATTTCAGGAAAATGATATGTATCTTTCTTAGCAAGGATTACATTAGAAACTTCATTTTTTAGTCTTGTTTTAAAAATAACTGTGTAATCCAAATAACATCAATAGTAATACAACTTTATTTTTTCTTCCATTGTATATACAAAAATTGAGCAAGAAAGTGATTTTCTACATTATACAGAGTAATTAAAGTATACTCAGAACTAAAGTAGAAATATTAGATATTTAGCATCATAATTCTAAAATGCAATTGTGAATATTAAAGGGTAATGAGTCTTTGGAGTTAGCAGTTTAAATTCAATTTTTATCAGCTCCTGCTGCTTAAGGGATGTGGAAGATAAACAAACTATTTTCTCTGTCTAGCCAAGACTGTTCAAGACAGTTATTTATTGAGTTTTCCTTGATAGGGGTTTTTGCTTTCATTGTTTGAAAAATCTCTCTTGAACTTGGTTTTCAGTTCATACATAAACACACAGAAATGAAAGTTCACATAGATTACTTCTCTCAGCTGGCTACTCCATATTCTGGAAACATTCCCACTAATAATCCCGCCAGAAGTGTTACTGTATTAGATATGTCAGTCAACATTCTTATTTACCTGAACCTGCCCCACTCAGTTAGTGCTCCTGAGAGGGGCAGCCCTATGTGCCAGTATTATCCCTCCCCTGGTTACTGATACTGAGGCCAAGGGGGGACGTGTGATGGAACTGAAACCAAATCATAGGCTGAGCTGAATCACTAAGACCCTTTCTCTCACTAATCCAAACCAAACAGTGTGGAGCTCACCTAGTGGGCAGCTGTGCTAACATGGGTGGGGAGGGGTTGGGGGCGTTGAGAGAGGAGGAATACCAGAGCCTGTGTAAAGAAGTAGGGGAGTCATGAGATAGAGATGGGATGGAAGGAGCCATGTGGTGCTCGGGCAAGGAGTTCTCTAGGACCCAGGAGTCCTGGGTCCTTTGTTATGTACACCCATGGGAGTCTCCATATCCTCTTGGGAGATCCAAATACATCTGAGCTGGCTTCAGTGGGTTTCTGTACTCGGAAGCTAACGTGCCAGGAGTAAAACACTACATTGTTTAATGTTCTATTTGAAGATTCAGATAATTTTTGCACTGAACATTTTGAACAATCAAAAATCATACTGCCTTAGGAAATATATATTGAAATGCTAACTCTATATAAAGCAATCATTTTATAATGTTCACATGTAATCCTCATATAACCCCAACTTGGCATAAATACGTAAATATAAAATAAATATACAAACAGAAAGCATCTGAAACTTTTTTCTTTTGTCTCCCATGAAAACACAGAGAAGAAGGATATTAATAATGGACAATAAGTTTTAAAAACCATCTTTCTTCATTTTTTAAAAACTTAATATATTATTCAAGACATAGATATCCAACTGTCCTTCCTAAATTCAACCTGGCTAAACTCTCTCACAAATTCAAATACAGCCTCTCTCAGTCCCCATCTTACCCCAACACTGCCTCTAACTCATCTTTTTATTATTTTAAACAAATTTGTCTCTTAGGCTTTTCTTTCCATTTGTTTTTCATTCTCCACATTCTGAGAGCTAGGAGTTAACTCAGCAAGTAATAAACCTGCCATTGTAAAAAGGAAGTGATAAAAAAAGTGGAGAAACAGAAAGATTTGCATATTATTGTATTATTATTTCCTTTTATCTTCATCACATAGATACTTCATCAGTGTTTAACATAGATTGGGACACAGTGGGATTAATACCTAATCCTCTTTCCCTGGATTGATGTTGCCTGACACTTGGTTTATGTTCACTCATTCATGCCTACCAGCCATGGCTACACTTAAATTGCAACTAGCGCATCTAACCACCTAAAAGATAATAACATACTTGGCCTAACATTTCGACTCCCAGGCAGCCATTATTCTCAGGCTGTAACTGAAACCTTAGAGACCCATCTATATCTAAAACAAAATTTTTCAATATTCTCACCCTTATTTACACAGGTCTCTGCTCCAAGTGTAGGGCGGCCTAACCTCTATCCACTGATACAAACGCCTCTCTTCCTACCCAAATCCTTCTGATCTGCCCTCTGAATCTCCTACTCTATGATCGCAAACTCCTCAATATCCTAAGACTATACTTTGAATGTTCATTCCACCTTTTTGCCTTCACTGAAACTTAGTGAAACTTAGCATCTCTCGAGGTCACCCTTTCCCAGCAGTCACTGAAAATGTGGTTTTCTTACAAGAACCTCAGGAATAGATATAAAATCAGTGCCTTCTCCAATACTAATTCCAGGATATTACTCTCTTCTTATCTTGCACCATCTCCTGTTTTTTGAGGGTCTCACAAATAGGCTGTATCCATCCTCAAGGTGGATTATGTATTATAAAACCCTTCTATAGCTGCTAACAGTCGAAATAAAACCTCATATTCGTAACACTGCCCACAATGGTTGCATGTTCTAGTCTCTGCCTATCTCTCCAGCTCCATCTAGTAATATATTTCCCTGCTTCTAATACCTTGGCCATCTAGCAGTATCCTTCTATAAAATTCTAATACCTTGATCATCTTTCAGTGCCTTAAACAATCCACAAATTTTCTTCCTTTCTCCACTTCACATATTCTGTCTCCAAGTCTGGAAAGTAATTTCTACCATGCTATTCTGATCTTGGCTTTAGTTTTCAAGTTAAATGTCAATTTCTATGAAAGACATTTCCTGCTTTTCCAATACCAATTAAGTCTGCCTGATAGAATCTCATGGCATTCTGTATTTTTTATCACACCCTTCTTTATTTAATTGCATAAAATAGATACACACATACACACACAATGATAAGGTTAAGATCTGTTTACTAAGTAGACTACAATCTCCAAGAAGACAAAGGTCATATCTGCTTTATTCAGCATTGTATGCTCACAACTTAACTATGTATCTGCCTGTACTAATTTTCTCTCTCTATCTATACATCTACATATATCTGTATAAGCTCTGGACTGACTTCCTCATATTGGAAAATAAAATCTAAAACTCAGACTTAAAATTATGTTAAAGGGGCAAAAAATATGGATAAGGCCATTCTAGCATATGAAAATAAGTTGGTTTTCCACATTATCCAGAGTAGCTCACTGTAATTCTCTGGGCCCAAATCATTCGCTAATAATAAATTATGGCTTTGCCTCAGTTTGATTGCATTGACCTCTTTTGCACATAATTCCCTTTGGAGAACTTGTAGGGAGTAGTGATATTAGTTCATGATAAGATTTAGTATTCCTGTGTCTGGCCAATTTTCATTTTTAATGGCATCCCCTCAGTATTAAAGTCTACCTACCTATAGATACCAGGTTATAATAGCACTTGGATGTATTCCTAAGGGGGTTAGACCATCTACTCCCAGAATGTAGCAAACGTTTTGTTTCTTTCCTTAAAGTAAGATATTTATACAATCAACAGTAATTTTAAGAATGTAATGATGTTCCCCATGAGGAAGATGGACTGAGAATGTTGGATGGATTAGATAAGGAGATACTGGTTTGGTAGGTACGCATTAGCACAGGGGTAAATGGAAAAGAGGAAAGAGATTCAAGATATATTTTGGGGTCTGTGTCAACAGGACTTGATAGTTAGTTAATTGGGTGAAAATAGGATGATTAGAGAGCAGCATTCTAGTACTACAATAACTTTCATAAAATATATTTATGGAATATATTGAGCCTCCAGATTTTTCTCAGGAAGTCTGCCTGTCTGGAAGATCTCAAGGTGTCATTCCATTTAATACGAAGAACGCATTTTACAGTTTGGGCATATTACTTTTCATGACCAAGGGCAACGCTATCTTAGGACTCCTTCAGGGGTCAGGATGCAGGATGTCAGTACTCAAAAGCTCATGCTCAATATACTTGATTCATGTGGAACAGTAGAATATTTGCAGCGATATATTCGATGTGAAAAAGTTGCACCTTGAAACATGCAGAGATGTATAACCTAATTTCTGCACTTAAGGAAGTCCTACTGGTTTATAAAGGCATTTCTTCTGAGCTGAAATAACACAGATGGCTGTCTCAGAGGCAGCTAAGGTAAGTATCCATGAAGTTGTGGACTGCTGAACAAAACTGGTTCACTGCTATGCTAATTACCAGTTAGTTGAACTGTCAATTTCTACTTTAAATTCTTACTAAACGGAGGAAAAAATAGCATGGTGAAAATGAAACTTTAA
This sequence comes from Leucopleurus acutus, assembly GCF_964270905.1. NCBI lineage: Eukaryota > Metazoa > Chordata > Mammalia > Artiodactyla > Delphinidae > Leucopleurus > Leucopleurus acutus. Next base: position 30,422,489 of record NC_139149.1, read on the forward strand.
CTACAGCATAGTTTTTTTTTAAATATATTATTTATTGTTTATACTTGTGTGCCCATCTCGGTTTGCTGTTGGAATAATATGTACAATAATATTGCAGTGACAATAAAATCATATGGTTACATAGATAAAACCACACTGTAGAAAATAAAGATTTCTTTGATGTTCACTTCCCTAGCTGCGAAGAGCAGATATACTTGGAAAAATAAGGCAAACCTCCTATAAAGCAATAACTTCTTCATAAGTGACATTATTCAAATTTCTTGATTTAGTTTTAAGTAGAAAGGCAGGATCAAGGGCAGGCTAAACGTGGCTAAGACCGCAGAGACCAAAGGAAGCTGATGAAGGGAAACAACTGTCCTTGCTCAGTTGGCAAAACAGGTATTTTAATAATTGATAGATGCTGTTAGACCAGGGTTTCTTGACCAGGGTGACCTTTAGGGGTTCCATCGACAACCAGTTTTGTAGGCTGTACAAACTGACAAGTATGCCAGCAAATATGTATTCCTATAGGTGTATTTTTTGGACAAAGGGTTAATACTCAGAAAGGTAAATATCCATGTTCTGAAACAGTGATCCTCAAACTTTACTGTGTGCAATAATCATCTGGAGAGCTTGCTGAAATCTCCAACTTCTACAATCACTGTGGTGGGAATTTGAGGAGTATCTAACAAAATTAAATATGCATTTAAAATCTCTTTCATCCAGCAATATTTGTTCCAGAAATTCATCTTGAAGATGCATCTTCACAAGAGACAAGACATATATGGGAATATATTTTTTATCCAGTTCTCCCTTCCCCTCCCTATCCATCATTTCTTCCTAGAATTTTTTTTTTTTTTTTTTTTTTTTTTTTTTTTTGCGGTACGCGGGCCTCTTACTGTTGTGGCCTCTCCCGCCGCGGAGCACAGGCTCCGGACGCACAGGCTCAGCGGCCATGGCTCACGGGCCCAGCTGCTCCGCGGCATGTGGGATCTTCCTGGACCGGGGCACAAACCTGCGTCCCCTGCATCGGCAGGCGGACTCTCAACCACTGCGCCACCAGGGAAGCCCCCTAGAAATATTAATTTAGCACCTACTGAGCTCAAGGTTCTGGGAATACAACAGGAAATTCTAAGGTATCTAACCTCTACTTCTAGAGGGAATGAGGAGCAATATCATTGAAGATAAATGAGCTTTACAACTTATGAATACTCAGAGATGGTTGGGTTGCAGATTGTTAATTGATAGAAGCAGTATCTTCTAACAAACTCTTGTTAGTGTCATAGTCAAAGAATTAAAAATAGGCTATTCAATCATGGTGATCTTTTCCCAATTTTAGTAATTTCTAACTTGGAGGCCAATTAGTTTTGCAAAGAGAACAGATCGTTTAAATCTTGTATTAGAATTTTTCCTAGAAAAGTCTCAGGTTATTGTTTGCTTCTCACCTTTCATGACATTTTTCTTCTAAATCAGTGTCTATAATATTCACCTTTCCATGTCAATTTAGTAAGCTATAGTCTCCAGTTTTTCAGTCAAACACCAACATAGGTGTTTGTGAAGGTGTGCTGTATATGTGATTCACATCTAGAATCATCTGACTTTAAGTAAAGATGACCCTCAATCATCTGGATGGGCTTGATTTAATCCGTTGAAAAGTTTAAAAGCCGAACCAAGGTTTCCCTGAAGAAGAAATTCCAAATGTGGACTGCAGCATCAGCTCTTGTTCAATACTTCCAGCCTGCCTTCCCAACTGCCCGCCCTAAGCATTTTCATCTAACTAGCTAGCTCCCACAACTGCATAAACCAATTCCTTACAAGAAAACTATACATATTTATTATTCCTACTAGTTGTATTTTTTTTTCTGGTGGAACTCTGACTGATACAGTGCCTAAAAATTATTTAGGAGAATACCTCTCCATTAAGTAAGAATTTAAAATAGAAATGGACAGTTCAGCTAACTGGTAATTAGCATAGCAGTGAACCAATTTGGTCAGCAAACCAAAAGGAGAAAAAAACAGAGGTCCTGAGGACATATTCTGGATCCTTAAATCCAGCCATCCAGCCATGCCGAACGAAGTCAGCACTGCTTGTTTTATTCAGGAAGCTGAGCCATTAAATTTCTCCTTTTTGCTTAAGCTGATTTAAATGGAGTTTTCTAACATATATAACTGAAAAATTTTTATATGATAAATATTCATTGTTAAGGTAAATGGTAGCTGAAATACCTATCACCACTACAGGAGAAACAGAAGTCAAATGTTCTACTGACAACAAAGGCATTGTGAAATTATTACTTAGGAAAGTTAGCAATTTAAAAGACAGATATGACTACTATAAAATAATTTTGTTTGATTTAAATAAAAGGAAAACTTATTTGAGTAATCAATGATTTTTATCAATACTCAGAAAATTCAGAAGTTTAAGATTACAATACCTGCAATTCCAATAAATGCTCCCGAACTTTATTTTGCTTTGCCACAGGGAACAGCACAAGTAAAGTAAGTTCATATCCCATTATGAATAAAAGCAATGAGCCATTAGAAATATATGTAATCTCCATCTGCCAGTTGACCTGTTTCATATATATATGAAACACACACACACATACAGATAATCCCTGACTTAATTATGGTTCCACTTAATGATTTTTTGACTATACAATGGTATGAAAGCGATACTCATTGAGTAGAAACCATACAGTAGCCCCCCTTATCCATGGTTTCACTTTCCACGGTTTCAGTTACCCACGGTCAACTATGGTCCAAAAATATTAAATGGAAAATTTCAGAAATAATTCATAAGCTTTAAATGATGTGCCATTTTAATAGTGTAATAAAATCTCACACTGCCTTGCTCTGTCCCACTCGGGACATGAATTATCCCTTTGTCAGCACATCCATGCTGTATATGCTACCCAACCATCAGTATAGTAAAAGAATACATATAGGCTTCAGTACTAACCCCAGTTTTAGGCATCCACTGGGGGTCTTGGAATTGTATCCTTTGCAGATAAGAGGGGGCTACTGTACTTCAAACTTTGAATTTTAATGTCTTCCTGGGCCAGCAATATGTGGTACTTACTCTCATATGATGCTGGGCAGTGGCAGCAGTCAGTTCTCAGTCAACCACATGATCACGAGGGGAAACGACCAATACACTTACAGCCATTCTGTACCCATGCAACCATTCTGTATTTCTTTTTCAGTACAGTAGTCAATAAATTACATGAGATATTCAACACTTTATTTTAAAATAGGCTTTGTGCTGTATGATTTTGCCCAACTGCAGGCTAACGTAAGTGTAAGAAGTATTCTCTCTTTGCTCATATATGACCTTAAACTTCTCACAGGGAATGTGTTAAGGCCACTTTTAAACTACTATGTTAGGTAGTGGGTCTGCTAACCAGGAATCAGGAATGGTAAACAAAGATTTACTCCAAGTGATGCTATCCAAAGGAAAAAAAAATCAAATTCAAAAGGCAGTGGTAAATTGTACCGAATGAAAATAAACTCTGAGCTAATGTTGACCTCTATACTACCCTGATGAAATTATATTTTCTCCACCTTGGATAGTAGAATTAGTAAATTATAATAAAGGCCTGAGAGATGAAATGTTTTGTCCAGTATCATATATAGATAATTAATTACAAGGTTTGGTTTAAAACTCCAGGTCTCTTCATTTATGGAAATGTGCTGTGCTCAACTTCCTCTCAATATTTCTCTGTTCTCCTGTAGTGTTACATGCTTAAAAAACTAAAATTCTTATAGTTCTAATTATATTGAATTTTAACTATCATTTATAAATACCAAAAACAGTATTTAGACTTTCTACCTTGCTTTTCCAAATAGAAAGTAAAAGTTGTGGGAAAAGTAATCAGTTGTGTCTATAGTATACAAAATATTTTTGTCTGATAAACAAATGATAGCAATAACAACACTGTACTTTTAAGTTTCTGCTGGAGTATTTGGACCATTGAAATAACTGTAGGCAGAGCTCTAATGTGCTGAGAGACTGTGAAAGGTTAATTGATGCATGTGCATCAATTTTCCTCCATGTGCAAATAAAGATGATAACACTCATAAGTAAAGTGCGTCCAAATTGCTAACTGAGAGTGAGCACAACAGACTCACAAGCTTTTTTGTATGTGAGCACACTATATAACTGTGCAAAGAATGATGCTCTAAAAACCTGTAATCCGAGTTTGTTTTTTTTTCCATCTTCCCTTCCTCTCTTCCTCTCTCTCTTTTAATCAATAGTTATGAGAAGTTTTTTAAGACAGATTTCTCCATTTCCATTAGAACCTATACCAGTATGTACATAAATGCTCATCTGAGTGTAATCATTAAAGTGAAAGTTAATTGGTTAAAGTTAAAGCACTGAGTTCAGGTAAATTCATTTCATGAAGAAATCGTCAAACTCCCTGTGAAAGATAATCTCACTTATGAGGTATACTACACAAGTTATTTGAAATCCAGTATTAGATTATAAGCAATTTAAAAGCAAGGACTACTTACAAAACAGAAATAGACTCACAGACATAGAAAACAAACATGGTTATCAAAGGTGATGGCGAGGGCAGGGAGAGAGAGAAATTAGGAGTTTAGGATTAATATATACATACTACTGTATACAAAATATTATAGATAAACAACAAGGACCTACTATATAGCATAGGGAACTATATTCAATATCTTGTAATAACCTTATAATGGAAAAGAATCTGAAAAAGTATATATATATAAAACTGAATCACTTTGCTGTTCACCTGAAACTAACAAAACATTGTGAATTAATTATACTTCAATTTAAAAAATGTTAAAAAAAAAGCAAAGACTACAATCTTTACGGTATAATCTTAAAATCAGATATAAATCACTTCCAATTTTTTAAGTATCTGACCAATATCACGAAGTCTAAATTTTCACCCCAAAATACCCAACTAATATTTGTCTAGTGCCAAGTAATTTCCACTCTGATTCCAAGTAACTATTTGATTCTGAGGAAGTTACTTAACTTCTAAGCCCCAGCTACTTCGTAAGAAAAATTATAAAAATAATGCCCAAGTAAGAATGCATTTTGCTGAATTAAATGAGATATAGTGTTTAGTATGTAGAAGATACTCAACCCGAACATGTTTTCCTCCTTCCTCTGTTCCACACTTCTGATTTCACATGAGGATGCTGTTTCTTTTTAATTGAGGGTTTGGGGATAATAATAGGAAATATTGGTAAGTTTATATATGGATTTTCAAGTTATACATGTCAGTTTTCTGGAGGAATAAGTACTTGCCAAAAAAACTCTGATTTTGGGTGGTAGTTGGGGGGTAGACGTAGTTGATGAGCCTCACTTCCATGCTAAATAAGCTAATGAATCCAAATATTAATTGAACATTTTAGGCTACAGAAGAGAAAAGGAGATGCTGCTAAGAGGCACAGTACAACTTCAATGGAATAAATGCTTGCTGAGCCCCAGTAATGTGCAAGCACAGTGCAAGGTACTGATGATAAAAGTCAAAGAAGGGCCCTCTGTCTACCATCAAGGTTTCATAATCTCCACAGCTTTGCTACAAACTAGCTATAAATTGAATATGTTGAGAGCTCTTTGAGAAAATACAAGTTCATTCGTCAAATAAAAGGCCACCACTGGATATAATATAGTTAAGATTTTCATAAGGAATTTTGTGGAATTGTATATTTAAAACTACTTACCATTTTTGTCTGAATAAAGATCTGATTTAGTAATGACAAAGGAAAAAAGATAAATGAAAACTTCTCTGGATGAAACGTAAAAAAGAAAGATCTCTATACATCCATTCCAGGATAATTCTTCTTTTACATTTGTGATAAACAGTTGGAGAGGAATAGCACACTAAAATCTCCAAGTTAGCAAATCATACTAAGCTTTTGCTAAAAGAGTAGTGGAATGCCAAGCCAGTATGCACAAACTGTAGGAAAATCTCAAGAGGCTATAGCTTGGCAGGAAAATGTTGTATGAGGTTCAAATGAGCAAACTTAGGGTAATGCATTTAGGGACAAGTATTCAAAATTATTTGGATAGGAGGCTGATCTCTGCTCTTATTACTTAGTCAATTGGTCCACACAGGTGATCTCATCTTACTGTCTTTATTCTAAATGGTTTGTTGAGCCTACATTCAGAACAGATGATTCTCTGAGGACATCAACCCAATGTGCTGCAGTGGCCAAAACAGGCAGGGCATAATCAAGAGGAGTATTAGAAATAAAATGGAAACTATTATCGTACCTACATAACTCTGGAGAGTTATGTAGTTCCATTTTATGGAAACTATCATGGAGAATTTTAAGTGGAATTCTGTGATTAGTTCTAGTTGCAGTGCTTCTTGAAAGCTATAGTAAACCTCAGTGAAGCCTTTAACATAATCCATGATCAGATGTGACAATAGTGGTACAGTAGGGGTAGTACCGGGGTAGGCAGGTGAGCCTGCCTTGTAGAAACAGAACAAAATGATTGTATTTCTGATAGTGAAGACAAAGGTTGAAAGCAGCTCTGAACAAAACCTATAAAGTAATTGAGTTTTAATAGGCTCTACCAGTCATAATTCACTGTGATCTTCTTCCCATAATTCTTGCTATAGGGGATGGGCCAAAATGGACATACTTATGTGACCTCACACTAATCCTCCCCAACCAGCACCCTTAATAACAAGTGACCTTTCAAGAAAAGGAATCTGGCCCAAGAGTAACCAGTACATGTCTTATACATAAACTAATGACCAAAATTAATCAATTCTCTTGGGATTGTGACCTAGGGAGTCTACAACTGTTAGTGGGAAAAAGAAGGAAGAATATCCTGATAAAAAATGTTCTCATAATGAAATCCATTTCCAGCTTTTGTCTCCATCAGTCCTTATTAATCTTTTGGTATTGAATGTCCTCGAGAATTTCTATACTGTATTTAATCATATAACAACATCTTTGGTTACCACTGTTTGAGGGGTCTGTGTTCTTATAGTTAAACAAGCCCGACTAAAATACAGGAAAAGCATAAACATGTTAAATAAAACTTAACATACTTATTATTAAAATTGTGTTAAAATAAATGGGGGGTGAAGTGAAGAGTAAGAAAAAGGAATAAAAACAAACCCCAAAACTTTGTCCATTAAATAGTACAGTACTGAATAAGACAGACACGGTTCTTCCCTTATCGTGGGAGGTGCAGTATAGCATGGTAATTAAGTTTATGGGCTTACGGTAAAGACTGTCTTAGTTAAAATTCTGATTAGATTGTTTATTAGTTGTGAACAAGTTACCTAACCTTGCTATGGCTTCAATAACTCACCTGCAAGATGGAGGAGAAATAAGTATTTTTATATGGCTGCTCTGAGGATTAAACAAGTAAATAGATGAGAAGTTCTTACTAGAATGCCTGACATTCAAAGAAAAAATCTTAACATTAAAAAAATTAATTATTATTATAAGCTAAAAATTAAAATAGATATGTCCACAGACAGCAAGTTTGACCCAGTATGGACATTCCCTTTATCTTATGTGGAGTCTAAAAATGTCATAGGAATTTCAGAACAAGCAAAATATTAAGGAACTTTACATAAAAGTGTTTTTAATGTACTGATCACATCTATTAAATGGAAAATGTCAGTAATGAACCAGAGAGAAATGCCAAATTTCTACCACATTATCATATTTGGTTGTTGTAGTTTAATTTGTATGTAATTTGCTCTGGTCTCAGCTAAAGAAGGAGAGTAAAGATTCTTTTTCCTTTGTGTAATCTGTGCCTATTATCTCATCATTTACCATTTTGTTTGAGACTCATCTATACATACCTTCCATTTCTTAACTAGACTATAAGATTCTTGTGGAATAGAATTATGTCTTATATTTCTTGTCCCCCTCCAACTTCTTATTTTGAAAGTTCTCAGATTTTAAGGTGAAAGATTACCTTTTATGCAGATTCACCAATTAAAATGTTGTCCTTAGAGACAAGGAAGGATGAACTAGAAAGTAGGGAGAAAGAGATGGAGGGAAGAAGGGAAGAGAGAGACAGAAAGAGAATATGTATATGTGTCTGTGTGTGTGTTTATTACACACATCCAGACATACACTATTTTTTTTCCTGCTAAACCATTTGAAATAAATTGCAGACATCATGATATTTCACTTCTACACGTATCTCCTAAAAAATGGGACATTCACTTATGTAACCTCTTATGTGCTGAATCATTCCCCCCCACCAAATTCATACATCAAAGCCCTAATGCCTTGAACCTCAGAATATGACTGTATTTGGAGATAGGGTCTTTAAACAGGTAATTAAGTAAAAATAGGGCATTAGGGTTGCCCTAATCCAATCTGGTATCTTTATAAGAGAAGGAAATTTGAATATTATATTATTATATATTATTGTATATGTATAGATAATTATATGAACATACATTTTTCTATGACCAAATATATATTATATATAAATAAACCTTTATACATATATAAATTGTCTCAAGAACCAAAGAAAAGCAGTACTAGGAAAAAGTCTGCACAAATAAGAAGTAAGTCACGTGAGGATTACACACCACCCAGGGGCATAGAAAGGACCCAGCAATGAGCCAGCCCCTTTGATTTAATCCATCTCTTCATGAACAGACACCTGGAGCAGCCAATCAATGGAAGTTCCTTCAATAAACAGCAGGGTGGTATCAAAAGTATCAGTCATCAGAAGATTGCTTATTGCTCTGCACTCCGATGGGTCTGCTGCTGCCAATGATACATAATATGTATGGAAATGAGAAGGGACTTATTGGCGGCTATTGAAGTGGTCTAAAGATACCAGTGTTTGCAGAAAATAGCCATCCACTTATATACCACGAAGGGTAAATACAGACTTCTGGTGGCAGAAATGCAGATTCATCAACCTGAATTTCAGAGAAATATAATGTAAAATATAGTCTAAATAACCAGACTATCCCCTCCAAACTTTCAGTTCTTGTAAATAGACTGAAGTCTGTTGATTTAAAAATATAATTTAGCATTTACTCAGTGTCACAAAGAAGACTGATGTCTACTCATTTAAAAATACTATTTAGCACGTATCCAGTGTCATGCATTCTGCTGGTAGCCAGGACATACAGAGAATAGGGTGATGTTCACTACTTCTGATTTGTGTTCATTCTGGTGCTCACTTACCTTCCATCCCTCAATCAGCCTATTAGACACCAAGAATAAAGCAAGGAAGGGACAAGTTGGCCATTCTACCAAGACTTTCTATAAGTAGGGAAAATCTCTCCATTCAGGTTAGACTTTCTAAAATGGATCATATCCCACCTATGTAATGGTGAATTTTGATCTTGGTGTAAAATTTATAAACATTTTTAGCCAGACTGAGGCATATTCACCTGCTTGATGTCCATTCAATCACCAGATATTCATATAGTACATACTAGGGGACAGCGATGTACAATGAACCAGAGTCAGATAGATAAAAAGACAGTTTCTGCCACCAAAGAGCTCAGAGAGTAGTAGGAAATCATTCATGCAAACAAACAAGTAACACTCAAGATGAACACAGCCCCAAAAGGGGAGGAAATGCCTATATCTACCAGGGGGAATCAAGGAAAACTTTAGAATGTGAAGCTTGACTGAGGACCTAGAGAGAGAGTAGGTGTCTGCCAGGTTGATTTAGGATGAGCTAGAGGTGTGTGCAAAGCCCAGAGAACGACTGAGCCCGTGGAACTTCAGACACCAGTCCTGTTCACAGAGCTACTATCATGGATGAGATTCTAAAAATGCTCTCACAGATGTCTTATTTTTCACCCTTGCAACAAGCTTTTGATGGTAGACATTATCATTCCTAAGGAAACTGAAGTTCAAAGAGATTAAATAATTTGTCCAAAATTACATAACGTGGAAGAGAGGTAGGCTTAAACCCTAGTTTTCTGTACTTATTGAAGGGGCTCTTCTCATCTCCACAAAGAAGTTTTTTGAACCATTCCAAATCATAAGGGTAAAATAAAATTTTAAGAAAAATGTACTCTTCCCAAGCCACTTTTTTAAAAAGTTCTGCTTGAAAATGAGGGATCCAGACTGGGAGATTACTAAAGAAACACATCTGAAATTTAGCTGCTAAAAACCTTTCATCCATTAGTGGCCACAAGCAGCTTTTTATTATGTGGGGGTGAAAGAGACATTTCTTTCAGGAGGTCATAAGTCTTAGGAGGACTAATGTCATGTTGCCTTTGTCAAGTAGGTAGTATTGTTGAGTGCCTACTCTTTCGAGGCTGTATAATAGGTGCTGCTGGAAAGGGCAAGGTAAATAGAAGGCATGGTCTATGTATTTGTTTCAGGTACTGTCAGAGAAAGCAGCACTATGGTGTTCCAAATAAAAATAATAAACTTACTGGTCCTTTAAAATCAATGTCAAAATGACTAGGGATATCATGCTTTACTTTGGCAACTTATGCTAGAAGACAATACCCAAGGGCCATAGCCAGTTGGATTCATAGCCCTCTGAAACGAGATAAAAGGATTTGTCTAGACCTTAAAAAAAACAAAAAGTCATACAAGTTATATCTTTATCAGTCTTATAAAACTTTTCCATGACTTTTATACATAGTCTCAGAGAAAATGGAGTAACATAAAGCCTTCCAACACTTTAAATGACTACCTGGCAATACTCTCTCAACATCTGGATATCCTTAGAATGTGATGCAGTCTTGTAGAGTCTAAAATCCTTGAGAGTCTGAATGGAAGGCTAATAGCAGCAACGATATTCACAGCAACCCTTCAGGCACAGTAGACTGTTATTTCTGGAGGCTCAATGCTGAGTATTGTTTTCTGTGATTTGAAATTCCTCTGAATGTCTTTCTCACTGTGTGAGCCTCCTTCATTTCACTACCCAATCCTACTCCTTTTCTACCTGGCTAAAATTTGTGTAATCCTAATACTTAGCTAATACATTCTTTTGTAATTTAGTTCACTCAGAGTAATTAAACACCGCATTGAAAACCTAATACGCTATTTTGCAAAGCATTTGAAGAAAAGTAACAATAAAGTGTTTCATGTAAATGATTCCAAATCCGGAAAATAAAAGTATGAGATTATATCTCACAGGAACCATACAGGCTTTCCATTCCTCCAAGAATTATAATAATCTCATGCTCTGAGTTGTGCATGGTGTTAGCATCTTTTCAATGCATTCTGGTAGGTGTATCTTATTTTGAGTTTCCCAGACGCAAACCCTGACACAAGGCTTAGGGTATGAGGAAGGCAGTAAAGGAAAACACCAGTAGGAGAGTGAAGAAGTGAACAAGGAAAGGAAGACAGCCATTGAAGAGTGTGCTGTGAAGCCAGCTCCCACAGTAGGAGACTAGAGTTGACTCCCACTGAAGAAACCTTGGAAACTGGGGTAAAAAACACAACTCAGAGTTATCTCAGTTAAAGGAAAAGGGAGGGGAAGGGGAAGGGTAAGCTGTGACAAAGCGAGAGAGTGGCATGGACATATATACACTACCAAACATAAAATAGATAGCTAGTGGGAAGCAGCCGCATAGCACAGGGAGATCAGCTCGGTGCTTTGTGACCACCTAGAGGGGTGGGATAGGGAGGGTGGGAGGGAGGGAGACGCAAGAGGGAAGAGATATGGGAACATATGTATATGTATAGATGATTCACTTTGTTATAAAGCAGAAACTAACAAACCATTGTAAAGCAATTATACTCCAATAAAGATGTAAAAAAAAAAACTAAAAAAAAAAGGGAAAGGGAGCTGGGATATTTTTATAGTATTGATACCACCCATCCATTATGGTTGAGGCTAGAGCTCTTAGGCTTAATTCCCTGCCATGTCTGGCCAACCACAAGGCAGCAAGGGAGTCAGAGCTGTGAGAGAAAACCCCCAGGCGAAGAAGTACAAGTGCTGGTGATTGAAAGTTGAGCCATTGTTCACTGAAGTGATAACAGCAAATGGACATGTGGGGTCCCTTCCAGTGTCTGCAATAGTGGTGAAAAGAGGTTAGATTCTCGTAATCAGGATATCCTAAGAAATAATTCAGGATAAGGATATAAATTAAGTGCCAAGTCAAATCAACTGGAAGTGCCCTTCACAGTGCTAGAGCTCTATGCTAAGAAGGCTCCTGAGCCCTTATACCAGGTCAGCAGAAAATACTGGATTAGAAATTTTGGCCATGATCCCAGCAATGGTTAGTAGTGATTCATTCACTATGTATGTCCTATTCTTTGTTTAGAAAATCTCCCAAATCCTTATGTGGTTAGTTTATCAAGAAGAATAATCCATCAGTTTAGTGTTGATAGAAAAATAGTGAAAACAAAAGCAAGAAAACTGCTTCAGCTAGCTAGAAGAGCTGTAAATACTGACTAAAAGACAAACTTGTGAACAAATTTGGAAATTCCTACCCTTTTTCTTGTGTTGAGAAACTTAGTCCATAAATAAATTAAAAGTTTTGTGAAAGTATAAATTTGAATTAATTATAAAACTTGTAGGCAGTGAACTTTTCCTTGCTCTAAGTTGCATTATTTACTGTTACCAACTAGCTAAAATTGTGACAAATGGTAGAAATATCCAGTATGGAAATGTCAAAAGCCTTTACTTAACGGTTTCAATATTCTACATTTCTTTTATGTAAAGTTTATAGATTTGATGAATCCTGGCACAAAATAGATTCAAATCCAGCTTCTGTGTTATGCCAGGTTAGAACTCTTTAAAGGCAAAGTGATCTGCACCTCCAAGAAAGACATTTTAATTCACTCTAATGAAGTTCATATTTTACTAAAGAATTAAATGAGATGTTATGAAGCTGCCTCCCAGTCACTTTTTTAAACGTTGGTTAGGTTTGAATGTATACCTTGGGTTGAGGGGAACTTTGAATTATTCATTCTGTCATGAGACATATTAGACGTATGAACGACTTGTGTTGATAAATAAGGAGATTTGATGGCAAAGACTGATTATAAAAAAATAAAGATTGAAAATAAGAAGAAATGATAAAAGACTGTATATACAGTTCCTTCGATTGCATTTCTAGTCTCTGATAATGCTAATTTCCGGGGGGGGGGAAGTAAAATTACCCAATTACGTTTGGAGGTTAGTAGGCATGTTGGAGCTGCTGGATCAGTCAGGCTTGGTCAATCATCATTTTCTTTTCAAATCCAGAACCTCAGTTTGTTTGTGTCTCCAACATAGTTCAGGTAGAACAGATGAGTATGAAATAAGCACTGACAGACACAGAGAGGGAGAGTGGTCAGAGCCAGATAACGTAGAGATTTTTAGGCCACTTGAAAAACTTTGGCTTTTACTCTGGATGAAATGGAAAGCCACTGGAAGAGTTTGAGCAGAGAACCAAAACTTAAACATAAATGACCTACTTATGTAAAAAAAAAAAAAAAAAATCACTCTGACCATTGCGAGGAGAATAGCAGGACAAGGGTTGGGTTTAGGAGATGAATTTAGAAGCTATCATAATAACCAAAAAGTAGGCAAAAAGACGATGATGGCTTCAATCAGAGTTGCAGGTGATGGTAAGAGTAGCTGGATTCTTAATATTTTGAAGTTATAACTGGCATCCTTTGCTGATTTATTGGATGTAGATGTGAGAGAGCGATAGGAATCAAGGATTTTGACTCAAACATCGTGAGAAACTGAGTTACAATATTTGAACAGTTCAAATTTGGACTTATTAAGTTTATTACAGCTAAAAGATATCCGAGAGGAAATGTCTAGATAGTTGGATATTTGAGTCTGAAGTTCAAGGGAGAGGTCAGGTAGAAGATATAACTTGGGAGTAATTAGTGTATAAATGCTATTTAAAGCCATGAGGCTCGATGGGCTCCCCCTAAGGAATGAGTGTAAACAGAGAAGACGGAATTAAGAGTGAACCTGGGCTGCTCCTACGTTTGCAGTTCAGGGATACAAGGAAAGAACATACAGGAGGCTGGAAAAGTGAAGTCTGTGAGGTAGAAGCAGAACAAGGAGCTAGTGGGATCCTTGATGTTAAGACAATTTTTCAAGGAGGAGAGACATTCAACTGTGATGGATGTTGGTGAGAGTTCAAGTAGAAGTGAAAACTGATTACTGAATTTAGACATATTTGGCAGATCGTTGACCTTGGTAAGAGTGGTGTCAGTATAGAAGCAAGGGCGAAATCCTGACAGAAGTGGTTTAAGACAGAAATGGATGAGAGGAATTGGCATGCAGGAGAGACATCTCTCATGATGATTTTTTTCTGTGAGGCGAAGAAGCAGAAAAGGGTAACGGGTGTCAAGATTCTTCTTTTTTTTGGTAGCATGTTAGTGGGAATTATGGCATGCTAGTAACCTATAGGAACGATAAAGGAGCAAATATGATGCAATAAAAAGAGGGAATGATGCTTTTAAGTAGCCAAGAGTAGAAGGAAACTAGTAAAGAAGGGAAGAAACCGGCTTGAGGTAGGAGCATAGACAGTGTTCTCAAGGCACCAGGAAGAGAAGCAGATAGTTTAGGTCCTATAGACATGGTGGATAGGAGATAGTTTCATATGGAAGTTCTCTGTGTGTATTTTCTCACTGAAATAAGAGGGAAAGACATCAGAGGAGAATAAAAAGTCGGGAGAAGGTGGAAGTTGAAAAGAGAAGGGACAGTGTGGGATAACGTAGTTTAGCAGGAGTAACAGTTTGGAAGGAAATATATAGTAGAATTTCTGGGTTATAATATTGCCCACTCAGAGGACAGTGTTTAAGAATTTCTAATTAGAATAATGAACATTATTGTTTGTGTTTTATTTGCTGTTTTTAAGCTTATGTATTATTTGCTGCTTCTGTCTACGATTAACTGCCTCAGTGCAAGTGTGAAGCTGTGGAGAATTTTAAATTTGTAACTGAAAAAATCAGTTTATTATTAATATTTGAAAAGTTTCATTGTGATATCTTCTTCAGATCAAATCACACAAACAGCAACAATTGAACTTAGTAGTACCCCCAAAGGGTGAGAGACATAAAGAGAGAGCATTAAAATGCATTATTAAGGTCTAAAATTACTTACACACATGCTGGTACCTGTATGATAGACTGGGAGTCTTATAAGTACTCACTTCGATTATGCAAACAAGTTTTAAAATGTCATTATGTTTACTATAAAGTCTAAAATATTAAATGGTATTAAATATGAGAAAATACCATATTTAACTATTTTAAACTTTAAAATTAATTTTAGAATGAAATGACCTTGCCCAAGCCTTATAACAATGAAATTATACCTAAAAATATGTTCATGGGACAAAATGTTTAAATCACCTCATTTTAGTGTTTAAGGGCATCTTAAAGACCAACTGCATTCACATCTGGCTTCCAGATGTTTGAAATGAAGTAGGACACAAATAAAGTTAAGTGACATAATTAAGGCAGACCAGAGACTAGACCTTACTATGAGTTGTTCATTGGTGTTCCTAAGAACAAAACAACAAAAACCATTAAATCTTTCCAACTGACCTTTTGGGGCTAAAGAGCATTCTGTTGGGGACTTGCTAGTTTATGCATACATCTACTTCCCTGTTGTTCTAGGCCATGCTGAGAAAGACATTCATTATAATAGGGCCAGCATTTCGGCCCATACAGTTCTTGTCTGGGAACTCAAGAAAAGATTTTTAAATTGGAAAGGATAGAGACACACTCTAAGGACAAAGGCAAACTCAGCTTCAACGGATTCGACAAAGTTGTAGACACCTGCAAAACAGCTATAGCAAAGAATCAGCCACAACTACTGTACCACAAAGAGGCAGTCTTTGGAAGGAAAGGCTTTGAGCAGATTGTCAGGTATAATCTATAAGAGCTGAAATGTGTTAGGATATCAGTTGTAAAAGTAAGGGCATATGATAACTACGGGCACTAGAGAAACAATGTTGGTTACCAAAATATAGGCTTTTGCATGTGGTACTAACTGAAACAAAGCTCACAATTAAGATATTGTCATATTTGAAAATTATAGGTCAAACACATAACCTAGACTAAATTCTCCCAGGATTAAATTTCTTTTAAATGAGAACTTGAAGAATTCTGCCTGTGATGTACTTTCACTAGGGTCCTCCATTTCTTTCTTATTCTTTTCTCATCTTGATCACACTTAGTTCTATTCTATTTCAATTCTTAACCCAAACCATACCGTTTTCTTTACATCTTAAACGCATTATGGTACAGTTAAGAAGTGTCTTTGGCAGACTTTCAAGTAATGACAAGAGCATCTGTTCTCAATGTGACTGATTTGTCTGCGCCATCCAGCTGCCCATTGATCTCACAGTTTCAGCAGGTGTTACTATCTAGGTAGGTGCTCCCTTGCTGGTTCCCATCCTCATATCATGTTCTGTGTGCACTCCTCACAAAAAGGCCTGCAAGTTCATCAGGATACTCTTCCCAGACTGAGGAGCACCATTTGGTCAAGGAGTGATAAAAAGCAATTCCACACCCTCCCCTCCCCAAATAATTCGACCATAGCCTTCTTATTTCTTCATGATTTATTTTCAGGTGTCAGTAACCGGGAGAAATTTATTTGCTGAGTATTTCCTGTGCCGTTTAAAGCTGAGGGTTTAATTTAGACTTGGACCTTGAAGAATAAATATCTCTTTCCTATTATACCTGCTCATATCAAATATGCTCAATCAAATTAGGTTCAGATTACAGTTATGAAAACTTTTATGAGAACAAAGGCATTCACACCAGCAAATATTTTCTAGAGAGAATGCCCATACAAAACAGAGCGTGCTACATTTTTTTTGCCAAAAATCCTTTTTTAAAGAAATTAAGTCCTTAGGAGTAAGATTAGCTGAATAATCAAGTAACACATTAAATGTAGAAAACTTAGACTTTGTTTTTGATAACATATCCTAAGGTTAATAGGTCAATACTGAAGTTCATTCTGAGTTAAGTGATCCTGGTATATATTTTGTCTTGTGAAATAAGGCCTATAGCAAGAAATTCACCTCTAGAGGCCTTTAGACAACAGCATTATAGTAAATGACAGATCACATGAAGTGAGAAGTTAAAGTTGGCCCTTCACTGAGAACAGTCCAACAGAAGGTCTCCTTAAATATATGCTCCTGAAAAAAATACATATTTCAGGGGCATAAATACATGCCCCTGAAAGGGGCAAGCCATTCCTTGCTAGTCAATTCTTTTTTTTTTTTTTTTTTTTGCGGTACGCGGGCCTCACTGTTGTGGCCTCTCCCGTTGCGGAGCACAGGCTCCGGACGCGCAGGCTCAGCGGCCATGGCTCACGGGCCCAGCCGCTCCGCGGCATGTGGGATCTTCCCGGACCGGGGCACGAACCCATGTCCCCTGCATCGGCAGGCGGACGCCCAACCACTGCGCCACCAGGGAAGCCCGTCAACTCTTGATGATAGGTACTTTGGTACATTATTAAAATCCTGTACTTCCTAGGTATAGCAGCTGACACACAATGGGCTCTCAGTCAATATTTGTAAGATAATTAAAAGCTGTCAGTTTTTTATATAACACGTATTTCTTAACTTTCTAAGCTTACTATATGATTACAGAGTTAACCACTGAATTCTGTTCAAAGGCAATCTTTCAACAGAAAATGGAGAATATGTCTACAGTGATTTATTTGTTCAGAAGATTTTATGCTTCCATGAAATTTTTAAAATAAAAAACTCCATGCATTAACAAAATAATAATTTTCAAATGCTAACCATTTTCTTTACCAATTATCAAAATCTCTTAAGCAAATATCAGTCAATTGATGGTGCTTCAAAAAGGAGAAGAAAGAGGAGGAGGAAAAGGAAGAACAAGGAGAAAGAGAAAGAAAAAGAAAATTGAATTTAACTGAATTGGTAGGTGGCGTATAGTTAATTTTAGAAACGTTATATAGCAATGTCCCATTCATCTTGCCCACCTTTTACAAACTTAAATTTAAAATGGTGGCAATAATTTGCCTTTTTATAATAAAATTCCAAAATTATTTAAAAATAGAAGAATTTATTTTTTCTCCATTACATGATAGGCTGAATTTCAAATAATATTTTTTTCCTGAGAAATACTGAAGATAAAATGGATGTTTTCAATGTTTTCTCAATATAAATAAGTTGGTTCAAATAAGAATAAAGTACTGCAGCTCTCAAACAATTTTTTTTAATTTATAAAATGAAAAAGATAAAATATATTTGTGATTGTCAATTAAGTTAACAAATTAAATGAGCCTAGAACTATGGTTGTGAAATAATAAATTCTCAATGAATGATAGTTGCCCTCTCCTGAATATTTTAAGTTGAGAATCTATGGGGAATAATGACGATAATTCATTGCCTGAACTTGAGCAGACAATACAACTTCCTTGAGCCTTCCTTGTTCTATCTTGAAATGGTCAACATAAAAACATGCTTTGTACTTCATATGATTTTTGTGAAGATCAAGTGAGGTAAACATGAAAGCTCTTGAGAATTATAAATCCATATTCAAATGTAGTAGGAGATTAGAAACTGAAATATCTCTCTATTCTTAGATGTCTAATTCATAGTACTTATCTTTAAAACCGACTGTAAAACTATTTTGGTATGACAGGAAAATAAAATATCATACACGGATTCAAACAAGGAAAATGCTTATTTATTATTATTTAAATACCTATATTCAATTATACCCTGATATTCGTCCTTGTAAATGCTAAAGAGCTTCTTTGAAATCGGCTAATGTGAATTTCTACTTAATTATTGTACAGTGTCAAGTGGTATTATGTTATTTATAAAATACTAGGCATTATAAAAAAAATATGGTTACAGACACATTCAATATATCCTAGAGTACTTTTATAACTACTGTTTACCTATACCTGATCCTCAGATTTCTCAACGGTTTTTGTTCAAGGCTATTAACTCCAACTCTGTAATGAAATGACATCTTAGCTACTAGCATGATGACCTCAGACCTCAGCACTCCATGTGAATTAAGAAAAAAAATCTAACATGTTGAATATGATATCCTCCTCACCTACGAATTCAGTAAGGCTACTAATAGATATTTTCAATACCCCTTAAAATAGGTCTCATTAAGAGCTTATTTAGCTGCTCCGTTCCTAAATGTTCAAAGGCCATTTTAAAAAATTAAAGATCATTGGATTTGGGGTGAAAACATAAATCCAGAGGACAGTGAAAATAGTAATCTCTCCAAATATACCACAATTGTAAAAATATTAATATTCTAAAACTCACTTTAAAAAATTTAGTGCCAAAGGACTTGCCTACGTACAGCATTTAACACAGTGTCTCACCCATAATCAGTGCTCACTAAATATTTGTAATTTATTCTTTGACGGAAAAAGCTCTTAATATATTCCTGTTTTCCTTCTTGCTCTTTAGAACGCAAGTAAAGCACAAGTAGATCAAGCAATTTATACCAGCACATTAATTTCTTTCTAGAGAAGTCTTCTTTAACCTTTTGTTAAAAAGTAAAAAACCGCATTTTAATTGCACTAGAGAAATCTGTTTAATGCAGATACAGCATGAAGAGGAACTTCCTCTAACAGTTCAACTCCAAATGCACATGGGGATTTGGACATCTGTTATCTTCTGGCTTTTATGGAGCAACTGGGATAGATTTCATAGCTTTCTGCAGGAAGCCTGCCCAGGAGTGCATGTGCACAACACATGCATTTGGACACGCATGTACATACTCATGTGTGCACACATACATGTCACACATATGCACATACACATTCACAGATCTCCTCTACTAAAAAAGAAATTACCTTAGCTGCTCATAGTAAGATTCCAACAACAAATACAAACTGAGATCTTTACAACCAGGTAGAACCTTATAAACTATCCCACATGTGTAGTTCCCGAGGGCAGAGGGCTGAATGGAAACAATCTGGTATATTATATAAGCCATCAGAAGTCTATAATAGGTTCAGAAATTCTAGAATTATAGAGATAATAGAGATGTAGATGGAAGAAAACGTTGAGAAGTGGCTAAAGTAGTTCACAGAATCAAAACACAAAAGACCAGTGGTTGCATTTATATACCAAGTACCATATTATTCTGTTACTAATAATAAGAGTCCCTCCTTTGGGAATATTTCAGTAGCCAAATGCTGGGTGTAGTGAGTGGTACACATCTCTGTGTATTTAATTTCCTCAAACAAACAAGCAAACTGGGGAACGGGTATCAGGAGCCACCATTTTACAAGTAAGTTGAGGTCACACAAGATCAGTTAACATGCCTGAAATCATATTACTAGAAATCAGTATTACTAATAAATAAAGAAGCAGGACTTTAAACTCATATCTATCTGAACTCCACATTTTTAGGTTGGAACCTCTTTGGAATGTATGAGGTTTTAAAAAACTGCTATTATTTGAGATAAATGTACCTGATGCAAGGAGAAATTCACCAGCTGTTGGAGAAGTATGCATAATTACTTCTTAGTGTGTAGTTATATTCCTTAAGAAGCCATGAATTTAGAACTGGGAGGCTGCAAGTGTTATGCACTATAAGAAGGTGAAATGAAAAAATATCCTAGTGACTAAAGTTGGATGGAGGGTGAGTCTCACCTATATTTTCTGAAGCTTTCAATCGTTTCAGATAACATTTTTTGAAACTTAAATATTGCATGGATTACCTAATTAATTTTCATACTCTCAACCCTAAATAGATAACATCGCTATACCCTTTTACCAATAAGATCTACTGCCTCCCACCTATATGGATGTCTGAACTATAATCAGTATCTTTCCTTTATTTTCTGCCAGGAGGCATCTACTCTGGTGGCCAATCGAATGATCCCTTATCATAGATATTAGATCTTTTAATACTAAACTTCCCGAAAGAAAGCTGAATGCCAAGATATAAAACCAAATATTCCCAGACTCCAAAAGCTCACAAGGAGAAATAGAAATGAACCTTGCAGGACCAACACTGCTGAGTTAAGAGTAAACACTGCAAAGGCAAGCACAGTGCCTAGCACAGAGTAAGTGCTCAATAAACTCAGGTAACAGGACAGGGAATGGAACTTTTCCTTGAATGTGAAATTAGAAACTAAAGGTGAAAGTAAATTCTTAAAAGTACAAGAAATGTCTGGGATAGATGTCTAACAGAAGGCATCCTAAGAGGTTCCCAAAAAAACAGTTTCCCTTGAACACCTTTTCCCCCTTCCCCACACTAGATCGGTCACTAGGTGACAACGGAATCACTGAAACCATCATGTTGGTGGTTAGAAGTTATTCTCTCTGACTCTGTAGGGGAGAATAAGGGTGTGTATTCTTCTCTTTCTCAAGACAAGTGTGAGACAGAGAGGCAAGTCGATAGAATCACTTGCTAGATCGAGAACACCTAGAAAGGCAACCTGGCTTCTTATACCCTGACTAAATGCCTGTTGAACTGAAAACCTGCAGTTACCTCTGGGGTTTCTGGCAGAATAGAGTGGAGCACAGTGAGAGAGCTCTTACAGAGCATGAAGTGGTGTCCCCTTGAGTGTGGGAGTCTAGACAAACATAAGAGGCTTGCTGAGGCTTCTGTGAATAGTGTGCCTGGAAAAACGATATAGAGAACCACTCTCCTACATATAATTCTTTATGAAGACTTCTGTCTAGAGTACATAAGGGTCTTCATTAGTTCCTGTGGCTCTTTGTGAAGAGGCTTGGAAGTAAATGGTGTAGACAGAAGCTTTGGAGATGCCATGCAAGGTAGTGAGTATTGGACCATCATGGAACCAAGCAATGTTGTTACTCATCTCTAAAGGAGCCCTCACTGACTTAGTGGACCACATACATCAAAGGCAAAAAACCAAACCAAACAAACAAAAATCTACTCTGATGAGACCATCATGTTGTTAGAGACAATTAGCAGAAGATGAAACTAGGTCAAGACAGAGCAGGACCTTAGAAGATGCCACCATCAATAGATGGCTAGTCATATAACACCCCTCTGCCTTCCCACCCATTATTTGTCCTCCCACCCATTCCCACTCCCCACATCACAACCAGGAAAGAAAAGCCTGGGAGGAAAGATCCTGCAACAAAACCACTATCACCTTTACAATGTACTACTGTAGGAGAGGAAATAACTTCACAGACTATGCCCATCGTTATGTCAGTTCCCTAAAGCCTGTAATGTGCCTGTAATGTGCTGGGAGAAGGGGAAAGGAATAAGAGGTTTCAATATGATATGAAATAGTAGTTTGGGATAGGGCTAAACTTTAATAATGTAAGGTAACTGAAAAAAAGCATGAAATCTTCCTAGGATGTTAATAAGAGAATATAAAGGCATATTTGACAAGAGCACAGTTGAATTCCATGATCATAAAATAACAAAACTGATAAATGATATCTCACTAAGGTGAGACTGCTTAATAAACTGATTACATATTTGAGTAAATGAGTTAAATGTGAATGCACAAATTCATGAATAAGTGAATGACAACATGGGGGAAGGCATCTTTTCTTATATTTCAGGATCTCTATTTTAGAAGTTATTAGGAAGCAACAGTATGCTAGTTATTACAGTTCTGTGAGTCCCCTTGCATTAATAAATGCTCCTCTATTCTCTAAACCAGAGTTAATTTAATTTATCCCAAATTCCCCAAAGGGTTGTGATCCCCAAAGTGAAATCCTGGCATCAGTGATGTATGAGGATAATTCTTTGCCTTGGCATGTCAACAATAAGGAGAATGATGCTTTCACATGGTAAATGTGATAGAACACATAAAAACAGTTTCACAAGGCTAAAAACTTCTCTAGCCATGACTTTAAATGCATTTCACCGAATCAGGAGATGTATGAGATGGCATACACAATAGCTATAACCAAGGATAAATTAAAAATCACAAAGTTATGCAATTTTTTAATGTTGCTGCAATCCAGTATCAAAAAAGTTTATGAGGGAATAATGTATGTAGGAATCCAATCCACTTGTTTAAGGTATAGAAGACTACGTTTCAAACAGGTTAAATGAGATGCCAAGATTCACAATGACTTAACGCAGCAAGAAGCCAAGCCTCTTTACTCCCAAGCATGTCTCTATTCTTCAACCTTGATCACCTCAGTGGTAGTAGAGCTTTATGAATTTGTCAAAGTAGGATATATATTATTAGTTGGCCTATAAATTTCATATAGCTATGATCTTGGTCGTAAAGCAACAGAGGAGATACATTTCTAAAATAAACTTTATCCAGACTCTGGAGTTTATACCACACAGATCATACTATGAGCCTGATACTGAAAGGTTTGCTGGAAATCAACCCTCATTTGCACAATCACTACTATCACTGAGGAACAGAGCAAACTAGGGAGTAAAGGGATTATCTCAGCTAAAAAAACCACTGTCCTCATATCCCTCTTGCCACCATAATAGTAATGGGATGAGCTCTGAAATCCTAGAATTCTCAGCTTCTCTCTGTTGCCTACAATTGTTGCAAATATGGCCAAATGGGATGAATTATGTGTGGTTGAAAAAAGCATGAAAAAAGGCAAACCATCTCAGGTCCAAAAGTCCAGGAAAACGGAAGGGAATGCATGAACATAATACAAAACATCAGTTAATCCAAGAATGCTTTAATAATGTTAGGTCATAAATGAGTTCTAGCAAGTTGATATAAAACTTAGGTTTTTGAATACCAGAGCCATTTAAATGGTTACAGCTACCCAGTTCAGCTCTTTTTCAAGATTATTTGAAAATCATGATGATGATAAAAAACCTTTTTCTATGTACTGGTAGATATACCCAAAGGTGGAGTGTTTTTCTTCTTAATTATCAGCAGAAATTTTGAATGCCAACCATATTTTGATATATTATTGCTAATTTTATGATGATATTATCACGCTTATGATAGATTATGATCACATCTTATGAAACAGCAAACTAAAGGCAATGCTATTTTTACCATTTTAATTTATCGCAATATTTATTAAAAACACATTTTAAAAACAATTTTTAACCTTGGTTTTTAACGATCTATGCTGAAGTAAATGTCAACAGTCTCTGGTATTTGAGAGGCTGCCTCATCCCTGTCATGCAGAAAATGCGACTCTAAATATCTTTTTAAAGGCTTATATTGCATTATGCACTAATCTGCAAGTTATGTGACTTGAACTTTTCAAAGCAACTTGAATTCTCTGAAAATTATCTAAAGAGTAGAGTCGCAATCTAACAGCAACAAAAAAAGAGGCCTCTCTTTCTTTACAATAAACATTAAAGTAAAGGTAATGAACATAGTTGGTTTGCTGTCAGTAAGAGGGAAATTATTAAAAGGACTTGTTTTATGCAATGTCACTTCTTGACTGCTCATTCAGTGTGGTTCATCAGATAGGCTTGTCTCACTTGTGGCAGTAACAGAATTCAATCTCGGCTTCATTCACAAAGTGACTAATTAAATTGGGATAAAAGTGTGCTCACAGAGGCTGGGCCATTGCACACACATACACTCTCTCTGAAAGTTCAGCAGCTGATTGAAAAGAAGGAGTAAAAATTTTCCTTAAATGTGTACTTCTGCACGAGTAACTATGTCCTCTTTGCCAAGAGACAACATTTTTAAGGCAGTAAGTCTATTCAATTCTTGACAATACAGTTGTGAAAGAAAGAGAACTGAATTGGAAGCTTTCCTTTAGAGGAAACCTTTTTTTTTTTTTAATATATTTACCAATAGAAATGGTCTAAATAAGTGATATATAATAGATGTGTTATAAAACACTATTTTTAAACTGCGCAAAATTGCTATTGGTTTCTCTTTTTTCACTTGCAGCAAAATCTGTTTTCAGAGGGGTATTTTGATAAGCACATCATTTTGTACCAGCTACATTCAGCATTGACATAGAGGCTGTCAATTCCATTGAGAAAGATTCCTTCATTCTTTTCGTTGTCAGCATAACATTTATTATCCCCTTAGTTTCTTGCAATAGTTTAAGGATTGTAATGCTTCATGCATTGTTTAAGATTAGTTGACAGCAATCGTTTGGTCTGGAATGTTAGAAGTTTTAGCTCCTAAACTGGTTCTTAACTGGTTAGCTTGTTAACTGGTGTCCCTTAGTCATGACAAAACTTTTATAAAAAATAATGCAGCAAACGCAGAGCGGCTGGGCCCGTGAGCCATGGCTGCTGAGCCTGCGTGTCCAGAGCCTGTGCTTCGCAACGGGAGAGGCCACAACAGTGAGAGGCCCTCGTACCGCAAAAATAACATAATAATATTAATGCAGCAAAAAGTTCAATTAACTAATAATTAAGTCCTTTGCATCTTCAGAATCTGTTAGGAAGCAATAAATGTCAGTTTTTAAAGGGGCTTATTATAGCAAATGGCCTCTCAATTTGCTATGGTCTTCGAGAAAAGCCAAGAGAGACAGACAGACAGGCAGGCAGGCAGACAGACACCTGTTTGAGAAAAGAGATACAACTAAGAACAAGATATGCTTACAAAATGTAATGTAAACATTTTAGAAAGACTCTGGGGTATGTCAACCAAACACTGTTAACACTGGTGACTTGTAGAACTGTCAATATAAGAAAGAGCGTGACCTAGCTTTGTCATTTTACTTCTACAATGGCAACAAGTTTTAAAAATTACTTCATTTCAGTAGAATTATTTAAAATGAAACGCATGGTATAGTCTAATTTATTATGTCTCCTTCTAGCTGCTGCATTCAGCCTACGGATAAAGTTTATTTGGTTCAGTTATTTTTAATTGGTTTTTAAAATTTAAGCAACAGTATAAAAATCCAGATTTATGTTTTGTCCTTAAAACTTCTGGAAACCAAGGACCTGAATTATTTACAAAACAATAATCAGCTGTACTCGAGCTGCTGTTTATCTCACTTTGGATGAGAATGGCACTATCCAGTTTGGGCACACTCCTCCCTCTTTGGATTATGGCTAATTTACTTCACTCATTAACAATATTTGCTTACTCCTAGTAGGATATTGAATTTATGATCTTTCTATTAGCACTAAAAGGTATTATTAAGATATCAATTTAGGGCTTCCCTGGTGGCACAGTGGTTGAGAGTCTGCCTGCCAATGCAGGGTACACGGGTTCGAGCCCTGGTCTGGGAGGATCCCACATGCCGCGGAGCGACTGGGCCCGTGAGCCACAACTGCTAAACCTGCGCGTCTGGAGCCTGTGTTCCGCAATGGGAAAGGCCGCGATAGTGAGAGGCCCGCGCATCGCGATGAAGAGTAGCCCCCGCTCGCCTCAACTAGAGAAAGCCCTCGCACAGAAACGAAGACCCAACACAGCCATAAATAAATAAATAAATAAATAAAAGATATCAATTTATGGAATAAAGCCACGAATTTGAATCTCTCTAAACCTCAGTTTCCTTATCTGTAAAGTGGAGATATAGTAATAGCAGTACCTCACAAGGATATTATGATGAATAAATAAGAAATGAATAAAATGGCATAGCATGGTGTCTGGATTGTAGTAATATTCAATAAGTAATCTATTAGTAGCGTTAACAATCATAGCAGAATGTCTGTCATATCGGAATTGTAAACACAGCTAAGGATAAGCATTAGTTTTTGTAGATAACTTACATCCCTGTGGCTCTTCATAATGTGGGGAGAAACTAACAGACCTCTTCAGATTATCTGCATTTCATACATCCAGATAGTGTCGGATTTCAATCAATTTAGGTATATGAATCTTTGATGCTTTGGAGAAGACATATATCACTTAAATACAATTTTTTTAATTTCTAAACTTTTTTCTAATAATTCAACTACTTTTAAATCTTTGTGCTATATTTACATTTGTTGTTGTTTTCCAACTCTTGCTTAACTTTTTAAGAAATTCTTTTTAGGATCTGTAGCTCAAAATAATAGAGCATTTAGACTTAGTCCAGAGACCCTTAGTTGTGTTATTGTTATAAGACAAAAAAGGAAGGAAGGAATTTATGTATTTATTTAATTTTTTATTCTTCCTCATAGTATTTATGTATTTAATTTTTTATTGAAGTATAGTTGATTTACAATGTTGTGTTCTTTATAATATTTATAATAAAAATTAAAGGATAGGTGAAATAGCAAGTTTCTCTTTATACCTTGGAAGACTTAGTAGATGATAATATATCATTGAAAACTTTTTTCATGTGGTGTTTCGAATTATGGGGATAAAAACATACTCTGTAGTTATTATTTCTAGGGTGATTTTATATAATTTTTATCATAGAATATTTAACTATCCATGTTTGAAAGATAATTTTTTAAAAACTATAACTTTGAAAGATATTTAAGCTTTATTTGATTATAGAAATCATTAGATTTGCATGACTTTTTATATAAAAAGATTCATTTTATATGATTTTATTGAAATTATTTATTGAAAGAAAATATTGGGGGAAATTGTATAACCTTTACTTATGCTCATAATTGATTATGATGATATTCCAACTCTATTAAACAAATTCTTATCATTAGAATAGTAAAACATTATTATTTTCTCTACAATGCATAACTAAGTGAAGTTTGCTTCTTAGAATTGGTAAATCACACGTTTTAAATATGCAGTTGGAAGAAAAGTACAGTGCTACTGAGTACTCATTATATCAGCTTGGAAAGTGACAAATGTTCATTTTATTTTATTTAAACAGAAAATAATCAATTAAAATATTATCAGGGGGTACTGGATTTTCTGACTATCCCTCAGCAAGATAACATTGACACTTAAGTAAACATTGAAAAAGGAATTGCAATTTACTTTCCTCCCATGGAATCCGTGTCACTGAATGCCTCCTTTAGAACTTCTAGTATCAGAACTATAGATACTGCGGGGCGGGGGGGGGGGGGGGGCGGGGGGGCAGGGCTAATAACTAGGAAAAGGCATGAAATAACTTACAGATTGAGGTACAAGGTGGAATTTTAATATCAAAGATATTTGAATCATCCAGATAAAAAGATGTTTATAAGTGATAAACTTAGGTCAGCCTTCAGACTTTTTGCATGACTATATACTAGAGCACTACCAAGTTTGAAGTTAGTTATTTTCTGAATCAAGAATGCTACAACCTGACCAGATGTTCTTCATGTGTAAAGGTACCAGAAGTAATGATCAGATACAGAAAGATTTTAAAAGCATGCTACCACATACAACTATTGAAAAAAAATCCCTGAAAAGCTATACCACTATAACAAGAGATCAATCAAATTTAAGAGTTCTGGAAAAGTTGTTAAATAAAAATAGGAAAATATTAAAGAGTGAAATAAATCTACACAACAGTAATGGAACTGAGCAGAACCCTGCAGGCCTTCCCCACCACCACCACCCACCAGTACAAAACCAAGCAGTTAATGATCAGAAAAACAGAGTCACAGACTCAGTGTCTGATGCACATTCCTGAGTTGTTTTACAGATAATATAACTGACGCCGGGGGAGTGTGGGGGGAAGCTAACTGCATGATGACCAGACTGTAGCCATGACATAAGCTGCTCCATCTTGAGCAGTACTGGATCTATGACTAGCACAATTCTAAGAACTGGTCTCAAGAGAATGGATTAATGTTATTGCTCATAATAATCTATATCTTTGTGGGCATCAAAATAATCATAGCTTGCTCTGCCATATATGTAAGAGGGCACTGTCAGCAAAGAGATGCCACAGACCCATGTTGACACCTTCCACTCTGAGAATATGGCATCCTATGTTAGCAGGAAGCAGTTACAGAAGATGGACCTTCGCTCCTAATCCCATAGAAATGGAATGATGTCTGACAGTGGGGATTTGTAAGCATCTCCTCTGCCTCTTCTCTGTTTGATCATCCTGTTTTCTTTAGACCTTGTTCATCATAAAGATGAGATCATTAGGCAACAGTTAACTTAGCTCCTGATTTCTGCTTTACTAAATATACATAACACCTTACCTAACCTGTTGATTCCTTTCCTAGATGAGAAGGAGTAAGCATGAAGAATTAAGTAAAGAATGACTGACCTTCTACCCCTAGATTCCCCTTAGTAAATGTGGAAGTGGACCTTGTGAGCACAGGCAAACCACATGGGCCAGAGAACATCCA
Source organism: Leucopleurus acutus (assembly GCF_964270905.1). Classification (NCBI taxonomy): domain Eukaryota; kingdom Metazoa; phylum Chordata; class Mammalia; order Artiodactyla; family Delphinidae; genus Leucopleurus; species Leucopleurus acutus. The sequence goes on from NC_139149.1 coordinate 30,451,442, forward strand.
ACTGCAGACAGACCATGTGAGTAAGACAGCATCTGAAGAAAGATCAGGAGAAGTCAGCAGGTCTGCATGCTGTGGAAAGATAACAAAGAATCTGACCTCTTGCCTTAATGATTAACTGAGATTGTTTCCCCTTTTTCCTTTTAAAAACTGTCATAGCTGAGCAGAACCTTTGGAGGTGGTCTCTGGACATAAGTCCACTATCTCCCCAGATTGCCGGCTTTTCTGAATAAGCGCCCTTCTTCTCTACCGAAGCTTGCCTCTCAATTTATTGACTGTTGAGCGGTAAGCAGCCAAACCTGCACTCAGTTACAGTAATAAGTCTAATATCTAAACAGTAAATCCTTCATTTTACATTTTTGATTTTAATAATAAGAAATTTAAAATTTAATTATTTGAAAAATATAAACTATCAAATGAAAAAATACTTTTGTAAACACTGAAAAACTAAATAAAATAGGGCTCCTAAAATAACAGATAAAAGACAAAAGAAAGTGTTAAAAACAGCAAACAAACAAAAAACCTAAAAGCATAAAGGTGACATAAGTAAGTACATTTCAAAAAGCTTCTAAAGGAAAGCAAAATCTCACAGATAACGTCACAATTTTACGTGATGAACTCGAAATATAAATACACATGAAGATTAAAATTTTTTTTTAAAATGAACAAGATTTACAAAATAGAGAAAATAGGTATAGTTGAGCTACTTTGGGCAAAGCAGATTTAAATGTCAAAAACAAATTTAAAAGGGTGAAGTAGATTCCTTTTTTAAAGAAAGTAAATGCAGAAAAATAAACTTTTCCTTCTTTTCTGCATTTCTCTACCCTTTTCCAGTCTTTCAAAGAAGTCCCAAGGAATGAAGGAAAAAATCAGATAGTTACAGTAGGAATGCAAAAAGTAAGAAAAGTTAATCTACAGTTATTTGACTTCCAAACAGGAATTAATTAAAAATTCCTGGAAAGGATTCAAAAGGAAGACTCAAACATACCATAACAAAGAACTTGAAAGACTAGAGGGAAAGAAGGAAGACCCTGCAACACTGCCTCTTGGAGAAGAGATGAGTCACTTGGCTGGGGGAAGGGAGAGAAAGGGACGACAGTCTTTGCATAAAAGGCCTGAGGAATAAGATAAAATATCAGAACTGGTTGGGAACTGGGGTATCAGGAAGGGAGGAAAAAGATTTTGTCTAGAGAAAGCTAACAGGTAGTCAAAGAAATGAGGTAAGGCGGCTAACCAGAGCCTACCCTTCCCTTGCCTTGAAAGGGAGCATTTGGGGTCACATTAAAAATACAAATAAATCTTGTCAGCTTTGGTAGTGCCTGAGGGTCCTCATCAATAATTGACTGCATATTGCTCAAGACTTAACCAAGCAGGATGATTAAAGGTACCCTGAATGGGAATCCCAATAGTCCACAGAAGCCTAAACTGAAAGAGGGGCTATGATGGTGATATGGAAGGGGAAGCTCCAGAGAGAAACTGCAGAGTGGGGGAAACTACCTACATAAATATATTATATCCTTGAAACTTTGTGAACAAAACAGCATGCTTATATCACACAGCAAAGACATAAAACAACAAAATGATAGACAAAAAAGGTGAAATTACAAAAATCTGTCTTTAACTGAACACATATACCAAACAAGAGTATAGTGACATAGGGATTTAGTTTGGATTTGTCTACACATAAAACCATATGATATAAATTACATTTTTAATTTTTAAAAATTTTAAGTAACACTGGAATATTCACAGAAATAATATTTTATTAAGCCATAAATAATACTCAATAAATTCTCACAAAACAAATGTTGGGAAGGAAAAACTTTTCCTCCATCCTTTTAGGTTTACTTCCTCTGGGAGCTTTTAAATTAAACTAACAAATGACAGATTAAAAAGAGAAAATAAAAGTTTATTAATGTTCATACAGGAGTTCACAAAAGAAGTAGCCCATTAAATGGCTAAAGTTAGGGGCTGATATACATAATTTAATTAGGAAAAGGAAGGGAGGAGAAAAGGCTCTTACTGATAGGGATAGAGTAGCATCATCAAATAGTTAGTTCAGAAATCCCACTAGGGGACTGTAGATAGAGAGGGAATTTTAGGGGGCTTTGGGAGTCTGCAGTAAGTTAATCATCACTCAAGAAAGCAATGGGAAAATCCTGAAACAATGTGGGCTTGCTTGACTCATGAAGCAAAGCAACGTGCTCAGCATCAAAGCCAGACAGACTTGCCTAACAACAAAACCAAGCTAACTTGCTTCGCAACAAAACCACGCAATGGAGGCATGAGTCATGACTCAAGACAGTAGAACAATAGTAGAAAAATAAGGCCTAAATCCTGCCTAGTGATGTAAACAAATTAATGACCCTTAGGACATGCTCTCTGCACACACACAAAAAAACAATAATTTAGGAAAAGGTGACATTTCTAAGTGAAAGACCCTCATTATATTGAGACTTGAAATAATTTTTCCATAGCACCATGACAGTCCCAGATGAGCCATATAGGGTCAAAAACCTCCCCCGCCCAACAGGTAGGAGGAGTTAATGATGGATGACTTGAAGAATGAGGAAGAAGGTAGTCTTTTTCCCCTCCCCTCTTTTCTTTTGATTATAAAAATGTAATGCACTAAGTACTCGGGGCAGCGCAATGCTCACTTCCCTGCCTGCTTGTAAGCCTCACAAGCATCCTATTCTAATAAATCACTTCTCATCTATCACTTTGCCTCTTGCTGAATTCTTTCTGCACTGAGACATAAAGAAATGGAGCCTCCCAGAGGCCCCCGAAATGCCACCTAGCAGTTTCCTTAAGAAAGAAAATAGGTTTCTTGGAGAACAAGTATGAGATGAGAAAATTTGGAATAATGTTTGTTTTTGCAGATGGTCTTTCCCGAGAGAGAGAATCACGATTAGCTTCACTCTTGGTCTCCCTGGGAGTGCAGTCACCTCGTAGAGAGGATTTATGGCAGCATCATTTCCCAGAAGTTTCTTCATCTAGTCAGATAAGGGAAGTTTGAGAACACTTCTTTCTGTATCTGTTGAATCTTAAATGTTTGCAATTTAAGATAATCTTCATCTGGGGTTACAAGTGAGCAAACACACTAAATATACAGCCCCGTTTAGAGATTTTTCACACAAAATAGTCTGTTGGGTCAAAGATAGGCATCTTCACTTAAGAGAATAGTCAAGGAGAAAGGTCAGCCAATCATCCAGTGAAATAAGCTGAATTCATCCTAGTGATCACTGGGTAACAGACACCACAGTCGAAAAACCAATTTTAAAAAATTGTGAAAAAATGAAAAGGTAAATAAATTGAAATAAAAGCAGGTAACAAAGATGACAGAGTAAATATATTTAATGTATACTGAGCTTGTACAAATTAGTAAGAATGATTCTAAAACCACAATAGAAAAACAAAGGCAAGCAGGAAAAAAAATGCAAACAACAAACAGGTACCGTTCAGTCCTCCTTATTCGCGGATTCTGTATTTGTGAATTCATCGACTTGCTAAAATTTATTTGTAATCCCAAATCAATACTCTTGTATTTTTTGTGGTCATTCATGGACATGATCAGAGCAGCAAAAAAAATTGAGTTGCCTGACGTGCACCTTCCCAGCTGAGGTCAAACAAGGCAATGCTCTGCCTTTTTGTTTCCACTTTCATACTGTATACAAATTTCCTTTTCCTGGTCTTTTTAGTACTAGATTTTTCCCACTTTTGTGCTTTCTGTTGGTGATTTGGCTGTTTAAAATGGCCCCCATGTGTCTTGCTGAAGTGCTGTCTCATATTCCTAAGCTCATGTGCCTTATGGAAAAAATATGTGTTAAGTAAGCTTTATTCAGGCATGAGTTACAGCACAATTGGCCATGAGTTCAATGTTAATGAGTCAACAATTTATATTTAATAAGGTGTCTTTAAACAGAAGCACACATAAAATAAGTTTATGTATTGATCTGTTGATGAAAATATTGTGACCAGAGGCTCTCAAGAGCACAACCCTGGAATTCCCCAGGAGCAATGGTTCAATACTGGTTAATTCAGTGTTCACTGCAACTTTACAGAATATAACTATAATGAGTAATGAAAATCTACTATATTTGAAAAATTAAAACTCTGATTAATAATCAGGGAAAGCCAAATTAAATAATATTAAGCTGCATTATTTTAACCTATCAGATTTGGAAATTTTTTTTTTTTAGGAAAGAGAAAAGGTGCATCAGTGTTGAGCAGAGCATTGTTAAATCAAGTCTGCAACAGAAATATAGACTGGCACCACCTTTTGAGAAAGTAAATTGACAGTATGCATAAATAGCCTTACACTTGTTCGTAACTTTGGACTCCGTAAATTTTTGAGGAATTGGAACTGGTACTAGGGAAATTACTAGATCTGTGAACAAAAGTCTCCCTGTAATGTTGTTAATCACAGTATTATTCCTAAAAGAGACCAATATACAAAACTCAACTTCTAATTTTCTCCATCTCACACTTAAGTGGAAGCATAACACTGCTCTTTTCAAAGACAGTAAAGAAGAAACTGCTGGCAAGGAAAAGAATCCCTATCAAAGAGAATTAGTGAACCAAAGAGATTTACTGCTCTCAGAGCAACTAAAAGCTCAGATAAAAAATAAATAAATAAATAAATAGAGAGAGAGAGACAGAGAGAGAGAGAGATAGAGAGAGAGACAGAGAGACAGAGACAGAGAGAGACAGAGAGAGACAGAGAGAGACAGAGAGAGACAGAGAGAAACCTTGGATATTTCTAAAATAAAGAGCCACTAGAAAGCTTTCTTGAACAAACAATGGACAAAAATGAGGGTGACTTGCCTTAAAACAAGAACCCTCATGAAGCCTTTGGCTAACATAATGCTGAATAAAGATTCTTTTAAATAACAATTGATTAGTTTCGTCCCCTTAAGAACATTTTCAGCTCCTTTTCTCAAAGTTCAAATGGCTGCTCAAGTCTAAACTACTCAGCATTAAATTCTAAATAAAGTTTGCAGTTCAGTGCTTTTTTTTTTTTTAAAGTTTTAATTCTTTGGAAGAGTTCCTTACTAGCAAGAAATACCAACATTGCTGCCTCACCTCTGGGGATAGATGCCAAGATACTAAGAAAGATGATGTTTAAAATGCAAATGCTTTACCTTTAAATTCATGGCACACAGAATTATATCCAGGATGCTTATGTGTAATATCTTGTTTCTGATATACACAAACTACAAATTGGTAGCAGTCACTATTGAGATATTCAGATCCAGAGATACAGTAATATAAATGCATCTAGTATAAGTTTAGCTACTAGAAAATACATGCAATTTTAAAGCAACACTCTCCATTCCCTAAAATCCTAAAGAGTAGTTAATTAACAGGCAATTCATGAAACATTAAAGAAAAATCAAATAAGGAAAAAAGGCAATAATGAAATTATTCTCAAGGAAAACTCAGAATTAAGTAAATGTGTGTGGGTGTGTACATATATACACACACTTCAAGAAGGGAGGCATATTAATGCCAGGCAAACGTTCTATTTTACTTTTTCTTTGCTTTTATTGAAGTACAGTTTACATATACTATTATATTGGTTGCAGGTGTACAACATAGTGAGTGAGATACAACATTTATATACATTATCAATTGCTCACCATGGTAAGTCTAGTAAACCTTCTGTCACTATACAAAGTTATTACAGTATTATTGACTATATTCCATATACTGTTCATTACATCTCTGTGACATTAATTTCACAGCTGGAAGTTTGTACCTCTTAATCTCCTTCACCTATTTTGTCCCCCCACAGCCCTGGTAACCACCTGTTTGTTCTCTATATCTATATCTGTTCTGTTTGTTCATTTGTTTTGCTTTTTAGGTTCCACATATAAATGAAATCATATGGTATTTGTTTTTCTCTGTTTGACATATTTTAGTTAGCATACTATTCTCTAGGTTCATCCATGTTGTCACAAATGGCAAGATTTCATTATTTTTTATGGGTGAGTAATGACCAATTTTGTGTGTATATCTAGATCCATATCTAACTATAGATAGATAGATACAGATAAAGATATAGGTACAGATATCAAATCCATCTTTATCCATTCATTTATCTATAGACACTGAGGTTTTTCCATATCTTGCCCATCGTAATGCAATGAACACAGGGGTGCATTATCTCTTTCCAAATAAGCATTTTAATTTTTTTTTGAATAAATACCCAGAAGTGGAAGTGCTGGATCATATAATAGTTCAATCTTTAATTTTCTGAGAAACCTCTATACTTTTTTCTATAGTGGCTGCACCAATTTACATTGCTATCAACAGTTCATGAGAGTTCCTTTTTCTTCACATTCTTGCCCACACTTGCTTTTTGTTGTCTTTTTGATAATAGTCATTCTGATAGGTATGAGGTGATATTTCATTGTGGCTTTGATTTGCATTTCTTTCCCTGATGATTAGTGATGTTAGTGATACTGAGCATATTTTCATGTGTCAGTTGGCCATCTGTAGGTCTTCTTTAGAAAAATTTCTATTCAGGTCCTCTGCCCATTTTAAATTAGATTGTTTGTTTGCTAGCTTGTTTGTTTGTTCATTGAGTTGTGTAAGTTCTCTATACATTTTTATATTAACCCTTTATCGGATATATCATTTGCAAATATCTTCACCCATTCAGAGGGTTGCTTCTGAATTTGCTGATGGTCTCATTCACTGTGAAAAAGCTTTTTAGTTTGATGTAGTCCTATTTCTTTATTTTTGCTTTTATTGCCCTTGACTGAGGAGACAGATCCAAAATAATATTGTTAAGATCAATATCAAAGAGCATACTTTCAATGTTTTCTTCTAGGTGTTTTATGGTTTAAGGGCTAAACTTAAGTCTTTAATCCATTTTGAGCTTATTTTTATATATGGTGTAAGAAAGTGGTTCATTTTCATTCTTTTGCACATAGCTGTCCAGTTTTCCCAACATCGTTTATTGAAGATACTTGCCTTTTCTCCACTGTATATTCTTGGCTATTCTGTCATAAATTAATTGACCACATAAGTATATGTTTATTTCTGGGCTCTCGATTCTGTTCCATTGATTTCTGTGTCTGTCTTTATGGCAGTACCATACAATTTTGATTACTAGAGCTTTGTAGTATAGTTTTAAATCAAGGATTGTGATACATCCAGCTTTGTTCTTCTTCCTTAAGATTGTTTTGATTATTCAGGGTCTTTTCTGGTTCCACACAAATTTTAGGATTATTTGTTCCAGTTCTGTAAAATGCTATTTTGATAGGAATTACATTGAATCTGTAGATTCATTTGGTAACACAGACATTTTGACAATATTTAGTCGTCCACTCCATGAGCACAGAACACCTTTCCATTACTTCGTGTCTTCAATTATTTTTCATTAATGTCTTGTGATTTTTAATATACAGGTCTTTAATCTCCTTGCTTAAATTTATTCTTAGGTATTTTATTATTTTTGATGCAATTGTAAATGGGATTGTTTCCTTAATTTTGTTTTCTGAATTTGTAATTAGTGTAGAGAAACATAATAGATTCCTGTATATTAGTCTTGCATCCTGCAACCTTGCTGATTTACTAATTCTAATAGTTTTGGGGTGGAGTCTTTGGAGTTGTCCATATATAGTATAACTTTTAAAATTATTTTCTATTTTTGCTGTTTTAATCAAGTGATTTCCACTACCCTGTCTTCCAGATTGCTGATTTGTTCTTCTGTGTTCTCAATCTGCTGTTGATTTTAGTGTATTTTTCATTTCAGTTACTGTATTCTTCAGTTCTGATTTGTTCTTTTTTTTATGTTTTCTATCTCTTTGTTGAAATTCTTACTGATTTCGTTCATTCTTCTCCCAAAACTGGTGAGCATTTTTACTACTATTGATTTCAACTCTTTATCTAGTAAATGTCTTATCTTCATTTTGTTTAGTTCTTTTCCCAAGGTTTTATCCTGTTCTTTCATTTGGAAGGTATTTCTTCATCTTGTCACTTTGCCTAACTCTCTGTGTTTGTTTCTGTGTATTAGATATATCAGCTAGGTCTCTTCATCCTGAAAGAGAGATCGCATCTAGAAGGTGTCCTGTGGGGTTCAGTGATGCATTCTCTGCTGGTCACCAGAGCCAGGTATTCCATGGGTATTCTCTGTGTGAGCAGCATGTGTCCTTCTGTTGTGGTTGGATTGTGATTGCTGCAAGCATGCTGGTGGGTAGGGTTTGCTCCCAGGCCAGCTGGCTGGAAGGCCCAGCTGCCACTGCTGTGGGCCTGCTGGTGGTGGGGCTGGCCCTGGGCCCACCTGGCTGAGCAGTCAGTCCACATGACCCTTTAATAGGCACACTGTTGTGTGAGTTCAGCTCCTGGAGCAGAAACCACTTTGGAGGGGTGTCAGTACAGGCTGGGGCATCCCTCTGGGTGGGGCAGAGCTTGCCTCATGGTGCAGGACCCACTTTGGAAGAGCACCAGTGCTAGCCAGGGCTGCTTGCTAATGGGGTGGGGCTGGAGCCACTTTGGAGGGGTCAGCTGTGGCAGGTCCTCAGGGGAACACTGGGGCAGGGTACACAATGTTAGCTAAGTTGATGGAGAATTACTGAAATGGTACCCACCAGTGCCAGGCAACTGGAAGGAGAGTTAAAAAAAAAAAAATTGCCTGCCGTCACTTCCATCTCCATATTATGTTTCACCAGATCCTTATCCCTCTAGCACATACCCTAGTTAGAGGATCTCCTTGTTGTATGACCCAGGTGGTTTTCAAGCTGCTGCCTCTGCACTATGACTTGGAGCAAGTGAGTCTGTGCTGAGCCTTTCAAGAATGGAGTGTCAGTTTCCCACAGCCCTTCGCTCTCCTGGACAGAAGCCCTGCTGGTTTTCAAAGCTAGATGTTATGGAGGCTCATCTTCCTGGTGCAGTCTCATGGGCTGGAGGCCTGATGTGAGGCTTGGACCTTCAGTTGTCATATCCCTCCTGCCAGAGAGTGGCTACGTCAGGGTGTGGGTTCTGACTAGATGGAGTTTCTGCCCCTACCCGTCTTGATGTGGCCTTTTCTTTATATTCTTAGTTACAAAAAAAATCTATTCTGCTAGTCTTCAGGTCATTCTTAGAGAGAGTTTTTCTAAATGTAGTTGTAGTTTTGATGTGTCCATGGGAGAAGGTGAGCTCAGTATTCTGCCACCTTGATCTAGACTCACCGGAAATGTTCTGTTTCTAAATGAGGGGGTATCCCACAGCTATGCTTCATTCTATTAAAATGGCCCACTTGAAGGTAGTTATCCCTTTAATACATCTGTAGCAATGTTCGTTCCGTCTTGAATTTATACTATAAACATGATGGAGAGTAAAAATCAATGAAGCGAAAATACTAATTTTATAGAACTCTCACCTATTTAGAAACAAAATTATGACATATTCATAATCAGTAACTATGAATACCCTTTCTTCTTAGTATTATTTTTCCTCTCACAAAAGAATGTAAACTTTCAAGGATTACATTCATTTGAAGTAATATTTTAAACATTTTACCTTGTGATTTGACCACACTTTTTCTTTATCCCAGACGGTTTTTACTATGTAGTCCGAGAATAGGCTAGAGATAAGCAAACTTATCAGCTTGGCACTCATGTGTCACAAGAATGGAACAGGATTCAAAAAAAAAGATCATATTCTGGATTCTGTTCTACTAATTTCCTGAGGTTGTGGGCTGGTCACTTAATCTCTCTCCACCAGATTATGGCCTTCTCTGTCAATCTTAAAAATTCTGCTTCTATGGCTCAAATGACAGGTTTCAGGACTGACAATGTGATGAAGGTAGTGGCTCATTAGCATGAGAAATATTCATTACCATAAGAAACACTCTGTCTCAACTATTTAAATCATTATACAACACATGTTCTCAACACAAAGACTATGACATATTTTGGCTTTTAGCTCTCCTTCCCAGAGATAACTAGTTATTATCATGTTCTCATGTAATCTTTCAGGGATTTTCTATGTATAAAAACTGTGTTCTGTGTGTAATGTGTTTTAGTGGATGTGAGCCAAGACCAAACCAGTTTTAGACTTAAGTAAATGTAAGATGAAAGAAATAAAAACATCAAATTAATGATACTGATGGGATTCAGGACACAATACTCCAAAGTATGGCACCTTGGTATTCAATATATTGAATATCTTAAGCTGAAAGAATTTGAGAAAATAGCAGAAATAGGAAAGTCACCCTAACCTTCTTCTCTGAAACAGGTCACAAAACTCCCATGTGAAAGGTACCCTCCATGTACCAGAAGAAAGGAAGACATTCTGCTTACCATGGATGGGAAATTTGGGACTGAGAAATCTGTACAAACAAAACTTTGTTAAACTAACGCTTATCTTCCTAGTTACTTTTCACCATTTACTACCCAAGCCTAGATCTCGCTGCCTTGTCAGTTCCTCACAAATTTATTGTCTTGTGTGTGTGTGTGTGTGTGTGTGTGTTTGTGTGTGTGTGTGTGTGTATGTGTGTGTGTGTAAAAGGTATAAAAGTTTTCTGGTCTGGTCACTTCTTCATGTCTTCATTCTCTTGTGAAGGGTCCCATGTACATGATGAAATACATTAAAATCAGTATGCTTTTATCCTGTTAATCTGTCTTCATCAGTTTAATTTTCAGACCCAGTCAGGGATTCTAAGAAGGTCGAGGGAAACTTTTTCCTTCCCCACAATACAGTATATCTGTCTAGTAAGGCATATGTACTAAAAATGTGTTTTTACCTTTAGCAACATCACCTTACCTTACGATCTGTCTAGACTTTTTACCCTACTCCTTAGCCCATACCCAAGATGCTGTCCCTGCCAAACTACTTCATTTCCCTGACTTATTGTGCTATTTTCTCTAAAAAAATTCATATTGTTCCCTTTACCTAAAATATCTCCCTTCCTTCTGTCTTCTCTTGCAATTCCTACTCATTGTTCAAGACTCAGTTCAGATTATTGCTTATAGGAAGTTAGCCTGACTTGTAAGACAGAGTTAGGCACATCTCTCCTAAAACTCTTATTCAATTGCTATTGTTTTTAAGGTCTGTTTTTCCCACTAGACAGTGACTTTAAATGTCAGGCAACAGAACCTGGATGCTATGCATCTTTGCATCCCTACTTCTAAGTACCAGGCCATCATAGGAAGGGCTTGAATTTTTTCTGTCATTAATAAAGAAGCCATTGATAGCACTGTTAACGTTAAGTTGTATTTTATTCAGAATTCTTTCCTTTTAGATATTTCATTTCAGTCAGGGTACCATTTTGTACATGCTAAAGGCCATCTTTTACAAGGCAGTTTTATGTCTCTACTGTGTGATTGAGAGTGTAAACATGAGTAGCCTTTGTATAAAAGTAAGGTATTTGGGGCTTTCCTCGTGGCGGGAAGATCTTCCCGGTCCAGGAAGATCTCACAACAGTGAGAGGCCCACATACCACAAAAAAAAAAAAAAAAAAAAAAAAAAAGTAAGGTATTTGCAACAAAAATATCCTATTCAAATTTATGAACTATTCCAATAGTTCATAAAGTCTTGTCAATGACACTGCACTTCTATCTCTTTCCACCTAAAGCATTTCAGCTTCTTTTGATATTTATTTTCATCATATATTTTCAGCAACTGAAAGGATGGAATCTATAAATTAATCTAGCAATTACATTAAAATTATAAATATTAATTTTTTCACCAAAGGCATTTTTTCAATAGCTACTTATTGGACCAGGTTCTTTTCTAAGAGCTGAATATATAACAGTGAACACAACATGCAACATGACTAGAACTTTAGAGCTTAAATTCTAGTGAGGTGAGCAGAGTCAAAAAATAACTAAGTAAAATACTTAGAATCTTATATGCTAATAATGCTATAGAAAAAATATAGCAGAAAATGAGTTGGGTAACACTGGGAGGGGGGTTTGATTTGAGTCAGGTAGTCAGGGAAGACCTTACTGAGAAACAAATACTAAGGAGGTAAGGCAATGCACCACGTATTATTAAGGAAGAAGCATTCCAGATAAAGAGAACAGCAAGGCCCTTAGGTAAATATATCCAGTTAATATCCAAGAGCAGCAGCATGGCAGTGTGAGCTGCGGAGTGGAGGGAGGAGGAGGAAAGCTGTGAGTCATGAAGTTAAAGAGGTAAAGAAATAAGAACTTTAACTATTGAGAAGCCTTTGGCTTTTATTTTGAGGGATATGTGAAGCCACTGGCAAATTCAAAGCAGAGGAGGGCTATGATCTAACATACATTTTAAAAGGATGTTGGGTTAGAAACAGAAGAAGAAAAACCAAGAAGCAAGAGAAGATACTCAAAAGAGGTGGCATGTGTCACAAGCTGGATCCTAAGGTACATGGGAAAGATTTGTGAAATTTACAAGGGATGAATCTACATTTTTCACCCCTATCATCCTCTAGTGATAGATGCAACAGACAAATGGTGAGTGGTGAGATCGACATATTGGGAGTATTATACTAACCTTTCTATCCTCAAAATGTTTGGTGTCTGAGATGAAAAAAATATAAATACGACTATGAAATGAAAGTATAATGAAGCAAAAGAGGGGAGAGGTAGGGTTAAGGAATGAGGTGACCTTTAAGGATAACCACAAACATAGATAGCAATCCTCAATTATTTAGCATCTCTTGACTATGGTTTCAAGGTATTACTACACAGATATACTTAGCTGTTAGAAGAGTTTTAATAGAGACATATCCTACTCCAAGTATATGAAGAAGTTATTGTTATTGCAGTTTGGGCTGCGATAACAAAGATACTATAGACTAAATGGCTTAAACAACAAACATGTATTTCTCACAGTTCTGGAGGCTGGGAAGTTCGAGATCAAGTCTGATGCATAGATGACTGTCTTCTCACTGTGTCCTCATATAGTGGGGAGAGAGAGAGAGAGAGAGAGAGAGAGAGAGAGAGAGAGAGAGAGAGATAGAGTTCTGGGCTCTTCATCCCTTTATAAGAGCACCAATGTCATCATGGGGGCTCCACCTCCATGACCTCATCTAAATCTAATTACCGCCTAAAAGCACCACCTCCAAATATCATCACATTGGGGATTAAACCTAACACGAGTTCTGAGAGGACACAAACACTTAGTCCATAGCATCCAGGTTGGATGCAGCCTGTGAAAAGCTGAAAATAATCTTATTAGTCATTGTACTCAATCTAAGCAATGACATGCCAACTGAAGATGTCAGTAATGAGAATCACATGGTTGGAAAGGTTCTAGGACGACTTCTCGAAGAAGTATGGAGGACGGATTGCAGATGAGTTCAAGAAGAAGGAAACTAGAGGCCTAGAGGTCATTTGCTAGGATATTACCTTAGTTCAGGTCTTTGCCAGTCAGAAAAAAATAAAGAATATTTATGGGGTTTTAATAAAATCTAATTAAATGGGTTAACTGACAAGTCTCCTACATTCTGAAATAACACAAAGACATTACGGAAGGGAATGATTAAGTAGAATATATATGTATTCTCCATGTTTTGTCTATATTAGGGTACTAATATTAACGATTCTGATCATGACACTAAAATGCAATTTTATTCTAAATAAAAATAATGAAGAGTTTTCTTTTTTTCCTTTGAAACTGTGTTTAAGGACTAGTTCTGTAAATAGCAATGTGCTTATCTTGACAATATGATGTTAAATGTAACGATCATTTTTGATTCCTAAGCAAAAGGACTATGTATTGCACACATATACTTCTGTCCTATTACTGTGATTTGTCATTAGTGTATTTAAAACTGTTACAGTTGTAAGAGGAAACTTCGTCATTTTGATTTTGAAATATGAATATTATAGAAATATATGTATTCATTATAGAATATAATATGAATTTATCACATTAAAATATGGAAATTGAATTAAAATGAGTTCTTTATATTTACAAATATTTGAAACAAATATTCAGTGGTTATTTTTGTCTTTTTTAAAAATTGTTTTTGCTAACATTCCTAGGCAATTTATGTAAATATGATGCGTAAGTTACCTAGATAATCGCTTTTATGTTTCTTCTAATTGCAATATAATCCACACCTTTCACTAAATCTTTAAAGTGTTTTCAGTTATGTGTTACACACTTAGGTCCCTCAATTTTAATCAGTACTTCAGTAGGCCCACCATCTCCCTGACAGCTCCTAAAGAACTTCTACCAAATCCCAGGGACTTCTTGGAAAGTAACAGGTAAACCAGTATAATCTTCATTTTTACTGTAGAGTAAATTGAAGCCTGAAAAGTTTATGTGATTTCCTCAGTGTAACAGAGGAGGAACAGACCTGGGACCATGACAATGATTTTTTTTCACAAATTTAGTACCTTTTTTAATATTCCACCTTGACAAAAAATCACTTTGTTCAACAAACAACGGCAATTTTGTATTATGTATGCACTGTTATTTCCGCAAGATGACACTTCCATCTTCTTACCACACACTGATCACACATTCTGATTTTCCTTTGATTGCATATTTTATGAGGTTCTGTTCTTAGTCTTGCAGCTCATTTTGCTATTCCCTGACCACTTACATAACCTTGTTAGCTAGTATATAACATTAAGCTGTCTGATCATGTTTATATCTTTCAGTTTCATACTTCCAACAGATTTTATTAAAATTTTACTTAATCCTTTTTTGTGATTATTAATAAAGATTACAAGCAAACCTAGGAATGACTTAAGTACCTTTTCATTTATCATTGACCTTATCCTGCTGTCATTTTTTCCTTCTCCAAATCAATACAATGAAAGTAATTTCATCTATTTTATGAACAGGAAGATAATGTGGTCTCTGTAGGATAAGAAATATATGTTTGTTTATTTCACTTCTTTTTGGTAATTCAAAAGTAACATTTTAGATGTGGTCGAAATTAAATATTGAATACTACTGCTCCTACAGTTCATTCTTGGTGCTTTGTGCTACTTTTAGTGGAGTTTGTTTTAAAATACTTGTACTGTGGTCTTTTTAAAATGTTTCAGAATCAAGTTGCACCAGATACTAAGAGACAGATGGTAAGCAGTTTTAACTCCAAGCCATTGAATACGAAGTGGAGAAAGAAAAAGAAAGTAAGAAAAAAAACACAAAAATTGGAAGGCTTAGAAATACCTTAGATTGATCTTACCATGAGAGACTAACATATTAGACTACACTGCTTTCTTTTCTGAATTATATAGTGATTCCTAACTTTAAAGAAGTATTGACATGGGATTGGGGCAAATAATATAAATTTAAAACTTCTGAATATTAGCAGAAAAGTTATTTCAAAAAGATAAAACTGAAGAACAGTCCTATAGTATGGTTCCAAATAAGTATGCAACACGTTTATTCCAAAGAATAGGAAGTGATGAATTTCTGTAAATGTCAGTCTCAGAAATTCAATTTGTTGACTTCAAGATGAATTAAACTGACTTAATTAAGTTACAATGTAACTCAATCAAATAAACAGACAAAAACATAAATAGCTAAACACATCACTAATCTCTGAAATATACCAGTGTTTCTCAAATTTACTAATTTAAAAAGAAGTGCTGGGTTCTTGTTCAACATACGGATTCCTAGGCCATCTCTGGAGATAGTAAGCCAACAGGTTTGAAGAGTACTAAGGTATAATCATTTTTAATCAAGTCCCCAAATCAGGCAAGTATGAGAAACACTGAGACAAAGGGTCAGTTGCTGGCATGGGTCATGGTCTTGAGGTACATTATTTGTTTGTAATTCTGAATCTGACAGTCAATATATTTTAAAGTAAAAATAAGGATTTGGTTTGAATTTAAAAATTAAGTTCAGACTTTTCTTGAATGTATCATTTGTAAAATCCATCCTTTTGTATGTCCTCCTGTCGGCATTAAGTTACTTGAGCACAGGAACTAGATTGTCTTTATTTAGAGCTTAACTCCCAATACCAAAGTCCAGAAACTTTTGCATCATCTTTGATCAAACTTTTTGCTAAATGAGTGAATGTATTAATTACTATGTACAGAAATTACCTGTATGAGGGAATATTTTAGTTTATTCAGAGATTAAAAAATTTAAGAATTTGAAGTTTGAAATATCCTAAATGCACAGTTTGTATTAAATATTTTTGTCCCCTGGAAATGGCTACCAACTATTCCATAGATAAAGGGGAAAAAAGCCTCCTGATTTTCAATTTCAGGTACTTCCAATGATCATATCCCACTACCAAATAACTACTATGTCTTCTAGATGCACCCCCAAAATCAGTTGACTTCCAAGCAGGTATACTATTTGTTCCCTTTCCATGATCGATTGCCTTTTCGAACTCTTTTTAAGAGAACACATCATTTTCTTTCAAATAGCTGGTCCAAAAGTTGACTTTTTTACAGCAGTTCACATGTTTATAAAGCTCTCTTTAGGACTATATGGAACATAACAGATAGAAATTTCCTAAATATTTCCTTTTCTGAGAGTAAAGAGATAGAAATATTTTATATATATATATATATATATATATATATTACATATATTTCACTGACTCCAATTCTAAGTACTTAACAAGATAATTTAAAAACACATATTTTGCACAGTCTGGATCAAACTCTGTTATAATGTTTTTAATATACGTTATTGAATTTTTAGCTCTCACAACAATCCAATGAGATACTTTATTATCTCCATGTAAGAGAGGAGGTACCTAAGTACCTAATTTCCTTTTTTGGGAATTCTTGTATAGGAACTTATAAAAATTACAACTCTATTAATATTAAGGTTAGAAATTCTCAAAGCTCAAGACAAACATACAAACTTGTCTTTAAAATTCAAAGCAATATTAGTAACTACAGTAAAGCAATGTCTATAGGGAATTCTGAAATACTACATGGACGCACAAAAGAAAAAGCCTGCCTTCTCAGCAGGTATCAGAGATTTCTGTATTGCATATTAACTGTTCAGGCAGTTAATTTGCACTAATCAGCTGGAGACAAAGGGAGAGAAATTTACAGTAACTTGATGAGTTAATTTTGTGTTTTATAGTTATTGCCTTCCTGGGTTGCTAAATGCTCCATCTTTAACATAGTTTTGAGATATTACAGACGCCTTCCTCAAAACCAGGCAACACATTTGTGAACACTTAAAGTCATCTGAATGTTCTTGCACTCATTTGTTCTGAAAGGAA
This sequence comes from Leucopleurus acutus, assembly GCF_964270905.1. NCBI lineage: Eukaryota > Metazoa > Chordata > Mammalia > Artiodactyla > Delphinidae > Leucopleurus > Leucopleurus acutus. The sequence goes on from NC_139149.1 coordinate 30,468,567, forward strand.
ACCTAGGTCTTCTACACTGAAAAAGAATAATAAAAGGATAGGCTGAGGGCCTTTCCAAATACTCCCAATAGATTCTCCCCCGCTACAGTCTCTTTCCCTACATTTTATTTAAAGGTCTCTATGCATGATCTTTCAAAACATTTGTTAAATATTCTAGGAGTTTTCAAATTAAAAATAACGTGGCAGACATATTCTCTTTAAAGAGTGAGAGAGGAGAGTGCAGCTTCACACTGACACTTGGGAGATGATTACATCCTCTTCCCAAAGGACTGAATAAAGTATGCCATTTTCATGAATATACTCTATTACGGTCTCAAGATTACTGCGTCAAAGTACTTTAATTGCAAAGAGAAAGTACACTGTCCTGGAGAAAACTAAAGCAATAAATCAAAAAGTAATTTATGCATGTCCTGTTAAGATTCTAAAGACCAAAAACACCGCTCAATGTTAAACCCAAGAGACCTTTCACTTTTTTTTTTTCAATTCAATTCAGGAAAGCCATTAAGTGTCATGTATAAAGAACTGTGCTCACAGAGTAGGGGATACTAAGATGAATATGGTCTCCAATCCTGGCCTAAGGAGGGTCTTCCATATTGCTTTCAACAAGCAAATGAATATCTATCATACTGAAGGTCTATAATAATCATAACTTTGTATTCTAGAAAAAGATCACCAAAAACACTTCTCATGATTTTGAGGGGGAAAAATTGTCACTTAATAAAAAAACAAAATAAAAAGACAGAGAGAGAGAAGGCAGGAAATACTCAATTATTTAGAAACATGCTGCAGTTCTGGCACCTTTCACTTATTACAGCTCTCCCTAAGTAACAGAAGTTCTGGAAGAAGAATAAGCATTTAACTCTCTGATGATGAATAAATTCCACAGTTGAAATTTTCCATTTCTTTTTAAAGAAAATGATTGCATGGATTAAAGCAGTTTACTTTACACCAGTCAAAATACCGGTTTCTTGTAATGTAACCAAACCCTCAAGGAAAGCAGGGTTTTGTTTTTTTTTTTTCTGTTAAGAATCTTATAGAAAAGGCTTTGGGATGGGACTTTTAGTCCATTCCTTTTAAAAGTGAATTTGATGACCATATACTATCCACAATTTTTTTTAATGCCTAGGTTTGATCATCTCTAAAATGGGTATTATATTTAGGTTGAAGAATATGAAATTAACAATGTTTGATCATTTTTAACCTATACAAAGGGCAATATATCAATCAGTTTTCCTCTCTCAGATACCATATAGTATGATTATATCAAATGGAAACTTTTGTGAAAATATTTTGCAAATTATAAATGGCTATCGGATATAAAGTAAAATAAGATAAAACTTTCACGTAAATAGTCATAATCTCTGGAAAGTTTCCGGTATTTTTACTTTTAAATCTAAAGTTTTGTGATTTTGTGTTCTAAAGTGGGCTCATCATTTTGCTCTTGGGTCTAGAAATGAAGAAAGTTAAAACCAAGGCAATTCCTTAAGACAGGGAATGATTGCTTTATTTTATTTTACTTATTCTACTTCATTAGTCTAGACTCAGTCATGAGAATCCTGACAGGACTTCATAACAAGAAGTTATAGTCAGAAAACATCAGGTATTAATTAAGATACCCCTCAATTCAACTTCACCTTATAGAGTCCACCATGAATTGTACACTGGAATTCTGCTCTAATAGCTTTTAACAATAATGAAAACATAATATTAATGGCTTTATTGGTATTTTTTCAGAGTTAGCTTCTGGGTTAAGCAATTTATGTATTTTAGAGAGCACAGGTCCTTGGAAAAGACAGAGTTGCTTGGAATCCAATCCTAATAGTGCCGTTTAGCAGCTATGAGGTATTGGCAAGGTATTAAATCTCTGTAAACCTCAGTTTCCTCATCTGTGTGATGGAAACATGAACAATAAAACTTCAGAGAGCTATTGTCAAATTTAAATGCAATAATCCATGTGAATGTTAAACTATATCTTGTTTAGAAGTATCTATAAATCCTATTTTAAATCCGATAATTCAGAGATATCACAGTAAACCACATCTGAGGGATTTATAACATCACCCCATCCAAACCTCAGCCTTGGGAAAGATTATATCACTTGACAACTTATGATGAGAGTACAGTCAGAGAAAGTAGGTACCTTAACATAATAGTTGCTTTGCCTTGTCACCAGATGGTGAATGTGTCTTCTTTAGTAACTTTTAAAGTACTAGCTTTGGCCTTTTAAGAAGTGAACTGTTAAATACACATATATAATTGAGAGCTTCCTAAACTATTTCAAATGCTTTATCATCTCTGCATCTGGTTTCAAGTTACAGTATTAACACATTATTGACCAGGGGATTTTTGCAGAAACTAACGCCTGTGGCCATAATATGTCTCCAGTCAAAAATGTGTTAATAGGGGCTTCCTTGGTGGTGCAGTGGTTGAGAGTCCGCCTGCTGATGCAGGGGACATGGGTTCGTGCCCCGGTCCGGGAAGATCCCACATGCCGCAGAGCGGCTGGGCCCGTGAGCCATGGCCGCTGAGCCTGCGCATCCAGAGCCTGTGCTCCGCAACGGGAGAGGCCACAAGAGTGAGAGGCCCGCATACCACACACACAAAAAAAAATGTATTAATAAATACTCTGAATATCTCTCTTTAATGTATATACTTTAACAAACTTACGTTCTGTAAGAGTATTTAACTATTACTCTAAGCAAGCTCTCTGATATACAGAATTACAACACGAAATGATCAAATTTTGAGTCACGTTTTGTTTGTGAGGTATCAAATTTGTTACTTCTGTCTAAATGCTAAATTGACCCTTAAAACTACCTTTTTCATAAAAAGTTATAGCTCTATTAGTCAATAAAAACATATTCCAAACCAATAGTTCACTTTTATACAATTCTCACATATTTTGGAGAAAGGCAACCAACTACATCTTCCTCACAATTTTCTAGCTTCAATTTAGTTAAACTGCTTTTTGCTCTCCCCTGGTATCTTCGTGAATGGGAAATAGATACATTTCCTATAAATTTAGCAAACTTGATGTGGCACGTCTCAGTTGGGATTAGTTCTAAAGTGATACATAAATTCTTAGCTCCTTTCAGAATGAAAATATTGTTTTAGAACAGAAAGTAAGTGGAGGAAAGGAAATGAGAGAAGGAGATGGGGGGAGAGAGGTCGGAAATTAATACATTTCTTTATTTGTTAAATTATTTTTCCATTTAAACTCTGATAACAAATGAAATGTTCATAAAATATGAAATGAAAGCATAAATAAAAGTGGTAGCACAGAAAAGACCAAAATTGGTAGTAAAAGGAAATAGAGCTTGGGGATCTCACCAAATTTAGAAACTTGTATACATTATTCATGTGTTTGATTTCCCAAGGCTATTGATATTTTATAAATTTTCTCTTTTATTTTTTCTCTTCTCCTTTCCTTTCCCTCATTTTCCCTCTTTACCAGAAAAAAAAAAATTATAATAGCTGGAAACTTTGCTTTCTCTATTTTTTTCAGGTATTTAAATCTGAGGACAATTTTACAAAGTCTAACAGTTTACTGGGAAGCACCATATTGTTATTCTCTCACTCAGCTTCTTTGTGTGTCTTCTCTTTTTATTTGTCGATAGCAAAATGATGTACTGTACACAAAAACTGTAATAGAATTCTTTTAAGAAACTCAAACAAATATAAGATAGTGTATATTCTTTCTCTATCATTTTAGGTATATAGTCATGTTAATTCATCTTCGTGGAGCTGTTCTGTGATATTACACTTACCTTTCATTTTTATACCTAGTTTTATAGTTCCTTCTTTTCATTGAATTAAGCCTTACTTTATGACCTCATTCACCCATTTCTGCCCCTTTTTAGCTTATCTAACTATCCCAGCTCACCTAACCTTTACACTGTTTAGAGTAGGATGAAGAAATCCTTTGTATTTTTTTTTAGTTTCTTAAGGAACCTCCATACTGTTCTCCATAGTGGCTGTATCAATTTGCATTCCCACCAACAGTGTATGAAGGTTCCCTCTTCTCCACAACCTCTCCAGCATTTATTGTTTCTAGATTTTTTGATGATGGCCATTCTGACCGGTGAGAGATGATATCTCATTGTAGTTTTGATTTGCATTTCTCTAATGATGAATGATGTTGAGCATCCTTTCATGTGTTTGTTGGAAATCTGTATATCTTCTTTGGAGAAATGTCTATTTAGGTCTTCTGCCCATTTTTGGATTGGGTTGTTTGTTTTTTTGATATTGAGCTGCATGAGCTGCTTGTAAATTTAGGAGACTAATCCTTTGTCAGTTGCCTCATTTGCAAGTATTTTCTCCCATTCTGAGGGTTGTCTTTTGGTCTTGTTTATGGTTTCCTTTGCTGTGCAAAAGCTTTGAAGTTTCATTAGGTCCCATTTGTTTATTTTTGTTTTTATTTCTATTTCTCTAGGAGGTGGGGCAAAAAGGATCTTGCTGTGATTTATGTCATAGAATGTTCTGCCTATGTTTTCCTCTAAGAGTTTGATAGTGTCTGGCCTTACATTTAGGTCTTTAATCCATTTTGAGTTTATTTTTGGGTATGGTGTTAGGGAGTGTTCTAATTTCATTCTTTTAGAGGTAGCTGTCCAGTTTTCCCAGCACCACTTATTGAAGAGGCTGTCTTTTCTCCACTGTATATTCTTGCCTCCTTTATCAAAGATAAGGTGTCCATATGTGTGTGGGTTTATTTCTGGGCTTTCTATCCTGTTCCATTGATCTATATTTCTGTTTTTGTGCCAGTACCATACTGTCTTGATTACTGTAGCTTTGTAGTATAGAATTACCATACCACCCAGCAATCCCACTACTGGGCATATACCCTGAGAAAGCCATAATTCAAAGAGAGTCATGTACCAAAATGTTCATTGCAGCTCTATTTACAATAGCCAGGACATGGAAGCAACCTAAGTGTCCATCAACAGATGAATGGATAAAGAAGATGTGGCACATATATACAATGGAATATTACTCAGCCATAAAAAGAAACGAAATTGAGTTATTTGTAGTGAGGTGGATGGACCTAGAGTCTGTCATACAGAGTGAAGTAAGTCAGAAAGAGAAAAACAAATACCATATGCTAACACATATATATGGAATCTAAGAAAAAAAAAAAGTTGTGAAGAACCTAGGGGTAAGATGGGAATAAAGACACAGGCCTACTAGAGAATGGAAATGAGTATATGGGGAGGGGGAAGGGTAAGCTGTGACAAAGTGAGAGAGTGGCATGGACATATATACACTACCAAACATAAAATAGCTAGTGGGAAGCAGCCACATAGCACAGGGAGATCAGCTCGGTGCTTTGTGACCACCTAGAGGGGTGGGATAGGGAGGGTGGGAGGGAGGGAGATAGATTTTTCCATATTTTGCAGGACAGTTAAAAGCAGCTTTGCTAATTTAACATATAGGAAAATGACCTAGGTTGTTTCTATTTTTCTTTCTGCATGCATCTTGATAAGGGTGGTAGAGATGGATTTTATACTTACTTATACTAAAATTACAAAATCAACAGTATCTGCTCTCTGGACCACTAATCTTTCACTTTCCCCCTTCTGGGTTGTCAGCCTAATTACCTAGAGAATAAAATCATATTTGTCATAATACTACCCAGGTGCTTTAAAAAAAGTAACAAAATTAAGGATACAGGAAAAAAAAGAAGAATGATTTTTAAAGAATTAAATAGCAGTGAAAGAATAAAGTTTAAATCAAAGTATCTAGAAAGTGGGGAGCTATGCAAAACATCTGAATGCCCAGGATGACAATCTTCTTTGGAGAAAATGAAGATAATTATCTTAGTTAAAAAAGGCAATTAATAACTTCAATGACTGTGTTATAAACAAACTTGCTATGTTGATACCTTCAAACCTTCAGGATATTAGCAACACATGTCCAGAATTCAAAAGAGCCACGGCTCATTTCTCCTTTCTCTTCTTTGAGAATGCTGTGGGTAGAGGACAGGATGCCACAACAGTGAGAGGCCCGTGCAGGCTCAGCGGCCATGGCTCACGGGCCCAGCCTTTCCATGGCATATGGGATCTTCCCGGACCGGGGCATGAACCCGTGTCCCCTGCATCGGCAGGCAGACTCTCAACCACTGCGCCACCAGGGAAGCCCGACCTATTAGTTTTTAATACTTATTTTAAAGCTAATTAAAGCAAATTAATACAGAATTTAATCATACAAAACAAGCCATTAAAGTATTATAAAAATTGGAATAATTTATATATATACATATACATACAGATACATAGATAGATATGCATGAGAGAAGTTTTATTTTGAAACAAACCAGAGTGGGCATAAAAAAATTTGATGAATTCAAGAACTTAGAAAAGAAATCTACAAAGAAAAGAAAACTCACAATTTGTATAGCCAAACGACAAACGGGGAAACATTTACAACACATTTAACAAATACCTATTTCCTTTAAGTCACTAATAGGACAAAGTAAAAGCAACAATAGAAAAATGGGCAAATGCAAGTGGCTGTTAAACTTATGAAAAGTTATTTACCTTCACTCATAATAAGAAAATGCAAATTAAAATTATGTTTAAATACTATTTTCACTTTGCACATTAGTAAAGATTAAAAAGTTGTTAACACAGAAATTTGACATGAGTATAAGAGTAAACAAACACGAGCGCAATGTTTGTGAAGTGTTCATTGTTCCAATCTCTACAGAGGGCTATTTGGAAATATATATTAAATTGAAAACGTGTGTCAATTTCCACTTCTAAAAATTTATCCAACAGAGTTTCACTTGTGTGAAATGATGTATATAAGAGGTATTGGAAAACAAATTATTGGACTAATAAAAAAATTGATATTCAGTGCTTAGAAATCTGTTATTTTCTTTTGATGGTGAGTAAATTATATAAAATATATAAATGTACAAAATAAATAGCTTTTATATATATTTTTAATTCTTGAAAAATAAAAGATATACCTTATAGAATTTTGAACGTTTAAATGCACTATTAAAATATAAGATATTATTCTTCCTGCACAATTAAGAATTATTCCATATTGGATAACCAAAGTCACTCCACATATTCTATGAGATAAAAAGTACACCCTGATATGATTTTATGTCACTAACATTTTCAACAGCATGCGTTTATGACTTAAGTTACTTGTTTTAGCTATTGTTCCTTTTCTGTAACATCAGCTTTGAACCTGACTGATAATATCTAACCAGAATGAAATGATGCTTAAAGGTCACAGGCACCACAGGAAAAATGAAAAAAGCTCTTAAGATAGATAATCTTTATTTCAAATTATTCTCTGCAGAATCTTCTGTATTTTATTTACAAATTAAATGTATATAATCACAGTATCCATTTTTATCACTACTGGTATTGTGTCTTTTCTCACAATACCGCATGCCTTTTAATATATTAGCATTATCTCTTGTAATTTTCCCTCCTATACAAAAACTCAGTTAAGGAAATATTCTAATAAGGAGATTCAAACAGAACGCAAAAGACATTACAATTTGGAGACATTATATGTGTAACATTAGATAAAATTTTCAACTACTATTTTCCTTAGTTTCTTTTTCTATAAAATGAAGATAGTACCTACTTCATAAGATTACTGTGAAGATTAAAGGATCAATAGCTGTAATACAGGTAGAAGTCTCTCTTGTTCATAATAAATGTCCCATAAATGCTCAGTTATACTTTTTCTTTCTCTGTAAATGCTCATACCAAAGTCACTAATAATTTATTATACACTGCCCTTAGCACTATGATAGTCATGTAAGATGTCCTTTTATATGTGCATTGTATTAGTGGTTAATGAATGGATGGATGAATAATTTCACCAATTTCTACAGTTTCAATTACTGTGATTCTCCTGTTTTTAAAACTGCAAGCTCAGACATCTCTCCTAAGATCAAGACACATATTCCTAATTGCCTGTTAGACAACTCCACTTAGATGTCACCAGAATCTCAAGCTCAACAATTTATAATGGAATGCATAACGTCCTTTCCAAACACACATGAAACAACAAGCACACACACACACACACACACACACACACAAATCAAAGAGCGGCATTCTTCTCTTACTCTATTTCCTATCTCAGTGACTGGCAGCATAATCCACTAAATCACCCCAACAAGAAACTAGGAAGTCATCCTTTGATCCCTTTCCCTATGCACCTAAAACATCCACTTATCTTGCCCTGATGGTTCTACTGCCTTAATTCATTTCAAACTATCCTCTCCTCATCCACATTGACCTTCTATATCTACCTCAGTTGGAATGCAGCCACAGATTGAATCCAGGTCTCTGTATTTCAGGCTTTTACTATTATGGATCATTCTCTACATCCCATCAAAATCATCTTTTAAAATAAAATCTTGTTTTTAAAAGATTTTTTTGACAGACTAAACCAATTTTGTATTATAAGCTTAATTGGCACAAAGTTCACCGAAGATGCACTTCATTTTTACACAAGCTTGTAAATAGAATACATTGACATACAAAAAGACAGTACTTCAATATAAATTTAAACACATGATTTCCAAAGAGAACACAGAAGAAAACACTAATTGAAAAAGATACGTGCATCCCAAAGTTCACAGCAGCATTATTGACAATTGCCAAGATATGGAAGCAACCTAAGTGCCCATCAACAGATGAATGGATAAAAAAGGTGTTTTATACACACCACACACACACACACACACACACACACACACACAGTGGGATACGACTCCATCATAAAAGAGAAGGAAATTTTGCCATCTGAAAAAACATGGATGGACTTGGAGGGTATTAAGCTACGTGAAATAAGTCAGACAGAGAAAGACAAATACTGTATTATATCACTTACGTGTGGAATCTAAAATATAAAACAAACTAGTGAATATAACAAAAAAGCAGACTCACAGTTACAGAAAACAAACTTCTGGTTACCAGTGGGGAGAGGGAAGAGGGGAGAAACAAGGTAGGGGTAAGGAATTAAGAAGTACAAACTACTATATAAAAAAGATAAGCCGCAAGGATATATTGCACAGCACAGGGATTATGACCAGTATTTTATAATAACTATAAATGGAGTATAAACTTTAAAAATTATAAATCACTATGTTACAGACCTGTAACTTATATAACATCGTTATCAACTATATTTCAATTAGAAAAAAAATAATGAGGGACACATGGCATTATGCATTTATCAAAATCCATAGAATGTAGAATATGAAAAGCAAACCCTAATGTAAACCATGGACTTTAATTAAATAACAAAGTTTTAAAAAAGATTTTAAAATAATAATAAATAAAAATAAAATCTCATTATGTAACTTTGCACCTAAAAGTCTTAGATGGCACCTCTCACAAAATAAAATCCCATCTCCTTACCTGGCATAGAAGACCCGCCACCAGCTGGCCCCTGGTTTCCTGTCTAGTATGTTTTCCTAGCCAATTTCCCCCTTGAGTGCTATGCTTGGGCCATATTAAACTACTCAGAGTTCTTTCAAATGGCTTCTTCCCTTTCTCTTTCTTTTTCTCTGTATCTCCTTCCTTCCTTCCCTCCTTCCCCACCCCATTATGTATCTCTGCTACCCTATCTCTCTGGCCTTTCTGTGTATTTGCATTTAACATTCTCTACCAGGAAATCCTTCATTCAAATGCCCGATACCTGATTAATTTATAATAGCTCTTCAGAGCTCAGATTAAATACAGCTTTCTCTTTGGAGCCTACTCTGTCTCTTAGGGGGTTTACTAGGTCTGGCTTGAATTCACTACACTGAAGAAAAAAAAAGAAAGAAAAAAAGATTCCTAAATAAAGTTTATTGCAAACAGGAAGAAGTGAAGTACATATCATTATTTACCTTTAGGAAAATAGGAGTTATATTGAAAATAACTAATAAAAAACAAGCAACCGTGAGAGAAACATTTTTATAAATCTATCACAGGCGAGATCTGTGGTACATTCTGTACTATTCATATTCTACATTATCATATTTAATTTACTATCATGTCTTGGCTATATGGGATATTAACATTCATGCAAACTATAGCTAAAGAAACCACACTTCATAAATCCAAGGTATATATGTTTGCCCCTGCAGTGTCTTCAAGGGTAAGATTAGGCATTTTAACATTAAAACACAAATGCTGTCACTAACTACAATCAATATGCATTTTGATACTCCAAAATAAAGAAACTGAAGATTGTATTTCAAAACTCCCCTAATGCCTAAAGGGGTGTGTGTGTGGGGGGGGGGGCACAGAGGGGGATGGAGTGAGGGAGATTTCTCTCTGAGGAGATAGATTAATAGTGAAAGAAAAATATACAAAGAATTGCACATTTTTAGTGGAAACCTCTTATTCATTAATATGATCCAAACCAAATCTTTAAAAAATTTAATAGAAATATGTACTTGTTAGCGCACATCATGGAAACATTTGCCGTAGAACACAGTTGCATTTTATCTATATAGTGCAAATGTCCTTAGGATTTATTTCCTTGAACACTGAGCACCAAGAATGTTCCAGGTATCATTTTCAATTATATTTCAATTATATATAATGCTTGTGAAAGGGTGCGTTTTCAGCCAAAAAAATAATAAACAAAGAAGACATACTGTTGTGGGGAGAAATACATTAAAATAACTTGAAGTTACTATCTATCTACACACACACAGACACAGACTTGACAGAACAAGCAATAAATGGAACCTCCACTTGCTCTTAAGTTTCCTTCATTAAGCTATCTAGTTTAATGAATCTCCTTTATAAAACTGGTATGATGAGAACAGATTAACCGAGTTAAATTAGAAACATGTGCCATTATTTTTGAGGGACAAGATTTGATCACCGAGACTGAATAATACTCCAGACAGTACTAGATTCCTTGGCATTTTCCCAGGTCATATACAAGAGTTGAGTACCTGCATGCAGTTTAGCTGCAGAATTTTAAAACATTTTCCCGGAATACTTCAGGGCTTTTTCCCCCACTGTCAGTTGATGTGTGCTCAGGGAACGCGAAGTAATTACCCAAAGCAAAACATTATTAAGGAGGGAAATTTACTCCAAAAACATCACATAATACTTCCCACATACAAATAGAAATGATTTCCGAATTATGTTTGGCACAATTCATTACTACAGTGTACAACTTGTGCAGATAATGGAGAGTGGACCCTATTCATTATTACTGATAAATAAAGTTAAGATCAAATGGAACCATGGGGCCACCCAATAAACTCATTTAGAATCCATCAAGGTACCATTTTAAAATATAAAAGAATATGTGCTATATATTTAAGTTTGTACAAAGCTCTAGGCACATGGTTAGATATTCTTTCAACTTATGGTATGTGTCTGTGTGTAGGGCATACTGATAAGAGCTTAAGAGAGGATTAACTGGAAGGTAGAATAAAATAGGCCACAGATATCGATTCAGGTCCTTAATGAACTAGACAAATGTTGATTGTACTCATTTTGAATCTTCAATGTTCACTTTCATTAACACAACTGTTTCAAAGTTTGCATATAAACATCTGAGATTCCTAAATTACATAGTGGTAATGAATTTTAGTAAAGAAGAAATTAATCTGTAGAAAAGAAACTATTTTCTGTCCTCAATTTCCTCATCTTTAAAAGAAAGCTTTGTTTACTTAAAGGCAAGGGACTTTAAATTTCATCTCCTTCCCATTTTAATATCTTCTAATATCATTCAAACAATTTAATAAGTTTCTACTATGTGCCAGGCAACACATATACTGAGATACTGGATATAAAATGATGAGCAGAAACACACCTAATTTTACAGTTAAATTAATTAGGAAAAATGCACCTCTGCAGGAATCTACCAAATAATCAACTATATAATTTAAATTGTTAATGCCCTGAAACTGCCAATTAGGGAAGGGAAAGATATATGGGTTGAATTTGATCTAGAATTTCAGTGTAGCAGGACTTCTATCAAAGGTAAATTAAAGGAGAGGTATGTGATATGATGACGGAAAAGTTCATATAAATTTATGAATTAAAATAAAATGCAAAATGCATTTTTACCTGCTATTTGATTCTATGGATACTTTTTTTCCCTCCAGCTGAAAGCAGAGATTATTAAATTATGAAATGCTACAAACTGCTACATCTAAATAATGATGCTAACTAAATTGGCACTTTTTCATTATTTGAAAAAAATAATCTACTATGAATATTAAATTAGGCCAGCTTTGAAACCATATGAAATGAAAGGCAAAAAAGATTTATTGTATAAGCTTGTCAATTTCTCTGTCATGGAATATTTTCCCCATTGTTTTAATTTTAAATGCTTAGCCAAATTCAGTTTTAAAGAATCAAGCAGAAGATCTAAGGCACGTCAGCCTAATAGACTTAGCATTAGGAAATTAGGTTATATGTTAGTTGTAGAAGGGAGAAAAGTGCCCACATCTCTGTAGGTTCTCAGAACTGCTGCATATATGTCATCATTCCTGGAATATTGGTCAGAACTGTGCCACTTCCTGGGCTTAAAAGAACCAACCAGCTTACCAGAATTTCTGATCCCTTGATAAGATTCGAAGCTGTGCTTCTTGCAGGCAAGATGTAAAGGCTTCCAGGAACTGCCTGCCTTAATACTGAAACATTCATTGAAGGTTAAAAAAAAAAGGCTAAATGTCTTGCTCCTCCAATATTTTAAAATATATTGTTCACAAAATAATATTTTATACAACAACAACTAATAGGGATCAATGTTGGGACTTGAACCCAAGTTTCAAGTTCCAAACCTAGGCTTTTGACCACTATACCTGGAAAACACCCAAAGGGATATTTTATTAGGTGGATATTGTTATAACACTGTTTCATATCTAACAGCTCTTTTGCATTAAACTGAGTTTTTACAAATTTATAAGATGTAGTAACTAGGAATAATTCTCAAAAGGAGATATATATATATATATACACACACACACACACACACACACACACACACATATACACACAAGTATTATTTGCATATTAACCCACACAAAGAACGGAGCTTTTATGGGCCTGATGAGTGCTGCCTGACAAGTCATGGCTCAACCTAAATGTCATTAAAATTTTTGAATATCGCACTGGATCTGATTGCTGATAGCAAATGCCCAGTTGATTGAAACTAATTCTATATTTGGGATATGTGGTTTTAATTGTGTTCTCAAAGTTTACTCTGTGTTTTTCAATCCTCCAATTAAAAAAATAAAGACTGTTCTATTCATACATTCACTTATTAAGATTGCCTTCATTTTCTTTACTGAGTATAGTTTAAGTAGAGAAAATGAAGCTCTCTCATGTCTCATGAAATGTTTAGGCCTACAGCTGGTCTGGAGGGCAGAAGATAAAAAGCTCACTGTTAATAAAACTATGCAGAATGCCTACTTCCCAAATATTAAGAAAAATGAGTTCAGTTCTGTGCCACAGAGTTGAAAAGAGAGCTTTACTATTTACAGGGGCATATTTGTTGGTGGTGTGAAAACCGTAAGAGTAAGAAGATATAGTATAAATCCAAGAATATGGGAGAAATTTTGACTTCACTATTACGCGAAAGAGTGGCTCACCAGAGATAATCCAATACTGAAACAAGGGCTTTCTAGAATTGAGGAAAGTTGTTATTGGGTGTATTAGTCAAAACTCTGGTTTCAAGTAGAGAATCCCCATTTAAACTGGCAAAATGAAATGATATGAAATGAAATGAAGAGAGAAAATTTAGTGTCTCACTAACTGAAATTCCAAAGTGACAGCTGGCTTCTTGCATAATTGCATACAAAGCTCATGTTATTGATGTATCACTGGAAGGAATCTGGGATCCGCTCTCTTTTTCTCTTCATTACTCTCCTGATTTCCTCCATATTGACCCGTCTCAGACTCTACATGGTGGCTCCTGACAGCTCCACGCTTTTATCCTAATTCCCACATCCACAGAGAACCGTCCTCCAACTGGTCCAGCAGTACTTGGCTTTTAAGATATTATCATTCTGTTGAGTCAGACTTGCTTAGTTTCAGATCTCAATTCTGACCCTGGGCATGCGGTGAGCTTCACAATCTCTAAAGTGTCTTAATTCCTTCATCTGTAAAAAGGATAGTACTGATCCCTATCACCTAGGATTTTTGAAGGATTAGTTCATCTCTCTAAACCTCTTAAAAGAATGCTTAGTACCTATACGTAAAAGCAGTAGTTAATAATATTTTCCAAATGAGTGTTTATAATCACTGACCTACATTGAGTCATACAATTTCCTAAACCATTATGCCTAGTGTGATGGAATATTCTGATTAGATTAGGTTAGAATTACCCAAGTAAATCCTGGATAAAATGGGATTAAGGTCATTCCCGTCCAAATCTATATTGTATATAAGTGCGTTTTCCCCCCACAAAAATATTCGGTGGCCATTATTGGAAGAAAAGGTAATGGACACCGGGTGAACAAAACATTTGTTTATGTGAAATCATAAGGTGAGAAAGCATATGTAAGATTTCATAAATGCCACTAAAAATTTATTTAACCTTTAACTACTAGGCTGCATTTATTCTTAAAGATATAAAGTTGTGTTTTCATTTTGAGTTAGAAAAATATATTCCTTTTTCTTTTCAATGGCTGTAGATTTTTCAAATTTTCCTATACACTTTTTATATATTAACTAGAAGTAACTAGTAATATAATTCATTTGTTCAGTTAACATTAAATATTTAAGGATTAAAACCCCTGAATTTTAAATTCTCTTCTACTCCTAAAATCTGGTATTTCATAATTGTACCTTTGAATATTTAATGGTAGTTACAACCAGTGTGCTTTATCTTAATATACACATACTCGTATCTTTCTTTATATTTGTTTTCTTAAAATTTATGAACACTGGAGGCATTTACCCATTCCCTGATAGGCACAATAATAAAACACATCCAGTTTTGAGGTCAAAGTATATTGAAAATCTTACCAGACATTTCTAATGTCATGTTTTGACTAAATAATTACAATGCTTGACTATATGATATTACAGAGATTTCAGTGGAAAAGGGAAAAAAATAGAGAAAATAGAAAGGAAAATAGAAAAGTATATTTAAGGTAGGTCTTTTTAGAGAGCATTATCAAATAATATATGAATGTACTTCTCAACTGACAGCTACTTAGCTGATGTAATGGTACAATATAGAATTTAAATCAGTATAAAAAAGGTCTCCATTTTTGTTTGTTTTGTTTTGTTTCATTGATATAAAATCTACACTCCTGGACTTCTTAAATTTTGAGAAAGTGTTATAGGTAGATGACGGCTACACAAATTTGATTAAGCCCATAAAGTACATTTTTAAGATAAATTTATTTATTCATTTAGTTATTTTTGGCTGTGTTGGGCCTTTGTTGCTGCCTGTGGGTTTTTCTCTAGTTGTGGTGAGAGGGGGCTACTCTTCGTTGCAGTGCGCAGGCTTCTCGTTGCGGTGGCTTCTCTTGTTGCAGAGCACGGGCTCTAGGTGCATAGGCTTCAGTAGCTGTGGCACATGGGCTCAGTAGTTGTGGCTCGCAGGCTCTAGAGCACCAGCTCAGTATTAGTGGCGCACGGGCTTAGTTGCTCCACGGCATGTGGGATCTTCGTGGGCCAGGGCTCGAACCCATGTCCCCTTCACGGGCAGGCGTATTCTTAACCACTGCGCCACCAGGGAAGTCTCATAAAGTACATTTGATCTCTCCATATAGCATCTACTCTGTCATTAAAACCTTGCTCTTTTTTCCACTTTCCAAGTATGAATATTTCCAAAAGATTTACATTTCAAAAATCCTAGCACTTCAAGAAATACTACTCTTTCATTGTATTTCTTTTTAACATCTTTATTGGAGTATAATTGCTTTACAATGGTGTGTTAGTTTCTGCTTTATAACAAAGTGAATCAGTTATACATATACATATGTTCCCATATCTCTTCCCTCTTGCGTCTCCCTCCCTCCCACCCTCCCTATCCCACCCCTCTAGGTGGTCACAAAGCACCAAGCTGATCTCCCTATGCTATGCGGCTGCTTCCCACTAGCTATCTATTTTACATTTGATAGTGT
Source organism: Leucopleurus acutus (assembly GCF_964270905.1). NCBI lineage: Eukaryota > Metazoa > Chordata > Mammalia > Artiodactyla > Delphinidae > Leucopleurus > Leucopleurus acutus. The sequence goes on from NC_139149.1 coordinate 30,484,642, forward strand.
ATATATGTCCATGCCACTCTCTCACTTTTTCCCAGCTTACCCTTCCCCCTCCTTGTATCCTCAAGTCCATTCTCTAGTAGGCCTGTGTCTTTATTCCCATCTTACCCCTAGGTTCTTCATGGCCTTTTTTTTTTCCCTTAGATTCCATATATATGTGTTAGCATACGGTATTTGTTTTTCTCTTTCTGACTTACTTCACTCTGTATGACAGACTCTAGGTCCATCCACCTCACTACAAATAGCTCAATTTCATTTCTTTTTATGGCTGAGTAATATTCCATTGTATATATGTGCCACTTCTTTAGCCATTCATCCGTTGGACACTTAGGTTGCTTCCATGTCCTGGCTATTGTAAATTTACAAGCAGCTCTTTCATTGTGTTTTTAAATGAGGGAATAAAAACTTAACCCACTAATAAAAAGGTTTTTTTTTTTAATTAGTTATGTGAGGTCAAGCTTAGAAGCCCTTAAGAATTTGTCAACTGACTTCTGTTGTCAATGTTCATTTCATACAACCTTTTTGCACAGCCCTGGTTTCTGGCTGAGTCTCAAAGTTTGGTAGTAGATCTCTTGCTTTCTCTTGATCAATTTTTAAAAAAATTTTTTCCAGTTCACAGTCTTTTTGATTATTTTAGTGGCCATATTGTCTTTTCCACTAGTGTGTCTAGCTTTACTCTGTGTTATATCCCTTTAGAATTCCAAGAAATCACCAGTGAGGGAGATACCCACATCTTCAGCACAGAGATATAAGGTCTAGAGCATTACGGATAATGTAGGCCAGTCTTTACCACATGTTTGAGAAATTTGCCCAAGTCATACCCTAAACAACTGATATTAATTTCGTTTGGTTATAAGTTTATTTTGTAGTTGTTTTATCTTTGTTTTCACTGTAGGAGTTTTCCTGCTTTTGACCCTTGGGTAAGTTGTCTGAGACTACTAATTTTTCTGTGTGTAGGTAAGTTAGAAATGACCCTAGCCCATTTTACTTTTTCCAGTTTTATGGAGATATAAATGACATAAAACTTTGTATAAGGTGCACAGCATAATGATTTGATATATGTGTATATTGCAAATTAGCTTAGTTAATATCCATCACCACACAGTTACAATTATTTCCCTTATGATGAGAACTTTTAAGAACAGTTCACTTAGAAACTTTAAAATATATAATACAGTATTGTTAACTACAGTCATCATGCTATACAGTACATTCCCAGAAATTATTTATCTTGTAACTGGGAGTTTGTACCTTTTGACCACCTTCAATCATTCCCTCAACTCCAAACCCCTCATCTCTGGTAACTACCAATCTGTTCTCTATCTTTATGAATTCAGGTTTTTTTAGACTCCACGTATGAGATCATACTCTGCACATGAGAGTATTTGTTTTTCTCTGACTTATTTCACTTAGAATGATGCCCTCAAGTTTCATCCACGCTGTTGCAAATGGCAGGATTTTCTCTTTTATGGCTAAATAATATCCCATTGCGGGGTGTGTGTGTGTGTGTGTGTGTGTGTATGTGTCACATTTTCTTTGGCCAATCATTTGTTCCAACTAATGCACACTTAGGATGTTTCCATGTCTTGGCTATTGTCAATAATTCTGCAATTGAATATTGGATTACAAATATCACTTTGAGATAATTAATTTAATTTCGTTTGGATATATACCCAGAAGTGGAATAGCTAGATCATATGGTAGTTCTATTTTTAATTTTTAAAGGAACTTCCATACTTTTTATAGTGCTGCACCAATTGACATTCTTGCCAATAGTGCACAAGGGTCCCATTTTTCCCACATCCTTGTCAATACTTATCACTTATCTTTTTGATTACAGCCATTCTAACAAGTGTGAGGCACTATCTCATTGTGGTTTTGATTTGTATTTCCCTGATGATTAGTGATGTTGGGCACCTTTTCATGTATCTGTTGGCCACTTGTAAATCTTCTTTGGAACAATCTCTATTCAGGTCCTCTTCCCATTTTTTAAATTGGATTTTTTTTTTCTTTTTTGGCTGAGTTGTATGACTTCTTTATGTATTTAAAATATTAACCTTTTTAACATAAACAATTTGCACATATCTTCTCCCATATTGTAGGTTGCCTTTTCATTTTGTTGATGGTCTCCTTTGTAGTACAGAAGCTTTTTAGTTTGATGTGCTCCCACTTGTTTACTTTTTCTTTTGTTGCTTTTGCTTTTGGTGTCACATCCAAAGAAAGCATTGTCAAGACTGATGTCTAAGTGTTTAATCCCCTAAGTTTTCTTCTAGGATTTTTATGGTTTCAGATCTCATTTCAAATCTTCAATTCATTTGAGTTTTGTGTATGGTATTAGATAGTGATCTGCGAAGAGAGACAGTTTTACTTTTTCCTTTCTGATCTGGATGACTTTATTTCTTTTCTCACTTAATTGTTCTGGATAGGACTTCCACTACCACATTGAATAAAAGTGGCAAGGATGGGCATCCTTGTCTTGTTCCTATCTTATAGGAAATCATCAGTATTTTTCACCAAAGAGTATGGTGTTAACTGTAGGCTTTTCATATATGGCCTTCATTATGTTAAGATATGTTCCCTCTATACCCAGTTTCCTGAGAGTTTTTATCAAGAATCGTTGCTGAATTTTGTCAAATATATTTTCTGCATCTATTGAAATGATCATATGATTTTTATCCTTCATTTTGGGTTAATGTGGCACATTACAGTGATTGATTTGCAGACGTTGAACCATCCTTTCATTCTTGAAATAAATTCTGCTTGGTCATGGTGTATAATCCTTTTACGTACTGTTGAATTTAGTTTGCTAAACTTTTTTGAGAATTTTTTGCATCTAGCTTCAACAAGGCCTGTAATTTTCTTCTTTGGTAGTATCCTTGGCTGGTTGTGGTATTAGGGTAATACTGGCTTCATAAAATGACTTTGCAAGTGTTCCCTCCTCTTCTAATTTTTAGAAGAGTTTGAGAAGAATTGGTAAGAATTCTCTGAATGTTTGGCAGAATTCACCAGTGAAGCCATCTGTTTCAGGACTTTATTTTGGGGAAGATTTTTTATTAGTGATTCAATCTCCTTACTAGTAATTAGTCTGTTCATATTATCTATTTCTTCATGATTCAGTCTTGATAGATGGTATGTTTCTAAGAATATACCCATTTTTCTACATTACCCAATTTGTTTACATATAATTGTTCATAGTAGCCTCATGATCCCTTCTATTTCTGTGATATCAGGTGGAATGTCTCCTCTTTCATACTTAATTTTACTTATTTCAGTCTTCTAGTTTTTTCTTGGTAGTTCTAGCTAAAGATTTGTCTATTTTGTTTATCTTTTAAAAAAAGCTCTTAGTGTCATTGATCTTTTCTATTGTCTTTTTGGCCTCTACTTCATTTATTTCCACTCTGATCTTTGTTATTTCCTTCCTTCTGCTAAGTTTAGGCTTACTTTATTCTTCTCCTAGTTCCTTGAGGTATAAAATTTGGTCATTTATTTGAGATCTTTATTTTTTTTAATGTAGTCATTTATCTCTATGAAATTCCTTTTTAGAACTGCTTTTGCTAAATAACAGAATCTTTAGTGTATTATACTTTCATTTTACTAGCCCTCTTTATGATAATAAAGTAACTAGCCTTTTATAATTAATGGACTATTCATAATAGTAGCCCCTTCATACCTATGGCTACCTTTTAAGAAGTAGTTTGGAAATTACTGATGACTGGAATGTCTTAGGTGTGCTGAACTATAGCAATGGTTCCCAAACAGAGGAAATTTTGGGGCCCCCTCCCACCCTCAGGCACATTTGGCAATATACAGAACATGATTTGTTGCCACAACTTAAGGGAGGAGGAGATGCTACAGGAACCTAGGATGTAGAGCCTAGGGATGCTGTCAAACATCATTTGATCCACAGGATCCCACAAAACAAGGGAATTACTTGGCTCAAAATGGCAACAATGCCAAGGCTGAGAAACCGTACATTATTGTGGTATCTAATTCCTATAGACAAATCAATTATCTAACATGAAGAATTATATGCAAAATTTAAATAATTAACACCATTTTTTTATGGTTTAAAATACCAAGAGTTCTAGTTTCTAAAAGGGATTTCTTGCTTTGTAAAACAGAGTAAATAAGCCTGACTGTGTGTTGGAGCGGGCAACTCTGCTTTTTGCAATTTCTTTGACAAGTTCCTTTTAATTACTATCTGTAAAATCTGGAGGGTTTGAGTGCATGTTTCTTCTCTATACCTACTGAAGAAATACAAAAGTGCTAGGGAAAACGTGAGAAATTTTGAGACCAGTGTTAAAGGTTGGTGTCAAGCTCCTAGGTTTACTCACAACAAACTGACTAGTCAATGCTATAGAAACAGAAAACACAATATATGAAACTGAACTCTACTTATAGATTCCTCAACCTGGAGATCCCTAAATTAAAAATTCTTTATTTGGACTCAGATTTCACTCTGGGGCCCAGATTGAAAGGATATGGTTTCTTTCCTGCAAGGGAATGCCACCTTACCTGAAAGTTTCTTAGCTTGTTAAAGAGTTTGATTAAATCCTTCCAATGTCTAAGTGTGAAACATTTTCTGAGAAAACAGGTTGGATACTTTTGTCTACAGCTGGAGGTTAGGTTTATAAATTAAAATATCTTTTACAATTTGAAGACTATTTTCACTTCTAGACAAATTGAAGTAAAATCAATTAAAAAAAATAACCAACGTTATTTACCCATCTGCTTGAAACAAAGAAATACAAATAGACAAAATAGGCAAATGGTTGTTTTTAAAGCAATAAATATTAGGTGATAAAGGACAATAATTGCCGAAAGATGAAAAGCAAATGACATGAGCACTATTTTTGCCCCCAGCTACTGCCTTTAAAGAATTTCCAGGCCATAGTTCAGGGAAGGAGAACTGAGGTGGAGGCCAGCTGACTCCTTGAATAGACAGACTGATAATCCAGGAAGAAAAAGGTAGCTAGATTTCATACCTGAGAAGACAGAGATGCACAGAGAACCCCACAGATCTTCAGGGAGTTTTCTTTAAGTCCTCAGCAGAGGACACGTACATGTGAGGAAACTAACCAAGGCTTGAGAAAGAATCATCCAAAAGGACTAGAGGGAACATTGTATGGTGCTCATATGGGGCCAGATATACCCGTTCCCACCAGCCAGACTGGAAAACTCATAATACACAGCGTTGTGTTGAGTACTTCAGGTCTTATCTCAGTAGTGGGGAATAATTAGTCCTAAAAGGAACCTTGCTCCAGACTCAATGAACAATCATAAATGTAAGAAACAAGTGTATCAAACTGCTTTCGAGTTATAAACTGCATCCCAGAACAAAGCTTAAAGAGACTTAAGGAAATACAAAAATAGTCAGCACTTAACAAAGTAAAACTCACAATGCCTGGCATCCAATCAAAATTATCAGGCAGGAAAACCCTGACTCATAGTGAGAAAAAGAATCAAAAGTGACCCAGAACTGACAGAGATGTTAGAATTAGCAAGGAGGTAAGTAGACACAGGAAAAACATTTTTAAGACCCAAATCAAACTTTTAGAGATTAAAAACTACAATATGTCAGATGGAAAATACACCAGTTGGTATTAATAGGAGTTTAGACATGGCAGAAAAAAAAAAGATTAATGAATTTAAAGGCATAAGAATAGAAACTATTCAAAAAGGAAACACAGGGGAAAAAAAAAGAAAGAGCATTAGTGAGCAATCAGATAACTTCAGATGGCTCAATATATGGGTAATTGGTATTCCCCCAGGCTGGAGGGATAGAAAAATACATTTTTTTAATGGCCTAAAATTTTACCAATTTGAAGGAAATTAAAAACCATTCAAAAAGTGTAACAACCTTAAATATAAGTAACATGAAAGAAAGAACAAAAGGCATATCATAATCAAACTTCTCAAAGCCAGTGATTAGAGAAAATTGTAAAAGCAGCCAGAGATGAATATTGTATCAAAAAAAGAAAGGAAAAAAAGGAAGAAGAAAGAAAGCAACCAGAGAAAAAAAGACATATTGCAAACAGAGGAGAAAATATAATAACATCAGATTTCCCATTGGAATTAACGCAAGCAATGAGACAGTGGAAGAATATTGGAAAAGTACTAAAAGGAGGGAAGAAAAACCTGTCAACTTAGAAATCTATATTCACAAAAATACCTTTCTAAAACAATCAGGAAAAAGAGATGTTTTCAGACATATGGAGGCTAAAATAATTCATCACCAGCATTAACAAAAACATGTTAAAGAATGTCCTTCAGGCAGAAGGAAGATGATAGGAGTTAGAAGTCTGAATCTACCCAAAGGAAAGAAAAGCACAAGAAATTACAAGGGAAATATATGTTTTTATCATTATTTAAAACTCTTTAAAAGACAATTGACAATTTTAACAGAAATAGTAACAACATATTAGGGGTACATAATATATATAAAAGTAAAATGCATGAAAATATGATAAATCTGAGAGAGAAGTTCACTATTGTGTACTTAAACTACACATGAAGTGGTATAATATAATTTGAAGGTACATCTGCAAATAAGTTAAATAGGTACAATATGAGTATTAAATTAAGCACTAAAATAACCAAAGAATTATTGCTTATAAGCCAATCAATGATATAAAAATCAGCTCCTCAAGGAAATTTAATAATACCAAATATTTATGCACCTAATAGCAGAGATTTAAATTACATGAAGCAAAAACTGATAAAACTGCAAGGAGAAACAGATAAATCTATAATTTTAGTCAGGGATTTTAATACCCCTCTCTCAATAATTGATAGACCAAGTAGACAGAAAATCAGTAAGGATGTTGTAAACTTCAACAACACAATCAACAAATTTGACCTTACTGATGTTTATGGAACATCAAACCAACAACACTGTTCTTCTCAAATCTAAAACAGACACTTAGCATATGGATATTTACTAAGATAGGCCATATACTGGGTTATAAAAGAACATAAAACATACATTTAAAAGGAATCAAGTAATATAAGAATCTTCTCTGACCACAATGGAATTAATTTAGAAATCAATAACAAAAATAAAATCTCTAGGAAAATCCCCTAATATTAGAAAACTAAGTACATTTTAAATCACCCATGGATCAAAGAAGAAATTAAAAGGGAGTATAAAAAGTATTTGAACATAATAAAAAAAAAGTTAAAAAAATAGAATGGAATCCCACTAATTTTAGGGAAAAACTTTGGCACTAAATACCTATAATAGGAAGGAAAGTCTGAAACCAACGACCTCAGCTTCCACCTTTAAACTTACAAAAAGAAAACTAAACATAAAATGAGCATAAAAAAGAAAATTATAAAGGTAGAAGTAAAAATCAATGAAATAGAACACAGAAATAGAGAAAAATCAATAAAACAAAAAGCTGATTCTTTGAAAAAACAAATAAAATGGATTAAACCCTACCCTGACTGAACAAAAAGAGAGATGATACAAATACCCAATATTAGGAATGGGAAAAATGACATGACTATACATTCTATAGACAGTAAAAGGATAAGGGATAATTATGAACAGCTTTATGTCAATAAATTTGACAACTTAGATGAAAAATGACAAATTCCTCGAAAAACACAAATTACCAAAGCAACTCAAAAAAACATAGGTAATTGAATAGCTCTAAATGTATAAAAATTATAACTGTAAATAAAACATTCTCATAAAGAAAGTTCCAGGATGCAGGCTACATTGGTAAATTCTACCAAGTAATTAATGAAGTAAATATACCAATTAAAAAAAAATAAAGAGGAGGAAGTACTTTCAACTCATTCTATGAGGTCAGGGATACTCTGATGAGAAACCAGTTAAAGATGTTGCAATAAAGGGACACTACAAATCCCTCACAAACACAGATGCACAAACTGTAACCAAAATCTAACAAATCAAATCCAACAATATATTAAAAGATAAGTATGTCATAACCAAATGGTGGTGCTTATTCCAATAATGCAGAGTTAGTTTAACATTTGAGTATAAATCAGTATAATTATCCATATTAGCAAAGTAAATCATCTCAATAGGGAAAAAGTCATTTGACAAAATCTAACATCCACTACTAATAAAAACTCTCAGCAAACTAGGAATGGAAGGAAGACACTTCAGCCTGAATGGGTATCTATAAAAAACCCTACAGGTAATGTATCAATACTTACTGCTGAAAGACTGAATGCTTTCCTAGTAAGAGCAAGAACAAGACAAGACAGTAATCTGCACTCATTACTTCTGTTCAACATAAGACTTGAAACTCTAGTCAGTGGCTTTACTCAAGAAAAGAATTAAAAGATCCAGATTAAAAAGGAATAATGATTTGGAGATGACAGGGTTGCCTACATAGAAAATCCAATGGAATCTACCAAAAATATACTAGAAGTAATGAGTTTAGCAAGGTTGAAGGACACATATCAATATGCAAATTACATTTCTACAATATGTCTATATACTAGCAACTAACAATTGGAAATTATAATTTAAAAACAGCACCATTGAAAAGTGTAGAAAAATATGAATTGACTGTGTGAAATATGTCAAAGACCTGTACATGATAACAATAAATACTGTGAAGAGACATTAAAGAATAAATAGAATAAATAGTACATCCACTTTGGAAAACAGTTGCGCAGTTTTTTAGAAAGGTAAATATCCAGCTCTTCCACTTAAAGGTATTTACCCAAGAGAAAAGAAAATGTACGTCTGAAGATTTTAATGCAAATACTTATAGCATCTTTATCTACAGTAGCTAAAACTCTTACCCAAATGTTCATCAACAGGTGCAAGAATGAACAAATTATGGTATATCTGAACTATCATGTACTACTCAGTGATAAAAAGGTATTGACTTTTGATAAATGCAACATCATAAATGAATCTCAAAATCATTATGCTGAGTGAAAAAAGCTTTACTTTTATGAAGCATTTATTATTTTGATTTTCCTAATTTGGTTTTATGTGTCAAATGAATTAACATTGTTTCCATAAAATATTTAAAATGCCAAGAGTACAAACACAGGTTCAACCAAATGGAATTGTAATAACTTAGGTCTTTTGAAAAGATTTATTCATTTGAACTTTAGTTAATGTTACACTCTTGGACTCAATCCACTACACTAGATGGGTAAATTTTTAAACCTCACCTCTCTTCAACCTTTTATTATCAAGAGTGATTGTGTTACTCTGTAATGTCAACTTAAAGTTCCACACCCTCACTTAAGTTCAAGACCTTGTATGAATATTAAATTGAGTTAATTAGGAAGTAATATTTGATTGCATAACAACTTCTAAGGACATTAACATTCATAAAAAGAGAAAATTAAATGAACTGAATGACCAAAAAAGTTGTTACTTATACACCCCTGTCAATGAAAAACATACCTGCTTCTTTTGTAAACTCCAATTAGGATGGTAACAAACACTTTCCTGGATGGGCTGGTAGGTGCTAGAGATGTGTTAATTGCCCTTATACCACATAATATGTTCTTACCATTGGTATAATTATTGACCAAATCTTTATAAAATAGTTACATATTATATTCCAATAGGGGATTCACTGTGTCCAATTCTATTTTTTTTACTATAATAATTTAAGCAGAGCCATGTAATTTTATCACCAAGTGGTCCCCCTTTCCCCTCATATTTGCCTAAAGGCTCCTACTATAAGTCTTAGATCAGAAATAGAGACCTCTGGAGAAACATCAAACGAATAACAGCCTTAGTACAGGACTGTGTAAGGTGCTCTTGAATACTGATACTAGAGAGAACACACATTGATGGATATAGGATTTTTAGTTTAAGTTGATTTTGCCACCATGAGTATATACCTGTCACACTGTAATAGGAGAACAGATCAGGACTCCTTTTGTCCAGAAGTAGATGACTTTGAGAAAGGGGATTACTGATATAAAACCTAGCAGAACAGAAACATTTCTTTGAGATTGAATTGCATTGATAAGGGAAATCTGATTGTGGATAAGATTATATTTTTTGAAGAGCATGTTAGGAAATCTTTAATTGCTTTCTTCATAGTCAATCGCTATCTCTCAATGCGGCAGGCTATACCTATGTAATCTGGAATGAAAAACTCTTATTTTCCTAATTCGTTCCCTATAACTGAGGGGAAATAATCTCATGGGAAACATTAAGGTAAATTATAAGAGAGTGATTCATCAAAAGAATTGAGGATATTGATTCTGTTGGAAAGATAACATATTGATATTAGCTTTGTCTGTTAAATTACACAGAAAAATTATCAAATGTCGTGAAATGCCTTTACTGAATCAATGTACTTTTTATGGCAATGTACCTTTGTGGGGTGTTTTGCTTTTTTTTTTTTTTTCATAATGTTAGTAACCATGACCTGACCTGAAATATCATTTGTCAAGGCAATATTTAATTATATATACGACAGGCTGACTATTAAGGAACAAGGACTTCCTTTCTTATGTGGAAACAATAGGGCAACTTCCTACTAGGAATTGATCTGGTACCTACTCTCTGGCTTAAGAAGTCCTGGTCCATCAGGTGATACAGAATATCACTTCTTGGCTGGCTGGAAATATTGGAACATTTGGGGACTTCAAAAAAACAGAATATACACAGAGTTTTAGGAACAGTGGCAAAATCTATAGAGTAAAATTGGTTGCTGTTGTTGATTTCTACCTTTGGAATTTAGGAAACAATAAAGGCAACAGAAATATTTCTTATCATATAAAGATGATAACATCATACCAGGGACTTCACAAAGCTTCCAGAGAGAAGTTAACTCTGCCTGTGTCTCTACCTTTATTAAACCTAAAACAAGTTCTCTATGTACTAATAGTCATCACCTCTTGTTGCAGTACTGTAAGTAATAAAGGATAAATGGGATAAAACATCAAGTTAATGACGCTGAGTCAAATATCTCAAAGCAAATTTATCTGGACTAATCTGTGCCACAGGAAAAAAAGCTAAGCCCAAAGAGGAACTGAAAAGTGAAACGTATTTTCTTTCTGACATGGAAGTATCATGGATCAAAAAGGATTTTTATTTATAAATGCTTTGCATTCCAAGAGCTAAGCAATGAATTACTTGGCCATCTTAAAAATTTTATATCTTGAGGAAAAACTGTGATGCTTGTTGTTTTCACTATCAAACACAAGAACTTATAACTTCTTAAAACCAACCGAGAGTTACCCAATCAGAACTGTCAAGAGTTATATGACAAGCTCTTTTCATTCTGGGATCCTATAATTCTAAAAGAAGGGCCCTTTAAAATAAAGTAGGCTTTCACCCAGGGATCATAAATTATCTATGAATTTTGTCTTTGACAAATCCAAGTAAATCTCTTGTGCTTGTGTATTCAAGGCAGCTTTTACAAGGTGAGCATTTCCAAAAGAACAAGGTATTGGATGGGGAACCTAATTCCTGTATCAAGTGAAAGACTATAGGGTGTATAGCCTTCCTGACCTATAGATAGCACAGGGTTTAGAATTAGAAAAAGACAGAATGAATAATGACATTTACCTCGTCGTAGTAGTTCTGAAAGCTAAACTTTAGTTAGCAACTTTTCTAAGCTTCTATTTCCTTAATGGTAAAATGAAGAAAATCCTACCTATCTCATAACTTTATGGTGAGGATTAAATAAAATATTTAAAGGCCTTATACAAAAGTTGTTTTAAAAATAACAATAACATGAGAATGATATTAACTGACCTCATTCTATTACCTCTTTGATTAATGCTTGTCCAGGAATTTTCAAGTATTCCTAGTCATCAGATGATATTTAATGCACATATAACATCCAAAAACCTTTTGATCCACCTTGAATACATTTCTGGGATTAGGCGGCAGGTTTTACAAATTTAAACTTCAAATTAGAGTACCAAGGTATGAATCAGTTGTACCCCACAGACTGTTAAATGAAGGACAAAATGTATCACTTCATCACACTGCTCTTGTATCCGTTATTTTACTCCAAATTCACATTTTTTTGTAAGTTGTGTCTTATACTTTCTGTAATGCTTCTTGGCGTGAATATAATAAAGCAGCGATTCCTTATGTAGTTTAAGATAGTATTCTCTCCCCTGGGAGGGGGAAAAATGGCCTCATAGTAATTACTTCTTTACTATTATACATATTATATGTGGATTAATTGTGTTGAAATAACATTAGCATGCCAAATGAAACTAATCGATTTTTATTATGAAGTTGAAATTGATGACGTGGGTGCTGTCAATGCCAGTTCCCAAGGACAAAGAAGGTTTAGCTATAAAGTTTTGGTGAGCTTATGAGTTACTGCAACTGAATTTTATATATACAAACATACAATTTTTTGTATGTTTCATTTTGCTTATTCACTGGAATAGAACACTGAACTTTGAGAATGTTTCTCTTGAGATGTACAGAAGGAAAAATTATTTTTCACTCACTAGAAAAGAAAGCCATGGCCAGTGGAAATAAATTTTGATAAATACAAGTTGTCAATCTTCTCTATAAGAGGTACTGCTTTCTGATTTTTGAACATGTCTACTAATGAAATTATCTCAAAGAATCTTTCTTTGATTCTTTCCAGAACAATGATCACACATTTGTTACATGAAGAGAAAAATGCTTTAAGAAACATAAAAACATTCCAGTAACTTTTTGCAAGTTAGAAATGCTGCAAAACAAATGTGTAGGGATTTTTTATTTAAACAATTAACGACATTTGGATTCTTTTTACAGAAAAGTATTTATAAAAATTAAAGTATGCAAAAAGTTTTCAAATAAATGTGTTTTCTCAGCCTGTCTCAAAAGAACTTGGCCCCTTATGATATCTAATTTTAGACAGAAATTTAGAAAATTAATTTAGTCTTTTTCTAACGAGCTGAAGAAATTGGCAATCTGCATGTAGAAAACGGTTAGGGTGATTTAAATCACTTTTTCTTTCAGTAAGGAAACAATTTACTATTCAATGTACTGGTTAGATGCTGGTTTCAGTGTTTATGGGAATACACCAACAAATAGGCTGATAAATGTTATAGTGTGTAATACAGTACAAAATGATAGTGTTTTTTTTAAATGCAGTAGAAACAACTATTATTGATTATCCTAAGGCATTGGTTACAAAGCATTAACAATCTGGCATATTGTAACAGAAATCTACTTTTTATAAATATCCTAATTATCTTCCAAACTCCTTTAACTGCCAAGTCCTGATTTCTACTTTTGAGATTCTTTCACATCTCAAAAGTAGAAATCAGGACTTGGCAGTTAAATCTTCTGACTAGATGCCATCTCATTACAGGCCTCTGAATGTTGAGAAGAAGTTGCCATGTTGACAGCTGTTCTAGACTTTTAGGGAAAATAATAATGATTAGACTGACATTAGCAGTTCTCCTACCTTGTTTGCAAACACTAACTTCAGTTTTAGTCCTTTAGCTCCCAAAGTCATTTGCAGAGAGTTAACTTTCCTTGTTGGCTACAAATGTAAAAAGTTCTTTCTTCTCTCAGCTTCAGCATAAAATAACCCATGAACTGGAAATACAACCTTTAATAATGACTACTCTTCAAGTTTCACAGTGCTAATAGTCTAAAACATTGTTTTTACAAATATAATCAAAATGTTGACTAGGAATTTTCCTGTTGTACTAGAACTGCCTCTAAGGCCCAAAACAGAAAACCGTGAAGCTTTAAATAAGTTGTGTGATTTGAATATTTAACCAGATTGGATTAATAACACAGAAACCAGAGAAAGTATGGTAGCCATCATTAAGAGACAGGAAAAGGAGACATCAAAACAGAGCATGATTGAAAGCAGTGATTAGAAAAAAAATGAAATTGTTTTCTATTAATATCCCACTGAGTTGCCTTCTTTTAACTCTTTGCTCATCCATTATCTCATCTGATCTTCAAATCTACCCCATTAAATAGGCAAGACAGGGATGAATCATAGTTTGGTAGAGGTGAAAAGTGAAAATAATCAATTTCTCATAACATTCCTGCTTCCTTGCCTACATTTTACATATAAAGAAACTGAGGAGCAGAGATCAGTTAGTAACTGACAAAGCCAAAAACAGAAACTAACCAAAACTTTGTCAGTGTTACACCTTAAGGTTTCACAAATTTGACTGAGAGAAGTGGTTGTAGATTGTCTGATTCTTTACTTCTAGCCCTTGATTGGGCCTCTCTTCTATCTTTGCAGAGCTGAATCCTTCTTATTATATAGAGATAACAGTGCCATGTGTGACCTTGGAGAAGCCTTCCTGGACCATGGAGTCACCTCTTCCCCATGATCATGATCTTATCCCCTCACTCTGTTTGATTTTCTTCCTAGCACATCACCCTCTGAAATTATTTTGTTTACTTATATGATTATTGGTTGATTTTTTTTCTTAATACTCCATGAAGACAGGGAACCTAATTGGACTTGTAGAATGATAAATTCTTATTATTTTATTTGTCATACTATTTGATATACTGTTTGTCAAACAAATAATTTCTAAGCAAGTGCCCTGAGGTCTGGTGCCATCTCATTCTCTAGTCATTGATCAGAACTGCATTTTCCCACTTGATACACAGAGTCAAATAAACCACCACAGCAGAAAATTCTACTCTCAACCTTTTGAGCTATACCTCTTCCAGTCTTCCATCATTGTCTCCTGTCTCCCCTCAACAAAGGTGACATCAAAATGTATCTATCAATGCCAGGTTCCCTCATATAATTTTTGAAAGGGGCAACGCAAAACTCAGAGAAGTTAAATGACTTGGTTTGGGGTTATACATTTAGGAATTACAGGAACCTAAACTAAAACAAGGTCTTTTGCCTTCTCTTTCTAATACAGAACACTTGCTATGAAAGATAAACATTCCCAGTCAGTGTCTGGGTAGGAAATAAACCTCTAGAGAAGAGACTGAGGGTTTATATTACTCTCTACTGTTGCACAGATCTCTACTATTCCGGGACTCCAAAGTTAAAAAAAAAAAAAAAAATTGGATCCTACTAAAAGGACATCACTGATCTGTCTGGTCTTATCTTCAAGGAGGAGAAATTTAAAAAGCAAATTCAACCCTACCTTAGAGGTAATAATGTTTTAGACTTGTCCCTAGATATTTAGATGACAGATTTTAACTCCATTTTGTAGATAAGTAAATCGAGACTCAAAGTATTTAGGGAACTAATTTACCTGAATTCACAGGTATAAGTATATTCACAGGTATATAAGTCAAAACCAGGATTCCAACCCAGTTAGTGCTGGAGTATGAAAAATACACATTCATAGATGTGAAAGGAAACTGAAATATCATCCACACAATAAGAGCAAACTTAGATTTCATACAAATCAGCATATTCTATCCTCAAGAAAAAAGAATGTATTCTATAGCATCTCTCACCATTACTCTCCATAATATCTTTAAGTGTCAGGAGGTTCTACTTCACATCTCAGTTAAATCTCTCTGTCTACATTTAAAATCTACTAATTCTTGTTTGAATGAGTAACAGCTGGTCACTGCATAACCGTAAACTTCAAAGACCCTTCATATGCTTGAAGATCATTATTAAGTCACCCTTCAGCCTTCTATGATACGACAGGCCCTATAAAATTACCATCAGGCACAAAAATCATTAGAAGCACCACAAGGCACCATCATTAAATTCACCATCTGGCATAACTGGAAATGTCAGCAAATAGAGAATGCATATTGATGGGCGTACTACTGTTTATGCGTTTTAACTGGTCAGCAATGTTAATTATAATGACATCGTCATTGTAGGATTTTATAGCTTGTATGGACAAATGCACATACACTCGATTAACTAACTACAGACTAAATGGAAAATGGTTCTCAGGCTAATGTTTCCAAAAACCATTAGTACTTCTTTTTTTGTTGACTAACATCTCCACAATCATTGAGTGCTGAGCAAACAGACGAATTGGCTCTGCCTTCAAAGAGAGCCCAAGCTCTTTTCTAACTTACACTATAGAAGTAATTTCTTAATTTAACCGTTTAAAAGTTAAGGAAGTAACTTTTCCTTTTGCTTTTGTAGTTTCACTGTGGATATTATTTTAATGTAGGCAATGTTAGATTTACATAAACTAATGATATATTAATAATGCCCTTCAAACACTATTAGTTTATTATGAAAAGTTTTTGCTCTTAAAATTATAAGCAAGGGTTTCCCTGGTGGCGCAGTGGTTGAGATTCCGCCTGCCGATGCAGGGGACACGGGTTCGTGCTCCAGTCCGGGAAGATCCCACATGCCGCGGAGCAGCTGGGCCCGTGAGCCATGGCCACTGAGCCTGCGCGTCCGGAGCCTGTGCTCCGCAACGGGAGAGGCCACAGCAGTGAGAGGCCCGCGTACCGCAAATAAATAAAGAAAGAGAGAAAGAATCTAGACTGCATAACATTGGCTTAATGGTAAGGCAGCAGCAGCAGGGTAATTGTTCAGGACTGAAAATACTCAAGGTTAAAATACTTGACTAAAAATGTCCTTTGTAAAATCTTGGAGAATATCTTGGAAGGAAAAACGACTGCTTATTGAGCATTGTGGGTTTAAAGGAAGAAGTTTAAAAGTATAATAGTAGTTGTATTAGTCACTGCATGCTTTTTTGGTAAGATATTACCAAAAAAAAACAAAAAAGAGTCTAAGTTAGAATTGCCTGATAGCAAAAAATGAAAGGGAAGCCAAAACTGGGGTCTCCCAGGTCTCAAAAAGCCAACTGCTTCTAGAACCTGAATAGTAAGAAAAAATATTGCAAATGGCTTTGAGCAACAAAAGCCAATTAAGACTTCTCAAATTCCTTCTGAAGGAATTTATCCTTCAGACAAAAAGTATTTGTTTCCCACTGAATCATTGTTTTCAGGCCTCAAAGTGACCACCAATATGCTGAAAGAGAAAACCAAGAAAGTGAGGTGGAAAGAAATAATTTGATAATTATTTCTAAACTATAATCAAGTGTGGTTATTGGTATATAGAAGTAATGGGAAGCAAAGAAATAAAAGAATCTACTAATTTCCAAGGGAATTTGTAACTTCAAAAGCCAAGAGCCTGGTTTACAAGATCCTTTGTCTCTTCAAACCTTAAAGCAACTTGAAAGGAACAAAAAACAATCTGTGAAATACCCCCAAGGGAGAGGATATTCCCCTATGCCAACTTTAGATGTAGTATTCAGCACAGCAGACTAGAAAGAACCTCCCAGTGGAAGCATAGATAAAGAACAATGGACAAGGGGAAGTGTTTCAGGGAAAAGAAGTTTGCCCTGAAACATTCCCTGAAACAGAAGGTCTTCGCTTTACTTGCCTGGCAGACTCCATTACTGCTCTGTCCCAATGACTACTGTCTGCTTCCTTCTAAATGGATTTTTTTTTTTGCTATTTTATCACTGGTCCATCAATTTATATAACTTGTCTTTTGGTTCATACTTTGCTGTACAACAAGGAGCAACAAAAGGACTCGATAGAGAGGACTGCACATCACCTACAGATCCTCTACTTTGACTTAATTGTAGTGGATTCTATGTATGGGAAGAAGAATGCATATGGTTATTTGGTAACATATGAGAAGACTTTGGCTGAGATGGCAAAGTATTCATTGGAAATGTATGCTCCCACTTTCATCCTATGGTGTTGTCATGGGCAAGCAACTGCATGTCCTTTGCCCATTTTTGAATTGGGTTGGTTTTTCTGCTATTGAGTTGTATGAGTTATTTATATATTTTTGGATATTAACCACATATATATTGTTTGCAAATATTTTTTCTCATTCTGTAGGTTGTCTTTTCACTTTGTTGACTGTTTCTTTTACTATTTAGAAACTTTTAAGTTTGATGTACTTCCACTTGTTTATTTTTTATTTTGTTGCTTGTGCTTTAGGTGTCATATTAAAAAACTGATTGCCAAGACCCCTGTCAAGAAGTTTTATTCCTATGTTTTCTTTTAGGAATTTCATGGTTTCAGGTCTTACATTTAAGTCTTTAATGCATTTTGAGTTAATTTTTGTGAGTTATATAAGATATGGGTCCAGCCTCAGTTTACATATGAATATCCAATTATCCTAGCACTATTTATCGAAGAGATTATCTCTTCTCCATTAAGTACTCTTGGCTCCCTTGTCAAAACTATCAGTTGACCGTATATGCTTGGGTTTATTTCTGGGCTCTCAATTCTGTTCCATTGGTCTATGTGTCTATTTTTATTCCATTACCATGATCTTTTGATGACTGTAGCTTGTAATCAGGAAGTGTGATGTCCCCTGCCTAAGCACAATTTTTACAAGTGCTAACAAAGACAATTATCTAACTAAAACCGAAAGAATACCAAAGACTATCAAGATTTGCCTTTTCCCTTTGCATGATTAAAAAAAAAAAAAATGTTGAGTAAAAAATCACTTGACATTGGGAAGCATTCACTTTGACCCTAAAAGCCAGGTTAATTTCTCCCAAATCAAACCACTGACAGTCTAGCTCAAGGGAAAATATCAAATTTGGTTCAATATCGTGCAAGGCTCAGCAATTAAGCAGAACAAAATTTAACTCAGCATAAAAGCTGAATGTTGTTTTTACTTTTTGTTCCTTTTTTTTTTTTTAGTTTAATGTGATTATAATGTATATGGTAAAATCCTGAATTTATGTTATGTGTTCAAGTACTTATTTTATTGTTTTTAAATTTTGTCCTTTCCTTTGTGGTGTTTACAAACCAAGATTCTGTCAAAAGAATATTTTTTAGTAACATTTATGCCCGATCCATTATTTATCTCAGAAATGACAAATAAATTACTGCTTAATATTTTGTGTATTATCTGTAAGTTTGAGGGGTAAGCTATAGTAGCCGTATCTCCTGATTGTAATAGTTGATATTTGATGCATAACTCTGCTATACTCCAAGCTCCATAAGAGAATAGATTATATCATTATCTTTGATGCCCTGATCAAACCTGAGTGCTACAGGAAAGTTGTCCATTTATTTTCAAAAGCAGTAACACTGGCTTATTACTACCTCTTATTTTCATAGAACTTTGCATGTAGCAAACAATTAGAAATAAATTTTAACTAATTGAAAATATAAAATTATTCTTTTCTAGTAACAGCACAACTTCTTCCAGTAGGTAAACTACTCTTGGGCAGAGAGTAAGAAAGCTTTCATGCCACCTTAGAATCATTTTATAAGTGAAACAATAATTTACTTAATATTACCCCAGTGGCTTAGAAATGTTCACATAGCTTGCAAAAGTGTTAGAAAATCTGATAGAATAAAAGCTCCCATCAGCTTCTTAAACTATATCTTTAAAGACATAGTGGAGTGCTATCCACAGTGTCCCCACCCTAGCCTCTTCTCAGTATTGTAGAAAAAGTTACAGAAAGCAAAGAAACAAAAATCAACTGTAACTTGCCTTGAAAAGTGATAAGAAAAATATTCCTCAGAAAGAGTTTTAACAATCTGGGCTAAAAGGAGGAACTTTTAGGCTAACAATCTGGGCTAAAAGGAGGAACTCTCAGAGAAGGTGAAATGAAGGGTTGGAAAATAATATTTGTACATATTCCAAACAGGTTTAGCTAAGTGAAAAGAGGTCCCTCAGTGCCTGAGAAGAACAAAGACAAAGGGCTGCACATGAGAAAGGACTATCATAATACAGTGTCTGTAGAAGATGATGTTGGTTCATAATCCATTTTTCATTCTTCTACGTTATCATATATTCACTCCCATGTCGCACTGTCTTTCATGTGCAGATGGTAAAAATTGTCTATTGCTGTCTCATTTAGGTTGGCATGTACCCAGCTGTGACCAAGAAGACACGAGGGAATATCTGCTTTGGGAGCTCTTCTATACCCAAGGAAGAAATAATGCTGTTTTTTTAACTGAATCCATGTTTCTACATGGGATCCCTGAAACTTCAGTAGCCGTCTTATGACCATAGAGGTATTAATTTGAAAAGCACACACTAAAGATAACATCACAGAATAAAGAGGTAGGAGGAACCCAGGTGGTTAATGCTATTGTTGAGCCAATAAATTAACCAAACCAGGGACTGTCCTAAATCTAGATTTTTAGGTGAAATAATAAATTCCTTCATAATTTAGTCTGTGTACAGCTTTTCTGTTACTTTATCTATTTGAGTGGTCAGCACTGATCAGTGAGAATTCAGAGAAGATACGTCTTTAATAGGGAGTGGCTAGAAGGCTGGGAAGACATTAAGTATAATTACTAGAAATAAATTCTTAAACTCAGTAATTTAGAGATAAGTTTAACAAACACTGAAAACTTATAGATTAAAAAAAAAAGAGACAGAGAGAGAACAGCAAAGAGAACAGAGATGTAGAATGTTCTGCATTATTTTGACATTGTGAACGATATGACTCAAGAACACACAGTGGGAGTTAAATCAATGTGGGTTAAGGTTCCAGTAAAGGCTGTACTGAACCTAATAAGTCACTCCTAGCTGTTCTTCCATATTCCCAGGCTAATTATAATATAATAATCATTTGTAACTGAAGGAGACAGTAATTAAAGGCAATGCCATACATAAACCTCCACTTGAGGAAATGTCTGTGGAGGAATTTGGAAAGAGGTTGAACCTAGAGAAACTTAATTAATGAGAAGAAAAAAATTAACTCATATAAAAGACAGTTCATATGGATTTATACTTTTGGATGTACCTCTGAACCACTAACTTTAGTCAAAATAGTGCAGACCATGAAACACATAACTGTATATTTATGTTGCCTTGCCTTTTCACATCGGTAACTTCTGAAAGGAACCTTGGATTGAAAAGTGGCAGGTGATAACTCTCCTAAGGCACTTAGTAATTTGGTCTAAAATAGGTAGATGCCAATTTCTTAGATAATTCTCTATTCTAAATCCAAGATTGTTAGAATCACACAGAGAAGGGAGTAGTAGTGTATAATGGGAAATACGCACATAGATATTTAGATAGCTTATAGATCAATAAAAAGATAGAAATATAGCTAGTGCTATAATGATATCCACTTGAATTTTGATACAGGTAAGAAAACACATAGGCAAAATTTTTGAAATAATTAATACAAATTTATAAGACTAAGGTTGTTTTCATTGTACTGCATTAATCACCCACTGAGTATAAGGAGAAGTGGACAAGTAACTTCCTTGGCATTCTCTTACATATAAATGAATTTGGAGGTCTGCCCACCTGAGTACTACTACTATCTTCAGGACCAAGATGGTCTCAAAAATAAATTAACAGACCAAAATATACTTTTAGCAGTTCATTTTGTTCCTAAATCTTTAAAAAAGAAAAAAAAAAGTTTAAATTCAAGATGCACAAAAGGGAAATTATAGTAGGGCAATACAGAAATTCAGAAGAATGATTACTGGAGCTATTAAAACGTTTCCATGTTTTTCTGAGTTTTCTTCTAATGAAGAGGAATATACAAGAAGATATTGAGAGAAACTAAGTTTACATTATCTTCAAGAAACATCTCTTTCCTTGAGCAATAGGGAGTTGCATCTGATTGTGGGAATGAGACATGGCTATATTGCAGTGGTGAAGGATACAGGAAATATCTATCTATCGAACCTATCTATCTAGATATAGATAATCTTTCTATGTGCAGGTATGCGGGTATGTGTAGAGGGTAGTTCTTCCTTAAAAAGTCAGGACCCACAATTTGCAACATATCACAATATGAATATTAATTTCAAAAGATTAGGGGCAGTCACGAATGTAGATAAGCATCCAACCCTCCAAGACTGATACTTCCAAGAGGAGAAAACAATACATAGGGGGATATCTTTAGATACTTCCTAATGTTCAAACTCATAGAAACTTCAGATTCATCTGAATCCTCAAATCAGTAGATAGTGGTTAGTTGTAGGGGTGCAATCTGTAGCTTTAATTTGCCTACAGTGTACAATAGTACTGCCTTACCCATGGGGGATACATTCCAGGACCTCCAGTGAATGCCTGAAATCATGGATAGTACCAAACCATATATATACAGAGCTGTCCCTCAGTATTTATGGGAGATAGGTTCCGGAAGCCCCCGTGGATACCAAAATCCACTCTCTTACATAAGATTGAGTACTACAGTAAATATAGTCAGCCCTCCATATCCATGGTTTCAACCAACCATGGGGTGAAATTTCAAGTTGAATCCATAGATGTGGGTCCATGGTTAGTTGAATCCTTGGATATAAAACCCATAGACACAAACCCTGCAGATATGGAGGGCTGACTGTATGTCTTTCCTATACATACATACATATGGTAAAGTTTAATTTATAAATTAGCCACAGTAAGAGATTAATAACAATAAAATAGAACAATTAGAACATTATATAATACTGTAATGAAAGTTTTGTGACTGTGGTCTCTCTTTCTCAAAATATCTTATTGTATAAATATAATGTCTTTTCCATCTTAACTAACTGCTTATGCACTGCAGCCATAACTTTTGCAGTTTCAGGCATAACAGCAAAACTAGCATGAATTTCTTTTTCTGTCTTCACAATTTCATGGATAGAAGATTTGTTCTTGCCATACATCTTAGCACCTTGGCATTTTTCTTTTTCTTTTCGTATTGAGAACTTTCATCTTTTCATTTGAAGAAAGCACTTTATGGCTTCTCTTTTGCTTATCCAAATTCAGCATCACTGCTTTGGTACTTTGGGGCCATTATTAAGTAAAATAAGGGTTACCTGAACACAAGCACTGAGATATTGTGACAGTGGATCTGATAACGTAGACTACTAAGTGACTAATGATCAGGGTACACCGGACAAAGGGATGATTACATCTCAGCAGGGACAGAGCTGGATGGCACTACACTACTCAGAACATTGAGTCATTTAACACTCACAAATTAGTTATTTATGGAATTTTTTCATAGTTCTGGACCATGGTTGACCACAAGTAACTAAAACCACAGAAAGCAAAACGGTGGATAAAGGGGAACTGCTGTAGCCTGATGGATTTAATAGCCAAAACTCTGCAACAATTCTACTGTCCTACTGCAAGTGCCTAGTGAGTGCAGGCTGTAACTTGGAACCTGGGCTGGCTCTATGGGCCACCTCATGGATGTGAAAAATTTGGTATCTATCCCAAGGCTCCCCTTGTTACAAAACTTCTTTCATGGTCATAGGCAGACCTACTTCATTTTCTAGCTTCCAACATTCACACAGCATCTCAGATTAGAATTTCATTAATCAGTGCTACTCCCTGATAGCCGTTAACTTTGATTCTATTTTTAATTTCTCAGCCATGACTAGTTTCACCAACAGTGGGGATCCAGGTGGGTGTTAAGAAAGGGTTTATTACCTATTAAATACTGTCAATCACTCCTGTGTGAATTCAACTTCTGAGACTTAAGTTTCAGTCCTCCTCTGCCTCCTGGCAGATGGACTGTTTTTATAGAAAACAAAGACAACACATTTTTCCCCTTAATACTGACATGCGGTCATGGATTCACAAATCCTACAGATCACTCTGCCATTCATTCTCAACAAGTCAAAAGTCCATCCTACATAGAAAAAGGGTATACATAGTACTTGGAACATAGTCAATTTCTGCTGTTTCACATGATATGGGGGATTTCCCTTCTCCCTCAATTTGGCCATCTCACATAACTTTACTGAATATGAGTTCTATACATGGTACCTCAAGTCCCCCAAAATATTTTCCTCAAATTTTCAAATCCAACTTCATCCCTAAAAATATCTCTTCAATTTTACTCTGTTTTTCTAATATTTTCCATCCTTAGGATTAATTGATCCTCTCTTTTGCAGCGATTTTGTAACGATTTGATAATTATGGTGAAATGTATTCTTGTATGAAGTTTAGTGTGATGATTTTAATTTAACAGGAAACTTAGAGCCACACCCTAGAACCAAAATTGTATACTAGTTCCACTCCTGTCCTCAGTTACAATCCTCATCAGACTCAAAGACTATATGGTTTATTACTGAAAAAATTTCGTATTTAAAACTACAGTTCAACCGACAAAGGTAACTGTGAAGGGATTTTATTCTTTACCTTTATCTTTTGAAAGACCTTGAAGGTAATCCAAACATATCTTTCACAACATAAGTTATGAAAATGGTTTCCTCTGCTACTTTCTTCCCTATACCTACAGTTACTCTGTACGTTTTATCCTCCAGCATCACATATACATTTCATCTTTACTCCCAGGCCATATCACTTTATTTTCTCATTTCCCCTCCTTTTACTCAGTACTTGATTATATAATAGATTTAGTTTATATGAAGTAAGCCATTTAAGGAGCATTTGTAGTAGAAAGAGAATTGGGCTAGAAATGAAAAGATCATCTTTAATGAGGTAGAATATTGGTCTCATCACTCAATTCACAACTAAGTGTTGGAAAGATTAGTAGTTATTTTTGAGGCAACATGAAAAAGAGAACTTCACATATTCTACAACTCAAAAAGTATTAAAGTGCTTTATATGTTTGGCATTATTTAATCCTCACAACAGCCCTTTAGTGGATTATCACTATTCATATTTTTAAGGTAAGAAAATAAAGATACAAAGAGGCATCCAACATCACACAGCTAGTAACTAGGCAGGATTTGATCCTAGGGAGAGTGACTTCAGATTAAATTCGTAATCATTGAACAAGCAGAGCTCTAATAACAACTACCAGAAAAGCTATTTTTGATATTGGTTGGACTATAATCTCTATGCTACCTTCAAACTCTAATGACTGTATAGAAATAATTTTAGAAATTTCTTCAAGAAACCACTGGAAGAAAATATTGCTAAAATTTGAAATAAAGAAAGTCTCAACAATTATCTCCAGAAAAATAGTCTGAATTAATGAGTCAATAGCAACATCACAAAAACAAAGAAAATGAATAAAAAATGTTTATAAACAATCTCTTCCTGGCAAATTTGGATTGGAGCCTGGCCCAAGTCATATTGATAGTCCAGAGAAAATTACTAATCTATATGCAACCTGTGGAGAAGTAAAAAATAAATTAAAAAAATTTAGAATGATAATATTGTAAATAGGGAATAGGAGGTTGAGAAAAAAAGTACAGCCAAGTAAAAAATATTTTTTTTCAATGCAGCCTGTGGGGAGGTAAGGCAAATCTCCAGCCATTTCCATACATATTGAGGTCAAGCTCTAAGAGTCGGGTCAGACTTTTAAGACATTCTGATGTTTTCTGAACTGAAGTTATAACAGACAGAGCCAAAGAAATATACCTCAGACGATTAGGAAAAGGTGGGAGAAATTTCACTGGTGGTGCATGTCCCCTTCAGTAGGTCATGCAGAGTTGTTCTAACCTCAACTATTCAAATTACCCTTGAACTCCCAAAAGTAGAAGTTAAAGGAAAAGAAAAGAAAAAACCTGCTGTTGCTTCCCTAAATAGCATCACATTAACCCTAGCCAAATTTCTGATACAGTATTAAGAGAAAAATAAATGTTTTTAAAAAGTGTCCTATTACAAATGGGATTATATTTATAAAAGAGCAGAGCTTTTCCTCCTCTGATTCCTAGAATTCAGGATTGAAAAACGGTGATAGAGAGACAGAGCAAACTCAAACAAAAAAATTCCAAAGAACCTATTGTGATAAATGATACATGACAAAATTACACTTAAACAGTAAAGGAATCCAGGGCCCAAAGGAATCCAGCAGAGAATAAGCACAAACAGTGTGAGGGTTTTCTACTCCTAATTCCTTTGACAAAAATGACAAAATATGGTTCTTTCATGTAATGACAGGGAGAAATAGGAAGCTTGTGAACATAAAACATGTTGCTTTCCAGAAAGGGAGATGGTGTCACATATATTATATTTCAGGTTGGCAGTTTTATTTGAAAAGGGTCTCTGGATCTTTGTTTTTAAAAATGGGGAAAGATTGGGACTTTCCTGGTGGTCCAGTGGCTAAGTTCCCAATGCTGGGGGCCTGTGTTCGATCCCTGGTGAGGTAACTAGATCCCACATGCCGCAGCTAAGACTCGGCACTGCCAAATAAATACATAATTTTTTTTTTTTAAAAGAATGGGGAAGGATAAGAGTGGTATAAAAACAGGAGAAACAATAGCTTCACCTCAACATTTCTGACAGACAAGACTATCTAAAGGCTAATTTTAAATTCAGTTAGCACATCCAGGGAAAAACACGCAAGCAAATATATTTCTAAACAGAATGCCAAAAGAATGTTGTTAGCACATTTATAATTTTCCAATTCTTCCTTACTACACTTAACCAACACCCAAACAAATCAGTTTAAATACAACTTCTCTTACTCATGTCTTTTGAAGCATCACTGCAGTCAGATTGAGTCAAGTAACCATCTGCTGCAAATACAAATAGAGCTACATTCAAGAATTATATTACGCAGCCTTCCTAGCAAAGCTCTTACGTGCAAGCTGTTCTTGTCAAAATCAGAACCATTGTGATGATGCATCTTAATATTCAATCAGACTTTAAGAGTGACAAAAGTCCACATATGGATGACAGCTGTTTCTTCAGTAAATATTTTCCCATTTGTTGAATGGGGACTTATGGCAGTTTAGGATATGTTCCATCAGACATTTCAGCCTGAACTGCTTGGGGACGATTACAACAATAACAAGGATAATATTTTAGTTTTCAAATCTTTGCTACAACTTACATCTGAAAAAAGCACCAGCTCTTCCAGCTAAAGTTTTACACTATGCCATTAATTTGAAAGTATCCTTTCCCAATAGTTACTGGTAAAAAAAAACTGGCTTTATAGAACTTTATAAAATACCACAGTGTTTGTAAAACTAAAGCATAATTCCTATATTAATTTTCTAATTATATGAACAGAGTTATTGGAAATTTAAACATGTGTACCTATATTTTGAAAAATTATAAAATATTAAAAAAAGATGAATGAGCCTATTAGCTAAAAGAAGTTCAGATAAAATAAGGTCTCTTTTTAACCAATAGAGTTGCTTGCAAAATTGGAAAGTCAGAGAAAAAGTGAAGATGGATTCTGATTAATTCTGTAGCTCTATAGTAATATAGTGTTTACACATCAGCAGTTGGAGAAAAAAAAATGGTTTCAACTAACAAAGACGACCTTAATGTTATACTAGTACCCTTGAACATGTATTATGCCCCTTTCATAAATCCTAAATGTTGTGTTGGAGCTAAGTTTGTTAATAGTCCATCTTTCAGGTAGTATTTTTGAAGCCTGCTAACCACAAGGTCCACTGCTAAATAACTTAAGTCTCCTCTCTTTAACTTAAAACTATGCTGAGGGTCTTCTCTGGCAACCCCAAAGCAATTCTTGGAAGAGTAGTGGGTTATCTGTGTCTTAGGTTAGCCCTGCAATACTGACGTGTTAAGGAATTGGTATGCCCCACCTTCTGATGGTAGATTACAACTTCTTTTTTCCTTACTGCAATGCAACTGCTCAAATAAACATCAAAAACATTTTATGAGCCTGTCGTCCTACATTCCACAACTCTTGTCAGACTCTGATTTTTTTAAACGGAAATTATTTCAGATCAAACACTATAAAGAAGAATTTCTTACCCTGCTATTGGATCTACTGCTATTGCCTTAGGATTATGAAGTTCCAGGTCAATCAGGGTGACACACACAGATCCGTTGTAATCACACACAAAGATCCGGTCACTGACATGGTCCACAAAATAGAGATTTCTGGTGAGCCAGTCAATCGCCATTTGTTGCACATCTGAAAAACACACACACAAAATCACTGAATCACAGGTGCAAATCTAGTATCATAAGCCAAAGAGTACATAAGTCTGCCCAAACCACCACAGAGGATATTTCAAAAGTACAGGTAGTTTTATGATTAAAAACAAAAACAAAAAAACCTGCAAGGATAATTTCTTGCTATGCCAAAGTAAATAAGTAGTTATTCTGTAAAATAATGACTACCTCTTGATACCCTTCTTCTTGCTATCTAAGGACTGAGGATGACCTAGATAAAAGGACAAGGAGTTTCTAAATCCTAAAGAATATGTATTTACAATAAAATATTTCTCCTAGTTTTTGCATTTGTCCAAATAGTTCATTTAACCCCATGGGCATAAGTGGTTCAGTGACACAGCTAAATGCTTTAGTAGTAAGAGGAGTAAATACTTTTTGTGAACTAAGGTAAACCCTTATTTTCAGATCCTCTTCTATTTAAAAAACAAAACAAAACAGGAGAGGTAGAAAAGGAGAGCTGTAAATACCTTTATTTACAAAAAGTATCCAATATTTGGAAATAAAGCAAAAGGAGGAACATGTTCTTTTAATGGCATATGTAGGCAATGTAAAACAGGATTGCTCAAAGATTGATTAATTCTCTAGAAGAGCACTGTGAATACTACTTTCTTCAATATTGGAAATATTCTATTATCTATGCTGTACAAGAAAATAACGACTAACTGTGTCTAGTGAGCATTTAAAATGTGGCTAGTGTGACTGAAAAACCAAACCTTTATTGAATTTCACTTTAATTAATTTAAATTTAAAAAAAATGAGGAAGCTAGTGACTGAGATGGATGGTGCAACTCTAGAAGAATGTATCTGTTTTTGTTTTTTTTTAAACATCTTTATTGGAGTATAATTGCTTTACAATGTTGTGTTAGTTTCTGCTGTATACCGAAGTGAATCAGCTATATGTATACATATATCCCCATATCCCCCTCCCTCTTGCGTCTCCTTCCCACCCTCCCTATCCCACCTCTCTAGGTGGTCACAAAGCACCGAGTTGATCTCCCCATGTGATGTAGCTGCTTCCCACTAGCTATCTATTTTACATTTGGTAGTGTATATACTTCAATTGCTACTCTCTCACTTCATCCTAGCTTACCCTTCCCCCTCCCTGTGTCCTCAAGTCCATTCTCTACATCTGCGTCTTTATTCCTATCCTGCGCCAATGTTCATTAGAACTTTTTTTTTTTTTTAGATTCTATATATATATATATGTGTTAGCATACGGTATTTGTTTTTCTTTCTCTGACTTACTTCACTCTGTATGACAGACTCTAGGTCCATCTACTTCACTACAAGTAAGTCAATATGTGCCACATCTTCTTTATCCATTCATCTGTTGATGGACACTTAGGTTGCTTCCATGTCTTGGCTTCTGTAAACAGTGTTGCAATGAACATTGTGGTACAAGACTTTTTGAATTATGGTTTTCTCAGGGTATATGCCCAGTAGTGGGATTGCTGGGTCATATGGTAGTTCTATTTTTAGTTTTTTAAGGAACCTCCATACTGTTCTCAATAGTAGCTGTATCAATTTACATTTCCACCAACAGTGCAAGAGGGGTCCCTTTTCTCCACACTCTCTCCAGCATTTATTGTTCATAGATTTTTTGATGATGGCCATTCTGACTGGTGTGAGGTGATACCTCACTGTAGTTTTGATTTGCATTTCTCTAATGATTAGTGATGTTGAGCATCCTTTCATGTGTTTGTCGGCAATCTGTATATCTTCTTTGGAGAAATGTCTATTTAGGTCTTCTGCCCGTTTCTGGATTGGGTTTTTTGTTTTTGTGATACTGAGTTGCATGTATATTTTGGAGATTAAACCTTTGTCAGCTGCTTCATTTGTAAATATTTTCTCCCATTCAGAGGGTTGTCTTTTCATCTTCTTACGGTTTCCTTTGCTGTGCAAAAGCTTTGAAGTTTCACTAGGTCCCATTTGTTTATTTTTGTTTTTATTTTCATTTCTCTAGGAGGTGGGTCAAAAAGGATCTTGCTGTCATTTATGTCACAGAGTGTTCTGCCTATGTTTTCCTCTAAGAGGTTTATAGTGTCTGGCCTTACATTTAGGTCTTTAATCCATTTTGAGTTTATTTTTGTGTATGGTGTTAGGAAGTGTCCTAATTTCATTCTTTCACATGTAGCTGTCCAGTTTTCCCAGCACCACTTATTGAAGAGGCTGTCCTTTCTCCATTGTATATTCTTGCCTCCTTTATCAAAGATAAAGTGACCATATGTGCGTGGGTTTATCTCTGGGCTTTCTATCCTGTTCCATTGATCTATATTTCTGTTTTTGTCCAGTACCATACTGTCTTGATTACTGTAGCTTTGTAGTACAGTCTGAAGTCAGGGAGCCTGATTCCTCCAGCTCCATTTTTCTTTCTCAAGATTGCTTTGGCTATTCTGGGTCTTTTGTGTGTCCATACAAATTGTGAATTTTTTTGTTCTAGTTCTGTGCAAAATGCCAGTGGTAGTTTGACAGGGAATGCATTGAATCTGTAGATTACTATGGGTAGTATAGTCATTTTCACAATCTTGATTCCTCCAATCTAAGAACATGGTATATAGCTCTCCACCTGTTTGTATCATCTTTAATTTCTTTCATCGGTGTCTTATAGTTTTCTGTATACAGGTCTTTTGTCTCCTTAGGTAGGTTTATTCCTAGGTATTTTATTCTTTTTGTTCCAGTGGTAAATGGGAGTGTTTCCTTAATTTCTCTTTGATATTTTTCATCTTTAGTGTATAGGAATGCAAGAGATTTCTGTGCTTTAATTTTGCATCCTGCTACTTTACCAAATTCATTGATCAGCTCTAGTAGTTTTCTGGTAGCATCTTTCAGATTCTCCATGTATAGTATCATGTCATCTGCAAAGAGTGACAGTTTTACTTCTTCTTTTCCAATTTGTTCCTTTTATTTCTTTTTATCCTCTGATTGCTGTGGCTAAAACTTCCAAAACTATGTTGAATAAGAGTGGTGAGAGTGGTGAGTGTGGGCAACCTTGTCTCGTTCCTGATCTTAGTGGAAATGGTTTAGTTTTTCACCATTGAGAATGATGTTGGCTGTGGGTTTGTCATTTACGGCCTTTATTATTTTGAGGTAAGTTCCCTCTATGCCTACTCTCTGGAGAGTTTTTATCATAGATCGGTGTCAAATGTTTTCAAAAGCTTTTTCTGCATCTATTGAGATGATCATATGGTTTTTCTCCTTCAATTTGTTAACATGGTGTATCACATTGACTGATTTGCCTACACTGAAGAATCCTTGCATTCCTGAGATAAACCCCACTTGGTCATGGTGTATGATCCTTTTAATGTGCTGTTGGATTCTCTTTGCTAGTATTTTGTTGAGGATTTTTGCATCTATGTTCATCAGTGATATTGGCCTGTAGTTTTCTTTTTTTGTGACATCTTTGTCTGGTTTTGGTATCAGGGTGATGGTGGCCTCGTAGAATGAGTTTGGGAGTGTTCCTCCCTCTGCTATATTTTGGAAGAGTTTGAGAAGGATAGGTGTTAGCTCTTTGTATCTGTTTTTGACTTGAGTATTTTCTATTTGATCAGAACTACACTGTGAAATTTCATGCTAACGTGTTGATATTTATCTAGTAGAAAGGCTAACCCCAAAAATTCTAGTCTCTTATCCTCTGAGGCACTGATCAGTTTCATACCTAACTACAGATCTCATTTAAACATTCCTTTTCTTTAAGATGCCTAGAAGCATTCAATTCCACTAATGCTGTTAGATCATCAGTATTGGGCTGGTTCTCCCAATAATGCCATACATAAATTTCTGGTCTATATTCATTCCTGAATTTTATGACAGTCATATATTTATCTATTGAAAATTATAATTTGATACCTCCTTGTTTGAACTTAATATGGATCTATGATTCACTGGCTAAGTAGAGTTTCTTTCTGTAATCTGAACCTAAATGCTCTTCTTGCTCTATGCTTCAAAAGATTCTTGGTAACATGTTGCTACATGAATGATATTCTTTCAATAAAAAACTAACATAGATGCATATGCCATCATTATATTCATAATGGTATATATATATTGTCAAAGCAAGGTAGAGAAAGCAGCAATTTTGTGGGAACTTCTATCAGTCCCTACAAGGGCAAGCAAAAAGTACATACTGCAGTTCACTGGATAAAGATTGTCAGTCTATCAATTACAGTTTCATTTCTGAATTACACAGTCTTTATGGAAACATAAGCATTTAAATGTTCCACAAAGTACATGAATCAGTTCAGCAGCCAGGAGTTTTAAATTTCTGAACTATTTTTTCTGTCTCTAGAAATGTAGAAATGTATACTTAGCTTTGTTTTTTATTCCCTTTGCATTATTATAGCAGGTAGAGAACAGAACCCACTGTTTCAAATGCCATTTCAGATACCTAGGGTTCTGATAAATTATATGCCAAAGTCCATTCAATGACCAATCTCTCATGCTAGGCATGCAGTTGGTTTAGTCTATGCAATTGTAAATTCAGACAAAAGAGACGTTTGACAGCATTCACAACTTCTTTCAACTCTGTATGGCTGCAGAAAGATGCTCTGCTACTGAAACAATAGGTATTGTTAACAACATCCTAGTTTGAAGTGGCAAGGTCTCACTAAAGAACCTAATAATTAGCCAAACAGTAACTGTGGGAATTGGCATTGTTTCCTTTTCCTATACTTGAAGTTTCTATCTGCTTTTAATGTGATGTTTATTGAGATTAGAGAATTAAAGCAATTAAACAAAGAGTTCCAGTAAGTGATAGATAGATAGATAGATAGATAACTTGAACATTTTAGATTTTTACGACATTACAAAATTGTCTCTAAAATTTTAGTAAGACCCTTATTACTTTACTGTTACTAGAAAAAAAATTACATATGTTCCTGTTATTATGTTTCTCTAGTTGCCTTTTATTCACTCTTCAACCAAAAGTGCCCAGGATTTTGCCCTCACTGTTCTTTTCAAATAGCTGCTTTATGGTCATTCAGAATTTCTTACTTGCCAAAAGCCAAGTTTGCTTTTCTGTTCATGTCTACAACATCTGAAAGTATTGACCACTTTCTTTTGAATCATAAAATAATCTAAATATCAATATTGATAAACTTTTAAATTACAGTGAAAAAAATATTGAAAGTATTTTGAAACTTGTTAAAGTATTATGTAAATATAAGTAACTTTATCTTTTTAAAACCCAATATATGTTAGGTGTAAAAACTTAAAGTTGTACCCAGTGGCAATTAATTTAAAAATTCAAGGTTAAAGTTTTAAAAAAGAAGATACTTATGATAATCTATAATTGGATAAAAAAATGTTACATCAGCTTTTTCATCACATCATAAGGCAAGGAATTAATTAACAGAATTGGTGAATGTAGAACTTAAACACTTTTGATTCACTACAGTGCAATATATGTGCAGTGTTACGGACTAAATTGTTTTCCCCCCAAATGCATATGTTAAAGTCCTAATGCCCAGCACCTCAAAATGTGACTATATTTGGAAATAAAATCTTTAAAGAGATTATTATATTAAAATGAGGCCATTAGGGTGGGCTCTAAACCAAACTTATTGATGTCCTTATAAAAAGAGATTAGGACATACAGAGACAACACTGGGGTTACCTGCACACAGAGGAAAGGCCATCAGCAAGCCAAGGAGAGAGGTCTCAGAAAGTCCAAACCTGTAGCACCTTGATCTTGGACTTCCAGCCTTCAAAACTATGAGAAAACAGATTTCTGGTTTTTGAGCCACCCAGTCTGTGGTATTTTGTTACGGCAGCTCTAGCAAATAATACTACTCAAGTATTACTTCAAGTATTATTCAGTAGAGTAGTTTATGCCACAAAATAATTGAGAACAAAGTCAAAATCTTGCTAAGAAAAATTATAAAAGGAATGTCTGCATATGTGTTTAATGTCATACTGGACCATTGTCTAATATGCCCTTTCAAAGACTGTTTAGTTCCTCTAGGGAATATACCTTTGTTTAATTTACAATTTAATATTGATTAGGTCCCAGTCTCTATGAATTTAAATATTAATGTGTAGACAGAGACATTAAAAAAATTTTTGTCCAATAGAGATGCAAATGATTTCCATCAGGTAGTAAATATAACCCCAGTTTTACTGTCCAGTATGACATTAACTAGTTTTATATCTCACTTTATAATCTTAATTCATAATTTTTTTTTTCACTGATTGTAAATACTTCAGTCTTTTCTGTACTTCTTTGAACCAGATTTACCATCCTGCTGGTTCTCTTATTAATGAGCTAAATAATTCCTTAATATACATTCATTAAATATTTGTACAAGTCATGTTTTTAACTTTTTGAAAATTATATATTGACAAAGTTGAGTACTTGAATTTTCTTTAATTATTTGCTATATTTAACTAGCCAGAAATAGCAAATATAAACATCCACAAGATTAGAAAGATAATATAAATAGGTAAAACCTGTTAAGAAGGATTATGACAAATCTAGATGATGACTTAAATGTATACATCTCCCTGAAAAAGAAGACTCAATTTCAGCCGATTGTTTGTTTTTTTTTCAGCTGATTGTTTTGATACAGAAATGCTTTATTGTTTCAAAGAAGCGCAGAATAAGTATTTCTGAACTTCATTTGAAGTCTGCCAATTTCTAAATACGGTAAACTGATGTTTTTTAAATTATAAAGTATTTTGTGTTTCAAACAAAACCTGTCTGTGGCTAAACTGGATCAAAGGTCTCTGGTGTGATTATACCAAAGTAAAGCACTGCATATCATTTAGTTCAGCCTAACTCCCTACTTAGAGTATGTTCTACTTCATAAAAGCCTCTGCTTTTGTATTAAATAAATATAATATCCAGTATACAAAGTGGCCAGGGGATTAAATCAGACAACACACATTAAGAATCCAGTACAATGACATGTAGTATGTACTCCATAAATATTAGTTGCTTCCCAGAGGGAACTAAAAGACTGCACTTTAGTTTATGTCTCTGTGACAGCTTATAAGGAGCACACACTAGAGAATAGCACAGTACTAGCAATACATAAGCTAACTGATAAGAAGTTAGTAGTTTTGATAATCTAAAAAATGTGTCCACTTGCAAAAGGTAGAGCTTACTCCTCCACTTGCAAAAGGTAGAGCTTAATTCTCCTCCACTTGAATGTGGGCTGTTCTTTGTGACTGGTTTGTACGAAACAGAATGTGGTACAAACTTAGAGAACAAACTTATGGTTACCAGGGGGGAGGGGTCGGGGGAGGGATAGTTAGGGAGTTTGGGATTGACATGTACACACTGCTATATTTAAAATGGATAGCCAACAAGGACCTACTGTATAGCACAGGGAAATCTGTTCAACATTATGTAACAATCCCATTTGTTACGTAAATGGGAAAAGAACTTGAAAAAGAATAGATACATGTAAATGTATAACTGAATCACTTTGCTGTACACCTGAAACACACACAACATTGTTAATAACCTATACTCAAATATAAAATAAAAAGTTAAAAAAATAAATAAATAGAATGTGGTAGAAATGACACAGTGTGATTTCCAAGACAAAGTCATAAAAGGTATTATAACTTCCATTTTGCTCTCTCTCTCTTTGCTTCACTCACTCTGGTGGAAGCCAGCTGCTATGCTATGATGATATACAAGCAACCTTGTGCCAAGGCCCATGTAGGAAAGGAGAGAAGTCTACTGCCAATAATCACAAGAATGGGCTTGGAAGCCAGTCTTCCAGTCCCAGTGAAGCCACTGGATGCCTGCAGTCCTGACCAACATCTTCATTACAACCTCATGAGAAACCCTATGACAACCACCTAGCTTAGCATTCCCTGAATTTCTGACTCACAGAAAGTGTAAGATAATAGATGTTTGCTGTTTTTAAGCCTCTAAGTTTTGGGGTAATTTGCTATGCAGAAACAGAAAACTAATATAGTAGTCAAATCCCTATAATTTTTAAAATTAGATTTTGTTGACTTCCCATCACTTGGATGTTATTTTTAGACCTATATCTAAACTAGACTGTCTATACCAATGACAGTTTTTGTTCCCTTAAATTACCTGTAATTCAGCTTAATGCTAAATCATGAAGGATATTCCATAAATGCTCAAAAATGAAGCCAGGGAAATTTTAAAATAACTTGTCTTGAAATTTTCTGCTCTACTTATACAAAATATGGTTCTGTGATGAAACAACTATATTTGGCCATGATCAAGATGATCCCTCACACAGTCCTCTCCTCAAGAAGGGTAGAATTAGATAGACAGTGCTAGCATCATGAAGAAAATAAGACAGGATAATGACTTCCATGACAGATCACAGAGGGAATTCTGAGGAGGATGATATTTGAACTGAGCTCAGTGTGACAAGAAGTTGTTAGGCATGTGGAGAATTGGGGGCAGAGCCTACCAAGGAGGAATGAGCTTGGCATATTCTAAAAATGAGTAGAAGTAGGAGGAGCTATATCATAGCTTAAATATGGATACCAACAGATGGAGAGATATACCATGTTCTTTGATTGGAAGAATCAATATTGTGAAAATGACTATACTACCCAAAGGAATCTACAGATTCAATGCAATCCCTATCAAATTACCAATGGCATTTTTTACGGAACTAGAACAAAAAATCTTAAAATTTGTATGGAAACACAAAGGACCCCAAATAGCCAAAGCAGTCTTGCAGGAAAAAAACGGAGCTGGAGGAATCAGACTCCCTGACTTCAGACTATACTACAAAGCTACAGTAATCAAGACAATATGGTACTGGCACAAAAAACAGAGACACAGATCAATGGAACAAGATAGAAAGCCCAGAGATAAACCCACACACCTATGGTCAACTAATCTATGACAAAGGAGAGTCTCTTCAATAAGTGGTGCTGGGAAAACTGGACAGCTACATGTAAAAGAATGAAATTAGGACACTCCCTAACACCATACACAAAAATAAACTCAAAATGGATTAAAGACCTAAATGTAAAACTGCACACTATAAAACTCTTAGAGGAAAACACAGGAAGAACACTCTTTGACATAAATCACAGCAAGATCTTTTTTGATCCACCTCCTAGAGTAATGGAAATAAAAACAAGAATAAACAAATGGGACCTAATGAAACTTCAAAGCTTTTGCACAGCAAAGGAAACCATAAAGAAGACGAAAAGACAACCAGAGAAAATATTTTCAAATGAATCAACGGACAAAGGATTAATCTCCAAAATATATAAACAGCTCACACAGCTCAATATTAAAGAAATAAACAACACAATCCAAAAATGGGCAGAAGACCTAAATAGACATTTCTCCAAACAAGATATATAGATGGCCAAGAAGCACATGAAAAGCTGCTCAACATCACTAATTATTAGAGAAATGCAAATCAAAACTACAATGAGGTATCACCTCACACCAGTTAGAATGGGCATCATCAGAAAATCTACAAACAACAAATGCTGGAGAGGGTGTGGAGAAAAGGGAACCCTTTTGCACTGTTGGTGGGAATGTAAATTGATACAGTCACTATGGAGAACAGTATGGAAGTTCCTTAAAAAACTAAAAATAGAATTACCATATGATCCAGCAATCCCACTACTGGGCATATACCCTTGGAAAACCATAATTCAAAAAGACACATGCACCCCAGTGTTCATTGCACCACTATTTACAATAGCCAGGTCATGGAAGCAACAGATGAATGGATAAAGAATATGTGGTACATATGTACAATGGAATATTACTCAGCCATAAAAAGGAACGAAATTGAGTCATTTGTTGAGACATGGATGGATCTAGAGACTGTCCTACAGAGTGAAGTAAGTCAGAAAGAGAAAAACAAATATCGTATATTAACGCATGTATGTGGAACCTAGAAAAATGGTACAGATGAACTGGTTTGCAGGGCAGAAGTTGAGACACAGATGTAGAGAACAAACGTATGGGCACCAAGGGGGGAAAACCATGGTGGGGTCGGGATGGTGGTGTGCTGAATTGGGCAATTGGTATTGACATGTATACACTGATGTGTATAACATTGATGACTAATAAGAACCTGCAGTATAAAAAAACAAGCAAACAAAAAACCCCCAACTAATACTAAACTTTCTTTGGGTTATTTGTATGGAAATATGTTAATATAAATGTTTCAGACATTACATGAAATTTCTAAAAATCTTAAAAAAAAAACCTGAATTGTAGTGATGTCTGCACAACTTTGTAAATTTACTAAAAAGCACTGAATTTTATACTTAAACTAGATGAATTTTATGATATGTAAACTATACTTCAATAAAGCTGCTTTTGAAAATGCAAAAAAAAAAAAAAAAGAAGTTCAATTTGGGTGTATGGTGGGCAGGTACACCCTTAATCAGGAACAGAATCTGTGGCATGTTACAGAGCCCTTTTCTTTTCCTTTAAGGAAAGTTTGCCTCTTCCTAGCTCTGTTCCAATTTCTTAAATACATGAAATGTAGTCAAAGTGAGTATCAGTTTTTGATAGGAGTAGTCACAAAGTTCTACATACAATCTGTGTATATGTCTTTACGAAAAAAGACAAAGGAGGTGTTTCTGACATGGGATGGTGAGCAGTATCAGGTATCTGTAACTTCCCTGTTCCACTATTTCTCAATTCCTTCCTCTATCTCAAGCTACAAGTCAATCATTTCCTATGGTGGACGCACTTAGAAAATATTCCAGTGTTTTTATTCTCTCAATATAACCAAACAACAAAAACAGTTTACACAGAGGTGTCTTCTTCCCACTAGGCAAAATATTATTTTCAACCTGTAACTCAAATGGATTCATCCTTCATTCTATTTTCATCTCTTCCCACTTCACCCCATATTAAATCTATCAGGCAATCTTAAGGCCTTCATCTGAAACTGTACACTTCTTTCCATCTCTGCTCTTACTTTCCTTGCTCAAGACATTACCTTCTCTCCCCTGGATGCTACAATAACTTAACTGACTCTCTATTTCCCTCTTAGATGCACTATAACAATCTTCACAGAGCATCCAAAGTGATCACTGTAAAACACAAATTATATCATGTCAGCAAAAAAGAAAACACCATTCTTTATAGTCTGAGTTCTATGTTACATTTGATTGCCAGGTA
This sequence comes from Leucopleurus acutus, assembly GCF_964270905.1. NCBI lineage: Eukaryota > Metazoa > Chordata > Mammalia > Artiodactyla > Delphinidae > Leucopleurus > Leucopleurus acutus. The sequence continues at coordinate 30,523,438 of NC_139149.1, forward strand.
AGACATGTCTTAACAAACTGATGGACTGTTGGGATTTACTCTCCTGTATGAATGTTTTCAAAAGCACATCACTGATATTTTCTGTGTGTGTGTGTGTGTGTGTGTGTGTGTGTTTGTGTGTTAGTTTCTGCTTTATAACAAACTGAATCAGTTATACATATACATATGTTCCCATATCTCTTCCCTCTTGCATCTCCCTCCCTCCCACCCTCCCTATCCCACCCCTCTAGGTGGTCACAAAGCACCGAGCTGATCTCCCTGTGCTATGCGGCTGCTTCCCCCTAGCTATCTATTTTACATTCGGTAGCATCACTGATATTTTTATAAATACCTAAGTTTACTAAACTGTAGCTCAATTTTAAGTCAAAACTCTACGGAGTGTTTCTCTCTGTAACATTTTCCAGGAAGCCCACCCAGGAAATGAGGTGTAGCGGGCTACCAACTTCCATTATGTTATTGTTTCTTCTGCACAGTTTTAGTGAACAACAGGTTTTTCTCTAAATTTTGAGTCTGTATTCTTGTTTTCCAAAATATCAGTCTTCTTCTGAAAAATCTCTAATGACTTCCCCCATGTTTAGCATAAAATTCAAAGTCTTTAATGTGGCTTACAAGGCTTCTAAACCTCCCTTTTAACTCATATCTTCCTTGCTCACTTTACTCCAGCTAAACCGACATCCTTAACTTTTCTTGAATTGCAAAGAAAGCTTCCTCCTTAGGACCTCTGTACCTGATGTACAAGAAAAAAGAGTATCTGAATGTGCATGGCTTTGCCCTTTCCCTTATTCAGGTATTTGCTCAAATGTTAGTTTCCAGAAAGGTCTCCCTTGACCAGTGGATATTGAGAAGTCCATGCCCCCCCCCACAATCCCACATCCCCCAACAGGCACAATGACTCATTCCCACCAGTCAATATCATTGCCATCATTTAATTTTTTTTTTGGAGCTGTCATATCGATCAAAATTAATTATTTAGTAGTTCACCATCTCCCCACACTAGAATAAGCCCCATGTGACCAGGGATACTGTATGGCTCATTCACTGCTATATTACTGAAGCCTAGAATTGTGTTTACCACATGGTAAGTGTCCAATAAATATTTTCAAATCAATATGGCTCTTCTATTCCAAGTAACCTTTGCTCAAGAACGTCTTGCCTAAAATCTGTGCTTCCACCTCGACATCAGTCAGTGTAGGAGTCATCTTAAGTCACAGCTCCTTTGTTCTTTTTTTTTTTTTTTAAGTTTGCATTTTCTGATGATGGGAATTTGTAAGAGTAGCTGACAGTTGAAATTGGAACTCTTTTTTTTATTTTTATTTATTTATGGCTGTGTTGGGTCTTCGTTTCTGTGCGAGGGCTTTCTCTAGTTGTGGCAAGCGGGGGGCGCTCTTCATCGCGGTGCGCGGGCCGCTCACTATCGCGGCCTCTCTTGTTGCGGAGCACAGGCTCCACATGCGCAGGCTCAGTAACTGTGGCTCACGGGCCTAGCTGCTCCGTGGCATGTGGGACCTTCCCAGACGAGGGCTCGAACCCGTGTCCCCTGCATTAGCGGGCAGATTCTCAACCACTGCGCCACCAGGGAAGCCCTGTTCTTTAATCAGCTGTGGTATTTTCCTTGATTTTACCTGTGAGCTCAAATTTGGCAAATCACTATCCTTTACCCAGCAAAGATGTATACAAGAAGGAGAGGTATCATTTAATGTGGAGGAGTAATTTTAAGAAAGGGCAATTAGGCCGCTAATAATCTCAAGGTATGAAGACCCAGGGTGTGTAACAGTAGTACGAGGGATGAGAGTGCCATATAACAGTGTGGAAGAATAATGACGACTGGTGAGCCTGAGTGACTAAGAAGAGATAATAAAGCAAAGATCAGAAGAATGAACAGACAATGTTGTACTGAGGATAAAATAGCACCATAACCACTTTTGCATTAAAACTGCCACATCTTGACTTCTAGAGCCCTTCTTTTTTTTTCTATTCATACCAAGAATCATTTTATGACCATCAGAGTCATGTAACTTTGTGGCTCTTATTCCTGTCCTTTAAATAAGAATTTACTGACACCTTGGCCCTGATTTGTCTCTGAGACTACTAGTTATCTAGACTACTTCTGTTGGCATATATTAGATTATTTTAGATTACCTTTCACCTTTTGATTCATGTCTCTAAAAAAACAGAATTTTAATTGATTCTTATTATTATATATTTATATTATTCAATTATTATATAACATATTATATAATATATACTATATTTTATTGTTTATTATTCATAGTTGTCATATCTCTTAACCTTCCCAAGTTATAGACCCAGAATCTGAAGCACAACAAGTAGAAAATGATGTTTCCCCTAGGTATGAGTTCGAGTGTACAGTAAGTGAATAAGAGTGTGTATTGATGTAGTTTTAGTGGATTAATTCTGTTATAAAGCGAGGTTCAGTTAAACCAATGTTATCACTTGCACTGGGCCTAGTAAAAGAAGTATCAATTGAGAAGCCCAAAGACCAAATATTTGTAGGATGCTTTCTCAGCCATGTTTGCTATTGGCAAACATTTCAGATATTAAACTTACTCTACTGTTAGGGTCAGTTGCGTAATGGTAATGAAATGGTATGAGTTCTGTGGAGACATATACATAATAAAAATCAATTAATGCCTTTGCATTGCTTTTCCTTTTTTAAGAGTCAAATCCAATGATGAAAACCAGTCACCAAGTGATTAATTTGTTTGACACGAGTGGAAATTATTTCTAGGAGTCACACTGAGACATCCTGAAAGATATCAGGGCATCTCTGAATTGAGGAATGACACAGAAGAAATGAGGATTTAAGCTAGTCCAGCAATGACGAGTTTACAGTTCTCCACCTCAGACATTTTATTCTAAAGGTAACCTAAGACTTGTACAAATGGAGGCAGAGTGTTATTTTTCTGGGGATTTGTCCCATGACACTCCAGATAGGTACATTAGGAAAGAAATATATATTTTAGAATGAAAGAAGAATGTCTTTTCTTTTCATTTTAAATATAACAGCCTGTCAGTTCAGGCTATAACAAAATACCACAGACTGGGTGTCTTAAACAATAAACATCTGTTTCCCACAGCTTGGGAGGCTGAGAAGTCCAAGATCAATGTGCCAGCAGATTCTATGTCTGGTGAGGACTCTTCATGGTTCAGGTAGCCACCTTCTGGTGTAACCTCACATGGAAGAGAGAGAGAGAACTCTGGCCATGTCTTATTCTTACAAGGGTGTTAATCACATCATAGGAGCTCTACACTACCATGACTTTAACCTAAATCTCTCTCAAAAGCCCTACCTCCAAATCCCATGATATTGGGGATTAGGGATTCAACATATGAATTTTAGGGTGAAAGATACAGTTCACAGCATTCAGAAGTATAGAATATTTAACTCACACTGAAATCCACATACACTAAACTAAATAACTGCAACAGTAAATTCTGAAATAACTCATATTTATAAGAATTTAAGAGGTGTATATAAGAATTTAAGAGGTGTATATAAGGGATATACATTACATAATAGCTCAACCCCCATCTTATCTTAGGTACAATTTTGAATTGAAAAATATACATATTTTAAAAGTTTGGTTTTCACATATTAATATCACTTAATCTATGACCATGCCAAAATATCAATATTATTAACCTTAAAGTAATGTCTTGTTAAAGGCTCGACAAAAAGCTCTAATAAAGTATTTGTTGTATATATAAATATATATATATATATATATATATATATGACTAGAGTCATCGTTCAATACTTTTAACATTATATAATGTGCTTAGAAATAAATCAGGTACAACATTCAATATGAAGTACAAAAAATAATTAAATTCCCATAATTCAAGAGAACAAATTTGAAAAACACAAATGATTCAGCTTGAATTTATCAAAATAATTACCTTGATACTCCATGTATATTGTGTGAATATCATCCCATGGACATAGGAAGAACGACATTAACTGAGAGTCTCAGAAACAAAAGCTCAGACTAAACATATAGAATGGAATGTAACACTGAGACGATCATTTGCATACTTCATACATTAGGAACATGTTGTCTCAATTATCTTCATTTTAGGAACAAACATTTTTTTGCACAAATTATCTAAATACCTGATGTAATTGCCAATGGCGTTTTGCATAAGTAATCACAATTATAATGTACCCCTTCAAGTTCAAAATTTTTGTAGCGGTAACTATGATAGTTCTAATTTACTCAAGTTATACCCTTCTTACAAATCAAATCCTCAAAGCTCTAAAATTTTATAATAACTTTGAATTCATTCACCTCATGACTCCAAAAAATTTAACGAAGTATTTTTAAATAACACAAACAACCAAACTAAGTCTTAAGGCCAAGTGAGGTGTTTCATATGGATACTAAGTTATTCTGACCAGTTCAGACAAGCTGAACTGTTCTATCAAGCCACAAGGTTTCTGTTGCTGTTGTTATTTTCAGTAAACAAAATAGAATCTCCCAACAACATAAACATTTTAAATAGAATCTTCTTTGGTTATAAGAATAATAATGTTATTCTTATGACCATCACACACAAAAAAGTAATATTTCTTCTGTTATTCTTATGTACTCTCTAGTACATTTGTCGGACATGTTTTAAACCATAGATTTGTTAGAAAATTAGTCTCGTTGATTAGTAGTACATAGGCCTTTCCCTACCATTCAGTTTTGGATATACAGTATAACTACCTGCTTTTTCTTAGTGAAACTGGACTGAATAATTGTACTTGATAGATAGATCTCTTCACTAATACCTTAAAACAGCGAGATTAAAACTATATAGGTTAATTCTTACATTAAAACAACAAAAGTTGTCAAGAGACTTTATATAACTTTACCAAGTAAATGTTGTCATTATGATGACAAAGACTGGACTCCCCTGGTGGCGCAGTGGTTAAGAATCCGCCTGCCAATGCAGGGAACATGGGTTCAATCCCTCATTTGGGAAGATCCCACCTGCCGCGGAGTAACTAAGCCCGTGTGCCACAACTACTGAGCCTGTGCTCTAGAGCCTGCAAGTCACAACTACTGAGCCTGCGTGCTGCAACTACTGAAGCCCACGCGCCTAGAGCCTGTGCTCCATAACAAGAGAAGCCACCACAATGAGAAGCCCGCGCACCGCAACAAAGAGTAGCCCCCACTCACCGCAACCAGAGAAAGTCTGCGTGCAGCAACGAAGACCCAACTCAGCCAAAAAAAAAAAAAGATGACAAAGACTTACGGAATATTTTAATATACATATACATATTTAAAATATACATATATTTTAATCTAGATTTATACTTCATAATCATTTAAAAAATCCTTCACCATCTACATGACCATCTCATCATCTGACACTGTTGTTCTACCATTAAGAGTTTCTGTCACCATACATTTACCCAGCTCATGGAAAAATTGTTATAATTAAATTGGAATTACTTGACACTGGCTGCAATTCTAAGTTAGTTCCAGAACACACTCTTTGTTACCATTATCAACTACAGTCATCTTTTAGCTATGCTCTTTCCTGGCATGAATTTCACACATGACCAAATCTTTGCTGCATAACTAATTCCTCTAAGGTCCAGTTCTGAAATGGTCTCTGGTTTTGTCACCACAGTCTCAGGGCTTGTGGTATATGGATCCTATAACTCTCATAACCCTCTGGGTATAAACTAAAAGTAGTTGGGCTCTTGGGAAGAGATAGCTAGAAAACTGTTACTACGGTAATTCTCTGTATCTCCTTGTAAACACCAACCTTACAGGTTTAGCCACAGAGACAGTAAAAAGTGGTAGGAGGAGACAATATGAGTGATATTCCATAAGACCTCTAAAACAATATTTCTCAAAGTGGATAATATAAAACACTAGATATTTGGAGTGTTAATATGTATTAGACACATAAACATATTCATAACATGTCATTAGAAACAAGCACCCATAGAAATGCACTCACAGACATACCCAGAAAAATACCAATAAAATGTTCAGTACTCAAGGAAATTAAAGAAATCCTGAGCTAAACAAAGTAGGTACTTTACAGAAGTACTCCACAGAATCTTTAATAGGCTAATATACATATAAATCTCCAATAAGAGTATACAGATGCAAAACTTCCTGAACTCATTTGACCATAAACTCATTCTTTCCAAGAATGTCCAGGAAAACTTGTGTCCCAAGGAACATATCTTAGAGAACAGTACTATACAATGATTAAAATACACCTATCGTGAGTAATTAGGTGAGAGGAAAAAAAACGTAGATGAGAGGAAGACACACATGCACACAAAGACACAGGCATACTGCAAATTAACAAGAATATCAAACAGTAGGGAATGGAAGGGGAAAGTATGTTTAGATCTGGGAGGGATTCCAGCTATTGTGTGAACAAGTGATTTCATTTTAAAATTATTTAAGGTCCCACAGCAGTTAATGATAGAGCTAGGACCATATCAACTCATCCCAAATACCACGGTGAGGAAAATACAAAGCCGAGTGTTACAGAAAATCTGTAAGTCACAGACGTTACAGCCTGAAAAAAAAAAAAAAAGAAGAAAACAAGAATCTTATTCAAAAACTGAAATCCTATACACGCCAGTTTGCTTCGTTACGTTGCTTAATTTGTCTCCTACTGCTCACGGCCTTTAGATTTGATAAATTCCTAATATATTGTAAATGTCTTGACAAGATTAAGACCTTCTGATGGCCAAGAAATATGAGAAAACAATGCTCATTTTACTTGGCATAAATCCCTTAAGAAAAAGAAAAACAAAATAAAAGGAAAATACACTATGACACTATTATATTTAAAGTGAAAAATTATCAAATACATATTAAGTCAGAAATTATTTTACTAGTCTACTTGCCAAAAAAGTGATAATTTCTCTTTTTTCCATATCATTTCTCTTCTTCCCTTACTTCCTTCTGTCTTCTACCAAGATAAAGTTGACCAAGACAGAAACACCAGTTTGAGTGAGTATACATCATGGATTCCAAATGTATTCCATGAGTTATTCACGATGAAAAGAGCATCCTACTTTACAAGTTTCAGGTTGGTAGATAAAGTAAACTGCTAAACATTATGTTCTACCTGGTATATGGCATTGTAATGGGATCATGAAAAAATTTCCACTTTGATAATTAAAATCCATTAATAAAACAAACAGAAATGTGATAATTAAAATCCATTAATAAAACAAACAAATGTGGATCTAGACAAAGCATACTATAAGAATAATGATTTAAAAGTTCTACATGGCAAACAGCAAAATTTGGAGGGGAGTATATTTATATTTAGTGTGTGTGTGAAATATATTTTATCAAATTCATAGAAAAAATGAATATGAACAATTGAAGCTTAGCACATCTCTAATTTCTGCTTCGGTTAATTTCAAGTATGTCGCCAAACGACAATAATATAGTAATTGAGTTATTTCCAGCCTGGCAACTGAACTAACAATAAAGACCAATTTGTAGAGTAACAGAGTACGCAGACTTAAAAATTTTTTTTTCTTTTCTAGGCATTCGGGTTGGCATTTTATGGTTCTGTACTGATTGTCAATTAGAACAGGTTACTTATTCCAAAGTATAAATTTATGTAATGTTAATATAAAAAATTAACGAATAATTTAATACAATGCCTACAACATTGAGCATATGGAATCAGAAGAATTTTTAAAATTCTCTGGAAATATGTCCTCAGATCAACATCTTTGCTAATTTTAACTTTTTTTTTTTGAGTTCTCAGTGGACGGTCTGATCACTTTGTTAAAATTCCAGATCCCAGCAAGCATGTGTTGTAATAACTAGCTACACATGCATGCACACACACACACACAGCAGCCATGTCTCAGAAAAAGTGATTTTTATGTTTCCATATAAATATGCTAAATAAAAGATGAGGAACTTTTAAGAAGTATAAAGAGTTTAATAAAACATCCAGTTGCTTATCAAACAGCAGTTAAATAAAAATGTATCTCTGAGAATAAATACTTATGATATCCTTCTTATATGGATGATGAGTTTTGGATTCTTCTCAGCTGTTTCTTAGGGAATAATATAAGACTAGTTTCTATAGCCAAGATTTTTGTGCAAAATTTAGATGTCCACAAAATATGCTGATCAAAAAGTCTGGATTCTACACAGCTAAAACAACAACAACAACAACAACACGACTTTTTTTTTTGGAGTGGGAAATATAGATCAGAAAATATTCTTTTCTTTCATTTCCTTTTATGTCTCTCATTTTCATTTTATTTAATAAAAAAATCTCACTAATTTATAAGATTAGGATGGTCATCACCATTTCCTCTTCTCCTGAGCTCAGAGCTGCCCAATTTTTGAACTTTCTCTAATGAAATGCTAAAACCAAAATTGATTAATTGCTGAATATACTTCATCTCTCACAAAGAATTAAATGCATACATTTCTAGGGTGGAGGTAACTAACAGGGCTTCTCAGAGGTTGAGAGATACAAAGAACATCCTGACTTTGCTCTTTACTGCTTACCCCAAAAACATTTGGGGCCTTGATAATGACTAAGTATACAGGACTGAGATGGGAAGCACATCTACTGTTTTATGCATCTAAGGACCTAAATATAAGATAGTAGAACCTCCTTCTTAAGAAAATGTCTAATCAGACTGAGGGGAGGAGAAAGGTTAAGATTACAAGATGTGTTGTTCTGTTTTGTTCCTGTGCTAAGAATTAATTGACCTCTATTTTAAGACCTTTGGCTCCAATAATGTTTAATTACAACTGCTTTGGGGGTTGGGGAGACTCAAACAGATCTGGATCAAGTTTTTTCCATTGCCATCGAGGTTAGGTTCCAAAACGAATCTATAGGCAAATTTACTGACCCTGGGGAAGTCAGAGATTGAACCCAAATAAAAGCCAATAGCTGCTGAACAAACCTATATCTCAAGGACACCAAGATTCACATGTGAGGCTATTATCTAGACACAGAAAAGATCTTACTTAGCCATAATGCAGACTGGTTTTCCCCATGTCTCTAGTAGTGATTTGGCATGGTCTCTCCAGAAGTTGGTCTTACCCTTCTCCTGTCTAATTCTCCACCCTCATCCTTTACTTGTTACCTATGTTTATTCTAGAACAGACAGGCGTTTGGCTGAAATCTGATTCAAAGATGAATAAAACACACATCCTAAACTTAAAGTAGTTACCCTTTATTTGCTAATCTGACAGGTAAACACACAAATAAAATATAATGCATTTGTACTATGATGTCCCAGGATCACATAGGAAGGGCTGCTAAGCTCAAAAGAAAAACTTTTGGAAAGGATATTATACCTTAAAACATGAGTAAGGGACACTTGATTATAGGAAATGACAACTATGGCCTATGGTGAAGAACCAGCATATACAAACGCACGTGGAAATGAGAAAACAAAGTGCATTAAAGGAAGTGCTAGTATTTTTTTTTTAGGTGGAACATGCGATTTGAGTGGGGAGAGGCAAGGTAGAGGCAGAGAAGCCATAAAATGAAGTTTCATTTTTTCCTTAGATAAATGGGAAGCCCCTGAATATTTTGTATTTTAATTTTAAGCAATGGAGCATTATGATCACTCAAGCAGATTTGTCGAGATTGACGTGAACATATAAGTCCACAATGGAGTGGACAACTTCACTAGTAATCATATAAAGGCAAATTAAAACAATGTGAATGACTTTTCTCCAATCAGATGGAGAAAGATAATTGCAGAGGAAAGGTCATAAAAATACTTTATTTACAAGTCACATGCTTAAACACTGCATGCCAAGTTTCTATGATGATTATACCATTCTGTGATACTGTGTAATCTTAGGATGTTGCTGCAAAGTTCCATGATCATCTTGTAAAGTGCAAACTCACTGTGAGCTGACACTATTTGAATCTAGCATTTCTACTCTTATAAGTTGGTTATTTTGTCCCAAGACTATGCCTGCTATGCTTGTATTTACAGTAGGGACACAGCCTGGTCATTTTTGTCCAGTCATAACTTGATGGAGGATGCTTGTGAAGCACTGAAGGCTATGAAATTCCTAGGCTGGGTAGAAGCAAATAGGGAATACTGCACAATTAAGAAAGGCCATTACTCAGTATCTATTGAGATTAAGAGGTCAAGGTTTCCTTTAAATTAAAAAAGTATTACATTTATTTAAGCTCACTGTCTTATCTATAAACTATTTTATACAGTATACATATATAATTTTTGTGATAGGTATATGTGTATAATTATTAATGCACAAAATAAACATTCAGTAAATGTCATCTATTAATATTATATGATTATTAGAGAATTGCTAACTCAAGAGAAAGAAGTAGGGTTGAGAAAAGACATGGGTAAAGTGAATCCAAAATTATCCAATCAAGGATCAAGGCAGAGGTTCAAATGGAAAATGAATTAAGCTGATATCGAAACAGACCAGATAAAAGAAAGATAAAAGCCAGTGAATGGGGATAATTCAGAAGCAAAGTGTATAAAGAATAAGCAATCCTTTATAGTTTTTGGCCTGGCACGCTCTGCTAGACTGTAGCTGAGCCCATGAATGGATGAAGACAAGCTGGTTAAGTCTAAATTAGAATCCTAATAGTGATACTCAAATTTTGCAGAATACCGAATATACATAAAAACAGAATGAAAGTATCTACTATATACCTGGAAGAGAACAATTGGTCCTGGATCATCTTCCTTAATAAGGGATACACCCAGAAAATAATCTTATCTGTCTCAATCATCTTTGTGCACTTTGTCCTGAGGAAAATAGCTGAGCATCACTACTGTCAGGAATCCCATCCTTTTTGCTGATTTTAGGTATCTGTGTTCCTACCACAGTATTCCCTAAGAAAAACTTGGGAGAAATAATTAGTTGTCGTAAATGTACTTTACGTGAATCCCTGGAGAACAAATTTTGCTTACAAAACACTTAATTCCAAAATTTTCTTCAAAATCTAGTATTTTGTAACTTTCAGGCAAAAATACTAGCTAATAAATATCAAGTATCTTTATAAAGAAGAATGAATTCAATTCAAAATATAATCTCTAGCATTTTCCCCAGTGTTCCTTTTGTCAATATAGTTTACTGAGCACATTATTATCAGTCTTCCTCATTCTCTCACAATATTGCTTAGACATGATTCTCAGTATTAAAGGTAGGCCTCCCTAGGTGGCCATATCAGAATCATGTGTTGGGCCTTTTCAAATGACATGGCCTTGGTACAACTCATCTTGTCCACCCCCTTCCAAGATGCTTATACCTCTCTCCCATGTAGACACTGTCTTTGTGAGCCACTGTTACTAATGTTAGTGTACCTGATTGTTTTGGCTGTCTGAAATGAAAAACAAAAGTTGAGACCCCCGGGGCAGTGCGGTGTAGCGAAGGCTAGGAAGTCTGGCCCAAATTCAGAGTCTCGATTTTTCCCTTCAGCATAAGGGGACTAATAATGCCTCCCTATTGCATGTAGTCTTTTAGCACATTTAATAAGTTGTAGATGTGATTATTTGTGCTAGACTTGGGAAATTCTTTGAAGGGACCTGTATTTGCCTTTGTTAATGTAGAAGAAAGAACATAGGATTTAGATGTCCTATCTCTGCCTTCTTTTTAGCCATTCAATATTGCCTAACACATCTTAGTTCTGTAGTTAAAATTGTGTCTATTATAAAATGGGAAGAGTATCTCTCCTGCATACTCCACAGAGATGTGGTGGGTATCCAGTGAGATGAGATATGCCGTAAAAATTTTAATATTGCAATAAGATGTTTACTAAAATATTATGTAAAATTTAAATTCAAGTCGGTTTGACCTGTAATGATTCTCCTCATAGTAATACTTTGAAAAATAAAAGTTTTATTTTTTTCCAAAAAAGAATGTTTTCTTCAGGTAAATTCAGAGAAAAGTATCTAAAGATAATGAGGGAGGAAAACCTAAAGAGATAATCTCTGGAATAGTGGCTAGTGACAGGTATTCAGGCATACTCCCATCAGTTCATTATTTTTGCTTATATGGTACAACAGAGATTTTAAGTAATTACATATGCAAAGAATATTCAAAATTCATTATCAACTCACAAACTGTCATGGTGAATGCAGACTCCATTGGAAGCTGTCCTGTGACATGTTGATAAAATACATGGCTTACAAGCAATGATAGAGGAGCCCAGCCCAGCTCACACCTCTGTCCCACTCCCATCACTGTATTACATCCACACATTTAATCACTTCTTTCTAAAGGGACTGGAATTGCATGGCTTAAATCCGACTTCATTAACAACTATTTATTCTAATTAAGATGTTTCCATTGCATTAATTTTGTATAGTTCAAAATGAATGTCTGTTCATCATTTTAGTGAACTACCTAACAAAATCAATCTCTATTTTTCTAGATTTGCCAAGAATTGTTTATAAATCACATGAAATCTAAGTTCTGAATTATTTTCTACAAATATTCTAATGTAGAGTTGCTTAACCAATCTGAGATGTACTATTAAAGTTGTTTAAAAATACATATTAAAGAAAGGATTACTACTATTATTAGGGCATATTAAATGTATAAAAAAAGTTGCTTAAGTAACCTTGGAAAATAATTTTACCCGATGACCTACTGAATATTCTAGCAATCTGACTGCCAGTATTCCATTTGCTAGGGAGAAATACATTTGGATTAGTTAAGGTAATCACTAACATGGCAGAAACCAGAGTCTTTTGTTCAAATGATTTTCAACTGCTGGCTGAGCCAATGTCTGAAATACTCAAATCACACAGAAACATTCCTTGTGCTACTACCAATAGTTATTTACTGTTTATTATGAATTATCATTTCTCCATGGAATCCTTGAAATAGACAGTGTCCACTGTTTTCACTAGGCATTTTTGGTCCACTGTCACAATAAATGACCTTATCAATTATTTTAATTATGTTAAGAAAATCTTCAAAATATTGGATTCTATTTGTTAAACATTTACTTCTGTTCACTTCATATTCCATTTTTCTTACAATCTTTGCCACTGCTTTTATTCAATCTAATCATAATTTTCAAACATTACATAGTACTATTTTCTTACATTTAATAAGGATCAATAACCAGTCCCTGAAACTGTACATCACAAACATCAATAAAATATGATTACTGAATTCAAATCACCAAATATTCAACATCTGAAAACTAAATTTATTCTATCACAGCACTCTTTTTTCTTCTTCTTAACTTGATTGTACATTTCCTTCATTTCTCTACCGAGTTTTATATTGGTAGCATTTGTAAGAATAAGTTTTTTCTGTAAATCATAAAATAAATGAATACATCTTGAAATTCTCATGCATACTGTTTCCCCAGGCAAGCACAAATAAATTTTTATACTCTCATGCGGGAGGGGTAGAGAGCAGAATAGTGAGGGGGGGAATGTATGTGCATGTGACAATGTGATATACAGAAAGAGAAAGACAGTTAATAGTTTGTGAATTTCCGACATGAGAAATCAAGTGAATCACAAATTACAAATTACTCTTTAGGAAGAAGATATATAAAAACTCTGATTTACTAGGAAAAAAGTCAACAAACACAGGTAGTTGTTACCAATTAGCATAAAACTAATAGTTTTCAAGGTATTTTAACAAACACTACAGTTTGTTAGTGTTTATTTTGTGTTTGTTAGTGTTTAAGAAGAGCTTATAATTATCAAATCTGTTTCTTGTTTTTGGTTGTGGTTGTTGTTTTTTAATCCTACCTTCACTATCACATTGTGAACTATCATTCAGTGAAAAATCACAGTTCTTATCTAGGTGATACTGCAATAAGCATTAAAGAAAGAATTAAAATTAACCCTTCAATGTACCGCTTACATAAACAGTGCAATTCTTGTGTATATGTGTGTATATGCAAAACACATAGGGAATATACTTATTTAAGTGCATTCATACTTGCATATATAGCTTTCCAAAAGCCATTAGCTATGCTAGAAAATCTAAGAATCCTGTCTACTGGTCTGCAAATGAAATCCTTAAAGGGTGGCATATAATATAAATCGAAACTCACTGTGAAAGGATTGAAGAATACTGATTGTCCATTCATCTGTTAATCTTCCTGTTTTTGTTATCTGGATACATTTGAGCTGATTTGAAGATTCTCTCGATTCAATCCAACAAATCACATCTTCATTGTAAATAAAATCCAGAGTATGAATTTCGTTTCCATTGACTGAGCTCAGGGTTGCCATTTTACTTCCATTAAGATAGAAAACCTCAATTGTTTCAGAATTTGCAATTAACAGCAAAGGAGGCCTATCTGTAGGTTCTGGAATAAAACAGAAGGAGCAAAGTGAGTTCAGTAAATGAGTCACTTTTTAAAAAATAATTTGGCATTACTTATTAAAAGTTATCCTATATTTTTAATGCATCTTTACAATTTTAAAAATTCCTTGCCAAAAGTATTTTTTAGTAACCTGTATATGCTTCAGTAACTATATCACTTCATTTTTTTAAGGACAACATAGTCCACTGAGCATTTCTATTCTTGATTTCCTTAGTCATAATGTGTTGTCTAAATATGAGGACAATGCTATTTGCTTTCACTGTTGGTAAATAAAAGAAATGCTGTGAGTTGTTTTTCTAGCAATGATGATGGATCTGGATTGACCTCTCCATACAGCGTCATAGACTTCCCTGTGAGCAAGGGCACACTTTTTTGAAGTGGATGTATGAGGTCAGAAATAGATTCTCTGGAGTGGAACATGCAAAGCTCACAGCCTCATACAAAGAGCACCTGTGGCCTCAGGCTCATTGGCTCCCTGACTGACCCCTGGAGCCAAACAATCACACATTTCCTTAGTGACTAGATCATGTTCACTGAACCAGTTCCTTTCACATTTCTTCTCTGCAGTCAGGAAGATAAGATTCTCGAGGTAAAAAACTTGTTTACTACCACTTGTTGGAACAATGCATCTTTGCTTGTGCTAGGATTGGTGAGTTTTTGGTAAATACATACTAATTGACCGGAATCACAACACCTTTAACATATAAAGTTAACAGTAAAAGCCCATGTAAAATTAGTGTTGAAAGAGTTTAGCTCTATAATCATATTCAGAGTAGCTTTCGTGCTAATTAGGGAATAGGGAAAATTTGGAAACCTCCAACTTCTCCTTTTTGCTGCCTTACATCCATCATGTCAACAAATCTCTTTGACTCTGATGTCAAACACATCAGTGACTCCTACTACCATCCTGCCCCAAGCTGCCATCACGTCTCAACCAGATCATTACAACTGCCTTCCAACTGGTTTCTCTGTCTCCATCTATGCCCTCCTCTTCCTGAGTCTATGGCAACACAATAGCCAGTCATATCCTTAAAATGTTAAGGCAGATCAAGCAAGTCTTCTGCCCAGTTCCTCAAAGGGTTCCCATTTCAATCAGAGGGAATTCAAAGCCTTTAAAATGGTTTATAAAGCCCTACCTGATGTGTATTCTCATTACTCTTTGACCTCGCTTCCTTCATCTCCTTACTACTCCCACCCTTGTTTATCTTGCTGCACACATACTGGTCTTCTTATTGTTCTGTGAACAAGCCAAGTAAGCTGCCATCTCAGAGGCTCTTCCTTCTTCCTAGAATAATCATCATATTTCAGAATGGCCGACTTGACATGCTGACCTCCTTTTGGGTGTTATTTGGATGTCACCGTTCTGGTGAGGACTTCTCTTACCACTTTTATCTTGTAAAAAACTACAAGCCCCTACACTCTCGGTACACCTTCCCGAGTTTATTTTTCACTTATCACTACCATACATTGTATATATCTTATTTATTTCTCTGGTGTATTTTTCTACTTCTGCTGATGTTATCTCTAACATTTATAAAAAATCTGGAACCTATTGGCCGTTCACTACAAATTTTCTGAATAAGACCAAAGGACACATGGAAGAGTTTGTTAGAAACATTACACAGTAATGTTTGTTAGAAACATTCTGTGAAACGTTACAGAGTAATTTGGATTTCTTAACCTATGGATGGAATCCAGAGAAATACTGTCTCTTCAGAAAATTTCATAAACATTATTAGATCATTCAAGACACTGATACTGAGCACTGTAATGGTAGGAGAAAAGCAGATGTACATACTATGGCTAATATAATTAAACATCTAACATTTTGAACACATTATTTAATGGTCTTCATCATTTCTTGGGGAAGTAGGAATATCAGGCTCCTTGTGTATCTTTCAAATAGAAGAGCTGTCCAACGAAGATGAATTTGGGTCTTCCCTCACAGGCCTAAAATGTCAACTCTGAAACACATCCTAAGGCCTTCCATGACTATTTGAATTTTTACTCCTAAGAAATTACTTCAATCAAGCCATAGGATTCTTCTCTGCCTTCAGAAAGGCATTAAATGTTTTTTTATCTTAAAACAACAAAACAAACAAAAGTAAACAACAGTACAACCTCAGTGAGATTATAAACTAAATAGCCCAACAGTTTCTTCCCAGTGGAGAAGTGAACTTGTCCCTGGAGTGCTTGGTATAAACCAACAAAAAGTAAGTCTCAGTAATACTAATATTATTTCCATAATAAAGAGTTCTCTTAGAATAATCAGTAAAATTGTGAACTGTCTCTGCTTATGTAACCTTGTCAAGTGACTACATCTGAGCTTGGTTAGCCAGCTGGCTCTCTCTCAATCTCTTAAAGCCATCTTGAATCATGTAATACATGTCCTTGCCATTCCTTAATGTGGAAGTCTAAACTTGGTCACTTTTCAACAGTACTAGCTCTGTTTGTTTTCCAGTTGACCTTGGCACTCCTGAAGTCTGTTGGATCATGGATGGATTTCTCAGGTTAGGAAGGGGTCTTAGACAGCTGTGTTATCCGGTTAACAAAGATATACTGACACTAATGTCAGTGCTTATGGTCTGCATTTGACAGCCAAAATGACCTTTAGTGAAATCAGCTCTCATTCAAAAATGAACCACTACTGCCAAGCTCATAAGAAGTCCAGATGTAGACAACAATTTCTAAACTGCCTACCAGTCAGTAAATTTAAGTATGTCATAAACATTCTTTGAAGAGAGGCTGGAATATGAAGGAACATTGAGTTTCTCTTGAGAAACTGAGATAAAAATAAATTAATGGTCAACACAGGCAATGTTTACTGGACACAGCTAATCAATCTATTTGATTTTTGTAGCTGCTTTTTGAGCGAGTCAGTTGCTTACCTTAATGCAAAATATATCAACCACTGATTTTAAAGCTTCAGATAAACAGAAAGCCAATAGAGAGAAAGTCAGGTGCTTCATAAATTGACATGGTTTGATATAATAATGGTGACTTTTAAAATTCAAATGACACACTGGAGGAAGGATACTTCTAGTGTTAGTTGTGATGTACTTTACTGAAGTAATACTCATGTGTCTCTGCTAATTATTATCTATGGTTTCCCACGTAAGACAAATAAAACATAAGGCCTGATATGGGAGTGGGAGAAGCTACTGAAACACAAGGACCCACAAAAATCATCAGGGGCTAGGGATATAAATCTTTTTTTTTTCCTACTTCATTATGAAAGGGGGCAGAGGCCTGACAAAGGTTATCCATCTCTACCCGCACTACACTGCTCTCTAGTGGGCATTACTACCACATGCTTCCACATGCCAAGTGAAGATCATCATTAGCTTGGGTAATAATGATAAAAGACTGATAAGAATAAATGTGATGCTCATATCAGATGCCACACTTAGAGTCAGTGAACAGTTTCCTTGAAGGAACAGTTAGAAAACACATCAGATGACTTCAGTCAAAGGGTTGTCTACATCAACACTTAATGAGAAGTAATAAATATTAACCTTCCACATAGAAGAGACTGGAACACAAGAAAGCACTCAGTCAACACTCTGGCGTAGAGAATCAAGACTTAAGTTGAATAAACCTCTACGATAGGCTGTCAACTGATTCATGTTGGAGGAGGAAAACTGTCCTCATTCTCTTCACTCCCACCCATATATCAACAGCATAAAAAAGAGTATTTTCTCTCCCAAACAGTTATAGAGATGTGTATAATCAGAACATGATTTTTTTCCTATCAAGTTATATTAATCAGTGTCATAATTTTTAAAACTGATTAGAAAACTGAGAATTAAAAAGAGAAGCTTGGAAACAAGAAATATCTCATTTGACTAGATTCATAAAAATATCTCTTTAAATTCCAAGCCACTATAACCATATCCTTGCAAACATATCCTTCTCCTCTCACAGTCAAGAATATACTAAAAATGTTTTTATATACTTATAATAATATGATTTTGACATATAGTTGATGTTAAATAAATGTTTTCAGAGTGAATAAAACTAATTTTTACAGCTTCATTTAAACTCCCTATTCTTCCATTCAATTCTAAGAATATTAATTCAGCTAGTTTCATTTTAAGTAATTGGAATTGTGGATTCAGATAATTAAAAATAAATATAAGCCTAATAAATATTTATGTACATAATAAATGTATCTATATCACATATACACATAGAAAAATATGTATTATCTAGTTATACTGTGTTCTGATTTCCCCTAATTAATCCTGTAATTGTGAGCAATTATCTCCAGTGAATGAAGTTAGGTAGGTGCACCTCAATATCTGTTATTTCAAAGATGAGAAAAAAAAAAAAGAATGAGGTTCAACTGTTTAAAAGGTTAAATGGTAACTTCCATGTAAAGTATATAAAATGAAGAGCCAGACTAAAGCATGGGAAAATTGTTATCTGTACAGCCCAAAGAATTGGTTTTCAACCAATACAAACTTAAAATAACTTAAAGAAGAATTTAAACAATTTTAGTTTATCATATACAAATGTATAAAGTCTTTAATAATAAGGAAAATATGATGAAGTTAGAAATGAGAAGAATGATAACAACTTGTAGCAAAAAATTATGCAAACCCTCATAGGAAGTGAAGTGTAACTATATGCAACAAAAGTGAAGAGCAATCTGTATAAAGAGACTAAATTTAAAAGAAAAGAAAAGAAAACTTGTAAAATTATGCAATGAACAAAAAAAGTTGAATATGAAATACTAGGAGGAAATTATCTAGTTTAAAAAAGAGAAAAAAAGCATTATTCAAGTAATATAATAAATTATAGACCAAAGTCAACTAAACCAAACTGAAAATGTGGATAAAGTTAACCATATAAGTGAAAAAAAGATACAGGGCTGGAATATTTTCATTTCCAAAACGTATATGGCCAAATTTGTTTCTCCATTTTCCTCAACTATTTTGTCAATGGAAAAATCTCTTTACTGAGCTGAATGATATTTAGAATAAGTGCATGCTGTGCCACATGTCAGAGGAAACTATTTTATCAGATTTTACAAAAGAAAAAGTAAAATATGAATCAAATGTGGAGACATTAAAATGCATTAAACAGTTTTCACCTAAGCAAGAAAATGTAATTACTACAACTATACTGTAATTTATCTTAGCACTACCTTTTATTGTCACAATGCATTTATACTAAACTCAATTGACTGGATGAAAATGCTTTATTGTATTTTTTATTTTATTTTTAGAACTTATAGCTCTAAGGTATTCAACTAGTATCTGAAGGGGATCAGCAGGACAGTCTGTCTTCAAGAAAGATATACCTAACAGAAAAATTGATATACATATATATACATCTCTAAATATCTATAAAAGTCTATATTTTTTAAGTCAGGTTTGATACCTTTCATAAAACATGTATAGTAACATTGAGTTCCAAAGAATGTTTAGATATATCTTGCTATGATTGAATGTTTGAGTCCCCTAAATTCCTATGTTGAAATCCTAACCCCCAAAGATGATGGTATTGGGAGGTGACAGTTGGGAGGTGCTTGGGTCCCAAAGCTGGAACGCTTATGAATAAGTCCCTTATAAAAGAGGCTCTAGAGAGATCCCTAGCACCTTCTGCCATGTGAAAATACAATATGTCTGCACCCCAGAAGACAGCCCGCAGCAGACCATGCTGGCACTCTGATCTCAGACTTCCAGCCTCTAGAGAAATAAATTTCTGTTATCTGTAAGTTACCCAGTCTGTGGTATTGTTACAGCAGCACAAATGTACAAAAACGTATCTGTTTAATAGAGTTACAAGTTCCTTAATGACGATGACGTTTGATTTCAGGTTTGCCTTGATGGAAGAACAGGAATTGGACATGCAGAGATTAAAAAAAAAAAAAGTTGAAGAAGAAGAAGAAAAAAAGGAAGTCAGGTGAAACAAACAGCTTTGACAAAAGCACATATGTGGGAAAGACTCTAAGATGTGTTGGGAAGATACTAACCTCAGTTTTTCAGTTTCTGAGGGTACAACGTGCATTAGTGGTGAAAGTACTTCATCATGATAATGACAATAGCAAACTTTTTGAGCATGTTTTAGGAGCTAGCTTCATCTTTATCAGTTTATTGTATACTCACAACATCTCTAAGAATCAGGTGCTAATATTATCCACATTTTATAGGTAAGAAAACTAAGTTATTTAGAGTTTAAGTAACTTGCTTAAGATCACAAAGCTACTAAGTAAAAAGAACTAGATTCAAACTCACATAGAGCTTGCAGTAGCTGAGAAAGTAGGTTGAGAAAACATTGCACAAGTCATTTAATGTCAAGATGATAAACTTATTTTTAATTTGGGTTGCAATGGAAAGTCAATATAAATTTTAGAAAGAGTATAACGAGCAAAAATATCTTGAAGATCAACTGGGAACTGATACATAGAATAGGATATGCATGAGTAGAATATAGTAGGATAGGTATATTTCCCATTTAATTTCTAAAATTGTTTTTGCTTTTACTTTTAAAGTGGTGTAGTATAATTCAAATCAGATGGGAAGGTAGTATGTAAAAATCTTGTTTATACACTGCCTTGGTGGTAGTATTCTGGAGTGAGTTTGGAAAGGAGTTAGGTAAAAAGGAAAAGGCATTTCTGTTCTCCTTTAGATTGATGCGATACAGAAAGAAAGAATGACCATGTGTGCCGACATTTCTATTGGAAGCAGGGGCCAGTGGAGAAATGTAAGCCCCAGAGAATCCACAGAGGTTCAGGAACACATTAAATTTCACACATATAAATCAAGAAAGGTATTTATCTTTTTAATTATAAAGAAGGTAATCCAAGGTTATTAGTAAAAAAACAAAACTTATACAGACACAGGTTTTGAATATCTGGATTACTGAACAGGGAAATGCTATTTTAATTTCTCAGAAAATAGGTAGAAGAACCTAAAATGGGTGGTGTTGTGTTCCTACACAGAGATGGGGTGATGTAATAAAGTCGAAGTTTTAAACTGTAGAGACTGTTTTATGTAGATAATAAGGGGCATGGGGTCAAAGATTCTGTGGAAATTTGAGATTTGGGTGACAGGGAGGAACAGGAAAAAAAGCAGAGTCGGTTTTATGAGAAGATGATGGGTTTAGTGCTGGCATATTAGGTCAGTGTTGTCTTTTGTAATCTTGTCTTGGGCACTGTGAAAACTCACTCAGGTAAACTACTGATCAACCTGAATTACAGACTTTAAAACAATGTAACCTTTTTGTTATTTGGATGTTAATAGTGAAATACCGCTACATTCATTTAGAGGATATTTCAATGTGAAATGTGATGACTGAGAAGCAATGAAATATGCTGTTTCGCAGGAATAAGGAACATTTTCTGAACAACAATTAAAGCCAATAACATCGTGCCCCCCCCCCCCCCACACACACACACTAAAAGAGGTTCTCATTTTGCAAATCAGCAGCTCTCACAATTTTCCTGTTTCTTAAAGAGTTGATCCACCAGATCAAGGAAGTATTATATTTCCCCTACTAACTAGAAGGTCTTACTTGGCACATGGTAAGTGCTCAATAAATGAATGACACATAAAGGGCTGTTTGAATATGGATTTGCCAATGTTTTTAAAGATATTTTACTGATTTTTTAAGTTTAAGAATGATAGTGTATTTCAAAAAAATAAAGAATGATAGTGTATTTCAATAAGTAAAATGACAAAAATAATGCATTGTGATTTTTAATCAGGAAAATGAAATAAATTTAATTATACTGAATTTAATTAATTAAAGTATAAATTTAATTAAATTGAAGGGTTATTTTGGTAAATCTCAAAATCTCAGAGTATGATTCATTCAAATTTTAGGTTACTGAATTAATATTAAAATTAGCAGATAGTCCAGGGATGGTCAATTCGCATTAGTTACTGAGAGGTGGCCTATGGCTACTTTTGAATCTCCTAATCACCTTTCTCATTGTGGCAAACAGAAACTTCTTTAGCTATAGAAGCACATTTTTCCCAATTCAGACATGTCCCTTTAATTTATAAATTGGTAATGATTGAATTTAATAAGTAATAGATATTGGCTCATTTAAAAATTGCTTTACACTTATACTAGGTACCTAGAATAGTCAAATTCACAGAGTCAGAAAGTATACCGGTAGATGCCACGGGGTTGGGGGGTGCAGGGGTGCGGAGGGGGAATGGAGAGTTAGTGTTTAATGGGGACAGAGTTTCAGTTTAGAAAGGTGAAAAATTGGGGGGATGGATGATGGTGAGAGTTGCACAACAATGTGAATGTACTTAGTGCCACGGAACTGTACAGTTAAATATGGTTAAAATACTATGTTTTACATTATGTGACTTTTACCACAATAAAAAACAACATTAAAAAAATTGCTTTAAAAATATTTCCAGTTTGAAAGCATGGGTCCTTTAAAAAGCCACTTTTGTCTCCTAAAAAGAAAATACTGTCTCAGTGTTTGCATATTTATTTAACAGATTTATTGAGCATGACTAGATTCCACCACGCATTCATCTAGATGCTAGAGATACAGCAGTGAATGAAACTAATAAAATTTTTTGTTTTTGTAGAGCTTACATTTTAGTGGAGGAAAAAGTCAATAAGCAGGTAAACCAATACTATTTAATTTTTTTTGGCAGTGTTAAATTCTATGAAGAAAGGTAAAGCATTGGTAGGAACGTGGATGCAGGCTGTTCTTTAGAGAAAGTAGTACAATTCAGAACATATTTAAAAGTTTGAAACAAAGAGTTTGAGAGAAAGAATGGAGTCAAGGGAGACTCCAGTATTTTGGCTTGGACAATTGGGTGAATGGGGTCACATTAACCAAGATGGCCATCACTGGAGAAAGCATTATTAGGGGAGAGAATCAAGAGCTTGGGACACATAGAGTGATATTTCCATTAAATTTCCAAATGGAGATGGTAAGTTGGATCTCAATATTCAAGTGAATCTAGTGTTCAACAAAGCGCTCAGGGCTGGTGGTAAAAACTGGCAAGTCTCAGTCTCTAGATGTTTAATAAAACCATGGAAGAGGATGTGTTTTTAAAGTCATGATACAGGATGAGAGAATAATAAAAGAAATAAAAGAAGAGAAGATGTCCAAATAAATAAAAGAAGAGAAGATGTCCAAAGGACTGAACACTGAGTCATGCTGAAAATACTGACAAAATGAGGATTATGCAGCAAAATAAACTGAGGGGAAAAAAAATGCCCAGTAAGGTAAGAGGAGAACTCCAAGAATACACTCTTTAAAAGGGAAAGTATTCAAGAAGGAGACAGGATCAGTTGTGTGCTAAGGACTGATAATTGAGTAATTAAGCAACTAGAGGTCACTGGTAACCTTGACAACAGAGGTTTAAGTAAGTGATAAGAAGGTAAGACCCACTGAAGGAGGAGGAGAAAATAGAGAAAGAGACAACACACTGAGTTTTTCTATAACGGGAAAAGAAAAATGGAGTGGTAGCTGGAGAGAAATACAGTTTTAAAGGAGGTTGTTTTGCAGCCTCTTTACTACATCCTTGTATACTGATGGAAATGATCCAGGAGAAAAGAATATCTTGATGATTCAAGGGATAAAGAAGACAACTGTCTGAGTCTAACTCTTGTACAGGTGAGAGAAGGTGATACTGATGCACAGAGGCTGGGATTGGCCTTAGACAGGATCAAAGTCAGTTTGTTCTTCAATTCAAATAAGAGAAGGATGAAGTGATTAGCTCTATATTCAGATAGATTGGTAGATGTAGTTCAGGATGAGAAAGTTCTCTTTTGACTGCTTCTGTTTTCTCAGGAGAATATGAAACAAGACCATCATCTTAGAATAAAGAGGAAGGAGGTGGACATCTGAAAATTCATTATCTAGAGGTGGAAAAGGGAAAGGTCATTTAATCTATTTCACTGTTTTCTGACAGGGCTGCCAACGGATGCAAATAGATAACCTATATTTAAGATCACAATCTTCTACTCTGCTATTAAAAAAAGACTAGTTCTAAATACTCAATGGTGATTATATACCAAACTTTTAGCTACTTTACTAGATATATATCCCTTGTAATTTGATGGTATGTTCTAAGCCTCTAAAGTCTGTTAAGATATAATTTGTCTAATAACTTGGCAAGTATTATTTTTCATGGAAAGCAAAGATGGAGGCTGTGTGAGTCCTAGTGCAAAGAAGAAATGCTCACACACATTTAAAACTGCATTCAATACAATGGATTTTTTCTTCTCAGGACTAAAATGACGTTAAGAAGCTTGACTAGGGAGAATATGCAGAATATTTGTCATCAAAGTCAAGGGCAAATATGAACTCTGGGGGAAGAGTGCTCAAGAGACATTCTCTAACTGCTCTTATTACATTGTTGACTGCAACTGATACAGGGGATGCCTTGAAAACTCTCTGAAAAACAAATTTCCCTTATTAGAAAAAAAAATTTTTTTTCTGTCAGGTTTTAAGCTTAGGTTTTCTGAGGATTTCAATAGCACTATACTTACACTTTTCTCAAACAAAACAATAGAAAAATTATACATCCATGCGTAATCTTAAACCATTTGTAATTTCTATGAATTTAAATGTGCCTCATTTCTTTTTGTTTTTCATTATATTTGTCCAATTTTAAGACAAAGAAAGGAAGTTAACTGTAGAACATGACATGATCTATTATATATTTTATATTGAGGATTTAAATATTAGTTCAATCAATAGCTATTCTATAAAAAAATACAATGATAGAAATTTGCACTTATATATTGTGTCATTTGTGAAAACAAAATTTACTGATTGTCAAATCTAGAGCCCATAAATGTCGTCACGTAATTCTTAATATCCAAATAAAGACATCTGCAGCTAGATTGCAGCTAAGATGTTAAGTGGTAAAGAAAATGGAAGACATGCATTTTTTCTGTGTCTAATATTTTTTTAGACTATGGGTAAATCAAAGGTGTCATGACACGTAAAACACATGACAGGTAAGACTGTTATCAATCTTGCAAACTTGTTGCTGGAAAAAAGATTTAAGATATCAAGAAAGGTGTTAGACTGTGAAACTGATGTCCTCCAGGAAACAAAAAATCAAAAACTTAAAAAGAAAAATTTTTAAACCCAGCAAAAACAGACATAGAATATCCATGAGGAGTTTTATACCTCAATACTGGCAAACTCATTAACAGTTGTGTGGGTAGAAAAAGAAAGTGTGATGCTTAATTTGGGTAATGGAAATTCCATTAGAAATCCTTGCCCTGTCCTGTCATGGAATGTGAATTCCAACTGAGCAAAGGGCCAGAGAAGATATAGGGTAGGAGTACTCTAAAAAATAGAAAAATGCTTTCAATGGCCAGGCCACGTTATCAAAGGGAGTTGTGAAGCTCTAGTATTTGTACAGAACAGAGGCTTAGGATATACTGCCTGATTGCAGGTGGTGTCGCTTATTCTCCAGCTATATTTGCACAGCAAACACGCACTCGGACTGCATGTCTGTTTGAGGAGGGACTGGTTGAGGGAGCACATTTATGGAGATTATGCAGAGCTCCCCAGCCAATTTTGATGCCTCTACTGCAGCAAAGGCAGCTTGAACCCTAAATAACATGATGAAACTGGCAAAAACAAAACAAACAAAAAAACCCCAAAAA
Source organism: Leucopleurus acutus (assembly GCF_964270905.1). Lineage (NCBI taxonomy): Eukaryota > Metazoa > Chordata > Mammalia > Artiodactyla > Delphinidae > Leucopleurus > Leucopleurus acutus. The sequence goes on from NC_139149.1 coordinate 30,549,382, forward strand.
ACCACCATTACCCTTCGAATCTCTTGCAGCCTTTTGACTTTCCTTTTTTTGATCCTCAATATCCCAATATCCTTATTCTGCTTCCTGAATGTTTAGGAAATTGCTTGCAGCATCCAACAAGCATTTACCCAGCACATACTCTGTTCCAGGCACTGAGCTACTTCTCTGTCACTTACCACTTACCATAGTGTACATCATTTCCTCCATGCATATGTGACTGAGTGAAAAATGACAAATCTGGATTTCTATTCTGGTGCTGGTCTACTAGGCTTGCTCCTAGCTCAGAGCTTCTCATACACCATCACGTCATCAAGTGTCATTCACAGTTATGCCTCAATGAAATGACAAACTGTGCAGGAACTAGACCTTTGGACTATCTAAAAAGAGTAAAAACTCTAAATAGTGAATCTTCACGTTGTCAAGACATGATCACATATCATTCTGTGGGAAGCCATTCTTAGCCAGATGGTAGACTGAAACAGATCTGATCCATAGTTTCTTAAGTTATCAAGGTCACTAAGACTTAATATGTTACTCTTCCTACGAACACTTAAATTTTAATATGGGGTGTTTCTTTTAAAAAGAAAAAAAGGCAATTATACTTTAATAACTGAATTCCAAGCATCACAAGTGCTGATTAGTATGATACTCTGAGCAGGGGCTCTTCCCTTTTTTTTTTTTTTTTTTTAATTCCCAGGCTTGTCCCTTTTTATACAAGTACCAGCCTATTCTGTTCTCCCCATGAGCAGAGCCAGCCTTGACAGAAAACCATGGATGATTCCTCCAACCTTCCAAAAGGACATTTTAAACTATTTATTAGTAGATGATAATAGAGATTAGAAGTAGGAACCATAGGAAGTTATATTTTGTTTTATTTCTCTTTTTCTTTCTTTCCTTCCTTCTTTCTTTAAATTGCAGCAAAGAAAGTATTATGAAAACACTCTCTAACACTGTTTGGAGGTGTGCTTCGATGGATTACACAGGGATTATAATTTGTATTTCTTACAGCTAAGAGTTCCATCGCCTAAAAAGTCTCCCCTTACCCTCGCCCAAATCAGTGAACAGCAAAGCATAAGCTGTAATAGAATCTCAAAGTTATTTAATGGACTCTCTTCTCTCACTACTCTGGTTGTTCTGTGGCAAAAAGGTGTACTCTCCCTCATATGGTACCATTTAATGTGGTGACTCAACGATGATGAGCATAGACTTATTTAGTGCTCTTTATTTTGCTACTGCTTTGATGAAATCAATAGAGGCTTATAGGTTCCATAGAACTGAATGCTGGGGTAAATGCCTGCCTTAAGCAAGTGGTTAGGACACTGAAAAGTATAGTCCAAGGAGCCAGAATTTATCAGTTCATTCAAAATTGCCAACAGTTCATAAATTAAACACCCTTAGCTATTATTTTCACTCTCACAGGTTCTGCATGAGCCCCCTGTCAATCCTGGGTGCCCACATTTAACACATACTTCTATAACAAAATCAGTCTAAATCAGTTGAAAGGAAGTAAGCTAAATTAAAAACCAAACAAAAAAACTTTTCATTTTCAGATTTGATGTCATTATTAGAACTCTAATTTTGAAAAATGTAAAAATATACAGGATGCTTTACTGGATACCTATAGATGCTTGACAGTTACTTTAAAACATCTTTTTGCAAATGACAAGTCTTAACATTTAATTCAAAAATGACTAGTGTTTAACGTGTGTCCCATTCCAAAGTTGTGAACAATCCATCATGACATTCACATTCTAGCATGCTTCCTACTACCCAGTAATATCAAGTATGCATGAAGTTATTATTTATTTTTTTTACATACACTGAGAGTTCTGTAGATTTTCTTCCATTTGGAAATCACCTATTTTGATGTCACACGGATAGGACTAGATTACCTTTGAAATTTTCCCAACTTTGAAACACTTGATTCTATATTTCAGTAGTCAGGGGAAAATCTTACTCAGTGTAGAAAAGAAAAGAATTTGTCTGTACTACATGAATTATCAAGAATGAAAAGGCCTCCTGCCTAACATTAATCTCTTCTCCCGACTGCCACAGGGCCTAAAATCCCCTCCCCCTACTAGAGGTATTTCTTAAAGGTGCTCTTAGGGCTTATGAATTTTACTTGGATTTGGTCATTATACTACAAAAGAGGGATAATCAATTAACTTAAATTCATTTTCCTATTTACTATCAATTGTCACATTGAAAATAAGATCCCACAGGCAAGCTTTGGGGTGACTAGTTGGGGAGCGACCATGATATTATTATTATTATTTTTTGTGGTACGCAGGCCTCTCACTGCTGTGGCCTCTCCCGTTGCGGAGCACAGGCTCCGGACGCGCAGGCTCAGCGGCCATGGCTCACGGGCCCAGCCGCTCCGCGGCATGTGGGATCTTTCCGGACCAGGGCACAAACCTGCGTCCCCTGCATCGGCAGGTGGACTCTCAACCACTGCGCCACCAGGGAAGCCCCATGATATTATTTTGTGCTGAACTAGTTCATCACCTTAGAAGCAGCTTCCCAGCCAACTGACTCTGCCACCCTCTGCCTTCACATAAAAGGTTACCTTTCCTAGGAACTTTTATTTTCACATCTATTATCTAGTAAGGTCTTTGTAGAACTTTCCTCTTGTGTGCAGTTCTAGCTGTCCACTGTATCCTCTGGGTCTGATATATTTATGTTGCATTTTCTGTCTAAAGTCTAGGGATCTTTTACAAACATCTACTGTTTGGGGTCAGCCCATTCTAACCTTTCCCTAATTTCACACAATCCCAGCTTCTGGAATCCCTTGAACTCTGGCTTTACTTGGAGGGAAAGTCAGGTTCCAGAATCCAGTAGGGTAAAATTTTAAAGGAAGAAAAAAAGAGGTGCTAATCTAAGCAGCAGGTAATGGAAAAGAGGAAAGTCACAGCCTGAAGACAAATGGGGTTTACTTTATAACTTTTTCCTAGCACCCTTCAGTCACAGCAATACCATAGTAAATAAAATTGCCACAGAAAAATTTAAAGCTGATGTATTAAATGGAATTTTAATACATTTAATCTAATGGAAGCAAAAAATCCTCCTGTGCATTTGTTACAAATATGAGAAAACTAAAGCAAAACTGATCGGTTTTTTTGAATTATACAAATGCATTGTTCAAATATCCATGTGACCTTTAGAACTAGTCAGTATATGTTACAGACTTGTACTCATTTACTATATTACTGATTTTCCTAAAACTACAAACCACAGGAACGTTCCCATGAAAACTGTGTATTGTTCTAACTATGTACGCCAACAGTCATCAAGCCAACCACTAGAGGTGAAGGCATTTACATATGTATTCCATTATCAATGCCAGAATCATCAAATCATGTACCATCCCTCTGACTACATTCAAAGATGCAGCACTATATCATGTACCATCCCTCTTTGACTACATTCTCTTTTTGTCAGAAACCCTTCTGTGTAGAAAGAGAGGAAGTGCTTCTCTGTATAAGGTTTATTACATTACACTCTCCCTGTGTATTCACAGCAATATTGTGTGGATCAATAGAAGAAACTGCAAAGAAAAAGCCTTCCACTTCTTTAATCCGTTGATATATTAAATCAGAACTCTCAGTGGTGGAAAAAAAGAGGAACAGATAACTTGACCTAATTTTTCTAGAGGATTGCCCCTGAAAAATAAATAGGGCTTCATAAACCAAGTCAGCAATTGAAAAAAATAAACTAAGAAGTAAAAGAGTTCCTTTCTTGGTAATTTTCTATACAAATACGTTTTGTAAATAATTAAACATACTATCTCAGAGAAATAGTTGAAATTATAACATGAAGTTACGATGTAAAGGGAAACAGCAGCAGCTCGCAGAGCAAATCCAATGCTTTGCTCAATTTGGTTTCAGGAAAGAGAATCTCATCCCATGCCTAATTTTCCAACTGCTAATAAAAGGGAGTAGGGGACATTCACTAATTTCTCAAAATTTCATAATTTGAAAATGCAGGAAATGAAACCAGATTTGGAGGAAGTGAGAAGATGCCAGATGGAATACCATGTATAAAATCTTCCTATATTATTCCCAAGCTAATTCAGTTTGCACAGACACACACACACACAAACAACAAAAAATTAGTGTTATCCTATCATTACCAGCACCTCAAGGCTATTTCATTGGCAAATCAACAATATTTACTGAGGGTGTACTAAGACTGCACACTATGTAGAAACAGTAGGCTTTATTTGCAGATAAGAGGTAAAGGGAAGGCAGTTTTGAAAATGAAATTCAAATACTTAAGAGGAGAACACTCATTGTAGTAATCTTAATTAGAAAGAAAAATCAATTCCTTCTTTTTCCTTCCTTCCTTCCTTCCTTCATTCCTCCCTCCCTCTCTCCTTCCTTCCCTCAATCTCTCCCTTCCTTCCACAAATATTCACTGAGTACCTATATGTTCCAGGCAATGGTCAGAACTGAGTATATAACAGCAAACAAAACTGACAAGTTCTGTACTTTCATAATGATTATATTATTCTGGGTAAATCTGATGATAAACAGATACATAAATATGTTCATTTCAAATGGCAGTGCTATAAAGAAAACTAAAAAGTCATGTAGTGATAGAATAGGTATGAATAATAAGTATAGTTGGGAAATAAGATTGTGATGGAGAGAGTACACACCCTTAAATAGAATGGTCAGAGAAGGTCATTCTGAATGTTGACATTCTAGCCAAGACTTGAATGGTAAGAATGTGACTGTCATAGAGAAAAGCATTGCAGGCAGATCAAACAGCAAGTGAAAAGACCTCAAGAGCAAAGTGGCTGAAGGAAAAGGAAACCAGTATGGCTGGGGTGTGATAAAAGGAGAAGTAGTAGGAGATGAGATGGAAAGGTAAATGGTACTAGTCCATTAGCCCTTAGAGGCCCTGTGAGCAGTTTGGGTTTTATTCTCAACATGAGGGAAAACTATCGGGAGATTTTAAGCAAAATAACAACATGGTTGGGTTTATATTCTAGCAGATTAACTATTATGTGAAATATGAATTTTAGAGGGAAAGCAGAGGCTCACAGAAACGAGTGAGGAATCTATTATACAGTCCAGGAGAGAGATGGGTAATTCAAATCAATTAATCCATTCCTTTTGAACAGGTTTTTGTTCATTAGAAACTTCCTGTAATGGAAGGAGTTTTGTAGTGATCAGTGACAACTAAAAGAACTTCTCTGGCTTTCTAAGGATGGATCATTTCCTTAAAATGAAGAAAAAAATCTATTTCTTCAAAGTCCATATTGCTCTACTATATACATTTCTAATGAAAAGAACTGCAAATAGGAAATAAATTCTGGAAGGACAAAAATTAGGTAACTTGGGCTTCCCTGGTGGTGCAGTGGTTGAGAGTCTGTCTGCCGATGCAGGGGACACGGGTTCGTGCCCCGGTCTGGGAAGACCCCACATGCCACGGAGCGGCTGGGCCCGTGAGCCATGGCCGCTGAGCCTGCGCGTCCGGAGCCTGTGCTCCGCAACGGGAGAGGTCACAACAGTGAGAGGCCCGCGTACCGCAACAAAAAAAAAAAAAAAAAAAAAAAAAAAAAAAAAAATTAGATAACTTACCAGTTTTGGCTTTGCAGGATCTGTTGTCTGGCTGCATTATGTAGCCCTCCACACAACTACAAGCATAGGATCCATACGTATTTATGCAGGTCTGGCTGCATGTACCATAAACAGCACATTCATCTTGATCTAAAAGGTAAATTAACATAATTTCTAAGCAGATTTATTGTTGGGCATTTTTTTTCTCCCTGAAGAAAACATTTTTTCCAAACTTTGGAAGTAGGCTATTAAAAAAAAGCGAGAAAGAGCCAACTCCAATACATCTTTTCAAAACCACACTAACTGAACATAAAATTCAGTGTCGTTTTAATAGTTACGGAGATACAAGATCAAGCTTAACACCAAATCTTTTACTTTAAAAGATAATTTATTTGCATTTTTGATGCGTAGGCTAAAAGTCCTTGGATATTTGTGCAAAGGTATAAAATGCAGTCCAATGAATATTTGCTGAAGAGTTCTAGTGTTTACGACACTGGCTTTTTCAGGATTTTGACAAAGAATTAGACTGGCAACACGATTTTCAATGAACAGATTAAATAAAAGTTCTGAGCTAAGCAATGTAAACCACCCTCACTAAATCAAAAGGAGGAAACTATTAAGTACTTGTCGCAAGCAGAAATTTTATATTAATTTTTATTTTAATATCTATGGCCCTCCTCCTATTTTTTCCCTACTTCCACTAGCAATACTTTTTTCCTCCAGCACCGTGTTCAAGTCTCTGTAAGCAGCAGGTACTTAATGATTCTTAACCAACCGGGCAAATTAAAAAAAAAAACAAAAAAACTCTGCCAGCTAATAATTTAGACAAATGTGTATTCAGTCTGTCCTGTGTACCAAGCACTATACGAATTCCTGAAGAAACCAAAATTTATAAAACATGATTTCAACCTCTAGGTGAAACAAGTCTAGTGATATAGAATTTCATTTCTATGCATTTCCTTATAATAGAGTCATACTCTAGTTATAATAGAAACACAGAGAAGTAAATGAACCTGCTTGGAATTGAAGGGAAAATGTGAAGGCTGCATATTGAGCTGAGTTTAAAGGATGATTTAGATTTCCTCAGACTAAATAAAAAGGGATCAGATGGAAAGAGGTGTTCCAGTTAAACAAAACAGCATGTGAAAAGCCATTGGGATGACACAGTAGGGATTTCAAAGAAGTATAAGGAGTCAGGTGGAGTAAGGGTGTATAAGAGGAAATGGTAAGAGATGATATTGGGAAAATCGTTTTGGGATGGGATAATGAAGTTATTTGTATGCTAAACTAAAGTGCTGTACATTATACATAGGCACTGGAAAGCATTAATTAGATGAGTTTTATGATCAACTTTGTATTTTAAAACTAAACAAAGTCACGATAAATGGATTGGTGAATATAGAGAAGAGAACCTGGAAAATTAGCTATGTGCTAATTTCACACAAGAAATTGTATTTTGAAGTCATAATATTTTGAACAATGACAGTAGCAGTGGGAATGGAGAAGAGGGAATGGACTCAAATGTTTAAGAAATAGAATAGATAACATGAAGTTTGACTGGATATGATAGAAGTGAATGGTGGTCTAATTTTATAAGTGTAGATTACAGTGGAGGTATCATGGGAGGAAAAAATGAGTTTGATTTGGATGTGTTAAATTTGAGGTATCTGTAGAGCATCCTTGAGTAAACATTTAATAAGTAGTTGGAAATATGGAACCAATAATATAAGGTGAGATCGGTCTTGGAGTATTTGAGAGTCAACAGCATATGGATATTAGATTAAAAAAATAGGAGAGGGTTAGATCCCACAGAGAGAAAGGGAAAGTCGGGAAAGCTTAGCTATAGAAAAATACTTTAGGATACCAATATGAAAAAGGCCGGCAAGAAAGAGGAGTCCATGAGCCTCCTCTGAAGGATGTTAAGCGGATTAAACTGCTTGGGTATGATAAGAATATATATTTGGTCTTTATCCTCTGTTTCTGACACAGAGTTCAGTTACCTTGTAATTTTCTGAGCTATAGGAGTATCTTTTGTTATTTCTAAGGAGCCCTGTGAAATACACTAGAGTCTATGCTAATGAAGTGACTCAGGGTGGGGCTACTAGATATTCTCAGAATGGGACTGGTCTCCAAAAAGATCAAACAGGTGACTTAGAGGGTGGGAACTCTCAACCCCATCCTCTGACCCCCCAACCTAAGAAAGGAGTTGACTAAGGAAAAGCAAAAGATGGCTAAGTAGCCAAGGAACCATTTAAATTGGGAAACTATGCATTTGTATGACATTTATTTGCATTCCTCTCTGATTTTTTTTAGCTTCGTGTAATAGCCTGTTTGAAGTAAGTAGCTTTGGGGATAGGAAGAATAGTATTTGGAGTGAAGTCCACAGTGATAATGTGAAATTAAATCTTGAATTTGATAAAGTCCAGCCCCTAGTGGCAGAAATGATGATTCGTATCTATAATATTTTCACCGATTTTTTTCAACTTTACTATTATTGGTTCCTATTTTAGTTTTTCTGATATGTGATTATGCTACACAGGAGAGCAATATGAATAATGATTTCTTTTGTTCTTTCTCCTCAGTCAGAATGCACTGTTCTGACATTGATGTAACTCCACAAAATTGGCTGCAAAGAAACAGGCATGTCATCACTTGTAGCACTATCTTCTTTCTTCCTTTAAGGACAGAGAATATCCTGGAAATTCCTTCAGGAAAGCGTAAATGATGCTCAGACCTGGCCATCCAGGAGTGCAGAGAAAGTAAAAAAATCTCTTCTATTGGTGAACTTCCATAAAAATTGCTGTGTATTTGCTTACTATTATTCAACAGAAGAAAGTGATTATGATGATTTTTACAGATTTAAAAGAGAGACTCAGGAGAAAGAGATTCATGTAAAAGGAGCTGAAAATCCTGACACCTATAGGAGTGAGGTATAGCAAAAGAGTGAAAAGGATACAGGTAAGTATATTGGCCTACCTTGTGTGAATGGCAGGTGTTGTTTTGAACTTGAAATTGCGTGCATGTCCAGAGGTACTACTTATATCTGGCAGACTCTGTGATTGTAAGGGGTCTAGTGTTGACAAATCTGAGTTTTTTCATAAAGTCTGAACTTCTGTGTGCAACCTTCTGATTTTCAAATGTTGGTTTAAGAATAATGTCAGTCAAATAAAATATACCAGTTTGGTCCCCCTATAGTCAGATTATGTAGCCTTTGGGTCTGATAAACATTTAATAATACATGTTTTTATAATATTTGTATTATGCAGAAAATGAAAAAAACACAAACTGAAAATTTAAGCCCGATGTACATTATAAACCAATGAGCCTCTCTAGGATAAGAATAAGTGGGCTCTGGAGATCTGTGTTTTAGTCCCAAGTCTTTTACTAAAAAGATGTGCAGACTTAACTAAGTCACTTAATTTTTCAGGGTCTCACTTTTCTCACTTTTGTCATGAGGATTTAAAAAAATATTCTCTGAGGATTTTTTTCAACTTTAAGATTCTATTTTTAAGGTAAAAGTTATAATATTAAAGCAAAGGGTTAATCAGCAAAGTACCAATTTCTTTGGAAAATATTCTGTTTATTAGTGGTGCTGGTAACACAGATATTCCTCAATTTTATACACAGATTCTATATTCAATGTTTTCTATATATAGATTCTAAATACCATATAAAATAATGTATTGTTTATATTGTGGATATATCATATATATATATACACAAACATATAATATCATGTATATGTATATATATTTGGATTCAACATAATGAAGAAATAACCTAAAATAGTTCAGTATGGCAGAGTAGAGTCATTTTGGAAAGTAAACATTTGGTGTAGAACGTTCACAAAAACAAAAATTAGGACATTAAAAAATAAATATTTTATATTCATCATTATTGCATTGGTCAAATATCAATCACCAGAATTACCAATGTAAAAGTTGTAAAGAACATTACATGACTATTATTAACTTAGTAGATAACAAATGTCTACTACACTGCAGCTATATAACAGTCATAAACTATTTAGGAGGTTAAAATAATTAAATCCAAAGTTTTAGTGACTGACCAAAACACATCCCATTGTTGACATGTCCCATGTCTGTCATTACTGCAATATGAATTGAAAATTGATTTGTAACCATATGATATCACTTATACGTGGAATCTAAAATATGGCACAAATGAACCTATCTACAAAACAGAAACAGACTCAGACACAGAGAACAGACTTGTGGTTGCCAAGGGGGGGGAAAGGAGGGAGAGGGATGGACTGGGAGTTTGGGGTTGGTAGATGCAAGCTATTACATTCAGAATGGATACATAACAAGGTCCTACTGTACAGCACAGGGAACTATATCCAATCTCCTGGGATAAACCATCATGGAAAAGAATATATAAATCAATGTCTGTATGTGTATAACTGAGTCACTTTGCTGTACAGCAGAGATTGGCACAGCATTATTAATCAACTACACTTCAATCAAAAAAGGAAAGAAAATTGATTTGTATAAATGCTTATCTAATGTTTCTATACGTGGTTTTTGGGGGAGAGCCAACTTTTAACTCTCAAGAGACAAAAATAAAGTGGACATAAACACTGTGTGGAACACATGGTAGGTGCTTGAAGATATTTTATTAAATTTCTGTTAATTAAGCCTCTGTTAAAATAAAATTGAGTAGAATTACATGTCATAATTACCTTTACAGCTTCTTCCATCTTCTTTTATTTCAAATCCATCCTCACAGTAACACATTGTACTATTTCTGACCATGGCACATTTATACTGACAATTCAACTGCTGGCAACTGGGCAACAGTTCTGTAGAGGAAAAGCAAAGATATTATGTCTATATAACTGTGCACACACATATACTATTTAAATTTAAACGTTAATATTTACTCAGTGCATAACCATAATAATACAGCTCTGATTGGTTTCCTAGAAAGTTTCTAGGATTGGCTGACAGAACAAAACAATATCTATTCCCTCTAAAATATGTTGGCTTGCATTTGTTTGAAGTATTGTTAATAAAAATTTCAGATCAATCTGTTCAGTCTTTCACTTTTTCCCTTATTACGTACATTCAAAGGCACAAATCCTTTCAAATTCTGGTAAATTATTTCAAGAGGAAAAATGTCAACTCAGTGGTTGATTTCACCATTTATGCCTTTCTTATCTGACACATCCATTGATATTCTATATTTTGAGGGCTTGTTTTGACTTACTAATCCATGTATAACCTTTGAAGCAGGTGGCAAAATATTAGACAACTACTGGACATAATATATTTCTTAATATCTAAACCCTTTCAGAACAAAAACATCAGTGAAGCCAAAGTTAGCAAAACCTTAGAGCAAATTAGGATTCAGTATGATAAATGCATGAAACACAGATGAAGTGACAGAGGTATATTCATTTCACAAATAATTTCTAACAGGAATAAGATTTGCTAAACAAGAAAAATTACAGAGAGAATGTATGACTGATTGTGGTGTCTGAAAATAGGGATATTAATGGGTCGTGACAATTTCCTTTTTTCCCCTGGGGAGAAAAATAAGGGTTTTAAAGATCAAGGTTAAATGATTCAAAATAAATTGATATTTGCCACAAATTTAGCTGGTGCTTCAGAAATATTTTAACTTTTAATAAAGATATATTAAAGTCCAGTGTGGAAAAGGACAGCTAGAATACTCCAAACTGAAAATTTGGTATTTTACTAAAAAATTAATTACCTCTAGTATTTTCTTAGCCCAATTGCTTTTAAACTCTTTCATGAAACTATCAGTATTTTATGTATCTTCTCTTCTTAAAACATTAAATCTCCTTCATAATGGTCACCCACATATGATGATCTTGCTTCCTACTTCCCTCAGAAAATTGAAGCTATTGAAAGAAATTTTCCACAGATTTATGCTTCACATCTTACCCTCCTCTGCCTATTCTTGTTTTTCTTGCATTTCAAACTTGGTTTAACTCATAATTAAAGCTGCAGCCCCAACTCCTGCGCACAAATCCCATCCCCTTTCACCTATTCAAGGATATCACTTGAGTTTTTCTCTACTTCCTCTCATAATTCATCTTTAAAAGTTTATATCAGATCAAACTAAAGCCTCCATCCCTTTTTGTCAATTGAGTTTCATAGGAACACAGTCAATAGCCATTTGTTTACATATTGCCTATGGCCGTTTTTACACTACAAACACAACCCAACTAGTTGCCTTAGTTGACTAGTTGGCCCCCCAAACCTAAAATATCTATTATAGCCCTTTACAGAATGTTTTCTGACCCTTGTACTACTTTTCCCCACATTAAAAACAAAAAACCTTGATCTCACGTCCTGTAGGAGTCACCGTTGCCCAGTATCTTTGTTCCTCTTTATAACAAAACTTACAAAATAATCCATACTCACTGTCTCTTTCTTCCTCTCTGTTTCTATCTTAAGCCCACTCCATAAAGGTTTTATCTCCATTGCTCCAGAAACTGCTCAGATACAGGTTTCCAATGACCTTGAGGCTGATAAGTGTGATGGCCTTTTCTCAGTCCTCATCTTACTTGACCTATCAGCAGCACTTGACACTGTTAACTAGTTTTCCCTGATGTACCTTCATCACTTTGCTTCCAGGGCTCAGGACTTCTGGTTTTCCTCCTATTTCACCGCCTCCTTTGTACAGATCCACATTTTCTTGTCAACCTCTTAAGGTTGAAGTGCCCCAGGATAAAAACCTGGTCTTTTTCTCTTGCCTATCAATATGCTACTAGTAAACTCATCAGTTATCATAGCTTCCCCTCTAACTGGAACATAACTGCAGTTCCATAAGCTGAAAGCTAGGTGTGCCCTCTTCGACTTCTAATTTCCACTGTTCTATTACAATTGACACTTTATATTAAAAGTTATTTCTCTTTAAGATACCTGGAACAATTTCTGCTTCCTTGATATAAATTAAGCCACTATACAAATCAATACATCTGATTTGTAGGTTTGGAACTGGGGTCAATACCAATTATATGCTGTTATAAATATTAACATTTATATAATGTGCAAAGACCAGTCATTTGGTCTGTAAAAATACATTATTAATAAAAATATAGAATAAATGGATCTTTAGAAGTTATAACATTTTTGTTTCATATGGTAGTTATTTACATTTTGGTTTCCCCCACCAGTATCTACAGCTATAAATTATAAACCTAAAAAAATATATATATATATGTAGATACATGCATATATATGAAGTTTTTGAAATGTGCAATTTCTTTGAAACCCCATACCAGTCAAAAATGTAGATATCATTGTAATTTATAGTTTTCAGATGAGGAAACTTATGGTTGATAACTAATTTAAGATTATATGGTAAATATACGATGAAGATGGTATTCAAAACTTCAAATCAAGGTCAGGCTGACTACAAACAAAGCCTATGTTTTCAAAAATGCCTCTACTTCCCACTGTACAATCTGGTGACGGTTGAAACTGTGGTGTATTTTTTTAATTTGCTTTGTCATTCTAAGCTTAGTAGTGTGCTGTAGATACAAGAAGTGTTTTTTATAACTTTTATAGGATGAATGAACTAATAAATCAGTAAAATAGCTTAATTCTAGGATGACAATTAATACTCTCAGGTGTCATTTCTAGTCCATTAAATTAAACTAGGTCCTAAAGATAGTTCATTTACATCTTTAAGTTAGGTAATTGAGTTGTCAAATCTTGTTTGATTATGGTGGAATCAGTCCAAAATTGCCTTTACTCTATATGCTTCTTTTAGTTCAACACTGATTGAGCACCTAGTCAATGCTAAGGACTCTGCTGGGCTTCCACAGATGCAAAATTGCTTTAGACAAATTAATGAATTACAACATGAGTGTGGAAGCAAGTGGGGTTAGATGAGAAGTGCAACAATGTAAACAACAGCTATAATTCATAGCAGAACAACACATATACTAAATAAAAATACATGTGACATTAGCTGGAAAGAGAAGAATTCATCCAGAGACTGGAAATAGAGGTAGGTATCTGGAAAAAAGGTTGTTAAAGAAGTTAAATTTAAAGTAAAATTTAAAAGATGAGCTCAGTAGACAGAATTTATGAGCATGCATTCCAGATAAAGTAGACAATATGAGAAAATAAATTTTTAAAAAATGACAGCATGTAAGAGGTAAAGACAATGGTAAATAACCCTGTGTGGCTAAAACATAGTGTTTGATGTGGTAGGAAATGGGACTGGAATTATTATTTGGGGCCAGACAGAAGTAGATTAATTCTTAGATTAAGTAGAATTTTCTGTTTCAATAATGGGAATCATTGCTAGTTAAGGAGGACAGAAGTGATATACTCTGACGTGTATTGTTTGAAAGTGCCTAATAACAAGGAGAAAAATGAGTAAAAGACAGTAAAGAAAGAAAAGCTATCTAAAAGGTTAGGACTATGAATATTTAGATGAGTGGATGGCCAGAAACTTGGTGAAAGCATAGTAACACTGAGTTAACAGTACCAATAAAATGAATTAAGAATAACAGAAGGACTGGAGGTTTAGAGGGAAATACTAAGTTTGCTTTTGACGGTTTAGTTTAAAACGTTGACAAGAAAAATGGCTAGGAGGGAGTTGAGAATTTGAGTCTACCTAAGAAGAAAAGTCTGAACTAGAGGTGGAGATTTGGAAGTCAAAAACACATAATTGGTCCTTGAAGTCCAAAGAGAAAATAATCATCCCTTAAAAAAGAATATTTATGATATAAATCAAACCTAGAGAACTTTTATATGTGAAAGGCAAGCAGAAAAAAAGGTGTTAATAAAGAAAACAGACAAAAAGAGTCATGTACCACAATGTTCACTGCACCTCTATTTACAATAGCCAGGACATGGAAGCAATCTAAGTGTCCACTGACAGATGAATGGCTAAAGAAGATGTGGCACATATATACAATGGAATATTACTCAGCCATAAAAAGAAACGAAATTAAGTTATTTGTAGTGAGGTGGATGGACCTAGAGTCTGTCATACAGGGTGAAATAAGTCAGAAAGAGAAAAACAAATACTGTATGCTAACACATATATATGGAACCTAAAAAAAGAAGAAGGTTCTGAAGAACCTAGGGGCAGGACAGGAATAAAGACACAGATGTAGAGAATGGACCTGAGGACACGGGAAAGGGGAATGGGAAGCTCGGACGAAGTGAGAGAGTGGCATGGACATATATACACACCAAATGTAAAATCAATAGCTAATGGGAAGCAGCCAGATAGCACAGGGAGATCAGCTCAGTGCTTTGTGACCACCCAGAGGGGTGGGAGGGAGATGCAAGAGGAAGGAGATATGGGGATATATGTATATGTATGGCTGATTCACTTTGTTATAAAGCGGAAACTAACACACCATTTCAGAGCAATTATACTCCAATAAAGATGTTTTAAAAAAAAAGAAAACTGAGAAATAACTAAATATATAGACGAGGAACATAGAAAGCTTCACAAAACCTAAGGAAGAATAACAGTCCATGGAAGTAAGCAGGGCAATAAATATTAAAAACTGAGAAATATACTTGGATGAAGCCTAAAGACTGCCCTGGGTTTCCTAATAGGATCAATTAAGACCTTTAAAAACGGTTTCAGCGGTGCAGAGGGGACAGAGATAAATGTAGGAAGGGGTTCGGACAGAAAGAGGAACAGTTTCTCATAGAAAAGGCCAATATCTTATAGGATAAAGAGCATGAAGGTAGGGGTATTACCTAATTCATTAGTCTGTACCTTAGGACAGGCATATTAATTCACTGCTTTAAATGCACTGTTTTCCACGTAATCCCTATAGCCCATCTCTTTCTTTGCCCTGTCTCAGTCTGAAGTAGAAAATCCATAGACTACTGGTTCCATCTTTCTGCTCTCTCCAATCTTGAAACCCCTGGAGTATGAAGAGTACAAGGCATGCTAAAAGGTTACCAACATCATGGTAGTGACGGCGAGAAAAGAGGAGAAATAAGAGAAAATGGATAAAAATGGTTATGAAAGATCAGACCTCACACATGATTTTGCATATTAGGTGGGAGTCTGGTGGTTGAAAATAGCAAAAGAGACAAGGGCAACTTAGCTTTTGGTTTACTGAATTTATCCTGCATGAGAATTTGTGTACGTATAGAGAGGTGATATGGAGACAATTAAACAGTATATGATATCAGATGAAACGGTAAATATGTATTCTTCTAACAGATCATAAAGAACTATGAGGAGCTACCAACATGAAAAGCTAAAATTTAGGGCTTCCCTGGTGCGCAGTGGTTGAGAGTCCGCCTGCCGATGCAGGGGACGTGGGTTCGTGCCCCGGTCCGGGAAGATCCCACATGCCGCGGAGCGGCTGGGCCCGTGAGCCATGGTCGCTGAGCATGCGCATCCGGAGGCTGTGCTCTGCAGTGGGAGAGGCCACAACAGTGAGAGGCCCGTGTACCGCAAAAAAAAAAAAAAAAAAAAAAGCTAAAATTTAAAATTTGGCTTGGCTCTATGAAAGCAATACTAATTACTGTAATGTTATGTATTTGAACTGCGTACCATTTATGCTTAATTACGTGCAACACTATAATGATTATGTACATAATTAAAAGTGCATCAGATTAATTTTGTCAGAAAGATTATTTGAGCAGAACAGAAATTTTGTGCTTGACTCATCAATCTTCATAAACTGCTTTAAATGAAGCATAGTCATTGGCTCATGAAACATTATCAATGGTTTGAATCTTACACTGAAGTAGGAAGATCACTAGTATCTAAGGGGATGAAATATGCAAATCAGAATGCAAATATGGAAACATGGTATCTTATCTGTATTCTTCAGCATTATCATAAAAGAAAAGTATCTTTTTAATTAAAGAAGAGGAGCTAGTATTTCAGAAATTAAATCTAATGCAATTGATGAAGACTCCCCAACACAGACCCACTATATTCTGTGATTTTAAGAAATATTTTTGTGTTCTTTTCAAAGTTGTATAGGAGAATATTATCAAAGTTTGAGTATATTTTCCGTATAAAACACAAGTTAACAGTTTACAAGTAGTAGGTAGCTTTGAGGTATCTAAGCTTCTAAGTTGATCTTTAACTTAGAAATAGATTCAAGAACTAAATTTCTGAATTTTTATTACTAACAAATAGTAAGAGGAATTCTAAAAGGATAGAAAATTAATTCATACTAAATCTCATACCTTTTTTTACCACTTTTTTTCTTTTTTCTGAGTGTGATGCCGTATACACAGCTTTGGACTCTGGAGCCAGAGTACCTAAGCTCCAACCTTGGTTTAGCTAATTTCAGGCTATGTGAATGTGGCTTCTAGATGATGAAATATATGTAAAATTAGTTTGTGCCACTTCCTAACCTGGCCCCTAAAGGATTCTGACAATCCTCTATTGTCTCTTGACTTGTCCGCCCTTTGGATGCAGGGAATCCAGCAGACAACTGGGAGAACCCTGGGATGGCGGAGACCCAAATCGGAGGGAGCCTAAAATAGCACATACAGGAAGCATCTACTGATGACCCAACTGGATTGTGATGTGAGTGAAAATTTGGATTTTTGTTGCATTAAACCCCCGAGGTACCAGGGTTGTTACATAATACCATGGTAATGGGCAAATGACTTAAGAATAAACAGGTATAGAGAGCTTATCTCTAAAATGGGAAAAATAATAGAAACTACCTCATAGGGTATGGTGAGGCTTAAATGAGCTAAGTCATGCAAAGTTCTTAAAATACTGCCTGCCTCATAGTAACTCTTTTAATTATTATATTTATTATCATTTTACCATTTAAGCATAATCATCCATTCAGTACAACAGAATACCTGTCATCAAGCATTCTTGTCATAATTTCCATATTCTTCCAGTGATTTGGAACTATGTTTCATTTTACAATAGAAATATTTTTCTCTTTTGCTCTTTTATTTTTGGGTATTGCATAAAATAGTTCTAGTTTTGCACCTAAATCACTTCTGTATCTTTTGACATCTTCTGGAGAAGATACTTTTTTTGGTAAATTCTCCTGAAATCGTTACCTGAATGAAAAGTCCCCAACAAACAGAGAAACACTAACCATAGGAAACAAAGATTTTTCTATACTGGCTAATTGGGTTTCTATAAAATATGAATAGTACTCACTGAAACAATGTATATCCACATCTAATCTGCTACATAAGCATAGACCAATCAACAATCCAGGCATGTAATTTTCACCAAATACTTATGCTAGTCTGCATAGTCTTTAGAGATTGTTCTGCTTTTTAACACATTTACACAAATGTATGCAGGTTTATGGTTTTGGAAACACATACAAATAAATTTGGCTAACCTGCCTCAGAGTAAAAGCAGATCAATAAAGAATGGTTACAAGCTGGTAACGAGATTCCAGCAACTGCAAGTTATTACTTTTAGGAGGTTTCTTCCCTCATTCGTTTTGTTTATGTAAATATCTCTAAGCCAGAGAACCACTGCTTCCAATACTGTATGTGTAGCCACCAGATCATCAATAACATTATGCTGGCTGCCTTCATGACCTAAAATCGAACAATTCACATTGATCATGTATTGGACTTGGTGGGATAGTAAGAACACAGCTGTGCCATATTCATGTGCTTCTAGGTTACATGTTCCCCCCTGAGAGAAAATTAGAACTTTTATAAACTCTTTGGAGATACAAAAAGTATAGGCACTTTTCCAGATATAAGTTATGTGAGGCATTATTTTACAAAATAGGATCAAATTTCATTCGCAATTTTAGTAATCAAGTTTCTTCTTGAATTTAGGTTATACAAAAATGCCTTTTAACCAACAATGATAATCACGGTAATAAGAAAAATATCTTTCTCCATGTAGTACATTTATAAAAATAACATATTTCACTCACTCTTTGTACTTGGAAATTGATAAGCTGATGCAGCTACTTATCATACCAGACAGTCCCTCTTGTCATCAGGACGTCCGCCTGACATATTTAGAATGGTGATAATTTGTGTCATATCATTCATTATGACTGCTAAGGTGGATTTCTTCAGAATTCTTCCCTTAGTGTAAAACCACAGTCCTAGCCTCAAATTTTCAGTGTGTTCCCATATAGAAAGCTATAACATTAAGGCAATTATTTTTTCCTAATTTTTTGTTCCATTTTTGTTATGGTATAATTTACACTCAGTAAAACTGATTCTTTTTAGTGTACAGATATGTAAGTTTTGAAAAATGCATAGAGTTTTGTAACCAATACCATTATTAAAATATAGAACAGGACCATCATCCTAAAATATTTTTCTATGTCCTTCTGCAATCAGCTCATTTCCCCACTGCCAGATTTTGGCCATCACTGATCTGCTTTCTGTCTCAATAGTTTTGCCTTTTCCAGCATGTCATACAAATGGAATCATCCAGTCTGTAGCATCTTTACTGAACATAACATATTTGAGATTCATCCATGTTATTTTATCAGTAGTTCTCTCTTCTGCATTGCTGAATAGTATTCCATTGTATGAATGTACCTTAGTTTGTTTATCCATTTCACACATGATGGACATTTGAGTTGTTTCTAGTTTCGGTTTATTAAGAGTAAAGTTGCTATAACATTCACATACAATTTTTGTGTAAATATAGGTTATCAATTCATTTGGTAAATTTGGGATTGCTGGCTTATATAGTAAAAAGATGTTTCACTTTATAAGAAACTATCAAAATACTTTTCAAAGTGGCTGTACTGCTTTTCATTCCCACCATAAATATATAAATCTTCCAGCTACTTGGCCTTCTGCCCAGAACTTATTATCAGGTTTTTATTTTAATTTCTTTAACCACTCTTAACAGGTATGCAATAGTACCTAATTGTGGTTTTAATTTGCATTTCCTAATGACTAATGATATTAAACGTCTTTTCATGTTCTTATTTGCCAATCATATATCTTTGGTAAAGTGTTTGTTCAATCTTTTGCCCATTTTTTATTTTATATATGTGTGTGTGTGTGCATGTATATATATATATATATATATATATATATATATATATATTTTAGATACAAGTCCATTATGAGATATTTGACTTATAAGTATATCCTCCTGGTCTGTAGCTTCTTTTTTCATTGTATTAGTGTTTTTCAAATAATAAATTTGCAAAGAAAATATTCCTTAATTTTGATAAGTCTAATTTCTCAATATTTTCTTTTTGAATCATGCTTTTAGTGTCAAATCCTTACCTAAGTCAATCTCTCCTTTGTTTTCTTCTAGAAATTTTATAGTTTTAGATTTTTGGTCCATTTTGAGTTAGTTTTTATATATAGTATAATATATGAATCAAGGTTTTTATGGGTTTTTTTTGCATTAAATGTTGAACTGTGCCTGCACCATTTGTTGAGAAGACTAACCTTTCTTCATTAAATTATATTTGCACTTAAAAAAATACATATTTCACTATTTATTTGTGGATGTATTTCTGCACTCCTATGTTTCATTAATTTACATGTTTACCTCTCTCCAATATCACACTGTTTTGACATAGTAAACTTGAAATCTGGTAGCATGAATCCTCATACTTTATTTTTGTTTTTCAGTACCGCTTTAGATATTCCAGGTCCTTTACATTTCCATATAAATTTTAGAATCCGTTGTCAGTTTTTATGCAATTATGCTAGGATTTTATTTGGACTTATATTGAATTTATAGATTGGGGAAGACTGACATCTTAATACTGTGGTCTTCCGATCCACAAATACAATGTAATATATGTACATTTACTTGGGGCTCTAGGAGGCTTATTTTTCCCCATGAGTTTCCAGCATATAGATCTTGCATTTATATATATTATTCAATTAATACCTAAGTGTTTTATAGTTGCATTTATATATATTATTCAATTAATACCTAAGTGTTTTATAGTTTTGGTTTATTATAAGTGGTATTATTTACATTTCCAATTGTACATCTTTAGCATTTAGAAATACGATTGATTTTTTATATATTGATCTTATATCGCAGGACCTTCTTAAAGTCAAAAAAAGACACAAATTACAAGTATCAGCAAGGAAAGAGAGTATATCACTAGTACAGATCTCACAGTTTTAAAAAGATAGAGAAAACTTCAAACAAATCTTTGCCTTTAAATTTGACAACATAGGAACTTTCTTGGTGGTGCAGTGGTTAAGAATCCGCCTGTCAATGCAGGGGACACGGGTTTGAGCCCTGGTCCGGGAAGATCCCACATGTCATAGAGCAGCTAAGCCAGTGTGCCACAATTACTGAAGCTGTGCTCTAGAGTCCGTGAGCCACAACTACTGAGCCCTCGTGCTTCAACTACTGAAGCCCACATACCTAGAGCCCATGCTCCACAACAAGAGAAGTCACCACAATGAGAAGTCCGTGCACCACAACGAAGAGTAGCACCCACTCCCCGCAACTAGAGAAAGCCCATGAAGCAATGAAGACCCAACACAGCCAAATAAAGAAATAAATAAATTTTTAAAAATAAATAAATTTGACAACATAGATGAAATAGACAAGTTCCTTGAAAAACACAAACTGCCAAAGCTCACTCAAGAAGAAATGGATAATTCCTATATCTACTAAAGAAATTGAATTTAAAACTAAAAATCTTCCCACAAATAAAACACTAGACCCAGATAGCTTCACTGGATATGCTACGAAACATTTAGAGAAGAAATAGCACCAATCCTATACAAACATGTCTAGGAAAGAAAAAGGAAGAAAATATTTTCTAACTAATTTTATGAGGCCAGAATTACCCTAGTTCCAAAATCATACGAACACATTCAAGAAAAGAAAACTACAGAACAATATTCCTTACAAACATTGATGAAAAATTCCTAACAATCCAAATGGAGGAATATATGCAAGGATAATATATCATAACTAAGTGAGGTTTATCATGGCAGGTTTAGCATTTGAAAATCAATTAATGCAGGTCACCATATCAGTAGACTAAGAGAGAAAAAACATATGATCATTTCAACAGATTCCTAAAGCATTTAACAAAAAACAGTACCTATTCATGATTTTTTTTAAAAAAACCCACAAATACACTTGGCAGTATAGTAACAGAGGGGAATTTCTTTAACCTGATGGTATTACTTTGCCCCAATATCAGGAACAAGTCATAAAAGGAAGAGGATAACTGCTCTTACCACTTATATTCAATAATGTACTGGAGGTCCTAGCCAAGGCACTAAGGTGACCAAAAAAAACAAAACAAAAAAGTTTAAGGCATACAAATGAGAAAGAATAAAATAAATAAAACTGTTTCTATTTTTAAAGAAAAAAAATTTTATGTAAAAAATTTAAGAAAAAACATCTACTCCAAATCCAACAGAGTCAACTCTTTAAGTTTTTTTTAAATAGGGCAAACATGTCATGTCATATCTTTCAATTTGCATAATAATGTCTCGTACAGATTTACTAGTCTTTCCAAAAGAAAAATAAAAATTCTCTATAATTTAGATGTGCTATTACAAGGTGGAAACTGTAGGCCAATTAGGTGCTTTGAGAAAATATTCTGTGGACTGAGCCTAGTGTTTAAAACAGATTGTACACTTTTAAAAATAATACACGGGGCTTCCCTGGTGGCGCAGTGGTTGAGGGTCCGCCTGCCGATGCAGGGGACACGGGTTCATGCCCCACCCCGGGAGGATCCCACATGCCGCGGAGTGGCTGGGCCCGTGAGCCATGGCCACTGAGCCTGCGCGTGAGAGGCCCGAGTACCGCAAATAAATAAATAAATAAATAAATAAATAAATAAATAAATAAATAAATAAATAAATAAATAAAAATAAAACACGTGTGTGGGGGGTGGTGCATGCACACTCAACGCATGGATATCCCCATCCCTTTTGATAGGTGTACATTATTCCATTTTATGGATATGGATGGTTAGTAATTTAATTACAATTACATGCTGAAACACATTTAATTTGTATGATAAATACCGCTATCTGTTTAAAAACATTTTTACTCTTCCTTCTATACCGCAGAGTTGTTTCTAGGAAGTGGCTACCCAGTCAGAGACTCTAGGTCCTGACCTGAGAGTGTACTACACCAGTGCTAAGAGATTTTTCCCGTTGTAGGCTATAGATATAGCAAGTTGCGAGTTTACTCTGAGAAAGAATCCTGGTAATACCAACTCGTTTGCTAAAACTGGATGGAAAACTGCTTATTTTGGGTCCCCAAGTAAAATCATTTCTAGCAATTGAGCCACTTTACGCTCTGATTTCTTAAGAAACTTTATTGTAATGGCATGCAGAGTTCTAAAATTTAAATATGTAAAACTTTGAAACAGTTTTCATTACTTGGAAAATTAAAATCTAGTTATCAAGGCACAATCAAATAAGAAATTCATTTATTTTATGTTATGAAAAGAAAGACTTGGATTCAATATCCATTGACAAAATTTGCTAAATAATAAACCTATCATCTTCAGGTATTAGTTATTAGTGGGAATATTGCTTAAGAAAAATGTTTACCTCAGTTTTATCTATAAGAGGATATGAGAAGATAGAACAAAGTAACACATGCTCCTGTGGGGTTCTCTTCTCAGCTCATATTAGAGGATAATGACATTATTGACTTCATAGGGATGGTGTGAGGTTTAAACACGGTAATTCAATAGAAGCACTTAGCTTAATGTGTGACACATTGTAAATGCCCATTATAGGTTGGCAGTTATGTTATTCTCATTATAATCTTCAACACATCTCTACCAAAGGAATCTCGTAATTTTCACTTCCATCTTTTATTTATATAGAAGGATAAACCAGGCACATATGGTATCTTGAAATGTGCTCTAGTCTTTAAGGTAGAAGACAGATGTACCTGTAGTATTTCTTACCAGACATTTAACTGTGGACTAGTTTCTTAACCTTTCTGGGCCTTAGCCTCCAACCTAGCATATGTCTTAATAAGTTTTAAGAATATTAAAAGACATAATGAGTGCAAACATGCTCTATAACTTGTAGAGTATTATTATCAATACTGAGATACTGACTGGTATATGGAGAGATAAAGGAGAGAGTGCTAGGTGTATTGGACGGGTAAAGCCAAGGTATGCTGTGGTATTACACATCTTGTTTCAGTGTCTTGTATTTGATTTTGCAGTAAGAATGATATGCTAGAATTATTAATAGTAAGATAAACAAAATCAGGTCTTTGCCTTGTTCAATTTATGTAGTCACAACCACAGAGAAACGATGCTTGAGGAAAAAAAAAAATTAACCAAATTTACCACAAGGTTGTGAGAAAAACATAATTACCAAGTAGAAATTGCATACATCTAGTTAGGGAGTTTTTCATGCCTAGAGGTAGATGGGTAAGAAAATAAATGTAGAGTTAAAAAAGGATTATATACATATAAATTATATAAGTATATTGCATAGCTTATATAAGATAAACATAATAGGATGGAGGTGGCAGTAGCAATTGGGTTAGAGGAGGTGAGGCACTGTGAATAAAGACACCTCTTTTGTAGAGGGAGCTCATAACTTCCAGCAGTCTCCGCATATTTAGTAGGCAACAGGTACTTGTGACTAAATTTATTGGAAAGTAAAGATAAAAGTCATTTTTTTCCCTTCAAAGGACAAATATCATTCTCTTAAATCTGCATATTAGTCCCAGACCATAGGAGGCAACAATAACCTTGGGAAGGTGTCTATATATTCAATGAAATGAGAATGAACAAAGACAAATTCAACCCAGTGCCTGACACATATTAGGTCAAAAGGTGCTCACTAGCTATGTTAAGCATGGCAATTAAATACACCAATTCACCTCTCCATTTTTCCATACCCTTAAAAAAAGTGATAAGAAAGGCTCAAACACACAAGAATAAAGAGAATAGGAGAGGAGACTAGAAAAGACAAAGGTAATCAACAAAAATTTAAAAGCAAAGAAGCAATAAGTGCATGATGACTGATTGGCCTTTAGGGTACTAAGGAAGTAAAATTTAAGCCAAGGGTTGAAGGAGATGAGACAAATCATGATCAGGGATGCTGCATTCCAAACACATAGACTGTTCACTGCACCACTCCAGTGGGCATTATTAAAGCAAACTTTGATATGAGTGGAACTCAAGTTGTACAACAAGGAAACCCTTGGAGGAGGGCTGATAAAGACCATTTTTGAAAAAACACAGCTATCATCATATAAGGACGAAAGACTGAACGTTTTGCTACTATTAGGAAAATGAAAAGGATGCTTACTATTGTCACTTCTGTTCATCGTTTCACTGACCAGGGCAATTAGCAAGAAAAAGAAATAAAAGTTATCCAGATTGGAAAGAAAGAAATAAAACTATGTCTAGTTACAGATGACATGGTCTTGTATATGGCAAATCCTAAAAAATACACATTAAAAACACCTATTAGAACTAATAAATGAGTTCAGCAAGTTTGCAAGATAAAAGAAAAAAAATATACATATCAATTGTATTTCTATACACTAGCAATGAACTACCTGAAAGTGTAACTAAGAACAATTCCATCTAAAAACTGCACAATAAAAGAATAAAATATTTAGGAACAAATTAAACAAAAGAAGTACAAGACCTATACACTGAAAAATACAAAGTATCATTGAAATAAATTAAAGAAGATCTAACTAAATGCAAAGGAATCCCATATTCACAGATTAGAAGACTTAATGTTGTTAGGATGTTAATACTTTCCAAATTGATCTGCAGATTCAATGAAATCCATAGGAAAATCTAAGCTGTCTTCTGCATATTGACAAGATGATCTAAAATTCATATGGAAATGCAAGGGACCTGGAATAGCCAGAAAAAAAAATCTTAAAGTGAAGGACATTTTGGAGAACTCACATCTTCCCATTTCAAAACTTACTACAAAGCTACAATAATCAAGACAGGTGGTACTACCTTAGGATAGAGACATATGTCAGTGGAATACAACTGAAATTACAGAAATAAACTCTTACATCTACATTCAATTAATTTTAGATTAAAAAATTCAATGGGGAAGAATTTTTTTCCAACAAATGACTCTAGTCCAACTGGAAATTCACATGCAAAGAAACGAAGTTGGATCCCTGCCTTATGCCACATGCAAAATTTAGCTGAAAATGGATTTTATATCTAAGAATAGGAGCTAAAATAATAAAACTCTTAGAAGAAAATGTAGAAGTAAATATTTGAGTCTCCGAGTTAAGCAAAGCCTTGCTAGATAGAGCATCAAAAGCCCAAGTGAAAAAGGAAAAAAAAAAAAAAAAGAAAAATTCCACTTAAGAAAACTAAAAATGTTTATGCTTCAAAGAATACCATCAAGAAAATGAAGAAATGACCATAGAATGAGATAAAATATTTCCAAATAAAATCTGGTAAGACATTTGTATTCAGATAAATATCTAATAATCCTTATATTATGATTTTTATAATTCTTATGAATAACTCTTACAATTCAATAATAAATACACAAATAACCCAATATAAAGACAGGAAAAGAATGTGAATCCACATTTCTCCAAAGAAACTACACAAACGTCCATTAAACACATGAATGAATATTCAACATCTATATTCATTAGACCAATGCAAATCAAAAACACAATGACAATACTACTTCATACTTATCAGGATGGTTATAATCACAATGACAGACAATACTAAGTACTGGTGAGGATGTAGATAAATGGGAACCCTCATTACACTCTTGCTGGAAATGTAAAGATCCAGCCATTTCGGAAAACATTTTGGCAGTTCCTCAAAATGTAAAATAAAAAGTTACCACATGGTCCAGCAATTCTACTTTTAGTTATTTACCAAAAAGAAATTTGAACACACAAAAACTTGTACATTGTTGTCCATAGCAACATTATTCATAAATGCCAAAAACTTGGAAACAACTTAAATATCCTTAAGGGAATGAATAGGTACGCAAAATGAGGTATAGCCACACAATGGAATATTATTTGACAACAAAAAGGAATGCAGTAGTGATATAAACTACAACATCAGTGAACATTGAAACCATTAAGCTAGTAAAAGAAACCAGGCATAGAAGGCCACATATTGTATGATTCTTTTTATATGAATTGTCTCAAATAAGCACATCAATAAAATGATGGTTGCCTAGTGCTGTGGAGATTGGGAAGAAACGGGGAGTGATCGCTAATGGGTCCAGGGTTATTTTTAGGCATAATGAAAATATCCTAAAATTGACTGTGGTGTCGGTTGCACAGCTCTGTGAAGATACTAAAAAAAAAAACAAAAAAAAAAAAACTGGATTTTATAATTTAATTGGGTGAAATGTAAGGCATATGGATTATTTTTCAATAAAACATTTAAAAAATCACACACAAAGGATTAGGAATCACAATGGCATTAAAACCTTCAGTGGTAACATGGAATTTAGAAAGCAGTGAAGAAATGCCTAAATTCTAATAGATAATGATTTTCAGTCTCTAGTATGCACAGATAAATTGTCAATTAAGAGAACAGAATAAAGATATTTTCAGACATGTTAGGCCACCAAAAATGTATCATCCAAGCATCTTTTATCAGGAGGCTTACACAGAAGCATCAATCCAGGAGGATTTGTGTCCTTCACCAAAGAGAAAGTAACTTATAAAATAAACTTTGCCCAAACTTTGGCAAAGAGATTGTCTAGCAGGCTAGTGAAAGGAAGTCCCAGGATAACATTTATGCAATCAGTTTAAGTTGAAGAAAGTACACAGAGGGCTTTAAAAAGTATGTCAACAAGAAATTAAAAGTTTAAAAATTATATAAAAGCAATGTTTATAGTGTACTACATGGCTCAGCTCTGAAGAATGTGTACAAGATAATAAATGATGAACATAGTGAATATTTATTTAAATAATAATAATAAAATTATATAGAAAGAATGTGTGTAGTAGGTGGGGTAAGGAGGGGATTTCTACTTAAGCAAAATAGTCATCTTTCAGTAGAAAGCTAGTCAATAATACCTTAATCTGAAAAAAATCAAATATCCATTTAAGCATGTTATATTATAAATATTCAGATTTTTTTTTTTAAAGAAGAGTTAAAAGTGTTGTATCCTTGGTGAACAGAGATCAGGGATGAGTAGAATGTATGAGCTGACTACTCTTTTTTCACTTTGAGCTTTATAGAACTATTTGACTTTTATGCCATGAAATCTCTTTGATTTCAAAAATTATTAATTAAAAAATAGGAACCAGATGATATCTTTACTGGGTCTTCATTTATAATCAATACAAGCATTTTTACATTTCAGGGTGCTTTCTGAGGGAATTCATAAAACAAGTGTTTTTTCAATAGATCTTATATTTTTCTGATAAAGATTATTTTAGTCATTTAGCACTCAATGTGTTTCACAAGTATTTTAATCCCTTTATCTTTTTCTTGCCTTCAGTAAAATTGTGAATATAGTTGACACAACACTTTACAACACAGTTCCAAGATGTGGTTAATTGGACAGCAAAGCTACAATTAAAACTTTAACTTTGGGGATTGAAAGATATTACAATATATAATCAGAAAATATATTAAGAGGGATATTTTTATGTGTTTTCTTCCTTTCTTTCTTTCTTTCTTAAAACTAGTTGGTATGTGTAGGTGTGATTGGGAAAAACATCTGTGACAATCAGAGAAAGAAATGAGGTAAATTTTTCCCACTCAAAGAGAAAAATCACACAATCAAAAATCACACACAAGAGGTAGTACAGAAAGACAGAAAGAAAATCACACAATCAAAAATCACACACAAGAGGTAGTACAGAAAGACAATTAAGGAAAAGATTAGTAAATTAATCAGAAGTGATATCCATAGGAGCAGACTGTATATATTCTTACATTGGAAAACAGACTAAATAAAACTCCAGAACAAAACACAGTTGACCCTTGAACAACGTGGGAGTTAGGGGTGCCAACCCTCTGTGCAGGAAAATCTGGCTATTCGGTCCTCTGTATCTGTTAATTTGATCCCACCATGGATCATGAAGTACTGTAGTTTTACTATTGAAAAACATCTACTATAAGTGGACCCACACAGTTCAAACCTGTGTTGTTCAAGAATAAACTGTATTATAACTTTGTGACATTTCGAAGATACATAAAAATAATAAAATCCGTATTTCATGATAATTAGAAACCATAATTTTAAATAAATAGAAGAGCTCAAGCTTATCTTTCCAATGAAAGTACTCTAGCAAAAAGAGTATGAGTCAAACTTCATAACATAAAAATACAAATTGTGCCCAATTTCCATTTCTTAGGTTCATTAAATGTGTTCTTCAAAGGTAGAGGTACAAATGTAATATAATTATAATGAAGTCTTCTGAAGGAAAGGTATTAAATCTTTTTAGAAAATTGGGACTTACAGCTCTGTCTGAGAAGAGGCAAGAGGAACCTCTAGTGATGAAAGATAGAGGCCTGCTGAGGCCCAAGAAGAGCCAGCTTGATGTAGAGAATGGACTTGAGGACACGGGGAGGGGAAGGGTAAGCTGGGACAAAGTGAGAGAGCAGCATTGACATATATACACTACCAAATGTAAAATCGATAGCTAGTAGGAAGCAGCCACATAGCACAGGGAGATCACTCCGTGCTTTGTGACCACCTAGAGGGGTGGGATAGGGAGGGAGGGTGGGAGTGAGATGCAAGAGGGAGGGGATATGGGGATATATGTATACAAATAGCTGATTCACTTTGTTATACAACAGAAACTAACACAACATTGTAAAACAATTATACTCCAACAAAGATGTTTAAAAAAAAAAAAAAAGAAGAGTCAGCCTGAAATATCGCAAGGCTTCTGTTAACATTCCAGGTAAAGCCCCGTGCTACTCAGGCTTCCTTGCCTCAGGCCTTACAAAGATAGGCTGCTTGGAATAAATAGGTCAGCTGCAGAAGAAGGCTTTAGATCTCATTTGGGTTGGGTTATTTCAGAGGTCTGATCACTTTGGCTTGTTTTTAAAATTAATCAATTCATTAACTATATCTATTCTGCTAAGTTGCTGAATCAGTAAAACCGTATTTGAAACACCTAAGGCTACACTCCTATCCACAAGAAGGAAGATTAACACTATGCCTAAAATGGTGAGGGAAATCTCCTCCCTGAGTTTTTTTCCTTACCTAGGGAATAATCTGTATAGGAGGGGCAAATGAACCCATGAGACCTACTTTTCCAGATAGGAGTTTGATAATATCTGAAGCTTAGGAAAAAGTAGGCTTCATAGCTCTATACATACAAGTCTAGGAGAATGAGGCTGGAAGAAAAGACATCTGGTTCTGTTTTCTTGGAGGAGAGGGGCAGATCTATCTACCTGTGCAAGAATTCTTCAAATTAGTTCACAGATGAGTAATTCAAGGGTCCTGTCTAACTTATGTCAGGAATAATTCTCTTATCATATTTCATGACATCTCTGATTTTTGTAAATAGATAAGGCATTTAAAAGTTTTTTAGATGACAGGTATCTTATACCAAGCTTGTTTACAGAAACCAAGACAAAAAAGCTAAAAAAGATTAAATAAATTTATCATGAAGGTAACTATAATGGTCTGTCATATGTGAGTATTTGGGGAATCAAGGTATAGTCAGGGGAATGCATATTAGAAATCCATAACACATGTTACAAAGTTACTTTAACCCTAAGTCTCAAGGTATATCCTCTTTCTCCATGTCACCTTGGAAAAGTAACAAAAGACAGTTATTATGTAAGCAATTATGCAAAGAGTTAATTGACTTCTAGGGAAATTCAGTTCCATTCTTTGTGTTATAAAAAAGTAGTTTGCTAGGCATATTACAAATTAGAAAACAATTGAGTGAAACCATTGCAAGGGCAGACACTGGATCTGTCTGATACCCTCATTGTCTTAGCAGAATATCTGACGCATGGAAGATTTTAGTAAATTTTTGCTGAATGAAAAGTTCATTTCTAAAATATTTCAATTCTTAGTTTGGAGCCTGGAAAAATCAGTCCTCTCAATGAGGACGTGGTTCACCCCTATGTCTCTTAATATTGCAAGTGCTGAGTTGTTATTTGTCTTTTCATGTGAAAATCCTGACATCTCTACCAAATTGTAAGCCCCTGAATCAAAAAGATGATTTTATTTTATTACATTTATGTGTAACTTCAATTTCCAGCACAATGCTTTCTTACCCAAGATTCTGCATTTCTAACAAGCTCCCAGGTGAGGCCCGTATTAATAATTCAAGTATCACACTTTAAGTAGCATTGATTTTGTGGAGGGAAGAAATAATGAATAAGTTGTTTGTAAAAACTTTGGTGAAGATAAAGTTAATGTCTCAAGGCAAACCAGACACTATACCAATTGAAAACTACGGTTTCCAGTAACAATTCACTTTTCCACTATGGATGCAAGCTTACAGACCTTGGGTCCCTATCTCTTCCATTACTAGCAAATATATGCTTCTATAGAGTTGGAAGCAAAATCCCAAGTAAGCATGTACACATCCTTTTAAGAAAAAAACATGCCTCTGGTCAATTTTAGAATTTATAGAAAAAGAGGCATTGGGAATCTGTGTCACCTTTTAACACCTCATGTCACTTGTCCAAATGCATGGGCCCTGAACTATGTTGACTTTCCCCAAAGTGACCACATAGCCCCAGAAGGCTAGGCTGTGATAAAATGAGTATAAACCTTCCAGCTTCAATGTAGCTGGTTATTTAATCTCATGTAAATGTAGAAGACACAGCCTATATGGGATGAAAATTAGTATTCACTCATGCTTTATAGTTTTGAATAGGACTTTTGATGCCCCTAATATTTATCTCTGCAATCATAATCTAACATACATTAATAGACTATGTTAAAAACTAAACAAGTAAACAAAAAGCTTACCAGAAACAATCAGCATAAAAACACAGAAGAAATTTTTCATTATAGTTTTCTTTAGAATGGAGAACACTTAATATCTTGGTTAAAGTCCCAGAAATAAAAATATTAATCATGATTCACTCTGAGAATAACTGCTACCTGGTGAAATTTACTGTCCTTTTTACATTC
The DNA here is from genome assembly GCF_964270905.1 of Leucopleurus acutus. NCBI lineage: Eukaryota > Metazoa > Chordata > Mammalia > Artiodactyla > Delphinidae > Leucopleurus > Leucopleurus acutus. Next base: position 30,580,934 of record NC_139149.1, read on the forward strand.
CTAAATTTTCTAAATTTTAATAATACGCATGTTGTACTTTGTAACAGTACAAAATTGAATTTTATTAAGAATACAAAGTAATGTAGGTAGTTTCTAAAATCCACAATAAAACTAGACTGAAAAGGAAGAGTGGTTTTCATTGTAGGCATTACAAAGTGGTCAGCCGAGAAGAGAGTCTGCCAAATAAAGATCCAGCCCATATTTGTATTCAGTCCTTAAAATAAGTGCCACAGCATTTTTGTTCTCTCTTGCTGATTTATATTTTCATGAATTTACCTGACCTTATCATAATGTTATTCATTTCAGTTTTATTATTCAACATTCACAGTCAAGATACCAATGTCTAGACAGGCCTTATCAAATAGTGCTCCTAGTTTTTTTCCTAGTTCATTTCCCCAATTTTAGAAGTATATGTCTTTTACAGATTAAGCTTTTTACTTTAATTTATCCTAAGCCTTACTTTCTTCCATACAGAAACTTCCAGTTTTCTTTTTTGACAGCAAGGAGTACCTTGATTGATAGCATTCAATTGCTGTGTTGAAACAAGCAGCTGGCTTATCTTACATTAGTACATTTTTTAGTAGTTTTACCTGTTACATGTGAAAGAATATGACAAAACTGTAATGATCTTAGGTGTTCCACCTGGGCCCATAATTCTGTCTAGATTATAGAATATAGACTTTGCAGGAAAGAATCTGAGAATTCTGGATAAGAGTTACAACACAGACATGGATAAAAGTATGAAATTAGTTTAATATAAATATGCTGCTTACCAATTCTAAACAACATAGGTGTGTCAGGAAGGCGTGTGCTTGACCACATATGTTTAATATACAATTAAAATATGTTAATAATATTTTTACTTATAAAATGTTTTAAAATTGGATAAAATCATAGTATCTTGGACAGTTTTTACAAATAGTGGAAACAGAAAGTCAGACTACTTAAACCAGTTATCCTGAACCCAACCAGTAAATTTACATAACAGAACTCTGAGTATATTCATATTCTTCATGGTGACACAATGACAAAGGATAGTAAACAAACTGAGAAGCACATAAACAGAGGTTAACAAGGTAGTGTAGTATAGTAGTTAAAAAACACAATTTTTTATGACAAACATATTGGTGGACATCCACAACCTGCTACTTACTAGTTGTGTGATCTACCCTGAAAAGTGTTCTTGACCTTTCTAAGTCTCAGGTTTCTCACCTAGAAAATGATCATAGGGATAGTAACCCTAAAAAATCCTTTTGGAAGAAAAGATCAGATAGTGTTAGCAAAGTACCAAGTACGTTTTGATTCTTGGTAAATAATGATTTCTTTTCTGAATAACATACTTTGTTATTATAGTTGTAGGATTTGTTAAGGTATATCATAGTTCCTGTATATATTTCTTGAGTCTGTGGAATTAGCTAGTGATAATTACTTACCATCATGATGTGCAGGACTGGAAAAGCTATGTGCATTACCCATGACTAGAATATAGTGGTGGCTAAAACGTTAGAATCAGAGTTGAGATTTACCCTATGACTTCTACTGATTAGTTATAAGGCTTTATCACAATAACTGAGCCTATTTGGAACCTACTTTTACAGAGGCAGAATGAAGTTACTAGGGGTACCTGCCTCATGGGGTTACTGGAAGGTTAAATGGCAGAATATGTGTAAAGCACTTGCCACAGTTCTCGGGACATGTAAAGCTAGTTAATAATATAAATAAAACACTAGTCTTCAACTGTTCAGGATAAATGGGATCTGTACTTTGCAAAGCAAATCTGGAGAAAAGATAATGCATTCAAACGATTCAACAGGATAAAAATAGGTAGGACTGATAGCATAGCTTATAGTTTTTTAAAAAATCAATTATGATGAAACTTCCATGAGCGAGATATTTTTCTACTCCTTGATGGGCCTCTCGATGGTTTTATATATATGCAGAGTTACGTAACATCTCCATCTTCCAAGAGTTCTAAATCTAAAAGGGGATATAATTACATATAAATAATTAACCAAGCCTTTATACATGATGATCAAGTGGACTGCAGTACTAGAAGGGCAACTGAAGTTCAGAGGAAGGAGAGAAAACCATTGTCCAGGGCAGCTTGGGCAAATTTTATTAATGTTATTTATGATTACTGAAGCATTCATAAGTTGAAATATTCAAAGGCATACTAAAACAGGGGAAGAAAACCAGCATAAACTATGTTCAGATAATAATTAGTAGAAATACATGGATGGTGGGTGTAAAGGTTTAGAAAATGTAAACGGTTGGAAATAAAACTGAATGGGGCCAGATACCACAGTATAATATCTAACATATTAATGTTATCATTGTTGGTTTCATTTATATGTCTCCTCCAATAGACTAAGTCATTGAGAGCAGAGATTTTGCCTTTCATCTCATTATCCAGATGCCTAGCATGGTGCCTGGCTTCTTTAACCATTCACTGTTTATTTATTCCCCTTTATCCATAAGGTAGCTGTACTATGGCATTTACAGACTCAAGGGATAAAGACAAGTAAATAAGTAATTATCATACCAAATGGTATGTGTTATGACAGGGGAAATACAATGTTCAGTGGGAAAAAATATCAGCAGTATCTTGGAATATTTCCTTAAGTAAATTACATCTAAATTGAGACCTACATGTTAAGTAGAAATTTACCAGGCAGAGTGGGGAGAAAGAGTCCTCTATAAAGACAAATAGGTTGTGAAAAAGGTCCAAAACCGAGAAAGGACACAGCACAATCAGGGAACTAAGGGAAGTTTGGGTTGATAAAAACAAGATTATGTTTGTCTCCTCAATATTTTCTTCCTGTTTTTCTCAAAACATGTTTTCTTTTGGACTGTATGAATTTTAAATAAATTCATTTTCCTATTTTTCAAACTATAACTTTTTGCTTGTGTGTGTATGTGTGTGAGAGAAAGAGAGGGAGATGGCTCTAGGGATACAATGTATACTTAAGTTCTCACAGCCTACTTAGAGTTAACATTTTACTAGTTCACATGAAATGCAGATATCTCACTACTTTATGGATCCATCTATTCTCTTTTCCTCCCAATATTTAATGTTATAGTTGCCAGGTGTATTACACCTACACATATCATAAACCTAACAGGAAAATGTTATAATATTTGTTTTCAACTGTCTTTATGTATTTTACAGAAATTAGGAGAAAAACCATATTCTATTTACTCAGGTAGCAAGGCTGGAAGAAAGAAGGAAACAATCGAAATTAAGAATGTAGAAATAGAGTCACTTTTTTCTTCCACATAGCGGTAGAAAATTCTATTTCTCTGTATCAAAACTTCAAATAAGTAAAGTGAGAAAAGAAAACACAAGAGAAAAAATCATCTAAGTAACTTTTGAATGAACCCTTATATATATTTACTGTGTTTCTATTACAGATTAAGATACTATTGTAGGTGCCTTGAGTGGTGGTGGGGGGCATAAAGATTAAGCCAAAATCCTGTAAACAAGGAGCTTACAGCCTACTAGTTCTCTGTGTCCTCTGAAATTGACTATATTCAATGATCTGAACTTGTGTCTACATTTTAATTTTTTCTAACTTTACCTACTTAGGATATTTGCTTTCAGCTAATTAGATGCTCACAACTCGCAAATTTATACATCTTGTATCTCCAGCATTTTCTACCCTAGATGAATTCACTTCACTGGAAGAGAAGAACCAGCAGGGCTTCACTCGTAAGGCCTGCCTCTCCTTTCCTTCACGTTTCTACATCACATTTGACCCAGATTAGTTATTACTAGTGTGGTGTGGTTCTAAGTTCTAGGGTCACTAAAAAGTGGCCTCCAATTTCATGAGATCTAAAACACTTGCAACTGATGTGTTTGCACCTGTAATTTGTAAATTAAAAGACTTTCTTGATTTTTCCTTCACTACACCTGGAGAATATTCTGATAATGAAGCAATACAATTTAGATAAATAAGTAGCTGTGGATTTTTTAAAGAATTCAAACACATAAAAAAGTTATCTGGATACATAATAATCTCACATAAATTACAAAATGGTGCTAGAATATGTAATATTATTTCTGTTACTACTTACATTTATTACATCTTCTCATTAATTGAGTTTACTTTTGAATTTCATTTCTAATACTGAGGCATATATTCATCACATGGTTTCAGATATTTGATTACACTAGCAAAGAAAAAGGACTCTGCTTCAGAAAAAATATACAACCTTGGAATACTCGCTGTGTTATATTATATATAGTATGTACTCACTTTTTCTTTATACTTTAAAGATTCTGTAAGGAGGTGAAAAATTGGGAAAAGATAGAACAGTAAAGCTCAACAGCAATAACGAACAATAGGATTATGGATGTGGGAACACAGATCCTCTCTGGAGCTTGTAGAATATCTGAGTATATGAGTTTTTGTTTATTTCTCCCTACTTTGATTTTACATATTTGCTATTTACTAATGCTAACAATGTACCAAATACTGTCATTTCTGTGCATACTGCATTTTATCTTCACTGCAAACCTACATGGGGATTTTGTTTTGTTTTGGTTTGTTTTTCTTCCCTATTTAATGGAGGAAGAAATTGAGGCTCGAAGAGTTTAAATAATTTGTACTCTTTCTCAAAGCTCATAATAAAAAGTGAGAATTCAGGCCAAGATCTGTAAGATTTCACAGTCTTTACTTACAATCATTCAACACAGTTCTACCTCTTGCTTCATGAGAGGAACACAGAAAATAAAGGATATCTAAAGAATTGATTAATTAGGGGAAAATCTCCTTTGTATTCAGAAAGCAATGGCTCTATTTCATGGTGGAAATACCTAGACATGAAGGATATTTTAAACAAATTAGATGACTATAATAGAAATAATCTTAAAACTGAAATATCATCTACCAAGCGTTCTAAAAACATTCCAGAAAGTGCTAGTATTTATTACTTATATTTTAATTAAAAATATATATGTTTTGGATAGGAGACTAGTATTAATTTAATAATGGGTTGTTTACATGGTACATTAGTAATAAATAATGGCAATTTTTCTTTGCCTTTATTCAGTGCTGTATTTATTATAGGGTGGGAGGCAATTGAATAACAATAATTCCACAGCCTTGACAACCAGTAAAGTAAAATTCTGAGGAAGCACTTTTATGTGGATATTTGGACCTGAAAATATTAAACAGGTATCAGTGGTCCAGTAGGAAACAAACACAAAAACCCCCCAAATCTAGAACTAGTTTCCTCAGATTTATGAAACACGGAGATTTTTAATTTTCATTTTGAGAATGAATACGGACTTCATGTTAAAGAGAGTTTTTACTATGGGGCAGATGATTAATTTCCAACTCCTCAAAAGAATAAGCCCAAATATTAACTTCAACATAAGCCTGCCTTCTAACAAATGTAAAATGCCATGTTTCAAGCCAAGTGAAACAGAAAATCCTCTAAAGAAATTTATCTCCGTTCTTGAGTATAAGGTATGTCATTTCTCTCTTGAAGACCACTTATCTCAAAGGCAATGTTACCACTCTCACTTTTGGGGTAAAAAATAAAGTCTTCAAAGGGTAATTTGGGAATCAAAATAGAAATGCAAAGAATAAAAAACAGTCCTCTTAGAATTACATACAACTTTCAGATGAGATATTCCTGGCTTCAGACAGTAATACTAGAGAAAGTTTCTACTCTAGGTAAAAAGCTCATTTCAGATTTTATTTTATTAATGTAATTAAAATACTTTTTGAGAAGAAATCATGTTGAATAGGATCAACGTTAAGGTAATTTTCTTTTATGAATTGTTTCATGATATAATTTTTCTAGAGCCTTTATCTTTATGAATATCTACTTCCAGCTTGATAAAAACAGCTACTCAACTTTTCTAGTTTTATATCTTGAGGCTTTGTGTAATTTTTTCTGTCATTCTATTACTTTAAAATATTAGAAATCTGTTTTCTATCAATGTTCCATAATTGTTGAAGACATGTGGAAACTAAAGTCACACATTTTAAGGCTATATTCTAATTTTCTGGCAATATATACTGCCCATTATGCTGTATTGACTCATTAAAACTAGTTTTGGGTTTAAATGTTTTGCTTTATTACAAAACATCTCCTGATTCAACAAATATTTACTTCAATATTCCTTATACAACGCACTAGGTGACAGGTGCTTAGGGAATGGACATAACCAAAGCTGTTCCTCTATCCAACAGTAGCTCAGTATAATAAGAAAATAAATCTGCCCCTCCCTCCCTTGATAAGCAATAATAAAGGTGCGTTGGGGATAAAGAGAAGAGCTATCTAACTCCAAAAAGAATAGAATGGAAGGGAATTTCCTGGTGGTCCAGTGATTAGGAATCTGTGCTTCTACTGCAGGGGGCCCAGGTTTAATCCCTGGTCAGGGAACTAAGATCCTGCAAGCTGCATGATGTGGGCAAAAAAAAAAATGAAACAAAAAAAGACCAAAAAGCAAAAAAGAAAAATAAAAAAAAAAACCACAAATCAAAAAAAAACAATGAAAAACAAAACAAACAAAAAACATATAGAGTGGAAGAGAAAAAAGAATAAATTCACTGAGGAGAAACCTAACAAACAATATCTCAGCCAGATGATCAACGTCAACATCAACAGTCACAAATCCTGTTGATAGTATGTGCTTTAACATGACATGGTGAAAATGGCTCTTTCCCTCTGTCATCTTCCTATCAATAACCTATATCCCCAGTATTATCATGAGAAAATCATCAGATAGATTTCAATAGTAGGACATACTTCAAAACATCTGATCAGTACTCCTCAAAATTGTTAAAGTCATCAAGGGCTGAGAAACTACTACAGCCAAGAGGAGCCTAAGTAGACATGATAACTAAATGCAGGGTAGAAGCCTGGATGAGATCTTAGAACAGATAAAGGACATTAGGTAAAATCTAAGAGAATCTTAATGAACTATGAACATTAATTAACATTATCAAGATAGCCTCATCCACCAGAGGGCAGAAGGAGAAGCAAGAAGAACTACAATCCTGCAGCCTGTGGAACAAAAACCACATTCACAGAAAGATAAACAAGATAAAAAGGCAGAGAGCTATGTACCAGATGAAGGAACAAAATAAAACCGCAGAAAAACAACTACATGAAGGGGAGATAGGCAACATTCCAGAAAAAGAATTCAGAATAACGATAGTGAAGATGATCCAGGACCTCGGAAAAAGAATAGAGGCAAAGATCAAGAAGATGCAAGAAATGTTTAACAAAGACCTAGAAGAATTAAAGAACAAACAAACAGAGATGAACAATACAGTAACTGAAATGAAAAATACACTAGAAGGAATCAACAGAATAAGTGAGGCAGAAGAACGAATAAGTGACCTGGAAGACAGAACAGTGGAATTCACTGCCGCAAAACAGAAGAAAGAAAAAAGAACAAAAATAAATGAAGACAAAAATAAAAGAAGACAAAAATAAATAGAAGACAACCTCTGGGACAACATTAAACGTAACAACATTTGCATTATAAGGGTCCCAGAAGAAGAGAGACAGAAGGGACCCAAGAAAATATTTGAAGAGATTATAGTCGAAAACTTCCCTAACATGGGAAAGGAAATAGCCACGCAAGTCCAGGAAGCGCAGAGAGTCCCAGGCAGGATAAACCCAAGGAGAAACACGCCAAGACACATAGTAATCAAAATGGCAAAAATTAAAGACAAAGAAAAATTACTGAAAGCAGCAAGGGAAAAATGACAAATAACATACAAGGGAACTCCCATAAGGTTAACAGCTGATTTCTCAGCAGAAACTCTACAAGCCAGAAGGGAGTGGCAGGACATATTTAAAGTGATGAAAGGGAAGAACCTACAACCAAGATATTCTACCCAGCAAGGATCTCATTCAGATTCGATGGAGAAATCAAAAGCTTTACAGATAAGCAAAAGCTAAGAAAATTCATCACCACCAAACCAGCTCTACAACAACTGCTAAAGGTACTTCTCTAACTGGGAAAAACAAGAGAAGAAAAGGACCTACAAAAACAAACTCAAAACAATTAAGAAAATGGTCATAGGAACATACATATCAATAATTACCTTAAACGTGAATGGATTAAATGCTCCAACCAAAAGACACAGGCTTGCTGAATGGATACAAAAACAAGACCCATATACATGCTGTCTACAAGAGACCCACTTCAGATCGAGGGACACATACAGACTGAAAGTGAGGAGATGGAAAAGATATTCCATGCAAATGAAAATCAAAAGAAAGCTGGAATAGCAAATACTCATATCAGATAAAATAGACTTTAAGATAAAGAATGTTACAAGAGACAAGGAAGGACATTACATAATGATCAAGGCATCAATCCAAGAAAAAGATATAACAATTATAAATATATATGCTCCCAACACAGGAGCACCTCAATACATAAGGCAACTGCTAACAGCTATAAAAGAGGAAATCGAAAGTAACACAATAATAGTGGGGGACTTTAATACCTCACTTACACCAATGGAGAGATCAATCCAAACAGAAAATTAATAAGGAAACACAAGTTTAAATGACACAACAGACCAGATAGACTTGATATTTATAGGACATTCTGTCCAAAAACTTCAGATTACACTTTCTTCTCAAGTACACACGGAACATTCTCCAGGATAGATCACATCTTGGGTCACATATCAAGCCTCAGTAAATTTAAGAAAATTGAAATCATATCAAGCATCTTTTCTGACCACAACGCTATGAGATTAGAAATCAATTACAGGGAACAAAATGTAAAAAACACAAACACATGGAGGCTAAACAATACGTTACTAAATAACCAAGAGATCACTGAAGAAATCAAAGAGGAAATCAAAAAATACCTAGACACAAATGACAATGAAAACACAATAAATCAAAACCTATGGGATACAGCAAAAGCAGTTCTAAGAGGGAAGTATATAGCAATGCAAGCCTACCTCAAGAAACAAGAAAAATCTCAAATAAACAATCTAACCTTACACCTAAAGGAACTAGAGAAAGAAGAACAAACAAAAGACAAAGTTAGTAGAAGGAAAGAAATCATAAAGCTCAGACCAGAAATAAATGAAGTAGAAACGAAGAAAACAACAGCAAAGATCAATAAAACTAAAAGCTGGTTCTTTGAGAAGACGAAATTGATAAACCATTAGCTAGACTCATCAAGAAAAAGAGGAAGAGGACTCAAATCAATAAAATTACAAATGGAAAAGGAGAACTTACAACAGACACCACAGAAATACAAAGCATCCTAAGAGACTACTACAAGCAACTCTATGCCAATCAAATGGACAACCTGGAAGAAACGGACAAATTTGTAGAAAGGTATAACCTTCCAAGACTGAACCAGGAAGAAATAGAAAATATGAACAGACCAATCACAAGTATTAAAATTGAAACTCTGATTAAAAATCCTGCAACAAACAAAAGTCCAGGACCAGATCACTTCACAGGTGAATTTTATCAAACATTTAGAGAAGAGCTAACACCCATCCTTCTCAAACTCTTCCAAAAAATTACAGAGGAAGGAACACTCCCAAACTCATTCTATGAGGCCACCATCACCCTGATACCAAAACCAAACAAAGATATTACAAAAAAACAAAATTACAGACCAATATCACTGATGAATATAGACGCAAAAATCCTCAATATACTAGCAAACAGAATCCAACAACACATTAAAAGGATCATACACCATGATCAAGTGGGATTTATCCCAGGGATGCAAGGATTCTTCAATATATGCAAATCAATCAATGTGATACACCATACTAACAAATTGAAGAATAAAAACCATATGATCATCTCAATAGATGCAGAACAAGCTTTTGACAACACCGATTTATGATAAAAACTCTCCAGAAGTGGGTATAGAAGGAACCTACCTCAACATAATAAAGGCCATATACGACAAACCCACAACAAACATCATTCTCAATGGTGAAAAACTGAAAGAATTTACTCTAAGTTGAGGAACACGGCAAGGATGTCCATTCTCACCACTATTATCCAACATAGTTGTGGAAGTCCTAGCCACGGCAATCAGAGAAGAAACAGAAATAAAAGGAATACAAATTGTAAAAGAAGAAGTAAAACTCACTCTTTGCAGATGACATGACACTATACACGGAGAATCCTAAAGATGCCACCAGTAAACTACTAGCGCTAATCAATGAATCTGGTAAAGTTGCAGGATACAAAATTAATGCACAGAAATCTCTTGCATTCCTATACAGTAATGATGAAAAATCTCAAAGAGAAATTAAGGAAACACTCCCATTTACCACTGCAACAGAAAGAATTAAATACCTAGGAATAAACCTACCTAAGGAGACAAAAGACCTGTATGCAGAAAACTATAAGACACTGATGAAAGAAATTAAGGATGATACAAACAGTTGGAGAGATATACCATGTTCTTGGACTGAAGGAATCAATATTGTGAAAATGACTATAGTACCCAAAGCAACCTACAGATTCAATGCAATCCCTATCAAATTACCAATGGCATTTTTTACAGAACTAGAACAAAGAATCTTAAAATTTGTATGGAGACACTAAGGACCCTGAATAGCCAAAGCAGTCTTGAGGGAAAAAACGGAGCTAGAGGAATCAGACCCCCTAACTTCAGACTATACTACAAAGCTACAGTAATCAAGACAATATGGTACTGGCACAAAAACAGAGATATAGATAAATGGAACAGGATAGAAAGCCCAGAGAAAAACCCACGCACCCATGGTCAACTAATCTATGACAAAGGAGGCAAGGATATACAATGGAGAAAAGACAGTCTCTTCAATAAGTGGTGCTGCGAAAACTGGACAGCTACATGTAAATTTATGAAATTAGAACACACCCTAACACCATATACAAAAATAAACTCAAAATCGATTAGAGACCTAAATGTAAAACCAGATACTATAAAACTCTTAGAGGAAAACATAGGAAGAACACTCTTTGACATAAATCACAGCAAGATCTTTTTTGATCCACCGCCTGGAGTAATGGAAATAAAAACAAAAATAAACAAATGGGACCTAATGGAACTTAAAAGCTTTTGCAAAGCAAAGGAAACTAAAAGCAAGATGAAAAGTCAACCCTCAGTGTGGGAGAAAATATTTGCAAACAAATCAACGGACAAAGGATTAATCTCCAAAACATATAAACAGCTCATGCAGCTCAATAGTAAAAGAACTAACAAGTCAATCCAAAAATGGACAGAAGACCTAAATAGACATTTCTCCAAAGAAGACATACAGATGGCCAAGAAGCACAGGAAAAGCTGCTCAACATCACTAATTATTAGAGAAATGCAAATCAAAACTACAGTGAGGTATCACCTCACAGCAGTTAGAGTGGGCATCATCAGAAAATCTACAAACAACAAATGCTGGAGAGGGTGTGTAGAAAAGGGAACCCTCTTGCACTGTTGGTGGGAATGTAAATTGATACAGCCACTACGGAGAACACTACGAAAGTTCCTTAAAAAACTAAAAATAGAATTACCATATGACCAAGCAATCCCACTACTGGGCATATACCCACAGAAAACCGTAATTCAAAAAGACACATGCACCCCAATGTTCACTGCAGCACTATTTACAATAGACAGGTCATGGAAGCAACCTAAATGCCCACGGACAGACGAATGGATAAAGAAGATGTGGCACATACACACAATGGAATATTACTCAGCCATAAAAAGGAACGAAATTGGGTCATTTGCAGAGACGAGGATGAATCTAGAGACCATCACACAGAGTGCAGTCAGAAAAAGATAAACAAATATCATACATTAATACATATATGTGGAACCTAGAAAAGTGGTTCAGATGAACCGGTTTAAAGGGCAGAAATTGAGACACAGATGTAGAGAAGAAACCTATGGACACCAAGGGGGGAAAGTGGGGGGAGGCAGTGGTGGTGGTAGTGCTGTGATATATTGGGAGACTGGGATTGACATGTATACACTAATATGTATAAAATGGATAACTAATAAGAACCTGCTGTATAAATAAATAAATTAAATTAAAAAAAGAATAATATTATTAAGACAGGCATAACCAGAGTTAGATAGGGAGTTTGCTACAAATATTAAATGTGTTATTCATTCATTCATAAATTTATTGTGAATATAGCATGGGCTTATTAAAGCAACTGATGCAGAAAAAAAATAACAATATCATTAGTTTAGTATATATATAGGAACTATTTACTGCACTGTTCTAAAAAAAAAATTAAGTCTATTAAAAATAGTGAGGTGTCTGTAAAGCAGACTTTTAAATGGATAGAAGATGTTGGACGAATAAAGATAGATGGAAGGCTTTCTGGTATGAAGAAATATATCCAGAAAGAAGAAATGTATCAATTCACAGCAGAGAGGGAGAACGTCTACTAAGAGAAAAAACAAGTAGGTTGATATGACTCAAGTTTCATGCATAGAAATGCACATCTGTAATCTTAGTTTTCTCACTTTGGGCTCAAAAATCTGTTATTTTCCTAGCTTTACTACAAATAAGTACATTTTTGGGCAAGTCATTTGTTCTCTCTGAGATCCTGACTCCTGTGTGATTACCTGTGAAACAAGGGTAACAATGCCTGTCTTGGAGGGCTGCTACAAGAATCAGATCTCTTCTATAGAATGTAGCCTAGCTTTTGGATATCTGATGGAGTGCACAGAATAGATACCACGCATACATTGAAACTGTGCTGCTCAGAGCAATGAAAATGTATCTTGGTGATTACTTTCATACATTTAAATTATTGACATCAATACATGACTTTTTTTCCTAGCATGAAATTGTACTTCAATTTAGATTAGTATATTCTTTAAATACCCCAGTGTCCAAACTCCAGAATACAGTTCAGTTAAAAAGGGGGAAAACACATTTTTCTAAAAAATTGAGTTTCTTGTCCTCCCTATGATTAAACATTGATGTGAGAACTTAATTATGGAAAAATAATACAAAATGTAGAAAATTTATATTTAGTAATAGGTATGTTCACATTATTTAAGATAGCAAAATTTTAATGATTAGCATCTATCTTCAATAATAGGTAAATGGTGACGTAAATTATTTTATATATATATATCTATATCTATATCTATCTATCTATCTATATATATATATACACACATGTGTATATTTGTAGGTACATATATATTGGAGCCATGATTTAAAATATATGCAGCAGGGACTTCCCTGGTGGCGCACTGGATAGGACTCTGCGCTCTCAATCCAGGGGGCCCGGGTTCGATCTCTGCTCAGAGAACTGGATCCCACGTGCATGCTGCAACGAGGAGTTCACATGCCCCAACAAAGGAGCCTGCCTGCCACAACTAAGACCCGGTGCAACCAAATAAATTTTTTTTTAAAGGCCGTAAAAAGATAAAAAATAAAATATATGCAGCAATTTGAAAAATATCTTTAAGTTAAAATTTAAAGATGACATCAAATTGTTATATATAACCAAACCCTCAAGTTATGGTTATATTTAAAAGTGCATAGGAAAGAAGACTAAATGGGCAAAGACTAAACAAGACATTAGAAATTATGGGATTAGAAATGACTTAAACATTCTTTCATTTTCCAATATTTTTCCTATGTGGGCATACTGCTCTTATGGTTTAAAAATTCAAGTTCTTAAACTACATAATATATTAAATGATCACAGAATTCTGATTCCAACTTTTAAGAGTTAGGAAAAATTTACTCTGAGTTAATATTAACAGACATATTCTGCCTTAAGAAAAATCAAAATAAAAGTTTAAACAAACTCAGTAAAATGTTCTAATTTTATAATAGAACTTATAAAATATATTAAATAACTAGGTTGATATGAAATCTAAAACAAATTGATTTTCCAGAATGACGATGCACTATAATATTTTTTAGAAATATAATTCATAAATTAGATAATTCATAGTTTTCATAATTTTTCTTTGTCCTGTGAGGCATTTTAATTATTTAAACTTAAACTGAATTTATTAAATAAATTGGGCCAATAAATTTTGTTATTTACTTGTTATTTATGTAAAAATTAATTTTAAAAAAATAAGTTGCATTTAAGTGGTTTTCACAGTTTTCTGTTGGCTTTAGTAATTTTATATTTTTCAAAGTGGCTAATACTTCTTATTAGTATGACATCCACCTTCAAGGATGTTTGTTCAATATTTCTATACTGAACATTGTGCTAATATTAAGTGATATTTCTCTCATAGGGTTCTAAGATCTTTCAATTTCATAGTCAATATTTATTATATATACATACTGATGCATTTTGCCAAGCATCTTACTTTGGTGATGTTCCCTTAATTATAATGAATGTAATTCCCATTCCATCTCATTTTAAAGTGGTATATCTCTAAGATTTTGAGCAATTCTAAAAATGCTCACTTTTTGTTTCTGGAAGAGATACTTTTAATTCTTTCATTGTTCTGTTTATGCCCCATCCATTTCATTAGTTTTCTTTTAAACCACAAGTCTTCTTTAGATTACTCTGAATATATAAAATATGGCTTGGGTTTTATCCCACAATTTAGGGAAGAAAAAAAATTGGCAGTGGTCTAAACTAATTTTATTGGAATCAGTAGCAGTCAATAGGGCAATTGCTTACTGTCTCCATGACATCTCTTTAGCATTTGATTCCTCTGATCACTAACTCCACCTTGATCTGTTGAAATGAGGAATGAGATTCAGTAAGACACTGTTAAACTAGCTTTTAATTTATCTTTATAGGAAAGCAATTTTTAGATGTCTTTTTCCTGAGGCATCTCCTGTCAAGAGGGAACTGACAAACAACTACCCCCAACTTTACTGTGAGGGAAGGGGAAAAAAAAAAAGAAACAGCAAATAAAACCAGTGGGGCATCTGGCCTCTAATTCCTGCCAAGCTTAATTTTCTGTTGTTGACTTTACAAGACTTCTTTCAAAGTACAGCTTTCTAGTAGCACCTTAATGAATTGTATTCCTCCATCAGAACTCATTACCTGCGTCTGTGTGCTTGGTTGATTTCTACCTTAGATACAAAGGTTAACTGTATTGTAGTAGACATGGACATTTTGACTAAGGAATAACTTTAAGTTTTCAACAAGTATAACAAAAAAAAAATATAAGGTAGTCATTATTTTGTATAGTCATCCCTCAGTATCCACAGCAGGGGTGGAGGGATTGGTTCCAGGACACCCCTTGAATACAAAAATCTGCAGATGCTCAAGTCCCTTCTATTAGATAGCAAAGTATTTGCATATAACCTATGTACAGTCTCCTGTATACTTTAAATTATCTCTAGATTACTTATAGCACCTAATAGAATGTAAATGCTATGTAAATAGCTTTAAATATTGATACAATGTAAATGCTATGTAAGTATTTGTTCCTGCATGGCAAATTCAAGTTTTGCTGTTTGGAACTTCCTGGATTTTTTTTTTTCCCCAAGTATTTTCAATCTTCAGTTGGTTGAATCCATGGATGCAGAATCTATGAATACATAGGGCCAACTGTACCAGATTCTCTTCAAAGTTAAGTATGAAGGAGAATGACTTGGACTTTAGAAGCTCAGCTAAGGTCATAAAAGGTCATGGAATATTTCAAAAATGTAAAATTGGACAGAGATTGAAGGGACTTTAATGATAAGGAGAGGCCAAGAAATGTGAAGTATACCATAGTCATTCTGTAAATTAGTGAAAAACAAAGGACATACCAAACTGCATTCAATACATAAGTCATGTTGGATTGACTTATCCAATAGTTGCTTTCTTTCTAAAAATAGTAATACCCAACATTTGTTAAACACTTTCTATGGGTAAGTCAAAATGCTCTATAAAATAGTGAAATTTTAGTCTTCACAACAACCGTAAGAGATAAGAATTTTCATTATCCACATTTTATATATGAAAAAATTTAGGCACAGAGAGATTAAGTGCCTTATCTAAGTCACAGAGATACTTTGTGGTAGAGCTGGTATTAAGAAGGCAGCCTAATCTAGCATCCAACATTCTCAAGTACTATTCAATAACTACCTGCAGAGTTTGAACTCAGTTATTTAAATCACTAGAATGTTAGGTACTTGAGGACAAAGTTTTTGTTTTATTTTGTTCACTGCTGGTTATCTACTCAATGCCTAGAATACAGATTATAATAGACGCTCAACACATGTTTGCTTATTGAATTGACATTATATGTAAAACAGCATTAAGTGTGTGCTGTTGAAATTCTTTATAATTCTTTGTTTCAGGGGAGTACTGTAAACAATTGCTTTTTTAAGAAAAAAAATAAAGATCAACTATCTCTTAAGCACAACATGAAAACAGCTTATGGTCAACATTACTGACTCTGATTTTGATTTAGCTAAGGCAGGCTATTAAATATCAGTTTAAATGTCCCTTTCACAACAAGGCCTTCCATGAGTCCTGTGCCTATATTACGTCCTGATATTTTTGTGTCATAAAATGCTATACTTTCCTTTATCTATTTTATCAATTGTTTTAATTATATGGTGATTTATATGATTATAATTTAATATTTACTCCCTAAAAAATTTTATAAAGACAGAGGCCGTATCTCCTTTCTTCACTGACTTTCAACACACAGTAAAGAGTCTGTTAACAGAGTAGTTATTAAATTAATAGCTCTTGAATAAGTGAATGACCAGAAATAAATGACTATATGAGCATTTGGAGTTGCATAGTAAAGAATTTGGCCTTGTCTAAAGGAAGTCCTCACCTTTAATCTTGTCTTCTGCAAGGAAATCTGTCATATCTGATAGGAGTGTCTGTTTACAGCAGGGGATAGCCCCTCCAGAAAGACTAATTATGTGATTTAGGGTGAGGCTTTGGATCTTGTGGTATCAGTTGACCCAGAGATTGAGTTCAACCATGTAGACAATCAATAAATCAATCAACCAGGAATGAAATGAAGACTCAACAAGAATTCTGGACACTAAGCTCAGGTGAGCTTTCCTGGTTGACAATATTCTCACACACTGATGCTAGGAGGGCCAACCTCACAGCGGAGGATAATAGAAGCTTCACATCTGGAATCCTCTCAGACTCTGCCCTTTGAATCTCTTCCTTTGCCTGATTTTAATCTAAAGCCTTTCCCTGTAATATGTTGCAACTGTGAGTATAATAGCTTTCAGTGGGTTCTGTGAGTCCTTATCATGAGTTATTGAAATGGACAGTGCTTTTGGTAAACCCTCAAATTTGTAGTTAGTGTCAGGAGTGAGGGTGGTCTTATGGAGGATTGCGCCCTCAACCATCACAGCTTGGCTAACAGTGGGTAGGAGGCTAAATGATTCCTGTAGTGCAATGGTCAGAGCAGATAGTATTACATTCTTATGGTGTGATATAGGCTTCTGACAAATATATGTTCTAATTTTGCAAAGCATTTAACCTCTAGGGTTTCAATTTCACTATCTATAATTTTTAAATAACACTATAGTACCTCATAAGGTTATCTTAAAGAATACATATCAAGAAATGACTGAATGTCCTAATTATAGAATATCTAGGTACCCTATAATAGAAAATATAGTAATACTGTTTATTTTAATGTGTTGCCCTCTCTAAGAACTGGTACTTGAAATTTAATGATCATATTCATTGCTACATAGCTCTGTAATTTAGACAGTCCCTTCTGTGGTCAGAGTAAATTACCATTTAGTTATGAATATAGTCAATTTAAACAGTTGCAGAATCATAGGTCACTGAAATTCTATCCATATCCCCCCCTCCTGGATATGATTATATGTAGACTATCTCAGAATAGAATGAATCCTATTTTTAAATATTTCCCAAGAAATAAAATTCTAAAACTTATCCCCAAAAAACCCATTCTATAATTAATCAGTCTTTAGCATCCCTGTGTGTTACCTCATGAGTAAAATGAAAATAGTAATAATAATACTTATATGGTTTAATTAGAATGTTTAGCTGGTGGGACCAAGACTTTAACATTTTCAGAGGCTCACAGGTAATCCTAGGAGGCAGCATAGCTTTGGAATATGTCCCAATACCAACCCAAACACTGAGAGAATCCCCAGGTCATTTGAGCAAATTCATACAAATTAAAAAGTTTTTTCCCTTGACTTTTAATCAATTAGTGACATTTTGGGCTGGGAGCCAGATCTGAATATAGGAAACCACCTCTCTGGAAGCACTCATTGTATGAAATGGAATTATAACTAAGCTGAAACTAATCACTAATGTTATATGATACCTAAAATAAGATCATTCTACTGAAAGGAAGCCTTAATAAAAATGAGTCAGAGAGTAAAATTTTTTCAATGTTTGTTTTTCTCCAAGTGAAAGAAGAGGCTGGGAATCATTGGTATAAATGGGAGATAGATGTGGTGGTGGAGGAGGTTTTTATATAGCTTGGGAGAATTATCCCTCAAAATTTTCCATCTACCTTACCTATTATTCCACATTCACTAGGGTAACTTTATTATCACTTACTTGACTTCCCAGGGACTCTAACATTCGTCAAATTATGCCAGTACACATTAGTATTCTGAACACTGAAAATATGTATTTTATGTAAACTACAAACTGGATTCTGGTTTTATATGTTGATCTCTTGATAAGTTAGGCTTATAATAAAAGAATCAAACTTATGTTATTATAAACTTGAGGGCTACACCCATAGCCACATCGATGTCAAGGTGCTACAATGTTGCTCAGTGAAGCCCAGTATGGGAAACCAGCCCAAGCTTCCAAAGCATATCTAGATAACATCTCAGTAAGGACCAATTGGCTGAAATCTAATTCTGTTCTATAGTATATAGAGTGTCTCAATGTGTTTCCAAGTGTATATAATATTTCTATGAGGCATACTTTATTATTCGCAGTTTCCAAATAGAAAAGCTGAGACCTACAGAAATTAAATGACTTGCCACCACCAGAAAAAAAGTGGCCAGTTTGGGTCTAGAATAACTCACTTCTTGAACAATGCTGTTGCCCCAGGAGTATGTTACTGGTAATCCATCACATACATACATGTCCTTAGGTGACTGACCGTTTCAATGTATTTCATACGTTGCAGACATGTGAGTAGCCTGCAGCACTTTCACAGACATCCCACACCATTCAGTGGCTTAATCATTAGGCCTCTGGAGAAGTCATAAATCAGTAGCCTAGGAGAACAGACCACTATTGGGCAAAGAATTATTAAAATTCTTACTTACTTGAAGTTTGATATATTTGGGGAGATTAGTCACTTAGTTTGTGCTAATTCACTTAGCTAAATATAAAGGGGAAAAACAGCTATGACAATAATGAAACAAAACCAAAAAAATCACACAAATCAACAAAACAAAAATAAGCAGGACAACATTTCTGGAGAAAATTCAAAACAATTTGAAAATACAGGTGTGAAAAACTCCTAGGGAAATTTAAGTCTAGCATTCTCTTACAGGTGGGAGAGAAAATAGTGTCTGACAATTATAGCTTTGCCATCCTTTTAAATAGTCACTATTTGAAATACAATAAATACATATAAATAATAGCAATGTGAAAGGTTAGACATTTCAACTCACAAAACTTAATTTACTCATAAATAGAAATGCAATTAGAACTTTTGGTAAAGTGTGCAAAATTGGTAGGTGACCCGAACTATTTTATTTCCTCGTCTCCCCACCAACAAATTACCTTTGCTCTTCAGAGTATGTAGTTAATGTCTTCCAGATTGTACCTCTCCTTTTCCGACTGCTCACTTTGGTCAATGAACATACACAATTTTTAATCAACTATATTGGAAATACAGAGGAACTCTACTGTTACAAGAAAACAATTTTTTTTTAAATCTCATGTTGACCTATACCATTTGTTTCATTTTCTATACCCTCCTTCAAAGCCTTTATAACTAAACCAGAATCTGTGAAATTAAATAACTATACCAAACATCAAAGTCAAATCTATTTGGACTGATTATATTACTTAGAGATCCCTGATACATGATTTAAACACTTCATATAAAGTGGTTTTAGCCCTGCCCGAAAAAGAGTTAATTTATTAATTAGGGAAGAATAATTGCAATTCAATCACTGAATTTTCACCACACACTTTTAACTTAAGAAGTAGGAAGACACTGATATAATGAATGCTAAGAATTAAGTGATTCTTTAGATCTCTGGTAATCAAAATGCCACCAACAAATGTTTGCTAAGGACAAACAAGCTTAAATGTGTTCCATCATTACCCCAATACCATGATAATTATGGACCTATCTTTTTAAAAACCAATGACTCATAATGGGAATTATGTTTTTGAAAATAGATACTGATACTTCTTAGAACAAATGAGAGACTGAGAACTTGACATTTTTTGCTACAAGAACATATTCCTCACTATTTTGATAAACTTTTAACTGGTGAAGCCCCCTCCTTCTGGAACATGTGTTTTTTGTATGTCTCCCCAGTAGGTTCAGAGTAAAAAAATGTGACCCCAGCCTAAGGCATTTAACACAGTACATTCCTCTAGTCACAGTGATTACCTCAGGGATGGGTACATCACCCTATCAGTCAATAAAATGCAAATAGAAACCACTGCAAAGGACTTGAACCTGAGAAAACTTGAACTTTACGCTGCTGGGAACTGAGCATAAAGCCAACTCAGCAGAAATATTTGGAGACAAACTGGTCTTAGCGATATCCTTGAGTCCAAACAGACTTCCAAATATAAACAAAATTGATAAACCACTAGCCAGACTCATCAAGAAAAAAAGGGAGAAGACTCAAATCAACAGAATTAGAAATGAAAAAGGAGAAGTAACAATTGACACTGCAGAAATAGAATCATGAGGGATTACTACAAGCAACTATATGCCAATAAAATGGACAACTGGAAGAAATGGACAAATTCTTAGAAAAGCACAACCTTCTGAGACCGAACCAGGAAGAAATAGAAAATATAAACAGACCAATCACAATCACTGAAATTGAGACTGTGATTAAAAATCTTCCAACAAACAAAAGCCCAGGACCAGGTGAGTTTTATCAAACATTTAGAGAAGAGCTGACACCTATCCTTCTCAAACTCTTCCAGAATATAGCAGAGGGAGGAACACTCCCAAACTCATTCTACAAGGCCAACATCACCCTGATACTAAAACAAGATAAAGATGTCACAAAGAGAGAAAACTACAGGCCAATATCACTGATGAACATAGACGCAAAAATTCTCAACAAAATACTAGCAAAGAGAATCCAACAGCTCATTAAAAGGATCATACACCATGATCAAGTGGGGTTTATCCCAGGAATGCAAGGATTCCTCAATACATAAAAATCAATCAATGTGATACACCATATTAACATACCGAAGGATAAAAACCATAC
The DNA here is from genome assembly GCF_964270905.1 of Leucopleurus acutus. Taxonomy (NCBI): domain Eukaryota; kingdom Metazoa; phylum Chordata; class Mammalia; order Artiodactyla; family Delphinidae; genus Leucopleurus; species Leucopleurus acutus. The sequence continues at coordinate 30,602,284 of NC_139149.1, forward strand.
GATCATCTCAATAGATGCAGAAAAATCTTTCAACAGAATTCAACACCTATTTATGATAAAAACCATCCAGAAAGTAGGCATAGAGGGAACTTACTTCAACATAATAAAGGCCATATATGACATACCCACAGCCAAGATTATTCTCAATGGTGAAAAACTGAAACCATTTCCTCTAAAATCAGCAACAGGACAAATGCCCACTGTCACCACTATTATTCAACATAGTTTTGGAAGTTTTAGCCTCAGCAATCAGAGCAGAAAAAGAAATAAAAGAATCCATATCAGAAAAGGAGAAGTAAAGCTGTCACTGTTTGTAGATGACATGATACTATACATAGAGCATCCTAAGGATGCCACGAGAAAACTACTAAAGCTAATCAGTGAATTTGGTAAAGTAGCAGGATACAAAATTAATGCACAGAAATTTCTTGCATTCCTATACGCTAATGGTGAAAATCTGAAAGAGAAATTAAGGAAACACTCCAATTTACTACTGCAACCAAAATAATAAAATACATAGGAATAAACGTAACTAAGGTGACAAAATCCTGTATGCAGAAAACTATAAGACACTGATGAAAGAAATTAAAGATGATGCAAACAGATGGCGATATATACCATGTTTTTGGATTGGGAGAGTCAACTGTGTGAAAATGACTATACTACCCAAAGCAATCTACAGAGTCAATGCAATCCCTCTCAAACTACCAATGGCATTTTCCACAGAACTGGAAAAAAAATTTTCACAATTTGTATAGAAACACAAAAGACCCCGAATAGCCAAAGCAATCTTGAGAAAGGAAAATGGAGCTGGAGGAATCAGGTTCCCTGACTTCGGACTATACTACAAAGCTACAGTAATCAAGACAATATTGTACTGGCACAGAAACAGAACTATAGATCAGTGGAACAGTATAGAAAGCCCAGAGATAAACTCATACACATATAGTCACCTTATCTTTGAGGAGGCAGTTTAAGTGCACAAAATTAAAAAAAAAAAGTCTGGACTAATTTGTGTCTCTTGTCATTTCTGGTACCTTGTAGCACAGAAAGGCACACACACCCGACTTTTCTTTGCAGTAATCTCTTTTCTCTAGTTTAATTTAACCTTGAATAATGTCAAACTAAATTTCAGATCTTCAAACAAATCTTCAGAAGATAACTATCCTTCCTCTTACATTATTTTATACTTCCTGAAGATCCTTTTAAAAGGATGAGAGGACTGGCCGTTTTACTAAAACTTTATACTGTGATTTTTTTAAGTTGAGGTACAGGCTGAATAGTTATATTCATGAGTATTTATCTTCTGATGTGATTTATTTACTTATTTTTCAGTGTTGTGAAAATTATTGATAATTCTGTCATAAAATTATGTTACCATAAATAACTTTATATAAAAATTTCTACTGTAAATGATAACTATCTAGAAAAATGTGCACTTACGCTGTTTGTGAGTACACACACTTGCATACACACACACACATGCAGACACATCTAGACCACAGTTTAAGTGTTAAAAGAGATTACATTACTTTTTTAAAAAGTCAATATCCCTGATGAACATAGATGTAAACATTTTCAACAAACTATTAGAAAAGCAAATTCAACAATATACTGAAAGGATTATACACCATAATAAAGTAGACTGTATTCCAGGGTTGCAAGGATGCTTTAACATCCACAAATCAATCAATGTAATACACCATGTTAACAAAATGAAGGCTATAAAACATATAATCATTTCAAAAGATGCAGAAAAATTATTGAAAATTCAACATACACTCATAATAGAAAAAACTCTCAACAAAGTGAGTAAGAGGGAACATACCTCAACATAATACAGGCTATATATGACAAGGCCAAAGCTAGCATCATACTCAATAGGGAAAAGGGAAAATTTTTGTTTTTAGTAATATCAGCAACAAGACAAGGATTCTCACTCTCATCATTTTTAGTCAACATATTATTAGAAATTATAGCTACAGCAAATAGACAAGAAAAAGACATAAAAGGTATCTACCAGACAAAGACACTACAAAAAAAGGACAATTACAGGCCAATATCTTTGGTGAATATAGATGCAAAAATCCTCAACAGACTTTAGCAAACCATATCCAACAATACATAAAAAGGATCATATGCCATGATGAAGTTAAATTTATTCCAGGGTGACAAGGATGGTTCAACATATACAAATCAATCAATGTGATACACTACAGCAACAAAGGAGAAACAAAAACGTATGATCATTTCAATAGATGCAGAGGAAGCACTGACAAAATTCAACATGATAAAAACCCTCATCAAAGTGGGTATAGAGGGAACATATCTCAACACAATAAAGGCTATTTATGACAAATCTACAGCCAACATAAGACAAATCCACAGCTTTTCATAATGGTGAAAAGCTGAAAGCCTTCTCATTAAATTCAGGAAAAAGACAAGGATGCCCACTCTCAGCAGTTCTATTCAACATATTACTGGAAGTCCTAGCCACAGCAATCAGACAAGAAAAAGAAATAAAAGGCATCCAAATTTGAAGAAAAGATGTAAAGCTGTCATGAATTGCAGATGGCATGATAATCCATATAGAGAACTCTAAAGTCTCTACCCAAAAAACTATTAGAACTAATAAATTAATACAGCAAGGTTGCAGGATACAAAATAAATATAGAGAAATCTGTTGCATTTCTATACACTAGCAATGGAATATCAGAAAGAGAAAGTAAAACACAACCCCAATTAAAATTGCCTTAAAAAGTATCTAGGAATAAAGTTATCCAAGGAGGTGAAAGACCTATACTCTGGAAACTATAAAACATTGATGAAGAAAACTGAAGATGATTCAAAGAAATGAAAAGATATGCCATGCTCTTGGATTGAAGAATTAATATTATTAATATGGCCATACCACCTAAAGCAATATACAGATTAAATGCAATCTCCATCAAAATAGCCATGACATTTTCCACAGAACTAGAACAAATAATCCTAAAGTTTATATGGAACCACAGAAATCCCAAATTGAAAAAGAAGTCCTGAGAACAAAGAACAACCAGGAGTTATAACTCTTCCAGACTTCAGAATATACTACAAAGCTACAGTAATCAAAACAGCATGGTATTGGCACAAACACAGTCATATAGACCAATGAAGCAGAACAGAGAGTACAGAAATAGATCACACACATATGGTCAATTAATCTATGACAAAGGAGGCAAAACTGTATCAATACAGTGGAGAAAAGACAGTCTCTTAAACAAGTGGTGCTGGGAAAACTGCACAGTCACATGTAAAATAAGGAGATTAAAACATTCCCTCACACCATATACAAAAATAAACTCAAAACTGTTTAAATACCTAAATGTAAGACCTGAAAGAGTAAAACTCCTAGAAATGAACATAGGTGGAACACTTTGACATAAATCAAATCAATATTTTATTGGATCAGTTTCCTAAGGCACAAGAAATAAAAGCAAAACTAAATAAATGGTTTATATAACTAAATAAATAAAAGCAAAACCTAATTAAATTTAAAAGCGTTTGCACAGCAAAGGAAACCATCAACAAAACAAAAGGATAACCTATGGAATGGGAGAAAATATTCACAAATGATGTGACCAACAAGGGTTTAATCTCCAAAATATGCAAACAGCTCATACAACTCAAGAGCAAAACAAAACAAAACAGAGCAAAACAGAAAAAAACAACTGAATCAAAAAATGGGCAGAAGACCTAAATAGATATTTCTCCAAAAAGATATACAGATGGCCAACTGGTACATGAAAAAATGCTCAACACTGCTAATAATTAGAGGAATGCCAATCAAAACCACAGGATGTCACCTCACACCTATCAAATTGGCTATCATCAAGATGTCTACAAATAATAAATGCTGGAAAGGGTGTGGAGAAAAGGGAACCCTCATATACTGTTGATGGGAATCTAAGTTGGTGCAACCACTTACATGGAAACAGTATGGATGTTCCTTAAAAAATAAAAATAGAGTTACCATATGATCCAGCAATCTCATTCCTGGGCATAAATCCAGAAAAGACAAAAACTCTAATTCAAAAAGATAGATGCACTCTCCAATGTTCATAGCAGCACCATTTAGAATAGCTAAGCCATGGAAGCAACCTAAGTGTCCACAGGCAGATAAATGGATAAAGAAGAGGTGGTATTTATCAATGGAATATTACTCAGCCATAAAAAGAATGCAGTACTGCCATTTACTGAAACATGAACAGACCTAGAGACTATCACAGTAAGTGATGTAAGTCAGAGAAAGACAAATACTTTATGACAGCACTTATATGTGCAATCTAAAAAAAATTAAAATGAATTTACAGGACAGAAACAGTTTCACAGATATAGAAAACAAACTTATGGTTGCCAAAGGTGAGAGGGAAGCAGGGAGGCACAAATCAGGCGGATTAACAGATACAAACTACTTTTATGAATTAGACAAGCAACAAGGACACACTGTATAGAACAGGGAATTATAACCATTATCTTTTAATAACCTGTAATGGAATATAAACTGTAAAAATACTAACTCACTATGTAATACATCTGAAACTAACACAATACTGTAAATCAACAATACTTCAATAAAAAATTAAATGAAATACTAAAAATAAAAAAAAAATAAAGGCATCCAAATCAGAGAGAAAAAAGTACAATTGTTTGTATTTGCAGAGGATTTATTATACATAGAAAACCTTAAAGACTCCACTAAAACTTTTAGAATAAATAAATTTAGTACAGTTTCAGGATACAAAATTACTACACAAAAATGAGTTGTGTTTCTATACCCTAAAAACAAACTTACAGAAAGATAAATTAAGAAAACAATATCAGTTACATCAAAAACAATAAAATACTTAGAATTTAACCAAAGTGGTGAAAAACCTGTACACTGAAGACTGTAAAACATTAATGAAACAAATTGAAGACACAAGTAAATGGAAAAATATTCTGTGCTTATGAACTTGAAGAATATTGTCAACATGCTTATGATACTCAAAGCAATCTACAGACTCAATGCAATTCCTATCAAAATTCCAATGGCATTTTTCACTGAAATAGAACAATCAATCCTAAATTTTGTATGGAACTTCAAAGGATCACTAATAGCCAAAGTAATCTTGAGATAGGAGGACAAAGCTGTGAGCACCACACTTACTACTTCAAACTATACTACAAAGTTATAATGTTGAAAACAATATGGCATTGGTATAAAAACAGACAATCAGTGAAACAGAATAGACATCTTAGAAACAAACCCACACATTTATAGTCAGTTAACTTAAGACAAATGAGCCAAGAACATACAATGGGGAAAGGACAGTCTCTTCAATAAATAGTGTTGGGAAAATTGGACAACCACATGCGAAAGAATGAAACTGGACCACTATCTTGCACTATACCAAAAATTAACTGAAAATGGATTAAAGACTTGAATGTAAGACCTAAAATCATAAAAATCCTAGAAGAAAACAGGTGGTATCCTCCTTGACATAGGTCTTGGCCATGATCTTTTGAATCTGCCTGCAAAAGCAAAGGTAACAAAAGCAAAAATAAACAAGTGGGACTATTTCAAACTAAAAAGAAAGAAACCATCAACAAAATGAAAGGCAATCTACAAAATGGGGTAAAATACTTGCAAATCATATATATATGATAAGGGGTTAATATTCAAAATATGTAAAGAACTCATACAACTCAATAGGAAAACACATACACACACAATCTGATTAAAAATTTGGCAGAGAATCTGAACAGACATTTTTCTAAAGGAGATACACAGATGGCCAATAGATACATGAAAAGATGGTCAAAGTCACTAATCATTAGGGAAATGAAAATCAAAACCATAAAGAGACATCAACTCACACTCACTAGAATGGCTATCATCAAAAAGACAAAAAATAGCAAGTGTTGTCTAGGAGAAAAGTGAACCCTTTTCCACCATACTTGGTGGAAAAGTAAATTGGTGCAGCTATTATGAAAAACAGTATGGAGGTTCCTCAAAAAATTAAAAATAGAACTACCACATGATGCATCAATTCCACTTCTAGGTATGTATCTAAAGGAAACAAAAACACTAATTCAAAATGGTATCTGCATCCCATGTTCATAGCAGCACTACTCACAATAGACAAGGCATGGAAACAACCTAAGTGTTCATGGATGGATGAATGGATAAAGCAGATGTGATATATATACATATATATAGTATAATGATAGTAAATAGGTGGAGGAGGAAGAGGGTGAAGAGGAAAAAGAGGAGAAGGGGAGGAAGAAGACAGAAAAAGGGTAGAAAACGGTTGTTAACTAACTCCTTAATAAACATGGAGAAAGTGTTATGACATTCTCACAGAGACCTCTGGACTTAGGATCAAAGAAGCCAGACTTAGTCTTATCTCTGACACTTATTTGATGAGAGCTATAACCTTTCTGAGCTTTTACTTATATAAATGTGGAAAATGAACATAATAGAGATGACTACTCAGGATTGCTTTAAGGGTTAAAGAACTACTGTATACCGTAGGTGTATTTTACATATAAGCTTTTTATTACATACAGATCTCTTATAAATCCAACTCCTAGAACCTTTTTTAAATTATTCAATTAAAAAAAAGAAGTCTAACGAGCTGAGAGAAGGTTCTATGATCTTGATAGTCATTCATATTTGGTCAGAGACTAAGTTCACTGGCCTGTCATTTATTCTGCAGAGGGCCTCTCAGAATGAATTTTAACTGCCCCATTACCTGGTATCACTAAACTCAGAAGATACCTCTGTAAAATGCAGAAAATCCTCCTGCTGCTGTCTCTGCCTGCCTTTCACATCTCTACATTAGTATCCACAAGACTTTATGACTATTGCATTCTTTCCATTTATGGCCAAGAATAATATAAAAATGATGTTCTACCATAGGGCTCAATGGTAACAAACTTTAAACTTCATTGTTATCACTGTTGTTCCTCCCTAGGGAATTTGGATAAGAGATCAGATTCTGACAGGAGAATCATCTCCCAGTAATTTAACAAAGGCTTTATTCTATTTGAACTTAATGGGGAGCTAATGATTTTGACAAGAATAATCCCCTGTCTTAGATAGCCTTATGAGATTCTTTTCATTTTAAAGTCAAGCTCTTTTGATTACAGGTGTAAGGTCTCCCACAATGCTAGTTACAAGTTCATCTTTTCAAATAGAAAATGAAGGTGTGAGGGCTTGATTGCCTTGTCATTTAACAGCATTATTACTATGAGAAACATTTTCTCCAACTAGTCCAGCAGAAACAAGAAAGCAATACATTTTTCGGCTTGGAATTCTCAATATTTTTTCCATTTCCATCATATCACTTTGAAAGAGAGTAGCACCTTTGAAGAAATATTGTGTAAATAAAATAAAATCATTTAAAAATGCAGCACCCAGAAAAATAAAGATCCAAGGACAAACAAGGAGGAAGGGGAAATACCTCATAGAAACAATGATGGACCAGTCATTAGCACTGTACAAGTATCTTTCCAATCTCCCACAGTTGAGGAAAAAAGTGCCACACATACATCAAAAGATGTTCTGGGCATAAAGAGGCATATAGAGAAGAAGAGGGAAATGAGCGACTGGGACAAGATAACAGAGGTCCTCAGCAAACAGAATCTGCCACAGTAATCATCTCCACTCATCACAGAGTCCTAGGAAAACCGAGTTCACAGTAAGTACAGTGCAGTTTGGCTCTAGGAATTAGCAGTGTTCGTATTAGACCAAGGGCAATAATGCCAAGTTTTATTAAGCTGTAATCTAGAAAGTGGTTCCACAAAAGGGAGTTGTAGAGATTATGAAGAGATGCCAAATCTGGGGGCTCAGAAGCCTTGCTGCCTGCACTGGGCAGTGACTTGGCAGGGATGTAGTAAGTAAATACCTCTTATTTTGATATGACTGAATGAGGTTGTCATAAAAAGCACTGAGACGTTGTATCTCTAGATCATTTCCTAGTCTCTAGACCTAAATATTTTTCCATTACTGCACAGATTTAGAGTTTTAATAGTGCCTCTGTATTAGTCAGCTAGCACTGCCATAACAAAATACCACAGACTGGGTGGCTTAAAAAACAGAAATTTATTTCCTCACAGTTCTGGAGGCTGGAAGGCAGAGATCAAGGTGTCAGCGGGGTTTATTTCTCTTAAGGCCTCTCTTCTTGACTTGCAGTTGGCTGTTTTCTCACTGTGGCCTCACATAGTCTTTTCCTCTTCCTATAAGGACACCAGTCATACTGGATTAGAGTCCCTCAAAGGGGCTCTTGATTCAGACCCTCAAAGTCCCTCATCTGAGTGAGGGAGTCTTCTAATTGATCTGCCTGCCTCGACTCCACTTGTTCCATCGTCACCAAAGTAATCTCTCTAAAATCCAAATTTTACCATGTCTCACTCTTATTTCAAAGTCTACAGTAGCTCCCTAATGAGCATGGGATAAAATTCAAAGTCTTTTCATTACATGGTCTCTTCCTCTGCTTGTAAGAACATCAGTCATATTGCATTAGAGCTCTAAACTTATGACCTCATTTAACCTAAGTTACCTCTTTAAAGGCCCTAACCCCAAATATAACTACACTGGGGCTTAGGGCCTCAACATATAAATTGGGGAAAGGGGGGGGCACAATTAGGTCCAAAACAGTTTTCTTTGAAGATGACCTTCAAAGCAGAATAATACATTGGAAATAGGATATACCTGGGTGTCAGACAAAACAGGGTATGAATTCTAGCTGGCCATTTACTATTCTAAATTTAAGTTATTTTGGACAAGATAACAAATCTTTCTCTGTAACAATGCGTTGTCCATAACTGCATAGCCGGTTTGTTATGAAGACTTAAGAAATCGAGTATTAAAACTATCATAACAGTACTTGATAGCTGAGAGTTGTAAAAATTTCTCTCTGATGTTTATCTTTTAGCTGGTGGGGTCTCAGCATTACCCTGAAGGCCCAGAGTGCCATTCTTTGTGACATATATCTTGAATTGCTAACAATGAACATTTTAATCAATCTGGGCAATTTTTGCACTGCAGATACACCTCCGGCTATCAAAAAACAAACCAAAACAAAAACCACTGATCGTTAACTTCTGATATTTTCCAGACTAAATTTGGACTTTCTAGAACAGGATTTATGTGGATCAACTGGACTCATCCATTCTATTACTGAAACATTTGACAGACATTAATTAGATCAGCTATGTGTGAGGCACTGTACTAGGAATTATATTAATACAAAGACACCTAAATTATATTGTTTGTTCTCAATCAAGCTAGGACAAAATGAATTATGAACACAAATATGCTCAAAGCAATAAGAAATGACAAGGGTTAGAAGACAAGAGCTAGCTTATTAGGATGGTTTTAATAAAGAGATCAAATTTAAAGTAAATCTTTATGGGCAATTTTTTAAAAATAGGTAAGTGGTGGAGAGAGGCCAATAAAAGAATGATGAATTCTTTGAAACTTTTTCCCACTTTAAGTATAAAGCAGAAGCCTTTATTCTCTCTCATGTGGCTCTTTCAGAAGGTACAGACATTGGCTCTCTTATCCAACTTTCAGAAAGTAGAGGTCATAATAAAGGCTTGGAAGAGGAACAGTGAGAAGTGTTTGAGGAGCAGTTCACATATAGAAATAAGAATGATACTTCAAAGGTTAGTTCAAGTAATCAGGAGCTCTTTTGAGAGATGAACTTTGTACTTGCCAAAATATCCTAAAACAACTTAAATCTCATGTTTTTATTTGTTGAGATTAGGTCACTTACCTTACAAATGCTTCATTTAAAAACCTGCTGATAAGAGCCCCACTTTCAGACCCTGTAAACTGTAACTGGAGAAGGTGCCCATATGGTTTCATTTATTTAAAAACTAAATCACTGTGATAAACTTACATTCATTAGAATCCCAAGGGAATAAGAGCTTTGGAGTATTACTGTAGCTTTCTTATAATGCAAAACATTTGAGCAAAATTAAACTGTTTCATTTTTCCTTCTGCTTAACATAACAAGGATTCATATTGAAATAGATCAAAAGTTGTATTATGTCTTTCTCTAGATCAAATAATGTTGACATCCATTTCAACAGAGTGCTCTTAATTCTAACATCCAAGGGCCATATTGCATACTTGAGTAGAGCAAAGTGACATAATTTTAAAATACAATAAGCACATATGGTTATTCTTGAGGGTAAAAGCCTATTTTTTCATTATTTTTCAAGAACTTCTCCTACAATATCTTTATTCTTAACCATTAACATTGTCAAGTCAGGGACATTCTGTAGTCTCTAAAAGGTGATTTTGTTTTCTACTCTTGGGGAAAAGTACCCTCAGGACATTTTCATGTGAGTCAAATCCAAATAAGCTGACATTGTGAGGAGTTTTTGTTTGTTTGTTTGTTTGTTTTTGTTCTTTTAGCAGCATGTCATACAATGTATCAGGTACACTGAAACTGAAGGGAGGTTTATACATTTAGGTGAGAAAATGCATGCACAGTTATGTCAGACCAGTATCCTCTTGGGAGCTGCTTAGTAAACAAAATTGTTACAAATGAATTTGACCTTAAATAAGGAAGCATATTTTTATCAATCAACTGTAACCAACATTGACTTTGGGGATTAGCCAAATTTTTGCATACATATTTAGCTAGTGCTTTTTCTCTCAACTGAGAAAGTGCTTTTTCTCTCAACTGAGAAAGTTATGATGTACATCCTCATCCTCTTGACATTCTACCTACAGGCCTTGCTGTTTCAAGTAAAATTAAAGAAAACCTACACATCTCCACCCATGCCTACTCCTTCATTGTTTATAATTCAATGATTCAATGGAATATCATATGAGGGTTCTGTTTCATGCATGCAAGGAATAACGATGGCCTTGTATACTGTGTGTTTCCAAGGATTTAAAGTGAGAATTGTCTTCAAAATTGGCTTCAAAAACACTCTGCCTAAAGAACCTCATTTTCTGAGGATCTATAAGACATAAGAAAATGATTTCATAGAGCTCCCTCTTTCCCTCTTCCTTTTCTTAAAACTTTGCTCTTCGTTGAGAACTTCATTAAACAAATTTTTATTAACTTCATTTATTTATAAACTTTAATTACTTATAAAGTACGTGCCATAAAAAATATCATGTGGCAGATTAGTGTTAGGATCGGAGAATTAAGGGCAAACAAGGCAGTTCCTGATGTTACAGACCTCAGTACTCTCAGTTAAAGCCTTTGTGGGGTCAGTCCTCATCTAGTTACCCAAATCATTTCAGCAACCCTTAGCTGTTTGAGTTAGTATTGAATACATTAAAAAAAAATAAATACATTGGCTCATAAAACTAAAAATTCAAGAAATCAGGCACAGCTTTCTTCAAGGGGTGAATATCATCAGAGCTCAGCTTTTCTAAATTTCACAGCTCTGACTTTGGCTGTACTGGTTTAATAGTTACACTCCATAAAGGATTTCCCAACAGCTGAAAGTTTAGATAATCTAAAGAAAGAATACAAGCTCTTCTTCTAACAATATCAAAAACAGTTCATTGCTGCTCGTTGGTTTTAAGTAGCTCATAGGCCCATCTCGGAACCAACAGCTCTGGTCATTGTAAATATAATTTTGTGACTGGCCAGACTGTGTGTTCACCCCTGGGGCCATAAGCAAGGTAAAATCCACCAGAAGTAGGTGAGTTGAGAGTTGTGACAGCCATGAAGGTGCACCACTCAGAGCTCTTAGTGAAAGTGCATAATTGACTGACAATCCCAGATGCTGCCCCTTTGGATTTACCACCGCATCTCTGCTGCGACCATGCTTCACATGTGTTCATCCCAGAGAGGTGCTGAACCCAATGAGGAGCAGGGGGACTAGTGCAGTCCTAGGAGACAGAGGACTCCTTTAATGGGTGGCATTGGCTCAGGTATCCCCTATTGGCTTAGATGAACCTTTTTTAGAATGATGCTATGGTCTGAGACTCTTCCTGTTCCATTCCTCTTTCCTCTACCCCATACCATAGGTGCCAAACTGATGACAGTCTGAAAGTTCTCCTCGCTTTTTCTCTCACCCTCCTCCAATAAATCTCCTGCATGCTTAATCTTGTTTTAGTGTCATCTTCTTGGAGGACCCAGATTAATGCAAGAATGTATAAAAAAAAAGTGGTCTTCCAGTGAAAAATTTGGGTTCTATTGGCAAGAGGGTGGTGTATAGAACCTGTGAGGCAAAAATAATAGATATGAACTCAGGTGTATCTACAAAATAACCTCTCATGTTTTAAATAAACATTTGTTCTCTATATGTTCTTATGAATTTCTCAAAACATCAAACAATTTTGCTGCATTATGTCTCCCTGAGGTTAAAAGTGCCTTTAAAGACAGGATTATATGCCTTTGTTTCCCTATAAAACTTTTGCAACCGTAACAATGATAAGCTACAAAATATATGCTCATGAAAAAAGTTTTCAGCTGTCTGGAAGGTCCTCTGGATTAATAAAACACTGAATAACCATTATTTTATCAAAATACCTATGATGAAGAATCCTTTCCAGGTTATAAGGTTATCTTGGCAAGTATTTGATTTACATCTTTCTTACTGCTCACACCTGGAATTTTCTCTGTTGGTTTTGAAATATTGTAAAAATTGTCCCCAAAAAATCCTAGAATATAAAAATATAAAGAAAATTCCCCAATCCTTTCATATCTCTGAAGCATATAGATGAATACACAGTAACCTTTTTTCCATTGGTCTTTTATGCCTCAGACAGTATGAAAGTGAATTCTAAAAACTTATATTTTAAAATCTGTAGTCGACAAAGCAATCTCACCTACATTATCTAGGCATTTGGTAGGGAAAGCAGCTATTTTAGTATATTTTATAAGAAAGAAAATTTAAATAGAGAGAAAGTAAATGACTTGTTCAAAGCCACACAACTAATCCTAGCAGTACGTTCTTCTGACTTCTAGACTTGTAAAGGAAATTACATCACCTCCTCTCAAATTAACATTTTGGGCGCCCACAGGAGGCAACACCCCTTCTACGGGGATCCCCGTGTCAAAATTGGCATTGACTACTGAAGCCTGGAAATTTTAGAAATATTAACATCAGAAAATATTAAACCAGTGAATTTTTTACACCTTAAGTCCTGTTCCTTAGAAGCTTTCTACTTCTGAGCCTGAGCCCTGAATTTTCTCAATCCCGGGTAAGAGAGGACAGACATGTTTCCCTTTAACCAATGTAATGAGATTTATGAATGGGCAAAAGGAAAGATTTCTCTAGTACAGCACTTTTCTAATACACCATAGTACAGCAAATACTAAGCCAGAGGTGTGCGTCCCTAGAACAGAACACATGTTTAATATAGAGAAGCAAAAGAAAATCTCTACCTATCTGATATAGGAAAATTTGGGGGGAAAAGAGAGGAAGTCTTTTTACTTTGCTGAATCTGAGTTTTTCCTCTGTGAAATGAGCCTATTTTGACCTAGTTTGTCATGAAATAAATTCCATAAAATCTGGATAAGGCATCATACCTACAGTTCTACTTCTTTTTCCTTGGCAATGTTTCGTAATGCTTACTCAATGACCAATTTTGTTATGAACTTTTTCACCAGCATACTTCACTCCCATAGATCATTTATACAATACCTAAATAGAAATAAAAAGTAGAGATTTGTTTTTCTACATTAAGTCCTTGAATTTTTTTTTTAATGAAGTATTTTAGAAAAATTCATTGCCTGGTAGTTTTCAGCTAAAGTCTGTGTCTGAAAGTCATTAGCAGAATGTTCTTACTGTTATGTATTATTCCTGTTCAGACTACTTCTTTTCTACTGAAAATGAATGGGTCAAAGCCACTAATTCCACTGACTGCAGCATTTCTCAGTCAGATCAATGCGGTGCGTTTTTTATGATAGGCACTTAGGCTGCTTCCATATCTTGGCTATTATAAATAATGCTGCTATGAATACTGGGATGCATATGTCTTTTCAAATTCGTGTTTTTGCTTGCTTAGGAGTGGAATTGCTGGATCATATGGTAGTTCTATCTTAATTATTTGAAGAACCTCTACACAGTTTTCCATAGTGGCTATACCAATTTACATTCCCACCAACAGTGAACAAGGGTTCCCTTTTCTCCACATCTTCACCAACACTTGTTATTTCTTGTCTTTTTGATGATAGCCATCTGACTGGTGTGAGGCCAGCATTATCATATACCAATACCAGACAAAGGCACTACAAAAAAAAGAAAATTACAAGCTAATATCCCTGATGAACATATATGCAAAATTCCACAACAAAATATTGGGAAGCCAAATTCAATGATACATAAAAAGGGTCATACATCATGATCAGGTGGGCTTTATTCTAGGGATGCAAGGATGGTTCAATATCCACAAATCAACCAATGTGATACACCACATTAATAAAACAAAGGATAAAAATCACGTGATCTTATCAATAGATGCAGAGACAGCACCTGACAAAATTTAACATCCTTTCAGTAATAAAAACTCTCAAGGAAGTTGGTATAGAGGGAATATACCTTAACAAAATAAAGGTCATTTATGACAAACTCACAGCTAACATCACAGTCAATGGTAAAAAGCTGAAAGATTTTCCTCTAATATCAGGAACAAGACTAGGATGCCCACTCTCATCATTTCTTTTTAATATAGTATTGGAAGTCCTAGACACAGCAATCAGATAAGAAAAAGAAATAAAAGGCATACAATTTGGAAGGAAAGAATTTAAACTGTCACTATTTGTAGATGACTTGATACTATATGTAGAAAACCCTGAAAACTCTACCATAAAACTATTAACACTAATAAAATTCAGTAAAGTTGCAGAATGCATTATTTAAAATATGAAGTATGTTGCATTTCTATACATTGATAATGAACTATCAGAAAGAGAAATCAAGAAAGCAATCCCATTTATAACTGCATCAAAAATAATAAAATAACTAGAAATAAATTTAATCAAAATTGTACTCTGAAAACTATAATACATTAATGAAGGAAATTGAAGACAATACAAATAAATGGAAACAGATCCCTTGTTCATGGATTGGAAGAATGAATATTGTTAATATGTCCTTATGTCCTTACTACCCAAAGCGATCTACACAGTAAAGGCAATCCCTATCAAAATACCCAAAACATTTTCATAGAACTGGAACAAATCATCCTAAAATGTTTATGGAACCACAAAAGACCCCAAATAGCAAAGCAATCTTGAGAAAAATGAACAAAGCTGGAGGAATCATGCTCCCTGACTTCAGACTACACTACAAAGCTACAGTAATCAAAACAGTATGTTACCAGCTCAAAAACAGAGATATAGATCAATGGCATAAAGAGCACAGAAATAAATCCACACACTTATGGTCAATTAATCTATGATGAAGGAGGCAAGAATATAAAATGGGGAAAAGACAGTTTCTTCAATAAGTGGTGCTGGGTAAACTGGACAGCTACATGTAAAAGAATGAACAAAGAACATTTTCTCACACCACATACAAAAATAAATTCTCCCTAATAATATGAACCAGCCTGTCATTCACAGGATGTAACAGGTATTCATGATTCTTGGTGTTTGCTTATGTTTTTTATTGCACTAGGAATATGTTACTCCTCCATTTTTCACTTGTCTCCTATGCCCTCATCTTTTAAGACTCACAACAGTTGCCATCCTTTCCAGAATATTTTCCCTGAATCTTAGATTGGGACTAAATATGCTTCTTCTGGTCTCCTTACGTACAGTTTTCAAGAGAATTGTTTTATCCTAGATGTTATGTTTATAAAATCTTCCTCCCCAATTAGACTGTAAGCTACCCGAGGGCAAGAATTTTGCTATTTCATGTGTGTCATCCTACCACTGCCAGGGGTAGTGTCTCTGATAATATAGAATTTCAAAAAAAAAACCCATTATTTGAACATATATTGAACTTTCTAAAGTAAATTATCTGAGTCCATGATGGACTAGAGATGAAGTCTCAGCCAATTTCAGGCTTTTCTTGTACTATGTCTTGGGTTCGAAACTTGGCTTTACGATTTGCTAGATGTATGATGGTAAACAGATTACACGTCTCTCATTACCTCAGTTTTCTCATTTGTAAAAGGGGGATGAATATAGGACCTATTTCAAATGGTTGTTTAAGGACTGAATGAGGTAAAACATGGACAACACAGAATTGTGACTAAAACACAAAAAAAATCTTGCTTTTTTAAAAAATTCATGATGCTACATAATTGAAAGATAATCAAAAGTTATTCTAACTAGGACCCAGCAGACTTAGTTTATAATCTTGAATCTTTTATTAATTTGGGATATTTTCTTACCCTCAGTTGTCTCTTCTATAGAATATTAGAAGCCACTGTTGACCTATCTCTTCCACTTTAACTGTTTTGTAAAGATCAAGTATTATTAACAGTAATAATTATAGTTGTCATATATTGATGCCTTCCTGTAGGTCAAATACCATGGGAAAGGTTTTCCTGACATTATTTATCTTCATAAAGATTATATTGGCTAGGTATTATTATTTAACTTTTATGGAAGAAAAACTGAGACTTAAATAGTTCTATCAACTTGTCCAAAGCCAGAGAGTTGATAAGTTGTAGATTAATATTTAAACCCATGTCTCTGACTCCAAAATCCATCCCCTGAATCACTGTCCGAAGATAAAATAAAATATTTAAAAATATAAGATTCTACATAAAGCAATATGATGATTGTTATTTATCAACACTATTAATAGTTGCCAGTTTCAGTGATCATCATTCTGGTTTCATTCTTATAAACTAGAAAGGTTGCCATAATTCCATTTTCAGCAACAAAAAATGATTCTAAGCATGTTCTGTGAATGAAACACTGGATACCAGTTTTAAGGAAATTTTAAAAAATTATGACAGTATCAGGTGCTTCAAATTGCATATATTCAAGTTGAAACATTATTAAAAATGTATCACTAATCAAAGGTTTTTTGAGACCTGTATGCCAACAAGTACAAGGCCACTACATTTATCATTTTTATATTCTAAAGATGATAACGTTTTCCTTTCCCTTTTTTTGCCTCATCTTTTTAATATAACTCTTAAATGGGACCTACATGAAATCTGGACCTATGATTGTCACCATTTTACCCTTGGTCTTTCAAGAGAAAAGAATAAAGGATATTCTGGCATTACCCAACTTTCAGGGACTGCTAGGTCAAGAAGTTACTAACAAAAATCATTTGAATTAATTTTTTTTCTTTTTTCATACACGGGATTTTTTATTCCTAGAATATCCTTCCTTAGATATTAGCTCTACAGGATGAGTGCTTAAGTGTTCTGAAAATATTCACCACCTGCTTCAAAAGATGCTAATGGGAGAAAATGAATACAAATGTTTTATAATTAGAAGACTGTGGCTTACTGGAAAGGGGACATATAAACCCAAAAAGGGAAGTGGAAAACTTATGTATCAATGCAGGTTTTAAGACAAAACCCTTTTTTTTTTGTAGTGGATACAAAACGAGGCAAAGATACATATTTTTAACTTTAAAATTAAATTAACCTGGTAATGAAAAAAAAAGGTTTTTTTGTATTATTTGCTTACATACATTAAGACATAAGAATGGTGAGGGGTTGAGTTATTGCCGTAACTGCCACATATTTTTTAGGCCAGAATGTCTACTGAGGTATACCTATTAGAAGTATTATGTATGCCTCTCTATATGTATTATGTATGCCTATTATGTATGTCTCTCTATACTAGTTTTCTCAATGAGTCACCTAAAGTACAGACATCAAGGGCTGAAGTTCCAGAGCTAATAAGTGGCAAAGTCAGGGTTTGAATAAATCATTCAGGCTCCTTAATCCATAAAATTTCCTTCTATGCCACGCTGCTTACATCAAGTTTTTAATACCTTTATATATTTCCTATTGATTTGTTTTTCATTCTTGGGGCTGCACTATGAATGGGCACAGAATAGAAGAACTAGAATGAGAAATTTATAGATTGGATCCAGTGAAACTATTAGGTCACATGAGTCAAAGCAAAAAGAGAGGAGACAGGTATGTGCCTTGTGTATGGGTAATCAGACACTGAGGTCCACTAGATTATATAGCAGGAATCATTAATCTGAGGCAGGAGACTGCAGGATTGAAGAGAGAGCAGGAAAGCGGAGACAAAATGCAGTCTATGGCTTTGCGACTATAAGCATTCCCTGGGAATCTGTTATAAATGCATAATTTCAGGCCCCAATGCAGACTCACAGAATCAGAATCAGAATTAAAGTTTGAGAAGCAGTAGAATATGGCTCTAGACAACAAAATTTGAAATAGACATAAAAGTCTTAATAATAAGCAATAGCTCTCTGAAGAAATAATAAGCAGACAGCAAGAATGCGCAGCGATACAAGGTAGCACTTCTTGTATATGCTTTAACTACCTGTAGAACCAGTATCAGATTGAAATTGGCATGCTTTCAACTTAAAATCAATTTAAAAGACTTGCTCTCAAATAATTTTTTCTCCTGAGGAGAGTCAAAGTTTAAAAGCAAAAAAAAAAAAAAAAAAAAAAAAAATCTACAATATAAATCTTCTCAAAACTCTGGCCATCTTCCCCTTTGATCACCTTTTTCCACTTATAGTTTTGTGAGTAACTGACTTCTGTGACTTCTGTGTATATCTGGCAGAGGAAAAAATCCCCTTCACTTTTGAATAGTTTGGTATAATGCCTGTTAAAGTGGAAAAAGCAATCAACTATTTCTTTTGATTACTTGCAATTTGGTAGCCAATTTTATTACAAGCCCAACATGAGAAGCACCAGGCAGGCCTGTTTGCTGACTGTATCAATTATTTTTCAAATTGTTCAACACCTTTCAAAGTCTCAGCATATAAATTCCTTGCTTCTTTTTTCTACATAAGGGTGAGGAAAGGGTACATAAATCTTTAGGAAATGAGGCCCTTGAAACAGTCAGAATAATGTTATTGTCAATATATTAAAAGTTGCCTTAACACTTCTGTAAAATTCTTATAAAAGGAAAAACGTCTTTAATAAATGCAGTGACCGATATAAATATAAGATTATACATACGTTTTCAAATGTTCTAAATAAAAGGCTTTATGCAGAACTTCACTAATTCATGTGTTCTCTGTAATGAGGGAATCCAGCTATTTCATTAGCATAATTTTATTGCTGACCCATCAAAGGAAAAGAAAGTACTGAATGTTGGAATTATTTTAGCTCTCTAGTCTTCATCAAGGAAGGAGTTCAAAATAGTGCCATTTCAGAAGTGCTGGTCTTTCAGTAATAACCATTTTGAGCTGACATGACTTAAATAGTTCCATTTTTGGTCCAGATGCCTTTTTGAAAAGAAAACAAAACAAAACTCAGGAACTTAGAAAAAGTGCTAAAGAAACATTTTACACTCAAATGAAGAGTCTGCCCATAGATACGCAAACAAGCAAGGATTATAGTCGAGTTTTGATGCCCAGATAAAACAATGTCCAGGTGGTCAAAATGATCCAGTGATTAGAAGGATCTAGATTTCTGTTCTAAGATGTAAATCCATGGCAAACATAAGGAAAATGTAGCATTTATATAGGAGTTAACATATATTAACTCGTAAGTCTCACCATGAGTTTGGTAACGTTGGTATCTCCATTGTACAGTTGGGGAAACTCTAGCTGCCTTTGCTTCCCAGGACTCCCAGAGCTCTCTTAGACTGAGAGAGACAGCTGGAGTCTACCTGGGGGAATCCTCCTTATGCGACAGCTGGGGCAATCGAAAGCCTTAATGCATTTGTTTTATGACTATCAAGGAACATTGTCCTTTGTTACCTGACATCCAGTGTCTTGAAAACTGTTGTTTCATATATTTTGTCAGTTTTGTTATTTTAGGTGAAAGGATAAACCACATCCCTGTCACTTCCTCTTGGCTGGAAGTGGGAAGTCTCTTATTAACATCTAAATGAGATGGTATCACTCCTCTGCTTAAAAATCTTCACTTCCCATTTCATTCAGTAACAGCCGAAGTCCTAATGCAGGTCTACAAGTCCTTATGTTAACTGGGTCCTGTTACCATTCAGAACTCACTTTACTACTACTCTCCCATTCATGTAGCTCTAGCCACAGTGAGTCCCTTGCCTTTTGCTAAATAAGTTAGGTATGTTCTCTTCTCAGGACTTTGCCCTTGACGTTTCCTCCGTCTGGTGTTCTTTCCCTAGATAATCACATGGCTGGCTCTTCAAATATTACATTCTCATCAAGGAATGCTGTGGTCATGCTATCTAAGCTTACAACCTAATCTGAAGCTCCTTATTCCCCCATTCCTTCATTTTTCGTCTTAGCACTTATTACTCTATACACTATATATATTTAACTTTTCTAAACATCTTATTGTATCAAGTCTAATCCTGGCTTGTCTTTTACACATGCTACATTCTAAGCCAGGTACATTTACTTTTTTCGTTTCATTTGTATTCTGATAATGTGGTAAGAATTCAAGTGGTAACTGTAATGACTAAAAGAGTCAATAGAAGTCAAACTTTAACACAATGCAATCTCAATTCTTTCAAAAAAAGCGGAGTAGATACTTCATTCAGTAGGTTAAAGAATTTTGATTATTGTATCCATTGGGACTTGTACGTATGTGTTAAATTAACTATATGGCAACCTCTTACCATTCTCTGAATAAAATAACAGTAAGGAATTACAACAAAGATAACTTAAAAGCTACTGAGCTATACAAAAACCTATTCCCTTGTTCACATAAAGGTATATTTGCTTGCAGATATCCATGTAAATCAGATTTAATTTAATGCATTTTTAGGTTTTCATAAAATCAGCTCAGTTTAAGAAACTACTATGACATGAAATTTACTTTTCAGATAGAGCAAGAAAAGTAGCAGTACCCTAGAGTACCATACTATGGTTTATATCTGACGAAGAGCAATCATTCAGCTACTCGTATTTTCATCAAGTCTATTTGTACTTTTGGCTGCAATCGGAATCCAGCAATAATTTTGGCAGTATGACAAGCTAAGAATGGAGTTTCTTAACTTAATCTCCCTTAAGAGATTAAGGAACCTTAATCTCCCAAAAGTTGAACAGAAATAAGTACCTAAAATAACATGTCTAAAACATTTCTTGAGATAATGACATAGCACTTCAGAAAACAGAATGGGCCTATCAAATCAGACCTGGTACTGAACACCAGTCTAAGTAAATGTAGTCTATTACACCCACATCAGACTGGGTTAAACCTAGAATGAACACATACGTCTCAGAGTGCTCTTCACACTCAGTGTGATTTGTAAAGGCATAGAGATTCAGATAAAATTTCCACGCTTACTGCCATGTCTATGCAACAGCTTTTCCCACTGTCCAGGTAAAAGTGCCAAATATGTGCCCATAAGATTAAAAAGAAAAAAAAGCAACAAATCTTCGTAAGGTGGGAAGTGGGGTGGAGGAAAAAAAATTAGAAGACAGTGCAAATAGACTTTGAACTGTATACTGGAAACAGCAAATGACTACTCTGTGATATTAAAATATCCTATTTTTTAAGGAGAGAATTATTATTTTATTTAGTAAATTAAATTTCAAAGCAAAGGGTTAAAGAAAATACAATAATCAAATATTAATAGTCTGGAGTTTTAGATCTTATTTTGTAGTAATGATTTAGATGATTCATCAGAGTGTTTTTGTTGTTCTTGTTGTTTTAAACAATATTAGTTATAGAGCTCAATTAAGGGCAAGAAGTTTGCTTCAGAGGTCACCCATGAAATATTTGCCATTGAACGTGTCAAATAACTTTGTTAGAAGAAAATCAAACTATAGGATACTCCCAAGGGTCCAATATGTTGTATCGTGAGCTTTATTTCACACTGTTACATAATCTTGATGCTTACTTCAACAGCTTCAAGAAACATTTGTGATACTGATATGTAAACAGAGGTCTAGCGCCCTTGCTTCCTCTGGTTTCTCCCCACACAGTTCTCTGTCCAGGGTGCACACTCCTTGTAACGGCATATGATGCAAGAACCACAGACAGCATTAGACAAGGCTGAAGGGAGGCCTGACTTGGGGGAGAGGGCTTGATTTCTTTTCACGTCACCCTTCTTTTGCAGCTTTATTTTTTGACCCTGAAGAGAATTTATCTGGAGTTTCATGAGCAACAAGAGTATACTTCCATTTCATGCCCACAGTGAGATCAGGCAGTGATTTCCACATCAGAGCTCGCAACAGAAATGTTGGTTGTATCCTGCCCCCAGATCTCAGTGACCCTTTTGAAATGCTCAGAAGAAATAGTTCTGTGCAGAAAGAACCACGTGATGGGAAGGTGCTGAGATTTGGACAAACATGGAGTGCTTGGAGGGGCTGGAGCACAGGGTTCATAACTGGAGGGCAGGGGAGGTGGGGGGAGGGCAGGGCAGAGTACATGAGCTGCACAGACAGATGGCAGCTGGGCTGTGGACATTTGAATGCCAGGCTGCTCCACAGGTAGCAGGAAGCCATGACCAGTCTTTGAAGAGATGAGTGTTAGGGTGCATTTTAAGATGATCATCACTCTGGGAGTAGTGGGCTAGATGAAATCACAAGGCAGAGATTTGAGACCATTTTGGTAACATTCTTTTAAGCCAGGATAAAAATGTATATGGTAGTGAACACTTATATGCAGCTTCTAGGTGCCAGGCCCTGTTCTAAGCACTTACATGAAGTAATTCATTTATTCCTCACAACAACTCTATGAGATAAATGCTATCATCCCCACTTTACAGTTAAGAAACAGGCCCAGAAAGGATAAGTGACATTTTAAAGGTGACACAGTGAACACATGGTGATGGAAGGATTTGAAAATGGGCAGTCCAGACCCATGGGCCGTGCTCAGAACCAAAATAAGTGTAAGTCACAGGCTAAGATCTAGACTAGGGTTCAGCAAACTTCTTCAATACAGTCAATATTTTAGATTTTGAAGACTATACAGTCTTTGTCACAAATACTCAGCTCTACTTTGTACTGTGAAAGGTGGCATAGATAATATGTAAACAAATTACAGAGACAAATGTGAATTTCACATAATTTTCTTGTGCTATTAAATACCTTGCTTTTTATTTTTCTCTACCATTTAAAAATGTTAAAACCTTTTTGGATATCAACAAACTGATTTTAAAGTTTATATGGAGAGGCCAAAGACCCAGAATAGCCAACAGAATATCGGAGGAGAAGAATAAAGTCGGAGGACTGACACTGACCAACTTCAAAAGTTACTATAAAGCTATGGGGTGATACTGGCAGGATAACAGAAACACAGATCCATGGAACGAGAGCAAGCGCCTAGCCATAGTACCACATAGAGTCAACTGCTCTTTGACAAGAGTGCAAAGGCAGCAAAATGGAGAAAAGACAGTCTTTTCAACGAATGATACTGGAATAACTAGATGTCCACGTGAAAAAAATCAATCTAAAAATGTAAAAATCATTCTTAGCTCACAGGTCATACAAAAAGAGGTAGAAGGCTGGATTGGGCCCATGGGCCACTGTTTGCGAACCAATGTCTGATCTAGACACTATTTTTTTAAATAATTTTTATTGGAGTATAGTTGCTTTACAATGTTGTGTTAGTTTCTACTGTACAGAAAAGTGAATCAACTATACATACACATATATACCCTCTTTTTTGGATTTCATTCCCATTTAGGTCACCACAGAGCACTGAGTAGAGTTCCCTGAGCTATACAGTAGGTTCTCATTTAGTTATCTATTTTATATACAGTATCGATAGTGTATATATGTCATTCCCAATCTCCCAATTCATTCTGCCCCCCTGATCTAGACACTACTGAAAAGAGGTCATCAAGGTGAAATGGGAAGATGGCATCTCTGGTGATCAGCAATAGCTCTTAGCCCTGGGCATCCCAGATGGGAGCCTGGGATCTACCTCTAGATTACCACGCTGGTTGCTGCTGCCACAGCTCCTCACTGGGCTTTGCCAGCACCTTCACAAATAGAAGAACACAGGTGCTAGAGTGACTCTCCCCTGGTCTTTGAGAAATGTTTCACTCAGCACATCTCCTGGTCCTCCAGGCTTCATGCCTGAGAAATAAAAAGTTGCTCCTCAAAGAAAACTTTTTGTTTCTGCTGAAAATAGCAGTTTTCTTTAAAAAAATAAAAAAGATTTTTAAGATCATGGATATGCTCGTACTCTATAATTTATAAATTTCTAAAAATTGAATAATATAAGCAGAAGATCTAGCCCAGTGCCTGAACAAAGTGTGTACTGAAATACGTTAATTTTGATGAAAGATGTTGTTTTATTGTCAATCCAGAGACAAAACCTTACAAAATCTATGGGATATAGCAAAAGCAGTTGTTAGAGGGAAGTTCATAACGATACAGGCCTTCCTCAAAAAACCAGAAAAATCTCAAATTAGCAACCTAACCTACCACTTAAAAGAACTAGAAAAAGAACAAACAAAACCCAAAGTCAGCAGAAGGAAGGAAATAATAAATATCAGAGAGGAAATAAAATAGAGATAAAAAACAATAGAAAAGATCAATAAAACCCAGAGCTGCTATTTTGAAAAGGATAAACAAAATCAACAAACCTCTACCTAGAATCACCAAGAAGAAAAGAGAGTGGACCCAAATAAACAAAGAGGAGAAATAGCAACAATACCGTAGAAATACAAAAAATCATAAGAAAATACTATGAGCAGTTATATGCCCACAAATTGGACAACACAGAAGAAATGGACAAGTTTCTAGAAACATACTGCCTGCCAAAAATTGAGTCAAGAAGAAACAGATAATTTGAACAGATCAGTCACTAGAAGTTAAATAGAATCTGTTAAAACAGAAAAAAAGAATCCCTGTAAACAAAAGTCCAGGAGCAGATGGCTTCACTAGGAATTTCTACAAAACACACAAAGAACTTATACTGATCCTTCTTTAACTCTTCCCTAACTCTAATGACTCCCAAGATCATTCTATGAAGCCACCATCACCCTGATACCAAAACCAGACAAAAAACACTACAAGAAAAGATTACAGGCCTGTATTTTTGATGAATATAGATGCAAGAATCCTCAACAAAATGTGAGCAAACCAAATCCAACGATACATAAGAAGGATCATACGCCATGATCAAGTTGGATTCATTCAAGGATCACAAAGATAGTTCAATGTATGCAAATCAATGTGATACACCACATTAACAAAAGAAAAGACAGAAGCCACAAAAGACAGAAGCCATATGATCGTCTCAATAGATGCAGAAAAATCATTTGATAAAACTCAACATCCATTTGTAATAAAAACACTCACCAAAGTGGGTATAGAGGGAACGTATCTCAACATAATAAAAGCCATTTTAGGACAAACCCATAGCCAACATAGTAACAGTGAAAAGATGAAAGCTTTCCCACTAAATTCTGGAACAAGACAAGGATGCCCACTCCCACCACTTCTATTCAACACAGTATTGGAAGTCCTAGCAACAGCAATCAGACAAGAAAAAGAAATAAAATGTATCCAAATTGGAAAGGAAGAGGTAAAACTGTCATTATATGCAGAGGACATGATATTCTATATAGAAAACCCTAAAGATGCCCCACAAAAACTAGTAGAACTAATAAATGTATTCAGCAGTGTAGCAGGATATGACTAATGTACAGAAATCTGTTGTATTTCTTTACACTAACAATGAAATATCAGAAAAAGAAAGCTAAAAAATTCCATTTAAAAACATGTCAAAAAAAAAAAAAACCTAGGAATAAACTTAACCGAGGAGGTGAAAGACTTATATGCTGAGAACTATAAAACACTGATAAAGGAAACTGAAGGTAATTCAAAGAAATGGAAAGATATCCCATGCTCTTGGATTGGAAGAATTAATATTAATAAAATGGCCATACCACCCAAAGCAATCTACAGATTTAGTCTAATCCCTATCAAATTACCTATGAAATTTTTCACAGAACTAGAACAAATAATACTAAAATTTATATGGAAACACAGAAGACCCCAAATTACTAAAGCAATCCTGAGGAAAAAGAACAAAGCAGGAGGCATAACCCTCCCAGACTTCAGACATTTCTACAGAGCTCCCATAATAAAAACAGCATGGTATTGGCACAAAATCAGATCTATAGACCAATGGAACAGAATACAGAGCCAGAAAGAAACCCATACCCCTACGGTCAATTAATCTTTGACAAAGGAGGCAGAACATACAATGGAGAAAAGACAGTCTCTTCAGCAAGTGTTGTTAGGAAAACCAGACAGCCTCATGAAAATCAATGAAATTAGAACCCTCCCTCACACCATATACTGATACCAAAATAAACCCAAAATGGTTTAAAGACCTAAATATAAGACATGACACCATGATACTCCTAGAAGAGAACATAGGCAAAACATTCTTTGACATAAATCATAGTAATACTTTTTTAGATCAGTTTCTCAAGGCAAAAGAAATAAAAGCAAAAATAAACAAATGAAACCCAGTTAAACTTAAAAGCTTTTGCATAGCAAAGGAAAAGAAACCTTGAACAAAACAAAACAAAAAGACAACCTATGGAATGAGATAAAATATCATTGAGAACAATGTGACTGGCAAGGGATTAATTTCCAAAATATACAAACAGCTCTTACAACTCAATATCACAAAAACAAACAGCTTAATCAAAAAATGGGCAGAACAGCTAAATAAATATTTCTCCAAAGAAGATATACAGATAACCAACAGGCACTTGAAAAAATGCTCAACATCGCTAATCATTAGAGGAATGCAAATCAACACCACAATGAGGTATCACCTCACACCAGGCAGAATGGTTACCACCAAAATGTCTAAAAATAATAAATGCTGGACTTCCCTGGTGGCGCAGGGGCCAATGCAGGGGACACAGGTTTGAGCCCTGGCCAGGAAGATCCCACATGCCATGGACCAACTAAGCCCGTGCACCACAACTGCTGATCCTGGGCTCTAGAGCCTGTGAGCCACAACTACTGAGCCCACGTGCCACAACTACTGAAGCCCACGCTCCTAGAGCCTGTGCTCCACAATAAGAGAAGCCACCACAATGAGAAGTCTGTGCACCGCAATAAAGAGTAGCCCCTGCTCGCCGCCAACTAGAGAAAGCCTGTGCATAGCAACAAAGATCCAACGCAGACAAAAAATAAAATAAAAAATCTCTCGCCTTTAAAAATAATAATAAATGCTGGAGAGGGTGTGGAGAAAAGGGAACCCTCTTACACTGTTGGTGGAAATGTAAATTGGTGGAATCACTATGGAAAACAGCATGGAGGTTCCTTAAAAAGCTAAAAATACAGGTAACATATGATCCAGCAATACTGCTACTGGGCATATATCCAGAAAAGATGAAAATTCTAATTCAAAAAGATACATACAGCCCAATATTCACAGCAGCTCTATTTAAAATAGCCAAGACATGGAAGCAACCTAAATGTCCATCAACAGATCAATGGAATATTACTCAGCCATAAAAAGAATGAAATATTGCCATTTGCTGCAATGTGGATGAACCTAGAGAATATCATACTAAGTGAAGTCAGACAGAGAAAGAAAAATATTATATGACATCACTTATATGTGGAATCTATAAAATAACACAAATGAATCTATTTACAAAACAGAAACAGACTCACAGACATAGAAAACAAACTTACAGTTACCAAAGGAGAAAGGTGGGTGGGAGGGATAAATTAGGAGTATGGATTAACAGACACACATAACTAGATAAGCAACAAGGATCTACTGTATAATACAGGGAACAATATTCAATACCTGGTAATAACCTATAATGGAAAATAGTATTAAAAACATATATATATATATACACCTGAATATATATTCATATATATGTATATAGAAAACTGGATATGTTTGCTGTACACCTGAAAGTAACACAATATTGTAAATCAACTACAATTAAAAAAATGGAAAGTAAAGTTATTTGGATTTGGAAAAACATTGGAAGAGGGCAAATACCGGGATAGAGAAGTTTAGAGTGGGGTTACCAAAGTGAAGGCGTATGATGTTTAATATGAGAGCAGTGAAGAGATGTAAGGAGAAACTCTGAGGAAAAAGTTACAATGAACGGGAAAAGTTACTCAGAGAGAAGGTGTGAAAGGAAATTTGGCGTATTTCAAAAGCTTGCCAGTGTTAACATTTTTCTGAACTGGAATGACTCTTTTTCTCTGAATTTCAGATAATTAATTACAGATAGTAAGAGTCCTTGAGGCATCCTGGACTTTTCAACTGACTTGGAATCAGAAATCAGAGATAAAGTTTATTTTGGTAAAAGTCTCTAAAGCTCTGATTTAAACAAATTTGGAATGAATTGGAACTATCATATCCCTCACACTTTACAAGGAACTTGGGGTTTTTCATTCCTGAAAAGTTTTGTCAGGTTGAAAACCTTTCTATAATACAAAGCCATCAATCTTGGAAAAATTAAGTCCCAGTTTAACAAATTTTGTACTTGTCAGATCAAGTCATTTTTATGTAATTTCCCTCCTCAAAATATTCATAAGATCAGCCATAAACTGAACCTGTGTCAACTTGGTGTAACAGAAATGAGCACTGTATTAGGAATCAGAAAATCAAGAGAATCAAGAATCAACATTCTTGTTTCATTCTGCCACTAACTTTTCATATGTCTTTAAGAAGTCACTTAATATTTCTTAATCAAATTTTTTATGTATAAATTATACTTTCTAAGGTTTGTTCCAAGTCAAAAATGTAATATTTTACTAAACTTATAATCTATCCCTTCTATTATACCTCAAAATCACTTTCTTTTATTTCTTTGTACCTTTCTTCTTTTCCTTAATTTCTCAAATATTGAATGACCATCATTGCTTGCTTCAGAGCTTTTGGTAGAGATGTCTTAGATACATTTTTCTAGATTCCACATATATGCGTCAATATACGATATTTATTTTCTCTTTCTGACTTACTTTGAGATGTAGACACAGAGAATGGACTTGTGGACATGGAGTCGGGGGAAGGGGGAATGGGATGAATTGGGAGATTGGGATTGACATATATACACTACCATGTGTAAAACAGATAGCTAGTGGGAACCTGCTGTATAGCACAGGGAGCTCAGCTCGGTGCTCTGTGATGACCTAGATGGGTGGGATGGGGGATGGGGGTGGGAGGGAGGTCCAAGAGGGAGGGGATATATGTATACACATAGCTGATTCACTTCATTGTATAGCAGAAACTAACACAACATTGTAAAGCAAACTATACTCCAATTAAAAAAAAAAAGATGTCCTAGATACAAACAGAGGCTACAAATTGTATCCACTTTAACCTTAATTCAGTACAATGCCTACTTCTTTAAGGAAATTTTCCCTTATGATCAAAATCCATTGTATAACATGTGATTTTCCTTATTTATTTATCAATCAAATGTGAACAAGGCCTACTATGTAGCAGACACTTTGCCACCCATTGGGAATATAATAATGCAGACCCCTTCTACATAAAGTTCAGTCTAGTGTGGAAGTCAAATATATAAAATCACTATTTAATAATGTGATAACACATGCTTGAAAGAAACTGAAGAGGGCATCTAATCATTTTGAATTAGTTCAAAAGGGGTTAGAGTTGATTAGAAAATGTGATGGGGAAACTCAGGCCTAAATGACTTACATGAACCAGCCAAAGAAAATTGAAGATGGATATGAGACAATAAACATGCTAGATAGTGAGAGTAGCGAGAAAAGCATCACACCATCACAGATGGAGGGTTAAGGGATTATAAACAGACATCCTAGAGACATAAGGGAGCATGGGGTGTTTGGGAGAAGAGAAGAATGTTTAAGGGAAAAGTATAGGGGGATGATGATTGGAGATGTAAGCAGGAAGAAGATTATGCATAATCTAATGATTTTGCACTTTAGAAAGATTCTTTTGAATACTGTGTGAATGGTTTATTAAATTAGAAAAATCAAGTTAGAGGGATCAGTTATTAGATTCTTGATCCAGTTTTATATTAATTTTATTTTTCATCTTGTGATACATATTACTAGAAAACTAAAAAAAAAATCTGCAGATATTTATAACCACTAGTATGCTGCTGTGCTCAACAGGTAATCTATAAACACTCATGAATAGAAATGTGCTATAAAATTTATTTAAGATCATGGTATTATATTTTAAGCATAACTTTTTCTTTAATAAACCTTTTATTTTGGAATAATTTAAGATTCACAGAAAAGTTAAAATGATAGTATAGAGTGTCTCCATATATTCCTTACTCAGTTTCCCCTAATGTTATCATCTTATATAAGCACAGCTTAAGCACTGTTTTGATTGCAGAAAAGGTATTATTCTATTCAATTGATGGCTGTTATTTATTATGAGTTGGAACTGACTCTTGGTTAATTAATTCAAAACTAATAAAATATTTAAATAGATATTTACAAAGAAGTGATACAAATTCACATATTAGCATTGATTCAGAAGATATCATCTTTAAAATGATGGCTGTCACATTTTACACTACATCAACAGATGTTTATTAAAATAGATGTATTACAACCTCAGTCATAACATGACACACAATCTAGTAAATCTTGGTCTATAACTTTTACTAGAAAATTTGGTTTCCCAATAACCATAATATCTGTATTTTATAGTCTCAGGTTTGTACAATGAGAGATAATTAAACTATTCTACCACACCCTGAAATTCTGCAGATGTTACCTGATACACTTTCATATCCCAATACTCCATATTTCATTAAGAGAAAGATCTTAGTTACTAAATTTTTTAAATTTGTTCTTAACATTAGCACAGATTTTCATTCAATTTGGCAAACATGTTCTAATCATCTATTATTCTGAGCACAGGGAACTATTAAATGAACAAAATATGTTCTTAGACAAGATCATGGATTAGAAGCCCATGTCTAAGTTACTATAAAATGGTACAGAAGAAAAAGCCCTTGGATATTGAAGGTTTTAGCTAAATTCCCAGAAATGCCAATTATTAATTTTGACCTTGGGTAAATCATATAATCTTTCTTGCACTTAATAAGTACCCAATAAATGTTCTTTTCTAGCTACCTTTTCCCCTCTTTCTTTCTACTATCCCTTCTTATCTTCATCTCTTGATCTATTATCCTAAATATTCAAGATTCTAAATCTGAATATTAAGAAAAATCTTAATATAGCTACCTTCATATCATTGACTCCCAGTAACAGTTGTTATCTCTACTATATGACAGTGATTTCTGAAGACATCACAATTAACAAGGGAAAAATAATGAACTTCAGGAAGTAATTGGTAACTGGATATATTAGTTTAAAAACGCTATTTTCATCTTTTTTCTAATTAGTTCACAACAAAATAATTTTCGAAGAATGTGTCCAGGACATCTTCAGAGATGGCATTATATGAGGACAGATATTTAGTTATCCTGGAAAAGTTAAGCAGAACTCACCACCCGAAGGTCACTGAGACAATATATAAACAAATTTATTAACCAGACCAATACCCTTTACAAAGAACATAAAAGTCTTACTGAGTATTTACACACAAAAAGCATTATTTATGTAAAGCTTGCACAGCAAGAAGATCTTTTTAGGGGCCTTCAAAGAGAACCATTAATTAAAATATAGCGGCACAATGACAAAATGTTAACCCTTTGACAATTTGAAATATAGATATTCTTATAGAACTAGGGAATGTGTTTTCACATGGTTGTTTTATTAGCTTTATTTCCTAATAATGGCTAGAGGAAAAAGTTTGATAATATGAGAATATGAAGAAATGGAAATGCATACTTCAGGGCATGAGAAAATATTGTCGAACCTGGTAGCAACATTTACTATCCCAGTAGAAATAGCTTCCGTTCAAGTAATGTGCAATCAGCCCTCCTACTATGAATGACAAATATTGAAAAAAAATAAGTAGAAAGCTGAAAACCTATAACAATAATCTTAGAAAATATCTAGGTCTCATAAACATTAATTCTAGAGCAGAAATCTTTAAAAAGATCACAAGAAACTGAATTAGCAGAGCTGAGCCACATTCTGTATTTAATCACTGGTAGCAAAATAGAAAAATAGAACTTTTTAAATAACTCATTTTCCTCTTATTATTGGAATGTCTTCTGGGGGTATTCTGCAAGTCCCACTGGAAACTTATTTGTTGTTAGGGAAGATTAATGATGTGTGGTAAAATTTTTATTTCATATTTGTATGTCCTATTAGAGTGTTGATATAGTTAGAGCAAGCACCACCATGCACTAAACAAATAGAACAGAAAAATAAATCTGGTCTTGTGACCATCTGTCCACCAATCTTCCATCTATAAGAATTATTGCTCTTTATTTCATATCAGCGTATTATTTTTCAAATACAACATTCTTAAGAATTGTCAGTTTTTTAAATTACATTTAATGGATGGATGGTAGGATAATGGTAGTAATGCAACCAACAACAGATTGGTTTATAGCCTTATATTGTGCATGTAAGTTAAATTAAAAATTAAAAGCCAGAACCTCAGGCCAGACCCTAAACTGACGAACAAAGGAAACTATAATTCCAAGTAGCTAGTATTATAAAATGTATTCTACCTCTTAGAATTTTACCTGAATTGGTAATTAATATGGATTTTGGAGAAACTTTCATAATATTATTGACCTTGAATACCACTACCCTTTCTTAGGTACTCTTCATATATTTTGTTCAGGTTATTTTCTTGGGCACACTGAAGTAGATATTTGTCATACTTTTCTGAAGTATATTTATATTTTAAGCCCTTTTTCTATGTTCAGAGAATTTCCCATATTATCAGGAAGAATACTCGTCATAATATACAGCCTGAAAATTCCAGCTATGCATTCGCCAAATCTCTTGTAGCAGAGCATAAGCATACCTTTTGGGAATTGTCATTTAGGTACAACCACCTCAAGCTCTGGATCAAAAGCTAGTTCTGTGAAGAAGTAGGAAGAGCATGGATTCCATTCTGGCGAGAGTTATGTTATTTGAGGCAGATACACCTGGCTTCCAAAGATTACAATGGTAGCAGTCCATTGGTTTGTCCTTAATGGGCAGAAAGCAGTATCTAGTGTTGGTTACGCAAACTGTGTGTGTCCCTGTGGTAACAGTGATAAATCTTCAGGGGACCAGTTCTGTGGTATGATTTGAGGCACTGTTTGCAGCTGCATGACCTTCAAGCATGATTTTCTAGTCCTCTTAGAAATACTTGGAAATACCACGTGTACTTATAATAATTTTTCTGTTGAAATTATCCAGAATTGTTTCAGTTGGCTTTCAAGTAAAAACTGTGAATGATATTAAAGCTGATTGCAGTGATTAATGAGAATTTCAGTTTGTCTCACTTTGAGAAGCAGGTGAAAATATGTTAAGTATGAATAGATACATTCTAGATGTACAGGGAAAAGTCTGTGTAGGGCCAGAGGGATGGACAGCGGCAGATATTCTGGTTTGCAGTCAAAACAGCTATTTCTTTGTTCTACACCTGACCCAAAAGTTTTTTTCTCATAATCACGACCCATTTTCAAATACAGAGGTTAAAAACACCAAATATTAATATTTGCTTCACCAGCCTCCTTTTCAGTGGCATGGTGAGAAATAATCATTTGGCCCAATCCAAAAGAATTAGACATGATGGGAAATATGTCTTCACCTTTTGGTAAAGCTTTTCCTCCTTAGTAGAAAGAGGCCTTTGAAAAGAAATATCTGTTGTCTTTGCGCAGTTACTTTTGTTTAAAATGTGATTCCTGAAACTACAGCCACCGCCTTAAAACTGTAAGAAGTCAAACCTGAGAAACAAGCCATGAATAAATCCTGAAACCACACTGCTTTCAGAATCATGATACTGAGAAATGACAAATACCCTACTGTATAACAGAGTTTTGTGTATCCTGTAACTTGCAGCTGAAAACAATGTTAAATGATATTCACAGACAACAAAGAAATTCACTAAGCAATGGAGACTAACTAAATGGGGATTTATGAACTATTTGTATCATTGAGATGTAATCAGCACATGAATAGCTCATGAACATGTAAATATATTTTTAGTACTACAAATGAAAGCAATGGGTAGAAAATATTGTCCCAGCTGAACAAGAGAATGAAGAACCCTTTCTAATAGTACACACTACAATAGTACACATTACAATTCCCATATGTAGAACTCAAAGAAAAGTCCCAAGTCATTCTTTGCCAAGTACAAAATGTATGCCTGTTGAAGAAAACCAATCCTCTTCTAGAAAAGTTCTTCAAAGCCACAATTATACAGAGTACTTCACTGATTTTTTTTTCCTTTCAGAGTGTATCGTTTTATACTTTTAAATGGGGTATCAACTCATTTTCAGAAAGCAAACTTATGTCACTTAAAATGAATATAAAGTTGAAGAAACCAGTAATAAACTTATATCTTACTCCAAACATTCAGAGTTAGACCCTTAAGTGTTTATTTGATATAGAGAATTAATTTTAAAGGTATTAGATGAGCTGAAAATATAATTTAAGAAGTGAAAATAACCTCAAGATTTGTAATCACAGGAAGGCACTATCACCGTGAAGTTTGAAGGTATAGAAAAAGCAGTAATGATGGGATAATGAAGTTCAGCTAGAGCCTAAGTGGCATTTTTGGTCCGGTTGGACTATGAAGGAGCAGTTATCTGTGGCTGGAGCCATGGAGAAAATGCAGCCGCTGCTGGAGTGGCCAACTAATAAAAGGGAAGAGGAAAAATACTCTGGCTTCTCTCTTCCTCTTGCCCTCTAATCTTTCTTCTGTCCTCTCATCTGCCTCTCTACTGGCCAACTCTAACCAGAAGGTGGTTGACAAGTTAATTTCTTTGTCTATTTTTATATCGGATTGTTGGCTCTGTAGAAGTACTTTTGCTCACTACTCTGTCCTTAGAATTAGAAGTGTGACTGACATAGCACTCAGGAAGTATTTCTTGAAAGAATAAATATAACTTTCTGTAGAATTTCATAATCTTTCCTTCTTTGATAGGGAAGATAGACCAAAATAATGATGACAATCAGAAGGTTTGCATAAACACATACATATTAAAAATTGCAGTCTACAAATGTATGTTATGTTTTCAAGTAAAACACTTTAAAAAATTGATAAAATAATTGCTCACAAAGGAAAAATATTTAATTCTGAAATATAGAACTATATAAGCCATGAGTTCTGATTTAATTATTAATAATTAGAAAGTTCAATCCCATTTCAAAAGTTTTAAAAATGGTATATTATGAAAAACAAATCTATGACTACAAATGATTCAGAAAATAATGAAACGAAAATAGTAGTTTATGGCATGTGGTCAAAACTGTATTCAAAGGCAAATACAGAGTCTAAATACTTTCATGATAAAAAATAAATATAAGAAGTGGGTTAAACTTGACCAACTTGAGAAAACAGAAACAAATCAAACCTAGAAAAACTAATAAGAATAAATTAATAAAGACAAACATGAAAATCAATAAAAAAGAAAAAACATGGAATTGCTAGGTAAATCTAAAAAGTATTAAAAATACACCCAGAGAAATTTTATCAAAATAATAACAGAAATGATAGAATGAGAAAGTATATATGCTTACATGTATGAAAAGAGAAAACCTTATTTTCATAAATGTTATGCACAAAATAAATTATTTACTAGGAAAGGGAAAGTATCAAATTGAGTCTAATATTACTATATAATTTAAATATATCAATATCCAGGAGAAAAGTGTAAAGAATTAATTACTTCTAAATAAGTCACAGGCCTTTAGCTACAGGGCTTAAGCAGTGGGTACTGGTAGCCAAGTATGAAGAGAAATAACAATTTTAAGACTGTGTGGCTTGGAAGTACAGGAAGACATAAATATATAAGACTTAGAAATATAGGAAGACTCAGATACACAAAACAAGATCAGTAATAAGTATATAGAACAGTAATAAGTATACTACTGTAGAAAATTATTATATATTATATTAATATTAATACATGTTAAAGTAATTATACATTATTATATAAATCAGTAATAAGTATCGATATATAGAACATTTGGCCTTGGATAATAATATTCCTTATGACTCTATAACAGATTATTACTTCAAGAAAGGCTATAGAAATATATATACACCTACATATTTATAAACAAAAATGTATATATTTAGCAAACTCATACTGTAACAATTTTAATTATCTCAGACTACTGCTTGCACAGATTTACATAAGAATATTATACTTAATGAGCCAGTTTTATCAAAAAGAAAATGTCTAGAATACTAGATCCTCTATTTGATACTGCCCTCACCAAAAATGGAACAAAATATTGTGTGGTAACAAAAATAAAACATTGCATATTCAATATTATTTTCATTTCAAAAGCAATACATTAGTTTGTCTTTCAAAGCATGATTAAAAATGAAGATTGTTTTTGCTTATTTCATTTAGTTTTTGAATGAATACAGATATTGCTTAGTATTTTTGCAACATTCATGGGTGTATTAGGATCAGGAGTTAAATTTAAATGACCTTAAAGAGTGTTCCCAGTGGAAAATAAAGGAAGAAGAGTAAATTGAGACATTTTAGATGGCTAGAATACAAATTGTAAATATTTTCCACTCATTCATTTTTTTCCTCCCTTAAAAAAAAAGTATTTAAGGCTACAGCTTGTTATTAGTGCAGTTTAAGTTCACTGAAATAAAACACTTTGGGCAGAGTATCAAAAATTATGCAAAAGAAATATATTTAGATGTACAGATGTCCACATGTATCTATTTCATTTTTTCTACTAGGTGTATATCTGCCAATTTTTCTCTCTCTAGCAATATAAGTAGAAAAATATAGACTGTCAATTTGAAGTAGACTGGGTTATTCTAGAAAAAGTAAAGAATATACTACATACCAAACTGAGTGATGTTTCTGGTCATTCAGATTTGTCCAGGTTGCAATAATAGATTAATGAAACAAACCTTATCGCTTATTTTTTAGAAAATGGAGATTTTGACTATACTTATACATAACAATGAGATGGCAATGAGGCATAATGCGAAGTAGAAAGCAATTTATTCACCAAGATATGATGGACGCAAGAACAGAGGGGAGGAACTTGGAGAAGAATGAAAGGCAGGAAAAAGGGTGGGAATAAGTAGGAGACTGCATTGAAATGCCACTTCATTTTATGCAAAATTGAAAATCATTTAGAAATTTCAAAACAATGAAACTATCCTCAAAATTAAGTATTAATTATATACTCTCCTAGCTGTAGATGAAATTACTGATAAACTGTTCTTATGCCATTGACACAAAGCAGTTCCACTTTAGCTTCCTGTAATTCTTAAGTTGTCTGAATTAGTTTCAAATTAAGCAATATTAAATTATTTGAGTTGAGATATTGATTCTTTGTCAAAGAATATTAATATTCTGAGTTTAATATATCAACTAGACTCTCCACTGTGATGCCGATATTTGGCTGTATATAGTTGCCGGTTCATTCAAGGATAGGCCCTTAAGCAAGATTAAAGCAACAAGAGTCCCTGCCACTCATCTTTGACTCCTTATGAGATAAATCTGTTGATCACATACATTGGAGAACTGTCTTTCATTCAGATTCAGTTTAGTAACAGTAATTCAGAGCTTTTTAGCAGCAGTATTAGCTCAGTATTACATGTTATGGTTTAATTTGGAGGGTAATAACACACAAAAAATTTTTAACATACAAAACAGGGGAACATACCAATGACAGTGGTGTAATATTACTCTGTTAATTATTGCATATCATTGCATAATACTGCATAATATTATTATACATAATACTAGTCTGCGATAATTTGAAATTTTTCACAGTGTAAATGGATATGTGTTCCGTTTATTAAGTATACCTATGTAGAAATAAATTATAACTATTTCTTTATATCTTTGTAGGTAAGAAAGTATAGATAGAGAGGTTTAGGAATATGACAAATTTTAAAAATTATGAAATAGAATAACAGGTTATTTTGGCTTAAGTGCGTGAAACATATCCATTATTTTTGTCTGATTTTGTAAATAATTTTTAGACTGCCATCCTAATAGATTTTTTGTTGTTTTTCTTGCTGTTTCTAATATGTATTTCCTTTATATTTCAGTTATACATCCAAAACACACAGAGAAAAATTCCTTCACCGGCTAACTCCAAGCATAAGTGACAGAGTTTACTCATTTGAACATGATTCTTCTTAGGAAAGTATTCTATGTAACATTAGGATGCTATATTTACTCTTTTCGTTAATTAAAAAAGAGATACTCCATTCCCTATTGCCACCTTTCAACACATTTAATGCCTACGTGGCACACTTAGTGACATTTAAAAACAAGATCCCTGCTATGAAAATAATTTTATAACTTTTATAATTTATGATTTAAAGAATGAAGTAAATATTAAATAATTATAATATTAGGTAATATTTAGGGCCACTAAGCTCTATGGACTAAATTTTGAGCAACCGTAGCAGACAGGGCTTTAGTGATTATTAGTACTTTGGCTCTGACCTGAGAAAGTGACTCTTCTAGAATAATATGGATCAATATGAGATACAGAACAACAGCTCATGACAATTAGGGCAATGGAAGAGGATAAATATCCAAATCAGGACGAGGAGTGAAATACTTTGGCTCCAAGCTAAGACATTCATTCTACTCAGTACTGGAAGTCCAACTCAAAATTATCCTGCAGGCATACTTGTATATCCTTTGTGAATTGATACTTGTGTATAAATATATATGTATGACAGTATACAGTGTGGATATAAATGTAACTTTCCAAATTAATATCTAATTTGTTCCTCAATGTGAGTCAAGTGTTGCTCCACTTTTATTGTTTTCTTCTTTTTAAAAACCCCTCAAGACAAAAAGAAAAATACATACTCCAGGTAATGTAAAGGTGATATAACTGAACCTCACTGTCAAATGCTTAGTCAGTGTACCAAAATTCAGGATGGGATGGAAATGAAAATATCAGAATGGTGTTCAAAGAAGGACAGCTCCCTGGAGGAAGTTCTGTGCAGCTCTCTGTAATGTCTGCAAATACTGTGGTAAGCATATTTAAATATCCCTTTCACTTGTTATACAGCAAGAAAAGACTAGGGTGATTTACTGAAAGAAAGTAAAACTTTGGATAGATCCAAATACACAAGTATATGAATATATAGTATATTTTAAAACTGTGTTTCCTTAGCAAATGAAGCAATGTAAAAGCATTAAACCGAAATATAAAAATATCAAGTCTTTTATACTCTGAATTTTTAAAAGTCATTATAAGTACCTTCAAAAATGGACACTTTGAGTAAATAAGGCATGTAATTTAATTGATATTAAGATGATTATCTGGAAAGCTGTTACATTAGATAAAGGATGCTAAAACGTAGGCTACTCATAACTCAATCTCATGTTAATTTTAAAACAAGATACAAAAATATATGAAAATTTCATTACTAGCATTTATTAGAAATGTGATACTAAAATAAATGACAACTTCAGCTACAACAGAGATATTCCGAAGGTGTGTTCTACATAAAGATGCACCTAGTTGATACCTTCCACGGGTACAAAACTTATCCTTTATTTGTGTTTTGAAACAATTTTTAAATACATGTTTTCTTAGTCTTAAGAAATGATAACTATTTCTATCCTTTCTATCAGACTAGTTTTTTTTACTTCTTCCTTGTCTAAAATGTAAAAATCATATTAACATATTTAAAGAAGATATGCTGCTATACACATATATAAGTTCTATTCAAAAAATTATTACTTTCAAGAGTGAGCTCCTTAGTGAAAAAAAATTGTGAAATAAATTGGTTTAAAATGTTTTACAAACTATGGAAATTATAAATACTCAAAAGTACAACATATCTAAATGTGTTGCACTATTGGAAATCATATCCTTTTCCTTAGCATTATTTATCATTTTTAAAGTAATTCTCTCAGTGCTTGAGGTACTTCTTAGTTGTAGGTAGGGAGTTTTCCTCTTCAAGCCTCCAAGATACCTTTTAATACCTTGCAAAATAAATAATCTGGAGTTACCTGTAGAAGAATGGTCTAAGTCTTTTAGTAAGGTCTACTTGACCATAGTCTTTATAGACTCTTTTTACATGATATAACTTTTAAAAACGTTTATCATTCACTTCATTCCATTTCATCACTCAATTGTCACTTTTAGTTCAGTAAGAGCAAGTCCAGAAGCACTCTATCCTTTCACTTATTCTGCCACCTTCATACCCTCACACAAGCTTCTGACCTGGGAAGGGGTATTTTGCAGATACATTTAACCATCCTACTAAACTGAGATATATTAAGAGATGAAGATTTAATGGCTTCCAGGAGCCAAATCAATTCTGTATTTCTTGTGTAGAATGCTTGAAGTTCCTATTTATAATCTAAGAACAAAGAAAGGGAATGTTTTTAATTGAATATACACTTTCTCTGACATTCCATGAGTTCTTTGTTGAGCATTTTACAGTCACACTGGGAAAAACCCCTCCTTTAATATACCTGTTTGTATGATCTGCTTGATCAATATTTAAATTTGTTTTGGCTCCATTAATAGGAAAAAAAACAACCTTCTATCCCCTTCCCTAAAAGATGAACATATATATTTAATTTACAATTTGGTAGGTAATGATGAGATGCATTGCATTCTGGGAAGAACAGTATAAACAAGTGCATGGGGCATTAGGATGGCATCTGTAAGTAGCCAACAGATGGACACGGCAGTGGGAGAGGACCACCAGGTAATCAGCAGATGGACACAGCAGAAGAAAGGCAATTCCACGTGAGCACTGAGTGACTAAACCAGCAGTAAAACTTTGCCACTTGGCATATGGTAGGATGCTCATTACATCAGCTGGAATTTGTACTATGAAGTTTTTGGCCAAGTCAGTAAGAGAGATTTCTAAAATCTGCATGTGACATTTGGTTCAAAATTCAGCAATATTTTCACAGACAATATTGCAAATTCTGCCTTAACAAGTTGGGTTACTCTTCTTTAGGGTTCACAAAAGGTTTTGGCACTTCATACTCACATAATAATTGTGAAACTGGGGTCAAGATCCATCCAATGTACCATTAGACAGAAAGCCAAAGTGAATCTTTTAAAGCATCCACTGACATTAACAGGAAAAAAAAAAAAGTAATTATGTGTTTCATTTTGGCATGTATCTAATGGAAGTGTTGACTCATCCATTCAAAATAAAAGCTTGGGGGAAATGTCAATACTTTATTAGATGCACTACCAGCAGCTTAATCTTCCTGGCCCAGAACTGATTATTTCAGTTCCAAGCATAATTTTTATAAATTGCCCAAATCAAAAAAGTTCAAATTGTGTAACCCAAATTTAGAGTCCTCCACAATCTGGTGCCAAAGCGTCTTCGGGTCGTTATATCCTGTAACTGCTTTGTACAAGCTCTAGACTTGTTGCTTTTTCCCAAATATGGCATCCATGTTTGTCTCTTCAGCCAGCCAGGACTCACCACCCACTTCTGCCCAATCTTAACTATTCTTCAAAACCCAGTTCAAATATTTTAAATGAATATCTCTTGATTCTCCCAATTCTCATCGCAGTATCTATAAATTTTCTTAATGGCATATAACATGCTATTTGTTACTGCAATTTAAAAAAATGTTTTGTTTCTGTCAGTAAATCAAATTCCTTCAGGGATTTTTAATTCAGGCCTCGCACAGAGTGTTAAGCATAGTATGTGTTCAGTAAATATTTGATAGATAAATTTCAGAGAATATTCTGAGCATATATTCAGAGTAACTGAGAAGTTTTTAAAAGGTGATACCATTTAATATTTTTATATCTAATCAATAACTCAAATTAATCTAACACAATACTAATAGAGGTATTTTAGCTACTTTCTTAAGACTTGTTTTACACACACTTTTTGTATAAGGTGGTGCTTATAAAAACATTGGAGAACACTTAAAACTTTTTAAAAATTGTATTGAAAATATTTCCTCCAATTTTAATTTATTAAAATGTATGTTCTATAAATAAATGTTTTCTAAACAAAGATAACTTCAGCATATATTCTTTTCAAATAATGATAAACTTTAAGAAGGTAGAATCCAACTGCTAGGGCTTTTTAGACACAATTTGATTTGCCTCTCTATACCATACTTCTACCTCATCCACCACGTAGTCCTTGGCATGATACAAGTTCAAGGGAGAGTACTCTTCTGTATATAATGATCAGAATATCTGTAAAGATTTATACTACAATAAGTTACTTGTGGAAATAAGTTATTTGTGGAAAAACCCACATAATCTCCAGCTATTGAAAAATATAGCAGTTAGTTATCTTATTAGTCTTAAATTCAAATAATCATTATTATGAGTTGGATAAACATGAAAGCACTGATTCTTATTTCTCTAATATTTTCCTTCTGTTTTTCACACTATCGCAACAAATTTATTCTATAGATGTATTTCAAAATTAGAGATTATTCAGTCATTTTTATGGTTCTAGATTCTCCAGTACATGTAGATATAAGAAAATAATCTTCCTAAATTAAAAGTGCAAGGAGTTGCTTATGTCTATTAATATTTGGATCTTCCCTT
The DNA here is from genome assembly GCF_964270905.1 of Leucopleurus acutus. NCBI lineage: Eukaryota > Metazoa > Chordata > Mammalia > Artiodactyla > Delphinidae > Leucopleurus > Leucopleurus acutus. The sequence goes on from NC_139149.1 coordinate 30,644,902, forward strand.
TCAGATAACTAAAGGGAGATACACAAATCACATAATAGCACAATTTATGCCTGTGATCTGAAATCTCATATTTATCATAAATTATACAGTTGGAATAAACACAAGAATTAAGCTTTCATATACAAATGTTGCCTAATTTCTTCTGGAGCATCCTTCAATTCAAGGGGTTAAATAAATCTATTTTGTTTTACATAGTCCTGAAGATACTATTTGAATGTTTAATCAATCTCAATGATACTAGCTAACTGGAAACTAGCCATTAATTTCAGATAGTGAGATTCCAGTTTGCATTTTCAAATATTTAATTGGAAAACAAGATTAGAACTCTACCATTTATCCCATCCTCTGTTCCTGACTTTTTTTTCTCCTCTCAAAATCTGTCATATTAGAGTTTCCTTCTATTACAGATTTGACCATTATTACATAAAGATCTCCTTACTTGAGAAAAATCTTCAAGATGAAGAACAAAAACAAATTCTGTTCTCAGAATTCCTTATTTTACTGTTTCACCATCAATTGAGGAAAAAGTGAATCCTCACTATGACTAAGGAGAAGATATAGTTTGCTATGTGAAAATACCGGGTCATTTCTCTCAATCTGTCAAAAATTTAAACTCAATCTTTGGTACCCTATTACAACAGATATTTGGTTGATTCATCTTTTAATTCAATTAAAAATACTGCATCTTGAAGATGATAGGAGAAGGGAATAACTGATGAGTTCTAAAGGTCATAGAAGAGTTGATTGGCTTTCTTGTTGGTATGTGATTATGCACTTACCAGAGCCTTTATAAAATGTCCAGAAGCTAAAAATAAAAACAACTACTGTTGTTTCTCTTAGTCATTAATAAAACATGTAATAGAATGCTAGAATTGCAGAAAATTTTGGACTTTTGGTAGTCAAACTCCTTTAGTTAAAGTTAATGCTAAGTGAGTTTCAAAATATCACACAGCTTGTTAGTAGCAAATAAAAACCATACATAATTTAAACAATAAAAATTAAGATTTAAACTAGGCGTAAAAACTTCTCATAATAAGAAGCCAGACTGATACGGTTAAATTTCCCACTTTTAATGGTAGCACATTTTTTTAATTTTTAAAGTATTTTGGTATGTATTTTTAGGCATTTGAAATGAATTTTCCTAACCATCAATGCCTATTTATAAACCTCATTGAATTCAAGTATGAAATGTTTGGAAAATGCAAGACTACATTTAGCAAAGAAAAATATCCTCTTGTCAAAACAGAGCATCATACAACAATGTAGTTTTTTTTTTTTAACATCTTTATTGGAGTATAATTGCTTTACAATGGTGTTAGTTTCTGCTTTATAACAAAGTGAATCAGTTATACATATACATATGTTCCCATATCTCTTCCCTCTTGCGTCTCCCTCCCTCCCACCCTCCCTATCCCACCCCTCTAGGTGGTCACAATGCACGGAGCTGATCTCCCTGTGCTATGTGGCTGCTTCCCACTAGCTATCTATTTTACGTTTGGTAGTGTATATATGTCCATGCCACTCTCTCACTTTGCCACAGCTTACCCTTACCCCTCCCCATATCCTCAAGTCCATTCTCTAGTAGGTCTGTGTCTTTATTGCCATCTTACCCCTAGGTTCTTCATGACTTTTTCTTATTAGATTCCATATATATGTGTTAGCATACGGTATTTGTCTTTCTCTTTCTGACTTACTTCACGCTGTATGACAGACTCTAGGTCCATCCACCTCACTACGAATAACTCAATTTCGTTTCTTTTTATGGCTGAGTAATATTCCATTGTATATATGTGCCACATCTTCTTTATCCATTCATCCGATGAGGGACACTTAGGTTGCTTCCATCTCCTGGCTATTGTAAATAGAGCTGCAATGAACATTTTGGTACATGACTCTTTTTGAATTATGGTTTTCTCAGGGTATATGCTCAATGTAGTTTTAATAACAATTCTAGAACTGTTTCATACGAACACTGGTATAAAAGCTTCACAACAATGCAGCTAATCTAAATGTTTATACTTCACCATGCCATTAAATACGGATTTTTATCTCTTTATAGATTCTTTAGTTACTAAATCATTAATACTTCAAATAAAAAAAAATCAGGTTTTTGCAGCTGGAAAAATGTAAGATTAAAATAGGATATTTAATGTAATCTAAAATTAAGTGGGAAAGTCAGTTAATCAAAGCACAAATTATAGAACATCTCAAGCCACTCATCAAGGTCTCTTGTTTATAGTGTGCATATCTGTGATTAATTTGTGAATGTCTGAGAGGCGGGAATTTACACATGGTGTTGGAGACAAGGTCTGACTGAAAATGTACTGTACTACTTGAACGGGGAAAGGAAAAAAACAAAACAGCGTAAAGCACTGAAAAATAAATTGCAGAAGAGGAGGATGCATAAAGAGGGTAAGCATTTATCAAACATGTTATACTACAGAGGGGAAAAGTTCCTTGTTGGTGGAGAAGTTCCTGGGCTTTTTTGTACTATGCATAGATCATGTCAAGGTAGAAAATATCACAGATAAATATTGCATTGTATAATATAGTAGTTTGAATACAAATAAGGGAGAGATTTTAAATGTCAGTGCATTATGGATATCTCACATGTGGCTTTTATTGTAATTAGTTTTGCTGATTTTAAGCTTGAAAATGACACCCAGGCTGCTAGTTGCTGAAATGATGATACCCTACTACAGTTGTGATTTCTTATAAAACATTCAATTCAGACCTTCAAGTTCTAAACTAGAAAATTGTACACATCAGTGTAGAAAGTTATTATGTAAGAATAGGTGAATTTTATTGACAATTATTTTAATTGAAATATACTTAATTATTTAAAGTATAGTTGTTGTGTTATTAAAAATATTGCTATATAGAATTTTTTTCTCTAAAGCTTAGCAACATTACATATTTCAACTACAATGAATCTTCATTTGCTGGAAATAAATTTTTTTCAAGTAATAAAGAGAAATATTATGCTGATTTTAAGAAGACTGTATGCAAAGTGCTTAGTAATATAATTATCATTATATTGTTGATTTATTCTCCACACTCCAGCAGTATCAACTGGTGTCATTTAGGAACCACAAACCAAAATAAACATCAGTACCAACACCCACGCCACTCATAAGGTGAACAAAACAAAACAAAACAAACTCTCCAAGTAGGAGCAAAGGTTATGTAAACTATATTTAAGGTCTAAATTAAAATATATTTAATTTCATATAGGCCATTTCCTTTGAGTGAATACTGCCTCTAACCAAGATAGAAAATTTGCTATGAAAGACTACTACTTAATTTTCAGACATTAACATTGAAAAAAGATAATACAACTGAAATAATAACACTAAAATTCAAGATACATGTTGCCTTCAAAAATGAATCCATTTTTTCACAGTTTCAGAAATAGTGAATTGAAGGGTCCAAAATATTATGTATCATGTAGGAGTCAATGCAGAGTTTTTTAAATTTAAAATTTTTGTCTCAAATTTTACCTCCTTTCTTCACACAAGTTTTTATGCTTCACTTTCCATTTATTCACTTTTAGACTTCTACTACATTACTATCATCATAATCAAACAGTTTTACAACTCTTCCAAGATATATTAGAGTATGAGCTACTTGTGATCTGTTTGTGGAGACAAAATGTTTCTACAACATGCAGGATAAGTTTTAAGGATTCCATTTCAAAATGTGTGAAGTCTGATGTAAAAAAATTAAACTGAATAGGCAAATTGAATACATAACTTTAAATTTAGAAAAATAAAAATCCGTACATTATTTCCAAAGAATTAAAAATTAAAAAGAATTACCTTGATGTTCATATTAGTAAAACTAAATTGCTTAAATCATAGAACTAGAAAAAAATTAAAACCTTATCAATTGACCCTTACCACCTCCTACATTAATCAAACTAGATAATGAATATCTATATATTCTTAAATTATGACATGTAATCTCAATATAAGGAATTGAAAATAAAAAATAAAGTCTCTAAACCATTTTATTTACATCAAATTTTCTAAAGGGGTACTTTAAGATTATCTTATTTTGTCTAACTGGGTTCATATTAGGTTTTGAATGCTTGAAAAGAGTCTAGGTCTTTCATTTATTCAACATATTTCTTTAAAACTCCAAGAAATATAAATATGTGTGTGTGTGTGTGTGTGTGTGTGTGTGTGTGTGTGTCCAAAGAAGCATCTCCTTTTCTAGAGAAATTTTAGGAAATGTGTCTACTTTACAAGCATGTAATAGGCAAGTCTTTTAAAGATGTACCTGTGAAAATACATAGTAGCCTTCAATGACCAGATTTCTTTTATGTAAACAAAATCCCTTATTTTTACTTTGCACTTCCCTTCTTTTTACTCATGGATTGTCCTGCTGGACAGTAGTTTTAAGACAGGATCTAATTTATTTTGCTAAACCAAGACCTGAAGAGTGCAATATCCACTCCAACTCTTTAGTTATCCTCAGATCTCTTTTTAAAATACCTAAAAACATATAATCCATCCAGATAAAAAAAATTCTGTGTTGGATATGTAATATAAGGAAAAATGCATAATTGAATTTTAATTCATATTTTTAAATTTGAAAGATTTGCTAGCTTATTATCCACTACAAACTCTTTGAGATGTAATAATCTAATTACTGGATGTAGCAAAACATATTTCATATCTTTTCATTTCCTTTCATAGAACATTACATTTCCTATATTTATAATGAACTGCAGTTTAATATAATCAATAAGCTTGTAACAGGGACATTTTAAGAAATATCTTTGTACTACCATACCACTAAACTATATAAAGCTCCACCAAACCAGAAATATCTTTTAGAAATTAGGACAATATGTGCTTTCACTAAATGGTTACTTTGTTTAACTTTTTTGTTTTTATTTCTCTCCTTCCCCCCACCACAGTGATGAAAATTATGCAACTGACTACGCATTTTTCTGGTTTTTACTCTCAGGAAGTTCTTAATCTAAAGCTGCATTTTGGGACCTTAATTCCTAGTCTTATATTGTTCCCAATTCTGGAACCTTCAGCAGAATAAAAAACATAAACAAACAACTCATAGAAATAATTCGTCTTTATTAAACTCATCTATTTGTTTCCTACCAGTGTGTTGAAGTTACTGTGCCAGTCAATCTTCAAGTGGACTGACCAAACTTTTGATTTCACTAAAAAGACCATTTTTCTTTTCGTATATTCCCAAATTTAACCCTTCTAAAATTACTGTGTTTGCATATTTTTAAACCTGCTCTTTAAGTTGTAATTTAAGTTATGAATATGAAACAAATCAAATTTCAAAACCAAATCTTGTGGATTAATACTGGTTTTGCTTTTTTTAATTAACAATGATTCAGAAACAACTGCTCTCTAGGCATATATTTCTATGTAGCTGTAAGAACATAAAAGACTGTGTATCGTCTACCAATGCTATTCATTAAAATTTTCAGAGATGAAGAAAACGTCCTATATATATGCTATCCCACATGGAAGCCACTAGCCACATATGACTAAATGAGCTTTTGAAATACAGCTAGCATGACTGAAGAAAATAATTTTAATTATAGTTAATTTTAGTTAATTTAACTTTATTTCTTAATCCAATTAAGTTTCTTATCTCCAACCGAATATACACTGAATAACAAAGAGTATGCTTTATTAGATATATTAACACCAAAGAGAAAAAATAGCCAAAAACTTCCCAAATTTGATAAAAATCTACACATTCAAGAAGCTCAACAAACTCAAAAAGAAAATATACAAAGAGTTCCACAATTAGATATACTAGAATCAAATTGTGGAGATCTGAGGACAAAAAGAGAACCTTGAAAACAGCAAGACAGAAGGCATTCATAACCTATGAGGGATTAATGAGATTAACAGCAGAATCTTCATCAGAAACCATGGAGACCAAAAGGGAGTAGGATGCTAAAACTTAAAATAAAAACAAAAACAAAAAAAATCCTGTCAGCCAAGAATTCAATATCTGCCAAAACTATGCTACACAAATGAGGGAGAAATGAAGACATTCCTAGATAAACAAAAGCTGAAAATGTTCACTAATAGTAGACCTGCCCTAGAAGAAATATTAAATTTCTTCTAATATTAAAGGGAATCCTTTACTTGAAATGTAAGGACATTAGAGAGTTAAATAAAGCCATATGAAGAAAAATAACTCTAGTAAAGGTAACTACATAGCTAAATCTAAAATCCACTATTATCATATTCTTAGTTTATAACTCACCTTTTTATTTCCTATATGATTTGAGAAACAAATAGATAAAAAATTAAAATCTAAGTTAATAGCTAAATAATACATTAAAATGCTATTTTTGACAACAATAACACAGGAGGGCAGAGTTTTATAGGAACAGAATTTCTATATGTTACTAAAGCTAGGTTGGAATTGATTCAAATTAGATTGCTATGAATTCAAGATTTTAATTGTAATCTCCATGCTGATCACTAATAAAATATCTAAAAAATATACACAAAACTAAGAGAAAATAAATTTTTAAAAGTACACTATAAAAATAATTAAACCACAAAGAAAGGCAGTAAAAGAAGAAAAGAGGAATTAAAAATGTATAAGCCCTACAGAAAATAAATTATAAAATGTCAGGAGCCCTTCTTTATTGGTAATTATGTTAAATGCAAATGGATTAAACTCTCCAATCAAAACACATATAGAGTTTAGCAAAACTCATTTAAAAAAGTCATGATCCAACTATATGTTGTCTATGAGAGATTCAGACACAAATCAGTTTAAAGTAAAAGAATGAAATGTATATTTATACAAATAGTAACCAAAAAAAGGGCTGGTGGTAGCTATATTAATGTCACACAAAACAGACTTTAAGGCAAAAACTGTTACCAGAGGCAAAGAAAGATATATTATATTGATAAAAGTGTCAGTCATCAAGAATATATAACAATTATAAATATATATGCACTAAACAACAGAACTCCAAGACATATGAAGCTAAACATTGACAGAATTGAAGGGGGAAATAGATGCTTCTACAATAATAGTTGGAGACCTTAGTACACTACTTTAATAATGGATAGTACATCTAGGCAGGAGATTAATAAGGGAATAAAGGACTTGAACAACACTATATACCCACTACACCTAATACATATGTAAAACCTCCACCACCAACAGCACAATACACATTCTTTACAAGCACACATGGAACATTCTCCAAGATGACAATATATTAGGCTAAAAAATCAAATTGAAATAAATTTTAAAAGATTGCTGTCATGCAAACTATCTTCTCCAACCACAATGAAATAAAGCTAGAAATTAATAACAGAGAAACTAGAAAATTCAGTTTTGTGGAAATTAAAGAACATACTCTTGAACAGCCAACAAGTCAAAGTAGAAATCACAAGGGAAATTAGAATATACTTAGAGACAAAAGAAAATAAAACACAACATACCAAAATTATAAGATGTAGCCAAAGCAGTTTTAATAGGGAAAATTAAATTAGTAAACACATACATTTTTTAAAAACCCTCAAATCAATACCCAATATTTACACCTTAAGGAACTATGAAAAAAGAGGAAACTAAAACATAGCTAGCAGAAGAAAGGGTAGACTAAAGATTAGAACAAAGATAAATGACATAGAAAATAGAAAAGTACAGAGAATCAAAAACAAGACTTGGTTTGTTAAAAAGATTAAAAAAACAATTAACAACCTTTTAGCTAGACTGACAAATATATTAAAGAAACAAAGAAGATATGAATAATTAAGCTCAGAAATGAACATGTGGACCTTGCTACCAACATTATAGAAATAAAAGGATCATAAGAGAATACTATGAACAATTTTACATCAACAAATTAGATAACCTAGATAAATGGATAAATTTCTACAAACACACAAATTACCAAAAGCAACTCAAGAGGGTATAAAAATCTCAGCAGACCTATAAAGAGATTTAATCAATAATTTAAAAGCCTTCTAACAAAGAAAATGGGTGAATTCTACTAAATGTTTAAAGAATTAACACCACTACTTCTCAGACTCTTCTGAAAAAAAGGGAGGAAGAAGAAACAATATTTAACTCGTTCAATGAGGCCAGTATTTTCCTGATACCAAATTCAAAGAAACCACAAGAAAACTATAGAACAATATCCATTATGAATATAGACACAAAAGTCCTCAATAAAATACTAGCCAAGAAAAAAAATCTAACAGCATATTTTAAAAGCCTATAGACTATGGTCACATGGGACTTATCCTAGGAATGCAAGTTTTGTTCAATGTAAAGTAATCAATCAATAAAATACACTGTTAACATATATTATTAGTAGTATATTAAAACATGAAGAGAAAAACACAAAAAGATCATATCAATTGACAGAGAAAAAGCGTTTGACAAAATCCAAGACTGTTTTATGATAAAACCACTCAGAAAACTAGGAATAGAAGGGAAGTACCTCAGTCTGATAAAGGAAACTTACCCCAAAAAATCCATAGCTATCATAACACTCAACGCTGAAAGAATGAAACCTTTCACCTTAAGATCAGAAACAAGACAAGTATGCCCACTTTCACCAATCTTATTCTACTGGACTAGAAGTTCTAGTCAGAGCTATTAGGCAAAAGAACAAATAAAAGTCCTCCAAATTGGAGAGGAAGAATTAAAATTATTTCTATTAGCAGATGACATGATCCAATATAAAGAAAATTCCAATAATCCACAAAAAATACTGTTATAAAAAAATTTAACAAATATGCAGTATACATACATACAAATAGTGATTGGATTTTAAATACAAGCACTGAACAAAAGAAAACTGAGAAAACAATTATATTTATAAAAACATCCAAAAGACAAAATAACTAGGAATAAGTTTAACTGAGATGAAAGATTTGTATACTGAAAATTACAAAACACTGCTGAAAGAAATTAAAGAAAACTTAAGTAAATGGAAAGTCACCTGTGTTCATGAGTTGGAAGACTTAATACTGTTAAGATGGCCATATTACCCAGAGATCGATAGATGCAATGCAATCCCTAATCAAAATTCCAACACCTTTTTTTCCCCAGTAATGGAAAAGCTGATCCTCAAATTCATATGGAATTAAAAATAGTTCCAGGTAGCCAAAACAATCTTGAAAAAGAAGAACAAAGTTGGAGGGCTCACACTTCCTGATTTCAATACTAACTACAAAGCTACAAAAAACAAAACAGAGTGGGACTGGTAGAGGACAGATATATAAACCAATGAAATAAAACTGAGAGGCTATTTATTTTTTTATTGAAATATAGTTTATTTATAATATTATATTAGTTTCAGGTGTATACCATAGTGATTCAGTGTTTTTACAGATTATAGCCCATTAAAAGTTATTATAAGATACTGGCTATGATTCCCTGTGATATACAATATATATCCTTGTTGCTTATCTATTTTATACATAGTAGTTTTTGTCTCTTAATCCCATACCCCTTATGCACCACTCTCTCTCCCCTCTCTGGTAACCACTAGTTTGTTTTCTGTATCAGTGAGTCTGTTTCTATTTTGCTATATACATTTGTTTTATTTTTTAGATTCCCACATATAAGTGATATCATACAGTATTTGTCTTTCTTTGCCTGATTTATTTCACTAAGCTTAATATTCTCTAGGTTCATCCACATTGCTGCCAATGGCAGAATTTCATTCTTTTTATTGCCAAGTAATATTCCATTATTTTAATATATGTATATATACATACACACCACATCTTCCTGATCCACTTATCTGTTGACAGACACTACGATTGCTTTCATATCTTGGCTATTGTAAATGGTGCTGCTATGAACATGGGGATGCATGTATCTTTTTGAATTAGTGATTTTTACTTTTCTGGATATATACCCAGGAGTTGAAATGCTGGATCATATGGTAGTTCTATATTTAGTTTTTTGAGGAACCTCCATACCACTTCCCATTGTGGCCACACCAATTTCTATTCCCACCAACAGTGTTCAAGGGTTCCCTTTTCTCCATATCCTCCCCAACATGTGTTATTTGAAGACTTTTTGATGATAGCCATGCTGGTAAGGTGATATCTCGTTGCTTAGAGGCTAGGGAAAAAACTTTACATACATGAATCTTTGGGGAGTTTTTAGCAAAAAACACTGAGACCATTAAATGGGGGAAAGAATAGTCTCTTCTATGGTGCTAAGACAAGTGGATATCCTCATGCAAAAGAATAAAGTTGCACTCCTACCTCACACCATATACAAAAGTTAACTCAAAATAGACCAAAGACCTAAATATAAGCCCTAAAGCCATACAACTCTTAGAAGAAATCATTGGGGTGTACAAAAAGACATTGCTGAGAAAGTGAAAACATAACTTATAGAATGGGAGAAATATTTGTAAATCATGTATCTGATAGGGTATCCCGAAGATATAAATAACTTACAACTCAATGACAAAAAGACAAATATCCCAACTAAAAAAATGGGGAAAGGACTTTAATAGGCATTTCTCCAAAGTAAATATACAAATTCTTGGCAAGCACAGGAAAAGATGTTCAGCATCATCAGTCATTAGGAAAGTGCAAATCAAAACCGCAATAAGGTTCCATTTCACATCCCTTACAGTGGATATAATAATGAAAGAAATTAAAGAAATAAATAAAGCAAAAAGGATGAGGATGTGAAGCAACTGGAAACCTCATATGCTGCTGGATGGAATATAAAATGTTTCATATGCCGTGGAAAATAGTTTGGCAGTTCCTCAAAAAGTTAAGCATAGAATTAGCATATGTGGTCAACATCTTTAATCATCAAGGAAATGCAAATCAAAATCACAATGAGATATCACCTCACACCTTTTAGGAAGGTTTTTATCAAACAGACAACAGATAAAAAATGCTGGCAAGGATGTGGTGGTGGGAATATAAACTGGTACAGCCACTATGGAAAAGAGTATGGAGGTTCCTCAAGAAATAAAAAGTAGAACTACCATATGATCCAGCAATCCCACTTCTGGGTACATATCCAAAGGAAACAAAACTATTATCTCAAAGATATATCTATACTCCCATGTTCACGGCAGCATTATTCACAACAGCCAAGGTATGGAAGCAACCCAAGAGTTCATCAACAGATGCATGGATCAAGAAACACACAAACACACCCACACACATTATTCAGCCTTTGAAAAAAAAAATCCTGTCATTTCCAACAATATAGATGATTACAGAGGGCATCAAGTGAAATAAGCCAGAGAAAGGCAAATACTGCATGGCGTCATTTACATGTGGAATTTAAAAAAAGAAATCACCTTATAGCAGCAGAGAGTAGAAAAGTGGTTACCAGGGGCTGGGGAAAATAAGGAGAGGTTGATAAAAGCATACAAACGTTCGGCTATAAGATGAATAAGGTCTGAGGACCTACTGTAAAATATGATGACTGTGGTTGACCACACTTTATTATATAATTGAAATTTGCTAAGAGAGTTGAACTTAAAGGTTCTCACCAAATTAAAAAAAAAAAGAAATATGTAAGGTGATAGATGTGGTAATTAACCAGATGGTGGGAATCTTTTAACAAATATGTATATCAAATCACCTCAATGTACACTTTAAATATCTTATAATTTTATTTGTCAGTTATACCTCAATAAAGAAGGAAAAAAAGAAAGCCAAAATAAAAAACAAGACTGAAAGAAAGAAAAACTAGATACAAGGAGAAATGTTGAGAGGATGTTGCTCTCATCCAAGGAGATAAAGGTAGCCTAGGTTGAAACAAGGCAATGGAGGTAATAAAACCAGATGACTTAGAGTTTAGAAGACGGAATTGACAGGATCAAGTTCCAGAACAAAAAAGTCTTCATGAATTCTCTAATTATTCTAGAGGTTGCTATTAGCGTACTTCTGATAGTCCCTTAGGTCTCTCTGGGTTTTACTTCTACTATGTACCCTATTGTGTTTACATATAATTAACTTAAAAAATATACTCCCAGGTTTATGCCTGAGATAAAATCCTGAGTTTTAGCTATTGTGTTTACATATAATTAAATTAAAAAATATACTCCCAGGTTTATGCCTGAGATAAAATCCATCTTAATCCAAAATATCAGGAAGGGACTGACCCTGCAGTTATTTCCTCAGTTGACCACGGTGTGTGGATACCTAAAAGCCAACTGAAAGTTATTATGACCTCTGAATGACAGGTTAAGCTGTGTCTCAGGGAAACTCTGAAGATTGGGTTACTAATGACAGTCCAGTTTGTTAAATATGTTTTATCATTTAAAAAAAATTATTTTATGGAAGTATACTTGTTTCACAATGTTGTGTTAAATATGTTTAAAATAGTCTCTATTACTTAGGTTATTACACAGAAAGTTTTCACTATTATTTTACAGACCATTTACCATAGGTATTTCACATGTAATTTTAGATGAAGAAATTATGTGTACCTTAAAGAGTAGAGCTGCTTTCTAATAAGGAGGAATCCTGAAGGGCAAACTATTATTTTAATAGGTTGTTGGAACCCAGGTGATGAGTGAGCAAATGCAGGTGGTATAACACAAGTCGTCTTGCTTGACTTGCAAATCCTGCCAGTCTGTTCCCACTGTCAGCATTGTGCTCTCTTATAATGAAGAATATCACTCATAAAAACAATGTGTCAAGGGTGGGAAGGGGAAGAGCAGATGACTCAATAAGTCTGGCCATGTGTAACTTCTGTGACTCTAAGTAACAGTACAAAGAAAACAGGATCTACTGGAAGCCACGTAAAGCAGGACACAGACATAAGGCCCCAGACAGGGATTTATTTTGAGACTCTTTAATCTCAGCAGTGTTTTTTGAGTCATGGTGTCAACATGAAAAGGCTGATAACAAATTCTGCCTCTTATCAGGACTTAGCTCAGTCTATACTTCTAGGAAGATGAAGACCTTCCAACCTGTCATGTCATTTAAAGTGAACAGGCAGCACATAGAAATTGCTCTGTGGAATACAGTGCCAGCTCTGGAGAGACTCCAACAGTTCTCCACAGACAAATGAGCATCAAGCAATTTCTCAGTTTCACACGATTCTATCTGCAGTCCCTCTGAATAGATCTAGGTTACAGTCTTTTGGAGCACCATGAGCCTGGGCTTTCTAGAATAGAAAATCTGCCCATCTGGTTATGACTCAAAGCTCCTAGTCTAGTACTTAACAAGGATTCTGTACCGCACCCATTTTGAAAGAAAGGTCCATACTACGCAAGATTATATTGGGCAAACGCTGCGAGGTCAGTAAGAAACTTAAATGTACAGACTAAGTTTCCATATGAAATTCCAAAACCAAACTGCCTTCCCGTCAAAACACACACACACACACACGCACATACACACACACGCATGCACACACGCACACACACAGGCCTATCTTTGGAAGGAGATGATTAGAAACAGGGTTAAAGAAGAGTCTATAAAACTCTAAGAACACTGAAATGTGAATTGATTATACCACCACAAGGGAGTATGTCAGCCCTACCTTATTCACCATTATCAGATAAATGTAGCACTTTCTTTGAGCTCATCCTGCCTAAGCTTATTTCCTCTAAACTAATTCCCAGACCCAATTAGCATTTTTTACCCAGTGAAATTTCCCCATACAAAACAATTCCTGACTGTAAATTACTACATGAAATAAACATTCATTCCTTTTTCTCATCTTTTTAAAAACGTTCCCTCATAAGGCACTCAACTTCATGGCTTTCCTGATGTGAGTATACTTATTCACTCAATCAAAAGAAAATGACAACTATAACGAAAATACACTGAGCTCAGCTTTGGCTTGGGTAGACAGAGAAATGAAAACAAATTTAATAGTATAATCCATATTCTAGTTTGGAAAACAACATGTGCAGAAAAATGCTACAGAAGAATAAAGGTTATGCGATAGCAATTAAAATGCCCACTGAATACAGAGTTAAAACAAAGTAAAAATAACAAGTTTCTCATATACGTACACATATTTTTTCTGACAAATATTCCAGTCTTGTTTTCTCAAAAATACAGAAACATTATTGTATTGTGTTCATTTTGTATATATATGCACTAGTAGTTTTACCTCATTTAATGTACCTAATCTATATCTGTGATACCTTTTATATTAATATTAGATTTTTAAAAAAAATTTATACGCATTGGTATGGGTATACTATGATTTCTAAGTTAGAATCACCAACCTTAAATATTGAACAGTTATGAAAATATAAATCTCAACTATCAGTGTTCTTTACTTTTAATTGCATAATGACAAGAAACCATCTCATGTAGAATTTAAATTTTACTTTAAAACTGCATCCATGGATTCTTTTTTCATGTTTAAATAATTGTGTTTTCAGGACTTTTCAAGTAAAATAAAACACTTTTCATCTTAAGAGATCATGAAAATGGGTTTACCTTTCTTTTGAATGAATTTTCTTTGCCACTGCCAAGCAGCTGTAATTGAAAACTGCTTTCTTATATAATAAACCCTACAAATTAGGTTCAAGATAGAAATTCTGACAGTCTGTTTACCATAGCAATTGGTAAATATGTTTAAAAAAACAACCTTTGATATCTTGAAATTTCTCCTGCTTATACATCTACCAGGGCATCTGTTTCTCTTCGCAAGCCATGTGGGGTGGAATCCCCTCAGGCTTCAGGGTGTCTAAACTGTAAGAGTTATGGTCACTACATTGCCTCTGATCCGAATACTAAATGACACATCAGTGTCAGCACATGTTAAAGGGAGTCTGGGACCTGGATAATTGGTCCTAATGGTACAAATATACCTTCTTTTCCAGTTGTCTAAGTTTTGAAGTTTGAGCTTTAAATCTCAGAAAACTGAAAAATAACATAAATTGTTCCTGGTATTCAAGGATAACAGTGTTTATATGCTAGATGTCCATCTTTATTACTTGTCACCTGACTCCAAGACTCTCTATCAGAAAGTGAATTAATTCAAGACAAGACATGATCTCTGCAGTTAAGGAACTTGCAGGTTCCTAGAGACATGGACATATAAACTATTAGTTGCAAGGCATTTAAATAAGTACTCATAAAAATTTCTAAAATACTATGAGTACTCCAAAAAGAAAGTCATTACTTGTATAGTTTGGGTTGAGGACAAATGCCTCCATGGAGGAAAAGATTTTGAGTAGGTTCTTGAAAGACAACTACAAAATTTCTAGGCAGATAAGAGGAGGAAAGGAAACCTAGAATTTTAAGACAGTATGAGAAACAAAAGCAGAGAGACAAGAATAACAGATATTGCACTAAAGGACAAGTATTTCAGAACACTGATGCCTAAGCTTGAAGGGAGGGTGGAAGGTAAGAGACATAAACCAGATCATTTCTGAAGCATGTTTAAAATAGTAAATATTTCTTTGTACTGATAAAATATTTTCATTTACTTGTTAGATATTGTTTGATATTCTTTCATCTTTCCCATAGTGACAGTATACATTGGAGAGGAAAGAATCCCAGGTTGCAATTGCTAGGTAAAAGTATATCCTTGGGCAAGTCATCTACAGTTGTATACCTCAGTTTCCTCATCTTTTAATTAGGGAGAATAATCCAGACAACCTCTGTGGTACTCATTAGTGGTACAATTGTTCTGGAGGCTGGAAAGCCTATTATTTTTTATCATTATTTTGGTCAAATGTATAGATTCACAAATGATTCTCTGCACCTGCATGCATTTTTATATTCCTCTATAGAGAAATCATACAAAAATATAACTCAGTATATAGAGTCAATGAAGAACAGAACAAATACTGGAGGCCTCGTCTAATTTCCACATTTGATTCTCAAGCTTGGTGTAGATCTTCCTTTCAGCCATGTGAAAAAAGATGCCTTGTCAATTATTTCATTCTCATTATTAAAAAATACAAAAAGCACCAGGGCCTAAGCAAAACTTTCTTTAGAACTGAATCTTAAAATTAAATTTCTCATTGTTAATGGGATTATCAAGTGATGAAGAGGGCAATATTTTGAAGTAATTGTTGTGATTAATGAAACAGTACTTTTAGTGACTATAGACTAAATCAATTATAAAACTTTTAATCATAATAATATAATGGCATTTCACTGAAGTACTAAACTAAAATGGATTACCATTATTCAAAATAGAGTTTGGAGATCCTGATAGAAGTATCTTTGCTCTTTTATAAATACTCTTTGCTGAGCTGGCATTTTGATAAATGCTGGATAGAAAAAAAACTAAGTATATGATATTCATATACAATTAACACAAATATTATCTTAGTGGGCATATTTATAGTAGAAAATATCCCTAGAAAAAAATGCAGATATGCAGACCAGACGTAGAAATAAAAGAGGTGAGTTCTACTCTCTAGAAACTAACTTGTGTAGAAGAAGAGAATTTGGAGACAGAACTTTGTATTTCTTAGTAATGTCACATAGATATGACTTAAATAAATTTCCAGAGTAGGTATAATAAAGAGAAAAATCCAATTAAGCTGAATTTTTCTTCCTTCTTTTTTAGGTATTTCCTCAGTTAAAATCAGTGTCAGTCAATATATTACTGTGCATAGCATATAGTTACCTATGTGCATAGCATATAGTTACCTATGTGCATAGCATATAGTTACCTATATATGCACTTCTCCCCTGATATCACAAATTATAAAATATAAATTATAAAATATAACTGTCTCCAGTAGAATATGAAACCAAATTAGAAATTTGGGGAAAAATTAACATTTAATTTTACAGTACTGCATTGAAAGAAACTAATTTAATGGGAAAAATAGGAATAAAAGGCAACTGTTGTACTAGGTCAAATGACATTTTGCATGTATTACTATATTTTAAAATGACCCTAATAATTGAATTTCCATGTGTAAGCTTTCTGAAATAACATGGTTTATTCTCACATGATATTAATAAAAGAACAGTTCAAACATTTATGTCTACAAAGTCCCACACATTGTGCTGCAGGCTGGTGGTAAAAATAAATATGTATTTTAAATGCCATAGGGCTTAAAGTCTATTAGAGAAAGTATACACAAAGACCAGTATTTTTACTTCAAATAAAAACTGTATACTCATTGAAGAATGGGAACATTATAATTTGCTCTGCATTGTATCTCCTTTTCTTATGTGGAAACTTAGTGATAGATAACTACTTAATAAATATATCTTAAATAAATAAACAAATGAAGATATGGATAGAGAGAGAGCACACCGAGAATAAGCACTGAATTAAAAGTAGATGTTCAAGAATGGCTTTCTTATATGGATAAAGAGAACACAAGGAAATCCAGTGAATCATATTCATTCATTCATTCAAAAGTTAAAATGTCCTACCATCAACTGTAATAGAATAGACAAGTGTTTGTAAAAACTGTCTTACAGTGCAGATCACCATGAATACGGCAAAAGAAAATTCACAGTATAGCCAAAAGAACTAAGCAACTATAACCCCAAAACTTATAGAAACGCTTATCCATTGTAAGCAAGTAAGCAGTTGTACCAGAAAGAACTGTCTAAAACAATGTTAGTAATAGCCGTACAAAGTGTTTTAAAGACATTTTCTCATTTAATTCTCAGACAAATTCTGTGAAATTGACTTTATTATTGTCCTCATTTCACAGATAAAGAAATGGATGCTTAGAGCAGTTAAGTGGCTTATTTAAAATCATACCACTAGTAGGCTTCAGAGCTAGGAATATAACCCAGGTCTGTCTGACTTTGGAACCCACAATGTGCTAGTGCCTACGGATGGTATACCAAGAACAAGAATAACTGCTACACAGTTGTAGTAATAATACAGTAATAAGAAAGCTCCCATTTACTGAGTATTGGCTATGTGTGAGAGACTGCTAGGCATTTAATCTACATTATTATTCTAATCCTCACATCAAGTTATGGCTTAAGCATTATTTTCATGAATTAAACGGCAAGAAAACTGAGCCTTAGAGTCAAATGTGTAACTTGCTTAAGATTATAAAGTTAGTAAATGACAGAGCTTAGATTCAAGTTCAGACATTTTGAAACCCAAATTCTTTTCTGCTGATCTGCCAAAGGAATTAAAGTAATGACTACTGAAATTGGGAGAAATCTGTCCATAATCAGTGATTTCTGACATTACCATAGATACACATAACACCTGAGCCAAACGTTGGCTCTAAATACTGTAGTGGATCATTACAGCATTACCATAGAGCTCCAGACACTTTGGTGCTTTCTCTAGAAAAAGCTAAGTTCTTTAAAATGGTCCCTTTATTTTAAAAAAAATCAGTACAATTTTTTGTTTGGATATAATAGTTTTAATATCTCCATTATTTAAATGAAGCTTCTCACTAGGCATATCAAAATATTTAATTGAATCTTTTCTTTGCATATAAATGTTGCAATGGCCCCTTTGCAAGGCCAAATTCCTATAGCCTAGCATCTATGCCTTCCATAATATGGTCCATGTTTAATTATCAATCAAGCCTTCCATGTCACTATTCCAACATAAATGCTTCATTCCAGTCAGACCAGCATCATTTTTCAACACTCTGTTTCTTTTTCTCTCTGTACTTTTGCTCATCCTATTTCATTTTTGGAGAAAATGCTTCACTCGAATCACCTTCTTTTAAAAAAAATTAGCAATTAGACTTACAAACGCATAGTGTTTTTCAGCATCTTGTGACCTATCTGGCAAGCCCATAAAAGGTGACAGAACATCCTTTTGTTAACATTAAAGCACCAATTTATAATCACCAATTTCTACTGAGATGCTTTTATTTTTTTTGAAATTTTGAATTTTATTTTTTACACAGCAGGTTCTTATTAGTTATCCATTTTATACACATCAGTGTATACATGTCAATCCCAATCTTCTAATTCATCCCACCACCACCCCACCCCGCCACTTTCCCCCCTTGGTGTCCATACGTTTGTTCTCTACATCTGTGTCTCTATTTCTGCCCTGCACACCGGTTCATCTGTACCATTTTTCTAGGTTCCACATATATGCGTTAATATACGATATCTGTTTTTCTCTTTCTGACTTACTTCACTCTGAGATGCTTTTAGATAATACTTCTGAGAGTAGTTTCAATTATCTGCTTACAATTATTATATATTTAGCTATTGTGTAACACACTTGGAAGACAAAACTATCTCAAATCTTAATATCTCTATCAAGAAAGCTGGTCACTGATAATCTTATTAGTCTCTTACAAACGTGGTTACAGAACAAATCTTCTATACAGAATATCAGGGTAGGTAGTACTAAAACATCCGCACTTTATATTGTTATATTTTTTGTTGATCATTAACTGCCTTGCTTTACAGAGTTTGTCAGGATACTGAAAGCATCATGTCTATCCATCACAAGACACGATGATCTTTTGGAGGTCTGTGTTGGGCAGATGGTCAATGTCTGTAGCCAGCATGCCTGCCAGTGTTACACTGCATTTGCTTCTGCTAGCAATGCATGCATCATCAGCTCATACTCCACATTTCAGAGAGACTGGGAATCGTTCTCACATTGTCATCATTATTTTCTTCTATTTTCTGACAAGAAAGACAACCATGGATTTCTAAAATATGTATTTGTTCAGTTAAGTATCAACTTGGCAACACCCTTGGCTTTGGATTTTTTTTTTATAACTCGTAATGCATTTCTTTGTCATATTTTCAGACAGTGGGGGAAAGTTTCCTGGTACTATCATATATTATAAGAACCATAGACTTATTTTTTTCAAGTTCTCTCTGTTTTCCTGGAGGACTTCCAGTTATATTTTTGTCCAATTGACCACTCTCTGCTACTCTAGACCCTATAGTGAGCTATCAATCTTTAATAGGTTTTTCTGGCCTAAGCAATCTTTCAAATTTTTAAACATGTGAACTATATCACTATATATACATATATACACACACACACCTATATACATACATACAGGTATATATATAGGTGTGAATGTGTGTGTGTGTATATATATATATATATATATATATATATATATATATACACACACACACACACATATGTATTATGTATTTGGATGCAAAATGCACCCTTCCTTTTGTACTTTAAATTTTAAATATGCCATAGGAAATCAATTGTCTTGCCACTAAATGATGAGCAGCTGTGGAAAATAAATGATCAATGTGGAATATTTCAGCCTTCTGTTACATTGTTCTTTGAACCTGAGCCTAGCTCTATGTCAGATTGAATCAGAGTATAATTTTTTTTCTCACTTTCAACCAGGTAAGTTTGCACCCATATATTTTAGCATAGACTGTAATTTTTTGGTTCTGTTTTGAAGCAGGAGCTGTTTTTTCCTCTAACTTACAGATTAGTCAAAGTTTTTATTAACATTAGAATGGTCCTTCATGCCTCTGTTAGGATAACCAAATCAAATCTATATAGTGAATGTGAAATTTATATACAGCGATGTTCCTTGGCCCAGAGTGCAAGTTTCTCAGAGTGCAGAGAATTAAATATAATACAGAGTAGATCAGTCAACCAAGAAGTATTAGTGTCCAAGGCTTCCAAATAGACATCCAATGGATTATTTTAATAGTACTTTATGTAAATAATTAACTGTTTGATGTAAATATTCCAAGGCAACCCTATAGAAACATTTTACAATGAAACTGAAAACTAAGGTGAACTAAAGGTGTATCTATCTGTATATTTTAGTATTTCCTGAAATATAGTATGTTTATGTTATTATACATACAATCAAAACATTTGCAAGTTCCAAAGCATTGTAAAGGTGTTCATGTCATCATGATTAAGAAACACTGTTCAGACCTTTCTAAATGGATCATTAGCTTAAGTTTGGAGGATCCACTGAGATATTTCAAAATAATCTATTCCACTACAAAAACTCTAAATCTTCAGAATGATACCTTCACTCATATCAAGATACTGAAAATATTGACATTTTATTAGATTTGAATGAGAACTCCTTTCTATTTCACTTATATCCAAGCATTTCTTTCCCACTTAACTTCCCACTAGTCATCTAACTTCTGGCTATGAGATGAGGAGGACGGGGACAAATCACTATTTGCCTCCTGGAATGAAGACGCTGAGAAAAAGATAAATGCCTTCATTTCCTGAGATTTTGGACTACAATGATATGAACTAATTCATTTCTGGCCTTATAGAATTGAGTGCAAAGTAAAGTGTATTGAGGCCGACAATCAAGACCCTGTGTTAAAACCTAAAAAAATAAGCTTCTGGGGCTTCCCTGGTGGCGCAGTGGTTGAGAGTCCGCCTGCCGATGCAGGGGACACGGGTTCGTGCCCCGGTCCGGGAAGATCCCACATGCCGCGGAGCAGCTGGGCCCATGTGCCATGGCCGCTGAGCCTGCGTGTCCCGAGCCTGTGCTCCGCAACGGGAGAGGCCACAACAGTGAGAGGCGCGCGTACCGCAAAAAAAAAAAAAAAAGAAAAAGAAGAAAAGAAAAAAAGGCTTCTGTCTAGTTCAGTAACAGATTTATCCATGAAGCTAAGGTGATGTTGACAAAGTTTATTTCTTATGTTTTAGAAGATTTAGTTGCTTAAAATATTTTAGAATAAATTAACAGTCACTATTTTGCATTTCTTTAAAAGGGACATCTAAAAATTGCAAAACTAAATATAAACACTGCAATTCATTTCCTCCCTGTTTAATTCAACCCTTTACATTTTATGAAAGGCCCTCTTAAGTAAGGGCATGTGATCTTAATTATTTTAGGAATGTGAAAATCTGGTCATTTCATCTATGTGTGGCTGAATTTTACATGAGGTCTAAAATAAGCTTCCACCGTTCTCAGAAATTTTATTAACATACAAATGGAGTTTGGGGTTTTAGCTAGGGTTTCAAACAATTGTTCAGCGCATGATTCATGAAACACTGGGATTAACTGATATGTACTTCAATGAGATAGTGGCTTAGTTATATTTGACCTTAAAACTTTTCAGGAGCTGCTAATCTATTACTGATACTAATTTCAGATTCTTTTAAAACCCCTAATTGCACTATATGCCATAACAATCTATTTTAAATTTGGAGCGCTCAAGTAAAGAGCTTTTATGGCTAATTCATTTCTCAAAGATTATTTTTGAGTGTGGCTTTGTTTCATCCCACATTTCTGTATACGTAGACTCCCCTAGGCTACTGCTGCCCTACTTCTGATTCCATTCTAAAGATCACTCCCATCATCTGGGAATATAGTCTGTTTCATAATCCTTCTGTGGAATGAGAAGACATTCCTGCTCTTTTGCATCCTTCTTCCTGGGTCTCCAAATCCTTCAGGTAACCTATACAGTGTAGATATTGTTGTATAGAAAGAAATTTAGAAAGGTTTCAGATGTGTCTAAATCATTGTCATCAAAAATTAAGATAAAAGTATTGTAAATTACTTGTCAATACAATTACCCAATCTCACTTCATCTCAAACAAACAGGTGATTAACTGTTCAAAGTCCCAATCAATAGCACACAACACTGTAGGCCTGGCCTGATGCTAGTTTTCAGAATAAAGAATCTGCTTAGAAATTTCAACAATCATGTATATGTTTCACTGATGAGATGAGGATGGTAGCAGTTGCTTGAAGTGAACTCAGTTTCATTTTTCTTGCTTTTCAAGTGCCATGTTTACTTCAAGTTCTTTTACAAAAAGTACAGATAATTCTTAGAATAATAATCCTAAAAAGAAAGTAGACAGGAAGGAGAGCAGAACATGAAGGACGAAAGAAAGTTTAATAAAAAGTTCTAATAATCTAATACATGCCTTTTAGCTTTGGAGTGATGTTTTGTGTTATAGAGGTGAATTTTATTTTTCTGAAAACACAGGTTTAGGAGTACAGGCGTAATAAGTTAATACAGATATTCTAGTGAAAAAAATTCACAGAGTTGAATATATTCTAGGTTATCATCACATTGAAATAGTGGGGAATGTATAAGAGCATAACTTGAAACAGAAATGAATAAATTATCAGTTCCTATGGTTTTATTAATACTGACCCAACAGGCTTATTAGGATGGGACTCATAGGAGTGTTCTTTCAGGTCAGCATATTTGAGTGGTTCTAGTAAGAATGCAATGCAAGTGATTAGAGTAACACAAAACCGGTGAAAAATGGAAACAATTATTTCTCATCTTTATTTTGGTCAGAACCTTGATTAAATGGAGATTTTTTTTTGCCATAGGTGGTGTTGTTGACTATTAAAAATATCTGAAAAGTAGCAGTGAGTCAAGAAAGCTAGGTCCATATTCATTATCACAGCTAGAGAATCTTCTATGAAACTGATCAATAAAGTAACAAAACATGGTACCAAAAAATCTATGTTTTTTTCATATATATCAGAAGTAAAGTTCTCATTAATAAATGAATGCTCAAAATAAATTTAGCCATTCGATTCTATTCATTTCAAATAGTTTACTGAAAAATTGTTTATTCCATGTTAAATGTCGTTTACTATACCATCATATCATCTGCTCCCTTTCTTTCTCTTTTACTTTGTCATTTTATATATAAATAACATAAAAAAATATATATTTATTCTTCCCCAGGGCCCTTACCGGTTAAATTCTATGTATTTCCATGAGATTTATGTTTGCATTAAACAAGGTATTTGATCAAAGATACTGACTTTCTCTTAAGTATATATAGCAAGATAGATAAAGCTAGATTGCAGCAAGCACTATTACAACAAATTTCTCTGCATGGGATACAGTACAATACAGAGTCTTAAGGTCAGACTGATCTAACTCAGACTTCCATTTACTAGCTTCCTGGTCTTGAATGAGTTACTAATCTCTCAAAGACTTAGTTTCCTCAATGCAAACATGCTATAGTAATACCTATCATTCAAGTGATTCAGAGTATTAAATTAAGTGGGAAAAATATGCACTAGCCCTGAAACATAATAAGTTATGTTGACCTATCTCCAACAAAATATGTCAACTAGTTAAGTAGGTGGCTGTGTGCACAGTGGAAAGAATACAGGCTTTTCATACAAGCATACTTGGGTTTGAATCTTAGCTCCGTTAGTTATCAGAGTTGTGTTACCATGAATAATTTATGTAACATTTTTCAGTCATCCATTTGCTCATTAGAAAAATTGGGAAAATAAAATCATTATCAGAGGATTATTTTAAGATTTACACGAGACAACTTCTATAAAGCTATAGCACACAAAAAACGTTCAGTAAGTGTAAGGTTCCCTTCCCCTCTCCTTCTATAGAGTATAAACTCTGGCCCATAGCACACACCTGCAAATTATTCATTCATTCAAGAACTATTATAGCACATCTAGTATGTACAAGATACACAGATGTATATATAATATCTGTGGATATAGTAGTGCAAAAGAGAGACAATTTCTCTACTCTTATGAAACATTCTACAAATCAATACAACCATGTCAACAAATAAATGAACAAAGTAATTCCATACAGTAATAAAGGCCATAAACAAAATGAGGGTGATGTGATAAAAAAAATAATTATGTGAAAAGGAAATGCAATTATTAAATTGGGTGGTCAGGAATGTGGTGCATATGGTTTCATCCAGAAACCACTGGATGAAAGGATAAAATGAATTTAAAAGAATTTTAGGGACTTGCCCGGTGGTCCAGTGGGTAAGACTCCGTGCTCACAATGCAGGGGCCCAGGTTCTATCCCTGGTCGGGGAACTAAATCCCACATGCATTCCGCAACTAAGAGTTCACGTGCCGCAACTAAGAGTCTGCATGCCGCAACTAAAAGATCCTTCATGCTGCAACTAAATATGCCGCAACTAAACATACCACAGCGAAGATCCCACGTGCCGCAACTAAGACCTGGTGCAGCCAAAATAAATAAATATTTTTAAAAAAACAAAAAACATAATCACTTATTTAAAAAAAAGAAATAAAATAATTTGAATTGTGACAATTATATGAGAAAAAAAATAAAACAACCTAAATAATCAGCAGTAGAGAATACATTGAATAAACAATGATTTTCTCATACAAAGGAATATATAGCTATTTGAAAAGATGATGCAGGTCTATATTAACATAAATTATCATTAATAAATTGAATAAAACATTAGGTTACATAACATATAGTTTAATGCAATTTATGTAAAAATATACTTTTCCTTATACACCACTCTGTGTGTGTGTGTGTGTGTGTGCATGCCCACATGCAAGCATGTATGTGTGTATGAAATCGTAGCTATCTATTTCTACATCTGGAAGAATATTCAATAATACAACACATTCATCATGGGTATCTTCAGGCAATGGCATTTTTGATGGAATTTTTGTTTTAAAACTTATGTCCTATGATGTGATTTTGCTTATAATAAGATTATATGTAGCCAAAATGGAATATTGTCCCTGAATTTTGAAAATAAAGAAAAGACCCTAATAGTAAGCATTTTGGCTTATTTCTCAAATTAAATTATGATTTTACAATATTTCACAGAATTACATGTCTTATGACAGCTTTCCATTATTTTAAGGCATATTTCAGTGATAATGTATTTCAATTAGGATATCGTTATACAAGCACAAAAAATGTCCTTTCATTATACATTTTAAACCCTCTTAGCTAAGCAGGTTTTCCCTCTTAAAGAATATTTAAGTATTAACAATTTGCTGAAATTCTTACTTTTTTTGAATTTTACAGATCTATAATTTCAGCTTCAATTTCTAAGAAGATAGGCTTATTTTAATGCTCTTATTAATCACTGAGTCTCAGATAAGGAAACAGAAGAAAAAATGTACTACAGACACCAAAAGAATAATACTTAGTCCTCATAGTTCAAATTAAGCTTTGGCAATACGGACTAAGGGTATCCCTAGCCTATGATAAAATCAAGAAATAATGAGGTCACAGAAAACTTAAAAGTTAAACTAAAAATTCAATGAAGTAAATGTAACATCTGTTTCAACTTTGGGAACAGATCAATGTCGGGTGTAAATATCTCCAATGTTTGTTCTTTATATTTCATATAAACTTGGGAAGGATGGGGTGACACCTCTTAAGGAGAAAACCAGAAAATTTCAAGGTTCTTAAAAGAAACTTAAAATAACTGCTTACCCATTTCACCCCCTTGAAACAGGTATGGAATTGAGTAATAATACATGAAAATTAGTGTGAAAACAGGATTTATGTTGATACATTTGCAGGTGTCAGACTTGCTTGAATAGATGCAATATGAAACTACAGCTGCTTTTGAACATTTACAGCTGTTGCCTGTGCATGAGGATATATATGTGCGCACGTGTGTGTCTGTGTATTATGCACTGCTAATGCAGTTGATCCAACAAATTCAGTTGGCTTTCATCTGACTTCCTCTGACTTCCAGTGTCAAAAATTGATTATTATCAGAGACAAGAAAAACAATGGAATATAAAGCTTGGCTGTTCAAAACATTACCCTAAATATGTCAAGAGAAAAAAATCTAAGATGAGCAAAAGAATGCTACAATGTACTGATTCGTTAAAAGCACAAACAAGACTGCTGTGATAAGAATTTTTAAATTTCTTTTTTCATGCAGAGAATTTGGTTTTGAACCAGAATATAAATAGAACAAGATCTTCACTGGGTTTTCTGAAAACTACTACACCTGACACCAGGCTGTCTTGAAATATGAAAAGGACCATTACTGTATTTCAAAATTTCCTTTCTGTTGTGCAAAATTAACAATCTGCAATAACCTACTGCTAATCAGCAAACACCAGGCAACTTTACCACAACAGGCAACTATTTGGAAATTGTAAAAGTATCAGCTTTGGCTAAAGGAGTTAAATGCCTACAGTTCTTATCCAGCCCCAGATTATGACTTTTAATTCCAGGGCAGACTGACCTCTTCATCTGAAAGAACTTTTATAGCTTAAAGCCCTGCTGATGTCATTTTCTTAAATTAATCAGATTTCCATGCTCGGGTTCCACAGCAGGAAAGAGATTTCATACAAATCAGCTCTTTTCCCACCTGCAGTTTCTCTTTGATTCCAAACAGTCTTATGCAATGATTTATTTCACATAAAGGATTATTCCTGATAAATGCAAAGGTAACTTTCCGAAGCAAAACCACATAGTCATGCTGGTCTTTAGCTCCCATTAACCAATAGAGGGGAGTTGAGTACTTTCTCTCAACTATGTCACTGTCATAATCAAGCACTATGTTTTATCAAGACCTTGTGTATGTACTGTGCTCACCACAGCTAGAAGAGTAGCCAAGAACAGTTATTTCTTGTACTCTTGTGTAATTTATTAAAAGTACACTTTTATCATGGACAACATATTTCCAAAAGAATTTTATTCATTCTAACCTCCCAGAATTTTCCTAAAAAATTAGAGAAAAAATAAAAAACAGTAGTAATAAAGGGAATAATCGAAGAGAAAAAATCCATGCAGACAGAGATTATAAATCCTGAATCCCCCAAAGGTATGCCTTTCCAAGCATAAAATAGGCTCTGTGGTAGGTGGCATAACAGCTCTCTAAAGATGTACATTTCCTAATCCCAGGACCCTGTGAATGAATAAATTACCTTATAAGACAAAGGGGACTTTAAAGATGTGATTAAGATTAAGGACCTTAGGTGACTCTGTGCCACAGTGCGTAGGGAACTGGGCTTCTAGAGGCTGAAGATTAAGGACCTTGCAATGGGAAGACTGTGCTGGATTATGAATCTAATCATGAATCGTTAAAAGTGGAGAACCTTACCTGGCTGTGGTCAGAGGGATATAGGATTATGGAATAATGGTCAGAGAGATGAGATCTTGATGGCTTTGAAGATGAAAGAACAATGCCATGAGCCAAGCAATGCTGGAGGTCTCTAGATGCTGATAAAGATAAGAAAATGGATTCTGCCCTAGAGCCTCCAAAAGGAAGGTAGCCCTACCTACACTTTCATCAGGAGACTGTATTGGATTCCTGACCTACAGAACTGTAAGGTAATACATTTGTAATGTTCTAAACTATAAGTTTGTGCTAATTTGTTACAGAGCAATAAAAAACACAAGATCAAAACTAAAACCTCTTCCCTATGCTGTTTTTCTAATTGACATCTTAAAAGATGAGGTAGATAGTGGTGTGCTCACAGGCTCTTATCTGAAGATTTCACTTCAGTTGTGAAAGACACTGTGAAGTGGACATTTAATTTTGGTCTCTCCAGTATCCCCTCTCCACTCTTTATAAAATCCAAATTGGGGAGCTTCTTTCTCATTGTGTACCTTCTTAGTGAAATTGTAAATCAGATACTTTCCTCCTTCCAACAGCCCTTGCTAGGGTGGTGCAGGCATGTTATCCAAACCAAGCAAATAAAACTCTCTCTCTCCAGGGGCTTTAATTCTTGAGCAGGAATTAAAGAAGGAAAAGAGATAGGGAACCATTTTTCACAGCCCACATTCCCAGAACTACTCTGGTTCCTATACTGTTTCAGTTACAATCGTTAATATACAACTTTCCTGAATATTCATCTGATATTTCTCCAAATCACAGTATTATTGTTTACAACCAGAACTGGTTTCCATGGTTTGCAACCAAAAAACCTTAAATGATCTACACAGCACTTGAATCAATGAGTATGCACATATTTGGGCCTTAGCGGAATTTATTTTGACAAGTCTGATATAACTGAAGTATATCTTCTTATAATGTTCTTTCTTAAGATCCTTCCTTGGTTGTGTAGCTCCCACACTAGACTTAATTCCTAACACACACCACTCATTTGATTTTTCCCACATTGCACCTTAGTTCTCATCAAAAGTAGACTGCTCCGCCGTTCATATTTCTTCAAGACAATAGCTAATCTTAAAAAAAAAACTACATTAGGAGGTGTGGATGGTCATCCTAAATACATATAAAGTTGACTCTTGAACAACATGGGTTTAAACTATGCAGGTCCACTTATACTTGGATATTTTTCAATAGTAAATACTACAATATTATACATTCTGTGGTTGGTTGAATTCAGGGATGCAGAGGAAGCCTGGATACAGAGGGTCGACTATAAATTGTACGTGGATTAACCCCTGCACTGTTCAAGGGTCAACCGTACTATTATGCCCAGACAGCCCCAAATGAAACACATTTTTCACAAATCTATAATGACGGTATTAATAACAATTGATTACCTGCCAGAGCATGATGGATTATTTTTAATTTTACTTTATTTAAAAAAAATAGTTTTATTTCTCCTCATACTACTTTATTTTCTCAGGGAAATTCAGTCCCTCACTTTCTTCTTAATTCTTAAGAAAGTGGCAATTCATGAGTAAGCTTCATGGGAGGCCAAACAATTGCAGACAAATAAGCTTGCTATGTATGCATTTCAGTTCTACTTTTAATTTTAAAGATTACTTGTAAGGAATTCTCTCCCCTCAATCACTTTTTTTTCTTACTTCAGAAAATAGTTGTATGGACTCCATGTTTATGCCCCCTCCCCAAATTCTTATGTTGACACCCCAACCCCCATGGGATGGTATTAGGAGGTACAGCCTTTGGGGGTTAGTTATGTCATGGGCCTACAGCCCTTAGGATGGGATCTGTGATCTCTTAAGAAACAAGAGAGCTTGCTTTCTCTCTCTGTTCTCTGCCACATAAGAACATAGCAAGAAGACAGCCATCCACAAACCAGGAAACGGGCCCTCACCAGAATGCAACCTTATCTCTAATTTCCAGGCTCCAGAGCTGTGCAAAAGAAATATTTGTTATTTAAGCCACCCAGTCTATAATAATTTGTTACAGAAGCCTGAGCTAAGACAGCAGCATAGGTGATTGCAAAGAAAAAGGAGATGTACTAAAAAACATTCTCAGGGTACTCAAGCAATTAAGATCTTAAAAATCAGAACACTAAATTCAGAGGTTGATTTTAACAAATATAACAGAAGCAGAAGCTGTTAAAAAAAAAAAACAAACTTAAAAATACATAGAAAATGCAATTTAAGTTAGTCTCCAGACTCTTCTTCTGAATATGACCTCTCTAACTGTAGCAAAGATAATGACTTACCACTACTTTTAAGTAAAATGTCTATAGGAACCAAAAAAGTGAAAATTAGGCAAAGTTTTCAATCCATCTGATCAATACTTGCAATGAAAACATCATTCGGTACAGAAAATTCAGTTGTGGAGCTGTATTAATCACTGAAGCTTTCTGCCCGGCAATAGAGCAGTAGTTAAAATAGTAAGCTAGATTCCATGGGGCTGACTGAGGTCATATTTGGTTCTGCACCTCATGAGGTAGGTAACTTTTCCATTTACTTAATGATTCTGGTTTTTCATCTATAATAGGACAAAAATAATAATCTCTCCTTCATAAGATTATTATAAGGATTGGTTTAGGCAAGATATATAGATTGCTTATCACAAAAGTTGGCCCATAACAAATTCTCAATATTTTACAACTATTATTTATATCATTATTATGTTTACATGACATTATTATGTTTACAACAGCCGTTTTTAAACAATACTTTGTGGGGTCTTTGGAGCAGGTAAAGAAGGAAAGGCTTTAACATATAAACTTGACCTTTCCCAAGCCCTGTTCTTCAAGGAGAGGAACACTACTTAAATTTGTTTTCTGAAATGGAATTCTCTGCAGAGGGTGAATGTAAAATAGTTCTACTGGGGAACAAGTTGAAAAGTCACTATGTAATAATTACCAAAGTTCGATCTAATGTTCTGATTTTCTTTATAAACAGTAATACTAATTTTATGGTAAGAAGTAAATTCACCTTGTTTTTTTCATCCTCAACTGAAGTTTGGTTAATATATTTTTTCGTATCTTTACTTTGAAGTCTTATTAAGTGTAGGGGGGACATGAGTATATAATGTTAGAATTTAATTTAATTTGCATATTAAAAGAATCTTACCCAGGCATATTTACCAATATAGGAAAAGTGTGGAGGTTGATTTTTATTATGGTGAAAAACACATAACAGGGCATCAACCCTATTAACTAATTTTGAAGTGGCCAGTACAGCATTGTTAAGTATAAGCACAATGTTGTACAGTAGATCTCTAAACCTTTTTCACCTTGCATGACAAAACCTCTATACCCATTGAACAGCAGCTCTCTATTTCCACCCCCTTGTCTTACCCCCAGACAATCACATTTATACTTTCTGATTCTATGAGTCTGACTGCTTTAGAGATACTTCATATAAGTGGAATCATGCAATATTGTCTGTCTTTGACTGGTTTATTTCATTTAGCAAAATGTCCTCAAGGTTCACCCATGTTGTAGCATGTAATTTATTAGTTAAAGGTCTGTTCAGATTTGCTATTTCTTCATGATTCAGTCTCGGTAGATTTATGTTTCTAGGAATTTATCCATTTCTTCTAGGTTATGCAATTTGCTGGCATGTAATTGTTTATAGTCATCTCTTATGATCCTTTTAATTTCTGTGGCATCAGTTGTGATGTTTTCTGTTTTATTTGAGTCTTTTTTCTTAATCTAGCTAAAGGTTTACCAATTTCGTGGATCTTACAAAAACAACTCTTAGTTTTGTTTTCTTTTCTATTGTTTTTCTATTATCTTGTTTATTTCTGCTCTATTTCCTTCCTTCTGCTACTGTGGGCTTAATTTGTTCTTCTAGTTCCTTGAGGTAAAAGTTAGATTATTTGAGTTCTGTTCTTTTTTTTTTTTTTGATGTAGGAATTTATCACTATAAAATTCTTTCTTCATACAGCTTCTGTTGTATCCCATTCATTTTAGTATGTTTTGTTTTCGTTTAAGATATTTTCCGATTTTCCTTTGGAATTCTTCTTTGACCCATTTGCTGTTTAAGAGTGTACTGCTTAATTTCAACATCTATGTGAATTGTCCAGTTTTTCTCCTGCCATTAATTTCTAGTTTCATTCCATTGTGGTCAGAAAATATACTTGGTATGATTTCAATCTTCTTAAACTTGTTAAGCCTTGTTGTGGGAAATAACATGCATATGTTCTATCCTGAAGAATGTTCTGTATGTACCTGAGAATTAATGTGTATTCTGCTGCTGTTGGTTGGAATGTCCTATATATTTCTTTTAGGTTCATTTTGTCTGTAGTGTTGTTCAAGTCCTCTGTTTCCTTGCTGATTTTCTGCCTAGATGTTCTACCCATTATTGGAAGTAGAGTATTGATATCTCCTATTATCATGTTATTGCTATTTCCCCCTTCAGTTCTGCCAAAATTGACTGCATATATTTGTGTACTCTGATGTGGGTGGATATCAAATTGTTATATCTCCTTGGCAAATTTACCCTTTTATCATCGGATAACGCCCTTTGTCTCTTTTGACAGTTTTTGGATCGATATAAGTATGGCTACCCTTGCTTTCTTTTGGTTACTGTTTGCTTGGAATATTTTCCATCCTTTCATTTTCACTTTTAGCTTTAAGTTTCTGTCTTGGTTGTTGAGGACAGACATCATACTGCCACAATATAGAATTTGCAAAGTCAGGGATTTTTTTTTGTTTATTACTATATTTAACGTATCTAAATAAGATCTGACATATAGCTAATGGTCAGTAAATATTTTTGAATGAAGGAATGACTTCTATCAAGTGATATAACCTTACTGTGACTCCAGGATTCACTTTTTTTCATCTACAAATGGGGATAATAATAGTACCTTTTGCATATGGTTATAACAAAAGGTAAATGAATTAATGAACATGACCCACTCATTAAATATTAGCTCTTACTATTATAATTACTTTTCCATGTATGCATATTCACATAGTACTTAACCTTAGGATGGGTTGGGAACATAGTTGAATTTCAAAAAAATTTACTGAACAAAGAAGGACAAATGAGAATGGAAAAATCATAAGTCAATGAACCTGCACTGAAATTCTACTTTATTTTTGAGAATGTTTTCTTGAATGTCTTCCTGTGTTCACATCTACTATGGATTTCAGCTTAAACCACAAACATACCTTAGAAAGTTTACAGATGATAAGCTTTTTAGGTACAGATATATTTTTTTGTTTAATGAAAAATTATAAGATTAATAATATAAAAATGGCTTTTCACAAAATATATATGCACACATACACATTAATTCTCCATTTTGGGTCACTTTTTATCTACAATCTTTAGATATATACATACTAACCTTTGTGTATGTATCCTTTCTCATCAGATCAAAATGACATTCATGCTTATATACTTATTGGTGATGATATTATCACCCCTTACTGACTCTCCTCTCTTTTTTCTTGTTTCGTTTCATGTTTGAAAAACTCCCTACTTCTTAGTATATCAAGCTACTTTGTGTAAGTCATGGGACTCTTGGTAGCATAGAATATCTGTGAAGTTGGAAGTGTTCCACCAATTTCTCAACTGCTTTAACTGGTGTTAAAGATATTAAGAAAGAGAAGGAATTATGCTGCTTGATAACTGAACTGAATCTGTTACAGTGCAAAAAAAAAAGTCTGTTGATAAAAATGATGCTATCTATCACATTCTAGACTATTCTATTTTTATGAAGGGAAAAACATGAAAGTTGGAAATTGGAAGGAGGAAACAGAGGGTGCTAAAAGGTCAAAAGGAGAAGAGGGATGTTTTAATTTTGCTGCCCTAGTCGTTTGTTTCCCTCTCTAATGACTCCTTTCCCTAACCCCTCCCTCCTGGCAGATAACCACCGTCTCTGTGGTACTACACTATGCAGATGCATTGGCACTGGCTGATGCACATGACTATACTGTACCTATCTGAAAAGCAGCTGTTTATAAGTGTCTTCTCACCAGGCAACAGCCAGAGATTTTTGTTTGGGGCAGATATCTTCCACGGTTGGTACACAGACAGAGAGAGCAGTTAACTGGCAAGAATAATAATTGTTTTCCACAGCAGGCTCAGGGCTGCCACCACAGCGACTGAGAGAAGTGGGGATATTTAAACTGCCTGCACAAATATCTAACTTTATAAGATGCAGAATAGTCATCACCACCCCTCCCCCAATATTCTAGGCCATTCTTTCCAGTGAAAAAAGCTTACTCATCTTACTTTGTTCCCATAGCCATAATTTTTATAGATATCCAGAGTTACTTAAATGAAAGGACAGGTTTATAACTTGGTAAAGTCAGAGGTAACAACAAAGACCTCATAACTGCTGCCATTGTATAGGTTCCTAGAATTCATTATGCTTATAGATTTAAAATAAAAATGCTTATAGTAGATTTAAAATATTTTTTCAAAATTTGCTGATTCTTACTCTGTGGTACAATCTATGCTTTGAAATCAACACTGATATTTCTATCTCTAAATTACATTTAATACACTACCGTCTTCATTATTTTGGTTATTCTTTTCACTATCTATAATACTTACATTTATATACATACATATTTTAGTTATAAATGTAAAAGTGCTTTTGGACCTTTAAGAAAAGAACACTAAATATGATAAAAGGTATTTACATTGATTTTTCCATATGTCTTATTACCAGTGACTTAGACATATCAGCTGTATTATAAAATTATTTTAAAAAGTGATTCAGTCAAAAGACATAATATCTACATAAAACCAGTAGCACAACTGCTGTCAGATTAGGTTGATGATACCTTCAAGCTTAAGAATCAGTAGTCTCTAAGTTTTGATGAGCTTTAAGCCTTCATCTCGTTAAATAACTATTTCAAGGCACTCATCACTTGGAACAGTTTTAACTTCTAGGACTAGTGACTCTAAAGGACTGGACTTTCTGAATCTTCATTACTATACCCACTCTGATTTGGAAGGCAATCTGAATTAAATTAAATTAAATTAAAAATAATTATATGTTCCACATATTACTTGACTTTGTGATTTTTAGTGATATGAAGTATTTAAATGCTTCCATCTTTTTCATTGCTTCAATTCAAGTACTGCATCAATCTCATTAACACTATGTTTGACTATAAGCCTTGCTATAACAATCAATGTTCTACACATCCAGGTTCAGTATAAAGCCAGAACTATCACGAACATATTGAAACACTATATGAAGCTCTCAGTAATTTACTCCCAGTATACATTCCCATGGCATTAGCCCTTGGGGTAACCTTGTAGTAGGTATCAATGAACCCGATTTACTTTGAAAAATCACAGGAATAAGAAATGGCAGTACTGGTGTTTTAAATAAAATAAGCATGGAAATTACTTATATTTGAAATATAGATTTTCAAAAAATGACGTTCAGTTTGAGTATTCTGAAGTACATGAAATAATCAAGTTCCTGATCGGGCCTATGTCCTTATTCTCATCTCATAAAAACATACCAGCAAAGCTTCTTTGCAATGACAAAGAAATAATAGACCTAGCTGAATGCTTGATAAAAATTCTCAGTTTAGAAGCAAGTGATTTTTCACCTGCTCTTTTTTCTTCCAGTCATCACCTGTACATTTTGTTTAGACAGGTACTTTCATGACAATGATTTTCCCATTTATATATTTATGTAGTAGTTAGTGAATTATTTTTTGGGTTGGACTCCCCAAGGGGAGCAGAAAAGTGAAGGTCAAAACCAAGATAAATAAGCCAGTTTATATAGAACTTTTCCAATATTTTATTTTCTTATTAGAGTTCATGAAAACAGAATGTTACTACATAAATTTTTATGCTACAATTCTCTACCCTGACCCCAGTGAGCAATTAGCCATTAAAATCTGATTGATTGTAATCTGATTTGATGTTTAACTTTGGGGATGCAAATATTATATAAATTTATGTGTAAACTTGAATTAAATATGTATCCATATTAGAATAATTTAAGAATTATGATATTATAGGATAATGATAAAAAAGCAAGTCACAAATGCTCAATTTAACCAATAAATCAATGAAAGGCCATGACAGAAAAATATGGCAAAATGACCGATACATACTTGACATGAATGGAAAAATATGATGCTTATGACTATGAATTTCATCATGCTGTAAGATTTCAAAATTCGTGGCAAAATTGCTAACTTGATTAAATCACCAATACTCAAAAACACCCCTATTCTTACTGTAATATAGAACAAATGTGGTAAGACTCTCCAACACCTGTCAGCAAATAAGTTTAATATGTTTCTTATATATGTGTATATATTAACTTATAAAATATGTTTATTTCATATATCAATCATTTTCAATTGCTGTTTTGTTTGTTTATTTATTTGGTTGGCTATTTGTCTCTGAAATTAACCATGGCCCCAAATCATTACTATTACAAAATGGTAAATAGTAATGTATTTATTTTAAAGTAAAGATCATCTTTACTTTAAAATAAATGGCTGAAATCCTGAGGGAAAAAAACAAAGCAGGAGGCATAACCCTTTGAGACTTCAGACAATACTACAAAGCTACAGTAATCAAAACCGTGTGGTATTGGTACAAAAACAGACATACGTATCAATGGAACAGGAGAGACCAGATATAAATCCAGACACCTACAGTCAATTAATCTTTGACAAAGTAGGCAAAAATATAAAGATGTGAAAAAGTCTCTTCAGCAAGTGGTGCTGAGAAAGTTGGACAGCTGCATGTAAATCAGTGAAGTTAGAACACACCCTCACACCATGCACAAAAGTAGATTTAAAATGGCTTAAAAACTTAAACATTAGACATGACACCATAAAACTCCCAGAAGAGAGCATAGGCAAAACATTCTGTGACATAAATCTTACCAATGTTTTCTTAGGTCAGTGTCACAAGGCAATAGAAATAAAAACAAAAACAAACAAATGGGACCTAATCAAACTTACAAGCTTTTGCACAGCAAAGGAAATCATAAACAAAACAAATAGACAACTTATAGAATGGGAGAAAATATTTGCAAACGATGTGACGGACAAGGGATTAATCTCCAAAACAGCTCATACAACTCAACAACAAAAATAACAAACAAGCCAATTGAAAAATGGGCAGAAGACCTAAATAGACATTTCTCCAAAGAAGACATACATATGGCCAGTAGGCACGTGAAAAGATGCTCAACATCACTGATTCTTAGAGAAATGCAAATCAACACTACAGTGAGGTAGCACCTCACACCAGTCAGAATATCCATCATTAAAATCTCTACAAATAACAAATGCTGGGGAGGGTGTGGAGAACAGGGAACCCTGCTACACTGTTGTTGGGAATGTAAGTTGGTGTAGCCACTATGGAAAACAGTATGGAGGTTCCTCAGAAAACTAAAAACAGAATTACCATATGATCCAGCAATCCCACTTCTGGGCATACATACAGACAAAACTATAATTCAAAAAGATGCATGCACCTCTATGCCCATAGCAGCACTGTTCACAATAGCCAAGACATGGAAACAGCCTAAATGTCCATCGACAGATGAATGGATAAAGAAGATGTGGTACATATATAAAATGGAATACTCCTCAGCCATAAAAAAGAACAAAATAATGCCATTTGCAGCAACATGGATACAACTGGAGTTTATCATACTAAGTGAAGTAAGCCGGAAAGAGAAAAACAAACACCATTTGATACAATGTATATGTGGAATCTAAAATATAACACAAATGAACCTATCTACAAAACAGAAAGAGACTCACAGACATAGAGAACAGACTTGTGGTTGCCAAAGGGGAGGTGAGGAGGGAGAAGATGGACTGGGAGTTTGGGGTTAGCAGATGCAAACTATTATATGTAGAATGGATAAACAACAAGGTCCTACTGTATAGCACAGGGAACTGTATCCAATCTTCTGGGATAAACCATAATGGAAAAGAAAATTTAAAAAAATGTGTATATGTGTATAACTGAGTCACTTTGTTGTACAGCAGAAATTAACACAACATTGTAAATCAACTATACTTCAATAAAAAATAAATAAAACAGAATTAAATAAATGGCTGAAACACTTGTTGCTGTCATTAGTACATTTCCCTCAATATAAAAGGTGTAAAATAGTTTATTATTATACTGATGGTACACGAAAATAAGTCAAGAAAGAAGTCATCATGTGAATAAAAATGAAATATTCAGTATTTTTATTTTAAACTTTTAAAATTTAAGAGTATAAGTTTCACTATTAGTAATTGTATAATAAGTTTCAGGGACAATATAACATGGTAACCCCACACACACACCAAAAACAAACAAACAAAGAAAACCAAAAAACAAATCTTGGGGGTGCTATCACTCTAATAACATTATTAGCATCTTCATTTTTTAGAACACATTGCTTTTTCATGTTGGAAGCATAATGCCACTACCATTTCGTATCTGTATTTCTTTTTAATTTAATAATTATCAAAGTGATTTTTTTTGCTTCAGCATGTTTTAAATAAAGTCGTTTACTGGTTGAATCTATTTCCTTTATGGCTTTCTGATTGAATTGTGATGAGTGATTCCTTCAACTTGACTTTGTGCAATGCATTTGCAGTTTCACCAAGTCAATGTTATTGTTCATCTCCTAAGACCAACCTTTCCATTTGACAAGTTAAA
Source organism: Leucopleurus acutus (assembly GCF_964270905.1). Lineage (NCBI taxonomy): Eukaryota > Metazoa > Chordata > Mammalia > Artiodactyla > Delphinidae > Leucopleurus > Leucopleurus acutus. The sequence continues at coordinate 30,683,277 of NC_139149.1, forward strand.
ACATTAAAGGTATCAGAATGTCTTTTAGGACCCAATGCTGAGCCCATTCTACAACAGGCTTCCCATAGGCCAGCTTAGATACTGAGATGCTTTGGTTCTCCCCAGCGTCAACTCTCCTCTCTGTTCTATATATACAGACAGAAACACTGATGTGACACTTTGCCAGAAGGTTATGGATCTAAACTTCTCTCATGGTTTTTGCCAGTCACTCTTTGGTATCTCGCATATTATTTCTCATCCCTTCCAATTACTAGGATGTTTAGAACTGCCTCTCCCCAAAACTTTTAAAACATGTATACTACCCTCTTTGAGAATAATTCATATATAAATGAATTGGATGTAAACTGCCTGGATCGGATTGGAGTTTGCTTTACACTCCTTGAAGCAGTGATTTTTGCATTTAGATTACTGATGTATTTTCTAAACTATGACCTCTGGTCTGATTAGGGATCTCTTAGCAGGGCTGACAGATGACTGGTGTTATTTATGGCACACTTGATTAGCATTCACTCTTACATCTAGGAGATTGGTTTTTCACCATACAGAAGAAAATTTACTATAGAGATGTGTGAGAACAATTCTTGGGCATTCCAAGTGAGTTTCATAGAAGAGGAAGCAGCTGGACTGTTGGATTGGCAGCAACTATGGCTGTTTCTGCCCCATGGTTTATGCTTCCTTAAACAATTTGAAACAAACAGACCCTTAAAAATTAAATTTCCATTAAAAAATACTGCCTCATTAGTTTTCACTTATGATTCAGAAACATCTACACATACTATTTTCTACTAACACTCTCAAGTGATCAAGTCAACAAAATACCAAACAATTGTAGAATTAAGTATCAGGTGATTTTGCATGACACAATAATGACATGCATTTTACCAGAAGTTAACAAAATCTAGATTGATCACTTTTGGGGGGAAATCATGTCTCGGTTAAGACTTCATGAGATAAAAGGGACAGTCGCCTGTATATAGAGGGTTAAGTAAAATGGTGGAAATTATTAAAAGGATGTAGGAGCATCAAGGAAAGTGGCTGAATTTGGGAAGCCTCTCTATCAGTTTGAGGCCCTTTGTTCTTTCACATTTGCTTCATTCTTCCCACTTTGCAGATTATGTTTTTCTGTGTATAGCCCATCTCCCACCACCCTGACCAAAATGTACATATCTAAGTTTAAGAAAGTAAATGTATAGAATACACAAAGTGCAAAAAAAGGAAAAGAAAAAAAATTTACTATCCAGTGTCTACCACAAGTTTCCCCAAACAAATGTCATCTGAGTTGCGACATCTTACTAAATACTATGCTAGCGCGTGTGAAGCATTTTAATGAATAAACTTCAGTCTCGTCTTTCTAGTTCTGCAGTAGACAATTTTTAATGTTCAAGATCCCTTATGAAATCAAGACATTATTTTATTATCAAGAATTAAAATAAACCAATAATCCAAAATAAAATGAGATCTAATTTAAAAACTATTAATGGGCTATAACATATCTAAGGCAATTAATTATCAAATGCCAGCCAGACCAATCAGGGATATTACTCTATAGTTAGCTGGAGCTTATAAAATGACTGGCATAAATTCAGTATAAATTGGATGATCTGAAAATATGTGCAAATCTCAATTTTTCAAATAATTAATCATACTTAATGTTAACTTTTCTCATCCATGAACCTGGAATATCACATTTATTTAGGTATTTTTAAATTTCTTTCAACAATGTTTTCAGTGTACAGGTCTTTCATATCTTTCATTAAATTTTTTTGACAAATTATCTTTCCTTTTTTTTTTTTTTTTTTGCGGTACGCGGTCCTCTCACTGCCGCGGCCCCTCCCGCCGCGGAGCACAGGCTCCGGATGTGCAGGCCCAGCGGCCACGGCCCACGGGTCCAGCCGCTCCGCGGCATGTGGGATCTTCCCAGACCGGGGGCACGAACCCGCGTCCCCTGCATTGGCAGGCGGACTCTCAACCACTGCGCCACCAGGGAAGCCCGACAAAGTATCTTTTCTGATGCCACTTTTTATTATATAAATTTAGGTGTACAGCTTTATAGTTTAATAGCTGTGTACACTACAGAGTGATCGCAATCACAAGTCTAGTGACCATCCATCACCATACAGTCGACCTCTTTACCTATTTTGCCCACCCCCAATCCTCTTCTCTCATAACCTATTCTTTTCTCTGTATCTATGAGTTTGTTTTTGTTCTCTGTATCTATGAGTTTGTTTTTGTTTTGTTTGTTCATTGGTTTTGTTTTATGTGTGTGTGTGTCTTAGATCCCACATATAAGTTTTGTTGTTTCAAAACAACTGAATTGTTTCTTAATTTCATTTTTAGAATATTCACTGCCAGTTTATAGAGATACAATTGATTTTTACAAATTGATCTTGTAAAAACTCACCTACAGGTTCTAATAGGATTTTTGTAGATTCCTTATGATTTTCCATATATAAGGTCATGTCATATGCAAATAGAGATAGTTTTACTTACTTTCCAATATGGACGTCTTTTATTTCTTTTTCTTGTTTAATTGACCTGGCTAGAACCTCCAGTAGAATGTAAAATAGAAGTGCCAAGAACAGACATCCTTCTCTCTTTCCTGATTTTAGGATGAAGTCATTTAGTTAAGTCTCTTGTTAGCTGTAGGTATTTTAGCTGTCCTTTTATCAAGTTGATAAAGTTTTTTCTACTCAGTTTTATCTACTGTTTTAATCAAGAAACACTGTTGAATTTAGTCAAATGTGCTTTCTGCATGAATTGAAATGATCATATTTTTGCCCTGTATTCTATTTATATTAACATTAGTTGATTTTCAAATATTAAACCAACTTTGTATTCCTAGGATATACCCGACTTGGTCATGGCATATAATCATATTTATGTGTTACTAGATATGGTTTGCTAGCATTTTGTTAAGGATCTTCCCATCTATATTCATAAGGAATATTGGCCAGTAGCATTCTCTTAATATCTTTATCTGGTTTTGGAAGCATGGTAATACTGGCCTAATAGAATGAATTAAGAGGTGTTCTTGCCTTTTCTAATTTTTGAAATAGTTTATGAAGAATTAGTATTAAGTCTTCTTTAAATGTTTGGTAGAATTTGCTAGTGAAGCCATTGGCCCTGAGCTTTTCCTTTTTTAAAATTTTTTAATTGAGGTATAGTTGATTTACAATGTTATATGAGTTTCTGGTATACAGCATAGTGATTCACAATTTTTAAAAGTTATTCTCCTTTTTTAGTTACTATAAAATACTGGCTATATTCCCTGTGCTGTATAATATATCTTTGTAGCTTATTTTATACATAGTAGTTTGTACCTCTTAATCCCCTACCCCTATTTTTCCTCTCCCCACTGGTAGCCACTAGTTTGTTCTCTATATCTGTATGTTCCTTTTTTGTTCTATTCACTAATTTGTTTTATTTTTAAATTCCGCATTTAAGTGATATTATACAGTATTTTTCTTTCTCTTTCTGACTTATTTCACTAAGCATAACACCCTCCAAGCCCATCCATGTTGTTGCAAATGGCAAAATTTCATTTTTTTATGGCTGAATGGTATTCCATTGTGTATATGTGTGTACACACACACACACACACACACACATTCACACACCATATCTTCTTTATCCAGTTGTCTCTGTTGATGGACACTTAGGTTGTTTCCATATCTTGGCTATTGTTACTAATGCTCCTATGAACATTGGAGTGCATGTATCTTTTTAAATTAGTGTTTTGTTTTCTTTGGATATATACTCAGGATTGGAATTGATGGATCATACGATAGCTCTAGTTTTAGTTTTTTAAGGAACCTCCATACTGTTTCGTACAGTGGCTGCACTAATTTATACTCCCACCAATAGTGTACAAGGGTTCTCTTTTCTCCACATCCTCTCCAACATTTGTTATTTGTGGTCTTTTTGATGACAGCCATTCTGACAGGTGTAAGGTGATATCTCACTGTAGTTTTGATTTGCATTTCTTTGATGATTAGCGATGTTCAGCATCTTTCAATGTGTCTGTTGGCCATCTGTATGTCTCCTTTGGAAAAATGTCTATTCAGGTCTTCTGCCCATTTTTTAATTGGATTGTCTTAATATTTTTTGACATTGAGTTGTATGAGCCATTTATATACTTTGGATATTAACCCCTTATTTGTCATATCATTTGCAAATATTTTCTCCCAATCCAGTAGGTTGTCTCTTTGTTTTCTTGATGGTTTCCTTTGCCATGCAAAAGCTTTTAAGTTTAATTAGGTCCCATTTGTTTATTTTTGCTTTTGTTTCCTTTGTCTTAGGAGATAGATCCAAAAATTATTGCTATGATTTATGTCAAAGAGTGGTCTGCCTATGTTTTCTTCTAGGAGCTTTGTGGTTTCTGGTCATACATTTAGGTCTTTAATCCATTTTGAGTTTATTTTTGTATATGGTGTAAGAAAATGTTCTAATTTCATTCTTTCATATGTAGCTGTCCAGTTTTCCCAGCACCACTTATTGAAGAGTCTGTCTTTTCTCCATTGTACATTTTTGCCTCCTTTGTCATAGACTAATTGATCATAAGTGCGTAGGTTTGCTTCTGGGCTCTCTATTCTATTCCATTGATCTCTGTGTCTGTTTTTGTGCCAGTACAATGCTGTTTTGATTACTCTAGCTTTTAAGTATAGTCTGAAATCAGGGTACATAATATCTCCAGCTCTGTTCTTCTTTCTCAAGATCGTTTTGGTTTTTGGGTTCTTTTATGTTTCCATACAAATTTTAGAAGTATTTGTACTAGTTCTGTGAAAAACACAATTGGTTTTTTGGTAGGGATTACACTGACTCTGTAGATTGCCTTGGACAGTATGGTCATTTTAACAATATTAATTATTCCAGTGCATGTACATGGTATATCTTTCCATCCCTTTGTGCTGCTTTCAATTTCTTTCATCAGTGTCTTACAGTTTTCTGAATACAAGTCGTTTACCTCCTTAGGTATGTTTATTCCTAAGCATTTTCTTTTCTTTTTGGTGTGATTGTAAATGTGATTGTTTCCTTAATTTCTCTTTCTGATAGTTCGTTGTCAGCGTATAGAAATGCAACAGAATTGCCTTTAGGACAATTTACAGAAACATTTTATGACTGAATTTTTAAAACATAATTTTCTCAGTTACATTGCTGTTCTCCTGGGGAGAAGGTCTGCCAACTTCCTTCCAGAAGTCCTTCCTTTCCTAGGTATATATATTTTTAATCCACTGCACTTTTATGATTTTATTTGATTTCTGACCCTATCTTGAAAATTAGTAGTAGATATATTTACTGTATGGAAAAATTTTCTAATTAGATTCTTGTAAATAAATATTTTTTTTTACTTTTTTAAGGAACAGTTCATGCTTATAAATGGAAAAAAAAAGTAAACCACTTCTACTGGTAGCATTTTGTATTGAATAATTTACATGAGTAACTAAAGCTACACACATAGTTCTTATCAGAACATGGCATCCGTCTCTTCAGACAATGAATAGCACCTTTTGGATGAGGATAATATACTGTGCTGCATCACTGGGTTTCTCATCTTGGCACTTCTATAAATCTAATTATAGATATATGCAGCAGTTGCTAACTCCCATTAATGGAAATGGATGCATCTATGACCCCTATTTTACTGGGTCTAAATAAACTAATACTCTAAAGCACACGCAGGCTATTTAAACCTTTCTCCTCTTGCTAAGCATAAGAACAGTAAATTATCATAAATCAAAGCTCACTGATGTATATATGACAATAGAAACAAATTATTAATGTATGAATATTCTTATTATTCCCCCTCCCTCCCCACCACACACACTCACACACCTCTTCCTGCTAAGGAAGTCTTATATAAGGATTTCTCTCAGAGGGTTTGTATTTCAGAATCAGGAGGAATTGCTGAACTGGTTGAAAAGGACCCTTAACTAAGGAAGGGGAAGGAGTTTTGAAAGGAATTTTAAAGATATTAGTGAGGTACTAACTGCTCGGAAGGGAGAAAGGGAATGAAGAGAAAAAAGAGAAGTTGAAGGTGTTTCTATGGCCTAAAAATTTCCCTCATGGTATATAAGAACCACACATAAAGATCCTGAATTATTTAGAAATTGCTCCTTAGCCACCAGAGTGTATTTACTTGACCATAATTATATTCTTATTCTGAGTCACTTTAGTCCCTGCTTTCAACAGATTTCTAAATATAAAGATTTAATTTAAATTGTTACCAATAACATGAGCTTAATTTTTTAAAAATTTTATTCTAGGGAAACACCTTAGGGCTACAGTATTTTTCAAACTATACTGGTGTTGAGAACTGTCACAAGAAACAAAATTAGCAATGTCTTCTCAGCATCTTAATTCAAACTATGCTACAGTTATAGTCACAGAATATTCAAGCAGAAGGGGGAAGGAAAATATGCCCCATGCCAAGAACATCCAAAACCCTGAAAAACTCCGTTATAAATTTTTATATGCAAACTACTGGAGCTAAGATCTGGACAGCTGATTATTCAGACTTTAAGTGTACTTAATGAGTTTGCACTTAAAATGCAAGTAATTATTTGCATATTATAGAGTATTCTCCAATTTTTACACATCATGCATAAAATTCTTCTCACCATGGGGATTCTGGGTGGCATGGGTGCATTGATTGTATAGCATTCAGAAGTGAAGCATCTAAATTAAACTATTTCCCACAGCATGTAGATATTTCTAAAGTAACATTTAAATGTAGATTTTTAATCTTGATCTACGCAACTCTTTCTCTGTATATGATAAGCACTATGGAGGGTTTAATTAGATCAGGGTAGTTGATGCTTTAGGTCAACCCTGGAGTCTCTTTCTCCTATGTTTCCATAGTGTCTTCTGTATATCTGTTTTACTATAGTGTATTTGGGGTGTGTGTGTCAGTGCATGCCTATGCGTATCTGTGTTGTGTGCACCTGTGTTTGGAAGAACACAGTAACCCCCCCCCCCCCCAGTATGTGTTAAGTGAATAAATGAATGAATATCTGAATAATTCTAACTATTGACCTCCAGACTCAGAATTAGTACATACACATTTATTAATTTCTAACCACACAAATGTCTGCCACTTGTTAGAACAACCTCCATGTCTTCTCTTTCCTTTAGCCTTTCTGGGGGAGTGTTCCTAGGAGGCAGCTATAAGTTATGGAAGATCAGTGAAAAGGAGAACTGGTGACATGACTTATGCAGGAGACAGGTTCAACAGAGTACAGAATAAGAATTCAGGATTCAACCAAGAACATAAAAATCTCAGAGACAAGGGACAAGATCTATTCTGGGCTGAGAACCAGAAGAAGCAGATCAGTATGAGAAGTCAGGATTGCACATAAATGAAAGCCAAGGCTTTAAACTGAGCTGAGAAAAAGAAGAGGCAATAAGAGAAACAGGAACTAGATTTGGTCTTGGGGAGCAATTAAGATAGGGAGCTAAGCTTTTAGCTGCACAGACAAGCAAAGGACCTAGTCAAGAACGTTTGGATATGTATTTCATATTTTCAAGAGACCATATTTTAGGAAGGAAGACAGGATTTAACAAGGCCTTCCTGAATTTTTGCTAATAACATTTCAATCTTTTACACTGAGTAGTATGAACAGCTTTTTTTAAAGAATACTTAGAAGATGGAATGTAGAATTTCAACCATTTAGTATAAAATTCTACAAACTTAAAAAACCAGCACAAACAGCAAAATAATCTAATTTTTTTAATGTCATGATGTCTAATTGTTTTGCATTAATGAAAGAAAGTAGATTTCTTCTTACATCAGCTTCCCTATTTTTGGCTATGAAATAATTTATGAAGTACTACATGCAGACATTAAATTCAAAAATACATGTGCTTTAGTACTTCAATTATCTTGCAGTGTTTATCAAAGGTACAAGAAGAAAGTTTTAAACCCACTTGTTTCTGAAGTAATACAAAATTTTCTCTTAAAACTCTGGCAGATGTCTTTTAGGATTCCACTTAAGAACTAGACGCAACAACTGTAATATAATCAAAGCAAATTAATAACTTTAAAAAAATAACCATTTTACAACGTAAAACTAAATTTAAAATGGAGTCAGGAAGCCCTGAAGCAAGAGCTCTAGGGTACATACCACTCGCTGTAGCCTGAATAACCAGTAAGAAGGAAGATAAGAATTATTTTAACAAGGTCTGTTTGTATAGAATTCTTTCTATAAAATTCTCTTGGTCTCAACTTTGTTTCCATGTTGATAAGAATGTTACTTTTCTTCTCGCACAAGAGAGGACATTTTTCACATGGGAATTTCATTTCCTGATTTTAAGAAAAGGAGGATCCTCCCTGCCCCAGTAATAATGCACTAACCACTGCTTGCAGCCAGTAAGAAACTGCTGCAACCCCAAGCTCTTGTTCTTCTCCAGTGAACTTTCATTCAAAACAACCCTCCCCAATTTCCTCCTAAAGCCTAATAAAAACTGTCCCTCCCTTTGTCTCTTAGGAATTGCCTACGATTCACCACTGCTTGCCTTTCCCAAATTGCAATTCTCTGCTATTCCAGAATACACCCATTTGCTGGTAAAATAACTGGTTATTTTTGAGGTAGACAAGAATAATTTTATACTAAAATTAAGTTTAATGGCACATAAACCACAACTACTGCTCTACATCATTATATTTTTTCTCTAATTATGCACCTAACTACATGGCTTAGTCTTAAATCAATGCCAGTGTGTAATAGGTCAACAAAAATGTGTACAATTTGTTGCTCAAACTCAGATCCCAAAGTAGGTAGAGTTAATCAGTGTAAGGAGTTACAGGTTAATTAAGCTCTTTTTCTGTGTTCAGTCTTCTGTAAAAACTCAAGGAATGTATGATTAAAAGAAGAAAAAAACCAACCAACGAACAAAACTTTGATGTGTAGGACGGAATACCAAAACATATCCGCATAGTAAGGAAAAATTTAAAAAAAAGGAATCTGAGTAAAAAAAAAGGGGCTTAATAACAAACCTTACTCTCTTGTTTCAGTTAAAAATGTGTCCAGAGAAGACGTCTAAAAATCATTTTGTGTAAATTTTTGTTTTTATTAAACAAATGAATTAACTAAGACTACAGTTTTATGACAACCAAAAAGAAACTCTATGGGAGAAACTCTAAACTCTATTTCCTCTATGGGAGGAAAAACATCAGGATATGATCTTATATTACTGATTAATCAGCTTCTTTGACCTTTAAACTGCCAGGTGATTTAGTCTGAACTTCTATATCCCCTTATTCAAATTCTAGAGCTAACGTCTGTAATAACTTTCAATCTAATTCATGATAATAGGCCAACTTTTCCATGCCTCAGTTTCCCTACATCAAAGGCCTGGATCATATTTCTTGTTGTGTGACAGGAATAAAAGGAAGGTTAATAGGAAATATTTACAGTCGTCCAGGATGGGATTTCAGACACTCAGCCTCAGCACCTTGGAGGACAGTCCCAGAAAACAAAAGGGGCTAAAGCGTCAATCCGGACTTCCCCACACTCAACTCATGCTAGTCACACACTTTTCTGGTCCACAACACATAACAGTCACAAGAAATAGTTCAATAACCCCTCGTTTGTTTGCAGAGCACGTTAAAAATTACAGATCCCGTCACATATTGTTATTTGTCCCCAAAAGCCCTCCCTGTGGCACCGTCATCTCTGGTATGTTTTAAGATGGGGCAGAGGTGGGTCAGCGGCTTGAGCACCATCACAGTGGGGGAAAGGCAGCATCTGCACCTAGCCGGTCCTTCCGCTCCCGGGGCTTTAAAGAAATCATTCCTTCTTACTGAGAGAATCGGCATTACAAGACCATCATCCTGCAGTACCTCATGTCTCCTCGCCCCTAACCAGCCAGCGCGCAAGTGGGCTGCCTCCCTATGGGCCTCCAAGTTGGAAAACGGTCTCGCCCCCGCCCCATCCTGCAGCCACTTCAGGTGAGGCACCGTCAGCCTGCACAGTCAACCCAGCTGAGGGCCAGCAACCCTGATATCCTGTGCAATAGCTTTCTCTGCCTGCATTCTGATCTGTCCCATTTAGACACTTTATATACCTGACCTAAATCTCCATCTGAATTAACTAGATCATCGTATTTTCCCAGTTTTTTCAACACAAATCTGGAACAAATAGGAGAGAGACATTAAAAGAATGTACTATGTCCATACATCTCTTGATGTTGTGAAAACGTAGGTTTAATTTTAACAGGTTACAGCAGGGGTTTTCAGAGGGGACTATGTCAGAAGGCATTTTTGGTTGTCAAGACTGAGGACAGTGAGGTCCTACAGGGATACTTTTAAACACTGCATTATGCATTGCATAATGTTTAACAGCATTATGTTTAACACAACAAAAATCTATCTGGCCAAAAATGTTAATCATGCAGGGCTGAGAAGCTCTGGGTTATAGAAACACCTCTTTGCTATTACTGGCTTTCCATCTGATCCCTGGAGTCTCAGATAACTTAGAAGCACATTCAAACCTCGAACATCAGGAGACCAAATAATCAGAGTCCAAACATACTAAAAATATTTCTCTGCTTTATACTTTAGGACAGCGGTCCCCAACCTTTTTGGCACTAGGGACCGGTTTTGCGGAAGACAATATTTCCACGAAGGGGGGGTCGGGGGATGGTTCAGGTGGTAATGGGAGCGATGGGGAGCGATTGGGAGCGGCGGATGAAGCTTCCTTGCTTGCCCTCCACCGCTCACCTCCTGCTGTGTGGCCTGGTTACTAACAGGCCTCGGACCATTACCGGTGTGTGGCCTGGGGGTTGGGGATCCCTGCTTTAAAAAAGCGAGACAAATGAGTATTAAAAAAAGCTCACTTCAGTAATTTTGTTGTAAAAAGTAGTCCATGGCTGCCCTGGTGGAGCAGTGGCTAGGAATCCGCCTGCCAACGCAGGGGACACAGGTTCGAGCCCTGGTCCAGGAAGATCCCACATGCTGCGGAGCAACTAAGCCCGTGCGCCACAACAACTGAGCCTGCGCTCTAGAGCCCGCGAACCACAACGACTGAGTCCGCGCACCACAATTACTGAAGGCCGTGCGCCTAGAGTCTGTGCTCTGCAACAAGAGAAGCCACCGCAGTGAGAAGCCTGTGCATTGTAATGAAGGGTACCCCACGCTCGCCGTAACTAGAGAAAAGCCTGTGTGCAGCCAATGCAGCCAAAAATAAATAAATAAATAAATTTCTTAAAAAAAAAAAAAAAAGTAGCCCATTGCCTTATCATTCCCAGCCTTTACACGTTATACATCTGCAATATTCTATAATGGGAACTGATATATAGAATAATTATCCTGGGACACTTCAGGACAATCAGTCAACATGGAGAGAGTCGCTTTTAGCTGTGTAGTCCAATTATGAAAAGAGGGAAACTGAACATTACAGTCTAGAAATATTTTCAACAATGCAACTTGAAACAAAAGAGACATTTTAGGTAACAGTGTGTTAACCAGAGAAATCAATTTGTCAGAGCATCCAATTCTGGTTAATCAAGGTTTTCAATTAGTTTCTATACATTTAATCCACAAATTTTATCTTAGCATAACTGAAAATGATAGTGTCAAAAGAGCTGTTAAAACATCAACCAGGAGCAGTTATCCTACCTTTGCAAGCACATGGGAAGCTACCCAAATTTTGAAAATCACGGGAGAAAGACATTGTAAAATCTTCTATTACTGTTATTGATTCTAATAATAACTTTCATTAAAAGACTGGAAATGCTCTTTCCTATTTATGAATTGTATAGTTTACAAAAATAAGAATGAAAAGCTGATTGTGCAATGCTCTATAATATGATGCTTTAAATAAAAGTATATGCAGAAAAGTCCATACTTCATAAATATGCCAAATGGTTTATGAGAAAATAAAGGTTTTTCATACCTTACTTTTTCCATAAGATTTAGTTTTATAGCACAACAGGTAGAATAAATCATAAAAATTCATGTGAAGAACAATGGAAAATATACTACTAGTTTCTGAAAGTTCTGTATGTTTAATTTTCATACTTTTTAAAAAAATTTTAATCTTCCGATTTCCATAAAAACTTTTAGGCTTTCTAAGGTGCTCTGCATTTTGAAAGCTATCCATTTACCAAATGAGGCTGCTAAACTTTGGAGCAATACGCTTACTGCAGAACCTTTGTTAATGAAGATTTGTGGCTTTAAATGACATAGCACAGGTAACATTTATGTGGTAATTAACAAAACTATATGAAACTGCCTTTCCTTAATTTTAACAGCCACTACCTTTTTTTTTTTTTTTAAATCAAGTAATCTACTACCTGGAAAGATGTTCCTTTTTTGTTTTTCAGATTAGAAAAAAAAACCAAAATAGAAATGTGTTAAACTGAGTCTACTCGATACAGTCTGCATTTTTGCTTGATTATCATATGAATCCCACCACTGCACAGCACACTTATGACCTTTTCCAGCATATAATTTCCATTACAATGTTATGACTATTGAAATTGGCATTTGGAAAGCTGCATGCAAATGTGAATAATCTCTGGAGTATACAAATTTATTTAAATATTTTACTGTAAGAGAAACATTTCTTTGGAATCAGTGTTTGATAAACTCCAAGGGGCTTCCTCAAGTGTTACGTCTTTTTGTACCTCTGATTCTGCTGGAATTTGGTTCTCCTCCAATCTTTCCCTAACTCTACTTTGCCCTCCCCTATATTTTCTTTCCCAGTTTACTGGCTAAAGGGGGCAGGAAGAGCAGTGATCATTTTGACTAAGGTATACAAAGAACAGACAATTTTAACAGGGGAAATCATTTAACTTAATAGACCTACATTGATTCTGAAATAGCACACATATAAAATTATTTTGGTTGAAACCATGTATTTTCTTTCAAGTTAAACAGAATAATAATAGTTGCTATGAAGACATGGACAGATATACACTCTTTTTCCAAAGATGATATGATACTTTTCTGAGTTTAAACCAGTGTTTCTCACATGCACTATTGATATTTGGGGTCAGATAACTTTTTTGCTGTTGTACTTGCCCTGTATACTATAGGATATTCAGCAGTATCCCTGGCCTCCATTCACTAGACTCCAATTGTATCTCCCAGGATATGATAACCAAAAATACCTCCAGACATTGCTTAATATCCTCTGGGTGGCAATATCACCTAGTTGAGAACCGTGGGTTTAAACAGCTATATCTGGGTGCAAATACATTCATTATTAAAAGGAGAAAGGGAGAAAGAGAAGAGAGGAAAGGGGTGGGTCGGGGGGGTGGGGAGAGAGAGAGAACACAGAGAGAAAATTCCTAACCACGGGTGCACTGCACACTTTCTGTCTACTGTTTTTTTCATTTTTATCAGTTCTTGCCTAACACACACTTCTTAAGTTCTGATATCCACGTTAATAGTGAGTTTGAACAAAGATTCTAGAGTAGAGCTAAGAATGAAATCCCAGTTCCCAGGGTATGCCAGCTTTGTAAATCTCTGATTTCGGGAAAGATATAAACCTTGCTAATCCACAGTTTCCTCATTTGTGTGCAAATTATAGTAGTACTGGTACACAGAATTCTGTGGTTATAATATGAATCCATCTAAAGTGCATAGTTAGATGCAGAGTAAACTCAAAATTGTTTCTTATATATATCTCACCATCACCTAAATCATCACTAATGAATCAGAATCCTACTTGTAAAAATGAAAAGGTTATATTTTAAAATAAATATATATAATTAGGGAGAACATGAACTGATTTAATATTAATGTTTCAAAATATAACAAAGAATAAAAATACTTTAAGAGACCCATAACATTAATTTACAGTTTTAAGAGTATTGATCCACATAAGTAAATCTTCATTTACTTTGAACTGATTTAGTGGAGGGGAGAGTGAAACCTTAACTGGGTCTACTTTTTAAAAGATAATTTTCATGGCTGAGATAGGTATTTTTCTTGTATTATACAGTATTTTTTATTAACTCCAAGGACTCAGCCCTCAGAATTCTTTAAGCAGTGATGGTAATGGTCTAGGTTAAAAGTACTGAAGTGTTTATAAACTATTCCATATTCCAACAAAACATGTTTCTACTAATAGATAGCAGTTTAAAATTGCTTTAACACAACTGTCTACTTGGCCCCTGCAATCCATGCAAATGAATTTCTAAACTAAAATAATCTAAATATTCTCCAGCAAGGAACTTACACTTGTAGAACATGCCCTGAGTGTGTGCATATATGAAACATTAACCCATCTGTGCATTTCTTAAACAGAATACAATCTGTAAACTTTAAATTTAAGCAGTTTGTATAGATACAGTGATTTAAGTTTATACTCTTAGTGAGCCAGTAGCATCATTTTAGAGACTCAACATTGAAATAATATTATTTTTACCTGGAGCAGAGATAGATTATTTAAATTCCAAAATAATCCACACTTATAATTATAACCTACCTAAGCTTTTATATAGATACCAATATACAAATTAATTCAGAACACAGATGTTGAATGCCTACTACATGTCAGGACTCTAGGCGTTTGTGGTAATTCATTAAACAATAACAACAAAAAATGTCCTTGTGGATTCACCTGTATAATTATACCTGTTGGGTGAATTAGCTATTGTATTTTCTTCATAGAAGGAAGTGTAAACTATTTAAAAAAAAAAAAGAGTCGTCACAAAGAGAGGCCTTCTTTTATACAAAAATATGTACTTGAGATCTTCAATTATCTCCTACACTTTTATACTATGCCTGATTAAAAAATATATACTTAATTATCCATCCTGGAGCTTCTATCACAGGGAAATTTTATCCTAGAGTATTTTGCCAGTATTAGTTTTGAAACCACAACTCAATAAATTCCAAAATCCAAAGCAATCTCAAGTAGAACTGTTGCAGGGATGGAAGGAACACAAAGAAAGGCAATGAGTTGAATTTTCCTTAGTGATTTTCTTGGGTAAATTAATCAAGTGAGATCGAAGAATTTACCTTTAATTCATCCCTTCAACAAGTATTTAGTAAATGTGTCTTTTGTAGCTATTTTAAACAATATCCACAAAAGAACAGAATTTTCTATAACCATGTAACTCATTACCAAGATGTAACACTGTACAAAGTAAAAAAAAAAAAAAAAAAAAAAAAAAAAATCACTAGGAGTACATGAGATAACTGTACAGCATTCTTCAAACAACTTGAGTTAAGGAGGCTGAAAAGAAAGGGTAAGAGTTGTAGAGCACCACTGGATACTTCTCCAAACTGGCAGTTATACTAAGAAAAATGCCTATAATTCTAACACAAGCCCAGGAAGCAGCAACCTTCAAGTTTTGGTACAAATAATGTGGTACTGGTGTAACTGGGTCTAACTTGGAATATTCGTAATGCCTGAAGGCAGGCATTTTTTACAGAAATTCTTGTATTTCTTGGAGATGGAACAGAATACATTTGCTATCAATTAGTTTATAAATGCACAAATTCATTATTCCACCAACTTGATCAAGTGCCTCAGTGCTTAGTTCTACATCATTTCCTATAAAATACAGTGCAAGTATGAGATGCATCTTCATTAGCATGACTTTTCTCAAAAATAAAAAACAAAAAAAAACATAGTGTCTACCACATGGCAAGCATGAGATCTTGGAATGAGGCCAACACATCTGAAATCCTTCCCAGTAAGAAGTTTTCCAGGTATCTGCAATGTTATCTGTTTTATCTGTCACCATTCTAGAATCTACTTGCTTCCCTGTAGCTATTCCTTAGTTATTTCGGGCTGACAAGCCAAGTCTCATCCTTTGGTACCACACCAATGAACACTTGCTAGTTCTCCAAGGAAGTCATTTCTTTCTCAGGATGTAACCTACTTTTCCTATCCTAATTTCTTGTACATCCTAGATGTAACCACTCTTATTCTCTAGATGCTACAACTGAATGAACATATTATTTCACATAAAGTCCGTTTCATTATGTCCTTCACAATACCATATTATCCTGAGTCTGAGGGATGCAGTAAAAAGAATATGGATTTGGATTTACTTTCTTGTTTCTCTGGTTTTAATCACACTATTCCATCAATCTAGAACGTCCCTCTTTCCTTCCCTCCATTTATTCAAAAACAAATTTCAGTCCCACTTCTCAACTGAAATCCCTTTTCTGTTCGTCTTCTATAGTCCTCCAATTTCCGTTGTACCTTCATCCGAACTGTTTTTGTACAGATCATGCAACAAATGCTTACTGAGGTACGGTGACCAGGTTCTGTGCTAGGTGATAAATAAATAAATAAGTAAACAAATTTGATGAATAATCTTATATCATCTTATGAAATTCCTTCTGCAATTATTTTGAAATGTATATATTAAAAGTCCTATTAGCATTTGACCTTTCTAGTGTATATCTTCTCATCAACTGTTTAAGGTAAATGCTTTGAAGTATAAGAATCATGTACTATACTATTCATTGAATTTTCTCATAATTTTGCTCCCAAGTACGTGGTTGAAATGCTTATTTAAAAAAATTAAAAATGGAAATTTGGCATTTAAGTTTTGTCTCGTAGGAAAAAAGGAAACTTCAGGATTTAAAGTACACAGGCTGTTTATAAATCAAAATATAATTTTATAAACCAAAATTGAGAATGACCTATTTATTATACTGGGTTGGCCAAACAGTTAATTCGGAACTTATTTTTCCGTAAGATGGTATGAAAAACCCGAATGAACTTTTTTGGCCAGCCCTATAGATTAGACCTCCCCAGACTCTGCTGCCAAAAATGTTCTGTCTTTTAGCCACAAAATTTCTGATTTGATATTCAAGAGTGAAGATTTCACAAAGTTTCTCTCATGAGCAAATAAAAGAGATGCTTCTTGGGTAAGAGCAAAACAAGGAATGTGCTGGCAGGAACTTCCAACCTCTCATTAAAATTGGTGCCTCCCTAGGCCCACTGCCCTGTGGGGACCACTACTGTGAGACCACTTAAATGGTTTTTACAGACCAACCAAAGAAAACTATCTCCAATCACCCCTCCACCATGACTTGTATTGGCATTTACTATTTTAATTCTGAATTAAATGAAACTTTATTAATATTCAGTATAATACTGCTTTAGATTTACTTATATATTTATTTATATCTTTGCTCACCATTCCTCTTGCATCTTAGGACAGCTATTTGACGTCTTTTCCTTTTCATTTAAAATACAGCCCTTATAACTTTTCTTCAGTGAGTGTCGGTTGGTTACAACTTTTTTCCAGTCTAGGTTTAAATACAAATCTCTTTACCTTCTAAACATCTTAGAAGACAGAGGAGTGGTACTCTGGGAAACAGACGAAGATTGATCAATTTTACTTGACAGAAGATTTTTCTCCTCATCTCTACAAAGAGCTATTGTCCCAGACCAAGAGGGCTATGGAAATCCTCTTGTATCACTTCTTTTATATATACAATAACCAATAATATTGGCCAAAGCTTTTCAAACACATCTTCCTTTTAAGCTTCAGCAGCAGATTTGCATTCAAAATGTGACAGAAAACAACTAGTCACAAATGATCACTCAACCTTATATTGCAGAACTGCAACTGCCAGGAACTTTCGTGAATATGAACTTAAACTGTTTCTTATTTTATGGGAGAAAATGCCCATATGTGATGTAAACCTATGTCTGGTCAAAAACCTTTTAAAACACCGCTCCATTTAATCAATTATAGAAGGTATCTGATTTCTATCTATTTAAAAAAAAAAAGAGAGAGAGAGAGAGAGAGAGAGAGAAATTCAATTTACATATCTTCCTAAGAGCTGATTCCTAGTTTTTTCTTCTCTTGCTTTAACGGATGGAGAACATCATGCCCAGCAGGCACAGAATTCTTCTCTTTGCTGCTTGTTCAGCAGTCAGCATTTTCTCAGAGTTCAGCCCTGAAGTGTCCCAGCCAGAAAAACTTCAGCCTGTACAGGAACAGCAGACACTGCAGAAGATTTTAATTCAGGGTGACATTCATTTTTTTTTTGTTTTATGAATGCAGACTGTGAGAAACTACTAAAAACTTCAGGGTGGAGACAGGGGTGGGGACAAGGTGTCGCTCATCATGAAATCTAAACAGATCCACTGTGTTATGGAGCAAGAATGCACTGCGTGTCCTTAGCATCTAACTCAGCACATAAAACCATAAATGTTTTGAATATATGAACACAAAAACTAATAATAATTATGGATAAGAATTATCTTCTAGACAATCTACTAAGTGTGAGAAGTGCAGACAATGAGGAAGACCAGTAAATACTTTGTTTTGAAACTGTTGCCACTTAAATTTGAATATATGCAAATTGATAGATATGTTATCTTTGATTCAGAGAATACTGTTTTCCCAGTGCACTACCAAGCTATTTGACATTATCCCTAATTATCACACTAGCTCATCAAGGTAGGCCTTACTAACCCATACAATAAATGAGAAAATCAAGGCTCAGTGCTGCGTTTCCAAGATTCCAACTTGTATCTAACAGCTTCTGGGTGCACCAGTGGGAAGCAGTGACTAGAAGGAAGAAGAAATGGGAGTTTTTCTCTTCTCCTTTCTACCTTATTCCATATCTCTGCCACCAGCTCCATCTCTTCCATGACTCTAGTTGTCCTGGGACAAACTGGGATCAGTACTACAGTATTATCCCTTTCCTCTCCAGCCTGGAGATGATACTGACTTCCTGTTCTCTAGGTTACCTCACTATCTACTGTTAACTTTTAAATTCTTCCAACAAGTATGTAAAAATGTCCTGCCTTAAATTCCCTCTGTTTAAATACAGAGTGATTTCTATCATTCCGTACAGATCCTGATTGAGATACCTATGATCTTTGTCTCACATCACACTATTTCAAATGCAAATTTGCAAAATTGTTCATATCACTTTGTGGTTGTTTACAGGTCTGTTTTCTCCTTGCCTGCGAACATCTGAGATTAGAGACATCATTTTATGTTTGAATCTCCAAACCCAGCACGTGGCCAAACACATTACATATGCTCAGTAAATTCATGTTGAATGAATCAAGTAATGAATGAGTAAATGTAATGCTACATTAACGTAGGGGTAGGCAGATGTAAAAGGGCAATTCAGTTGCAGAAAATCTTCCTAGAGATAAGATGCCTGGACTGAGTTTCCAAAGATGAATGTTTTCTGGTGAACAGGAACAAGATCTCATAGTAAAGATGTTTCAAGGAGTGAGAACAAGATATATAAAACCAAAAGCCATTGACTAATTGTAACGGATCCAGGAAGTTTGGGTTTAGCTGAAATCCAGGGTGCAAAAGAAGCAAGACTAGAAGATGAGGCTAAAGAAATATACAAGGACCATATATCTGTTTTGCTAAGGAGTTTATGATTCATCTACTAGCAAGGGACTGAATATTCAATTTGTACTTTATAAAGATAATAATATAGTTTTGCTGACTAAATAGAGTATGGATTGGAATAGGTTAGTAAAGGTGGCCAGAAACAAAGTGTCAGGTCATTACCTTAAATTCTTGAAGTGTTATTATGAGAAGAACTTAGAATCAGTTTCGATGGGCAGAATTTGGTGGATTCTGGAGTTAGCTAAGAGTGAGAATAATTTGAACTTGGTGAGTGTGTTGGGTAAGGTGAGGGAAAAGGAATATTCTAGTATTGTTTCAGAAGCTTGGTTTGGATCACTCTGTGGATCATGACAAAGTTTCATAAGAAAGGCAGAAGGAATAGCAGGTTAGAGTAAAAAAAAAAAAAATGACGAGCTGTGATTTGGACATGAGCTTCATATACCCGTGTGGCTGGCATACATACGAAGTGTGTAGGAGATAGTCAGAAATATATGCCTGGATCTCAGGAGAGAAGGAAAAGTAGAGGTAGGAGTTATGGGTAAGCAGGTGGTAGCTAAAGTGAATAGGATGACTCAAAAAGACAGTAAAATAAGGAGAGCAAGGCAGAAGATGGAAGCCCAGGTAAGAAGGAGAGCTCAGGAGCTGCTGCAGTAAAGAGTGAGAAAGCTGGTGAAGCAGAATTTGCAGATGGCCATAGGGCGCAAGGCAATTAAGGAGAAAGTATAGTGTCATAGAGGGAGAGATCAGAAATTCAAATGCTTTAGATTAAAGAGATAAGCATCCGTTGAAAATAAAAATAAAGGTACTGTGTCTAAGCTTTTTTTTCTCTCTCCAAGAAACTGGCTATGAAAAAAATGACAGAGGAGCATTTCCTGGAGGGTAAAGGTCTTATATTAAAGGCATAACTCAATAGTAGGCCCCGTATTTCTATCTTTAACCCAGGCTTCTATAAAAATAATTGAGGGGCTTCCCTGATGACGTAGTGGTTGGGAGTCCGCCTGCCGATGCAGGGGACGCGGGTTTGTGCCCCGGTCCGCGAAGATCCCACATGTCGCGGAGAGGCTGAGCCCGTGAGCCATGGCCACTGAGCCTGCGCATTCCGCAACGGGAGAGGCCACAACAGTGAGAGGCTGGCGTACCACAAAAAACAAACAAACAAACAAAAAAAAACTGAGAATAAATATGAACACCCAAGACACTTGGTGGTTTGAAATTTTTCTACTTCTCTTCCTCTTGAACAAACACCAGAGTTTTTAGAATAGACCATGGAAAAAGCTGAGGAAAAGGGCTTAGTATTGTTTGGGCCATGATCACTTGGGTAGTGACAAACCATTAAAAACCAAGGTCAATGAGCCCTTGAAAAGCTACTGCTTTTTCCAATTCATTGTCTGTGTTTTGGCAAAACAGTTATTATAGTGTCATTCGTTCCAGAGCCGGAGAAGGAACGCCTAATCTAACCTGGTAAAAAAAACAAGACATAGCAACAGTCCTGCTGCAGTTAGTGTATATAGTATCTATCCAAAACAAATGTTAAAAAAAAGAAAAATAAAGGTTAACTCAGTGCTATTTTCCTCAACTATAAGAGGAGAAAAATCTAACTGTATTTTATTTCTCTAACTCACTTGTTAAAAACTACACCCTAATGAAAATCAATTTTTAGCCAATAATTCTTCCACAACACACTTACTTACAGACCAGTTGTCTTAGCATTCAGACACATTAAGCTAATCACTTATTAAAAATAACAACTTTTTCTTGAACACAGAAAACCATCCTTTTAGTAAACTGGTTCTGTTTTGCAATGTTCCTCCTCATACTCTATCTTTGGTGTCATATGCGGATTCATGTATAAGTAAATATAAATGGTTGAACTTTTCAAACTGAAAGATGATTTGTTTCTACTTTTTTTGTATAGTAATCTGTAGAGAGGAAATTGCCTAAGGGCTGTGGTAGAATTGCCAGTATACAACTGCTGTCCATGGTCCTGATAGGCAAAATGGCAGTCCAGCAGCGCCCTGAATCAGAACGCCAGTTACTGGTTAATAAAGCTTAGCTAAAGCTTGACTCACAGAGCTGGACAGGACCATATGCTCAACATGTATCTAGCTGAAAAAGCTCCCAGGGAACCACCACTAATCAATTTCTTCAGCTAAGTAGTGTACGCTGAACAGTTTACACAAGTGTCTTTAACACTGGCTACAAAGGCATAACATAAAGAAATAGTTAAAAAAAAAGAAAAAAAGAAAAAATATATATATCTCACACACAGACACACACACACACTGATTGATTGCAAATGACCTTGTAAAGGGATATCTTGGCCCATCTCCTAAATACACTGGAAGCTCTGAGTCCAAGGCTCATGCATGGTATAGCTATACCTCCTCATGGATCCTGCTATGACTCGGTTCATGATAGTTAATAAATGTCTTGAGTTGAAATGTTGGTGCAGGCAGATGTTCCTTACCCTAACCCTGAAGCTGACTGCAATTTCTTTTGAATCTGATGAGGAAGCAAGGGCAAGGGCAACAGGCTTCACTTTCATTCTCTTCTGTGGTGTCAGGAAAATAGGATTCTGTAGATGGATAGAAGACAAGGGAGATGAAGGGAGTTTGTGCAATTACAAAACTAAAACTCCAAAATGCTTTTTGTGTCCCATATTCATCTCAGAATTGTAAAGCAGGATAAAACACTAAGATAA
This sequence comes from Leucopleurus acutus, assembly GCF_964270905.1. Classification (NCBI taxonomy): domain Eukaryota; kingdom Metazoa; phylum Chordata; class Mammalia; order Artiodactyla; family Delphinidae; genus Leucopleurus; species Leucopleurus acutus. The sequence goes on from NC_139149.1 coordinate 30,705,283, forward strand.
ATGCATTTGAACACGCAGAGACCTAATTCCTCTTAAATCTAAACTAGTTACTATAACTTTGCATGGTGTTTTCTTCATGTTCTTCTTGTAAGTAATTGACATCAGACTGCATTCTCTGCAGAGGGCTATTTTCTTCTTTAAAAAAACTGCCAATCTAATTATAGTCCAAGGTAATCAATTTTCCACTATTGCAACCACCCAGTAGAGTCTTGAGCTCTTTCTGATTACAAGCATTCTAAAAGAATCAAATAATAATAATAAAACCTTTCCCCCTCTCTTTTATCGAACAACACATGCAAAGGATCAAAGAAAGAAGTATCTCTGATATATTTTAGAAATAGTAAGAAGGCCAATATACCTGAAGAAATAAGCGATTGTGAGGTGGGAGCAGTAACTAGAGATGAGGCCAGACAAATAAAAGGGGACCAGATTACATAGGATTTCATATGTCACTGAGGGGCTTTAGACTTTATTTTGAATATAATGGAAAAAACCCATGGATTAGGTTTATAGTAAGACAGTGATATGTACTGATATTATCCAATACAAAGTTTTAAAAGGTCATCTAGTGAATTCGATAAGAATACGGTACGATATGCCAATGCTGAAATATGGGAGACCAGTTATGTGACTATTGCAGTCATCCAGGTATGAGATAATTGCATATAGAAGCAGTAGAGCTAGTGAAAAGTGATAGAATTTTGGATATATTTAAAAGATTATAGCTAATAATATATCCTGAAGGAGCCATTATGGGGGATTAAAAAGAAAGTCAGAAATCTAGCCAATATTTTTGGTGTGAGAAACTAAGACTTGTCACCAACCGAGAAGGAAAAAGCTATAGGTATAACGGTTCTGAAGATTGGAGAAGATCTGGGGCATGTGAGTTTGAAATATCTATTAGACATCCAAGTGGAGATATTGAGAAAGCAGTTAGATGTACATATCTGCAGTTAGAGAGTAGTCTGGACTAGAAAAAATTGGGAGTCATTGGCACACAGATGACATTAAAGCCATGAGACTAAATGAGATCATCATGAGTGTAATTAAGTAGAGAAGAGAAGGCGGCCAAGGATTGAGGTTGCTTAACGAGAAATAGAGGAAGAGTAAATGAGATGGAAAAGGAGCAAGCAGTGAGCTAAGAATATCAACAGAGTGTGATGGTATCCTAAAAGACAAGTGAAGAATGTGTGATAAGGAGGAGGAAGTGATCAGCTCTGTCAGAAAATACTAATACAGAAATTAAGAGGACAATGTTTAAGTTGACCAATGGGTATACTATTACAGAGGCTGTTGGTGACCTTGATGAGAGCAGTTTCATTGGAGGGTTAGAAGTGAAAGCCTAAATGTACCATGTTTAGTAGAGAATGAAGGTAGGAGAAATGGAGACAATGAATAGAAGAGAAGACATAGCCCAACAGACAGCAGGGGAAGTGGAGTCAGAAAAGAAAATACATATATATTTTAAGGTGGAAGATATGATTGTATGTTTATGAAAAGGAACCAGTAAATGTGAGAAATGACTGGTGTAGGAGACAGAAGGCAGAGCTGGAGCAATGTGTTTGATTAGTTCAGAAGAGACGAGATCCAGTATTAGCTTCAGATAAGACTATGGATAGGTCACTTATAGTGACCTATAAGTGGGAGGTCAAAATGTAGAGTGTGTAAGTGCAGATGCCAGAAAGTGGGTACATCTCGAGATGGGAGTCAGTACACATTTTTCTGGGATTGCCTCAGTGTTTTCAGCCCCATGAAAAGTAAAATCATTAATTGAGAGTGAGCTTGAGTAAAAATGTGCTCGTTTGAGAATAGATAACAATATGTGAAATAGACTTCAAGGATGGTAAATTAACTAGGAATGTATGATTGGCTGATAACATTAGGGCAAAATTGAGGTTTTTATGGTCATGAATTGAAAGTGAAACCAGGCAACGTGGTTATTTGCTTTCTTCCAGCTAAGTTCAGTCGCACAGGTAAAGGAACAAAACAGGATTTAAGAGTTGGATTTAATTAGGGTTGTGACTTTGCCAGTTGATTATGACGGAGCAAGTAGATGGCTAGGGTGGTTGAGGTACTATGTAGTGAAGTGATTAAATGATAGACTATGGAACTGAAGAAGAATAAAGAGGAAAGTGAACATATCAAGGATGTCTAAATCTGGGGGAAGTTGGGAGTATAAATGGGTATAATGTCCTGGTGGGTTACTGGGGTTGAAATAATAGAGGTAATAAGAGGTACTAGAGGTGGTAAACTAGAAAAGAGGTGGGAGTGGTCAAAGAAGGCTGAAAAAAAATTGAGATGATGGAGGGCTTGCAATGATTACCAATGGCAAGATCTAGAGTCTAGAGAATGGCAATTGGTGTGGATACCTGAGGTTGGGTAGAGAAATTAAGAGGCTAAGTTATTATAAATATTATCTAAAAGTATATTGAATTTGCCAAGAATTAAGACAGAGGCAGTATTGGCGAGACAGAGCTACAATCAATGACAAAGAGGAGGGAATGACCTGGGTGTCGGTAGATGATAACAGAAATGAAGAGTAGTGGATAAAATAATCTGATGGCATGAGCTATAAAGCTGAGTATTTTTAGGGAGGAAGGAAGAATGGTCTGTGTGTTGCAATAAGGAGGATGAAGAAAACTGATCCCAACTTTAGGCCCAGTGGTAGGAGAACTGTTGGGGAAAATCAGTTTTCATTTGAGAGTTTTGCAGGGTAATCAGGGAGGGCCAGGTGTTCTTTACCAAGAAACTGATGGGATCTGTGAAAGATTAAGCTGAGTATGCAGGGAGTTCTGCAGATAGTGGACTGTGAATTATAGAGGGCACAGTGGAAGACTGAGAAAAGAAGACAAAATAAGAGCCTTTGGGATGATTACAGTTCTGTGGTGATGAGCATGAATGAGAGGAAGGACATAATACAGACACCAAGTTAAGTACTGGTAGATTTAAGACAGACAAGAGATATGGGAACATATGTATATGTATAACTGATTCACTTTGTTATAAAGCAGAAACTAACACACCATTGTAAAGCAATTATACTCCAATAAAGATGTTAAAAAAAAAAAAAAGACAGAGAAAGGTGAGGGATAGACAGCAGTGGATTTCTGGCACTTTGATTTAATTCCTAATGAGTGATATGGAAGGCACAGGAAAGGAACTATAGAAATTCAGGCCCAGGATTTTTCTTGAAAATTTTAGCAAAATCAGCTTCATTTTCCCTGAACTTGAAGTAGTGAGAATTTAATTCTGAAGTCAATAGGACCACTGGGAAAGACCCAAAATTAAGTTATCTCAGCCAATAATTCCTCACTTTTGTTTAAGGCATTTGAAGGTACTACGGATGATAGCAGATGAAAGAGGTGTAGAAAGTAAAACTTGAAATACTTTTCAATGGATTTCTCAGTCATTTCATACCTAAAGATTTTTTTTAAAATGATGTGATTCAAGGTAAAAAATCACTTTATTCTGACCAGATTCCCTCTAAGTGCTGGTTCTATTTGTAATTGATCCATGACCATATTCCTCTAGGGAACTTGAGCTTCGGGTGCAATTGTAGCTTCTCTAAAGGTAATGATGTATTTCTGTCCCTTCGCTAACTACATTAGTTTACAATTATTTGCTAATCAGTTGTATCCACATACAATGATGGGAACCCCTTTAGGACATGAACCCTCTGAATATCCCCAGAGCTTAGCATAATGACTGGCCTATATTGGATTTTTAGCAAATATTTATCCAATAAGTAGATGAAAGAATAAACAAAAAAACCCTATTTCTGAAGACTGATTCTATGAAAAAGAGCATGAAACTAGCATAAATGCACGACTCTGAATAAAATGTCTCTGAAACGCTAAATGCCAAGAAAGCTACCTTAAATAATAACTGACCCATGAAACAGTTTATGAGCATGCTTTCATATAAAATAAGTACTTTCATATAGTATTGTCATACATATTTCTTTGACCCCAACCCCTCTTTTGAAAGACATGATCCTACCTTTCTCACACCTAACTTAGTTCCTTTTCACTTAAGACACGGTTTTTATTACCTAACTGCAAAGGTGACAGAGGGATATTGGAGTAAATGATTCTTTGTGATCATACAAAAGAGTTGATATTAGGTCAACCTTAAAATTACACTCTATCAGATTATTACTTATTATTATTACTTTCTTCACTTAGTCCAGATTAACCTCCTGCACACACACCCCAAAAGTATATCTTGCATTTTATGCCATTTTCCTGCCCTTTAGCTGTTCACCTTACTGCAACTTCACGGTCTCCAGGTTTATCAGGTTTCAAATCTCTTTCAATAAATTTGTACAGATCAATGTTCCCCTACAAAGCCTTCTCTCAGACATATATTTGGTCTTTCATCTTCTAACCATCCATACATACATTATATCATTTGTAGCTCCTTTTCTAGTCTATCAATTGGGATCGAATTAATGGCACCTAGTCTGCTCTGTATTACTAGATTAGACCTCTACAGACGTACTTTTAAACTAATTATAATTTTGAAACAGAAACTATTACATGTCCAAAATAAAAAAAGACAGATAAAAATGAAAATGGTATTGAAGGAAAAGGAAAATATACATTGGTGAACTAAATAAACTTTGGGGGAGAAACCCAACAATCAAAGAGAAAAAAATTTATCAATGAAGATAGTTTAGTCCAGAAACAAACAAAAATAATCTGAAAGTAATAATGTCTCTGTATCTAGATAGTTTTAAAAAAATGAGTGCTATCTTTTCCATAGTAATTATTTCTATTTGAGCAAGGAAAACAAGATATATCAATAATTTAAAAATCCAATCTATGTTTTTATATGTACACAAGTTTTTTCCCTGAATTTTTTAATTAATTTTTATTGGAGTATATTTGATTTACAATATTGTGTTAGTTTCCACTATACAGCAAAATGAATCAGTTATATGTATACATATATCCACTCTTTTTAGACTCTTTTCCCATATAGGTCATTACAGAGTACTGAGTTCTAGATTCTTATTAGTTATCTATTTTATATATAGTAGTGTGTATATGTCAATCCCAATCTCCCAATTTTTTTCCTGATTTTGGGGCTGTGAAATTCAGTGCAATGTGTAAACTAGAAATACAGTAGTTCCAGTTTGGAAGATATTGCTGAGTGCAATTCAGTAACATTTGTCTCAATTCCAGCGTCCTAAAAGACAGAAACTGTTAATACCAGAAAAGCCACATTGTCCTGGCTGGTTAACCCACACAGATCTTCCTAACCCAGACTGGTGAGGTGAAAGATACCTTTAGTTTCATCCCAAAGAGTTCTCCAGCCCCTCACCTGCCCATTCAAAAGAGAAGCACACCACCATACTGATGTGGATTTACCCACTGTTAAAAATGAGAAGAATGGGTGAGTTACGTTCATAGAGAATTGATACAATCACTAACATTTTTCTCTGACTTTTCTCAACACATAGAATTCTTCATCTTGTTCTTCGCTTACTTAGACATCAGGATTTTAATTTTAGAACTAATTGTAATGGGTCTCAAGTGATACTATACTATATATATATCCTCCCTCCCCTTCCCCCCTCTCTTTATATATAAATAATATAAAACTATCCAATATGTTGTTTTGACTGAGTTGTTATTAAGATCTGTTCCAGTGCCTATATAATGTCTACTTACTCTCTAGAACCATGTGGTAAAAATTGCTTTCTTAATTGGGATCTCACAGATAAGAATTTATTTGGGGATATAAAAAATGGTACAAGTAATCACCTGATGGGATGTGGAATTCAAAGAGAAAGTAATTAGACCCTTCAAAATAAAAGTCAAAAGCAATAATATAGTTGGGGTGTATTTGGTTCATTGGAGACTATTGGTAGTCTTTGGAAAGCAAAACAAAACAAAATAATTGGATATTTACCATCAAAGAGAGAATGAGATAACAAAGCAGTTTAACATCATTTGGCATTCTCAAAACATTAAATAAAACAAAAATGTATACACGAGGACAAACCACATAGCAAAAATAAGTGATGAAATAGGGTTCACTGACCAAAGATATGAAATAATAGCAAAGATTTTGAAATTCAGATAGCTTTTAACAAATCTCAAGTTTAAGCCTAAATTTAAAGAAATAAAAATATAAAGGCTGAAAGAGTTTAAGATGTGGGATAGCAGTAAAGGAAGAGAGAAGAAAATGGGGAAGAAAGGGGAAAAAATTAAGGGAGAGAATGGGAGGGAGGGAGGGAGGGAGGGAGAGTATCTTTCTCCTGTAAACCACATTTCTCTGGAGTTTTTCTCAGACAGCAGCCAGCCCTTACTGGCTCCTCAGGAACTATCCTCTATTCCAGGTATTTGGGAACCCTTTGCTACAGCACATCCTGACCCTTCTCTTAGAGTTCCCAGGTATAATGAATCTTCGTATTAATTTATACAATATTATACCCGAAAAAAGGTTTAGTAATATGTCCAAACATCTCATTTTACTGGTTTTCAAAGCCACTGGTCTAGCTGATGTCTAGCTCTCTCTGTCCTTTAGAATCTTCCTGTAGGTTTATCAAACACAATACAACTGTGATAAATGGAATACTGCCTGCCATATTAGCAAACAAAGGATGTCACAGTCATTAGGGATTGCATCCACTGCCAATGGTGAGCTGGTGAGCCCTGAGGGAACTCAGAAAGGAAAAGATTATCTGCCATCTAGTAGCCATCAGACTGCAGCCGCTCCCCACAAAAAGCCCTGAGGAAACTCAGGATGTGAAAACACGGGATACTGGCCCTGGAGAGCTGAGGTGCATATCAAAGGAATGATTTCAGTGAGCCCAGACTCTTGCATCTTCCCATACATAGAAAAGTGCTAAATTCCTTGAGATTTCTACTTTTCTTTAATTAACAGTAATGTTTTGTTCCTACTACCTTCCCTTGGTCGCAAAACTCCTATATATCCTGGGTCCGAGGCCTCGCCTCCACCGTGCTGTTCTCTCAGGGTTACTTGAGATGCTGCCTCCTGGGCTTGAAGTCCTAAAAATTCCCACTGAATAAAACATAACTCTCAACTTCTAGGTTATGAATAATTTTTTAGTCGATGTCTGCAACACTTACCTGGTGAGCAAGCAATCAATTTTCTGATGCTCTATTAAAACACGTATAGCAAAAACTTTTAGTTGCTACCAAATACCCATTATCCCCTTCTTCCAAGTCTGATTCTATTGAAGCAGTGTTTGTGCAATGGAAAAACTACATCTCCCAGTCTTTCGTGCCATTGAGGGTGGTTGTGTGTTAAAATTATGGCCAATGGAATGGAGATAGAAATTTGGGGGTTAAGCTTCTGGAAACTTCCTTAAGAAGGTTGATTTGCTTGGTAGAGATATTTTATTCTTCTTTCTTCTCCTAGACTTGATAGGAACAGAGTAAAGGGACAAAGTAGGTAATTACATAGTTAATCCCTCTAGAGAATTGTAAGTAAAGAAAAAAGTATGGGAGACCCCTGTAAGTAAGTAAGTAAGTAAGCAGGTTTGCTTAACCACAAAACCAAGCAAGGGGACTTCCCTGGTGGTCCAGTGTCTAAGACTCTGCGCTCCCAATGCAGGGGGCCTGGGTTCAATCCCTGGTCGGGGAACTAGGTCCCATGTGCTGCAACTAAGAGCTTGCATGCCACAACTAAAGATCCCGCATGCTGCAACTAAAAGATCCTGCCTGCCGCAACTAAGACCTGGCACAGCCAAATAAAAAAAAAATTAAAAAACACAAAAAACAAAACTAAGCAGGCTTGCTTAGCAACAAAACTCATGCAGCAGAAGCATAAGACATGCCCCCAAACAATAAAACAATGGTGGCATGAGACCTGCATCCTGACCAGTGAGCTCAGTAAATTAATGACCCCTATGATATGCTCTCTGCACACATAAAAAACAATAATTTGTGGAAAGGTGACATGTCAAAGTGAAAGACCCTCACTGTACTGAGACCTGAAATAATTTTTCCATAGTGCCATGACAGTCCTGGCTTGACCATGCAGGTACAAGAGAACTCTTCAACCCAACTGGAGGAGGAACTGATGATGGAAGCATGGTGGCTATTCAAGAATGAGGAAGAAAGTGGTCTTTTTCCTCTCCCCACTTTTTTTTTTTACTATAAAACTGTAGCCCACTAAGTTCTCATGGCTCGGCATCCTCTCGCCTACTCACTTATAAGTCTCACAAGCGTCCTATTCTAATAAATCACTTCTTACCTATCACTTTGCCTCCCACTGAATTCTTTCTGCACCGAGACATAAAGAACCGGAGCCCCCTGAAACACCACCTAGTGGTTTCAGAATATGGGTGTTACATTTGGAGCTGCAGTGACCATCTATGACCACTGGCCTACCTTGAGGATGGAAGGCAAATGACAAGGACAGCAGAAGGGAAATATAAGAGTCTGGGACACAGATCACACCATGAACACATCGACCTATCCCTGGACATTTCTTACAAGAGAGAAAAATGAATTACCATCTTTTTCTACCGGTCTTTTTAAGATCTGTTTTTAACAGCCAAATTCAATTCCTAACTGATGCAACATGAGTGAGCAAGGCAACACTAAGATATAAAAAATATGTAAAGAGAATGGAATATGTAAAGAGAATCATAGGAGTTGGGAGCTACACCAGTCAATTAGAGTGGATAATAGTCAGACACTTAAACTGTATCTTGGTTTTTGGGGGCAGGTGGTTTTTAACTTCAGAGATTTTGAAAATTTAAGGCTATCTAGAGAAGCACAAGAAAAACATGATCAAGCCACAGGAATGTGGAATCTATTGGAGAGAAAAGGCTAAAAAGAGAGGGTGTGGGGAATTTTACAACGCAATATGCAAGCATTTGCTCAGAGTGCAAACTGCTAAGCATTGACTGTGTTACTAAAAATGGTTGTTAGAATTTCTCTCCCTGGAGGCCTTCCAAATTGGGTAGATAGCAATCTGTCTAGGCAAGTTTGAGTTCAGACCAGCCTAGAGGCAGATGGATGGACTGGATGACCTCTGAAAGTCCCTTCTGGCCCTATTATCTTAAAATTGTTTCACACTGAGAGAAAGTTATTGCTGCTACTCTATTTGTAGTTATAGTCATTGAGGAGACCTTTGCTTTCCTTCTACATATTGCAGATATTTCTGGTAAATAAGAACAAAACTGAAGGGAGCAAATCACTTTAGGCAAAATGCAGAAGTGAATTTTCCTGACAAAGAGCATATCGTTTGAGGCCAATAATTTCGGCATACGGTGAAGTATGCTTTGTGTGTTACTCTGCAGAGCCCTATACGCTTTTGCACTTCATCATTCTGTTTCCTTTGTGTTTGTCTTCTCTGCCCAGTTGATTGAGTCCTTGTAGTGAAGTGACTTAGGTAGAAGTTAAATGTAAGTTTGTTTATAGGTAGAAGTTAAATGTAAGTTTGTTTAGGTGATTCCGATCTATTAGGGGTATAAGATGTATACATAGAAAGAAAATGGATGAATCAAACCAAGGCATATTTGCATTGCAAAGTTCACCTCATAAGGTAAGTTATACTGTGTTGGGCAAGCATACCAGGCTTTGACCCCCAACATATTTCTCTCAGTTCTGTACTTTTTGTTAGTTTAAATGGGTAGGATACAAACTTGACTTACAGGAAAGGAACTGGAAGTTATTTGGGAGTAGGACACAGCACTCAAAGTAAGCATCAATACATGACTAGTAGAAACATTGTGCTTACGCCGGTTTTAAAAAACAGGAACTAAAGAACCACAACATAGGTGAAGTGCATAAAGATATAAATTTTTTTACAACTCCCTGAAATAAGCATTTCACAGGCTAGGAAAATCTAATACAATACATATTCACATGTATATACTTCTATATGCATTTATAGACAATAAATTTTATATACAATTTGTATATAATATTTACATATTCTATAGAAAACTATTTAGATTTAAGAGCATTTTATACCTAATATATCTCTCCAAATTTCTTAGAGACCTCTTAAGTAACATTTAACTGACCTAACTAAAACTTAGACAATTTAGGTTCTTAGTGTCTCTGCTCTGAGAATATCAGATAAATCTCGGAGCCATTTATTGAACTGTATAGATTTTTTTTCTTGGCACTCTTGGTTTTGCACCCACAGTCTGAATGAGAACACATCACACGTTTCTGCTCATAGAACTGAAAAATGCTCTTTGGAGCCTGTTCTTCCAATTCTCCTTGTATCTAACACTCAAGCCTTGGTTCTAGTCACACTGACCTAATTCAGAAGAAGCCCTGTGAGCAGAGTGATCTCACTTTGGTAGCATCTTATGGTTTCCACAACCACAGCAGGTTGTCTGCACTGGTGCACAATCCCCTGTGGCACAGAGAGGTCAATTATTTGAAACCAAACTTCAAATTCCATGCTTTCTCTTAATCATAAACCTAACGGAGAGCTAGAATGCAAATTCTACGTTAGTGTAAATAAACCTGGGTGGTGTATTTTCCCCCAAAAGATTAATCTTTAATGAATTTGTTGTGTCTAAACTCAAATATGCAAGTATATGTAGAAAGGTTTGGAGAAACTTAAAATTTACACGCATATTTCTCTACATCTTCACATGAGTAAAACAAATAATAATTTGGTCTGATTATGAACTGACTAATTATGGGGAACTAAGAAGAGCCCAGTTTCACAGCTATTTTGTTTTTCTGAGTATTATTTTATATACTGAGATATTCAGTTATGATGACATTAATACACATGTGATTCAATGGAATAGAGCTTACTATATAAGTGATAACAGTGGATCAAAGAAAAGGCAGCAGAACTAGTTTGTTCTGCAATTTTGAACAGATTAGAAATTCAGAATTGAAAATACGGGCTGTAAAGTGTAGAAAATCTCCCTCTACAGAATTCTGTAAGGTTTACTAGAATTCCAGATTGGGCTTAACAAATCTCAAATCTTCTATTTATCAGTTACTTCTTACTGGAATGGCATTGTGTTGATTTTTACTTCAAAATGTAACCTTTCTCCACTGAATGACTTTGAAAATCTCTCCTTTTGCCTTCCAGTTTCCATTTTGAAAGTTGAATTCCTAACGAGTTTTTTTTTAAACTTCCTATCTTTAATATTTCAAAGCTACTCTAAAGAGTTAAAATGCACTTCTGCATTTCCTTTCCATATTTCTCATCAAATGAAAGCACTAATTTTCTCAAGGGGATAGAGCTAATAGTCAAATTGAGACATTCAATTCTGCAAGGTTGTTATATAGTTTTTCAGCTTGTTGTTCACTCAGTACATTTTTTTTTTTCCTGCTCAGTCAATTAATAAAACTGACAGGGAACATATAGTTAGTTCAAAATGGTTTTGGGTAGAGTTTTTTACAAGTCATCGTGCTGCTTTAAGAACAGGTCAGAAAGGATGCTGAAGCATAACGATTTTATGCATAACTCTGAGTTGATATGTTAAGGCCCAGTAGTCAAAACTGGCAAATGAAAACTCAAGGTCACAGTATTTAAACTTTATTCTCAAACTGCTTTTCTGTGCGACTCCTGGGGATGCCATTCAACCTTAGCTACCTGCTTTAATTTCTTACTTTTTAAAATATCAAGCTGCTTGTGTCAAAAACCAAATAATGAATCATAGCGGATTTGGCCTCACATTTGAGGCTGAGTAGAGACCTGAGTTTGTTATAATTCTTACTTTTGAATAATATTGAAACAGTTATATATTTCCCAATGTTAAGATAAAAGAAAATAAAACTGAGGCATCAACTAAGGTGGTATTTTGGTAGCTTGTTAAAGATGGGATTCCGGTTACTTAATATAGTAAGTACATTTTCCTAGTACCTAACTTTTGTCTAAAAAAGAATCCACTTAATATGGCAATGCATGTCGTCTATTTTGACTTTACCTTACATGAACTACATTCAGGTGACACATTAAAGAATAACACTTAACATGTCTTCTTTTGGGAACTGATCAATATGAAGGGATAGATGACTGTTTAGCTCAAAGTTTCATGATTATAATAATGCATTTTAATCTTCTAAGAATAAGTTACATAACCTGCTACATATATGCAAAAATTCTAGTCTTCATGTGCTTAACAGTAAAACAGTGTAATATAGTATCCTTATAATATTATTGGGAATATATCCTACTGTCATTTTTCACACTGTTTCTCTTTACAGTTGTATGCAATGTATTTAAAGTGGGTCATACTACATCCTTATTCCAATGTAACCACGCCAGGTCTAATACCAAGTATTTTTTCGGCTTCAAACTCAACTCTCTCTACTCAGGACACTATGCTTCAAACAAACCAAATAACTTAGAGCTCTCTTGAGCGAACAATGCTTTCTTACTTGTGCCTCTGTACATATAGTTCCTGACTTTTGAAATGTTCTTCCTTCTCTCATTTGCCTACTCAACTCCTAGAGTAAGATGCATATCAACTCTCTTGGGAATTCTCCTACATCCCCTCAAGCGGATTAGATGCTCCTCATTTTATTCTACCTTAGCCATTTTTACCTTCCTCCATTAAGATGTGTGAATTCCATGAAGGCAGAAAATAGGACTTTCTATATCACTAGGGCTTAGGTGAGCACCTGGAATACTGTCAGTGCTTAATAAACGTTTACTGGAGTTGATACATGAATTGAATATAGGGAAAACTTTACTGTGTTTCTATTGGCACATTTATAATATTCCTTTTGGCTTCATACCCTTTATTATTTCTTACAAACTATTCTTTGTTTTCTATCATATCAGAAAGAGGCAGGTGAGGGAAAGATCCAGATAAATGATGAGCCCTGGTGCCCATGAATATTCATATAAATTAACAGTTCCAAAATTGGTGGAAATATTAACAAGTCTCTTCTGTTGGGGAGAGATTACGGGGAGGTGGTAAACCTGATTTTTTGGCTTTTCATGGTTTCATACAGGCCTTCTATATAACAGGCTGTTACATTTGAGGAACAGGCACAATAAGAGTTGTCTGAATCAAGGAGTAAAGCTCTGTATCAAAACAATTATCACCTCTTCTACTACAAATATTAAGCAAACAAACAAAATAAATACTCTATTGGGTGTGAGATGTGGATACAGGTTTTTGACATGCATCTATTTAAAAATCAAAATCACCTGAAACTAGAGTACAACAACAATTGAAGGTCCATAATGCACTGGGATTATCACCATGGAAAAGATTTGGTCAAAAAATATTGAAGTTGTATAAGTTAGTTTGAAATCACTGTTAAGAAGAGAGATGGGATAGCCTCATCCACCAGAGGGCAGACAGCAGAAGAAAGAAGAACTACAATTCTGCAGCCTGTGGAATGAAAACCACATTCACAGAAAGAGAGACAAAATGAAAAGGCAGAGGACTGTGTACCAGATGAAGGAACAAGATAAAACCCCAGGAAAACAACTAAATGAAGTAGAGACAGGCAACCTTCCAGAAAAAGAAGTCAGAATAATGATACTGAAGATGATCCAGGACCTTGGAAAAAGAATGGAGGCAAAGATCAAGAAGATGCAAGAAATGTTTAACAAAGACATAGAAGAATTAAAAAACAAGTACCTGGAAGAATCAAGGAACAAACAAACAGAGATGAACAATACAATATACAATAAATGAAATGAAAAATACACTACAAGGAATCAATAGCAGAATAACTGAGGTAGAAGAATGGATAAGTGACCTGGAAGGCCAAATGGTGGAATTCACTGCCATGGAACAGAATAAAGAATAAAGAATGAAAAGAAATGAAGACAGCCTAAGAGACCTCTGGGACAACAGTAAACACACCAACATTCACATTATAGGGGTCCCAGAAAGGGAAGAGAGAGAGAAAAGACCCAAGAAAATATTTGAAGAGATTATAGTCAAAAACTTCCCTAACATGGGAAAGGAAATAGCCACCCAAGTCCAGGAAGCAAAGTCCCAGGCAGCATAAACCCAAGGAGAAACATGCCAAGACACATAGTAATCAAATTGACAAAAATTAAAGACAAAGAAAAATTATTTCTGGATAAAAACTCTCCAGAAAGTGGGCACAGAGGGAACCTACCTCAACATAGTAAAGGTCATATATGACAAACCCACAGCAAACCTAATTCTCAATGGTGAAAAACTGAAAGCATTTCCTCTAAGATAGGAAAAAGACAAGGATGTCCACTCTCACCACTATTATTCAACATAGTTTTAGAAGTCCTAGCTACAGCAATCAGAGAAAAAAAGAAATAAAAGGAATCCAAATTGGAAAAGAAGTAAAACTGTCACTGTTTGCAGATGACATGATACTCTACATAGATAATCCTAAAGATGCCACCAGAAAACGACCAGAGCTAATCAATGAATTTGGTAAAGTTGCAGGATACAAAATTAATGCACAGAATACACTAACAATGAAAAATGAGAAATAGAAATTAAGGAAACAACCCCATTCACCATTGCAACAAACAGAAAAAAATACCTAGGAATAAACCTACCTAAGGAGGTAAAAGTCCTGTACTCAGAAAACTATAAGACACTGATGAAAGAAACCAAAGATGACACAAACAGATGGAGAGATACACCATGTTCTTGGATTGGAAGAATCAATAATGTGAAAATGCCTATACTACCCAAAGCCATCAACAGATTCAATGCAATCCTTATTAAATTACCAATGGCATTTTTTACAGAACTAGAACAAAAATTCTTAAAATTTGTATGGAGACACAAAAGACCCCAAGTAGCCAAAGCAATCTTGAGGGAAAAAAACAGAGCTGGAGGAATCAGACTCCCTGACTTCAGACTATACTACAAAGCAACAGTAATCAAGACAATACAGCACGGGCACAAAAACAGAAATATCGATCAGTGGAGCAGGATAGAAAGTCCAGAGATAAACCCACGCACCTATGGCCAATGAATCTATGACAAAGGAGGCAAGGATATACAATGGAGAAAAGACAGTCTCTTCAATAAGTGGTGCTGGGAAAACTGGGCAGCTACATGTAAAAGAATGAAATTAGAACCCTCCCTAACACCATATACAAAAATAAACTCAAAATAGATTAAAGACCTAAATGTAAGCCTGGACACTATAAAACTCTTAAGGAAAACATAGGAAGAACACTCTTTGACATAATCAAAGCAAGATCTTTTTCAACCCACCTCCTAGAGTAATGGAAATAAAAACAAAAATAAACAAATGAGACTTAATTAAACTTAAAAGCTTTTGCACAACAAAGGAAACTATAAAAAAGACGAAAAGACAACCCTCCGAATGGGAGAAAATATTTGCAAATGAATCAATGGACAAAGGATTTCATCTCCAAAATATATAAACAGCTCATGCAGCTCAATATTAAAAAAAACAAACAACCCAATCCAAAAATGGGCAGAAGATCTAAATAGACATTTCTCCAAAGAAGACATACAGATGGCCAAGAAGCACATGAAAAGCTGCTCAACATCACTAATTAGAGAAATGCAAATCAAAACTACAATGAGGTATCACCTCACACCAGTCAGAGTGGGCATCAACAGAAAATCTACAAACAATAAATGCTGGAGAGGGTGTGGAGAAAAGGGAACGCTCTTGCACTGTTGGTGGGAATGTAAACTGATACACCCACTATGGAGAACAGTATGGAAGTTCCTTAAAAAACTAAAAATAGAATTACCATATGACCCAGCAATCCCACTTCTGGACATATAACCTGAGAAAACCATAATTCAAAAAGACACATGCACCCCAATGTTCACTGCAGCACTGTTTACAATAGCCAAGTCATGGAAGTAACCTAAATGCCCATCGACAAATGGATAAAGAAGATGTGGTACATATGTACAGTGGAATATTACTCAGCCATAAAAAGGAACGAAATTGGGTCATTTGTAGAGACATGGAAGGACCTAGGGACTGTCATACAGATTGCAGTAAGTCAGAAAGAGAAAAACAAATATCATATATTAATGCATATACGTGGAATCTAGAAAAATGGTACAGATGAACCAGTTTGCAAGGCAGAAATAGAGACACACATGTAGAGAACAAATGTATGGACACCAAATGGGGAAAGAGTAGGGGGGAAGAAGATGAGAGAGAGAGAGAATTTGAGATGACATTTTAATAAAGAATATCTCTTTTTTTAAGTTAGATCCTTCAATGTTAGATCATTTTAAGCTATTAATATATCTATGCACCATTTTTTCTATATTTACAAAATTTTGTTTCTATAGTTATTCTTAAAAATAAATCTGTCTGGGGGGATAGAGCACTAGTTAGTATAATATTAACATTAATCAAAGATGTAAATCCACTACAAAAAGATTTATTTCCAATAAAAAATCTTAGATTATCATTCTGAATTCTGGGCTATGATATAGAGCCAAATTACTTAGTTACTTTTCCCAAAGGTGTTCAGTTAGCTATTTAACTGTCTCTAGAAGTCAACACATTCAAACAAACAGCTGAAACTTGAAATCCAATTCTTTTTAGCAGGATTAGTTTACAAGTATATCTGATAAATCAGTGTTAAAAAGTCAAATATCTTTCTAATTAAGCAGAAGTTAAAAAAACTAAACCTCTGAAAAATGAATATATGTACTTATGTATGTACATATATATATGAACCTATGCATATATGCATGTATATGTACACACCTCTATACATATATATAATTAGAACAGTCTGCAACAAGTATACTCTCCTAATTTCATATATGTGTCATTGGTCAACATAAACTACATCTGCAATAGTCTTGCAGAGGAAGGATACACTTGTAGAAGATCTGTTCTTTCTAGGAATTGTTGCTTTGCTTCTGAGAAGCATTAATTTGGCCCTGAAACAAACCAGTGTCAAGGGTCATAGCCATTCACTAAACTAACTCAATTGCTTAAACTAATCTCTTTGGAGAAAATGCTTACACTTAAGATAGATCTGAGACTATCTGATCACCTTAACACAACCCAACACAAAGAAAGAATACAGAGGATCTACTCAGTTGCAGGAGCTTTAGTAATCAAACATGGCCTGAGCACACAAACCCAGGTCCTCCTGGCTAATTCCAGTTTGCTTGTTTTCTAGCTCTAGGTTTACTGATGTTTCAAGTGACTTGAGTACACACTGTGAAGTTTCCCTCCATGTGCTTTAAGCTGTATGTTGCTGACAGATACACTTTCTATAACACTGCTTATAACTGTACCTCTTTTCCATACCTTTGTTTTCAGATTCTGCATGCTGAAATCCCCTTCTGTAGCATGGTAAGCTCATTTTAATTTAGAAAGAGATTGGTAGTACTTTTCAATGGGAACTTTTAAAATAGAAATAGAACAAGATCCATTCATACAATAAAATGAAAGTTAAAAACAATAAAATGCTCCAAATTCATTTGTTTTCCTTATTGAATTCACTAACTTCTTTCTTTCCTTCCTTCCTTTTTGGTAGCTAAAAGCTATTCTGATGCTACTCTGAAATCAGTGTTGTAATGACTAACGAAGCACCACCACAAGATAAAATTTGTTTTTTTCATTTTTCCAGAAAGGAGAGTCCTGAATTTGAGTTAAGAATTAATTCCTAACTCTTTTATTAAATTTAATTTTGTCAAATCAATTAATTAAATCTAATTAATTGGGGTAGATTAATTCCTTTTTGGAATATTTGAAATATATGAGATCCACACAGAAGTTTTAAGGATTACTAATTTTCCTATGGTGAATCACTGTAGTTATTAATAAGGTTTGCCATTTACCTTCGTCCATTTTGAGAAAGCCTCTAATTTGTAAATTACCTCCAGGATTTTTTGGCATCATCTCATAAGAATTTACTTTTATGAATAGTAATATAAAAGAAAAATATATAAAATTTTAAACATAAGTCAGTGTCTAAAACAAATACATTAAAATAAACATACTAGAATTACTAGAATCTAAAATAAATACATTAGATTGTAGGTAGAGAAAAATGTAATTGCATATCAGGAAAATTATATTCTAATTGGCAAGCAAAATAATCAAATGGAATTTTAAAATTTCTTAATATGCATTATTTCAAGGAGTTAGATGATACATACAAGAATCTTATTCTTCTTTAGGTTCCTGATCAAATACACCAAACTAAGATATTATACACTCATAATCATGTAGGAAGAGGTTTAGAAAAGAGAAATCAGAAAAGAAGAGTATGTGTGTCTGTGTATGCATACTTGTGTGTCTGTGTGGGGAGCTTTTCGGATGTCAGAGAGTGTCATTCCCTAATCAGTTTTAGTAAGCTCTTCACACACTTATCCCCTTGAATTTAAAGGGAGATTGGAATGCTTACTGGAAAACATAGATTACATAATCACTTTTTTCGGGCCACAGAAGAGAGAATCCCTTTTTGCAGTGACCGGAAGAGTTCCCATATTCTTTTAAAAGAGTAATAGCAGAGAGCACACCACAGAGACTGTCAGTCCCTTGAGCATTTAAATATGCGACCGTTTTGCACTGCAAATGTAATTTAACTAGGGTTGTGAATAAAAAGATGGCTTCTCTTCTTTATAGCTACTTTAAATGTCGTCAAAATGAATTATCTTAAGAATGTCAAATACTAAAATGATGTTTTGATACACCTCAGTCCAAGTATTCTCCATTAGTTGAATTTGTTCACTTCCTCCAGCATTCTGGAAGAAGGATTTTTGTGGAACTATCCTGTATTGAGAGGCATCATACTGTATAGAATATGTTTTCATTGCTCATGCAATTTACATATAGTGATATTACCACCAATATGAAATATTATGCAGGAAGACATGAAATTATCTGAAATATAATGTGGTGATTTTGAAGGTTCATATTGTAAAATTTTTACAAGCACAGTCCTATATATAAGTACACCCATATGCAAAAATCCACTGTGTTCTTTAAATGAAGCTAAATTATGGAGATTAAAATATCAGTGTTATAGAAAATCATTAATAATAGATATCTTTTCATTACCCTTACCAAGGAGAAATTGATTTTTTCTAGGAAACCATTCAGAAAACAATTCAGTTAATACAAAAGCACTCCCAAGACCAAAATATCACCTCCAAAATGTTATATTTTTCTCCTTATTAATTTTCATAAAGGCTACAAATATATCACCAAACGTACTTTGGAACTTTTATGAGTATAAAGAAAACATCCATCTTTGAATTGTGTCTTAGGCTTCATAATTATTTAGAGTGTGTGCTTGGAATCCAACAAAAAGGAAGAAATGGAAAGAGAAGTGATTTAAAAAGAATTTTTCTACAGAAAAAAGCATTTCTAAAAATCAATGTGATGTTTGAATTAACCTGGTTTCTTTCTTTATTGTATGTCTATAGTAAATGAAAAAGTCCTTAGAGACTTGATGGGGCTGTTGCCTAATGAACTCTTCAGAAAACATCTTTTCATTGAATGTGACCCAGAATCAGGAGGAAGGCTGAAGGTGGGAAAGTACACTCAGTTCCCATGATATACTTTTGCATATAATCAATCATCTTTTCTAAACACAAACCATATACATGTGATAAAGCTGGTGTTGCTTCCAAGATTTCTATTTTGTCTCTGTGTCTGGGGCACCCTATCAGGCCAAGCAGGGAAACACACTTCTGATTCTTCTTTCTCAATGCAGAAATACTTTATTAAACCACTGACTCTGGAATCACTGTGTCATTCAGTCATCTTGATCCTACCATTCTATGTAGTTGTGCAAGGCCACAGAATTAGGTGAAAACCCCTCTACTGAGGTAAATAACAGGTAGAGATCCAAATATACTTCTTATTTCTAAGTCCACCACAGGTCATAATACGTTAAGTCTTTTAAAACACTTTATTTGGTGAAATTTAGAAATATTAAAAAGGCCAAAGTGGTACAATCAGCCTCCCACTGGCAAATTAAGAAATAAAAAAGGTTGTCACTGTGATAAAGATATGAAACTTGGAACAGTTGGAAACTTAAATTAGAGCAGGAAAAAAGATGGAAGCGTAAGCAGCTACAAATTCTAAACCTCAGTCTGAAGTATATGCTATCTTTTCAAAAATCAACAGAATTTAATATCATTTCATTTTTGTTCAGATATTGAATAGTTAGTTGATCCCCTGTTTTACTATTAACATATCCCTTTATCTTTTAAATCCCAGCTCTAAATTTTATTAGAGAACTCAGATATATTTTCATATGATCCACAGCACTGAAATATGTTTAAGATACTCAAATCTGTATAATCACCTCTGAGAAGTATTTGGCAATGTGATGATTTCATTCTTTTAGAAGCTTAGTCACACATGTCTATCTGAAATTTTGTTTTAAGTGTAATAAGAACCCTGAATTATAACTAAAGCAAATAGAATTAGGCTCTAGAAAATATAATTTCTGTAAAGAAAATTAAACTCTTTAACTTCTAGTACGTTGTAATTCACTAATTTACTTTCTATTAATATCACTTTTAAAGCTATACAATTATAAAAAGGAGTACATGTCAGAAAGCCTCTAAATACAAATAAAATTTCTTATTAATTATTATTACACGTGTTCATAAGTAAAACTAAGAATCAACTGGCTCCTTATGTGACCCTGTCAGAGTTCAAGGCTAAGAAAGGAAACTTGGCCAAAGAAGGAAGACCTTTAACTTCTCAATCTGAATATGTCTACAGGGCCAGAGTAATTGGACATCCCTTTAGAAAGAGGGAAAAGACCTAGTGATCCAGCTGATCTATGCTGTCTCAACATCCTTACCACTCTGAATTACCTTTCTACAAGATTTACTCTTTTTCTAATATATGTCTCCATCTCTGGTTTTGAACCCAGTTTATTTCAGCCCAAATGTGGGAAACTGGCAGCCAGTAAGCCCTGACAGATCTCCAAACAAGTTGCGTTAGGCCTGTACATTGCTGACCATACAATGTTTAAAAAGCAGTAGCTAACTTTGAACACTTTAAACACAAAGATGTGGAGCTCCTCCTGAAAACCTGGAATTGACCTAGGACCTTTCCAAAATGGGAGCAATTTAGTGTCAATCTGTCCAGACACCAGACATGCATCTCCAGCTTTCTACAGTTCCTTCCATTCTTTATTGTCTCACTGACCTCGACACGAAGAACGTGTTACTCTTTGACAGTTCCAATAAACATCCTTTGTGTTACATTCAACATGCTAGAATCTGAGTTAGAACCTTCTGATTCAGTGGTTTCTTTCCCGCTTCCAAGTTGAAGACTGATTCACTTGACTGAAACCTTGATTCTGTTTCCAGATCACAGTCCTTACCTTAATCAACTTTTTCCTGTTTCTCTGTCAAACATTTTAACCTCCCCTTCCCAACCAGTTCTATTGGAATATACCAGTTCCAATTAACTTTTTATAAATTTGAGATTTAGTTACTCCTATCATTAGTATATAGGTAAACTCTTGACCACTGTAGAACGTAGGTTTTTAACAAGAATGAAAATTACAAGAAAGTTAACAGTATAACTTCAGGGAAATAATATTAAGGGAAAATTTCCCATGATACATTCTATTAAAATATTTGATGGCAGAGGTTTTACTTCAAATACCCTTTGTTTAAGCAACAGTTCAGAGAAACAAGTTTTATATGTATGGTATCAATACTGTGACTAAGACTTCTCTTTTGTCCTTTGCTCAAAAGTACTCCTTTCTATGAAATATATAATTGTTTAAGAGCCCAACTTCAAAGTCTAAATGTGTGTTTTTTTTTTCTAACAGCATTTTTCAATAAAGCACAATAGTCACCGCTTTGAAATGCATATTGAGTGTCTCTGGCAATAAAACTCATGCTTTCTCAATAACTGATAAGGCTGTGGTTGAAAGAAAAGACAGGTTATAGGTTGTCTTTGAACTTTCATGAAAACTATGAAAAATTCAATATTTCAGTTGTATTTTTCCACAAATGGACTCACCACGGCAATGAACTCCTTCATCATACCCATCTGAGCAGTCCAGGACGCCGTTGCAGAGCTGGGATAAATGGACACATCTGTTGGCACCAAGGCAAGCAATGTGATTCAAGGGGCACTTGATTTCTACCTCCTCAGGACCTGGAAAAATGCAGAAAGGAACACAGTGATTTTTTTTTTTTTTTTAACACTAAAACTGTTAAGCACGAGAAATTACTAGCGTGCATTCACAAAATAAAATGATAGGCAATACTACCGGAGGGCAGCTCTGATTCTCAGAGACATCAAAATTGGCCTATGTAATAAAAAATACCTAATTTTTAGAGGCTGCATAGGAAATAAAATAATATGTATGTTTTTCACATAATGCATTTAAAACACAAGTATTCTCTCGACCCTTAAAGAGGCATGGATTGAAAATCTAAGGGTTGGTTTGAGTCACTGTTCTATTTCTTATCCTTAGATAAGTGGACAAGGTGCTTAAACCCTGTAAGTTTCAAGTCCTGCAACTGTGAAATATGAATAATGGCAACTTCTTGGCATGGCTCTTTTTATTTATTTTATTTTATTTTATTTTTTAATTGATGAGTACACATCAAGTGTTAGGCACTAAGTGCTTTACATGTGTTAACTCATTTAATCTTCCTAACAGCCTTTTGAACTGGTACTATCTCTGTTCCCATTTTACAGATTTGGAAACTTGAGATATCAAAGCTAAATAATGTGACCAAAATACAGCTGGAATTATCCTATGTTATGTCTGAGTGCACAGAGACCCCAAATGAGTTATCAGCAGTTCTACAGTGAACAGGAACTGGGGGTTAGCACTAGAACTCATTGTACAGCCTGACCATTTTAAACAAACAAATCCATCCATACTACACAAATACATACAGAAAGGTTCTTTGTGCTTCCTGAATAAGGAGGCCAGATAATCTGTACAGACACTCCTCTAGAGACGATCAACTAGGGTTCGGGAAGATCTTTTCCCTTGTATTCTTATAATGCAAAATACTATTAGATGAACGGATACTGTGCTTTTGCTCTGATGCATGGCTACTTTGAAAACCTATACACTGAAAACATTTTTTTTTTTGAATTTTTGAATTTTATATTATTTATTTTTTTATACAGCAGGTCCTTATTACTCATCCATTTTATACACATCAGTGTATACATGTCAATCCCAATCTCCCAATTCATCACACCACCACCACCACCCCCCCACTGCTTGCCCCCTCTGGTGTCCATACGTTTGTTCTCTGCATCTGTGTCTCAATTTCTGCCCTGCAAACCGGTTCATCTGTAACATTTTTCTAGGTTCCACATATATGCGTTAATATACGATACTTGTTTTTCTCTTTCTGACTTACTTCACTCTGTAGGACAGTCTCTAGATCCATCCATGTCTCAACAAATGACCAATTTTGTTACTTTTTATGGCTGAGCAATATTCCATTGTATATATGTACCACATCTTCTGTATCCATTCATCTGGCGATGGGCATTTAGGTTGCTTCCACGACCTGGCTATTGGAAATAGTGCTGCAATGAACATTGGGGTGCATGTGTCTTTTTGAATTATGGTTTTCTCTGGGTATATGCCCAATACTGGGATTGCTGGATCATATGGTAATTCTATTTTTAGTTTTTTAAGGAAACTCCATACTGTTCTCCACAGTGGCTGTAACAATTTACATTCCCACCAACAGTGCAAAAGGGTTCCCTTTTCTCCACACCCTCTCCAGCATTTGTTGTTTGTAGATTTTCTGATGATGCCCACTCTAACTGCTGTGAGGTGATACCTCGTTGTAGTTTTGATTCGCATTTCTCTAATAATTAGTGATGTTGAGCAGCTTTTCGTGTGCTTCTTGGCCATCTGTATGTCTTCTTTGGAGGAATGTCTATTTAGGTCTTCTGCCCATTTTGGGATTGGGTTGTTTGTTTTTTTTTAATATTGAGCTGCATGAGCTGTTTATATATATTGGAGATTAATCCTTTGTCCATTTATACGTTTGCAAATATTTTCTCCCATTCTCAGGGTTGTCTTTTTGTCTTGTTTATGGTTTCTTTTGTTGTGCAAAATCTTTGAAGTTTCATTAGGTCCCATTTCTTCATTTTTGTTTTTGTTTCCATTACTCTAAGAGGTGTATCAAAAAAGATCTTGCCGTGATTTATGTCAAAGAGTGTTCTTCCTATGTTTTCCTCTAAGAGTTTTATAGTTTCCAGGCTTACATTCACGTCTCTAATCCATTTTGAGTTTATTTTTGTATATGGTGTTAGGGAGGGTTCTAATTTCATTCTTTTACATGTAGCTGTACAGTTTTCCCAGCACCACTTATTGAAGAGACTGTCTTTTCTCCATTGTATATCCCTGCCTCCTCTGTCATAGATTAGTTAACCATAGGTGCGTGGGTTTATCTCTGGGCTTTCTATCCTGCTCCACTGATCTATATTTCTGTTTTTGTGCCCATACTGTATTGTCTTGATTACTGTAGCTCTGTAGTATAGTCTGAAGTCAGGGAGTCTGATTCCTCCAGCTCCGCTATTTTCCCTCAAGACTGCTTCGGGTGTCCGGGGTCCTTTGTGTCTTCATACAATTTTTAAGATATTTTCTTCTAGTTCTGTAAAAATGCCATTGGTAATTTGATAGGGATTGCATTGAATCTGTAGATTACTTTGGGTAGTATAGTCTTTTCATAATACTGATTCTTCCAATCCAAGAACATGGTATATCTCTCCATCTGTTGGTAACATCTTTAATTTCTTTCATCAGTGTCTTACAATTTTCTGCATACAGGTCTTTTGTCTCCCTCGGTAGGTTTATTCCTAGATATTTTATCCTTTTTGTTGCAATGGTAAATGGGAGTGTTTCCTTAATTTCTCTTTCAGAATTTTCATCATTAGTATATAGGAATGCAAAAGATTTCTGTGCATTAATTTTGTACCCTGCAACTTTACCAAATTCATTGATTAGCTCTACTAATCTTCTGGTGGCATCTTTACAATTCTCTATGTATAGTAATCATGTCATCTGCAAACAGTGACAGTTTTACTTCTTGTTTTCCAATTTGTATTACTTTTATTTCTTTTTCTTCTCTGACTGTCGTGGCTAGGACTTCCAAAACTATGTTGAATAATAGTGCTGTAAGTGGACATCCTTGTCTTGTTCCTGATCTTAGAGGAAATGCTTTCAGTTTTTCACCATTGAGATGATGTTTGCTGTGGGTCTGTCATATATGGCCTTTATTATGTCAAGGTAGGTTCCCTCTGTGCCCACTTTCTGGAGAGTTTTTATCATAAATCAGTGTTGAATTTTGTCAAAAGCTTTTTCTGCATCTATTGGGATGACCATATGGTTTTTATTCTTCAATTTGTTAATATGGTGTATCACATTGATTGATTTGCATATATTGAAGAATCCTGGCATCACTGGGATAAATCCCACTTGCTCATAGTGTCTGATCCTTTTAATGTGTTGTTGGATTCTGTTTGCTAGTATTTTGTTGAGGATTTTTGCATCCATATTCATCAGAGATATTGGTCTGTAATTTTTTTTGTACTATCTTTGTCTGGTTTTGGTATCAGGGTGATGGTGGCCTCATAGAATGAGTTTGGGAGTGTTCCTTCCTCTGCAATTTTTTGGAAGAGTTTGAGAAGAATGGGTGTTAGTTTTTCTCTAAAGGTTTGATAGAATTCACCTGTGAAGCCATCTGGTCCTGGACTTTTGTTTGTTGGAAGATTTTTAATCACACTTTCAATTTCATTACTTGTGATTGGTCTGTTCATATTTTCTCTTTCTTCCTGGTTCAGTCTTGGAAGGTTATACGTTTCTAAGAATTTGTCCATTTCTTCCAGGTTGTCCATTTTATTGGCATAGAGTTGCTTGTAGTAGTCTCTTAGGATGCTTTGTATTTCTGCCATGTCTGTTGTAACTTCTCCTTTTTTATTTCTAATATTATTGATTTGAGCCCTTTCCCTCTTGTCTTCATCAGTCTGGCTAATGGTTTATCAATTTTGTTTATCTTCTGAAAGAACCAGCTTTTAGTTTTATTGATCTTTGCTATTCTTTTCTTTGTTTCTATTTCATTTATTTCTGCTCTGATCTTTATGATTTCTTTCCTTCTGCTAACTTTGGGTTTTGTTTGTTCTTCTTTCTCTGGTTCCTTTAGGTGTAAGTTAGATTGTTTATTTGAGACTTTTCTCGTTTCCTGAGGAAGGCTTGTATAGCTATAAACTTCCCTCTTAGAACTCCTGTTGCTGCATCCCACAGGTTTTGGATCATTGTGTTTTCATTGTCATTTGTCTCTAGGTATTTTTTGATTTCCTCTTTGACTTCTTCAGTGATCTCTTGGTTATTTAGTAACATACTGTTTAGCCTCCATGTGTTTGTATTTTTTACATTTTTTCCCTGTAAGTCATTTCTAATCTCATAGCATTGTGGTCAGAAAAGATGCTTGATATGATTTCAGTTTTCTTAAATTTCCTGAAGCCTGATTTGTGACCCAAGATGTGATCTATCCTGGAGAATGTTCCATGCACACTTGAGAAGAAAGTGTAATCTGCTGTTTTTGGATGGAATGGCCTATAAATATCAATTAAATCTATCTGGTCTATTGTGTCATTTAAAGCTTCTGTTTCCTTATTTCTTTTCACTTTGGATGATCTGTCCATTGGTGTAAGTGAGGTGTTAAAGTCCCCCACTATTATTGTGTTACTGTCGATTTCCTCTTTTATAGCTGTTAGCAGTTACCTTATGCATTGAGGTGCTCCTATGTTGGGAGCATATATATTTATAATTGTTATATCTTCTTCTTGGATTGATCCCTTGATCATTATGTAGTGTCCTTCCTTGTCTCTTGTAACATTCTTTATCTTAAAGTCTATTTTATCTGATATGAGTAGTGCTACTCCAGCTCTCTTTTGATTTCCACTTGCACGGAATATCTTTTCCCATCCCCTCACTTTCAGTCTGAATGTGTTCCTAGGTCTGAAGTGGGTCTCTTGTAGACAGCATATATATTGGTCTTGTTTTTGTATCCATTTAGCAAACCTGTGTCTTTTGGTTGGAGCATTTAATCCATTTACATTTAAGGTAATTATTGATATGTATGTTCCTATTACCATTTTCTTAATTGTTTTGGCTTTGTTTTGGTAGGTCCTTTTCTTCTCGTGTTTCCCACTTAGAGAAGTTTCTTTAGCATTAATCGTAGAGCTGGTTTGGTGGTGCTGAATTCTCTTAGCTTTTGCTTGTCTGTAAAGCTTTTGATTTCTCCATGGAATCTGAATGAGATCCTTGCTGGGTAGAGTAATCCTGGTTGTATGTTCTTCCCTTTCATCACTTTAAGTATATCAAGGCACTCCCTTCTGGCTTGTAGAGTTTCTGCTGAGAAATCAGCTGTTAACCTTACGGGAGTTCCCTTGTGTGTTATTTGTCATTTTTCCCCTGCTGCTTTCAATAATTTTTCTTTGTGTTTAATTTTTGCCAAATTGATTACTATGTGTCTTGGCGTGTTTCTCCTTGGGTTTATCCTGTATGGGACTCTCTGTGCTTCCTGGACTTCGGTGGCTATTTCCTTTCCCATGTTAGGGATGTTTTCGGCTATAATCTCTTCAAATATTTTCTCGGGCCCTTTCTCTCTCTCTTCTCCTTCTGGGACCCCTATAATGTGAATGTTGTTGCGTTTAATGTTGTACCAGAGGTCTCTTAGGCTGTCTTCATTTCTTTTCCTTCTTTTTTCTTTATTCTGTTCTGCAGCAGTGAATTCCACCATTCCGTATTCCAGGTCACTTATTCGTTCTTCTGCCTCAGTTATTCTGGTATTGATTCTTTCTAGTGTAGTTTTCTTTTCAGTTATTGTATTGTTCATCTCTGTTTGTTCTTTAATTCTTCTAGGTCTTTGTTAAACATTTCTTGCATCTTCTTGATCTTTGCCTCCATTCTTTTTCCGAATCCTGGATCATCTTCACTATCATTATTCTGAATTCTTCTGGAAGGTTGCCTATCTCCACTTCATTTAGTTGTTTTTCTGGGGTTTTATCTTGTTCCTTCATCTGGTACATAGCCCTCTGCTTTTTCATCTTGTCTGTCTTTCTGTGAATGTCGTTTTTTTTCCACAGGCTGCAGGACTGTAGTTCTTCTTGCTTCTGCTGTCTGCCCTCTGGTGGATAAGGCTATCTAAGAGGCTTGTGCAAGTTTCCTGATGGGAGGGACTGGTGAGGGGTAGAGCTGTGTGTTGCTCTGGTAGGCCAAGGTCAGTAAAACTTTAATCAGCTTGACTGCTGATGGGTGGGGCTGAGTTCCCTCCCTGTTGGTTGTTTGGCCTGAGGTGACCCAACACTGAAGCCTATGCAGGCTCTTTGGTGGGGCTAATTGCAGAGTCTGGGAGGGCTCATGCCATGGAGTACTTCCCAGAACTTCTGCTGCCAGTGTCCTTGTCCTCATGGTGAGACACAGGCACCCCCTGCCTCTGCAGGAGACCTTCTAACACTAGCAGGTAGGTCTGGTTCAGTCTCCTATGGGGTCACTGCTCCTTCCCCTGGGTCCCTATGAGCACACTGCTTTGTGTGTGCCCTCCAAGAGTGGAGTCTCTGTTTCCCCCAGTCCTGTCGAAGTCCTGCTATCAAATCCCACTAGCCTTCAAAGTCTGATTCTCTAGGAATTCCTCCCCCCGTTGCCAGACCCCCAGGTTCGGAAGCCTGACATGGGGCTCCGAACCTTCACTCCAGTGGGTGGACTTCTGTGGTATAATTGTTCTCCAGTTTGTGAGTCACCCACCCAGCAGTTATGTGATTTGATTTTATTGTGATTGTGCCCCTCCTACCATCTCATTGTGGCTTCTCCTTTGTGTTTGGATGTGGGGTATCTTTTTTGATGAGTTCCAGTTTCTTCCTGTCGATGATTGTTCGGCAGTTAGTTGTGATTCTGGTGTTCTCGTAAGAGGGAGTGAGAGCACATCCTTCTACTCCACCATCTTGGTTCAGGGCCACCATGACTCTTTTTAGAATTGTATCAGGTAACATGAACCAAAAGGTTTTAGTGGAATTTAAATGAAGTTGTGTCTGCCTTAAAGGTATTTTATATTTTTAATCTGTTCTTTAGGAATATGAAGAACAGCTAGTTTTATACTTATTTATATGTGGATTTGCTTGTTTAAAAAAAAGTCTTTACTGAGCAACTCTTATGCAACAGAATTGGCTAAAGAGTGGGGAGGTGATGATGAACAGGGAGAACTCATTTAGTTTACCTAGTGGTGGTAATTGCACTTTCCATAATTACCCCTTGTGTTTTTAAAGATACATTTAACTTGGAACACCAAGACTTTTCTTGAAGTTCACCAATTCCAAGTCTTTATCAAACATCTAAAATTCCTATTTATACTTGTTTTATAGGTACTCTCCAATTTCTCTCATAATGATCTGTAATCTTGCCCACCTCTCCCAAATCCAAAGTACAGTCACATAATAAGGCTACAGTCATGTATTAATCTGACACTGATTATTGCAATTGCCCAGATTTTTCAGTCAAGACACACTTAGGATAATCACAGTTTTGTCAGTACCTATGGGACGTTAATTTAATCAATTTAGCATTAGTTTTCTCAGCTGTAAATGGAAATATCAATTGAGTCTACCAGTTGGGTTGTTGTGAGGGTCAAAAGTTATTCATGGCAAAGCTCTGAGAGATGTAGGCTCAGAGTAGGAATTCAACATGTGTTAGTCATGTAAATAAATGCAGCGCAGTGGAGATTCTTCTAGTGGAAAATCTGGAACCAGATTCTTGAGTCCAGTTTCTGGTCCCATCAATTATAAACTGAGTAACTTGGGTAAGTTTTCTTTCTCTGTGTTTTACCAGGTTGTTATAAGAATTATATCAAAAACTCTTAGCATTTTTCTTAGCAAGTGCTAAATAAGTGATTGCTGTTATCATAGTTAAGAATGTTTTGAGAAGGCGAGTTACATCTTATAACGTTCTTTTCTGTTGCAAGCCCCTAAAGAAAAAAACAACGTCAAAAAATATATGTTTTACTCTACTTAGTTGAGGCAAAATTATAAGAATAATAAAAAGGCCAATCTAACATCTTCTAGGATGTGCAAAATTAAGTATTTGTTCAACCATTTGTTTGGGGATGTCAACAAATTTTTATGATGTAGCTTTACTAGCTGAAGTGTTACCACTAATAGGTTTCCTTGTATCTTTTCATGTATATTTATACAATTACTGCTATACAAGGGTATTCGTTTTGTCAAAAAAATTCATAAACCCAGGAGATTATAAAAATTTTTAGTTAGAAACCAAAAATGCATCAGTAGTTCTAAAAAAGCAAGATTTTTTTTAAAATGTGATACTTGTGTTGGCTCAAATACAAGTATGGGTTTTCATTTTTAAGACTGTCAGGTAACTGATGAACATGACAGAAGGAGTGAAAATGTATATCTGGTGTTAAGGAAAAAGGCTCAGCTACTTATAAATTTTGAGAAAACAGGAAAAAATGTTTGGGTTTCTCAGAGGCAATATACAGAACCATTAGATTCTTTCTACCGGTAACATGTAGGGACAAAAGAGAAATTTGTTTAGAAGAATGAAAGAGTCAATTGGTTTCTTCAGACTAGCTACTATTGTTTCCCCCTACTCCCCTTGATATACTCTTGTCTTGGTTTCCCTCACTGCTGGGTAACTGGGAAGACAGCTGGGTGATGGCTTAATGGATTGTACCTTAACCAGTTCTTCCCAAATTTTCATACCAAAACATATTAAGACAATGAAAATTTGAAAGTTACACTGAAGTAAATAGCAGAAATTATCTGTAGAATAAGTGTAGCGGTTGCCCCAGGCCTTGGGAATTAACCTCAAAATTGAGGGAATCAATACCTTTAACCTCTTTGACCAATGCTGATATACTTCAGTTGGAAAACTGCTAAAACCAAAATGTTGTTGTCTTTCTTGAAAATGGAGATAGAGATGGGGCAGTCTGCGAAATGGCAATGCTTGCCTCAGTTCAAATTCTCAACTGAAACCAGGCAATGTGGGTAAACAGTGTACTATTTCTTTGGGCAATAATCCATCCTTGATTCCCAATGAACATTTCTGAAGTAACGGTGTGTATAACCCATGAGGCTCCTTTAGTCCACCCTGATAACAGAGAGAAAACTCACCCTGATCACTACTTCTACCTATTTACATGTGACAAGAAGAGGCACAGGATAATGGAGGCTGCATGAATTCCTCAGAATATGTCAATGTTGCATTAAATGATTCACCTCTTGAAGACTTTCAGGCATTCAGAGCATTTCACAACCAGCAATCATTATTTGGACATAGCAAGGAACAGGGTTGGAGGCTCTCTGATATGCCCAGAATTATCCCTTTAGTTGCTAAATCATGAGGACTTGGGGGGACCTGAGAGAGGCACTGTGATAACAGATTAGCACATGAGAAATTTTAAAATAGTACAAAGACTTAAAATTTTAACAAGTATGTTAGTCCTGGTGAGAATATCACTTCAGTTGTCAGTAATGCACATTTAGAAAACATTTCCAGTCCCTCAAATCTAATTTTAGGTGACCTGAGCAAGGTAGCAGAATTTAAAATATAGTAATTAATTACAAGAAAGAAGAACTCTATCATGAGGAGGATTTAAAATATATAAACACAGGAGAATAGTATCCATGTTTTTAAATTTTCTATAAGCCTTACCCAATTAACTGAAATATCTTCCATTTTGTAATGAACCTCATTCTACAAATAAGCCTTCCAGGATAATGCAAGGATAGCATGATTCATCTGTATGTTCTTGAATGTTCAAATTATTTTTAAACATAACTCTGTTCAGTTAAAGTGATAGTGGAAGACATAAATCTCATCAAATGTCCTTTCTGACTAAAGATAATCGAGATAGTGCATCGTGTGAAGGAGTGGAGATTTTTCTTCTGTAATGGCAGATATAGTCAAATATCTGAACTTGTCATAACATCATCATATCTTAGCAGGACCAGTATCAATCCTCCCCCACCGAAGTTAACCTCCTCACCCTACACTCTGTCACATCCCACTTTGGGGGTTTTGTCCCATCAAGATTTGCTGCTTGGTTGTATTTCCCATGTCTATCTTTCCAATAGGTCTGACTCCTCCCTGAAATCTCATTCAATTTTTTTAAACCTACACTCAAGAACGAAGTCACTTTTTCTGATTGAACATTTCTTGACGTAGTATCCCTTCTTTCCTACTTTTCTTAACTGTTAAACTTCTTCAAAATGTAGACTGCACCTGCTGTATTCCCATTCCCTTCTTACTCCAGTCACTGCACTTCCAACTCTGCTGAGCTTCTCCCCAAGGTCTTAGTGGTACCACTAACAGTGAGGCCAAAGGCATACAAGGTCCTTCAAAAGCTGGTCAGAATTCCTTTCTCTTAGACACAATTTCCACCATTATTTTTCATGCTTCTTAAACTCTTGTCACATTATTGCTGTTGTTATTTATACTATTCCATGAACACACTTAGATGCATTTCACACATGCTCTTTTATAAACTTTCCTCTCTCTCTGACTGGGAAACAAACATCTAGTATACTGTCTGACACAGAATAAACAGTGTTCAATACACAGTTGGTGAATGAAGTTGTAGCAATTGAACATTCTTTGATATGCTGGAAGTTACCTTTTTTTTATCATCAATGAATTCTCAGAATTGGTTTTACAAATGCAGCTTTCACCCAATGACCAGTCTCAAAATCATAACTGTTCTTAGTTGCTGGCCACGAGAAATCAAAACTCCTTGGCCTAATATCATTGTCTAGTTGAAACTTATTAGCATTATTTACAATTAATTGCAATTGGTATTGTATACAAGTATTTTCAGTACTTAATACTCTGCTTTATTCATTGTTATCATTCACCTCCCTAAAACACACATTTTTTCCCACCTATGGATTTTTTGGTATGCAATATCATCATCTGAAAAGTAAACCTTCTCTTTCTTTTTCACCCAGCAAGCTCTTTTTCACCTTCAAGCTCTGGCTGCTTCATCAAGTGTTCTTTGTGAAAAATAACAGGTAATAGTAGAAGCGTTCTGAGGCTTAGAGATCAAAACCTTGAATCAGAGTTTTTATCTGCCATGTATTAGCTGTCTAAACTTGAGTAAAGTACTTAACATCACATGATTGTCATAAGGATCAAATGAAATCATAGTTTGGGAAGCATACAAATTTTTTATTTGTTGTTTTGTTTTTGTTGCTCTTTGGGGGTTTCTTTTGGTTTATTTGTAGGTGTCATTGATCCCAATTTGTTCTACGAACCCACAGAGATATTATTTCAAATTTTAATGTTTTTAACAGTACAAATATCTCTGTAATTTATGAACTGTACTAATATATGCAGTTTCATGTATATTTCTTAAGGCACAAGGCCTTTATGCAAAAAATATATATATATTTCCTCCCACTTTAAAATATAAAGCAGAATGTAGGAATAAAAAACATTGATTACTAATTGATATAAAATCAAGTAAAAAATTTGGTACCTAAAGTTATCAGAAAGAAAGCATGAAATACCTTCAAAATTCAAAAAAATAAAATTATTCAGTTTGGGATTTTGTTTGATTATACCTGTCTATCCACCTAGAATGTTGAGATTTGATCATAATTTGAAGAATTGTTTGAGACTCGAGTTCTAGTAAAGTATAGTACTGATTGAAAAAAAAACACTGAGGAATATAAGGATTATTTCCATTGATACACTCTCTTACAATATTTGTCTTTTGAATACCGAATCCTATGGAGATTTTCTATTTCTTAAGTTGAAGATCCTATCATTTCTAAGAATTTGTGACAACTGCTTTAAATATTAGCACTTTCAACCTATACTAAAAAGCTACAGTAATCAAAACAGTATGGTACTGGCACAAAAACAGATATAGATCAGTGGAACAAAGTAGAGAGCCCAGAAATGGACACACACCTATGTGAGCAATCAATATATGACAAAGGAAGCAAAAATATATAATGGGGTAAAGACAGCCTTTATGATAAATAGTGCTGGGAAAACTGGGCAACTACATGCAGAAGAATCAAACTGGACTACTCTCTCACACCCTGCACACAAATAACTTCAAAATAAATCAAAGAC
Source organism: Leucopleurus acutus (assembly GCF_964270905.1). NCBI lineage: Eukaryota > Metazoa > Chordata > Mammalia > Artiodactyla > Delphinidae > Leucopleurus > Leucopleurus acutus. The sequence continues at coordinate 30,739,297 of NC_139149.1, forward strand.
TTAAATCTAAGATCTGAAACCATAAAACTTCTTAAAGAAAACCTAAGCTCTTTCACATCAGCCTTAGCAATATCTTTTGGAATATGTCTCCTCAGGCAAGGGCCAAAAAACCCAAAAAATAAACAAATGGACTACATCAACCTAAAACCTTTTGCACAGTGAAGGAAACTATCAACAAAACAAATAGGACACCTACTGAATGGGAGAAGATATTTGCAAAAGGTATCTCCAATAAGGAGTTAATATCCAAAATATACAATGCATGCATGCAACTCAATTGCAGGAAAAAAAAAACCTGGTTGGAAACGGGCAGAGGTTCTGAATAGACATTTTTTCCAAGGAGGGCATACTGATGGCCAACAGGCACATGAAAAGATGCTCAACTTCACTAATCATCGGGGAAATTCAAATCAAAACCAAAATAAGATGCCATCTCACACGTGTCAGAATGACCAGAGTCAAAATGACAACTAATAGCAAGTGTTGCTAAGGATATGGAAAAGAGAGAACCCTCATACACTGTGATACTCATTTCATGATGTATGTAAATCAAATCATTATGCTGTACACCTTAAACTTATACAGTGCTGGACATCAATTATATCTCAATAAAACTGGGAACAAATTTTTTAAAATCTTTAAAAAATTAACTTTCTTAGACTCATTTTAAAAACATTTTAGTTTCTTTATAACTAAGCAACATATTAAGATTTGTGGAGCACCATTAACATGACTGCAAAAAACTTTTCTATCTTTCCTATCTGTATTAAAAAGAAAAAGAATTTTTTTAAAGAATGCTTTTATATACAATTAGATCCATTTTCCTGGAAATATTATAGACAATCACCTTTTAAGGAGAAAAGGTAACTCTTATGCAATTAAGTGTATGGAAATAGTACATTATAACATTTATTATAATTCTCACAGCTGAGAAATCAAAATAGCTAACAGCAATATGGGATGCTTGTGAAGACTGTAAAGCACGTAAACCACGTTATTTACTCCATGTTGTTTGGGAAAATTGGTACACAATGTAAATATAATTAATATCCTGTATCTGTTTAATATTAAACATAACATCGGATTGCATAATGCCTCTACAGTTGTAATACAACTTTCCTAGAACTATGTTCATTTCATAAGATACTATTCTTGTTTTCAGCGATAATTTTCTTTTGCATATGAGCTACTTCACCTGACAGACTGATATTTTAATTTAAGTGGAAAGAATGAAAAGAAATTTATATATTCAAAGAATACTAGTGTTCTAATACTTATTCAAAGAAATACTATTTATAGTATTTTTAAAGAAAATTAAAATTGGATTTATGAGTTTCAACTTCTAAATAAAATACTATTCATTGATATAATTTGTTAAAGCAATCTATATGATTAAAATCGAGGATACAGAAATAGAAGAACCTCAAAAGATACATGTGCACTCTCTCTAACAGTAACTCACTCAAATTAAACAATTACTTTGTAAAATAGGCTCCAGTAATGACTTGTTTACATATTTCAAATGGATGCTGTGAAGATTCAAGAACTGGAAGAGATGTAAAGGTGATTGATTTTGTCCAGCTGTACTACCCCTAAGCTATCTCTGACATCTGTCCTATTTTTAAAGGCCCTGGGGGAGGAGATTTTACTGCTTTGCTAACTTGTTCTAAGGTTTAAAAATCCTTTTTCTTTAGTCCCTAGTCTTCAGAAATCTCAGTATAGGATAATTCCTTACATCTAACATACAGCACTTTATTTATGCAGTTAATATATGAAAAGCATGCCTGGTCACCTAAGGAAGACTGCGATATTAAAGCAATTCTGCTACAACTAAAGATGCCATTTTGTCTGCTGTTATGAGTATGAATAAATGGGTGGTTAGTTAAGACTCTTACTAAAAACTTTCTGAATCATATCTGGAAGTACTATTATGTTAAAATAGAGAGCTCTACATTTCTCTGTGTGTGTGTGTGTGTATTGCTAACTTTAGAATATATCAAATAATTTTTATCAGTTTGACTGTCTACATCTGAATCCAACAAATATAGGTTAAGTCATAACATTCTCCTGCACCATAACTGTGCACATTCAGAATACAGTCAAAATTGGCAAATTAAAAATATTGTATGGACATAACCAAAGCATTGTTGTCATTCATTACAGCTTTAGAAATAGGAACTTTATCAAGCCAACACACTGTCTTGCTTTATGACTTTCCACTTAAAGGCAAATAGATAAAATAAATGAAATCACTGTTTTATGAGTGAGTGTCATTGCAGCATTGCCATTTATTAAACCCAGTGCTAATGGAGGAAACTCAGCTTGGAGGATTAAAAAATTATTGTCATTTAGGTATTTTAAATGCTCCTATATTCCTTCCCATGTATCTATTCCTCACATGTTCTTTCATTTCTGGATCACCCCATTCTCTCTTTGTCAAAAGGTCTAGAAATTTGTCTTCCCTTCCCTACAGCTCAGTTAAAACAGATGTATATGCTTTTTTAATCTCTTAGAGCCCTGCTCTCTGCTAGGCAACTTTACATACTAGGTGCTATCTCTTACAGGTAATGTATTTACATTTAAACAAGGTTCTTACAGAAACAATATCGATAGATTAATTCCAAAGATTAGAATTGTAGGCCCTCTGTTAAAATGACAAAGGTACTTTTGTTTGAGAGAAAGGGACAGTTCATTGATTGATACATCACATTTTTTGGTAGCAACTGTATTGATTTGTAGTTGGCTCTCAACACTTTTTAAATGAATGAATATGTATTTAATCAACGAACCAGAAAGAAGATGCCTTTCTATCAACAATTTACGGATATTCTACTGAGTCCTCAAGAAGTGAAACACGTTCCAGTCATACCTTAAAACTTCTGTGAATAAAAGATTTACCCAGTCTGAAGATAATTAAGGAAGCAGAAGATGAAATGTTCCATTTGGGAGTATCTTTTTTCTGAAATATAGAAGATTAGTGTTTCACCTTTAAGGCCAATGCTTTTTTCTTCCTGTTCTCTGGGATTACTTTACCTATTGTAGCCAGGTGACAGCTCCTGATTGCAGTTCTGAATTTCAGGGCAGTGTGGAAAGTCTACACAGCCTGAAGCATGTATGACTCCCTGGTAGAAAGCATGTTAAAAGACTGATGCCTACCAAAAACCAAAACTAAACAAACAAAAAAATGCCAAAATCAGATAGTTCCACACATCCTCCAGAGGAAAGGGAGTCTTACTATAATAAAGGGATAATAAGCAGGGCAGCCAACTGGCTCATCCACATGTCAGGACCGACAGCTGAGAGCCCTTCAATCTTTCATTCCACACGTGTTAGCGATTGCTTCTGAGCCAAAATCTATGCACACAGAGGCATCTCCATTGTCATTCTTAAGAGGGATTGCTTGTTTGCTTTTTCTTAGAAATTTGTAAAGGAAGACACTCTTCCTCTACAGGCTAAGATAATGAAAGGTTAGATGCAGGTCCCCAAAGCCTAAAAACCAAAGGCAGGTTAATGTCAGGTGATAATGGAAGAAAAGATTTCGGTGGTATGTTGCCCAAATGCTAACAGTCAAAGGAAGTCTAAAACTATAAATCATTACCAAGACCCTCAAAAGACATTATTTAATTTCCCCTCCAAAACAGTAAGTAACAAAGCTGATATTCGATGAGTAGATATATAAGAAGGGAAAACTAGTAAATACAATGTCTCTGTATTTTCATCTTTTCAGATTAAGAACCATTTTGAGGATCTTTTTGATGGCAAGCATCATTTTTCATCCAATTAACTCTTCACTATAATTTGAATAACACGAAGACAGCTCCACAAAAACTGGAGAACAAGCTTTTTTTATTTTACAGGGCTCCCTCAAGACAACATTAAATTACACATACTGACTTAAATACTATCCTTCTGATTTAAAGAGAAGTTTGCTCCATGACCCTTGATCAAACAACCTAGAATGACTGTGATATATGTGAACAAGTAGCAAGATCTTTCCTGATTCCACTGGTAAGTTTATTAAAATAAAAGTTATTTGATAGGAGTTATTCGTTCATTATTCCATTTGGGGAAAAAAAAAAATCCTGATACTTGCTTAGAAAGAATGGATTAAGAGAAAAAATGGAGAAGAGAGAAGAGGAATAAATATATGCCTTGAGTAACTCCATCACATTTTGAAAAGAAATTCTTCGCTGTGTGTGAAAACAAACAATTGTTTGAGGGACCTGGTTAGCATACAAATGGTTTTACAGTGAGAGGGACTGGTTAGAGCACATGTAGTTAATCGTTCTAGTTGCACTAGAACCATGTTGCAAAGACATGGTGATTTTTACATAGGCCAATTTATACTTGAGAGGAAGACAGAATGTTAAATAGTCCAGTTTAAAAGCCACAGGATGATACAGACATTCTTAAACAGTGCTGAATCATTGGTAGAGTGTATACATTGTGTATTTCAGACCACAAGTGAAATACTATTGATGAAATATAATCTTCAAAATTTAATATGTATGCCATTTAAAATGGTGCTAATTCAGAAAATGATTTTAGGATTCACTTTTAATGCAAACAAACTTCTTTACTGCGTTCTGTAAAAGTAGTATTATATTAATAGGATAACCGCTGTTTACTGAGTACTTCCTGTGTTCCAGGCTCTGTAAGCACAGAGGTAAGCACATAATGTCCATTATCTTATTAAATCCTTACAAGAACATTATGAGTTAGATATTATAATTGCTGGTATATAGATGAAGAGATTGAAGACCACAGAGGCTAAGCACCTTCTTCAAGGTCACAGAGCTGTAATGCTATTATTTCAATTCAGGTCTCATATCTCCTAAAACCGGTTTCTTTACTACTATATTTTGGAACAATCTCCATCACATGTAACCAAGAAACAAACAAGGTATGACACCTAATTATGCATCTCTGTCTGTTTCTTTCTCTATCTGATTAAGGATCTTTTAGAAAAGGGAAGAAAATCATGTTATAAGGTTGTAAAGCCATGCCACGTCGATACTTAAGCAGCTCTTACAGTCGGGGTGATGCCTGAATATTTAACAACAAGTGAAATACACTATACAGGCTACGGCTTCTACTAGTAGCCGTAAGGGGGTAACTTGAGGGGAATCCTGGCCAGCTGTGGATGACCCATGATCTCTTGCTGCGGGACCACCACCAACTCCAGATGTTCAGGCCTGTTTGACTAGGGAGAGAGAGAGAGTGATGGGCAAGGCAAATTGGAGGAAGGACAGGCTGGCTGACAGGCAAGTAAGTTGAGTTGTGCTAGGAAAGCTGATTTCTTTGCCCACTTTGGTCTGAAGGAGCATGGGGCTATTTGAGGGAGTCCCAGGAAAGACTGGGTAGCAGCAGTTTAGAATCAGAATACAAGTATTTCAGTATTTCATCAACCAGTACTGTTGTGCCATGCATACCAGCTAAACTTCCATTGTGCTTAGAGGAATTCGTATTATCTATTTCCAGTAAATTCTAACTATAAACATGGTTCCCATATGCTTGGCCTTGACGACAGAATCCTTATTCACTATGACTCTAGGTTGTGCTCATTAAATACAAAGAGGTTTTCAATGGTATGCATTGCTAAGGCAAAGCTCAAGCCTTCTAAAGATCAATGTTCTAAACCATAGCCCCCAAGCCCCCCTCTGAACCATCTGATCAGGCTTTCACCGTGTACTTATTTCTGCTTTGGTGGGGGCATCCTCTAGATCAAACAGACTGGCCACATGTCAACTGCTACCTCTTTCTGGTAAAGTCCAGCTATTTCTGCCCCTCAGCTTCAGTGCCTGGTTAGCTTGGCAGGATGAAGCCCCACAGGAAGAATGCCAATATCACAGGTTAAAATACCATATGGCAAAGTTATCTGCCTGTTTTTCAGCCACAGAGTTTACCTCCTAACCTCTGCCACCCATACTCCCAATCTTCTACCCGTCATATCCATATCGCCTTCATGCTAGAACTGACAAAGTGCAAGTCTGTATCTCTTAAGCAATATAAGTCCCTAAAAGGAAGAATGAAGACCATTTAGGATTCAACTGAATATTTAAAAACATAGAGTCTTAGCCAGGCTTGAGTTTGAGTTCAGTGTGCCAACACTAAACCCTCAGGCAGATCCCCCCTGGGAAACCCTGTATGGAATCACTGTAGAGCCTTTGAGAGTACTCATATAACTGCTTCCGTTCATCAAAGAGCACCTCGGCTCTCCTGTTTTTAAACGGAGCCAAATGTCTCCAACTTATGTGAACAATTAAACAACTGCTAAATAAACAGTATTTGGTGAATAGTCAATCAGCAAAAGAAGTTTCTCTTTCCTCATGGGAATCATCTACTGGCAATAGCCTTGTCTCCAAATTTTATAAAAACAAGTGCATCCTGGATGTGGAGTTTTATGCCGAGTGAAAAGAGAATACAGGAAACGATGAGATTGAATTTGAAACACACACAAACTAACATACCTAATCACAACATTACTAATACAGATCTTCCTCGTAATGAGGTTGCATCCCAATAAACTCATCTTAAGTTGAAAAGATCATTAAGTCAAAAATGCATTTAACCTACCAAACATCAAAGCTTAGCCTAGCCTACCTTAAAGGTGCTCAGAATACTTATATTTGCCTACAGTTGGGCAAAATCATCTTACAAAAGCTTATTTTATAATAAAGCACTGACTATCTTATGTCATTTACTGAATACTGTACTGAAAGTGAAAAACAGAATGGTTATCTGGTTGTAAGTGCATCAGTTGTTTGCCCTCATTATCACGTGGCTGTCTGGGAGCTGCATCTTGCTGCCACTGCCCGGCATCCCAAGAGAGTATGTACCTCTTATTGCCAGCCCAGGAAAAGATCAACATTCAAAGTATGGTTTCTACTGAAGTGTGTATTGCTTTCCCATCACCGTAAGTTTGAAAAACCATAAGTTGAACCATCACAAATCGGGGACTATTTGTAATGTTAATGAAACTAACCCACTAAATGATATCTGAATGGTCTGAAAAAATTAACTAGTGAGGTCTGTTATTTGGATACTAGAGAGGAATGCCTTACATTTATAGAAAATTCTAACAATTTATAAAATTGCAATACCCTCTTGAAAATTTTCTTGGCTCAGAAAGAAAGAACAAAATGGCAACAACAAAAGGAATTTTCTGATTCTCCATGTTGAGGATTATAAAAAAGATATAAATTAAATGCACTCCCCACCAGCCAACTATTTTACATTCGGTAGTGTATATATGTCGATGCTACTCCCACTTCGCCCCAGCTTCCTCCTCTCACCCCATGTCCTCAAGTCCATTTTCGAGGTCTACCTCTTTATTCCTGCCCTGCAAGTAGGTTCATCAGTATTTTCTCTTTTAGATTCCATATATATGTGTTAGCATAATGTATTTGTTTTTCTCTTTCTGACTTACTTCACTCTGTATGACAGACTCTAGGTCCATCCACCTCACTACAAATAACTCAATTTCGTTTCTTTTCATGGCTGAGTAATATTCCACTGTGTATATGTGCCATATCTTCTTTATCCATTCATCTGTCCATGGACATTTGGTTGCTTCCATGAGTTGGCTATTGTAAATAGTGCTGCAATGAACATTTTGGTACACGTCTCTTTTTGAATTATGGTTTTCTCAGGGTGTATGCCCAGTAGTGGGATTGCTGGGTCATATGGTAAATCTATTTTTAGTTTTTAAGGAACCTCCATACTGTTCGCCATAGTGACTGTATCAATTTACATTCCCACCAACAGCGCAGAAGGGTTCCATTTTCACAACACCCTTTCCAGCATTTATTGTTTCTAGATTGTTTGATAATGGCCATTCTGACCAGCGTGAGGTGATACCTCACTGTAGATTTGATTTGCATTTCTCTAATAATTAGTGATGTTGAGCAGCTTTTCATGTGCTTCTCGGCCATCTGTATATCTTCCTTGGTGAAATGTCTATTTAGGTCTTCCACCCATTTTTTAACTAGATTGTTTGTTTTTTGATATTGAGCTCCATGAGCTGTTTGTATATTTTGCAGAATCATCCTTTGTCTGTTGTTTCATTTGCAAACATTTTCCCCATTCTGAGAGTTGTCTTTTTGTCTTGTTTATGCTTTCCTTTGCTGTGCAAAAGCTTTGAAGTTTCATTAAGTCCCATTTGTTTATTTTTGTTTTTATTTCCGTTACTCTAGGAGGTGGGTCAAAAAAGATCTTGCTGTGGTTTATGTCAAAGAGTGTTTTTCCTATGCTTTCCTCTAAGAGTTTATTATAGTGCCTGGTCTTACATTTAAATCTTTAATCCATTTGGAGTTTATTTTTGTGTATGGTGCTAGGGAGTGCTCTAATTTCATTCTTTTACATGTAGCTGTCCAGTTTTCCCAGCACCACTTATTGAAGAGGCTGTCTTTTCTCCATTGTATGTTCTTGCCTCCTTTGTCATAAATTAGGTGCCCATATGTGCGTGCGTTTATCTCTGGGCATTCTATCCTGTACCATTGATCTATATTTCTGTTTTTGTGCCAGTACCATAGTCTTGATTACTGTAGCTTTGAAGGACTCAAAAGGTGGTCAACTTTTACAGTGAATTCTGCCCTACAGTAAATATTGCTGTAGCAAGTTTTTACTGAGTCTCACCTCCACTAAATCTTTTTTTGTCATATATATTTGCAAAGAAAACCATTGATTCATTTTCTTTTCATCTGCCCTTTCTGACCTTCATACCCATGGTAATGAACATAAAAATGGTCAATGGGACTTGAAACAGAAAGGAAAAGGAAAAACAAAGCTCAACAGAAATGTGAGCAATGGAAAATCAGGCACTGGGTAACAGAACTGATCCAGTTTTTATATGCCCCTAAATTTATAACATGGCTTTTGAAATTGCTCTTTTCTATAGAAGCTTGAATAGGTACATGCAAATGAAAATTTTCCAAAAGCACTTTTTTTTTCCATTTTTAAGTTTAATACTTTTTCTCTAAATTGTTTATTCTAAACAATACATTTGTTAGTTCAATACCTTTACTACATGGGATCTGATTGAAACCTCATCAAAGATAGGCCTTTTCAGACTTGCGTACACACACACAAACGATAATTTGGTGAAACAGAAAATAATATTCTGCTAAAGCAAAACCATATATATATGAGTTTGAGAAAATATACAAATCTTTTACTACAGCATTTCCTTTTGGTTACACCTATGTTCTCATTATGGTATTATCTGATGAAGTTGGTTAATGACCACAATTGAGGTAGAATAGCACAGTATTTAAGATAGAGTAAGGACGAGTAGGGTTTTTCCTCATACTCCCAAATTAGTGTGAGGTGAGGACATAGACAAGGGTCCAGGAAAAAGGAGATGACAGAAGAATAAGCACTGCAGGGTGATCCCTGTTTGACCAAATTCTCTTTACTTTTCCCTAAGAATGAACGGCTATGAAAATGCTTAAAGAATCCAGTAAGGGTCTGCCAGGCCTGAGCTCTAGTGCAAATCTACTGAACAAACTGCAAACTATCAGCCACTGAAGAAAGAAAAAGTTGGTAACTGTTGAGCCTTTCTAAAAGTTGGCAAGGCATAACTACAAGTTTTCTACCTTTAAAATATTTAAATTAAATTTCAACTTCAATGAAAATAAACTCAAAATTAATATTTAGGAGGTAAATTCGTTTTGAATCTTTAAGAAATGTTTCTAAAAGTGGAAAATAACCTACTACAGCAGTATAACAAAATATAAAATTACTCAAGGATTATATTACTATTAAGTATGGTGACTTTTCCACAGTCGATCTCTGAATGCTTGAAATTTTTGGTTGTACAACTTAAAAGGAAAAGTTGAGTATCTCAGAACCCAACATACCTGTGTAACATTAGTATTTGAAGCTAAGATACTATAAAGTGCCCAAAACATATATAATTTATGATCTTAATAAAACACAGCCATTAAATGCCTTAAATTGCTGAAAAGGAATGGTGAACTAAAATGCAATTCTTTTTTAAATAGGGAGACTTTGTTACTCTGAATTAATGTCTTTATCTGTAGCACGTTGACAACTTGTTCTGTGTACAAAGTTCTACTGAACTGAGGAATAAAAGCCCCAGATGTTTAAAGTCTGTCATTTTTGGGGGTGAGATTCTGAGTAATATGGTTCCATAGGCTACAATTCTGGACCCTTTTTCTTTAGGACATTTTTTGATGTGAGTTTTAGGTCACTGTCATTTTGAAATATAAATCCTCTTGCAAGTTTCCTACCTGGTAAAATAACTTTCACAATGGTATCCCTTTATATCCTTCACTATGTATTATGGCATCAGTGAAACTGCAGGGAAAATAAATTTTTACCAAAGATTCAGTCTCTCAAAATGAGTCCAAATCTTGTCTCTAAACCTCAGGCTCCACCCTGCAAAAGGGCTGCTTCCTGGCTGGCACTCAGAGCAACTGCATAAAGGTGATTATCTTTTCAGTCACTCCAGGGAAAGCACCATGGAATCTACCTCTCCAAACCACTCCTGAGCTAACCAGTTCCCACAGGTATGTAGCTAATGTCGGCCATGACATTCTCTGCATGTTGTCTGCCTTTGAGTAGAAACTCTACTGCATGTCTTTTTTGTTGTAAATATCCCTAAAATTCAGTTATGGCTTCTACAAAAGTTGGCAGTGGCTTAGATAGGCAAATACCAACACCCAATCTGTTCCATCTGGGCTCTATTTCCCCAGGTCCTGAGCAAAGTGGTCACAAATTTCACTTTCATCAGTGTCTCCTTTCATGGTTTCATATCTCTACTCTGGTCTGAGAAACTAAAAAATAGAATATATTGTATAATTGACAAGAAATGCTTTCCCTTGACAATGACATAACTAACGTTTGTTGAATGCTTCCCATATATCAGGCAGTGTTCCAGAGCCCTTTGGAATTAGCTGGACTCAGCCTTCTGATCAATCTTATGGGGCACACTTCTAATTCCCATTTTATGGGTCAGGAAACAAAGACCTAGAAGTTAAATATCTTGTCCAGAGTCACAGCTATTATTTTGTGGAATCAGGATTCAAACTCAGGCAGTTTGGCCTCAGGGCTCCACAATTACCCACAGTGATCTGCTGCCTATGAGACTGTATTTCCAGAGTAGAACCTCTTCCTTCCCTTAATACTTATCCCAATTCCAATTTGTACCTTCTGACCATTTTCACCCAATTTCTCCTGCCCCCCAACCCCTGCCTCTGGGAACTACCAGTCTGTTCTCTGTTCCTATGAGTTTATATTTTTTTCAGTTTCCACATATGAGATCACACAATATTTGTCCTTGTTTTGTCTGACTTATTTCACTTGGCAAAAATGCCCTCAAGTTCTATCCATGTTGTCGCAGATGGACGGTTCTTAATATCACTGTGGAGAAAGGTCTGGGTTGGACTCCACGCAAGATGTCATGGTAATCAATAGTTTAAACGAGGACTCATGTGTCACATCTTTTAAATTCCCAAAATGAATGAGGCTTGGGAATACAGCTAATACTTTGGATATTTAAGTAAGTTATTTTTAAACTGTAATGATTGGCCAGAAAAGAAAAATTAACAAGGAACAATGTAAAGTTGCAATTTGGAATTTAAAAACGATACATATAAGATTTGTTTTAGCACTCAGCATTAGGCTTCCTTAATAGGTGTAAATTTTTATATATGATTTTGATTTTTTTATGTTTATTGGCGCATAATTGCTTTACAATGTTGTGTTAGTTTCTGCTGTACAGCAAAGTGAATCAGCCATATGCATACATATATCCCCATATCCCCTCCCTCTTGCATCTCCCTCCCACCCACCCTCCCTATCCCACCCCTCTAGGTGGTCACAGAGCACCGAGCTGATCTCCCTGTGCTATGCAGCAGCTTCCCACTAGCTATCTGTTTCACATTTGGTAGTGTATGTATGTCAGTGCTACTCTCTCTCTTCATCCCAGCTTCGCCATCCCACCCTGTGTCCTCAAGTCCGTTCTGTGATTTTTTTTTTTATTACTAAGAAAGATAAAGCTACCCCTTTCTTCAGAACACCTTTAGAGTACTAAGTACCATATTAAAAAATGTATCAACAAATACTTTTCATTCCATAGAAGGGAAATAAAATGAGTAGAGTCAGGGAATTATGTTTTTAAGTCAATGGTTTAAAAATTGAGAAAAATTGTCATGAGAATTATTATTGAATGAAGATTATTGGTCTATGAAGGATTCACAGTGGAAGGGAGCTTAGGCCAGTGGTTCCTCCAAAATTTCAGTTTTTGATCCACATAAGATTTGTGAACAACGAGATCTATATAACAAAGGCATAGGTAGTCTCATGGGGAAGAAATTTACTGTTTCTAGACAAACTCAATCAGAGGGGGTTCTCAATATTCAGGGTGGTCTAGAGGTAATTTCTCTATTCGTTTTGAGATGAACAAAACTGATCACTGCAGTTCCTTCATATATTCTTTGGTTTTTACATTGCCCTTCTCTTTGCTATTTTATTTCCTTTTGCTACAGATGAAGTACTTATGTAAAATAACTTAATCATTCATTCTAAAACAGATTCCCATTTTCAAACAACAACAAAAACATGTTTCTTATTAAATCTCCTAAGCATAACATGGATTTTTATGACTATGGCCAATAGTGACAGCAATCTGTTTTATTCTCTTTCTTTTTCAATAAAAAATATTCCTTTCTCAGTTGAGAAAATTTCATTTTCTTTGACGAATTGTAGGAAGCTCATTAATTTTATGTTTCAAATATTTTATTTTTATTTATAATGTGCTGATAAATTCAAGGTAGAAAATAGGTGGATACAGTATAATAATATGAATATTATAAAGCGATTCCATGAGTCCCATTATATAAAAATCTAGAGAGTTAAAATTCAATAACATAATCCTTTCATGAATTCTGAGTGGATGAGAGGAGAAATCATAATATACTACATGGGGAAAAAATGCAATGGCCCGTAAATAGCTTCCAGTTTCCAATCAAGCACTTGCCATTGATTTTGGCTCATACTTAAAGTGCCACAGCATAACTGAGTCATTTTAGACTTTGAAGTTAATGACCCATGCAAATTAAATTAGAGGAGAGAACTTACAACTTTCTGTTGTTGTTGAAGTTGTAGTCCTGGTAACTTGAAAACATTTTCTGCAAAATAAGCCTTGAAATTAGTGGCAAGCTCTTCCACACAAGTAAATCTATGTCCTGAAATTAGCAAGCACATGGGATGCATCAGTGATGCAATCATGACAAAGATCTAAAAGAAATATGCATTGTATAGAGTGACATACAAAGTTACAATTTGGGGAAATTTTGGCTGTCCCTGAAATTTATATATTCTCTGGCTTATGGTCTTATAGAAATAGCTGCAAACCTGGAGTCAGATGTTGAGGCTTGGCTCTGACATTCCCCAACTGCATGACTCTAAGAAAGTTATCTGAACAACATATTCTCATTCTACCATCTGTTAAATGTTGGCAAAGTGGGGGCAGAGACAGGCACCAGTCTAACTTCACAGCCTAACCTGTGTGGATCAAGTGTAGTAACAGATGTGGAACACTTTCACTAATATCTAAATATCTCAAGAAAATATAGTATTTAATTATACTAGTCAAATTGTAAATCTGTCGAGTTGGAAAATTCATTTCAAAATATTTCATAATATGCCATAACTTCACAGAATAAAATATTAATTTCAGGATTTTTAAAGATATTCCATAGGAACCAGCGTCCTTCTAAAGTAATGGAAACTAAGGGCAAGACAATAGTTATAGATTCTCCCCAACGGGAAGACAAGCAGTTTATTTGCATTTGACATGACAAGGCTGATATTCTAATATCCTGGTCACCTTGAGCTAAAAGGGAGGAATCCCCCAAGTTTTAGGTATTTGTTTTCATATGAATATTTCTATCTCAACCTCTAATTTTTTTCATCAAAATACTTCAGCATGCTTGAGACCTCAAAAATTACTTGATTTAAACAAAAGAAAGAAAATGTTATTTCTCATTGGAATTTAGCCAGATAGATATCTGAAGTCTCACTATTAAGAAAAAAATTAGCCTATGAGAAAATATTTTACTAGCATTATCATAAAAAAGGATAAATAGGATAGTGAAATTACAAAGTCATCATGCTTATAATTATGTTCAACTTAATTTGAAAGACAATTTTTAAATCTTTAAGGCCATTCTGCACCTTATGGGTTGTAGTGTGAAAATGGACTGACGCCAGCCGTGATTCCCTTGAACCTAAATCTTTAAAGGTATATGAACAGAAGAAGAGCAGTTACAGCTTTTATCTCAAAGACGAAAAAATAGTTCGCTTTATGATGAATACACGCACACACACACGCACACACACACACACACACACACACACACACACACACACACACACACACACACCCCGTATATATCTTTTCTCTAGTCTGAAAACTGGTAAAGTTCTCCTTAACTACTGATAAAGTTTTCAGTAGCTACTTCTGAGGGTCAACTTACTTTCAACATCTGGTGACATAGAAAACGTGAAATTCAACTAGTAATGGCAGAATGTGGTATATTATGGTAGTTAAAATAACAATATTGCAATTATGTATGAAAATTCTACCTGTACATAGAATGCAGCAACAACACACAGTAGAATACTAGCTATATTCATAATTATAGCCTCTTCCTATGTGTATGATTTGCATCATGCCAGGGAAACGCTCTCTCTTCCCCTAACTCCCTCCCATACTTATAAAGTGAGATCCCCACTCCAACCTCTTCTAAAATGTAACATTTTGAAGCTCACTCTTAACACAGTATGAATGAGTTCTTTCATTTGATTTTCTTCCTCCAAGTAACAGAGTTGGAGAACTGGGTGTCTCCAAGGATGTAAGGAGCAAAAGAGAGAGAATGCTTAAGGCAAACTTTGCCACTGTTGAAAGTTTTGAAAAGAGAGATATCTAATAAACAAAATATAGTGTTGCTCAATATATTTAGGTATTCAGGCATATCCTAACACTAAGTACTTTACTTGTTGTATACATGGAAATAGATTAGAATTTTATATTTTTCCTCAGGCATTAGCTCCAAAAGCCACCTTGCCAGTCCTAAATAGTAACTAATAAATTAATAATACTCCTGATGACTGGTATATCCAAAGGAAAGACATTGTTTGATAAATGAGTTGCTTGCTAGCAAACTCATATTTATTGTAGACGATTCCCCAGAGGCCTCATATTAATTAAGCCTGCTTTGGAAAATGAATCGGTTTATTTACAGTGCTGTGCATTTAAAGACTGTAAGTTCCTCAAGGGCAGGGGTGATGCTTTATCATTTTGGATCACTGGTGGCTGACGCAGGATGCAAATATTCAGCAATCATTAAATATTAACAAATGGATTCAGTTAGTCATTATTTAGAATGTAATTGATTTACAAGTCTGGTTGGTAGCGAGATCCCACTAAAAGTAGAGGATAAGGTTACTCTGTGAGAAATGTCTCCATAAAACACACACCCACACTCTAATTGATGAAATCACTTATTATGTTTATAAATAACTCACAGTAAGTGATAATTGGAAAAGGGAAATTCCAACCAAGGGACAAACCTATAAGAAGTCAAAGTTAGTCACTAAGCTAACTGTTTGAAATTTGTCTGCAAAAACAATGTGTTACCAGATACAGAATCTGTAAAATGGGTACCCAAGGAGCAAAAAACTGTCCATACTGTTATCACCAGTAAATCAAGAACACTCTGGAACCCATAACATTGAGTTCCCATGGTAGAGATGGACACCTTGGACTTGTGCAGTACAATATGGTAGCTACTAGCCACACGCAGCTATTATATATTAAAATTAAAGTGAAATAAAATTAAAGATTTAGTTTTTCAATCTCAGCCACATTTCAAATGATCAATAGCCAAATATGGCTAGTGGCTAATATATTGGACAGTGCAGACACAGAACATTTCCCTCATCACAGAAAGTTTTATTGGACAATGCTGCATTAGACCAAAGGTTTAGAATTACTTGTATTAGTGGCATAATTTTAAATAATTATTATAGTCATGTTTGAGAAGAATAAAATCCTCTCTTACTCCCACTCTCTGCCCCCCAACAATAATTTAAATAAACACACTACTATTATACTAATGCAGTATAACAATGCCTCTTAAGAGTTTAGAAAAAATCCAGTGGTTATCATATATTCTTTCATTTTCATTTAAGCTACTACTCTTTCTCCCTTTAATCATTCTTATATGCTCATAGGAAAACATTTTTAAGTTCCAGTGAACTATTGTTTTTATTTCCTATCCTTATGTTATATTAGGTTTCTTACTTCTTTCTCAGAGTAACATTTTAGTATTTGTTCAACTCAGATATGCTTCTGACTTTCACTGCCATAGCAGTTTGTATACTTATGTGTTACAGTATGTAACAAAAATATATTATACATATTGATCAAAGTTGTTCCCATACCTGTCAAATGTTCCTTGACAGTTTGAAATGACATCTGCGGATTGAAAAATATTGTTGTAGGCTTCGTAACTTTACAACAAGAGACATTAATATGATTCAACATATATCCTTAAATTAATCAATATTAATATTTTGTCCTCACCAAGAAAAACTGTAATTATATTTTAGTTTTCTAGTTATAAAGTAAACTTTTAAAATGGAAAATATGTGCTAATCAGCCAATGCACATAGTCCAGACCATATTTCTTTTTTGAGAATTAGTAACATTCTGCTTTGTAGACCAATCTCTTTCAAGATTGCTAGGTGAGTTACTTCCTGAGGAACTCACCTGCATTCTCTGAACATTCTCACCATATCCAAGGGTTGTACTCACATGAAGCCTTGTCTGAGCATCCTATAAGCTTCCCTATGTACCTGATCCCTGTGTAACTACAGTTTATAGAGTACACTTGTGGTCACTAAGACTCAGTGCCTTTCCAAGGACAACTAAGTATATAATAATATACCGATACCATTTATTGAGCACTTTCTATGCACCAACCACTGTCCTTAGCTAGAACAGAATACTGACTTCCAAACTTCTAAAACATTGTTCTGCCTGCTAAAGACTACATCATTACCTAGTCACTTGAGAAGGGTGACATTCCTACTTATGCTGATGATAGAAACCATAATCATTTGTCATTGTGATTCAAGGGAGAAGAAAATTCTCTTACTCTGCAGAAAAGCCTCAAAATGTTAATATTCCTTCACTTTGGAAAGAGAGACATAAGAGCTTTGTTAATGGATTTCTTTGTGATTTAATACAACATGTTAAAAGCAGGACTTGTTACTCTTGAATAAAGACGCGAACGTTACTTTGTGAAGATGGTCATTCATCATTAGTTAAAAGAAGTCTATTTGTGATTTAAGTTTTAATTTAATTAGTGTCACATACTTGAAGGCTGCCTTGTGTCAACTGTTGTAATGACACGCTGTTCCTTCTACAGAGTAGGTTACTAACAAGCATTTCAACTGGAACAAAATGATAATGAGAACAGCAGAAGTGTTAATTACTTACGCAATTAAAGTGACTTATATATGCTCTAGTGTAACACTCTACTGTATTTACATCTCTAATGTTATTAATCTTCAACTGAAAATGCCTATTGGTACTATTTATAGCTTCACAGTTAAATTATGGGAAAAGGTAATGGTGTGGCTTATAGGCTGTGCCTATGTAGCTTCAATCTAGCCAGTCACCTTGTGTAAAGCAATATACTCACTCAAGGTGTTTGTACCAGTATGTAAAGATACAGATTTGCTATACACCATATTTTTTGGCTATATACAACAGAGAAAAAAGATTTTCTTCTCAAAACATCCTTTAAAATATTTAAGCATCTATTGTCTTTTTATGTTATTAAACAGTGCACTTAGAAAAACATTGTAAGTTATTAATTATAATAGGCTTAAAAAATTCATATAGTCCTAACTGCTTCTGGAATGTGTAGTAGTATCTCAATGAAGATTCCAAGTTCTTTGAAATCCAACCCTACCTTCCTTTTTCTTCTTTTGCAAATTTTAGTGACATGGGCTGCATATAGGTGGTGCTCAATAAATGTTAGCTTAATAAAGTTACTTTCATGGAAGATTAACTCATCTGAAATTGGATATTCACCAGATAGGTAATAGCTATTGAGATTAGGCTATTACTTTTGAAGAATACAGTCCATTATTCATACAGAAATTTTATAGCATCTTGTCTAAAAAGTTTAACAATGGATTTTGAAAATAAAACTTTAGAAGATCTTTAAAACATACATTTACAGAAATACAGATTAGTATGGTACAGATATTTAAAAATGACCAATCCAGGTTTTTATTGTCAATGTTATTTGTTTAGCACAAAATAAAGATTTTATTATTAAATAAAAAAATCAATTTACGCTAAACAATTACAATAAATTTCATGTAATGACTTTGTTTTCAGCCATTTAAAAAACGATATAGATATTTTCCAATTACAAAACTATCCAAACACAAAATATTCATATCTGTGTAAGGAAAGGGTATCTAATATAAACTCGTTTCCATTAAAATCATGTGTGAGATTTGTTTTCCCTGTGCAGTCATGTAGTAAAGCTGACAATGAATTCTCTTCAGGAGAATGTAAATTTAGCATTCCAAAATTATGGGGACATTTCATCACGGCATACATAAAAATGCATTGGAAATGTGGGACTCATACGAAATATATTTGGATTACAGGATTTAAAAATTCTAGCTGTAGCTTTAAAAAGAAAAGACTATGTTTTTGAATACCTACTATGTGTCATTCAGTGTGCTTGGACTTTTCCAGAACTTGTTAATTATTTTATCACAAGTTAGCTTCCATCCTCTCCAGTATACAAATGGAAAACTGAAGCTCAACATAGTTTAAAAAGAAAGAAAGAAGAAAAAAAAAACTGCTTTAAGTTCACATAGCTAATGAGTGACACACGCAGTCTTTATGCTCCAAGTTTACTCTCAGCTCCTCATACTTTGGCATAGTTGCCTCTTGTCTAGTAAATACAAAAAGACAATTACCCTGTCACATAGCTTTTTAAAGTAAAGGACAGTTAAATACTTTTTGAAAAGCATCATTAATTACTAGGAAAAATACTACATTTTATTTTCAAAGAGTAAGAGATAACTGAACACCACATTCATTATTTTTAGAGCCCAAGCAGGCTTTGTGTACTTTGAAGGGGGAAATAAATCTTACTGACCATTACAATGATTGGTTCATTTCCCCTGTTAAATCGATCCATCATAGTGAATGGAGGTTATGGGAAGATAATTTGTCCTGATATAAAGCGCCTTCTCTAACAATTAGAAAAGCATAAAATAGCATTAACTTCCCCTGAGATTCTGACTCACAGTCCATGACATGTAGAGTGTATTTATTGATGTGTCACAGGTTTGGGACTTGATAAGGTGATAGAGGGCATTTACTGCACAGAAAAGTGAGAGTGGTATGGATGCCTCTGTAACTCTGAGTGTATTTCCAATTTAGGGAGCTTTCAGGAAAAAATACCGTAACAGAGAAGGAAAGAGTATAAAAAGAGAAATTTTTTAAAAAGTGCCTCAAACAGGAAATATAACCTACTTTCATTTTAGGGAAACTTGAGATATGGCTCACTTGAAATAGGTTGAGATAAATAATAAAGTCTTAACTTAGAGCAAAAAAATGCACAGATATTTAAAACTGGGGATGGGAGGGCTAGAAAAGTGTCATGGCATTGTTTTGTGGTTGTGGTACTTATTAGCCTAGTAGATAGGAAACACTGTCATTTTGCCAGGATTGGGTAAACAATATCCATTCTGCTTGCATCAGAGCTTCTGTGAGTGATGCTCACGGCTACTCAGTTATTTTACTGTCCACTGGAATATTTTAAATCTTTAAAAAAAAATCCAAACTAAACAATATCCAGATAATCCTAAGTGGTGCTTAACATATGCTTTTCTAAATCGAACTTTGAAAGAGGTGTTAAAAGGGATAAAATGCCATCAAAATATTCAAACAACTCTGCAGTTAATTCAAGAGCAAATACACTGAGAAGTATAGGCAACAATGATCAGAAATAATAAAAAGGAACACCGTGATGGTTGTAGAATTATGTACTCCAAGAACGTATGCCCATTCTTTACATTTATTCCTATAGGGAAATCAGTCATGAATAATGCAAATGTTGGTTTACACAAGATGCTAAGGAACAGGTTCCTGCTGCACTGTATTAGACGTGTTTTAGGACTACTAAAGGACTTCATGGAGCAGTAAGTATTAAAACGTAGGATCAGTTTCACAAACTAAATCAACCTTTTGTCCTGTATCGTTCCGAAAGTTGATACAGAGAAAAGCTAAATTTAAAAAAACTATTTAGGGTAAGAAATGACAATTTAGCAAAAAAAAAAATTATTTCATGAATATAAAGGAATATATTTCTAGTATATTACATTTCTATGTATATTTCTATTAATATCTAAGTCTGAAATCTCAACAATAAAGCAAAAGATAATAAATGTGTTAGAAAATTATTTGATTAAAAATATAATCCTAGGTTATCAACTCTGCAACACAAACACACATGTATATAGGCTGAATTAATATCTGAGGATATATATGTAATATTTGAGAAGATTTTTTATATATATATATATATATATATATATATACACACACACACATACACTCCATGAATCACTATTCCTAAAACCTTTTTTCCTTCCCCACAAAATGGTCACCTTTAAAAGAACAAACTTCCATTTGAACATCTATATCCTTCAGTTGAAATCACAGCAAAACAAAGATTTTTCAAATCTTAAGTACCTTAGGTTTAGGCAGTATTTTATGTTTACAAATATTATCACATTCTTTTTCCCTTTTACCAATATATGTGGTGGGTAGGTCAGAGATAGTTTTCACCTTACGAATGAGAGGAATGCGTCTCACATAAAATCTAAAATCCTCCCCATATCCATGGGATTCATCTTCCAGCACTCTGATCCCAGATGTACAGAAGGGTCAGAAGTTATACTGAGCATATTGCTCTGCTCAAAATTCAACTTTTCAGAGGCTTTCTATAACCACCCTCACTATAACAGCATCTCCGCTGCATTACTTTCTCAGCTACTGGCTTCTCCTTCCCCCAGACTTATTTTTTCTTACTTCTTACACCATTTTTATATTAGACATTTATTTATATTTATATAACCCCAATCTTTCTCTAACATACCTTCACCGTCCAAACACACACACACACAGACACACTCTCCATGAGAATAAGAACCTTTACTTTTTGGTTTACTTCAGAGAATGGAGGCTGGTACACATTAATTAGCTTATCAGTAGATGAGTTGAATGATCTGTCTTTACAAGATAACAAGGTAAAACTAGCTACAACTTGACTCTAAGTTTTCTGACTCCATGTTTAAGATTTTCTCCACTATGTAGTAGAGAGCTGTCTTTGCCTCAAGGGGGTTGGACTAGGAAGAAAATCAAAATCTGTGGTGCAGTTATAAAAGTATATAACATCTTTTTTCACTGACTTAATTACAATTTATATTTCTCTAATATGTATTTTGTGGCTGACTAATTAGGGGTACAATCTTTTGTCTTCAATCACAACAGAAATTTCACAATTTTATGAGCACAAACACCTGGCTTATCTAGCATAATCCATCTTTCTCACAGACAACATCCTAACCAGAGAAGGATTTTTAGTTAATCACAATGCAAAGTATATTTTCTTAGATTTATGCCTGAAATTAGTAACAGCTGCCCACATCAATATTTGAAAGTGAATTTCACTAAAATGTTCCTCCAATTTAAAATTTAAAACTCAAATATCTACCAGGATCGTTTGGGATGCAGAAGATAAATTTCTAAATTTTGTTTTATTATAAAATATGTTATGTTGTTGGGAGATTTTAAATGATGAATTTTCACTGCCAGAATAAGTTATGGCTTTTATTTAGTTAGCTGCTATTCCAAGCTCCTCGTGTCTGCTCAGTGAATAGACTTCTTGCAGTTCCTCCACTGTGGTCTCACAATATTTGTGCTGAGTCTTAATGAATATTTTAGAAAATAAAAGAATAACTTCTGGCCAAAAGAACAACTTTAACTCTGCTTATGTTTCATTCTGTGGACCTATAAGAAAGGGAGGAATATAATTTATAATTTCCATTTGACTTTGAGCTAAAGGCTTGTTTTCCTGTGAACACTACTACCAATAAATTCTCTATGAGGCCTTTTTTTTTGCCCCCAAGTAACTCACAAATGAAGAAATTAGCTGCTTAGCAAATTTCCAACCAATTGGGCACACAAACGTTTTCATTAACAGAACACATAGGTAATCATCACAAGTAAAGAATAAATGCCAACAACGCAAAATTCCTAAGTTTTCTCCTTTATTCTCTCACTATGGAAAAGTACCCTATATGGAATGCAAGTTTTCATCAGCTTATACCCTACCTTCTCTGTATCTGTACCTTAATAATAATGATAGTGACAGATAATAATAAATTACATGTATTGAGCACTTACCATGTATTATGAACTGCACTAAATGATTCAAATACAACATCTTACTTTGTACAACAGTTCAGTAGAGGTGAATATTTTTATACTAATACAGAAGATTGCTGATTGTCCTTCTACATCGTTTCTCGCATTTTTCCTGGGCACATGGTCATCTACATTTCCCAGCCCCTTTTGAAGCTGAATGCAGTCATGCTACTAAGCTCCCACAAGTGTGAACACAGGTATATATGTAACTTCTCAGGCATTTTCTATAAAAGATTTATCCCAGACTCACTGTCATTTCCTTTGCAGTGTCAGAAAATGGTTAAGGAACTGGAGTGTACTTGGAATAATATGCTAAGAATGGCAGAGATGCTCCATTAACCTATGTTCCTGAATGACTTCATGGAGACCTGTCTGCCCCAAACTATTATGTAAAAAGAAAAAAAAAAATACTTGATTTGAACTTCTGTAATCTAGGACCTCTTTGTTATAGCAGCTTAGCTTTTACCTTAGTGACTATACTTGATATTACCCATGAGAAAACTGAAGCTGTCAAAAGTGTAGTTATCTGCTCAAGATTATACCACATATACTACACGTAGTATATCCTCAGTTAAAAAACAACTTTTTGAATGGGTAATTGACCAAACACAGTCCAAAAGTAGACCTGATTAGGGCTAATAAGGAATTTTACATTCAGCACTTTCATCAATGTCATACTATACATGTCTGTGTGTTTTAGGACAGGGAATAGTCAAACAACCTAATATTGATTGATAAATTACTACACTGAAGATTAGCTAGGACCATCTTAATACTGTCAAAATAATCCACCTCTGGAATGACCCACTCCTACAATGTGTTCACCTCCATTATAATTATCTAAGCTCCTTACCTCAGCAACTAGCACAGGATCTGGTACATAAGATATCCTTGATAAATGTTTGTTTTCTTCTGAAAGAATAATTTAGTATCACTGAATATCTAGAATTTACGATATAAATGGAAAATCATAAGAGGCTAACTTGGAATAGAAAAAGTGGGACTCTAGGAGCTCTAATTTGATTATGATTATGTAACTTTTGTAATTTGATTTGATGTAACTTTTGTAATTTGATTTGATGTAACTTTTGTAATTTGATTTGATTATGATTATGTAACTTTTTCCAAAATTTTTAGAAGTTATGATTTAATAACCATCATCTTGGCTTTTCTAGAAGTTAGTTCCTTAATTTTAAGCTAATTTTTTTCTAAATGAATAACTGTTAAAGATGAACGGTTAAATAACTTTATAAATGAAAAAAAAATATGAGTTGACTTAAATTCATATATATTTTATGTTCATATTAAAAATAAGGTATAATTTTCACTGACTTTTAAGTGAATTATCTAGTCATGGTAATATTCCACTAGTTTTAAACAACTGCTTTTTCTCTTTGGTGTTTAAAATCAGCATTGCATCTTTTTAATATCTCTGTGAACCATGACAGATGACTAGGTATGCAAACAGACAACTTAAGAGGGATGATGATGATTTTCTGAGAATTAATTCAAGACCATTATTTGATTTATTTTTTTTTAAAGGATAGAGATAGAGGATAGAGATACCCAGTATCTCCTTGGGCTCAAAATTAAATAAATAAATATTTCTTAAGAAGACTCTAGACAAAGCTTCTCAGGAAAAGGTCTAGTTCACAAAGAAAACTGTCTTCTCGTTCAGATCTATCAAGTGTAGGCTGGAACCTGCTTAGGAGGTTCTTTAAGTATCACCCTAAAACCAGTCATTAGTTTCCAAACTGTAGAAAGTGAGCTTCCATATTTTTTTTTTTTTGGCAAAAATTCATTTGAAGTAGGATATCAGTTATTGTTACTTTTATTAAAAATATAAAGTACTAAAAATTCATCAGATATTTATTAGCCAGTAAGAAATATGGGCAAGCTTTGATATCCACACACTTATTCTAGGAAACATTTTGATTTTAAAAAATTTTGATGGTAAAGTTTGACTGCAGCTTTAAATGTTAAATAGTAAGACTACTCATGAAGATAACATATTTCTTAAGCTTCTAAAGGCCAGTGTACAAGGATGAATTAATTAGCATGAAGTTTGTAAGAAGAATTCAAAGGGTTTATCATGGGTAACTTAACAAGGTGTTAATGTGTGAGAAGTCATGTTAACATAAACACGCAAATGAGCTATACTTAAGAATGTTCTCATGCGTAGACCTGTTAATACTTATCAGAATGTGAAAACAAAGAGAAAAACTTATATTCAACTTGCAGTAAGACTCCTAGTCTGTGGAAGTAGAACATTTATTAAAAACAAATAAACAAACAAAAACTGTGTTGTCTGTGATAATTAATACTTTTAAAATACAAAACAAAACACCAAGATTCAGGGCCTATATTGTTTGAAGTTATGTGGTGCTTCAATTATTATTAGAGAGATTTCATCTAAAATCTAGGCCAGCCTACATCAATCTCAGCAACCACGTTGCTGGCCCGGTTTCTATGATTTGGTCTGAAGAATTTCCCACAGCTCTGATGGCCTTCAGGTACATTTGCCTTATACATTCTGTAACATTCAGAAGCTTTTCAAAGGTGTTGACGTCTATCTCTCAATCTCTATAGCAAGATAAAACATGAAATACTGATTATGCTCAGATCTCCTGTTTATATGTATGTGTGATGATGTTACTACTCTTATTATTTAACTGAACCAATACTGATGTCTTCAGTACTAATTACTGTGTTAGATCACACAAGTCCTTTTGGCTTAGGTCTAAATTCCATAGATTCCCAACTATTATTTTCCCAGAGTACCTATTGCCGAATATATTTATTCTAATCAAAATGGAAAAACAATTGAGCTTAATCCAATAAGACTGATTTTCATTGTCTTAATAATTTAGCCACAGCAAAGTAAAATGAGTGAATTAATTTAATTCAATTTAATTTTTTCTGCAGTATATGTCAAAGTCTCTGTTCTCTCCAACTCTGTATGGCTGTAGCATAAAAATATCTAGTCTTTTACCTTGTGCTTACATGAGGGATTACTTCTGTTACAATTTTAAAGCTAAATCATGGACCTAATGGCTACATCTCTTCCTTCCTTAACCTATCTACTGACCATATCTTATAAAAAACAAGAGAACTTCACACACACATACACACTCACTCACTCAGAATGGTACAGAGAAAAGATCTCTAGATTTTCATCTCATATCTCTAGGTTCCAATCAAAAATTTGTTTCCCTCCCAAGGCAAACTCTTAGTTGAAATACTCAGCTTTACTGCAGCTCTGCCCCTCATCTTAGAAGTGTTCATTGTAAATTGTCACAAAGCAGGGGACACATTTGCTGAAATCACTGTGTATGTAGAAATCAACATATTCTACACACCAGTCATTATAGAAACGCTTCTATAAACATATTCTGAAAGTCAGTTAAATTTAATTTTTATTTCCTTTTTAACCTGAGTCAAAATGTGAAAAAATATACCAGTGTATTTATTTAAAAGCAACTTCCAAACCAATAACATCACTCCAGTGTATTTATATAAAAGTAGTTTTTAAAGCATCTTCTATGATGTTTACCACTCTAGAAGTGAATAAACATATGGAATGATGATCCCAGAGGTCTATGAGGCTTTAACCAAAGATGTTTCATTTGTATTCACAAGATGTTACTTCCTAAGATGTGAAGTAAATGATCGCAATAGAAGGAAATTTTTATGCAAAGGATGTGGGAAAATTTTCATAAATTAGAAAAAAAAAGTAATCATAAACCTATTTCTTTTGTAGCAAACTATGGTACTGATAAAAACTCTGTTTGATGACCCATGTGTTCATTCAAGAAATATTTGCTAAGCTCCTACTATGTGCCATTGCTTGAAATGAGGAGGTAAGCAAAACAAGATATGGCATGTGATGCTTACAAAATTGTAGGAAAGACAAACATTAAATGATCAGATGAATGAATGTAGTTATAAATTAAGCAAGGTGATCAAAGAAAAATGTTCTCTGAATTCCAGACAGGTCTGAAGCTAACACTGTGTAGGAATGAAGGGCAAGGGGGAATACAGAGAGCCCTCAAATGAAGAAGGAAACTGTTCCCAGACTAGCTCAAGGGCAAGCCCAAGTTAATAAGTTACATATTAAGCATACTCAATGATTTCTTAAAATTAAACTTCTTAAAATAATCAGTAATCTTAATAATTTCTTAAATTTTTCTCTGGAAATAGGCTGGCTAATTTATTTCTCACAGAAAATTTGAAAGAAAATTTCAAATGAAGATAACTGACCTTGGGAGTTTTCCCCAAGCAAAAGTACGTTGCTGCTGATACTTAATAGGAAACTTAAAGCAAAGGCTGAAAGTTTGATTTTGGTTTGTTCTGTTTTTAAAGTGTTTGGGTGTTATTCCATAATTGTGTAATCTTCTCAGAGTTATCAATTTCATCATGTGTAGTAATATAATAAAAGACAGAGAGAGAGAGAGAGGAGAGACAGAGACACAGAGTGCAAGCCTCTCTTTGATCAAATATTGAGTCAAGACTCCAGCGTTTCTTCGGCACAGTCAGCTGAGAGCGAGACAGATATTTCCATTGCAAATAAGATGATGAGAATGTAGAGGAACTATGCTTGCTTTAACTCTCCTGTCTTGAAGCAGTGGGCTTTTAAGTTTACTATTTGAAGGATTCTTTGCCAGCAGTGAGAGAAAACTAATGAGAAAACAGTGCTGTCAAGACGATTTCTTTTACATTAGTTAAAGGGATTCATTCAAAATATTTAAATAAGCCAGTCATATTAAAAGGTATATTTATTATACACCTTATAATCTTAACTAATATTATAATATTATAATCTTAACTAATAGTTACTGGTTTTAAATGGATACCTATCAATCAGGATGTGCTCAGATCCACAGTTCCTCCATGTCAAACAGAATGGCCGTGATAGAAAACAAGTGGAAAAATGTCTTACCCTTGGTGGGGCAGCAGTCAAGGATATGATACAATATTTGTTGAATTTAGTTTTTAAGCAATGCTTGCCCACTGGTAACCTAAATCACTGTCAAAAACAAACAAACAAACAAACAAAAAAAAACCAAACAACTTTTCATTGATTGCTGAATTCTCAATGAAGTCTGCCCAGTGTCAAGATAGCATTTTAGTGGTGACAGGCAGTTCTCCCTGATGGAAGGATTCAATCATATTTCACTTTTATTTACTTGAGTTGTGAAAATCAAGAGAAACCCACTAAAAGCCGAATTGAGAAGTATTCTACACACCTAGAAAATAACTGGAAATTTCTGTGTATGTGTGTGTGTGCACACGTGCGAACCCACATACAGGGCAGTTGGATACAGGCATACTTGAAACACAGATTGAGTAGAAAAGAAATAATTTTTCAGCTTGCCAGTAGTTTGCCAATTTATAGTTGCCAGTAGCCTTATCTTCTAGAGCATCCTAAGCAAAGAAATAGGATCAGCAATAGGGCATGAAGGCTGTTAAATGATTGACATTTCCACATCAGATAGTCTTTAGTAAAAATCAAACAAACAAAAAGACCTTTCAGGGACAAGAAGAGCCTTAAATTTCCTCTGGTAGGAAAGTCAGACAAAAGAAGAAGAAGTAAAATATATGTATGTAATGTTTATCTCATCCTGAAACAGAAGGTATTTTCCATTTGATTTTCAGAAAGAGGCTGTCACATTTTTTTTCTTGCCACTTGTCCTGTACAGCTGCCATTTTGGGCTGAAACAATGAGACCAGTGTAGAAGTAGAAAAAAGAAACTGGGTGCATTTGGATTTGGACAATAAACTCATTCAGGGCTCTTTCAGTCTGGAAGATTCTGAGACTTTAGCAACATAGGAATTGCTAAATAAGAATAAGGCAAATAGATTCTGATAAAGGCCAATACTAGTAATTTCAAAGAAAAACACTGCAAGGCACTTAGTTAATTGTGAAAGGCTACTCCATGGAGAATCAGGAAGGATCTGTTGGAGCATCCTTATCAGAAATAAGCAGAATCACCATTTCCCTGTAAAACTCAAGGTCCTGAACTAAAGTCATTTAAAACTGATGAATTTCAGCAGAGGAACGAGAGATGATTTTAAAAGTTATTTCTGTCTTTTTAACTCTCTATTCATTCTACGTTGTGTTTTTCAGGCCAGTTTTATTGAAGAAAACTCAAGCCCTGGGTTTGGTTCCAGAATAGACTCAGGACAGATTCTTTTCTGATCCTTAACCAACTGACTCAATTATCAAGGCAACAGTAAACTGGAAGGGGAGAGGACCTAAAAGGATAAATTTACCTCTGCTTTATATTTTCAAAAGATTTTTGCTCTCCTTGATGACAGAGATCATGAACTGCCACCAGAAACGTGAACTCGGAGTATCTGCAGCTCCTCACAAGAACACAGCCTTAAAGAGTGAGGTTTTGAGGTCTCCTTCCTTTTTTCTTTCTCTCTTTTTTTTTTTTTTTTCCTTTCCTTTTTGCTATTGTTGCCTGGATGCTTTTATAGGAAAAAAAAAAAGCAGGTCAGTGTGCTGTTGGCAGGCTCTCCTCCCCTGTCCCTTTATCTGCTTCCCTTGGTAATGGCAACTTTTTCTTTTTTTAATTCAGCAAAAGAAGGAGGGAACTTAAAGTGCTAATACTTAAGTGCACACTTCGTGCTCAGCAACTCTCTCTTCCCACCTGTCACTGGTCCTACTCCAAGCACACAACTGACCCTAACATAGAATAAACAAATGAGAACCTCTGTGCTCCGAATGAGTCAGGGGTAGAAATGTTATGGGAATGTTATCTTGAAGATGGCGGTTTCATGTTCTTGGATCTGACACTATACATCCCCTGTCCATTCACCTCTGCTCCATTAGTCCTGTGCACATGGATTTTAGTAGCAGGCTTTCAGAAATCTCAGACTAACAACATCAATAACAACCATGGATCCTTTACAGTTTTATCCATATTTTCAAATATATAAATTACAGTTCTTTTATTTTTCTTTCTTCCCTCCCACCCCTCTCACTCTCTCCTTTCTCTTTCTTTACCTTTTTGCATTTTCAGAAACTAGGAGCCAGCAGTGCAAAGGACTGAGGAAACTGGTGAAATTTTAGTTTTTACCTGGAAGTGCTTTCCTACACTGCCAATGACTAAACTCAGGATATAGATTATGCCAATTCCATGATTTTAGATTTGTTTTCAGATTGAGACGTTTATTGTTCCTGAACATATATCTGATAAACAAATATATATGATATATGTGTATGTGTGTGTGTGTGTGTGTGTATGTGTGTGCATGTATATAATCTTTTCCCCCTTCTTCTAATGTCTGTTTGTTATTTATTGGGTTGGCCAAAAAGTTTGTTCTGTTTTTTCCATAACATCTTATGGAAAAACCTGAATGGACCTTTTGGTCAACCCAGTATTTTTGCATCAAATCGGGTATTAAATCCAAATAAGAATTTTAATATTTATAGGTATAAACTGAATAAAGAAATCATTAATATCTTCCTCTGTCAGGTATTTAATTTTAACCTGCTTTCCAAGTCTGGTTTCCTTCCATTCAGGACAATGTCCTTAATCTATTCCAGGAACAACAATTTTAGTTGTAGTTAATTTTATAATGCATTTTACACCATTTTACTAGTCATAATACATTTCTAACAAATGTATACTAGGTAGTTACATATGTGTTGCATCATGCTGAATTTTATAGGCACTCAACTAAACATTCTCTCCTTTTCTTCAGAGTTTGCATCTTTAGGATGGAGTAAATACTTTTTATTTTTACCTGCCCAAGACCATACATCAATTCCATCTTCTGACAATAATCCCTGGTTTTCACTTGGTACCAGTGGCCATGTTAAAAAAGGTCTGTAAAATCATTTCATCTCTTCAGCCTCAGGATTTAAGAATTACAACATAACCTAAGATTGTACAGTAAAAAACCTCAAGATTTGGGATAAGAGTATTGAGAAAGAGATTCTCTCTTCACTGTGAGGTTAAAAAAGAAAGAAAGAAAAACAAACAAAAAACTATTAGAATGTAAGTCTAGAGCTGCTGGCGGCCAGATTTTTCTCTCTGAACAGAAAGGGCCTCAGAAGGAAGCCATACCTTAGGAACCAAGTGATGGAAAGAAGCTAATGACTAACAACATATTCTGAGGTTCTAGGTCCAGACATGCCTTAAGCCATAAATCCTAAAATTTCACTTACATAACCCATTAAATTCTTTTTCTTGCTTTAGCCACCTTGGATTGGGTTGCTGTCATCTGATTAATAAGTAGGAAAATGAGACCACTACATACATTACTCCAAATCAGAGTTTCTCGAAGTGCGGTTCATAGACCACCAACAGAAGCATCTTCTGGGTACTTGCTAGAAATGTAGTTTCAGGCCCCACTGCATATCTGCTAAATCAGGAGTGAAACACAGCAATCTGTGATTTAACAAGACCCCCAGGTAATGCTGATGCCTGTAGGTGATATTCTCAAGTCTCAGAACTCATGTTCTAACTCATTTGTGTCTAGAGAAATAAATGTAAGGCTGGACTAGATACTTTGTTTCCATAGATGTTTCAGGTGCACTAAGTAAACATCTTCAGTTGAGACGCTGGGGGTTTGGGTAAGATCCAGAAGAGAAATCAGATTTGAGTAGTAGATGAAATGAGAACCAGGATATGGCAGAAGAAGGGGAATGCTGCGAACACATTATGTTCCCCCGGCCCTTTAAAAAAGTAGGATGGAATAATTCATTCACAAAGATGCATATTGGAAGTTTCAGACCTTATCTTATCTTGGGCTAGAAATATCTCACTTGTCTCCTAAGTCAGAGAAAATGCTGACATTTAGAAAAGCCACTGTGAGTTAGGAAAGAGTCAGACCTGAGGAGATCTTTGAAAGGTGAAGAGGATCTATAGGAGAAGCCCAGGGTTCAAATACTGAAAATGTGAAGTATGTCAGTATGAGGCCATGTGTGGGAAGCTAAGATGACGTAGAGCCAAGAGCCGGGACTGAACCAATGAAAAATCGCTTTAAATCAAGTCCGTGTTTGACAAAGGCTTTTGCCTTCTGCACGCTGCCTTTTGCAGTCTGTAGGTGCTTTCACCTTAACTCTGAGCAACTAATATCTGTTTCCAGCCAGCCAGAGCACCTCTTGTCACCAATGACACGGACAGAGTTCCAAACGATGGTCAGATCTGCCAGGAATGAGTATCTTTGCTCAGGCCTCAGCAATCTCCTCCACCCTGGAGAACAACCCCCTATGGCACGAGGGCCCTGACACTGTCCCTGACCATCAGCTTGTTTTCTTCTCTTAATACAGAATCAACTCCTTCCTCAATAAGGTCATGGTAGAAATCAAATCTAAAATTGTTATTGGAAAACATAATGATGCAAGTACCGTAAATCTTCTTAGAATTTAAAAGTGCTTAGGGCAAGAAAGAGAAATGATAATGACATTAAGCACAATTCCAAATGAGATTAGTACATTTTAATACGGTACAGAGACCCAGAACCTATAAATATTTTGAATTACGCACTGGGGTTTTTTTACGTGGCAGTGTGGCAGCCTGGATGGGAGGGGAGTTTGAGGGAGAATGGATACATGTATCTGTCTGCCTGAGTCCCTCTGCTGTGCACCTGAAACTATCACAGCGTTGTTAATCGGCTATACTCCAGTATAAAATAAAAAGTTAAAAACGTGCAAAGTAATTAAGATCTTGGGTTTTCTGTTAGAGTCTGCCAGCTTGAGACCAATTTCAAACCCTGACTTTCCAGTTATGTTAATGTCGCTCAACCTCAGTTTCCTTACCTGTAGAATCCTAATGATAAGCAATTACCAAGAGTTATAATAAGTCAATGAGTTAACACAAACCAGCACTTTGCATAGGGCCCAACACCCATAAGAAATCAATAAATTATTTACAATAATAAAGATATGGAAGGGCATATTTTGCCCTTTAGACAAACTATGCCAAAATAAAAACCAAAGCCAAAACGTGACAAGTTACAATATTTTCTTTTCCTTTTTTAACATAAATCATTGCATACTTAAAAATAGAAGTGAACAGGTTGAGAGAACTCTAAATAATCATCTAGAGCAGTTTTACACATTTTAGTGGCTGCTCAGGAAAGCAAAAGGACACTTTGTTAGTGTCAAGAAAAATGAATTACATGTTCTCTCTGCTACCATAATAGCTGAGTAAGGTCCATTACTGTCTTATGATTCATAGATCCTTTTAGAAATTTAGCACATGCTAATTGAACACCCACTGTGTGCTATCACTGCACAGGTTCTAAAACTAAACCAGTGACTGTCACTTGTAACTGTCTCCAGTGAAACCTGCAATAAGATCATATGTCTGGTAAAAGAGATTAAGTATCAATTATTTTTCAGTATAAATTTTTCATTGCAGTGTCAAGTATTTTAAATGCGATCTCTGACTCTCCAAAGCACAATTTAAGGACACCTGAATTATATTATAGCTTTTTTCAACTTTTCTGTCCCCCACTATATTGTATCATCATCAAGGGTAAGGTCTGTATGTATGTGTGTATATATATATATATATATATATATATATATATATATATGTGTGTATATATATATATATAT
The DNA here is from genome assembly GCF_964270905.1 of Leucopleurus acutus. Lineage (NCBI taxonomy): Eukaryota > Metazoa > Chordata > Mammalia > Artiodactyla > Delphinidae > Leucopleurus > Leucopleurus acutus. The sequence goes on from NC_139149.1 coordinate 30,772,437, forward strand.
AAGGTCTGTATATATATATATATATAAAAAATACATGTTATTATCCTCTGTGTCTATAGACGCGTTATGTTGCCTTTTTCACTTTAGCAACTGAGTGGCCTACTAATAAACTATTACTACTTCTGTTGTTGCAATAAAGTATATCCACAGAGAGAATGCTTATTGCCAATGGGCTAGGATTCATTCGCTCTTAAAGTCTTGGCTCTACCCGGGTAATCATCATCAAGCCACTTATCTATGCTATAATTTCTCCACGTATAAATGTGAATTAATACCACTGGCTCTTCCTAGAGAAAAGAAAAGGCAGGGATCACAACTATAAAGACAAAATGAAATATTATTTGAAGGAATTTTCAAAAATAAAACCAGTGCTACTTGATGCCAGATATTATTCTTTTACTTTTGAAAGGAAGAATAAAGAGCTAGACTTTTCCATGACACTTGTAAATGCATCTTGTACAATGCAAAAGGACACAGGCAGGTCATCTGACCTAAAATACCTACTTGCTTTTCACCAATAGTGACTCCTTTCTTTGGCTCTGGAACACTATTCTTTTTTTTAAATTTAATTAATTAATTTTTTTATACAGGTTATTATTAGTTATCTATTTTATACATATTAGTGTATATATGTCAATCCCAATCTCCCAATTCATCACACCGCCACCACCCCCAACACTTTTCATATTTAAGGATCCCTTATAAAATTACAGTCCCTGAACTAACAACACTTTGACCCAGAATCAGTTAACTTCTGTCATTATCAGTGGATTTGGGGTGATGTTCAAATGAGACAAAAACATTGAGTTTCAGTGAAAAAGCAAAAGCAGAAGAGAAGAAAAATGATGCAGAGAAAAAACAAAACTTTAATTTTTCTCACTTTTATCTAAGGAACGATTGGCATTGAATTAAAAAGTACCCAGGAATAACACCTGAGGAGACAACTAGAATAGACTGCCTCTTGGGTTTTTCCTGTCTCAAATAATTTTTCCTTCTTTATTGTTGTACTTGTGCAATAAATTGTGTAGAAGATTTTTAACATTAACAGGCTCTCATCATCGCTGTCATTGTCACCAGCAGGAAGCCACTACTGAGGCTCTTAACACTAAAATTTATCTTCCTGTGAAGTTATTTTTACAAGAAACTGCGAAGTTGGAAACGGTGTACTAAACACTTATGAATTCATTGGTAACTCATAGCTCTTGTCAGAGCAAATGCATGTAAGAATAATTATACTGGATTGATCCTGCATAGAGTAATTTCATAAAAATGGACTGATATGCCATATGAAGTTACTTCACTTCGTATGATGTGAAATGATGATCGTATGAGACAACACTTAAATAGTGCCAGAGGACTATTTCTGCAAGTACTTTACATATATTAAGCAGAGTTGTTAGATAAAATATAGGAAATAAAATATCAAACAAATCATTGTTTAGCAAATAAAGAAAAATTAGTTAAATTTTAATTTCAGATAAACAACAAATAGTATTTTAGTATAACAATGCCTCATGCTAATTATTACTTATACAAAAATATATATTGGTTGTTTAGCGGTGATTCAAATTTAGCTGGGTTTTCTTTGTTTTATTTTACTTCTTTGCTAAATCTGGCAATGCTAATACTACAACATTTACTCTTCCTTCAAATCAATGAGGTAAGTAATATTATTGTTCACGTTTTTATAGATTTAGTCAGACAGAGTTTAAGTATCTATTCTAAAGCTGCACAATTTGTATGTGTCAAAGCTAGTCTTCTAAACCAAGTAGTCTGGCTCTAAAGCTCTGTTTTTGTTTTTTTTTTTTTTTTTTTTTAAAGCTCTGTTTTTAACTGCTTTTCCTACCATCTCTTTAGGTTAAAGAAATGCTGTCTCCTAGCAAGAGGTAAGTTATAGTCAGATCCAACTTAAAGGAAAGACAGAAATGAGGCAATGACATTCCTCAGTTTCCAGGTCTCACAGAATAAAGGCAAAAAGCCACACGTCCATTTAATCTACGTTGCAGTTTTCAAGTTCTTGATCCAATAAAAGCTGATTATCAGCTAAACACAACTTATATTCGTGACTCTATCGTGACAATGGCACTAAGAGGGTAGCTAATTTCAGCTCAGATTCTCCAGAACTTCCGTATGCTTTCACTTTTTATCCAGCAGTGACCTGCCCTATCTTTATTATAATCTACAAAGTCCTTTGTCACTCTGACAAGTTCTGAACTCCTCATTCTTGCTTTGATTATGTTTCATCCTGACGTCCGGAGCCTTGCTTTTCAGTCTGGTATGGCTCATGTCTCTCTTTTGCAAACTATTGTCTTTATTCTTTTACTTTTATCATTCCTTCTCTTGTCTTTCTGAGCCTTCCAGGATGGTTCACTATAAGCTGCTTTCTACCAATTCATTTCTCTTCTTAATTAACTTCTTTTCTAATATTCACACATTGATTTGCTTTCCTCTAACTACTGTGTTTGTCTGTTTTCCACCCTGTTCTTTGATCCTACCTTAAAGAGACAGCAATTAAATACTCCTTACACCCAATTTTTCCACCGCATTATCCCCCCAGAGTGGGTAGAATATGAAGCCTGTCTCACAGAATTAAAGAAATCAGCATGTATTAAAATATTACTCATGCTGCCTTCTATTTGTTCTCTTGTTTGATGATTTAATTGTAACGGAGGCCTCACTAGCATAAACTTCACTAGGAGTATATTTTTTTAAAGTACCTGGAATAGTATCAGTGTCTGCTGAATGATCACCACCACACTTAATTCTTTGTCCAAGCTGCTCGGAGCAGTATTGTTTTTACACATTTGCTATTATCTACATTTTCTGTCTTTCTTTGAATACGTAAAAAGAAATGGGAGTCAAGAGTGTACTAATAGTTTAGAGAAACTAAATTTGTGTTCGAGTGTGCATGTGTACAGTTTCTGGAAGGTTTTAGAAGCCAGAACCAACGAAATACTTGTGACTTCAGCGTTTTGTTTTCTGCAGTTACTGGGACTGGTAATTAGTTACAGATAGAATCATATAAATACATTACAAATAGCCACTCAATAACTGATTATACCTGGTCATCGAATAGACACCACATATAGGAGGTTATTTTTTTCTGTTTTTGCTTTTCTTAAGCAGAACCACTTTGCTTCTTTCCAGACCAAGACTAATAACCCCTTCACTACCTACGGAGATGGCTGTATTCTTTGTTTAAACACTAAGATGTTTATCTTCTAGCAGCTTTGCAAGGGATATAATAAGGCAGGTTTGTTATTTATTTTAGCTTCTACTTGTGCTTTCTTCCACGTAAGGACATAACATACAGAAAAACATCACTTCTGGCCTTCATATCATGAAGCAAACAAATGTAGGCCTTTTCCACAAAAATCCTCCAATTCTACATGCAGTCAGGAGAAAAACACTAGTAAGTTCTCATTTATTCACCATCATTATAGTTATTATATTGAACCATATATATCTGCCAGTAAATGCAACTGTCTTTCACCTACAAAAATGGAATTTTGTAAGATTCAACTTAGTAATTCAGTTAACAAATATTAGAGACCTATATGCCCCTCTATTAATTTTTTGTTCATACGAAAATGAACAAATGATGTATTTCTACTTATAAAGAAGAAGTGTGAACAATGTACTATACCCTACAATAAACATTAGTTGCATAAAACTGAATTGTCCAAGTAACTGAAGCAGATCTTTTAAGGACCGAACTTTAAAAAACGTGCTCCTAATTTTGTTGTAAATTCTTCTAAATATTATAATACAGCCTTCCTGGCCTTCTTCAATAGACTATGTTGAATAAAAGTTAAAGCAGCCTTGCCGACTCAGGGCTATGATCTAATTCTCTTCATATTTATATGTAATGTATATAATATGTCTCCTCAATGTATTCCACTGTGGTCACTGTGATGAACTCAGAGGCCCAGATGAGGTCTAAAGGGCTACTGGTCCCTCTTCTAAAACAGGCATACACTTTAGAAAGCTGTGCTATTGGCCTCCAGCATTTGACTCTCTTAGTCATCACTTTATTGCTTGCTGCCCTAGATTTCTCTTACTTCCCTTTTTCTGCCCAGTGGCTTCTTTCTGGCCTACTTTGACTTACAGCCAAGAAATCTAGGTGTGTTAATTTTGGGTGTAAACTGTGATTTAATGGGTTTGCGTGACAACCTATGAGGTTCTCCCAGAATGTGTTAAGCAGATTTTATAAATATCTGTCGTGGTTTCCCAGGGGAATTTGGGATAAATTTTCAATAGGGTAATTGGTTAGGAGATCTCTGGATAAGTGTTACTTAAAAAGCATATCACTATTCACAGACTATCAATGGAATTTCACAATAGAAGGTAGAGAGTATATTTTTAAATATATAATTAAAATAGACATAAAAAAGTTTCTCTAGTGAGCCTTGCCTCACCAACTGATCTTTAAAGATTTTTATATAAATAGATGTACAAATCCATTTACACATACGGTATATGCAAATTTTTCATTATATGAGAGATAGGTGACTTGACCTGAGTAAATGTAATTTGGAAACTTTCCAGTTTACTGTAAGTCTTTGTTGTCAGGATTAAATTAGAATTGTGATAAAAGCTAATATGATTCTATCTCTGGAAATATTAAGTCAACAGAAATCAAGCTGTTGTTTATCTATGAGTACTGGTTGAACTACCGGAAGCTAGAAGGCGACCCAGGACTGTAGTTATTATGAGAAAAATAAAATTAATACATATAAGGCAAAATTTATAATAGTTTTCTGAATTCAAGTGCTAGTTACCTTTTATTCACAACTACATATGAATATCTACCATTTAATACAAATAATAAATCCATTTCATTTTTTAGTGTGTACAGGTCTTAGCCCCAGGTGTTTGTCTAAAGCACAAAATATTTTAGATCCTGATATAATAGAACATTTTAAATGATCCAGAAGGCCCTCCCTCAATATGTCTGTAGAACTGTATCAGACTTTTTTTTTTTTTTTTTACCTGAAACATGTTTAATGACATTGATCTTGAGGCTTGCTTGTGGCCTGGCTTTGTGTCAATTGATTTCATGTCTCTTACTTTAAATACTGTGATGTTGGAACCTAAGCACAGAGGAGATACAAAGACTCAAAGAAACTTCCCAACTCTGTATTTATCATTAGTATAAGCAAGTGTATTTGTGCTTTCTGAAAAGAAACAATTGTTTCATGAAAGTTATTTCATTTTTAGTCAGCTGACATGTATCTTTTCTGAACCTAGTATATAGTTGATGTGGAAAAAATGGTACTCGTCCCTGAGGTGTTTGTTTTCTCATGGAAAGAGAAAAAAACGAAAAAGAAAGAACAGCAGAAAATGAGGGGAAAATATTGAAAACAGTCGTCAAACGTTTTGGGATATTGAAACTTGTTTTAGATTCTTGTATGTAAAACATACACATATATTTCTACAGGATTCACCATGCACAACCTATGAGATAAGATCTTGGTGGATAATAAAATTGACTTGGATTTAGGTATGGAATCTAACTTTCCCTATACTTGACCCTTTCTGTAATTTTTCTATTTACATTCCATTTACATTGCAAATGAATCCTGAAAAATATACCACTGTTTATCATATCAACCTTTATTATTATTCAGCAACATATACTGCTTAGGAAAAACAACTTCTCTACACAAAAGATCTTGGTAGCAAGAGATAAAAAACTACTGTCATTTTTTAACAGCTCGTGTTAATGTGTAGCATGAGGGTTTGTTGAATATAAACAAGAAAAATGATCTACCGTACAAACCACATACTGTTTATGTGGTTGTATATAGTGGTGACAACAAGCAGTAATTTCAAAGCTACTGTGTAAGATCTCATGCAATTTACTGTGAAAAATAATGATATATTGCCTGAACACCATTTAAACCACCACTGAATAAAAGTTATTTTGAACTTTTAAGGTGAAATCTCATAAGTAGTGCCATTCTAATAATAGCAATCTGATTATATGGAATTATAATTATATAAGAGGAAACAAAGGTCTTTGTAATAATAGTCCAGGAATATTGATTTTCTAGCAGAAAGCACTATTATATAAGTAATGCAGTGGTGCTTCAAGTATAGGTAAGGCTATGACTGGTTTCCAAATAAGGTTGATTCATTAATAAAGTTACAGGTTGGATTATTTCTCCTCTCTGGAGTGTGACAGCGTGCAGAATAAAGAATGAGGTTTGCATAAAAAGGTCAATATCACCAAAGTGCATTTATTACAGCAAGGTGACAGAACAGGAAAGAATTATTCTTTCCACCTGGCGAGTGACTCTATCTCTGACCCCTGTAAAATGGTCTCTTCAAATGCTCACTTGGAATATTTATACCTTCTTCATTCATTTCTCTGTCAACAAATGTTTATTGAATACCTCCTATGTGCACTGTTCTGGGTGCTAAAGATACAGCAGCGAACAAGGCAATGTCTCTACTCTCATCAGATAATAAACAAGGAGAAAAGCCAATGCTTTCAGATAATGTCAAGTGCCTTGACGAAAACAACAAGTGACTAACAATATAGAGATGTTTAAGAGTTAGGGAGGGGACAAGTATCAGATAGGGTGATGAGGAAGTGATCTCTCTTAGGAGGTATCATTTGAATTGATGTCCAAATTATGGTTGGGAGGTAGCTGTGAAGAAGAGTATTCCAAGCCTAGAGAATGGCAAATACAAAATACATGAGGTGGGAGTGAACATAGTGCATTTGAGGAACAGAGGAAGCCCACTGGAGCACAGCGAGGAGATGGCGGAGAGACAATAGAAAAGTTCGGAGGGGCAGGCAGGACCATATGGGTTGTGTGCAGCCTCAGGATGTTTGCGTTTTGTCCTAAATTCAATGGGAAGCTGTTGGAAGCTTTTAAGCAAATAAATATCCTAATTTATCTGTAAAAATTTTAGTTAAGCATTCTACCAAGACATGCCAGAAAAAACAAAGAAACATGAGTGAGAAGGTGGTAATGCCTTATTGGATGGATGTAGCTATAGAATACAGGGGCACACCTGGGAGACTTAATCCATGAATAATTAACACACATTGGGGAGGGAGTAGCAAAGCTATCTATTTAAACAAGTTATTTCCTAGTGCAAGAAAGACTCAGTACTCGTTTTGTCACCACTTCTGTATTTTCCCACATAGTTTTGACTCTTTAACGTCTAAACCTGAAAGTTGTATGTCTGTTTTCCAAAGAGCTACTGACTTATGGAGCTTTTTCAAATAACATATTAACATAACTTGGCCAATATCTCCTTTTCAAATTGTATTACTACAGACTAAATAGCATTGATATGAATGTTTACAGCTTCATAAAATCGACTGTGTCATGTAGAATGGAAGCTATGGTTGCCTGCATATTGTAATATTATTGCATTACAGGAAGGTAATTGATTTGCTTAAAATGTTGCAACAATAAACCATTTCTCAGAAAAGATTGCTGCTTAACCAAGAGCACACCAAAGTCAATAGAGAAAGACAATTGAAAGAAATTAAATTTTGATCTGTTTTGCAAAGCAAGCTGGTCACGTTACATAAGGATGGATTAGGCAACGTAAATGATTCAGCATGGTCAAACAGTTATGAACCATTTCTATTCTCTCAGACTCAAGTTTGTAATTAAAAATCAAACCCAAAGAGAATAAAAAGTTTTGAGTATAGAGATGTCAAACTATTTTGTAGGAACATAGCACAAGTGCATGGGGTAGAGGCATTATAGATCTTATATTGACATTCCACTATACTTAATTATGCTTCTTCTGTTGAAAACAGAAATTAAAAGTGCTAGCCCCTTATTGGAGTGTAACAGACTAGAAAAGTCATGGTTTGTTTCGCCAATTTTATCCTTAGTCATTCTCCAATAGGGTATATTGGCTAATAGATAAACACAGCTGCTTATTGGACGAGTTTGAGAAGAATGAATTCATAGTCTGAAATATCTGTATTATTTCCCTTGTGATCATGTAAATATCTTTAGAGAGATCACCTAGTTGTACAGTTGCAAACTAAACATTCATAGGTCTAAGAGGTGATTATACCAATATCACTGGGTTTACATTTAAATAAGAGCCTCTATAGAGAAATCAATTAGAGTTTGAAGAGTTCAAAATGTAACCATGATCAGGACTCATTTTCTCAGGTGCTTTTTGAACACCTTCCTTTCAGATTATAATTTAGGAACTTAATAAGTAAACTGCATTACTCTTAAGCACAGTTAATAAAGCCATCCATACTAATCAATGATTTATGCCTGACCAAACATTTCCCAGTCTAAGTCACAAGAATTATCTATATGATTTGAAAGATACATTTCATTAACATGTCCAAGTTAGAAGATGGAAGAGTTGTTTTAACAACTCACTCTAGTTTATTTTCCTTTTCTTTTTCCCAGCATGAACAGTTTTGGTCTTTTAAGTAATAGCAGAGCATAGATAAAGTGGTATTATCTTCTGACACAAAGGATGAGTTATTCATATGCAAAGATGAATACACCTCTTTACTCTCAATAGGGCACTGAATCATTCTCTCCTATTAATGGATTTTCTCTAGAACAACATGCTACCTTTTCCAGGACCCCTCATAACTTATGGCATCCATTTTCAGAATGGCTGTTTTGTTTTAGAAGAGAAGCTGAAAGCCTACAGTCGACAAACATTGTAAAGGTGTGGCATACACAGAGATCAGGCATATGAAATTCACCAACTAGCTCAGTGTCTCAGTCAATTGATCTCCATCTCCCCACAAAAAACACAGAGTCAAGAGTTAACTCATCCAAAGGCATATGTCTAAGGTGGCAAACATAGGTTAAAGAGAAATAAGACTCCAAAACTTGATAATAACTGGCTAACACTTTCACTGAAAACAAAACCTGGGGAAATTTCAATATTAGGATTATTTTCTTGGAAATCATTGATACTTTGATAATTCAGTGTATGAAATAGAGCATTTTTTATAGAGAAAGCAAGCAACAGCTTCCTTCATGCTTTTTTTTTCCTTATAATTATATGTAGTAATGTTCCAACCATTTGCATCTTTTCATGAAAACTAAATGCTGAAAGGAAGCAATCTCTGTTTTGGCACACAGGTGCATTTAGGTAAGCATACATTTATATATTTACTCAAAAAGCCAATTATGGGTAAACACTATTCACAAGTTTAATAAACTGCATGAAGTCTGCCTCTTAACTCTCTTCTCACCTGAAATCCAAATTTTCACAACCAAATATCAGAATGTCCTAACTCAGATGAGGATACCATTAAGTGATATTGTCACAAATGACTACTGTTACATGATTGTCTTAACCACTTGAAGTCTCTGCTCAGGATGAGGTCCATGGGGGCCACTGTCCTGTCTCTCTTTGTTTCAATGGCTCAGCTTTGAGGGTTTTGGTACCTAATTGCTTGCCTGCCTCTTGTGATCAAGTTACTCCATGACTGTAAACGACATCCCGATTTTCACTTAACATTTGCCATGTCAACAGATCTAACGTTTGTCTTCTACCCAGGTTTATGCTCTAAGAGCTTGTACAAATATTTTCTTTTTAGTTAAATTCTCTCAATTTACATATTATATCTGAAGTTGATAGAAGGCAAGGAATGTTTCATCAAGAGAGGTTAGTCATTCTCCCCCTCTCTCTCTCACACACACACATATACACACACAGAAGAAATTTAACACGACTTCATTAGGTCCCAAAACGTAGATATGTATTTTCCACCACTTTCTGAATCAGAGGATTAAAAGAGAATTGCAGGGCAGTCCTTCAAAAATAGACTCTCTGTATGCACAGAACACATTTGTCCTATACATATTACTGTGAAATGGAGCTGGTCAGTGAAAGTTCAAATGAGGAATAAACACCAACCAGAGACTATGAAATGGAAAATAAAATTGTGCTGACCAATGAGGGGCATTAACTACATTCAAAATTATTTTAAAACTATTTTAAAATTATTTTTAGGTTTCCATTTCTATCGGAAGATTCACATCATTCTCTCATACATTTAAATATCAAAACATTATAAAGGTTTTTGATGGCCCATTTTTATTTTTTTAAAGACTGTTAAGTAAATAACCCAATGGGAGAAGTAAGTAAATAACCCAATGGGAGAAGCACTCAGTAGTGTTTCAGGAGTACCTAAATCTCTCTTGCTATGAGCATATTAATTCCAAACTCTCAGACAACACAAATCATCACTCCTAAGGTCTAAATAAGCCACTGTCTTTCCAACTCAACGCACACAGAACAGGGAAACAAATTTGTATAGATATACAAGCTCTGGTCAAGGTCTCATTTGTACTTGCTGCCTATTTCATACCAGAATTATACACCGTGAGATAGGGAGCTTTTTACTGGTGGTTGGCAGTTGCCCAGAGGCTGCAAACTAAAAACAGAAGAGAGAATGCTGTACAGCATTTTAATTCCCTTCGGAGTTCAAATAGGGCATTTTCTTTTTGGTCCTAAAACCAGTATACTTCAGGGCATGAGGATGAGAAAGAAAATCTATGACCTCCTCACAGAAAGACTACACTTTCAATTTTTTTTTTAATTTTTTTTTTTGTCTCCTGGTGGTTTGGTGTACCTTTTTTGAACACCAACACTTTCCCTTTAGTTTCTAAAATTGGTTTCTAGCATTATGACTTCTCTTTTCAAGGCCTGGGTTGTCTTTAACTTTTATACAGCCATCAATTCCTGCCGAGGCTCTCTAACATGGCTCTGTGCTTCCCAATCATTTTTGCTAGTCCATCGTCTAATAATTACCTGACTGCTCTATTTTCTAGTGCATCCCTCTCAGTGTCTGCTGGTAACACTTTAAATACGCAGGCTTGAATGAGCAGACCTCTCTGTTACCTGCCGTCCTTCCTCAACTGGGTCCGTGTTTTCTCACACACATCTCTAGAAGCAATCTATTTTCACAGTAGTCACTGACTATTTCCCTTCTAACTCTTTAGGCACATAAAATCTAGCAAAACGTATTATCTATAAATTCTGCAATATGGTATTGGCTAAAATAAAAGCTGCCACTGAGGAAAATAATGGGGTAATATCTTGACTATTACAGTTTTGTAAATATGTTGGAGCTCGGAGAGATAGGATTCTAGATTCTCCTGTGAGCTTTCGCTACTCAAAGGAATTGCCATTTCTAGGATTCCTGAAATTGAAATGGTAGTAAAGAAGACGTAAGTAAATTGGACTGAGATGTAGGATTCAGGCTTTTTTGGTGCTTTAGTGAAAAAGTAGGGCAAATTAATTGAAATCAAGTGAAAGGAAGGCTCTTTCCTGTTGAATCAACTATTCCACAGGCAAAAGTTTGATACTTTTACACAGAAAAGCAACTTTACATGCTCCATAGGGACAATTTAATAAATTGCCGTCTGGAAGCTCTTAACGATGCCCAGTAGTCGAAAAAGGTTAATGAACCTCCAAGAGTATCTATTTCATCACTTCAAAACCCAAATGAACAATTTTTAAGAAACCCCCTTCTTTAGATGAGAAGCCATTTGATTATTTCTGAAATATACTCCTACATCTATAATCATTAATTACTTCATCAACACTGACAACTGCATAGCCTAAGTATACACCTATGACTTATATAAAATCTACTTACTAGATATATCAAGTTATAATTTCACAAAAACAACACATACACAATGGAACTCTCAATATAAACTCAAGATTGTTTCAAATTCAGTATAATACTCCTTTATAAATGGTAAATGAAGATGGAATACATTGACCTGCTTTGATCCCCAAAGCACGACACTTCAAAATTTTATTCAAACCATCATTCCATGAACTAGGAAGAATGTTTCATGAACTAGTCTAATTATTTTAAGTCATTTGAAGCATTTGATCATTCACTGTGGTAACCTGAATGTTGACCTACATTTTTCCAAATTTTTATCTAATGGCTAAAATTTTAAGAAATGTGAAATATCACTAGAATTCCAGAAAGCGTCCAAGATAAACTCCAATGAATAAACCTGAAAAAACATTTTTATAAGTTTATGTCCTTTAACTTTCTTTTTTTTTTTAACAACTAGAATATTTTTTTTTCCTGAAATGAATCCAATAGTTTTCCCACTGATAGTAGTTTTAACTTGTAATGATTAAATGGACCATTGTTTATTTCTAAAGAACATTATAAGGTTGCATGATGCAATTATAAAAATTGCCTTGTGAGCACTCTACTAAACTAATAGTGTATCAATAATTAGGGAAGCACAAGTACTGAGACACCAAAGTTAAACAGCCACATAGCTGAAGTAAGGAAAACGGAAATTTTCCTCAATAAAATAAAACATCGTTTGCTAGAAGTCCAGGGGAGGGACAAGTTTCACATCCAGTTATGTCCTAGCAACAATTTTTCAAAGCAAACTGCTGAGAATGCTGGTTAGAAACTCCTCTGGAAGTTAAGTTTATTTGGGGAAGCACATACAACACTTAACACACTTATTTGACCAGCACTGTAACAAAAGTGATTGCAATTTAAGAGATGAATTGAAGGAAACACAACATTTTTTTTTCTCATGTCATAGAAGAGGGGAGAATGTGAGTAAATTATGAGCCTGACATTTCATCAGAATCACTGAAAATACATGATCAAAGTATCTGTGTCAGAGACCAGGAAATTAAACTGTCAGGAGGACACACATTTTTTTGTGTGTGTGTGGTACGCGGGCCTCTCACTGTTGTGGCCTCTCCCTTTGCGGAGCACAGGCTCCAGTTGCGCAGGCACAGCAGCCATGGCTCATGGGCCCAGCCGCTCCGTGGCATGTGGGATCTTCCCGGACCGGGGCACGAACCCGTGTCCCCTGAATCGGCAGCCGGACTCTCAACCACTGCGCCACTAGGGAAGCCCAGGACACACATTTTTTTTTTTTTTTAACATCTTTATTGGGGTATAATTGCTTTACAATGGTGTGTTAGTTTCTGCTTTATAACAAAGTGAATCAGTCATACATAAACATATGTTCCCATATGTCTTCCCTGTTGTGTCTCCCTCCCTCCCACCCTCCCAGGACACACATTTTTGAAATAAAAAATCTTTTCACTAGTTTTCCTTGTACCCATCCTCTTGCTATAATCTATAATTGAGAAAATGAGGAGAAAATAGGAAAAAGAATAAAAACATTACTTTTCAAGGGCAACTAGAAAATGATTTTTCCAAAGGTAAGAATCACAAACTGGTAGGTAAGAGCACATTCTGTCTTGTCCTAACCATTGCTTTATCACAGAATTACAGAAAATTAACTTCTTTTAGTATGGAGTCATTTGAATGCGATCTGATTTATCAGTATATTGGAAGTACATGTGGGAGAAATGTAATGAATGAAAACCTATAAATTGAGAAAATATATATCAAAATTCTGTTTATTTTCTTAATGGCTTATAGGAATTTTAGATAAATAAAGCATAGTCAGCAGGAAGTAGCATCATTATTTATTTGGAGCTATGAAAATAACTGATATCTTAATAATAACAGGAGGAAACAAAATGGAAGAAATAACTAGATTTCCTTGACTCTTGATCATCTTAGTGTGGACTGATATGAATCAGGGTTTTAAAAAGGGAAAATGAGACCAACTGTTTAATTACTGTTTTATAATACAAAGAACATTAGTCAAAGAAAATTTATTTGAACTTCAATTCTACATGAACTGTGCAACTTGAGGTAAATCACTTGATCTATTTGAATCTGTCTTCTTAATTATAAAGTATAAATATTTACTGCCATTCTATGTATCTCATGGGTTTTCAGTGAATTTAAAAATAGATCGTATAGTCACAAGTATTTTGAGAATTATCACATTATGTGAATGTGGGCTGGTATTATTGCCACTATGATAAAGAATCAAACTGATAGAGAATGAGAGGTTTTCTGATATATGGAAATATTCCAGGACTTCATTTACCTAGAGTGGGGATGGGGCTTGTGTAAACACGTAAGTCCAGCTTCATTCAACAGATCTACACCTTTCCAGACTCCCTAACAATCCCTTTGTGGAATTCCATCCTTAATAGTGTCTCATCAGCACAAGGCATCCACTCCACACTGCAAAACCTTCTGAAATTGAAGCTTTTTCAGAAAATTGCGTCCTATGTCCTGAAATCTACTCACAGTATTCTATTTTCTCTGTGGTCTTTTACTAAATTTTAATGGGTCATGATGATGTGTAAATTTGTTTCTGTGTCTACTGACCACACATGTCTATGCATATATGTTCATATATGTAGGATGAAAAAAAAAATCCTGGTGTGTTTGTTCAAGGAGTCCATGCAACAACCATGTGGTTGCTGTTCTGAGCATGATTTCTGTAGACTCTAGTATCTCAGAGAATCCCAAAGACGTTTAGTGTCAAAGAGCACAAAAAGCAGAAGGTATTTGATGTAATAATTTGATATGTCCATTTGTCTTCAATTATTACCATGTGAGCTTTAGTTCAAAGATTCCCTCCCTAGCTTGTATAGTAAATGACTAGAATATGATTGGTAAAGTGCAAAGCTTTAACAGCTCTTCTCTGGTATCACCGCTAAAAATACTTTTTAGCTTTTTTATTCTACAAAAATCATCACTCATTACTCTAGCAACCTATTATAACTGAGTTATGAACCTCAGATCATTCAGACTTTGGAAATATAGTTCATTTTAAACACTAAATACAGATGGGCCAGTGATGAATCCACATCTACTCACACATAGTGTCTTTCATCCGTTAGTCTCATGGATTACAGAAAAAGACATACTGGAAGGAACTTTTTCTGGAAGCAACTGTTTTGGAAATAAGACTTAGGTGTGCACACAGAGATATGTCCAGTAAGCTGCATGTTCGTGGCATTCAAGTTATATTATACAAATAACAAATCTGAGGAGTTGTAAGCCTGCATGAATTATGATCAAAACAGGAAAAACTTATCAATGATTATGTGATGCCAGCATTCCTGAGATGAAATGCAAACTGTGTATGATTATCATGAATTTGGTGCAGAGAGATAGTGGTGTCTCAGGAAGCTGCTCTCAAATATTTAGGTTAGGATATAGTCAAGCAGTAGAACTGGATGTGTTTCCAGCATTTACAGAAACAGAGGAAACACAGACATGATGATTCAGCTTTTCCTCTGGTCATTTTAATTTGCTTTTGAAAGTGGGCATATTTCTGAAGCAATCGATGACATGAATTACACTGTGTCCACGATCACACCATTGCTTTTGCTATTTCTGGTTTTCTCAATCAAATCGTAAAGTAATTTCATTGTTCCCATTTTCCAGTTCTTTAGGTATTTCTGATTTTTTCAATCAAAGGCTATAAAGAGTATTTGCTATTTCCAACTCAGGTGATGGTTATAGGATAAGACCGGGGTCTGCAAACCTTTCCTCTAAAGAGCCAGAGCAAAGATATTTCAGGCTTTGTAGAGCATACACTCTATTGCAATAATCCAACCCTGCCATTACATCATGAAAGACATCACAGACATTATGAAAATAAATAAGCATGGCCCTTTTCCACTAAACTTTTATTTATGAATAACAAAATGTGAATTTCATAAAATTTCATGTGTTACAAAATCTTTTGATGTTTTTCAAGCATTCAAAAATGTAAAACCATGAGCGTCACACAAAAGCAAGCCACAGGCCAGATTTGGGCTGCAGATCATAGTTAGTCAAGCCTTATGTTAGGCAAAAAGAAAATTACAGAAATGAGCTTTCCAGACCAAAAAAAAAAAAAAAGTATGTTACTATTTCAAAAGCATCCTGACAAAAATGTATATTTTACAAATAGCCCCTAACTTAAGCTAGGCTGTTCAAATAATGCACTAGTATTTAAATCTTGTTTTTTGCTTAATAGACCATCAACAATTTAGCACACATATTATTTCATTTAATCCTCTCTTTCTATTGATGGAGAAATGGACACTCAAAGGCATTAAGCAATAAGACTAAAGTCACACAACTCTATCTATGCAAATTGAAAGGGAGAAAGAAGCCAAGATCCTATGGAAATTTAACACATTTTGGGAGTATGCTGGTCATTTTGTATAAGAACCACAAAACATTACACCCTCGTGTTGACTGACAGATACAAAGTTGGTCATGTTTAAAGATTATCATTATTATGAGGTGCATTTATAAGTGTGTTACAGTGTGTCCTCGAATTTAGGTTTTCTTAAAGGGAAATTCAAAGATGGCTTTATTTGGCTAGCTTTAATTTTTGAGTTTCCAAGAGTGTAATTTCAATAACAATTGAGTTAGGCAAGAAAAATGTTTAGAATTATCTGCACTAATAACTTGAGCCCCATAGGAAGCCAAAGACAACATCATTATTGAAGTGCTCTTGATTACTTTATAGGGGAACTCTGTTACAAAGCAGTGCTTGACTTCTAAGTTAATTGAAGAGCAATTTGGAATTTCTAACTTGTATACCAATGAATTTAGTTAATGTCGTAAAATCTGAGACAAAACATATTATAACAACAGCCATTATGATGAACTTGTACTATTATGGTATCATTGAAACATAGTTATTACCTGGATTCCTTGTACTTTTTCCTGATTTCCTAAGCTAAAAATCTCCTGTGCTCAAATATTACGTTGCCAATACCACTCTTCTGAAATATTAAAATGACATGCCAGAGGTGGTGAATCATTCTCTGAATTTTTATTTCACACAAAGAGAAACATTAAAGAAGACGATGGTAGTTGGCATAAAATTAAAATGTATACAGAACATCCTATGTAGCTGCTCAAAAATCTAACATCACAAAACATCCAATAGAGAACTTTTAATTTCCAAAAGGCGATCCTTCAAATCAAACTCTTCTCTCAAAAAAACAAGCTTTTTGACTTCAAAGCATAAGACACAGGTCTACCTACGATTTAAACACTAAAAGGAATTGAGTAGGTTAGGTTATGCGAGAAATACTATAATCCAGATAATGTCCATTCCTTCTACAAACAGTTACTATCAAAGTCCCAGATATTTTGCCGTATTTGGATAGAAACATAATCAAGAAAGTAGACCTTGCCATCCCAGCACTCAGCTTTTGTTGAGACAGATATGCAAACAGACCTATGTTTCGATTTTAACATGCTATGGAAGGAGGAGACAGATGACTAATTCTGCTTGTGGCCATCAGATAAAATGACACTTGAGCTATGTCCTATAAACAGTAATTTGGAAAGACAGGTTTAACCTAAAATCCTTACATATGTAGTAGTCACCACCAAATCCCATGTTCCGCAGATTCACAAAATGTTTGCTGTTAGGGAAAATAACCATGTCAAATTTCATCTCTTCTGGGCACCTGTTAAACATTCACAACCCCGGTTGAGAGCAATCCTGATAGTTCAATTTTAATTCTCAGTCTTGGATATTCAATAATACACATGTTGCGAGTGGTAGAATTCAAACAAGATCTACTTGTTTTTCCCTGCAGTCTATAGTGTAGAGTTACCTTGCAGTACTTCTGCGGCTAAAATGAATATATAGTATAGTATTTTAAAAAATATAATAGAATGTATGCATAAATACTTAGAAATGGTCAAAGATAATAATCAAAGGCTTTTTATGTAAAATAAACATAATAACACCCATCTTCAAAATTTATTCAAGACTGAAAAATACAGTAATTCAAAAATTTGGGTGGGGGCTTCCCTGGTGGGGCAGTGGTTGAGAGTCCGCCTGCCGATGCAGGGGACACGGGTTCATGCCCCGGTCCGGGAAGACCCCACATGCAGCAGAGTGGCTGGGCCCGTGAGCCATGGCCGCTGAGCCAGCGCGTCCGGAGCCTGTGCTCCGCAACGGGAGAGGCCACAGCAGTGAGAGGCCCGCGTACCGCAAAAAAAAAAAATAATAAATAAATAAATAAATAAAAAATAAAAGAAAATTGGGGTGGATTCTTACATATAATAGGCATTCTACGATTTTTAGTGACATCTTTCCCATCCTATTATAATTTCATATTTAGAAAGAATATTAAATATTCTCTTCAAACCTCTAATTTTTCAACATAAATTTTGCAGCTAAAATATGTTGTTTTCTCTTCACAAACTTTAAGCAAACAAAAACCATGATTTTCTGAAATATTTATCTTTATAGTAATAGATCTCTACCACACCTCTGGTATCAGAGATTGGGGTGCTTTGGTTTTTCACTTGACCTTTTTCCTAAATAAGAAGACATTATATTTAATCTCCAAAATTTACAAGTAGCTCATGCAGGTCAATATCAAAAACACAAACAACCCAATCCAAAAATGGGCAGAAGACCTAAACAGACATTTCTCCGAAGAAGATATACAGATTGCCAACAGACACATGAAAGAACGCTCAACATCATTAATCATTAGAGAAATGCAAATCAAAACTACAATGAGCTATCATCTCACACCAGTCAGAATGGCCATCATCAAAAAACCTAGAAACAATAAATGCTGGAGAGGGTGTGGAGAAAAGGGAACACTCTTGCACTGTTGGTGGGAATGTAAATTGATACAGCCACTATGGAGAACAGTATGGAGGTTCCTTAAAAAACTAAAAATAGAACTACCATATGACCCAGCAATCCCATTACTGGGCATATACCCTGAGAAAACCATAATTCAAAAAGAGTCATGTACCACAATGTTTACTGCAGCTCTATTTACAACAGAGCAACTGAAGTGTCCATCAACAGGTGAATGGATAAAGAAGATGCAGCACATATATACAATGGAATATTACTCAGCCATAAAAAGGAACAAAATTGAGTTATTTGTAGCGAGGTGGATGGACCTAGAGACTGTCATACAGAGTGAAACAAGTCAGAAAGAGAAAAACACATACCGTATGCTAACACATATATATGGAATCTAAAAAAAAAAAAAAAAAAAACGGTCATGAAGAACCTAGGGGCAGGACGGGAATAAACATGCAGACCTAGTAGAAAATGGACTTGAGGTCACAAGAAGGGGGAAGGGTAAGCTGGGACAAAGTGAGAGAGTGGCATGGACATATATACACCACCAAATGTAAAATAGATCGCTAGAGGGAAGCAGCCGCATAGCACAGGGAGATCAGCTCGGTGCTTTGTGACCACCTAGAGGGGTGCGATAGGAATGGTGGAAGGGAGGGAGATGCAAGAGGGAGGAGATATGGGAACATATGTATATGTATAGCTGATTCACTTTGTTATACAGGAGAAACTAACACACCATTGTAAAGCAATTATACTCCAGTAAAGATGTTAAAAAAAAAGACATTATAAAAAATTAGACCCTCTATGTATTGCAGTATACTTTGAAATATAATATCGCTAATCATACAAAGATCTAGTATTAAAATACAATTAGCAGTGACTGTGGAGGAGGTAGAACATCCCCAAACTCTGTTCTCATTCTCTCATTTTAAGGCAGAAGAGCATGGAACAACCTATTTGCTTCTCCTCCTACTAACTGCATTAGAATAGCTCTGTTAAACCAGCCTCACTCCCTCCTCCTGCCTATTTGTAACCCTGCTGAAAACATTAATTTGCATGGGAAAGGTGAAAAGTCCTAGATTACCTTTCACATATTGAAAAAGAATAAGGTGGCTCTTTAGGCACTGATAGAGAAATATGTCCAAGCTCCATTACTAAGTAATAAGACAAGATTATAAAACAGCGTGTCAGCTTGTTACCATCTGAGTAAAGACTAAACGTATTTATTACCCGTGTATGCATTAACTAACTCTATAAAGAAATATGAGAAATTGCTAAGGTTGTTTGTCTCCTGGGGAGGAATCTAGGTATGCAGGGAGAAGTTACAGAGATGTGACAACAAGAGTCAAAGAGACGTGACACTGATGGCTTTGAAGAAAGGGGCCAAGACGGAAGGGATGTGGACATCCTCAGAAAACTGGAAAAAGCAAGGAAACAAATTCTCCCCAGATCATCCAGGGAGGAACACAGCCCTGCTGGCAACTTGGTTTTAGCCTAGTGAGACCTGTGGTGAGCTTTTGACTTAGAGAACAGTGACATAATACATACGTGTGGTTTAAATTTGTGGTCAGGACTTCTCTGGTGGAGCAGTGGTTAAGAATCCTCCTGCCAATGCTGGGGACACGGGTTCGAGCCCTGGTCCAGGAAGATCCCACATGCCACGGAGCAAATAAGCCCATGCGCCACAACTACTGAGCCTGCACTCTAGAGCCCGCGAGCCACAACTACTGAGCATACACGCCACAACTAATGAAGCCTGTGCGCCTAGGGCCTATGCTCTGCAACAAAGAGAAGCCACTGCAATGAGAAGCCTGCGCACCGCAACAAAGAGTAGCCCCCGCTCGCCGCAACTAGAAAAAGCCCGCACACAGCAATGAAGACCCAATGCAGCCAAAAATAATTAATTTTAAAAAATTGTGGTCACTTGTTACAGCAGCAATAGAACATGAATGTAGTTAGACATCTCACTGATGCCTCACTTCACCTCTCATGAGACCTACCAACCCCGGCCCCAAACCTAGGTAAGTTCTACTCTATGCTGATCTGGACATTAAGCCAAAATGTGATAAACATTGACTTACCATCATTACACTTACGCCACTGTCATCAAGTTTAGGGTCACCTGTAGTTGCGCTCACTCTTGATATGACTCTCACCTCAACAACCCTCTGTAGGAGCCATATGAGCTTCATTTTACTGCTGAGGAAACTCATACTCAGAGACTTTGAATAATTTGCTCAAAGTCACAAAGACAGCAAATGGGGGAGTAGCATTTAAACCCAAGCTATCTAACTCCAGATCCTAAGCACAATGTCACCCACTTACAAGTGCCTTGTCTCTTTGGCACTGTCACCTGCTCTACCTGTATCATGGATCCCATCTTTTCTCATATATTTTTTTTAATACTTTTGTGTTCTTTCAATTTTCCCCTCTTCCAATGATTATTTTTGTCTGTCACTTTTATTCAGTGTCTTCAAAACAAATTAGTTCAGCCACTCTAAATATATACTGAGCACCCATTATGTGTGAAGGATGAGATATCACTTGCTAGACATATAGCAATGATGAATGAGGTCAGGGAACAGATCCACTTTCCTAAGTAGAAAATTTCTCTCTTGAAAGTTAGTACTGAGGTCTGAAGAACCAAATTTAACAGCCTCTTCTCAGTATTTCTCACTGATGTACAAAGTTCCGACATCCCTTATTTTCTAATGGCTCCCAAGTAGAAATCTTCAGTTCTGACTTCTTTCATTGTCTAAGTTTGAATTCCCAATATTCTCTTGGGTATACTTTCATGGTTGTCCTATAAGTAGCACAAACCAAAGACAGCCAAAACTGTACTGTTTAGCTCTCAAATGGATTCTTTACCTAGTGTTTTTGATAGTAATATCATCTTCCGGCATGGACTAGGTTATCTCAGATACTTTAAATGCATTCTTCTCCCTATACATGCCATTGATTTCACGCTTACAATGTCTTTCAGGTCAATATAATCCTTACATCCTCATTCCTGATGCTTTGATTCCAGCTGTCAATTCATATTTTAAAAAACTTCAATAGCACAGGGAGATCAGCTCGGTGCTTTGTGACCACCTAGAGGGGTGGGATAGGGAGGGTGGGAGGGAGGGAGACGCAAGAGGGAAGAGATATGGGAATATATGTTTATGTATAACTGATTCACTTTGTTATAAAACAGAAACTAACACACCATTGTAAAGCAATTATACTCCAATAAAGATGTTAAAAAAAAAACAAAAAAAAACCCAAAACTGCTACAATAGCCTGCTAATTGGTCTCCCACCCTGCTTTAATCCATTCTTTCCACATTGCAAGCAATGACAGTGTTTTAAAACAATTACCTGGGGCTTCCCTGGTGGTGCAGTGGTTGAGAATCTGCCTGCCAATGCAGGGGACATGGGCTCGAGCCCTGGTCTGGGAGGATCCCACATGCCGCGGAGCAACTAGGCCCGTGAGCCACAACTACTGAGCCTGTGCATCTGGAGCCTGTGCTCCGCAACAAGAGAGGCCGCGACAGTGAGAGGCCCGCGCACCGCGATGAAGAGTGGCCCCCGCTCGCCGCAACTAGAGAAAACCCTCGCACAGAAACAAAGACCCAACAAAGCCAAAAATAAATTAATTAATTAAAAAGGAAAACATTACCTGAATGTGTCTTTTTCCAACACAAAATTATCTGATGATTCCCTTTGTCAGCATAACCATGTCCCAATTGTTTAGCCTGGCATTTAAGCTCCTTTATAAGGAGGTCCAAGGCCCAACATCCAGTCCCACCTCTTACCATTCCCACTTTCACCAGACTGCTTCTCACTCCAATCACCACAGACTATTCAGCACTTTTCAAGCACAACGGATTCTCTAGACTGTGCTTCAGTTCAAGGCTTCCATCTAGCTGTTATGCTGCCTCTCCCACCTCACCTTCCCTGTACCTTTACCTTCATGTTCTTCTCAAAGGTTCTTGCTCTTTAAAATCTTCCTTGATTGCTCTGATTTAATTAACCTTCATCCATTATTTACCTATTTGTTATAGTAATTATAGTAAAAATAGGAGATGGTTCCTGCCTTCAAGGCACTTGTTGTTTAGTAGAAAGATAGAAATGAAAAAGTATATACTAGTGTTTAATATATTTTCTAAAAACAGTGTATATTAGGAGCTGTGAGCACAAAATGGGGAGTGTGTGAAGATCTCAGCTCTGCTGGGTGTAAGAGTGATATAGGGACTTGGAGGATGGAACAAGGAAGACTTCATAGAGAAGAGGATATTTGGCTTTTGTGTCTTGAATACACAGGAAAGAAAAATTTGCAAAGTCACTCACAAGACTTGTGTATTTGAAATCCAGAACTGGTACGTATCAATGAGGCAGCCTTAGGCAGATTATTTTACCTCTTTTAAACTCAATCTGCTCATCTATAAAACAGTGATAATACTACACCCCTTTTAGGTTGTTATGAAATCTCAGTGAGATGTTGCTTTGCACGCATCTGGGTTAGTGTTCAGAAACATGAGTTTGTTATCACTTCTGTTACAGTCTTTGTCACCCTTACCATTTTGTTACTGTAACTGAAGAATGGCTGGAAATTAAACAGGTGGATAAAATGGAGTGGGCTCTGTTTCAAGCAGCATGTGCAAAGGCACTTAGGCATAATGCTGAATTAGATGGGGATTAGATATGGTTATGCTTTGGAGCCATTTATCTTGCTTCTAAAATGCTTACTTGCTTCCTAGCTACCCAAAGACATGCTGACCTTTGAGGGCTTTTTTATCTTTTGTTCATTGTTAGTGTACTGCTGAGATAACAAAGTTCAGTGAAATCTTTCCACTCTGTATTTCCAATGAAGATCTTTGACTTTGGGTAGGATGTCTTTGGTATGTGACCCCAGACTTGTTCTGCCTGATTGTTAATCCATATCGCCGTGGTGACTTAGCAAATCATTTGGTTTAGGTACCAGCCTTAGTTACGTAGGTACATATATAAACACTGCTTGGTGATGGTGCGCACGGTATTGCTGAATAAGGCATCCTGTATTTATGTGGTTGCATGTGGCAACAAAGAGCTAACGTTTTTTTTTTTTTGATTGCGTGTCCTAAGATCTCAGAAATTTCTACCCAGTCTTTAAAATGAGGCTGCATAAACTCCTGAAACAGATGTATTTGGTATTTTTTGAAGCACTGATGGGTTAAAAAAAACACACACAATTACATGCAATTGGAAAGATATACAGTCACCAACTATAGCAGTAGGCCATGGTTTAATGCAATTATGCATTCTCAAATCATGTACTTGAGAAAGATGGAATTGCACATATTTGCTGGAAAATGTGTTATATAAAATCAACTGCTTCATAGAAGGAGAAATATAGAAGGGTAGTTACGAGCACAAGCTATGGAATTAGACAACAAAGGTACAAATCCTGATCCTATTACCTGGTAGTTATAAGATGTTGGGCACCAACTCTCAGTATCCACACTCCAAAAATCCACACTTAAGAGGTTTTTGTGAGTATAAAATGAGACATTTCACATTAAGCCCTTAGAATAGAATCTAAGAGTAGGCCCGCAGTATGACATAATCCTACAATTGAGGCAAGGTGTACAGTAACAGAGTGCTATTAGATTATATATTTAACAAAAGGCAATAATTATACTTATTAAAACTTACTTTGGAGAAATTCCCAAGGGAATTTTTTTTTTTAACCTCAAATCACTGATATCATCAGACGCCAGTCCCTAGGTGCCTGACCTGACATTTGTCTTGTTTGGAGTATTTCCAAACCTTCACGCTGAGTTCTTTTTTCAACTGCATGTCTCTCCATTGATGTGGATATTCTAGTTAAGATTTTACAGTGTGGTAGAGAACTACTTGCAATACATTCCCCTAAATTCTAACCTTTTCCTTCTTATTACTTCTATTCATTTTCTCATTTTTAAATCTAATGGTTCAGTGAAGAAGATGCAGAAGAAAAGACATTGGGCATCATTCACCTATTATTCAAATCAGGGCTGTTTCTAGGATGGGGGAATTTAACAATTAAAATGCTTTTCATCAGTAGCTGTTCTCTTAACTCAAGGAGCAGTTTTTTGTTTGCTTGTTTTTGTACTAACAAAAGAGTGAATAAAACACTGGAAAGTAAGTGGTTTACACATTTTTTATTATTTGCCTAGTTTCTGCATTAATTAATTCACAAGTTTGCTTTTTCTTATTGAATTTATGGACATTTATTTCTAGCAGACTTGGAGAGGTATTTTTTCCTTTCTCTTTGCAGTTATATCTTCAACATTAGCAAGAATCTTTTATTAGCTTTCTCTTTTTTTTAAATGCAAAGTGGAATTTTATAATTCCAAATTAATGAATACTGATAATAATAAAAAGTAGCTCAAAATCAAATTGATCAAACATTTAAAGTAATTTAAAACCGTAAGTAACATCAATACCATCATATGAATATTGCCAGAACAATATAAGAAGCCCTAAGTGGGGCAGATGACAGGCAGGCCAAGAAATTCATGAGGTATTTGTAAGAGATAACATCCCAGTAGGAACCATGCCCAAGTTCCCACATTATGGCGTTCCTCAATCTGATGGTTTCATCTAGTCAGTTCTGGTATTTCTATGCCTTAGCACCTGAAGTTATCCTTTTAACTTGGAACATTTAGAGAGGCACAGAGTCTACAATATGGCATGAAACATATAGAGTTGACCAAAAATGAAATGAAACTTAAAATACATCATGGTCAGTCTTAGCTTGAAAACCCATCTCCTACTGATGTACCCATCATGGTGGGAGGAGCTTTCTCTTTTTCTATGTACTTTGACTCCCTTATTTTCCTGTAATTTTATAGCCAGCCTCAATAGCTACTGTTTGAAAACTTCAGAACAAAACAGAAAGGTCACTGTTTCTTTACACAAAAACAATTTTCCTTCCAATCATATGTAAACTACTTTTAAATGTACAAATCTGAGTTTGAATTTACACAAAACAATCCTTCTACTTCTGTTGTCTTTAACTACTTTGTATCTGTTTTATCTTTAATTGAATCTTCTCATTCAACCTTGACTCAAACCCTTGCCCCAGCTTATTGTGAATGGTGAGGCTATGAGCAGCTTTATTGCTTTTGACTTATCTATGCTTTATAATTTTTTCAATAACCATATATTACTTCTGTAACAAGAAAAAGCACAAAGCAAGTGGATTTTTTTAAATCTGTACTTTTTAACTTCCCTGAAATTCTCTGGAAGTGAATCTTCCTCATTTCATCCCCTGGAAGATGTTCTTGGTATATCTTAATCCTTCTCATTCCACAATATGTAGAAATACTGTCATTTATAAACAGATTGTAGCTCCTCCGCTAGAAAAAGTGTCCAATGCAAATCCATTTTGGAATTTCTCACCATACCTTAGAGAGTGGTTCTTAGAAAACATGGTAATGTAGAGAAGGTGAACATAGAATTAGAATGAAGGGCTCTGTATTATCCAAAACCTTCAAATGACCCGTCAACATAGTTTTCTTTCGGCTATTCCTTCAACCTCTCCACCTCCTTAACTAATTTTGTCCTTTATAAAATCAGACAACTCACCTGTCTCCTTTTTTCTAGACTGTCTTCCAATTTTTCTCCCCAATGCTCTTGATACTTAAAAAGAATCGCAGCCAATTTAAATAGGTTTGTTTATCTGCTAAAATAAGAATACATAATCCCAGCAATCCCACTACTGGGCATATACCCTGAGAAAACCATAATTCAAAAAGAGTCACGTACCACAATGTTCATTGCAGCTCTATTTACAATAGCCAGGACATGGAAGCAACCTAAGTGTCCAACGACAGAAGAATGGATAAAGAAGATGCGGTACATATATACAATGGAATATTACTCAGCCATAAAAAGAAATGAAATTGAGTTATTTGTAGTGAGGTGGATGGACCTAGAGTCTGTCATACAGAGTGAAGGAAGTCAGAAAGAGAAAAACAAATACTGTATGCTAACACATATATATGGAATCTAAAAAAAAAAAAATGGTTCTGATGAACGTAGGGGCAGGACAGGAATAAAGATGCAGACATAGAGAACGGACTTGAGGACACAGGGAGGGGGAAGGGTAAGCTGGGACGAAGTGAGAGAGTAACACTGACATATATACACTACCAAATGTAAAACAGATAGCTAGTGGGAAGTAGCCGCATAGCACAGGGAGATCAGCTCAGTGCTTTGTGACCACCTAGAGGGGTGGGATAGGGAGGGTGGGAGGAAGACGCTAGAGGGAGGGGATATGTGGATACACGTATGCATACAGATGATTTACTCTGTTATACAGCAGAAACTAACACAACATTATAAAGCAATTATACTCCAATAAAGATGTTTAAAAAAAATACTTTGGTGAAAAAAATGACGATACCATGGGAAGACACTTTGTATTTCATCTATGCATTGACATATCCTAAGACTCTCATTTAATGAAAAATGACAAACACCCCATTATCTTCCAGATCCAATTTATTGTACAGAAATATTTCTCAATTTCTTGATTATAGATTTTGTGCACTTATAATTTAAAAGTACTTAAAATTAAGATGTCTTTGCCTCTCATATAGTTCATTCATTATTTCACTGTTGGCACCAACTGGGCTTCCAATGTATTTTGAAATTTTGTGAGTCTAATCACAGTGTGATATTTGATACAAAAGTCTAAGTCTTTTTTTAATATGAAGATCAGTAATTCATTAGAAACTTATTATCAAGATAGCTATGTTCCTATCATTTGTTTCTTTCTGAGAATTGCAGTATCACTGCTATCAAGGAAACTAATTAGGCTAGAGGACAGAGATCATTTTTTATTCCTCCAAACTGTACTTAAGTCCTATATTGGTGTTGTGAATTATTTCTTGTGAAAAATGACAATTACTTCATTCCTAACTTACACTTTTGGAGCCCGAAGGTCCAGCAACTCAGAATCTCTGAGTGACACAATAATGCACTCTCACATTGTGAGTATTAAAATGGAACAATTTTCCATGAATCTAAGATAGTCTTGGTAACATGTTTAAAACACTTTATAGACTCAAAACTTAATTTGAAGGACTAGTTTAATCATAGTAGAGATTAAAGGTTTCTCCTTGGTCTAAATACTAGCTACATAAAGCTTTCCTCCAAATTATCTAACATCTTCCTGTACAGTCCTTCCTTTGTATGCCTCATGATAGGAGACTTACTACCTTGTGATATAGTGAACATAATAATTGTAACGTGATTATTACTTTTAGCAGTTTAGAAATTCCCTTTGTATTTAACAAATATTCTTCTTGAGAAAATGCATGCAGTTAACTGGCTTGAAAACAATGTGTGGGATCATGGAGAGAAAATGGGATTCCTCACGTGTGTTTAACCGATAGAAGAAAGTCTGTTGGGGGTGGTAGAGAGGGGACAGTATTTGGAAAAGAGGAGAAGGCCCCTGTTTCCATGGTACTACAAAAAGAATGCTAACATATTAAAGCAGATAAGAATCATTGGATGATAAAGGGATTCAGAAACTGTGTCAAATAAGAAACACTGAAAGCAGACCTGATTAAAGCACATATATACAAAGAGCAATGGGGAGAAGTGGTAGGAGTGGGGGAAGAGGTGGTGATTTCCCCTGGGAAGTGCCAGGCTTATCTCATCTAACGCCACTCTAGCACCAGGGAGTGCACTTTAAAAGATGATGACCGGTCTTCCCTGGTGGTGCAGTGGTTGAGAGTCCGCCTGCCGCTGCAGGGGACACGGGTTCGTGCCCCGGTCCGGGAAGATCCCACATGCCGCGGAGCGGCTGGGCCCGTGAGCCATGGCCGCTGAGCCTGCGCGTCCGGAGCCTGTGCTCCGCAACGGGAGAGGCCGCAACAGTGAGGGGCCCGCGTACCGCAAAAAATAAATAAATAAAAATAAATTTAAAAAAAAAAAAAAAGATGATGACCATGAGCTCAATGTGGAATGATTCCCCAAGACAATGACTCCCTCCCTTCTGACCTAGAGTGCTGCCAATAACTGATAACACCCAAGCTGAGGCGGGAGGAGGGATGAAGAAGAGGGAGTTTTCTAAAATCTATTTGAGTTTTAAGAAGTTCGGTGCTGTTGCATAATTGTTCAAGTTACCAAGCAAAAGTTTTTTAATATAATCTTGAGTGCATCTGGGCTATATGAGAAAGTGTTAAGATGTGAGTACCAAAGGGAAGATGTGGGGGGGGGGAGAGAGTACTCAAAATAATGTCTCCAGGGTATCTTCATTAGTTCTCTTTTGAGTATACAACTCTACGTGCATATTTGACAAATGATCCCAAGCTTTGTTCCCAAGCAGCAAGTAAAAATCCAGATGAACAGGACGGTATCCTTGAGGAAACCTTCATGCAGCTATTTTTAAATTAGCCTGCCATGCTCATTTTGGAGTAGGTTATTATGTTTAGCTTAAAAGAGCTTATGTTTCAAAAAGATTTCTTTTGTGAAACTAGCTAGGGTTTCAAAGGCTATGTTTCTGAAAGGAAAGTGGTCCTCTTCTTGATTAGCAAATCTCAGATGTGAAACTCAGTTTCACACAGGAGAAAGAATGGCCCAGAGAGAACTTTAGATATACAACAAACATGAGTGAACACCATTATTTTGAACTGAGCCATGTCTCCCTGGTTGAATAAAGAAGTAAGAACGGTAAGAGTGACATTCACACTGAGCCATGTTGGTGAGAAATCATACTGAGGACATAGACAGAATATTCTGTTTATGTTATAGAAGAAGGCAGTCCAAAAGAGAGGAGAAGCTGTGAAACCCAGCCACATAAAAGAGGAATAATCCATTCTCAGGACACCTCTAGGTAGCTGACGCATAGAAACACCACAGTTCACGAGGCCAACAGCAAATACGTTCTCTTCCCTTCCAAACCTGCTTTTACTATCAAATATTACATCTTTGTTTCTCAAAACTCAACCAGCAACTCACTGTCCTTTTAGTCAACTGCCACTGAGTGACAGTAAATGAGCTAGGTACTAGGGATTGAGAGAGAAATAAGACAGACACCACCCAGACATTTGTAGAGTTTGCAGTCTAGTTCATGTCCTCTAAATCTTTTACTTCTATTATTGAAACATTTCTCTACAAAACCCATCTCCATTCTTGCAAGTGCTTCCAATTCCAGTCTATTTTCTATGAAGCTGGAAGAAATAACTTTAAAAAACAAACACAACCCAACCCAACCCAAACAAACACACAAACCACCAAGAAAAGACTGTATCACTTTCCTGCTTGAAATGGCTAGTGCGTACCGAGGATAAAACTCAAACTTTTCATTGCAATGATTAAGATTCTTTATAACCCAGCCTCTGCCTAAGTTTCTGGTCTTTCCCCTTCCGAAAATAAACTCCAGAATCACAGAACTCCTTATGATGACAGTACTATATCTCCTTTTTCATTATTTTTTTCTGCTTGCAGTTCACGTCTGCCTTCTTAATCTGGTTAAATTCCACTCACTCTTTAAGGTGCAGTACAAATACCCTTTGAAATCTTCACCAATACCCAGAGGGGCATCTGTTACTCTCCTCTCTGGGTTTCCATGGAGAACAGTATTGGCCTTCATGCTTGACCTCTAAGTGCAATCCCAAGTAATTTTTCTTCTGGGTAGACTTTCATTACCTCTGAAACTGAGGTAACCATTCTAAAATGTCTTGCACCTGGCTACATTATACATTGTAATCATCTACATTTCTCTATCTCTACCCCGGTCTACAGACCTACTTGAAGGCAGGATCCTCATTTGTTTGTATTCACAGTGCCTAATACAGTGCCTGGCATGGACTAGGCACTTGGCATGTTTATACTGTAAGGAAAAAGGGAAGCGAGCAAGGGAGGCAAGGAGAGAAAGAGGAATAATTTCTCTCATCAGAACTGAAACCACATTGCATTCATTTTACTATATGCTTTTCTCCACTACCCAGTTATGTCTTACATTTGGCAGCGTATTTTACATTCATTGCATAATAGAACTCACAAGCAAAACTGATTAAAATGAATTTATGCACAAGGGTTTCAAATACTGATATTGAAAATTATCCAAGATATGTTTAGCATGGTAAGAAAATTGCCGATCCTGTTTGTATTAAAGAAATGCATCAACATCTATTTGCATAGAATGCTTCTGTTAAGACTAAGAAACTTAACAGTGGTTTTCTTGAAAATGGAATGGAGGATTGGGGAGTAAGATTTTATTATTACGTTATACCATTTATATATGAAAACAAAGGTACACTTAGTTTAAGACAAATGATATAAATAATAGCAAGAACACTACAAGTTAAGGGGATTTCAAAATGCCTTAATTATGTATTTACAATTTCCCTAAAGGATAATATTCTCCTATAGCCTATAATCTTTCCAAGCAACAAACAGATACGTATTCCTACCAACACCTAATTAGATTTATTTTAGTTAAAAAAATGACTCTACTGAATAAATAGCCTTTCACTTCTCAACCAGTCAGGGTCTAAAGAAGTGGTAACACAATGTGGTCCACAGAGTTGCATCACCTGCAGCATGTGCACACTTGTTAGAAATGCAAATTCTTGGGCCCCAACCAAAACTACTGAATCTGAACCTTTAGGGGGCAGGACCCAGGAATCTGTGTTGTTATCAAATCCCTCAGGCTATTCCAACGCATACTTTAGTCTGAGAAACTGCTCCGAGAGCTTTATTCTTGAGGACTTTACAACCTCACAGCACCATCTGTTGGTAGGGACTGTCCCAGAGTCAAGACACAGAGTCCCAAAGGGGAATACGCCCATTCAATATCAGTTGTCATGTTCTGTATTAAAGACTGAGAATAGACAGAACGCCTGATGCACAGATACCTACACCTGCAGATGCACACTCCAAGAAAGCTTACAGCTTATTAGAGGAAACGTGTGTAAACAAACAAATATCATTATTTATTTATTTTTAAGTGCAAATAAGGAGCTGGTGGGGCACAGAAGCTGTAGAGATCACGTCGATAAGAGGAAGTCAAAACATGCTCCAGAGTTGTGGTGACATTTAAACCAAGTATTGTCAAAAACGTTAGCCACCATTATGTGTAAAAGTAAGTAAACAAAAATAAAAATCTAAGCAGATACTCACTGAGCACTTACCATGTACCAAGCACTGTTTCTGAGGCTCTGTCCCTGGGCCTGACTATGTAAGACAGTCCAGGCCAAAGGAGAGTAGCAAGCACACCCTAGGCATTCAATCAGTCTCTGGTTCAATAAATGAATAAACATGAAAATACTACATATTGGGTTAAATTCTTCATAAAAGACAAGGATTTTTAAAATGTCATCTTGCCTAGAATTTCTGAAATCAAAAGGGATAAACTTGCCATTATCTGTATTATTTGTGTATTTTGAAAAATTGCCTTCATGGTTTATAAAAATTTGAATAACCGTTAAAATCCCTTATTAAAAACTCCTATACTGCTTTATAATAAGCAACATTTATGAATTTCTTGCTGGGTATAGAACACTATTTTATATGTTTTCCATATGTTTATACAGACTATAACCATTTTTGAAAAGGCAGTTCCGTATTTCAAATCATGGGCACTTTCGAAAACTCTTTCTACAGCAGGACACTAAAGTGACTTAAAGGGTAAGTAAACCAGTGTTTAATTTTCTTATTTCTGCAGGGTTTTTAAGTGAAGCCATTCCATTTTCTGTTGGTTTGTGACCACTGCACATTCTGGAGTTTTATGGCCTAATCCACATCTTTATCTAAATTAATGTTTATCATAATAATCATTATTGGTGATGACCAGCAAGCCGGCATAATCTCAATGTTTTCACATTTTCCATTAATATTAATTCTTGTGGCTCACTTGGGACTACCACAAATAGGTTTATGTGTCCACTGCCAGGATTGTATGAGGTAAAAATGAAGGTAGTTAGCTGTGCCTGTAAGAACGTACAGGTATTAAAGCACCAACACTCAGCTATTTGCCGGAAGCTACCCGCTGGAAGCACAGAAGAAATCATAATAATGCCAGTTTGGCAATTATCTTTCGGGAAATCACTCATTTTCCAGGCAGAATTTAAAAGAGGGAACTTCACCGTTAGTGAAATTTAATAATAGAAGTGTTCTGATTGCTGGGGCTTGAAAAACAGGGAATCTCTCCCAAAGAGGTACATTCTCCATGCAAGACACTGAGCGAAGCTTCACAGAGACTCTGTTACATCTTCACAAAATCCAAGCAATATCAGAATGATTTTACTGGGTTTATTTATTAACAGCTGTGTGTAAGGACCTACTAGAAACCCCTTCAATTAGAGGGGAATACATCCTTATACATTTCAAAAGCCCAGAAAATCTTCAGAGGTCAATATTGGTTAAGAACATGAGATTTGGAATCAGACAAACGTGGATTCAATTTTCAGTTCTGTACTTTACTTGGGAAGGTTCAGTTTTTTCCAAGGGTGTTGCAAATATTAGATGAGCACAAGTAAGCACTCAACAGTATCTCCATTTCCTAGATGAGGAACCTAAGTCTGAGAAGTTACATAATTGGTTCCAGGTGCCATAGCAAGCAAGCAGAAGTTCTAGGCTACGAACCTACCCTAGTTGACTCCTCAAAGCATGTTGGTTCTATCTCCTGCTTCCACAACACTGTGCTGATAACCCATATGTAAAAAAAGGGACAAACCTTTTAAAAACAAGAAGGAGGGGGACTTCTCTCTTGGCACAGTGGTTAAGAATCCGCCTGCCAATGCAGGGGACACGGGTTCAAGCCCTGGTCCGGGAAGATCCCACATGCCGCGGAGCAACTAAGACCGCGCGTCACAACTACTGAGCCTGCGCGCCACAACTACAGAGCCTGCATGTCACAACTACTAAAGCCCGCCCGACTGGAGCCCGTGCTCCGCAACAAGAGAAGCCACCGCAATGAGAAGCCCGCGCACCGCAATGAAGAGTAGCCCCGCTCACTGCAACTAGAGAAAGCCTGCACACAGCAACGAAGACCCAATGCAGACAAAAATAAATAGATAAAATAAATAAAATTATTAAAAAAAGAAGGGACAAACATTCAATAAACAATGCAAAAGAAATGCAGCTATCACAGTTTTGGGGAAAAGATGGTGTAGGATAACACTTAGAATCTGTGTCTTCTTTTTTTCCATATGTTAAAACCACGCTCCTTGCTTTTCATTTATCTTTTTAAAATTACTGATATTCTAAAAATGACAAAGATAGTGCATGCTGATGAAAAATATCCGTACAACCTAGATGTTTGTAAAATAAGGGAAGTCTGTCCTCACTCTTCTCAACTCAAGTCTGCTAGGTTGGATAGCACCTCTTTAGTCTTTTTCCATTAACAGATGGGTAAAAGTGTACCATTTAAGTGGAATACTGTTCTGCGCACACCATTTTCTTCTTGTGATACTGCTCCCTTCTCTATTTCCTTCTATTCCTTTTCCCAGTACATTGAGTTATAAATATGCTTATTTCTCAGATATTCTACTCTCTGCTGGTGCTCAACAACAACAAAAACACATAGTTTAAATACCCACAGTAAAAAGGGAATATTTGGGGTAAGATTCATAGACTCACTGATTTCTGTGGAATAGAGAGGGCTTCTGCTCCCAACAAAATGCCTGAACTGGCTTGAAAAAAGAAACAAACCCAAAAAGCAATCAAAAACACTGCCACAAAGCCACTCAGAAAAGAGCAGAAGTGTGTACACAGAAAGAAAAGTGATTCCTGGACTAACAGTCCACATTTTAAGGAGATAATGCATTAAAGAAAATAAGATTTCAGTATTGCATGGATCACTGTAGTAACATACTGGGAAAATTCTGGGTGAAAGAAATCCAAATTTTTTTTTTTAATAAGGTATTTATGACTATTTGCAGAGAGGCACTACATGTCCCAGTCTCTTTGGCAACTAGATGTGGCAATAACTAAGTTCTCACGAATGAAATGTGAATAAATGTGATGTATATAACTTCCACATCAGTTCCTTAAAAGAACAGCCATTTCCTTTACTTCCTCCCTCATTTACCCATGGGCTAGAATGCAGATGCACAGCTGATCCAGAAACCCTTAGAAATGATGAGGTACAGGAGAAAAAGAACCTGGGGTAACCTTGCCCCCTGAACCTAACTCCTCAAGACAGCCATCCTACCTCTGGACGGTTGCAGGAGAGAGAAATAAACATTATTTCGTTTGGGCTTTTAAAGCTTTTAACCTTTTCGTTGCAGCAGCTTTGCTTTTTACCAGAACTAATATGCAAACAGGTACCCACAGATGGGAAACTCCCATAATCAAAACCTAACAGTTGGGCTCTGGGCAGTGAGGGAACATGATCCTTATTTAGACATGGCCGCATGCGTGGCAACACAGCTGCTTTTGCCCAGAATATTGAAGTGTGTTGGCTTCCTTTTGTTGCTAATAAGCAAGACTCTACAAAATAGAGGTAAAAATCAGGGAAGAATTAAGAACTATCCTTTTTGAAAGCAGATGAGGGAATGAATATAACTGCTCCTTAAGGATGCTCTCTGCCCATGGCCGGCAACCTAAGTTAACCAGGAATCTGGAAATGTGTGGCCTTCCATGTTGGCAAAGGTAACTGAACTCAGAAGTTAGAGCTTTGATGAGCAACAAGTCCTATCTTTCCTGAGTCCATTGCTGTTTGGAATTCTAGTGCTTCCTTTTCTAATCTAATATCTTCTACCGTGCACTTAGCTTTTAAAGTCTTTTAAAGGGGAGCACTAGATGTGAACTCCTAGGTCTCCAAGGTTCAATAGATATGCACTAGTAGGAGATACCTCACCATAGGTTAGTAATTTACTTCTCCAGAAACCTATATTAGGGTTGAAGCTATTATTGGAAAGGTACATTGACATCTGCTTAACACCATTCAAAAGGACTTATTAGGAAAATGAGGCAGATAATTTTCTTTCCTCAGCAAGCTAAAATAGGTCAGCCACAAAGTGCCAAAATAATTACTGACTGAAGTACTATCACCCCAGAAAATTAAATCACATCCATTTCTCTTTTTCACATAAGATGAATTCTTGATACATATTCAACAACAAATTTCCTAGTGAATTTGTGAGCCAAGTCTCCAACAGCCCTATATAAGTATATTCACTTGTAGTATAAATTTACCTTAAACTTCTAAATTCAAGATACTTTGGCCTATTATATCATGGCTACAACATCCAAAATTAATGCACAGATACAATAGTAATTCAAGTAAGAAGGAACTTAGCTAACGTCAATCTTAACTTTAGATCAAGTTTATGCACTAATGGATTCAGGCAATCTCTACTCAATATCTTCAAGACCTAAGTAAGTCAACAGCCTGACAAACAGAAAACTGTCTTCAGCATAAGATCAAAATATCAAAAATCATTATGCTGTTTAGTTCTCATATTTTTTAACACAGCTCTACGAATCATTTCAAGGCCATAGGGGATAAAATATCAAGAATAAGTAGAGCTAACTTATTTTGTCCCAAGCCTACAGACCTGAATATTTTTTGTCAATATTCTTACTCCTAATTTTAGCCCTAAATTCTTATCTATTATTGATCTTAAAAAAAAAAAAAAAACTTGAGAAAAAAGTGAATACTATTTTTCTAAACTAAAATTTTGAATTGTTTTGATAATGTGTATGAAAATAATTTAGGATTTAACATTTGAAGTCTGGGCACTTACTTTTACATGATGATTTAAAAATATTATTCTCCATCACTATCATGGCCCTTTCATTGAAAGTTATTTACTTCTTTCAATAATGGTGATTTTTTTTTCATAGAAAGTTGTTAAATAACTACTCTCAGAGACAAATATTAGTTCCATCGACAGGCTATGATTGATTTCCATCAGCAGTACATCTGACAACATTCTTCTTATTTAGCTTGTTGGTGAATAAGAATACTGACCAAATGCTCATTATCAGAACTGAGAGAACATACTGAAGCCAAATGAAAGTGAAGCTGATAAAATGAGGTGTCATTATATGTCAGGTTAGACTGTGCCTCTTCTTGTTACCAGATATCACTACCAGTAATATTACTTTGTCCAATTAGACATATCATTATTTTTTAAATGTTTTGTGGTCAGAAGTCAGCATTAATTTGGATAGTAGATACCTCTTGTAATTTTAGTATGGACTGCCTTGGTATCATAAAGTAAATTTGTTCCAAATGGGAAATAGTATTATCATTGCCAGCACAATGCACTGAACACTATAGGTGCATAATTAACGAAAACTTTTAGCGACCTTGAGGACAATAAAGTGAATGGAACTTGGGGCACAACTGTTCTCAGCTGCCTAAATTAATTTGAAAAATGCAATATCAGTGATTGTTTTATTGTTATTGATAATTTACTACATCATCAATACATGGAAAGTTCAAGGTGGAAACAAGATAATTTAGTCCAATTTCCTTATTTTACAAGTAAGAAAACAGAAGCTAAGGGATTTAAATTAATTTTCCAAGGTCAAAACCTTGAGCCATAATGGTAACTTTGGGCTCAAGCCAACTTCTTCCTGGCTAAACCATCCTGCCTTCTTAACTGCCTTGAGTCTTAGTGTTTTTATTCTTTTGACACCTGAGACATGCAAAAAGGCAAAAGGATGCTTAAGAAAAATAGTAGAAGATGCATTATCCCTAACCATTCACCATATAGTAAATTAGCTACCTAACTATTCCATCCACTTTAAGATATTTAATATGTCCAACATTATGGTGCATTTATGTCAAAGGAACACTAACTTCATTCTCTTTTCTCCAAGGCAACCTGAATAGGAAATAAACAAAAGTGCACTTGGGAAGAGGGTGTGATACTTTTTAAAAGCAATCTTATCTCTGCATTAGTACTGAGATAGCTAAGCCACTAGATTGCTTTTCCAATTTACTAGGCTTGTGGGTTTTCTACAACCCTCATGTAGAAATATACATCCTGTAGACATTGCATTTTACTCAACTTTTCCAAAGGGAATTCATAAAATAATTCAACTGATCCTTTCTCTGGCTCACCTAGCTAGCTTGGATCGGTGAATTACAGAGAATTCAGCCCTAAATCTAGATGAAAGTCTGTTTATGTTTTAGCACAGTGATGGATTATTCTTTAAGGGACGTAAAGGAAGAAAATTTTTCAGATGATGCCATCAACATGGTTTAATAAATTGTGGACATTAAAGAAACTACACATTCTTTAAAAATAAAGTAAATTTTGGTTAGGAGTTTTTATAGAAAACTCATTAACTAGTTGAAGGTCAGAGATTAATAATCAAGCATAATCAGTATATGTTAATGTGAGTCAGGAAACATAAGCTATACTTTCCTTATAATCATTAACTCCTGAGTTCCAAGGAACTCATTATAGTGTTTTTGGAATATGCAGATCCCTATTTCTTTTTCTTCCAATTTATGAATAAGCTTGCTACACTAAGAACTCCAGAAAAAGGTGGGCATTTGCAATTCAAAACCCATTACTCAAACTGAATTGACTGGTCTAGTTTGTGGGTTAAAAGTAGGGTAGAACTTGGTCAATGATTATAAGCTTTTTGAAATGAGGGAAATTATGTTTTATTTCTAAATATTCCTAACACCATAAACCAGACAATAATTGTTAAATACAATTCTTACTGGGTGATATCCATAGCATTATTTGTTATGGCACAGATTTAGATACCCTATGTGTCATTATGTTCCTGAAATGGAATTCCACATAATACAATATCTACTAACATTAAAATTACATATACCAGAACTGGAACCGACTTCCATAAATACCAAATATTTTCTCAAATACATTAGCATTTATAGAGATAGGTCTGGGCCAGTTTTATCTCAATATGTTGGTTTATCTGTGTTCAAAGTTAACTTAAAAGTTTACATAACAAAGTTATATAACAAGTTTATAGGACAACTTATGCCTCACGGCAGGAAGGCAGCAAAGATGTGAATCTTGGCAATTTATACATGTGTCTTTGTGAATATCCCTATTTATTATGCTTCTGCATGATCGATTTCACTTTTTTTTTTGGTAATAATCTGGCCATTTTCACTCCCCAGAATACATGTACAATAAATTCTTTCAGAAGACATAAACATCTTTGTTTAAACATTTCATAGCTTAGTCTGAAATTGAAATCACAGATTGTCAATATTCTTTACCTTTCACAAATCTTGCTCTATCCTTCTAATCTGTAATTAAATTGATAATAACTACATTCTATAGTACAATGACAATCCCCTTCTTATATACTCTGAATGTATTTGTCTTGTCTATAGATATTAGGCAAAAACTGAAAAGTGTAGGTGAATTCTTGAAAATCTACCCACTGTAAGTTTCAACTTGTGTTATTTATAAATTCACTTAATAAATATTTATTTGTGCCTGTCTACTAACAAGGATTATATAGAGTGGAGATGGGGAAACAAATATAAATAAAACAAAGCTTCCAGTCTCCAGGAGTCTATAACTTAATTAAGGAGATTCGTGTTACACACAGAAATACTTTTAACATTAGGTCAAATTCAAAAGTGGTCAGTTATATACAAGAGGAAAACATGATATATTATAGCAACTGAGAAATTGATCAGATCTAAACTGACTAAGAGGTTTCAGGGAAGGGTTTGGGAACACAATGTGTCATGAACGATAGAGGCTGAGAGGTGGCTCTCTTTTGAGAAACCCAGATAATATTCAAGTGATGTGGAGAAAGGTTTTGTAACTGACCCAAACGGGGATTTCTTTTCCATCTTTAGTATTTGTGTGCTTTTACAAGTAAACTCAGGGAGGCTAATGACTATGCTTTTCTCACTCCCTCAGTATGGCTCCAACTACCTCTGTTACTCCCTGCTACTGACTTTCTGCTACATGTTTATGGTTGTTTTGCAGTTTACTCACTAAATCTGATGCCTGCTTTTGCATACCAGATCCTATGTCTGATAATCTCAACATAATTCCATACAATGGGCAAGGCAAGACAGACAAAGTGTGGACTGGATCTTTATAGACACCTGCAAGGGCATTCCAGGTAGAAGAAATCGTATAACCCCTTGCGTCAAGTCAATACATAGTGAGTGTTTAACAGAAGGTTGTGCGAATTCTGGCACCTGCTGAGTATAACTGTTCCAATTATGCATTCTGGAATTGGGGAAATAACCACAAGACAGGTTTGGGGACCCATTGGGCTCACTGTGAGACAGATCTTAGTTAAAACTCCATTGATCACCTGACCTCCTTAAGACTCTCCTCTGACTTGAGGGCCACAGTAACATTTTGGGTGTCCTGGAATTAGTGTCAGTTTAGAGCCACTGTCTAGTAGTCCTGGAGTGTTCTGATTATTTCCTTTTCCCAAATGCATAGTTACTCTGATAAAAGGCCATAGGTCCTATTGGAGAAGGCTGGAAGAAAGATCAACAGTATACATTTTTGGTAGTATACTGGGGTCCTTCCACAAGAGGACCTGATCTCCCTTTTGTTCAAGTGTCTGTAAACTAGGCTAAATGTATCAGAGTGCTAAGAATTTAGGCCATAAGGAAAATGAACTTCAAATATTCTAGTACCTTGAATTTAAGGCAAGGAGATTAGGTGCCATTCTGCAGACAACTGGGAATCCTGGGAACCGTATATTGCATATTGCTAAGTAAGGAAGTTCCATCATTAGGAATACAGGATATTTTTCTTAAAATCATCTGGGAACGTTAGAGAAATAGTCAATATAAACAGTAAGACCAATTAGGAAGCTACTGCAATACCATCATATGAGATGATAAAGATGGTGGTAGTAGAAAAGGTGATTGGGCTTGAAGAAGGGATGTGGAAAACTTAAAAATCTTGGTTGAACATAACCAGATATATGAGGTGGAGAGAAGATAAAGAAGGTTTTTAAGTGAGCCTGAATATTTGATGATTGTTACAACTTTTAGTAAAACCAGGTCCTGTAATGTAACAGAAATAGTAGAAAGAAGAGTTCAAATTTTGAAAGTCATTAATCTCTAAACAAGTTGCAGTTAAGCTAAGGTAACAGACATCCAGGTGGAAACGTTCAACATTCAGTTAGAAATGTTGATCTAGATTTAAAGGAATTACCTACATGGCCTCGGGAGTGGGGATGAATAAATTACCAAGGAAAGAATGTAGACAAAAAACAGCAATTGGGCAAAACCCAGAGGGCATCTAACTTTAGGAAAACATGATGAAGGGAATAAATCCATGTAGGAAACAGAAAGATTAATCAGGGAAACCCGAGGAGAATGAATGTATTACAGCAGACATATCAATAAGGAGAGGATTAAAAAAGGTGATTATTGCCAGGTTAAAATGTGAGAGACTCAAGGATGAAAAAGTATAAAAGAAGTTAATAACCTGTGTAGCTTCTATAGAATACAATGGGAAGAACCTACATTTAACAAGTTAAATGTATGTAGTGAAGGGATGATGAATAAAATGAAGTTGGAAATGTATGCTATCATTAGCAGAATTCAGGGAATAAAGGAGAAATTATACATCTAGACAGACGACTGAGGGAAGATTTTGTTTGATACATGAGAGTCTTGAGTGGGTTAATAGTTTCTGAAGAAGAATCTAGTAGATAATCAAAACTGAAAATGATGAACATAAGGGGATAATATAGAATGTCTCCTAAGGCAATAATGGAAAAGGTTGGAACGAAGAATATGGGTTAAGGGGTTAAACTCGGAAAATGAAACCCGTTTCTCTCTTTGACCAAGAAGGCAAAATAAAAGAATGCATCAAGATATAGAGCAAATATTCATTGGAGAATAAGCACATTGAAGGATTTTATTTAGGACAGTCTTAATTCCAAAGAAATAAAAAATCAGGCCATTATAAGTGAGGCCATCAGAATAAGTGAGGAGGGGTTAAGAGTTGGATTGGGGCATACTGAGTAGAAGTT
The DNA here is from genome assembly GCF_964270905.1 of Leucopleurus acutus. Lineage (NCBI taxonomy): Eukaryota > Metazoa > Chordata > Mammalia > Artiodactyla > Delphinidae > Leucopleurus > Leucopleurus acutus. The sequence continues at coordinate 30,813,847 of NC_139149.1, forward strand.
CTTGGGGTTTGAATTAAGGTGCTGTGGCTCCTCTGGTGGACCCTTACGCCTCTTAAGCATCATGTTATTCATGTTAATTCTCCTCTCATGGTCCTAGTGGTTTTGGTATGTGTCAAAGGGATATTCACAATATATTTGAAAGGAAGGTGGGACATCACAACTGTAAGCTGCTAATGCTGTGTGTCAGAAAAAGGACATGAGAGAAGATATAAATTGAAGGGAAAGACAGTTTCAGATGATATTCCTGTAAGTTTCATCAAGCAGAGAGCAATGAGTAGTAGTACACTCTAATAATTTATACTACAGCAGGAGGTTAAAAAAAATTCATTTTGTAAATAACTAAGAAAAGGGCCTTACACTTTATAATTACACATGTGTTTTTAAAAATACCAATAAAGATGTACTGTTTATTATATAATTTATTAATAAAATATGAAAGAATAAGATGAACACTTTAAACAATTCATTTACATTCAATAAAATAATGATCAGACTGTCTAAAAGAGTTTCTGTACTGAGCAAAGCTTATCATCCTGAAACTGCTATGATTGGCTCTATTGCCTAGGTCTGCTATTATAACCACCTGAATAATTATTTATATTGTAAATTAAGGATTCATTGAGGTCATGAGTGTTAGGTAGGGGTACATGTAATGTTGGATGCTGTGAGTCCAAGCAATAGCACAGCAAGAATGAATGAGGACATTTTTGATGTTTTCTGGTTTAGTGTCTCTGGGCTGCTTATATCTATGGTGTATTCTATAGGGCTTGACTTATTTACCCCACCCCAGGAGACACAATTCAAATGAAATTAGGGTACATTTTTCCATTACATTTTTATTTTCTGTCCTTTCAGCTGAAGCCTAAGGAACATGACATTATAAGTGGAAAGAGGTAAAGAGATGATCAATCATGGCTTTTAAGAGCTACAGAGAAAGAATTTGCTATACCTTTTTTCTTTATATCCAACATCAGCAAAATACAGCAAGTAATGATGTCGGATGCAATAAAGATTTTATTATCATTTTATTGGAATGAACATCCTATCTTATTCATATTTCTACCTATATAGTTCATTTATCCCAAACTTTTAGTAATAAAGTTAATGGCTTTCCACACTTCTTCACATTCCTGCACTATTTTATGCTTTATGCATATATGTATATAAAATGGAAAAATATAACAATCCGAGGATAAACACAACCCAAGATATTAGTTACATAATGATAAATTAATAGGTGCACCGTTTATTATACTTAATCAGTAAATGAAATCTTAATTCACTGTTGACTCTTCTCTCATTTTTTTCCTGCTCTGCTTCTGGAGATATCAGTTCATTAAGACCAACTATAATTGAAAATATAACTAACTTTAATAAGCACCAGCTTTTTGCACTCTGCCTGGCACATTACACTTCTTTGTTTTATCTAATTCTTACACCACTTCTAGAAGTCATGAGTTGCTTTTCTTATTTCATAAAGAGGTTGTAACTTACCTAAGGTCTAAGGAGTGACCTTACAGGGATTCAAATTTAGGTCTTCTGGCTACAAGTGTCCTTTCCACTAATAACATGCTGAGCAGAAAAGAGTACTGAAATATGTTAAAGCTAGTGTTCTTTGTCAACTCACTGAAACACATTTCAATAGAAAAGAACTAGCAAAGTGAACCCACCAATATCTTCCTAAATTCTCGAGAAACTACAAAAAAATGGGCAGATTTGGAAATTAGAGGTTTGCCCAAATACATACCTAATAAGTCAAAGAGGAATAACTTTTAAAATAATTTAAAAAACAGTGGCTTCCCTGGTGGCACAGTGGTTGAGAGTCCGCCTGCCGATGCAGGGGACACGGGTTTGTGCACCGGTCCGGGAAGATCCCACATGCCGCGGAGCGGCTGGGCCCCTGAGCCATGGCCGCTGAACCTGCGCGTCCGGAGCCTGTGCTCCGCAACGGGAGAAGCCACAACAGTGAGAGGCCCGCGTACCGGAAAAAAAAAAAAAAAAAAAAAAAAAAGTGACTATCTTACAGATATAAATTCCCAACTTTTCATTGCTTTAGTTTTCTCATCTAGGAAACAGAAGTACCAAATCCCCTTCTCATATATCTCAATGATTAATAAAAAGTGAGATATAAAAGCACTTTGAAAGAAATTTGCTTACCATTAAGGTCATAGTATTATGATTCACAATTATAGTCAGAAAGCTTAAGTTAATTTACTTTAATCAACCTGTCCAGTAATACCTATCATTTTTAGGTAAACAAGACCATGAAATACTCCACAAATAAGAAAAAGAATAAATTATTTTAGTATAATTCAATCGTAAATCCAATTATAAAGGAAACATTTTAAAAAGGCATATTTGATTGGAAAAAACCTCTGATCTCTTAAGTATCCAATACCATCAGAGGTCTAAATAAAGTCAATTTATAAGAAGACCAAGTTTCTATCACTTTAGAGCTTCACAAATTGATATACATTTTTGCTTCCATTTTGAAGACATTACCATACAACGGGAATTTCAATATTTGTGCACAAAAATGTTTAGGGAAGAAAACGTTGGCCTAAAAATAACCACTTTCATCATGAGCTAAGGTTTCTATTTGTTTTCAAACAATGGAAACAAATAGATATGAAAAATATTTGCTATTTAACCATCTTCAAGATATCCAGTTACCATATTTGTTTTCATGTTTCTAATTACTTTTAAGTTTCATAATGATTTCTTAAAACATTCAAACTCTAATCTGGATTTTCAGATTTGAACAAGTAAAAATATTCTGTGGTGAAGTCACTGCTTACTCCTCAATTTTACATGACAAATAATATAAAAAGACATAGTAATCACTTGTTTTTTCACGTTACAAGAGACTCTGTCTAGACTCTGCTCTAAGAATATATTAGGTATGTGTAAAACATGAATATGAACTCTTTCAGACTCTGCCATTTTTACCTGTTAAACTGAAAAGACTATCCTGGACCATAAAAGGTTCACCTTGGTTAAAATCTCTTAAGGGTTGGGGCTTCCCTGGTGGCACAGTGGCTGGGAGTCCACCTGCCAATGCAGGGGACACGGGTTCATGCCCCGGTCCAGGAGGATCCCGGAGCCGGTGCATCCGGAGCCTGTGCTCCGCAACGGCCGCAACAGTGAGAGGCCTGCATACCGCAAAAAAAAAAAAAATCTCTTAAGGGTTAAATTTGGAAAAGTCACTAGGAAATCAGTTTCCCATTATAGGCTTGGCCTGGATTTATAATGAAAGCAATGAAGGAGGTGAAACTTTCTTTGGCAACTTCTCATCTTCTGTTGCATCTTTTGCCAAAGTAAACTATAGGGTAACCAATGATGTTTGTCCAAATTTGTGCCTGGAATTCTTGGTTGAGTTGTTTATCGCTCAAAAGCCCTCCTGTATTTATTCAACAACCATTTACTAAAAGCACAGCAGCTATCCAGAACCATGCTAGGTGTTACAGATACAAAGGCAGTATTTAACATATGCTCCTGTCTAAGGACCTAAGGCAGATATTTAACAAATATTTAACATATGCTCCTGTCTAAGGACCTAACATTCTATTTTATGTGGAGACAAAATGTGACTAAATAAAGAGATAAGCTTCGATATAAGCGCAAGGTAAAGTTGGAGTATTAAGGACTGGTTAATAATAATATAATAATTTTATGGCACTTAAGAGTTTCATAACAATTTTACATACACTTTCACATGAGAGTTAACGATGGTTTTCAAAGTAGATAAAAAAATCACTGGACATATGGACATATACCATTTAAAAAAGAAAAATCAGATACCACTGTAAGAGACTTAAGATGTATCTATCTCTGCTTGAGTGCCTCAAGACATAGAATCAAAACTAAATTATTTAATGAATTAATTGCATTCGAACAGTGGCAAACATTTGTTAAACGTTTGTTAAAGTAAATAATTGGGAAACAATTTTTCTAATACTACAGAATTTAATCACTCACCTATTAAATTATACATCCAATTCAAAATGTACGATTTGGATGGTAAATTTAAATTATAGGTGTCTCCTTGAACTCCTGCAACTGGGATACTGATCATTGGTGGCTATCCAAAGTTTGGGTTTTTTTAAATAGATTGTTCGCAACTTCAAAAGTTGCAGCATAACCCAGATTTTATGGAATGAATCAAGACATTTTTAGGTTTATCCCAGATACCTTGGGAGAAGGAATATCATTCAAATTTTTAATGGGGACACTCAAGAAAGAATGAGGACTTATTTTATTGGATGCATGACCAGGGGAATTATCACCAATGATAGGTGTGACCTATACTAGTAGAACAAATATTACACAAAGTCAAGAGCTATATCTGTATTCTTCATTACTACTCTTTATTTAGTCCAGTTCCTAGAATACAGTCAGTTTTTTAATAAATACCTTATAATTTAATTGTTTAAGAAAAAAATAGAACACTCTAAAAGTGGATTGGGCTGCTCTGGGGAGTAAAGGTCTCCATGTCAGGAGGACTTCTCATGACTGGATGCCATGGAGGGGATCCAAGCACCCGACAGACATTTATATAGATTCCTTCTGGTCCCTTTCAGCTATGAGATTCTATGGTTGTTTTCCTATGAAAACATGGGACATGTTAAAGTATATTACCTTTTGCAAATCATAAAGGCACCATTTAGTAATTTACTACATCTACGCATTAAACGGTAGTTTTGTAACTTCAAAGAATTAAGTGCTTCTAAAGCATGATTTGCATATTCTGCTGGCAGTGCCTAAGCAGTTTCTTAGTAAAGCTCCATAAATCATTGTATTATTGTTATACTCATTTTATAGGTAGCAAAACCAAGGCAGGAAGGAACTGCAAAGGCTTTTACTTCTCAGTCTTAGTCATAACGATTTCCAGGATCTCACAGTATATCCTTCAGTACCCAGATAAAAGAAGTTTCCGTCCATACTACCGAGTATAGAAACTCATAATTTTCTTAGTACTAATAGCATACCCAAAGGAGAAAAACTCGACCTTCTACTCAAATGATGTTTAGCTGAATGGAAAGGACTCTAAAGAAATCAGTTACTGCCCATCATCTTTGCTAGAAGAAAATCTCCCAGAGTACAAAGAACGGCTTGAAGTCACTGTTTATTCCATTACCTCTATGTATGTATGTACCCAAAGGCCTAGTCATTGGTACTGATTACTGAGTTCTAAGTGAAATATTAGAAATGTTCCCAATTTATACATACTCAAAAGCTACGGTGGAAAAATGAAAAATTCTAAAACTAAAATATCTTATTTTGGAACTCAGATTCATTTACTTCAATGCCCTATTGACTGAAGCAATTTTAGATTATAATGGGAAGAACAAAGTACACCCTGCCTAAAGAAGTAAGGGACATTTTGAAATAGAAGCCCTAGAGACAAGAAGGAACTTAGGTAAAGGTTTCTGTGTATGTGTGAAAGTAGCCATAAGTAAAATGAACCAGTGTGTTGAAATGTAATTCTGCAATTCCCAGGGCAACATCTTGGGGAACTAAGTTTGCAAGCAATACATCTGAGATACATGTTGGTGTGAGTTTCCGGAAAACCCAGATCAGTCCCAAGAGATTCTTTTTATGGTGTAGCCATGAAATAATGTAAGTTATTTATTATGAGGCTAATCAGTGGCATTCTGAATATTAACCAGAAACCAAACTATTTTGGACCTATCTGTAGATACGTCAATTTTTTCCTTCCATGGATGCCATTTTACTTACTCTTCCTGTTTTTAAATATAGCTGGTCCAACTTATCCCAATACAAGCAGAACAGATTCAGAGAATAATAACTCATTGAAATTGAGGCAGTTACGGTCACATCTGTACTCCCCAAAGCTGGCAGTTTCATTCTCTAGAGACAGGTGCATTTATCACATTCACAAGCATAGTAAAATGAAATCATCAACTAAAGAGGCTCTGGCTCACTCATTTTCCTCCAGGAAAGCCACCAAACATTTCGAATATTTAAGTAGAGGATCTCCAGCCTCTGTTTTCTTGCGAGAAAGCAGAAATCTGAGAGAAGTTGATGGACAGCGTCAAGATATTCCATGGTACATTCAGAGCTCAGAACAATACAAGTCCTTAAAGACTGCATTAATATGGTTATATACGAACTGATAAATTAAAACCTGGATGGTGGAGGGTTAGAGAGTAGACTAGCACAAGACAAACTTTGGAAAGCTTTTACATTTCAACTGTGGTCTCACTTGGTGTGTAACTCTTGCCAAGTTTTGGTCTCTATGCGTCCTTCTTTCCCTGCCAAAAACAAAACTAAACTAAAAAAAATAAGTCATTTTGTTGTTGTTTTAACAATTATAAACTCGATTATTCACTGCATGCTCTGTTTTTGTTTCCACATATAATACACACATTATCCTCATAATCTCTTCTGTATGAACCTTAAATGGATTGCCTTCACTGGACAATTAGAATTAATGAGAATTTGAAATGGTATTGACTTAAGTCATTTTCTTCCTCTAAGACTTGTTGTTTGCTTAAGTGTATTCTTAATCTCATGGGAAAAAAAAAATCAGCTTTTACAGTAGGTTCTGCTTCTTTCTCTTTAATGTTTCTATTTCAGAAATAGGAAACATTGTACTTTGTCACCAAATTCCTTTGGCTTTGTGCAACTGTGTGCAAGATATTTTGCCTAGGAATCCTCAATTACTTTCTACAACTTCAACAATTAGAAATTGCAAAGTTTAAAAATTTATTATTTCTAGGCACTAATTTAGACACACTGTTTATGCAATATGTACATAAACAGTTTTTGAAGGTAAAATAAATTCACACGGATATACTATGGACAGACTTGATCATTTCTCCTGCATTAGACGAACATGGCAAACTATGTCACTGATGAATTACAAAGGCAACTTCTTGGATGTAACTAAACCACACTTTGTAAAGTGCTGTTGACCTTCTTACAATAGAAACATAGAAATGTGTATTCTCTACATAACATGACTTACTTAATAAGCATTTTTATACTTATACCCACATAGAATATTCTGTTGTGGACTAAAAATGTGGAAATTAATTTGATGTCTATGAATGATGCCCCAAATACGTCAGGACAAACCTGGATATCTTCAACTATAAGTCTTCTGGCTTTCTAGTCACGAGTTTGTTCTGACTAATGCTTAGACCTTTTGAAAGACCATATAAAAATAAATGGGAACATCAAGAGTAGTACACTACAAGAGCAAACAAAAGTCACTTCTGTTAAGGATTTTCTAAACGTCAAGTCAACCTTAAACACAATAGACTGCACAAAACCTCACTGCCAAGCAAACACCATTGAGTTTTGAAAATAAGACATTTGTTGTTTATACTAAAGTCACTGAAGTTTCACAGATAAACAGAAAGACTTTCTCTCCAGATTTCACTGATGCTTATCAAAAGGGGAGAAGGCAGTGATTACACATTGGAATGTAAAAAGATTAGCTTTTGGGCTCCCAGAGTACATATCAACTCATCAAGAATGACTGTTAATTGGTTACTGTAATGTTTCTGCTCAAATGCTAACATGGCTCCCCTAAAATGTACCAGGTATTATAATAAATGTACACGTGTCATGAAACTGTTTGAGAACTGATAACTGTCATGGAATGCATGCTACTCTGTGTCTCCAACAAGCACCATATGCAAATGAGGCTTTTTATTTTGCAGGCTGAAGTACTCCCTACGAACTTTCACAAACATTTATTTTCCCCTCTGCACTGAAACCTCTCAGTTATCTCACTAATAATGCTCCCGATAATGGAAAATATTTCTACTGATCAGGACAATCTGTAATCTCTAGCTCATCTACTTCCATGGGAGAATTGTTTGAAAACGATTTTACCCTATCTAATACACTTTAAGCTACCCACATAACTTTGCCCATCTCATTTCTTGGCTTGTAGTTTTACTTTTCCAATACATGCAGATATTATCTACTATTTTTCACATCAAAACATCTACCTGGGTGGGTGTATGGGTTAACCTTAAAATAGTAACTACGTAAAATATCTTCAAGGGAGAGAGAGCAAATAAGTGCATTTTCAAGTTCAACCAAATAGCAAGCAGTTTAAAATAGCTTTCCCTAAACATGAAATATTTCTTTAAAAATAATCTATTCACGGGCTTCCCTGGTGGCGCAGTGGTTGAGAGTCCGCCTGCCGATGCATGCAGGGGACACGGGATCGTGCCCCGGTCTGGGAGGATCCCACATGCCGCGGAGCGGCTGGGCCCGTGAGCCATGGCCGCTGAGCCTGCGCGTCTGGAGCCTGTGCTCCGCAACGGGAGAGGCCACAACAGTGAGAGGGCCGCGTACCGCAAAAAATAAATAAATAAAAAAAAATAATCTATTCACACAAAAAAACTGGGTCTGAAAAATAGCCTTCTTCTTTAACACTAGGCTATAGATAATTACAATGCTTCAACCCTCCAAGGAGTCTCTAGCCTTTAATTCATATGCTTGGCATATCATGTCTTTATAATGACATTCAGAGACACTAAGTTCAGCAGTTTTTCCCTTTCCTTTGTCATTCATTACATTCCAAACATTTGTGTCCTACAATCTATGTAGGGCAACGGGCTTTATAACTATTCTGAGCTCTGTAAAGCCAAGTATGACTATACTATAGCAATTTGCTTTACATTTTAAATATTTCACCACTTGATTTGCTAGCAAAAATTTTACCGAAAGGATGGTTCACGATAATGAAATGGTATGGAATATATGTATTAAAGTCACTCTTATAAAGTTTCTGATTTAATAAAACAATGTTAAATATGAACTACATTTATTCCTCTTTTTCCCCAAAGAGAAATCTAAGAATTAACATATGTTCTGGCATGAAAGGTGAGATTTCCTCATAGACTCATCTCAGAAGTTACCACAGTAAGCTTTTTAAAATGGCCTTTATCTAAGAAGTAAGGTTATATTCCTATCTTCATTGATTCCATTTCCCATGCCTCAGTGGTGTTGACCAGTTGAGGCAATGATAGGGTCTTTGCATTCAAGAATTAAAGTAACCTGAAGGAAAACAAAGGAATTAATAGGACCCACAAGTGTTGATGCTGCTCTGTGTGCTGTCATTGTGGGTAATGTTGTGTGGTGTTGTTTTGCTGTGCTGCTTATGTGGTGTTGTGGTTTGGCTATATTGTTTCTAGTATGAATAGACAGTGTATAAAAATTGATAGTGACATTTGCAAAGAGATGTGCCAATTTTACCTGAGAGTAAATTAGAACTAACTAATGCCCAACAAGAAAGCAGGTACATAGGGACTTCCCTGGTTGTCCAGTGGGTAAGCTTCTGCACTCCCAATGCAGGGGGCCCGGGTGCTGTGATCCCTGGTCAGGGAACTATATCCCACATGCATGCCACAACTAAGAGTTCACATGCCACAACTAAGAAGTCCGCATGCCACAACTAAACAGGCCACAGTGGAGATCTCACATGCTGCAACTAAGACTCAGAACAACAGGAAGGAAGGAAGGAAGGAAGGGAGGGAGGGAGGGAGGGAAAGAGAGAGAGAGGGAGAGGGAGAGAGAGAGAGAGAGAGAAAGAAAGAACAAACGAAAGAGAAAGAGAGAGAGAAAGAAAGAAAGAGAGAGAAAGAGAAAGAGAGAAAGAAAGAAAGAAAGGGAAGGAGAGAGGGAAGAAGCAGGTACATAGGCTCTGAACTCTTATCATGAACATAGTATTTGAAGTTTTTTTTTGTTTCCTGCAAACTTTGTTTTGGGAAGGTTGGAAGATGAAATATACCACACGTGTTAAAGAATTGTGAAAATGTTTTAAGTAAAATCCAATTGCTCAGCAAAGGAAATTTAGCAAACATTTAATGAAGCATTTTCAGAAAAATTACTTTGAGGATTCTGACCTAAAGCAATATCTGAAACCTTGATCATAATCTGTCAACAGTAAATAATCACTTTTATAAATTCCAGTCAAGTGAATTTCTAATGTCAGACAGTCTGGAGAAAAGACGACATTTTTAACTTAAGAATTATATGGAAATTAGAAATAGGTAGTAAGCTGAATACAAATGAACATAGAAAATGATAACAGACTGGTAAATATGGCAAACACTTGTAAGGAGAGAAAAAATCATAACCACAGACCCAGGGGTTACAAACAGGTATTGAACGGGACAGTGCTTGGAGTAATACAAGAGGTTTTGCTCATGGCCAAATAAATGAAATACCAATATTCAACTGGTGGAAGAAACAGGAGACAAAGAAATAACAGGAGACCTAAGAGGACCAGCATAAGAAAAATCAGTAGGGAGTTTAAAAGAATGAGACAGAAATAAAACTATTGTTATCAATGCTGTTGACTCTGATAAATCTTTACCTAAAAATATTGTGTTTTCCTTCTTATATCAGACATATAGACAAATATAGATCAATAAAAATGCTTTCAAGTAAAATCTAAGAATATTATGAGGTTAGGCTTTTTGAACAGGTTAAGTCATTACAGAAAATTTTGTGCCTACAGATGAGGATACATTTGGGGTGGATTAGCCAAGTGATTAGATAAAAGAAAGGTGAGATGAGAGTGTCTTTCCTTAATGTTTCTTAGAGAACAGAATGGGATCAGATTTGGTAATAGGAGAGCCATGTTAGGCAAAGGACCAATGATGCAAAAAATTGATAATACTAATTTATGCAAAGAGGACGCAACCCATTCCTATTATATCCACAAGGAATAGTTCAGAATTTAGAGGAGGAAAGTCTGTCAAGTGTTTACAAATTTTAGTATTATAATATATGTATATTTTAATAATGGAAAGTTTTATAATCCAAACCACCAACAGCTAAAGGTTCAGCGTTCACACACTCAGGCACACATAGACAAACTCACACAACTGCCGTGGAGAGCGCAACAAAATATAAGGAAAGTCAGATGATTTAGGCACAGGCAATGTTAAAATTAAGGCAAAATTCTACAACATGGATGAACTTTGAGGACATGCTAAGTGAAATAAGCCAGTCACAAAAAGACAAATACAACATGAGTCCACCTACATAAGGTACCTACAGTAGTCAAATTCATAGAAACAAAGTAAAATGCTGGTTACCAAAGGCTGGTGTGGGCGGGGAGGAGGAGGGAAAGGGGAGTTGTTTAATGGGTTCAGAGTTTCCATTGCAATATGGAAAAGTTCTGGAGATCTGTTTCACAACAATGTGAATCTACTTACCACTGAACTGTACACCTAAAAATGGTTAAGATGGTCAATTAAGATGCTTTGTTTTTTTTTTTTTTTTGCGATACGCAGGCCTCTCACTGTTGTGGCCTTTCCCATTACAGGCTCCGGATGCACAGGCTCAGCGGCCATGGCTCACGGGCCCAGCCGCTCCGCGGCATGTGGGATCTTCCTGGACCGGGGCACGAACCCATGCCCCCTACATCGGCAGGCGGACTCTCAACCACTGCGCCACCAGGGAAGCCCTAAGATGCTTTTTTAAATCACATTTTTTTTAAAGTTAAAAAAAACTTTCAACCAAATTACAAAATTAGTGAAATTTCATTGATGTGTGTGTCTTCTCTCGTTTCCACCCACAACCTCTGCTATTCCCTGCAATAGGCACTTAGATTCCCAACCCCTAATTCATCCCTTGGCTCAAAGCCTTTCTGGTTCCATCAAGGTCTCTCCTCTCTCTGGAAAGTCCCCTAGGATAAACCTCTACTCCAGTTTCCCACTACAATTCTTTGCCTTGAGTACAATTCTCTTGTAAACTGATAATCTAATGATTTTTAAGGTACTTATTCTAAAATATGTTTCCTATACTATTTATGCTACAATGAATTCTAAATTGGTGACTCTTCAATTGAATACATCTGTCACAAAGGATTCTTATAGGAGGTACCCACACCCAAAGCAAAATAACTCAAGTTGACAGAAAACAGGCAGTGGGGAAGTGCTTGTGAGCATTCCACAATACTGAGCATGTGCAGAGATGAGGTGAGACTGGGGGAAGAGTTGGTCAGTTTATTTGGAGGAGAAAGGATTTTAAGTTAGACACCCTACTTTGTAGGGGCTAGAAGTTGAAGGCATGCTAGCCATATACCTTCTAAATGTGCATGTGTGTGCGTGTGTGTGTGTGTGTGTGTGTGTGTGTGTGTGTGTGTGTGTGTGTGTGTGTGTGTGTGTGTTTACCTTCCTGGATAGCCCAGAGGAGCTACTCTTAACCAGTAATTCTGAAGTAAAATAATTTAACTATAACATCAGGAACTCCTTTCCAAACTAGCAGACAAATACAAGATATTTTAAGAGAAATGTTGTCCAGTCTACTATTCGAAGCAAACAACTTTAAAAGGGGCTGTGATATAAGATAAAATGCATCTCAGGAACTAATCATATCCTGGAAATAGAATTATCAGTTTAAATCATTAAACCTTTTCAGTTCATGGTATACTTTTTCATTTCTCTTTTTTTTTTTTAAATGAGATGTGGGATGTGAATAAAAATGTCTGGTGTAGATCCTTTTAATTTATCAAGATCCCTTTATTTTTGCATCATAAACATATCTAAACTATACAGAATAAAATATTAAAAGCCTTCAAAACCAACAGTGCTACCATTTTTGGATAGATTTTTACCATCAACGATGGTCTTACTAAAATATCCAATTTTTTCCTTATAATATTACTTAGCTTTTTATTATCTTGTAGAACTATGGAGGGATTATAAAAATAAAATGAAAGGCTGGACTCCATTACACTAGAGATAGCTTTGGTCTAGCACAAACTGTGCCTTGAAATAAATCTAAAGCATTTTATGGTTAAACCAGCAAGAAACCAGTTTAATTTCCCATTATATCACAGTTTAGTGCAGTCTAGAAGAAATGAAGTGATTGAAAATTTTAGCTATATGATATTTATTTTCACACTTCACAAACACACACGCTCAAATGCCATTGACAAATCCCAAGTACACATTAAACAGAGACGGAGAAGAAATGGTTGTGTTAGGCAGACTGTAAGCGAAAACTATTTGCAAAAATAGCATGTAAAGGAACTCATTCTGCAACACACACCTACAAATGTTTGTACATTGGAAAGAAAATGTGTAATTAGCAACAAATATGCAAAAAGCTTGGACTATACAGCAAAGAAAATATGTGATTATTTTTGCCTTATCAGCAAAAATAAAAGACAATTTTATTGACAATTAACAATTGTCAAAAGCCAGCATAAGACAATTAATGCCAAAAGCCAGCATCATATAGCTGAAAAAGTACCTGCTTTGGGGACAGACATAGCCTTACATCCTAAGTGTGCTACTTTCTATAAATAGAGCTTCTGAGTCTTTTTTTAAACAGGATAAGGTCTATTTCAAATAACTGTTATGAAGAAAAATTTTAAAGAGCATCTATAAACCAACTAGAGAGGGTCTGGTGTTATTAGTTTCTCAATAAATATTAATATCATTTCCTTCTCCAATTAGATTATTCTTTGAATAATGTGAAATTTCTCTGCCTTTAAACATAGTATACCAAAATACACACTGAAATGTCTCTACAATCTTCTCATTTCAGGATAATTCATTTCTGAAAACCTAGGGGTAATTATTGGACTTTGAAAACACAATTACCACTGAGATTAATGGTACATAATTACTTCAACAGTTAAAACACATGTGGGGTACTTAATGCTCATATAATTAAAATGTATAACAAAACAAAAAAGAAAAAATAAATTAATGAAAATAATAATGTGTAATTATGTAATAATGATGTGTTATCACTATTATAAACTGAGTTATAACCAGTAGTATTTGATAACAAAGTTTAAATCATAAAACTCTAGATATACACCAAGATTTCTTTCCTTTCTCTCTGCTCAGGTGTTTACAAGATGTGGGAAAGCCAAATTGGTCCTCTAAATGCTAATACCTTGTTAAACCAAAATAGGTGTATTAAATTAAACTCATTAAGTTGGCTTATCTTCTAATTTGACCAGAAGTATCCGATAAATCTCTTTTCTATAGACTGTCTCTCTTTCTTTATGGAGAATAAAAAATATAATTTCTCTCAGGATGTACATTCTTGTCCAAACAGTGACAATTCCTGTCCAAATGTGTCCACAATATCCCAAGGAACAAAGCTGTCAAAATGTGCATTCATTAACCCCTTCCTTTGGCCTGGCTGATTCCCCCTTCCCAACCACACCTGAGAATAGTGAAAAAGACACAAGAGGCAAGAATAAAATTGAGTGTTACATGTAAAAGAAAGTCCTTAACTTGATTTTAACTCAGTTTCATGTCTCAGACACGATCTGGTAATTATTGATCATGGAACTTAATTATTAAATATATAATTTTGCTCACTGTTTATAATAAAGTAAGCATATTCTGGCTTCTAGGTAGAGGTAGAAGATACAAAGGCCTAGAAAATATAACTTGATACTGGCCCATGATCAGAGAGCTAGGGAGAGAACTGAAAACTACAGCTATGTCCTTTTGCTCAGTTTATTTCAATGTCTCAGTCACTAAATTAACTGAACTGGGAACAAAGTAACATACTGAAACTCACTCAAGCTACTTTGTATCATAATGTTCACAACTAACATACATTTATAGGGATTGTTCTAGTGCCTCCCTCAGAGTGGGTTAAAGGGAATGAGAATATCCTGCATTTGAGACGGTCTCCCTTGTGGGCTTCAATTTCTTCATATGAAAACTGGGCTTCTAGGTTTACTGAAAGAATGTAAGTGTGCCACTAGCACTGTGTTTGCCACAGGTAGGTGCATAGTGTAGGCTAGTTCTTCTCTCTCCATTGTGGAAAGGAAATCACTCAGTGAACAAATGTATTTTCATTATTTCATATGTTATTTTAAAGTGTGTAGATAGTAAGACCTTATTCAGTAATTATGTGGTTATGTTTCTGGAGGTGGAGAGGGATTTAATTTTTCGTGCCATTTGAGGGGTAAATGGAGGCGCAAGATAAAGACAACAGACCCGTATGGGAATTGAACCTGCAACCTGAGTCATATCAGAAAAGTTTTTCAATACATTTAGCCACCTAAACACAAGCAGCCATGTTAAAACATTCCCTGACTTTATTTTAAATGATGGTTTTGAAGACAGGTATATACTAAATGAGCTTGGACCGCCTCATTACCAAATAAATATATTTTTTGCTAGTTGTTTAATTTTGTAAGTGGGACTCAGTTGTAATATTGGATGGATAATGAATTAGCCAAATGGACAAAAACAGGGTGACGGCCAAAAGTTTAGTCTTCCAAACCTCTTTTTTTCCCCCAAATATGTCTATTCTGGATGAAAATCTTTCTTAAATGAATTATATACTTTTTCTTAAAACCGATCAAACTACAGAACCTAATGTAACATTTCCTTAATGACCTGTGGCCATCAGGAGTACCAATTAGTGCATGGTGATGCCCTTAGGGATTATAAAAGTTTGTAGGTCTGTTTACCCTTATTAAATGGCTCAGTTCTTGTGCTTTTTGAGTTTCTGTGTGGGCTTTTTATAGATTTTCTGTCCACAACCTTGTTGTCACTTTTCTCTGCTATCATTGTGCTGGTCCTAACAGCCCCAATCCCTTTTCTAATTTACTGCCTCCTAATAGGCAGTGGTTTTGGCAAGCAGATCAGTTAGCTTGTTAAAATTGTCAGTAAAATCAGATTTTGTAGATTCTAAGGCAACATTCATAAGAGGAAAAGTGCATTTGCTTTGTTGCATGGACTTTGTGGGTTGTAATTGATTGCGCATGTTTTATTGTTTAAATCTTGCTTCTCAGCTCTGTCAAGAGAGGTAGGCTGCCAGACAGCTGAATCCTGAGAAGGTGGGGTGTTAACTGTCTATTAAATTAAGTAGAGAGGCTGCCACATCTAGATCAGGTATGTTATGCAGACAGCTTAAGTCATGTCTGGAAAAGGTGGGGTGCACATCTGGAGAGAGGCAATAAAGGTTTTCAAAGTTAAACATTATCATTAAAATAAAGAACACTCTGAAATTTGATGTAAAAGTCACTAAATTGCACAAGTTGTTGAATCTGAAAAATATTGCCGTATTCCATGTTATTCTTACTTCACCTAAATGTCTTATATTATTCACTGCAACCTATCCTGTTTGCAAACGTAGGGGGAAAAAAAAATAACGGTTATTTTTAGTTGATTCCATCCAGGCAGGAAAGTGCCCCACTACTTCACAGCCTAAAACAAACAATTATTGGTGATGGTCTCATTATAAATTGCTTTCCATGGGGCATAATGAGTTTTTTTTAAGAGACTTAGATACATGAGACATATGAACTAAATTGTGCTTGCCTGACATAAGCTGAATTTAAAGCTCTTGCAGAGATTACCACCCTTTTAATACCTTCGCCTATTTCTTTGTGTCACAAAGGCTGAATTTTTAAAACTTTTGAACAGCAAAAGCAATTTATACATATAAAAATACTTGGAGTGCCCTAGGGATTGTTCATGTTGCAGAGAGTTGAAAGAAGAGTTTGATTTTAAGTTTAAGCTTCAAACATTCATGGCCTAAATGCGGATGTCATTCTGAATTAAGCCTCAAACTTTTTTTTTTTTTAAATAGGCAAGCAACGGTATCATTTCTAAGATGAGCTATAAAAGCGGGAAGCAAGGCCCCAGTTACTTGCATTCATCAGAGAGTTTTTCCTCCCTAAAGAGAATGGAGTTCAACTGACGATCCCTGTTCTCCTTCTAATTCAGGCACTTGTGTTCCTCTTCCCTGAATCCCCTAACCATTTCAATCAGAAGAGAGATTTTCTTTTCCCTCCTGCTGCTACCAGATATGTCGGGCAGCTGATGTAAAATCATTGCCACATGACAGCAACTGCTCAAAGCTGCACTTCCCTAACTCATGAGTCAAGGACACCAACTAAATGTTATAAAAATCCTTTTCAAGGCTCCTATACCCCTTGTCTCTCCCTTCACACCCTGTGTCGTTACACAAACATATCCGTTTTAAAAGCCTTTGACAGTTTTCTCCTCTCTCTACCTATTTGGCTGTTAATGAAGCCCGAGCCACAGCAAATAGCCTATAGCTTGACTCATCCCACCTTGGTCTCCCTGTATGTGGTTCTCCAAAGTCCAGAAGTTAGAGGATTAACCTGAGGCAGTTGCAAAAAGCGTGTCATTAGTATCACCTCGTGCCCTTTGCTCCCCTCTCTTGCTTCCCTAATCACTCCAAATCTTCACGTAGCTTGCTGCTTTTCCCAGCCTCCTAAAAACAGCTTTCCACCCGGGCTTCTCCCATTAGGAAAGATCTAAATGTCTTAAGACAGTACCTTCTATCAAAAATTTGGTTTTGGTTCTCATTTCTTCAGGCCTATAATGTGTCTATTCACTGACAAAGGAACAGAAAAAAAAAAAAAATCAACTAATTATTATCTGTTAAAAGAGAAAATAGATTTTTATGTCACCACTCCCAGGTAATGCAGATGTGCTATAGCAATGTAATATTTGCTCTAGCAATGTAATATTTTAATTAAGGCTCTGATCAGGAAGGAAATTTTTAAGGTCACTGGCAAGCCATTGCTGCAGAGTGTTGTGTGTGTATGTGTGTGTGTGTGTGTGTGTGTGTGTCTGTGTGTCCCCATGTACGTCTCTGTGTGAGGTAGCTGACATGAGGCAATTCGGGTAGACAAATCTAAATGTAGTTTGCAATTCATGCAGCATAAATGGAGACTTCATTTTAAAATACAGATCATGGTTTTATATGAATGATCAAGTCCATAAAAAATACTGACTACATCGTTTTGTCTTTTGTAATTTTTCTATAAGAGCATTTGGGATACAATATCCATCTGTTGTTTAGCTAGCTCTATCTACATCAGTACTAGAACTGATAGCAAGGATGTCTGAAAAGAAATACATAATCCACAATCTTATAGTGACCCAAATTTTCCGGGTCTATGCAGACTTATGAAAAATTCTCACTCTTAAATTGCATGACCTGAATTCCATAACAACTCGGTCACAGCTTCCCCTGAAGGAATTCTATGATGCCCTGCTGCTTACCTCAACCGCACATCCTACCCTCTTCCCACCAACAGTGAGGAGTCTCTATTCTCTGAGCGTGGTTCTCTTTTCTCCAACCACCCATTCATGTGTTTCATACTCATCAGTTTATGTTGCCTTCTTGCATCTGACTTATAAGCCTCCTGAAGACAAGGTTTCTATTCAATTTATCTTAAAGCATTGCAAGATATGCATGGTATAGTGTGTGTGTATGTGTAATACTGTGTCTTAGGACTTCCAAAGGTATAAATTGTGGAAGGAAGACTCATTAAAAATGAACTAAGAGATACTATTACTTTTAATGCTGTTTCATGAAATTTCTTTATTCCTCCAGTGCAAGCCCACTTTTGAGATCCCATACCAGATTTTACTCCCATAATTAGAAACTGCTTTTATAAGTAGGAAGAATCCTTGGTTCTTTGGAGCATATTATAGTGTTCAAGAAAAAACTATTTAAATCAAGCAACTTGTCTCATAGACCAGCCATTTTATTTCCAGAGTGTATAACAGGAAACTCCTTTAAAATCCTCAAGAGAGTCTCCTTTATCCTTATAATTGTAGTGTTACTAGTATATAGACATGTTACAAAGTCAATTCAGGACAAGTTTTCTGAGTTAACTTCTGCCAAAGTATGTGAAAAAAGAAAATTTACTGTTGTACAAACTCTAGAGAACAGACAACATAAGACCAGATAACAGTATTTCTGCAAATGGAAATTATTAGGGATTTCAGAGGGTGAAGGAAATTTTACATTCTAGGGAATCAGTGAAACCCTTAAGGGCCTTTTCAAAGAGAAAAGCATATAAGATACCTGGCTGAGTGCAAGATAAACAACCCTCAGTGTATTCCTGCCAGGGGATCATTTCATTTTATTCTTCAGATAGATACATATATACTATATATATAATATATATGTATACACATATATATTTTTTCTGATAAGAAATGTGTTTATATTCTTTCCATTAAAAAAATATTTGGCCCAAATGAGGTGTTTTGAATCTTTTCCTTAAGAAACATGTCTCATTTTCTTACATCTGGAAATAGAAGAAAATGATCACTTGGGGTGGGAGATGGTGAATAAGATGAGAGTAAGTCTTAGTAATTCTACAGAGAGACTAACCTGGTTGATAAATCAAAAGCACTGAGCAAAACACTAAAAATATGCACATTTTTATAGATACAGAATTGAAGCTTCCATGATGTCCCAAAGGTTTCCTCAACTCTAGCATTGACTTAAAACTCAGAAATGCTAATGAAAAAGGAATTGTAATTTTCTCCTATATATCTAGCCAACATAAAGACTTATGATCAGACTAATTTCAGTTATAGGTGACCAATTTAAAAAGTATAATTACAAAGTGATATTTCTGAAAGAGCAGTTTTCGATTTGTCATAATTGTCATCTCAGTGACTACACTGATCAGATAGCCAAATTTCTTGCTTTAGAAATTTAAACAAAGTTACCTTATTTTAATTGGATTGAAGCCAAAAATAAATAAAGGTAAATATTTAATTTCTAGATTGTTTACCATGTTGATATCATATAGGCAGCACACAATCTTAAACATGAACCAGAAGAAATGTACATCATCCTATTGTCAAGAATATCTCTAGTTTTAAACATCCTGTTTATATAAGTTTCCTGTTTATATAAAGATTTTTTACCTCATTCTAATGAACTATGAATAAGATTTAAAAATTATTTTGTGTTCTTTTAATATACAGTATTTTTAAAATCCTAATTCACGGAAGATGTAGTAGTACAAACAACTGAAGCAAAATATGGAATGCCAACAAAGGAACATATACTTACCTATTTGATTAAATTTTAAACAGAGGATAGGATTACAAATATTAATTTTAAAAAATAAAATTGGAAGACAAAATATCAGTACATTAATAACACTGTTTTGTGAAACTTCTGTGAAACTTTCCTTTTAGTTACAGATATCTACTGAAAATATACACAAGTATTGTCAGGATCACAGTGTAAAATATGTTTCTTACTGAGGGTCACAATCAATGTTTAAGAGCCACTTTAATTAGGTTACAATGTAACATACTTTCAATATGCTGATTTCCAGACTTGTTTACATGAAATTCTATAATGAGGTGGGAAAATGACCGAGTCGCCTTCATATATTAGACATTTGTAAACAATGAGACAACAGTCTATCAGCTTTGTAATTTAAGTGTTAACAGTCTTTGGCAGAAAAGAGATTATACTGAGCAGAAAAATATGACAGGCTTTTGAAATGTAGGATTTGTTACTCATAAACTATCATTCTTTTATGTAATGTTTTGACAAACTGGAAAAAGAATTAGGAAAATTCTGCAGATAATATGACTCACACCTTTCATCAATTTCTCTAGGCATCTGCTACTTAAGGGCCATATGGTTTAACAGAATTCAGAGGTTCCCATTGCCATCACAGCACTGGAAAAGCATCAAATTCATGAAAATATGTTATTTAAGTGCCTTACATATATTAGAAACTTTAGTTCATGTCCGAAGAACATCTAGTGTTGCATGGTAAGCACTAGGGATACTTGAAGATTAAACTAGTCACTGAAAGTTAATCAAAATTTATCAGTATCCTTTTAGAAGATAACTGGAGTGATAAATAAGTTATAACTCAAACATTGCTTGAATCCAACTATGGACAATCTATATTTATTGTAGTGATCAGGGAAAAATATGCTACATGTACCATTTTATTATTTATGGGGTTATACTGATTTTTTTAAATGAACACTGGTTTCCCATACTTCTAAATAGAGAACTATCAACAAGCGTATGCAGAAAGAGTTGCATTGTTTTCATATGCAAAAATGACTGCATTTTCCTGACTTCCCAAATCATAGAGAATAGAAATTTATACAGTGAGCTATGACAAAACATTCCTTTATCTTATCCGTTTTATTATATATGTGTGTGTGTGTGTGTGTGTGTGTGTGTGTGTGTGTGTGTATTATCTAAGATATTGTTATTGGCTACTCCAACCCTACTCTAGGGTATTTGTATTTTAGTCAATTTAGTCTAAAGGAAAATAATGAAAGTTGATTTTATTCAATCAATAACTATACCTTAAAGGCATTATAATTTTAGTATTATTATTAAAAATGAAAAATAAATGTTCGGAGTTGGAGTGAGACTCAAACAGGATCCTGAATTGAATTTCTTAAAAAAAACTTGATAAAATTGTGAGAACTTATATTCTTCATAAAAAAATGAGAAGAATTTGCTCTTTTTAAATTAGTGTAGTTTTTGTTCTGAAAAGCCCAAACAAAACTGATCTGATCAAAAGTCAAAAGATGAGATAAATTTGGCCAGACGGATGGATGGATTCAACCACACATTCATACTGACCTTCTTTCTCTATCAGGTAATATAGAGAATTAATAATAATAATGGCACAATAATTCCTAAAGCACATTCCACATAACCACAGATGAGCTGTTGATCTAAAGTAATTGTGATGAACTTAATTACATGCTAGATTTAAAAGGCTTGCTAACAAATTTCATCACTTAAAAAGGATTATAATTATGCCCCTCTGTAGGAATTTAACTTCCTTTCACTGAAGAGACCGTAATGCAAACCACATAAAACATATAACTTAGATACAACATACAGACATAAGTGCAGATGTAATGCCAAATGAGATGCTCATAGTAAGGCCAAAGGAATGTACTATATGCCTCTACAGAATAAACATTTGGAACATTACTTAATCCATGTTTTAAATGAATCCTAGGTAAAGGGAAAAATATTATGAAGGGTTATTTTATGAATAGTTTACTAGTTATCTCTCTGTGTATTATATGCTATATGCATCCATCCATCCAAATAAGTGACTCTACCATTATTATAGAAACTTTAGTTGACCCAAAGTGATTCAGATGCAAATTTCTCTCCCATTGTCAATGTCAATCTTATCAGTAGGAGACAAAATCCACACAACATTTCTTGGGTCTTTCCTCTACTTTATTGTTTCCAATACCACTCTGCCAGTTCCAGCTCTTCTATCCCCAGCATAATCCAGCACAAACTCCTTCTGTCTCAGGTCTTTGTCTTTTGTTTTTTAATGGAAACTCAGTTGACTGATATAACTAAACCACAGCTAAGGCACTCTCCTCCCAGTGGCCTTTCCACTTAAGTGTAACCTTCTCTCCTTTACAACAGTGTCTAACCTGCCCTTCTGGACATAATCACCTCCCAATGTCCAGCTCATACTCTAAACTTCTAATAGAAAGAACTGCTTACAAAACATTTAAACTTCTTTTTTTTTTTTTTTTTTTTTGCAAATTGTGTGCTTTGCCCAGACTGCATGTGCTTGTACTGGAAAGCTTAGTTTGTCAAATCAAATCTGTTCTTAAAATCTCAAATTCAATTTCCTTTATGAAGTTTCTTTCTGAATGCTTTATTAGGGTATGAGCTTTTTCTCATTAAAACCCCACAGCCCTTTTTTTGTACTTCTCCTAAGGTACTTGTCATTGTATTTTAATACAGTGAAGGTACATCATACAGCATTTAAATTATGAACGTTCAAATAAACACATCAGCTCTAACATAGGAAAAGGGTTTTTTGTGTTATTTTTAATTAGTGTCTTAATTTCTGTTTTGCTTTATTTTGTTGTTTGTTTTTGGTATTAAGACCTTATAAGCAATCCAACAACTTATCTGGGACCCAACCAACCAAACAGCACTCTGGTGAGGAGACAATGCACGGTACTGGACTTTCTAAAAGACAGGGGGACATGTCACATGTCACAAAGCCATGCACACAGTAATTCATGGGCAATGTATGTAATTTTAAAAGATAAATTTTATGATACACGACTTTCACAGTAATCACTGACTTTGGGACCCAACTAAGAGTCTACTTATTTACAGTCATA
The DNA here is from genome assembly GCF_964270905.1 of Leucopleurus acutus. Taxonomy (NCBI): domain Eukaryota; kingdom Metazoa; phylum Chordata; class Mammalia; order Artiodactyla; family Delphinidae; genus Leucopleurus; species Leucopleurus acutus. The sequence goes on from NC_139149.1 coordinate 30,836,775, forward strand.
TACATTTCTGTTTCATTACTTTAATGGTCATATAATCAGGGGGATTTCATCTTTGAATGCCATTGTGTCCTTAGTGGTACCTTACACATAGTTGGCACTTAACGCGTATTTTCGTTACTTTGAATAAAAGTAAGCCTTTCTAAAAGGCCACACAATCTCACATGGAAAACAACCATGGAGATCAAATAGTTTACTAATTATACCTTAAAAAAAATAGTACAAAGGGACTATTTTAGAACTTGATTACAGAGCTTATAGGTTTTGAAAAGCTTATATAGTAAAAGAGCTCTTCACCTCTTGCCTTACTTCACTTTCTAAATTGAAAACTCCTTACGGACAGTAATAATATCATGTATCTTGTTATCCACTGAATTGTTGTAATATGTCTTGCATTAATCTTGCAAAAGATAACAGCTCTATGACATGCTTTCAGAAAAACCTCAACAGTCAAGACTAGGCAAATAAACACCAAAATACTAATAATATTGCAGAAACAATTGGCTATTTAACTGTTTGTACCTTTAAAAACTGAGCCTAGTATAGTGGTCTGGTACATGTTCAGTGAACTCAATTTAAGTATGGTTGATTAACAGAAAGATGAAATGAGACACTATGCCTTACAGGGGCATACAAAAGACAGAGGAAACTCCAACACACTTCTTTTCAGCTGCAAAAGCACCATGTACCCCAGAAGGTGAAGAGCACAAGTGAATCTAGAAGCTTGTAACTCAAAAGATAGCTTATCAGGCAAGATCAGATGTGATAGCCACACTAGTAATAGCCTTTCTGGCTGTGGCACTCTCAAAGCCAAAGTGAAACCAAGTGCATAAAAAATCCATTTGCTTTTATTTTGCTCAATTCCCCGCCCTGCCCCTTTCTCTCTAACTCTCCCATCAAGTGTTCTAATTTTGGAAAGTCAGTGTTTCAGATTAACTCCACAGAGGGCCGAGTTTTGTCACTCTGCAATCAGCAACTCAAGCAGTCATATCACTTTTGTTCATAGCTACTATGTTACTTCCAAATTGGCCTGGGATATTGAAAAACAGCATTGGAAGTAATGCTCATGAAAAAAAAAATGTCCTATTTTCCCTTTGGCTTTTTTTAAATTTCCCTCTTCAGCATTTTGATTATCTATTTCATTTCAGATCTATAGCTTGTTTTGCCTCAGAAAAGGATTTCCCCATTGGTTGTGTTGATAAGGCAAATTTTAGGAGGTCGAGGTCCAAAAACTCCCCTGTGAGTGATAAAATCTAACCCTTGGCCACTGCAGGAAGTTTTAAACGTGAACATTACATTTTATTTCAATTGAATTCTCATTTAAACCTTCAGTATAGGATAACTATGGCTGGAGTTTGCAACTATTATAATCAGAATGCTTGGACAGATGGAAATATTTTAGCATTTAATTTGAACCTCCTATTTTAGCTTTGCACTATCTGATCCAGAGATAAGTGTTACAAAGATAGAAGCTATATAAAGGTGAACTACATTAGGGCTCCACCTCAGGTCTGTGTCACATTTAAAGAAACAGGCTAGCAATTTAATTTTTTCTTAATTTCTCAAAGAATAATCTGGGGAATTTTCTATTCATAAAACAAAGTAAACCCCCCTGAAATCTGACTTCCTCATCTCTTTGTAACCCATATGCCTAGAGATGTGCCAAATTCCTTCTCTTCTATCTAAACGTCTCCGAACTTTCTAGCCTGAGCCACTTGACTGATGTACAACAGTGTCTAACCTGCCCTTCTGGACATAATCACCTCCCAATGTCCAGCTCATACTCTAAACTTCTAATAGAAAGAACTGCTTACAAAACATTTAAACTTTTTTTAAACTAGCTTACCCATCCCCCATCCACCTTTTAATCAATTCATTATTGCTTCTCCATAGCAGGTTTCTCATTCCAGTGTAAGTCAATCTCCCCTTTCTAACATCTCTAATTTCCTACTGCACAGTAATCCGATCAATATCACAAAAAAGCAAAAGCCAAGTAGGTAGAAGGTAGGGGAGGCTGATAGGGTGTAAACACTCAATGATCAATTCCTCCCTAACCCCACATCCTTCCCACTTAAATGCTTTGGTTAGAGCCATCTTACTTATGCCTTGGAATCACCTGGAGAACTTTTTTTTTTTTAAATGCAATGCCCAAGTCCCTCCCCACTCTCCACCCCCAATTAATTATTCTCTGGGGTGGAGCCCAATTTTTAAAACGTATTCCAAGTGAATCTAATGCACAGCCGAAGTTGAGAAACACTAGAATGGTTCGGAGGTTTGTCGTGTTCCACAAAGGAGGCACCAGATTTTTTTCTAAAGGATTTGCACGTAGAGAAATGGTGGTGCGGTACTGGGGAGAAGAGGGGACAGATGGTGAGTCATAACTGTCTTGGGCGGGCATCTGTTGGCATCAGGATTTAAGGTGAATGAGTAAACTAGAAAAATCTGTTATCTGAGTCCCCTGCACACTTTAACTACCATTAGATTCAAGGTCAACCCCCATGTCTCTGACTAGCACACCCTGAGCAGGAAAAGCACCGGTTAATTAGGCTACCCACCACCATACCTAATCCCAGGGTCTCTGCCATATAAAAAGACAGGTTTGCTATTCACTGGATTCTTTTCCTCATAGATTCAGGTTGCAACTAGATGATCCTCTAGCAAACACAGGGCTATGTGCACCCCTACGTAGAAGGACCCACAAAAAATGAGAAGCCGATGGCCAGTTACAGCAGTTCCCCTTTGTATCTGACACTGTTAAAGGAAAGCCATTTAGTTGGTCATGGCCTACAAACAGTACCCGGGGTTTGCTGCTGGAGTCTCCTGATGATGGCTGAGGTGCCCCCTCATCCACACTAATCAGTATCTGCCTTGTCAGGAAACAACTATCAAGAGATGGAAGCCCATCTGTATTTATACAGTTTCCTCCCACTTTAAATATGAACTCTGTAACTTGGTCTTAGTATTTTTAATTCCCCAAGTAACTCAATGTTTTCCCCATTTTATTACTCAAAATTGATTCGCGTCACAATATTAAGAATTCAGGTCGCCCTTAGGTTTAAAATAGATCCTAAAATTACTATATCTCTAGCTATGTTAATGACTACACATGAAAGGACTCTAGCCATGACGAATGTTTATACAAACTGTGCTACACCTTTCTCTGAAAGACTGTTGAAATCACTCCTTGCTCAACAGGTAAGTACCATATCTTGTCGATATGCAAATAGGCATTCAACATATGAATGCAGGCAAACCATCTTGCCCTCTAGAGTTTCTACCTTAGTAAAGCAGGTTCTATCACAAAACAGAAGCTGGGTATCTTTCAGATCACAAATTATCCCTAATGTTGAACTACAGACCTTCACCTCGTTGTATTCGCCTGCCTTTGATACCATTTCTAGACTGTTTGAGTAGCATGCTCTAATCAAGACTCTGAGTATTAATTTTCTGGGCCTCCACGAGGAACTCCACCAAAATTTCCAAAGTTTCTAATAATAAATAGCCAGTGTCAGCAGTTCTAAAGCAAAGAGAGTAGCAGCCAATTTCCCAGGGAATCTTCTGTCACTGGAACGAGCAAATGCCTTGAATTAGCCTAAACATAGCTACCACGACATCTATTATCCACAAAGGGCTCCAATTTAAGAAAGTCTATGTCCATGAGGGTTGAGTTTCAAACATGTTTCTAGTTTTCAATTTCATAAGGAAGCCCATTATGTCTCTGAGTGGTCTCCAGCGCTCCCCTGCAGTAGTATTCCAAAAAACATGAAAGTTTTCTAGGGTAAATTTTTACCCTTCGGACCATAAGTCTAATGAGATTGTAACCAACAAGAAAATATGGTTTTGGGTATTGACTTTGTCTGAAATACAGCTGGGTACTGATCTGTAATCCTGGCCCCCAAAATGTAACTCATATTATAGTTAGTCAAGGGTCCTCACAGTCTCCTGTTAGCTTAAGTCAAACAGGCAAAGATATATAGAAAGTAATTTGAACACCTGATAATATTTTGAGAGGATTATAAGGGTGAATCCTATTCATAATGTATTGTTAAATTTCTGAAGTAAGTTTCTTCATCTTGTACAGTGCCCAAAATACTTCTCCCTCACTCTCAACTCCCTTAAACTCTCTTCAAACAACCCACTTGGGCTCTCTACTTGTCCAGTTCTTCTCCACCTGGATTCACTGTTTTCAATGGAAGAAATAGCAAGGCCTAGACTTATAACTATTCTCACAGGAAGTGTTTTTACTTTCGAAAGAAAAATCATTGCATCCAATCTATAGATGACACACATATACAAGTACAGACTAAAGTGAGGCTTGACAGACCTCAAACTAACTGATTGTTATTACCTATTTTAGCATAGATTAAAATGTCAAATATTTGTTGAGAAATTTCTACATGCCAAGTAGTGAATATAGATTAGCTCCTTGATTTTAACATATTTTGGAATGCATTGCTAAGTTGAGAAAACTAATTGTGTTACACAAAGTCCAGGAAAGTAGTATTCCTTTTCCTGATAAAGGATATGGAATAATCTAGATTGAATGTTATGGTTTATGATTGGTGTGTCTTAACATTAAGCAGAGCTGTGCCACTTTTAGATATCTGGAAGCAAGACCAGTACCTGATTCAAGCAAGTAAATTAAGTGAATAAAATCCAAGGATATTATTCAAGCACTTCCCGTTGGAATGCAAGAGATGAAAAAGTGATTTGCTATAAGGTACCTATTATTTCATAGCAAACCTGTGTTACCAAACTTTTGAAAGAATTATGATAGTCCCAATAAACTCAGTTGAATGTGTGTGTGTGTGTGTGTGTGTGTGTGTGTGTGTGTGTGTTCAAAAGATTAAAATAGTTACCAATCTTTAAGTCAATCCTAGGTTTTATATGAAGTGTGCTCTCTCCTTGGAGTTTATGCTTGACAGGGTAGTTCATATTTCCTAATTCCTTTGGCCCATATTGGTCATCAGAGAATGTATATAACAGGGAATTTTCTTGCCTCAAAAAATTGGAATGGATTCATTCAGAATTTAGTTCACTTGCATGTTTTCCTGGGTTGGTATATTTAATAGCTAATATATTCATGTGACAATATCATAACTGACCAATAAATAATGCATTCTACTCAAAAGTTCATGATATTTGATGCTTTTATGTAATATACAATGAAGCGACACCTTTATCTTTAAATCTGTAACTGGTAATTGTGTACACTATATTCATTTAAAAAATAGATCAGTCCAGTTCAAGTAAATTTCTTCTCTTAAAACTCACCTAAAAAAGCAATCATAAAACATGTTTTGAAGGAAACTCCTTGAGGATAATTCTCCAATTAAAAATATTTTCTTTAGGATGAGGTCTAAAATTGAAGTTCTGACCAACATTGTCATTATAGATTCTAAGATCCAATTTTGTAAAGAGATTGCCTTAGGAGTTTGGCTAGATTCCTGTGAGGTAATTGCGTTACACCTTCCTAATTTTTCACAGAAGTTTCAAGTGAATAGTTTTCTTCTTGTACTCTAAGTAGGAAATGCTACCAAAACGCAAGCAAACGAAAACTTATGCACGTGAATATAGATAGATATTTGGAAATTGTCGGAAACACCATTGGCCTTCATGTGAAAGAAGATGGCTTCCAGGAGAGAATATGACATGGAAAAAACACTGTTTCAGCCTTCTGATCAGTCTAGGTGTTAATTTTCATCCCCACAAAATTTTCCTGTACCCAGTGTTCATAAGGGGAATGAAGATGATTAACTCGTGAACGTAAATGGCTCATATTAGCTATTCCATGGCAATGGCATTTTTAAAAAGGGTATAAAGCACTTATACTAAAGCTGTAATATTTTATATAATGAAATTTATATAAGTTATTATAGAAATTTTATAAAGTGTATAAAATAGTTGATCACATAAGATATAACATAATAATCTCAAAACTTTTGAAATGTGCCAGACGGCTCTCTAATGTGGTCTTCTCATGAGGTAAGCCCTATATACAGAGGACATGGAATAGCAAAAATAAACAAGAAATTTTTAAGTACTATTATAGAGCACATTTAGATTTGCCATACTTATTTGTGCAACTTGGAAGACAAAAGAAAACTATGACCCACAGGTCAAATCCAGCCTGTGGCCTGTTTTGTATGACCCTTGGAGATAAGAATGGTTTTACAAATGTTTAAAGGGTGTAAAAAGAAAGAAAGGAAAGAAGAATATAAATGGTGACATATGTAGCCTACAAAGCCTAAAATATTCTCAAGCCCTTTACGGAAAAAATTGCTGACACCTGATTTAAGTTTCAAAAAAAAAAGGCCCCCTGAATGATTTGAATGGATTAATGATGTTTAATTTGGTGCAGAATTAGAGAAATCCTATTTGAGTTTCCTCTGTATTCTCAGGTTTATGGAATGATTAAAGGCCTGAGACCTCTTTAGCTGAGTCAGGTGAGACCACCTGGAACTCTAGGCCTCAGGCCAGGTCTCTTTAAGCAGAATAGCCAAGCCTAGCTAGGTCTGGCAGCAGAACACTGAGCCCGTTACAAGATACAGTGGGTTCTGCTACCATAAGCACCCAGGGGAAGGCCAAGCACATTTTCAGCAGCTCTTGCTGCTAAACAGGAAAATATACTTTCCATATGCCAATCAAGACTTTGGAAAAGGTTGCCTCAGCCACATGCTCAGAAGTGGTATTTTTTTTTTGAGCATCAAACAGGATATATATCCTGTCCTTGCTATACCCCATATTCAACGTCAGAAGATAGTCTGTTATGTTTTTCCTTTTTTTAGCCATTACACCATTCAGCTGCTTTCATTTATTATAATAATGAAGTCCAATTTCAGTGTGGTGAAATGTAAAAGGAAAAAAAAAAACTTTAAGCCCAAATAACCTTCAGCCCAGCCCGATATTACTTCATCAAAAGCCTGTGAATGCCCCTTTGTACACATCTGGAGCAATTTCTTTCTTTTATATACATCCAGCTTAGAGAGGGATACTTTCCACATTTCAGGTCTATTAAGCACATCATGATACTCTTCCATGGGAGATAAAATTGACCACATCCTTTCTAACTCCAAGGACCCCTGACCAGCATCAAGAAACTTAAAGAATATGAAATTTTAACAAATATTGATATGCATTGCACTATTAATTATAGGAATCAATACTGCAAACAACCTATATGACCAAATGGAAGAATTAGTTAATGTATAAAAGTAATAATATTTAAGTTGATACATTGTTTGCAAAGCTCTGATAAAGTATCTAAAATTAAAATGTAAACTAAAAATACAGTATAAAAATGACGTCAACTATGCAATTTTTAAAAAAGCAGAGAAACAGACTAGAAAGAATGTTATGGGCTGTATTGTAATCCCCAAATTCATATGTTGAAGCTCTTATCCCCCCCAAACTCAAAATGTGACTGTGTTTTAAAGATAAGGACATAGAGGTGATTAAATCAAAATGAGGCCATTAGGGTGGGCCCTAATACAATCTGACTGGTGTCCTCCATCATAAGAGGAGGAAATTTGGACAAAGAGACACCTGGGGCTCTTGCACAGAAAAAAACATCATGTGAAGACAACAGAGAGAAGGTAGATATATGGAAGCCAAAGAGAGAGACCTCAGGAGAAAACAAACCTGCTAACACCTTGATCTTGGATTTCTAGCCTCCAGAACTATGATTAAATATTTCTGTTGTTTGAGCCACCCAATCTGTGGTGTTTTCTTATGGCAAACCTAGCAAACTAATACATAAACAAGGAATATCACTGAGTATTGTTATTACATTTTGTTGGTGAAATCAAGCCTGAGTTTTATGCCTTTTTACTTATTCTCTGTAACTCATTACTTTCCCTTATTCCCTGCCTTCCTGTTTTCTTTCCACCACCACCCCCTTTTTCCTTTCTTTCTTCTTTTTCTTCCCAGAAGGGTTTTTTGAGCACCTATAGTATGGCCAGCCTTGTAAATACCTAAGCACTAAGTATTCAAAGCACGATTTGATTCCGTCTTTACAAAATTTAATCTGATACATTTTAACTGTATATAACTTTGACAAAAAAAATAATAGAAAAATCCATCTCAACATTTCCCAACACACACCCCTCCCCTGTATTAGGAGTTATATAGAAACATGTTGCCAATTATTCCTACAATAGCAAAAGAGCAGTCCCAAAGTCATCTGTAACCAAAGCAACTCACCTCAGGTGGCATTATGACACATGCCCATAAGCTTCAGTACATGTGAACAACACTTAAAGAGAAGTTACTGATCACTTACAGACAGCAGCCACATACCATTTCTATGGATGGATTTCTATTTTCTTTAGCAATCACTTCCCACCTCTCCTTCATCCTGCTTTTACTGTAAATTAGATCTCACATCTAAAAACATTTCCTCTAGCTTCAATGTATTGCCCCCAAGTGTTGATGAGGAGATACAGTAGTTAATTAGAAATAATTTATTTGATAAAATCCATAGCTATAGCTTGAATGATGTTGGGCAGATTTTTCCGAGAGAGACATTTCAAAAGCTAAGGCATGGAGTATGGGGACTCCAGTGGCACAAATCAAAGAAATGGGTGGTGAGAGTGGAGCAACAGTACACGGTTCCAAGTTAAATGAATAATTCCTCTTCCTGAGCCCATCTCATGTACAGCGTCTCTTGTTAGTCTTTGACATCTGCTGTGGTGGGCAGGGTAGTATTGGGAGATCTTGACCACCACTGTCCAGTGGCCTTAAAAGACTATGTTAGTATGCTCATAGGAATGATATGTACAGAAGCCTTTAGGCAAAGGTCAGACATGGGCAAAATTGTGAAGCAGATAATTTTTTTGGTGTACTGGGTGCAGTGGTTAAAAAAAAATGTTTAAAAAACAACTTTATGGAAAAAATATAAGGACTTAGTTTATTATAAATATTACTGATATAAAGGATGTGTAGCACCCAAATAACCAATAAAAATATACAATACTATTTTTTGTAAATTTCCTATAGCCAACTGATCTACACAAAATGCTTCAGTTGATTTTGCCAAACTCTTAGATTTGTAACCAATATATGGAAACAACTGATGAAGAAACATAGTTCTATAGTCATTTTTGAAGCTGGAAGAATATTTTCTCAATTTCTTGTGCTATTCACAATGTAGCAACTACAGCCATGACATACTTTTAAGTCCAATCTACATTTTAACCATTTTTTTATTCACTACTTTCTTAAGTCTACAGTAGGCAATCAACAAAGCAATAAATGAAACCCTGATTTATTTTGTCTGCCAATTTTCATGGTATAAATACTCCCATCACGGCCAATTTCAAGTTACCAACACGATGTCATCAGACAAGACACTGGAAAAAGATGCACAGGATGCTTTGTCTCTGTGGTCTCACCACTGTGAACTGCCTTTCCTTAAGAATGTCATGTTCCTTTTAACCTCCAGGTGTTTGCTCAAGTTGTTCTCTCCACCTAGAACCTAGAACCCCCTCCCCATTCTCTATCCTCATTCCTTGAGCTTAGCTTCAGATCTTCCTATGTCAGGTGGGCCAGAACTTTCCCTGAGGAACCTTCCCTGCCCTTTCTGAATTAGGTAAGCCCTTCATAGGACCCTAGAGCATCCTGTGCTTATCCTTGCAGTGATACTTATTTCATTTGACTGTAAATGCCTTGGTGCATTTCTACACCACATGGCTGGGAATTCTATGGTGTGGGAGGCACATCGGCCTTGTTCAGTGTTTTCCAAACATTCAGAACGACACCTGGCAGTTTGTTGGCTCTCGGCAAGTCCAGGTTGAATGCAACGCTGATGATTCCAAGGAGGAAAAACCAGAGCACTGAGATGACAAACATGCGGCCATGTGGCTTCTCCTTCAGGTTATAGCTGTATTATTTTGAAGTTCTTTTAAAGACCTGAATTTTTTTTTTTTTTTTTTTTTTTTTTTACGGTACGCGGGCCTCTCACTGTTGTGGCCTCTCCCGTCGCGGAGCACAGGCTCCGGACGCGCAGGCTCAGCAGCCATGGCTCACGGGCCCAGCCACTCCGCGGCATGTGGGATCTTCCCGGACCAGGGCACGAACCCGTGTCCCCTGCATCGACAGGCGGATTCTCAACCACTGCGCCACCAGGGGAGCCCCCAATGACAGATCTTTTAACCAAGGTTTGCCAGGAGTAGAGTAGCTACGTCTCCTCTGTAGTGAATATGAGCCAAATATGAACATGAAATCTTGACAAAACTTCCTGACTTTCCAACCCGATATACTTATTTTGCAGATAAGGAAAAGTTATGACACATTGCCTCATCTGTCAGATACACGCTTAATTTGAGTCTCAGTTGCAGTGATCACCACTGGAACAGAGAAAAATGATGCTTTTGACAAAGCAAGTCAAAAAAGGTTGTGTCCTCCTCATATTCTTTTGAAAGGCAATCCTATTCAAGTGTAAAACGGAAACCACTCCCAAACTCCACCTCCCAACACACAGTATTGAAACCTAAGAAAAGAACAGCACAGTATTAAATACTATTACTCTGCAGCTAGTACAAAAGGACAGAGATTTGCATTAGAACAAGTGCTAAAAGAGCTGAGCTTCAGGCAAGGAAAGATCATTATTTATAACAAGCTGATCTGCTTCTATATGATTAACGGAAGAACAGTGAATTAATGTTGTTATCTTAATATTGTTTAAATGGCCTCTAGATGTGGTGCAAAGCCAAGCCAGACGGAGTGGTTAACACAAAATAAATGTCAATCCAACAGAGATTTCTGGGAAACATTTTCACCCGGGAGTAGAATTTACTTAATTAATGGCTTCAAAATGATAAGCTCTGATAAGCCTCTGCTGGTTTTATTTTACTTGGGGAAACAGGACACAGCCCGATTTAATGGGATTTTCTTCAGAGACTGGTAAAACTGGTAAGCTTCTGGATAATTATCAGCCATTTTAATGATTTCTTCCCTTTCAAAATGTAGTTCCATGCCCTAGGTTATCTGGAGAAATGGATGAGGCAAGTATGAAACTAAAATGGTAATGTTTTATTACCTGTAGCTATAAGTGTCTGCTTGAACAGGAAGTTGGGTTAAGACATAAACAACAAGCTTACTATTACCTGTGAAATAAGGCTTCATTAAATGACTGCTTTAGAATCAGTTGTCTGTCCATAATAGGTAAAACTCGGTGTTAAAGCAGGTTTAGATGGAAATGTGTTACTAATTGCCCTGAGACTAGAAAGGCCTCTATAAAGTGGGCTAAGTAGGAGCCTACATTTCGGGGATCATGTTCCTGCCCTCAATGCAAGCTTTAGTGCAAGAAACCCTTATCAGTGATTTCCCTGGACATTTTTCTTTCTAGCACTTAAAAATTAAACTACATAAGATGAAGTTGTGGGCTTCCCAGGTGGCGCAATGTTTGAGAGTCCGCCTGCCGATGCAGGGGACACAGGTTCGTAACCCGGTCCGGGAAGATCCCACATGTCGCGGAGCAGCTGGGCCCGTGAGCCATGGCCGCTGAGCCTGCACGTCCGGAGCCTGTGCTCCACAACGGGAGAGGCCACAACAGTAAGAGGCCCGCGTACCGCAAAAAAAAAAAAAAATGAAGTTGTGGGCACAGGTCAGGCTGGAGGTAGACACGTATGCAAAATTAATATTTATAATACTTGAGATTTAAACTTAGAAGAATATTCCAATTATCAGCAATTGGGATATTCATAAATGATTTCAAGGATGTCTGGAATAGCTTACAGAAATACACCCAAAGATACCAGAGGCTTTGCATTAATATGGGATATGAGAGAGAAAGAGTTTTCCATTTTGTCAAAGATTCTTCACATTAATGTAGTAGGGAACCACTGGATATCCAATCAGCAGGTACCATATGTTTAACCCAGTAAAATCACCGTGACTTTACTCATCTCTTCTCAGATAATAATGGGAAGGTTGGAACATTAGAAAGTGTCTTCACCATATTAGGTTTCTTTCTTCTTCTTTATTTTTTCAGGACAGCCTGTGTCCCCTGCAAAAATACACAAAAGTCCTATCCCTGGTACCTATAAATGGGACCTTTTTTGGAAATAGGGTCTTTATAGATGTAATCAAGTTATGATGAGATTAGGGTGAACCTTAATCCAATATGACTGGTGTACTTATAAAAAGAAATTTGGATACAGAGACAGACAACCACAGATGATGACAGCAGAGATATAGGTAGAATGCCATGTGAAGAGGGAAGCAGAAACTGAAGTGATGCCTCTGTAAGGAACACCAAGGATTGCTGGCTTTCACCAGAAGCTAGGAGAGATGCAGGTAACAGATTTCCCCTCAGAAGGAATCAACACTGCTGATACCCTGATTTAGGACTTGTATCCTCTAGGACTCAGAATAAACTTCAGTTTATTCTCTGGTAAGCTACCCAGTTTGTGGTACTTTGTTATGGCAGCCCTAGGAAACTAATACTGATTTTACTACTTAGGAGTGGGGTGCTTCTATAATATCTAAAAATGCAGAAGTGATTTTGGAATTGAGTAATAATGGGTTGAGGCTGGAAGAATTTTGAGGCATTTAATAAAAAGAGCCTAGATTGCCTTGAAGAGACTATTGACAGAAATATGGATGTTAAAGGTGCTTTTGGTGAGGACTTAGAAATGAGGAACATATTATTGGAAAGTGGAGGAAAGGCAGTCCTTGTTATATAGTGGCAGAGAAGTTGGCTGAATTATTTCTAGTGCTGGGAGGCAAGGAGTACTTGTCAGTGATGAACTTAGATATTTAGCTGAGGAGATTTCCAAGCAAAGTGTGGAAGGCACAACCTGGTTTCTCCTTGCTGCTTATAGCAAATGTGAGAGGAAAGATAAAGTGAAGAAGGAATTCTGCCTTAAGACTGCCTCAAAACACAGTCTAATATACCACATTTATCACTTATTGTTTATCTCTTTCTCTCCACCAGAAGGGAACTGCACAAGGGCAGGTATATTAGTCTGTTCTGTTCACTGATGTTTCCCAACTGCCCAGATGCTCATAGTTGCTCAGTAAGTATTGAAGAATGAATGACATTAATGAAATTAATGCATGGGGCCAAACTTCTCAAAATGACTTTCATGCCTAAATTTTCTAAAAGGCATATAAGGGATTCATTCTTCTTATAGCTTTTGTAATTAGAAAAAAATATATAATTTATCTCCAAATGAAAACAATTTACATGGCTATAAGTGAGTCATTGGGTTTTACACAACAAAGATATTGACATAAAATAGGAAATTAAAATTTACCTAATAATGGGACTCAAACTAGGGACTTTTCTCTGAAGGAGGAGAATTAAAGAGTTTCAGAAAAAGATTAGTTTGGCATAAAATAGATAACTAATAAGAACCTGCTGTATTGCAACAAAATAAAATAAAATTCCAAAAAAAAAGAATAGTTTATAGAGATGCAATTTTGAAGCCACATATGAAACTGGTTCTCAAGCAAGGTCTTAGCATTTTATTCTTAGGATGAGATTTGGTAACAGCTGGATAGAATTTAATACCATAAATCCTATAAACAGTAATAGCAAACAAAGATCCAAGCCTCCACAGAATACATTAAGGCCATAAAAAATGATGGCTGTCTTTATTTTTAAGTTAATCAGACTGCCACCTTTAATCCCTGTTGTTTTAAAAATGCTACATAAAATGATATAGGATTTCTATGAACAATCCAATATGTTAGGCAATGAAACCAATAACCAAATTGACTTTGCCCACCCCCATTCTCTTCTCAATAGTTTTCTTACATGGACATGCCTACTCTTTAAAGGATAGCTGACACTCTGCAATTAGTTAAAAGTTTTATCTTCTTTGTTGTTATATTTACATATATCCCACATTCCAGCAATAGAGAACATTAAATACACTATTTAGAAAGATATTTTAGACATAAAAATACTACAATTGTTATATTTTTCATTCATATTAAAACATGTACAATTAGGAAATATTTCTTTACATTCCTCAGTGTTATAACCATAGTTAACTTTTTTTTATTTTTGCAAATACCAGGTACCTGATTAATGTTTACCAGACATATATACTTTCAATCATCCATGTGCTGCTTCCAATGTCACATTACTAAGATTTTTCAAACTCTCTAACTCTCGCTCTCTTTTCCCAACTCCTTTCAACTCCAAGTTGTCTTTCAAAGACAGTCCTCTACTTGGGCAATCAAATCCATTCTTCAAGTCCCTGCATACATACACCTGCCATGCCTTCCCCACCTCCTATAGGTAGAGTTATGCAGTCCTTCTCTTTATTCTATATTTATTTTAGCATTTGGAGCATATATCTATAAAACAGCATACTGCATTGTAAATACATTCGGGGGCCTGCCTCCTTGATGCGATTGTGTACTTCCTTGCCAAGGAAGCAACTGTGTTTATTTACACTTCTATCTCTAGCGCTTTGACAAGTGCCTGACACAATTTAGAGCCTCAATAAATATATACTGAACAAACATACAAAAAAGAGAAGTTTTGGGAGAAGAAACATCAAGTCAATAGTTATTTTTGTGCTATTGCTATACTAAGTCAAAGCATTATAGAAAATATATAGACTAAATATATGACCATCTTTATTTCTCCTGGTGCAATTTTAAGGGTCTCTTTTAATACGGTGAGGTATCATTTGGCTGGACTGCAGAACAGAATTGTGAATATTGGCCTTTAAAGTAATCTTCAGACATCAATGTATGTGGGGTTTTTTTAATAAAAATTTCCCTGGATTTCTCACATTTGTCAACACTTTCCTCACTTAGCCAGCCTCTTCTTAAACTTCTAGGATTATGGTAAGAGAATATGAATTTTCCTCTTCAAAAAATATAACTGAAGTTATTCAGTAAGAAGAGTTCAGAGCAAATCCTCCTATCATACTGATGGATTATCAAAATAGGAGAAGTAAATTTAAAATTAAAAAAAAAACTTCAATTTAATTACCATATTGGTACTGGTGCAACAACCATATTGGTGCAATTACCATATTGGTACTGGTGCAACAACCAGTATAGAGAAAAGTATAGAGGTTCCTTAAAAACCTAAAAATAGAACTACCATATGATCCAGCAATCCCACTCCTTGGCATATATCCATAGAAAAGCATAATTCAAAAAGATACATGCACCCCAATGTTCACTGCATCACAATAGCCAAGACATGGAAGCAACCTGAGTGTCCATTGACAGAGGAATGGATAAAGAAAATGTGGCACATATATATAATGGAATATTACTCGGCCATGAAAAAGAATGAAATAATGCCATTTGCAGCAACATGGATGAACCTAGAGATTATACTAAATGAAGTCAGGCAGAGAAAAAATATTATATGATATCACTTATATGTAGAATCTGAAAAGATTATACAAAGGAACTCATTTACAAAACAGAAGCAGGCTTACAGACTTTGAAAACAAAATTATGGTTACCAAAGGGGAAAGGTTACCAAAGGGAGGGATAAATTAAGAGTTTGGGATTAACATAAACACACTACTATATATAAAATAGATAATCAACAAGGACCTGCTATATAGTACAGGGAACTCTATATTCTGTAATAACCTACATGGGAAAAGAATCTGAAAAAGAATGGGTACATGTATATGTATAACTGAACTACTTTGCTGTACATCTGAAACTAACATAATATTTTAAGTCAACTATATCCCAATATAAAATAAAAATTAAATTTAAAAAAGAACTGACAGGTAAATATTCGTTTTATAGGCAGTTGAGGCTATGTTTTCAAGAAAGAGAATGGAGACATGCTATGGACTTGCTGCAATGAGAATCAGAAAAACGAAGCCAGCTTCCAAAGGGCTGAAAGAGAAATAATGTGTCTTTGCTGGGTGTGAGTGAATATGCAAGCACCCGTTGGCAGGCATCTTGTAGTCTACAGAGGAAAGAACAGAATGTGCTCTTAAATAGGAAATTATTGTCCTCTCTCTGGTGCTTTTCCCCCGCAGTCATTAGTTGTCACTGAATCAGACCCTTTAATGATTTGGTGGAAGGTCCTTCTTCATCCCTCTAAAAGTGAGATATCCCCTCTGCCTTGGATTCATTAACAAATGAAAGTTCTATTTATTTCCACTCATAAAAACAGTTTAATGCCTTTTCTATATAACACAATCTAAATCACTTTCATTATTCAGTTATTCTCTTTTCTTCATTCATTAAACACTTGCTTGCTCTTTCTATGTTCCTCTCATAGTAGACAGATGTGTGAGTGAATAATGCTACAACAGAAATAAAAACTAAGCACCATGAAAACATCTGTAAAAAATAAATGGATTATTTGTGTGCAATCTGTTTGACGTCCATCTAAAGATTCAATCAGTTAGGATGCTATTAAGATAGTTTAATTCTTATTTTTAGACTAAAAGAAGGTCAGTGGGAGTGGAAAGGAAATTATACTTGAAGTACAGTATTGTGGCCTGCTAAGTTTACCTGATCCCCTACCCATAGCCTCTGCTGAATGTATGGACCTATGTTTCCAATGTCACTCTTCTGCACCCCATTTGATAGGATTAAAGTGGGCACCTGAATTTAGGGAACCCATCCAGAGGCTGAGCTATGCCATTTCTTTTTTTCTCTCCAGTATTTGAACTAAGAAGTAATACACGGATAGCACAACAAAAATAAACTTGTGGAGTTCAAGTAAGTTGCATTAAAGTAAAATATCATAGGGAAGATTCCAGGGTTTCCTCTGCTGTAGTCCCACAAGGCAGTCTTGACCCAGAATTACTCTCCTATTAGAGCCCTACTGATTTCTTGCTAGTCCGTGGCTCCTATCTTGGTTGACTTCTGTATACTTTAAAACTTTTACCCTACCCCTCACATCAATCTGCTTTTCTTGAGCTTTCTTTAGGGAATTTCTGTTCCATATAATCAAAGAGCCTGGGCTTGAATAGAAAATATTTGCTCAACTAATTATCTGCTCTCCAACTACACTTCAGCACCCTCATCCATCTTCATATTTGTTTCTCAGTGTAACCTGTGAACTCTTTAACAGCTAAGGGGCTAACATTTTGTGAGTACTTTATTCTCACAACAAGTTTATGCACTGGGACATTATAAGCCTCATTAAATCTTTGTGAAAATAATAAATAATTCAAATGCCAGAGATTGGGGAGATACAATCTAGGGGAAATGATATTTGATTGGATGAAGAAAAGCCAAAAATGATTCTACAATTCAATTAATTTGCATTATAATCTGATTGGTTTCATTTAAATACGTGTTAGGGAATTTCCTGCTTTTGAAAATGTATAATCATCAACTACATATTAAAAGTATGAGTTCTTAAGAACCTAAGAGGGTTTGTGAATTAATCAATTCAAATTATCTGGAGCTTAGTTCAACAAGAATATCAAAAGTGCAATTTCTCTCCACAAATAAGATTAGAGAGTAGCTGCTTGGATTTCTTTGGGACGAGATTAAACTGGCAGAACACAGAGGTAGAGCTCTTATTTACCTGTTAAGGAATCAAGTGTTCTGGGAGTACCCTAAATTGGAAACAAGTGACCACCCACTCTAAAACCATCCTATTAGCAGATTAAAGGGCTAATGTTGACGACTGTCTAGCATTATTATTTCATGCTACTTATAGTTGGCTATTTTTTGAAGTCAAGATACTTTGTATATCCATGAGTGACTGCAGTAAAGATTAGCAAAGGAGTAATTGGTGACATGTATCTTCCCTTTCCAGGAGCAACATTTTACACAGCTGTTACATAACACTGATTATTCTAAAAACTTAAATGATAAAGGCATGACTGGCTGCATCTCTAAAAGATGATAGTTGTCATTACCCTAAGCCATAAAACCAATAGAAATGGCATGTGGAAGAAGTAATAAACATTCTCTTTTCTTTTTTGAAATTTATTCCAGACACATTAGATACTAGAAGGAAATGATACAGTAAACACTTTTCACTTTTCTTTTTTAATAAACTATGATGTTACTGTAGCGAGTTAAAAAATGATTTTCTTACATTTTGGAAATATTTATATTGAATATATTAATATATATTTTATATAATTATTTCCAGTTGGAATCATTCATGGTATAATAACCCTGTTACAAAATTAAAATATATGTAACCATTAGAAATATAAAATCTTAGAATCTTTAAAAATCAGTGCTCATAACTTATCTTCTTCTCCTACCCCATTTTTACACTTTATTTTTTGACACTTTACATAAAGCTGCCCTTTGAGAACCCATTCAGTTGAAGTCTCGGTTATAGTATTGATTTTTTAAAGTGGCTTGTATCATTCAGGTTAGTTGGACATACTGGGAAAGTTTCCAGACCTTGGCAAAAACCCAAACTGAACTTTCCTCCAAAAAGTCAGGAAGAATTTCATTAACCTTTTAGTAAAAAAAAAGGTGTATTTCTCATTTGTTCAGCTCTAAGGCCATGTATTCCTGGGAGAACAAAATAGCCAGACCATAGCACAATGATCTTTATTTACATCACAGTTTATATTTGAAAAAGTAAAATACTAGGACTGTCTCTACAGCCAAAAAATGGGTAGCTCCATCATTCACACTTTCACAAACACGTGAAAGTATGTATGTTTATAATACCCTGGAATGATCATCAGTGCTCATAATAATGTCACTGAGTCAATGCAATACTTTGAACTTTTTTCTTAACTGGCAAATAAAGATTAAGTGAAAGGAGGGAAACAAACATCTGTGAATTTAGAATAATTTTAATTATCTCTGATCACAAAATATAAATAATGGCCAATTCTGACCATTTCCTATTGTATTGGTGATAAATGACAAGGTAGAAAATTCCAGAGAAGCTAAGTTAGAAATAAACAAGCAGAGGAATTCAGGCAAAACTTTTTATCATCAGTGTTTTGCTAAGGTTTATTCCATAAAGTGAATTTTTCAGAAGTTGGTGACCTCAAGACATTTTCTCAAACTAGAAGTAGAATTAAATTAATCACACAACTGCCTCAGTGATGTCAAAAATTAAGGGTTATTTGGACAATAATTAGTAAATCTCAATACTTTCTTAGACTAGGCAAAACTTTACAAAATTAAAATATTTAGGTTTAGTAAGAACTTTATACTGGGGGAGGCCAGAAAATGGAATAGTTTCTCTGACAAGTTTGTGAGAGGTGTTCCTCTCACAATTTTGAATTTGTGGGTTTGATGTGAAAATAAAGGAATAAGGAAAATATTTAGGGGAGTAAGAAAGAAGAAAAGAGGGAGGAGGAGCAATAGATCCAACAAATAACTGAAATATTATTCATCTCTCTCATTTCACACCAAGGGATTTAATTAATTAATGTATAATTTCTAGTATCTGTCTCTGTTTAAGAGGAAAAATTGTGACTTCAAACATTGTACATTATACATTTGGTCATCTATGAACATCACATACCCAATTTAAAAATTTCTTTATAGAACTTAGAATGGTGTTTTTTTAATGTTAAATAAAGATGAAATGGATTCTTTTTGATTTATGTGACTTTCATGTCAATTACTGTACTTAACTTCCTTGTTAGAACTTGCACATCTGCTACATATCTTTCAATATATCTGTTTAGAAACTGCCCTTTGAACTTCAACTTCTTTCTAGCACATCAGTAATGTGATTCACGTTACCAATGGCTGCACTAACTATTCCGAGACTAGGTAAGAATCCATTTTTATTGACTTGCTATGTATACATACAGTCTCTTTGGAAAATAAAGAGGAAGAGTTCATTGTCTTTGCAAATAATACTGGCCAAATATAAGAAAGAATTATCAGTAGTTATCCTATTTTTGTGCTGCTCTGGCGACATTGTGAACTTGTGACGTTCTTTAGGTAGTTGCCCTGCTGCTCACTCCAAATTTGTCAGGTTATTTGGCACCTGGTCTGACCTTAATGTCTAGAATGAACTGCTGAGCTATGAAGTGTTCTGATTTTTCGATGCTTTGCCAAATTCCTCCCCCTGTCCCTGCCACCTTTAAAATAACAAGGTCAATCACACAAAAGAAAGATGGCAGAGTTTCAGGTCCAATGATGCTGATTATCAGCGTAACACACAGAGTTCAGCATGACATCAACTTGTCCTTGAAGACCATGGCAACTCCAGCTAAAACTGGCTAAGATTACCAAAAAAAAAAAATTGTGAATGAAAGTGCCCATTTTTCTAAAGATACTTCATCAAACAACTAAAAATGTACATTTTAAAATCTGTTTTCAAAACTATCGTCACTTAATTAAAAATAACATTAATATTTTCTTGAAAAGTTAACTTGCATTGACTATGACCAAATAAATAAATTCTGAAATAACGAAGCAACCACAGTCTTCAAATTTGCCTTAATTGTGGTTGCTAAAGTGTGTGGGGGGGGGCAGATTAGGGAGGGATGGATTGGGAGTTTGGGATTAACAGATGCAAAATAGTATATGGAGAATGGATAAACAACAAGGTACTACTACAGAGCACAGGGAACTATATTCGATACCCTGTGACAAACCATAAAAAGAATATGAAAAAAGAATGTATATATCACTTTGCTGTACAGCAGAAACAAATACTTCAATAAAATAAAAAACTGACTTAATAAATTACATAGTTGATATGAAGAAGTTGTTAAGATGGTAAAAAAAAAAAAAAAAGACGGTGAAATTGGCAAACCAGGCACCCTAAACCATAGGGAATCCTTTCTATTATTTGGATTAAGGAGAATTCCAGGGCATTCCAGAAAGAAATGCCCTGAAAAAGAAGTAATTCACACACACCTTCCATTCTTTCTCTTTGCCTAAACACTGCCTATGTTTTATCTTTCCTAATCTTGGGGCAGTAATCCCCTCCTCTTCTTGAAGTACAGGCTTGTGTTATTCGGTCGTATGTACTCTCACTTTAAAATATCCTCAATGTTACCAGACAAATATCATAGTGTTACCTTAGACATCCCCACCTCAGTATGCAAAGCTGTAATCCCCTCTTCAATAGGGCTAATGAGACATGTTATGAGTTCTAATACATATAGAAATAGGATTAGTACACAATTGGTACACAGACTGCAAGGATTAAAATCAGTATATAGTATATATGCATATTGTCTACAGGACGCTAACCACAAGTAAATCTTTACTTGAACACCCTTAAAGGCAGCTAGTATAGGGTGTAATTTTTATTCATTCAAACAAAATTTTTATTGAAGACCAGACATATGCATAATGCTGTGCATACTGAGTAGATATTTTATCATAGACTTTAAAGTAGGAGAAATGTCAGCAATCTGCTAACATTTTGTACATGAGGAGAGTAATGCCCAAAGACACTAAATAACACATCTAAATGTATCTAGGTGCCCTCACTACCCTATTTACAGCCTAGTTTAATAAAAGAGGACTGGAATACTGGCATTATGTTCGTTCCACAAAACCACGGTTTGTCTTCATTTGGAATAGCTAATGTATGCTTTTTATATCTACTCAGAAGATTCCTGCCTTTGGAATGAAACAATATTAAAAATATTGGTGAATATATATGTATATTTTATATGTATTATATAATATATATTATATATACCGGATATCAAGTTTACAATTTAAATGATTACTATTTTCAAAACCAAACTTTATTTTAACATTATTCATTTTCTCAGTCTCATTTTCAAAAATGTAACTCAAAGGGGCAAAATAATAATAATATCTTCTGCTCCTAGTAGCAAATTTTTTCTAGCCCTCTTTGTAGTAATTTAAATTAAAATGTTGTTTACTGGTCCTCCCCTTCCCTCTTTTTAAGTCAGAGAATTAATTCAGCCAATGAAGTCTTCAATGAGGCACCAACACAATGCCAACATGATTCAGCAGAAGTGTATGTAATTATTCAAACCTGGAATGGTACTTTGAGTGATGTAATTAATGTTATACTCAATGACAGGATATTTCAATTGCCTGAGATAATGGATTTTTTTAAAATATGTTGGATCATATATCCATCTTAATTAGGGCTAAGGAAAAGTCAAAAAAAGTCAGATAAAAAGCATACTAAGGATATTAGAAAAATATTATCTACCTGTGAAATCTTCTCTAATCTTTTCAAACACTCTTTCCTTTGTGCTTCTATTTTGCCCACTTATTTTAACCTTTTACCTGTCACTATAATTTACCTTTTCTCTCCAGGCATGGTAACTGATGTACTCAGAACTCAGTACATGTTTGTTAAGTAAATGAATGAATACATTGAATAAATGAAGTATGCATTTACATGCAATGTTAGATATCTTGAACTTTGCAATTACTTTTCACATATATCAGTGCTACCTAATTATAGCTGATCATAACAATCACCTGGAATTTTTATTAACTCTCCCTTGAAGAGATTTTGGTTTTGACTGGGAAACTTAAGTGTGCCCCAGAATGGTTATATGACCAGGTAGTTTGGAATGATTCCATATATATATGTTGCATATTTTGACAGCATTAAGAAAACGCATTTAAATTTATATTATTTATATTTTCAATGGAGTAATTAATCATCTATTCTAATCTTACGGGGAGAGTCATGGCAAAAGTTTATCCAGTTCATGTATTTGAATACTAGGAATAAATAGGTTTAATTTATGGCATGGGCCTTTATAAAATTCACAATACTTGAGGAGAATAAAAATATTTTATGAGAGACCAGAAATAGACACACATAACTATAGTCAACTGATCTTTGACAAAGGAGAAAGGCAATACAATGGAGGAAAATAGACTTTTCAACAACTGGCCATCTACGTGCAAAAACATGAATCTATATCCAAACTTTACACTCATGACAATAATTAACTCAAAATGGATTATAGACCTAAATGTAAAATGCAAAATTATAAAACTCCTAGTAGGTAACATAGGAGAAAATCTAGATGACCTTGGGTATGACAATGACTTTTTAGATACAACACATAAGATATAATCCATGAAATAAATAATTGGTAAACTGGACTTCATTAAACTTTAAAAATTCTGCTCTGTGAAAGATATTATCAAGAGAATGTGAAGATCAGCCACCAACTGGGAGACAGTATTTACAAAAGACATATCTGATAAAAGATAAAAGAAAAAATACACAAAAAAATCTTGAAA
This sequence comes from Leucopleurus acutus, assembly GCF_964270905.1. NCBI lineage: Eukaryota > Metazoa > Chordata > Mammalia > Artiodactyla > Delphinidae > Leucopleurus > Leucopleurus acutus. The sequence goes on from NC_139149.1 coordinate 30,859,878, forward strand.
CTCAACAATAAGAAAACTGACAATCTGCTTAAAAAATGGGCAAAAGGGGTTTCCCTGGTGGTGCAGTGGTTGAGAGTCCGCCTGCCGATGCAGGGGACATGGGTTCGTGCCCCAGTCCGGGAAGATCCCACATGCCGCAGAGCAGCTGGGCCCGTGAGCCATGGCTGCTGAGCCTGCGCATCCGGAGCCTGTGCTTCGCAACGGGAGAGGCCTCAACAGTGAGAAGCCCGCGTACCGCAAAAAAAAAAAAAAACGGGCGAAACACCTGAACAAACACTTCATGAAAGAAGATAGATGGATAACAAATAAGCATAGGACATGACAGGATTGCTCAACATCATATGTCACTGGGCAACTGCAAATTAAAACAACAGTGAGACACCACTCCACATCTATTAGATTGGCCAAAATCCAAATCATAGATGACAGCAAATGCTGCTGAGGATGTGGAGCAGCGGGAACTCTCATTCATTGCACGTGGGAATGCAAAATGGTACAGCAACTTTGAAAGACAGTTTGGTAGTTTCTTACAAAACTCAACATCCTCTGACAATATGATTCAGCAGTCACTCTCCTTAGTATTGACCCTAAATGTGTTGAGAACATATGTCCACACAAACACCTACACATGGATATTTTACACAGCCTTATTCATAATTGCCAAAACTTGGAAGGCATCAAAATGTCTTTCAGTACGTGAACGAATAAATAGTGATATATCTAGACAACAAAGTGTTATTCAGAAAAATAAATGAACTATTAAGCCCTGAAAAGACAAGGGGAAATTTTTAATGTATATTACTAAGTGAAAAAGCTAATCTTGAAAGGCTACAGTTTGTATGATTCCAACTGAAAACTATGGAGACAGTAAAAAGATCAGTGGTTGCCAGGGGTAAGGAAAGAGGGAGGGATGAACAGGCGAAGCAGAGGGGATCTTTAGGGCGGTAAAACTATTCTGTATGATAATGCCATGGTGGATACATGTCATTTTACATTGTTCAAAACCATACAACAATATATTTTTTTAAAGCATACAATTTATAACAGCAAGAGTGAAACCTAAAGTAAAACATGGACTTTGGGTGATGAGGATGTGTCCAAGTAGGTGCATTGATTGTAGCAGCGTGCCATTCTGGTGGGGAATGTTGATAATGGGGGAGGCTATGAATGCGTGGAGCAGGGAGAATGTGGGAAATCTCTGTACCTTTCCCCTAATTTTGCTGTGAACTTAAAGCTTCTCTAAAAAATAAAGTCTATGTTAAAAAAATAAATTATCATACAATATAGCAACAATCTGACATATTTTGAAGGTTTAGAATTAGCCCACACACAGTAGGTGGCTGGGAGAAAAGAGCAACAAGGCTCTCTGATCAGGGAATAGGATTCTAGGACCCTGTATCTTGCTATTAACTTAAGAATCTTCGTCTAGACTCCGAGATTCCTGAGTCACAGTGCCACAACCAAATACCATTTTTCTAACATTTTTCGTAATGTTGGTAAGAATAGAAGATGAAAATCAAATTGGAAGCACAACTTTTCTCTCTTGATTTGACGGATCCACGGAGATAAAGGTAAACATTATATTGAATTCAGAAAAGAGGTATGTCTCAGAAAAGTCATTAGCACTGTCCTTGGGCTGAGTGTTTTTCTCTACCCTTATAACTGCATTCACTTCCTTAATATTAGGTGTGGGTTGATTAGAATTTAACAAAACAGGTTTCTTGGTGGAAGAGTTCATGCTTTTAACAGAACTCCTCTGCTGGGTGGCCCATAGGAATTTAAGCAGCTGGCTTTTAATCAAAATAAACATGTGAACAAGGTAAGATAAGTGTCTCTAAATCTGCAAGCAAGGGTGCGAGTGGGGGAGGGAGGGCAGAAGCTATAACAATTGTCTATTATGATGAAGTATTTTATGAAAATGTTACACACACCATCTCATTTAATTTGCGAACCAACCTATAACATAGGTATTAATTGCCATTTACAGATGAGAAGCATTATGTCCAAAGGTCACATACTCCTTAGGAGACTAAGCTAGATGTGTAAGTGATATCTAATTTTTTTCAAACTTACTATGAGCAATGACTTCTAAATGTCTTTGGAAAAGCAAGACTCACAGCTTCCTAATATATTACATGCCCAATGGTATTTTTACCCTTCATTTACTAAAGTCATTTCTAGTGGGGAAAAAAAGAGGGTGTGGGGTATGAGAGAAACGGAGAAACAACCAAAACTAAATGCAGTAAGCTACCTGTAATTCTGCTACCATAGCCACATACCCCAGTTTGAACGTCATTCCTTACAGGGAGCTTTCTCTGACCCCTAGACGAGGTTAGGCTGCCACCACGTGTTTACAATACTTTAAGTTAGCTGTTTGGTACCTCACTCCCTGAGCAGTAAACTCTTGAGGTAAGGTATGATATCTGCCCCATGAATGCACAAACTCACCATCCTGGCTTTATTCACAGTGCCTGGAATACTTTATAAATATATAGTGAACACAATAAAAAAGATTTGAAGTCATATAAGTGCTGCTTCTACCCTAAGTAACTGTTATGAGCAAGAATCTTGCCATGAAAACAAGTTCCAAATACCCTGCCTCCATCCTTTCCACCTTCTGCAAATCTTAGGAGGTTGATATTTTCAGCACTTAACTCTAAATGTAACTTGGGTTTTTTAATCAACTGTTTTAGGAATTGGACTTCAAAGTGAGAACACTGAATTTAAGGTTAATAAATCAAACCAAGGCTATGGCCAAATCCTCTTTCTTCCTACGGACAATCCATATCCTTCAAATGACCCTTGCAGAGAATGGATTCCCAGCCAGCTATGTGATTAAATTCTCCGCTCCCACTAAGAGGGAAGTCACTAAAAAGCTAAGGGAAAATGGCAAGACAGGAGCAATCCCACCCCCACGTCAAGACTTTTATAAGTTGGATCAATACAATTTTCAAAGCACCCACAGAAACAAAACTAATATTCTAACCTCATCCAAGGTCTCTTGCATCCTGTAGCTAACAAAAGGCAATATTCTACCACCCACAGCAGTGGCATAATGTTCCCTGCCACTGTGGAAAATGTTATATTGGATAAATGGACCACACTGTGGCTATCGGATTAAGAAACGTCTACAGGGTCTCAGACCACCACATACAGGAAACTACAGGTGTTCAGCACAGAACAGAAAGTGCCTACTATATTGATTTCTACAGAGCTCAAGGCAAAGGTAAAAAGAATGAGACTGTTGGAAAAACAATACTAAGTCACTAGGCGCGAAGGAACAGAAAATCTCCTAAGCAAACTTGTGGGGACAGAATCAAACTCCCAGACAAAAATTCAGTTAAAGTAACCACTATGAGAATTTAACTGTCACACTCAGAACTTCCCCACATCTTGAACTACCAGTCCCTATTTGAATTACAATTTCATCTTTTATGCAATTTTGTGGAGATTTTTTTCATTTTAATTTAGCAAAGATTTCCCCAATCCCTTGCCCCAGACTAATCAAATAAAATATAATCTAAAAGCTATAGCAAATCATGTTGTCATGATAAGGATCACTAATTAATTAGTAACTACCAGAAAACGTCTGCAAGGGATGTTGCAATCAATGTCTGGAGTCATGTTTTGAATTACCTGACATCTCCCTTACCATATAGTTTACTACCAAACTTGCCATGTCATATTACCCTTTAGGAATGCTCTTCAGTCTCTTAAGATTTTTTTGTTTTGTTTTGTTTTCCTAACTGTAACTTACTTTCCTCCATCCTTACAGGTTTGGGTCTTTTTTTCTTATTTTTTTGAGGTATAGTTGATTTACAATGTTATGTTAGTTTCCAATGTACAGCCAAGTGATTCACTTATACATGTACATACATATACTCTTTTCATATTCTTTTCCATATACTTTCCCATTGTAGGTTATTACAAGATATTGAATATAGTTCCCTGTGCTATACAGTAGGAACTTGTTGTTTATCTATTTTACATACAGGAGTTTTATCTGCTAATTCCAAACTCCTACTTTATCCCCTCCTCTCTCCTTTGATAACTACAGATTTATTTTCCATGTCTGTGAGTCTGTTTGTGTTTTGTAAATAAGTTCATCTGTATCATATTTTAGATTCCACACATAAGTGATATAATACGATATTTGTCTTTCTCTGACTTACTTCACTTAATCTGATAATCTCTAAATCCATCCATGTTGCTGCAAATGGTATTATTTCATTTTTTATGGCTGAGTAATATTCCATCATATATATATACACACACATCCCAAATCTTCTTTATTAATTCATCTGTCAATGGGCATTTAGGTTGCTTCCACTCTTGGCTACTGTAAATAGTGCTGCTATGAACATTAGGGTGAATATATCTTTCCAAATTTGAGTTTTCTCTGGATATATGCCCAGGAGTAGGACTGCTATATCATACTGCAACTCCATACTGTTCTCCATAGTGGCACTACCAATTTACACTACCACAAAAAGCTTAGGAGGGTTTCCTTTTATCTACACCCTCTCCAACATTTATTATTTGTAGATATTTTAATGATGGCCATTCTGACCATCACTGAGGGGAGGTGATACCTTATTGTAGTTTTGATTTGCATTTCTCTGTAATTAGAGATGTTGAGCACTTTTTCATGTGCCTGTTGACCATCTGTATGTCTTCTTTGGAGAAATCTCCATATAGGTCCTCTGTCCATTTTCTGATTGGATTTTTTTTGTTAGTAAGTTGTACAAGCCGTTTGTATATTTTGGAAATTAATTTCTTGTCAGTAGCATTGTTTGCAAATGTTTTCTTACATCCTGTAGGTTGTTCTTTTGTTTTGTTTATGGTTTCCTTCGCTATGCAAATGCCTATAAGTTTGATTAGGTCCCATTTGTTTATTTTTGCTTTAATTTCTATTGCCTGGGAGACTAACCTAAGAAAACATTGGTACAATTTATGTCAGAGAATGTTTTGTCTATGTTCTAAGAGTTTTACGGTATCCTGTCTTTTATTTAAGTCTTTAAGTCATTTTCAGTTTGTTTTTGAATTTTAATTTTTTTATACAGCAGGTTCTTATTAGTCACCCATTTTATTCACATCAGTGTATACATGTCAATCCCAATAGCCCAATTCATCCCACCACAACCCCAACCCCCCGCCACTTCCCCCCCTTGGTGTCCATATGTTTGTTCTCTACATCGGTGTCTCAATTTCTGCTCTGCAAACCAGTTCATCTGTACCATTTTCTAGGTTCCACATATATGCACTAATATACGATATTTGTTTTTCTCTTTCTGACTTACTTCACTCTGTATGACAGTCTATAGATGCATCCGTGTCTATACAAATGACCCAAGTTCATTCCTTTTTATGGCTGAGTAATATTCCACTATAAATATGTACCACAGCTTCTTTATCCATTCGTCTGTCAATGGGCATTTAGGTTGCTTCCATGACCTGGCTATAGGAAATAGTGCTGCAATGAACATTGGGGTGCATGTGTCTTTTTGATTTATAGTTTTCTCTGGGTATATGCCCAGTAGTGGGATTGCTGGGTAATATGGTAATTCTATTTTTAGTTTTTGAAGGAACCTCCATACTGTTCTCCAGAGTGGCTGTATCAATTTACATTCCCACCAACAGTGCAAGAGGGTTCCCTTTTCTCCATACCCTCTCCAGCATTTGTTGTTTGTAGATTTTCTGATGATGCCCATTCTAATTGGTGTGAGGTGATACCTCACTGTAGTTTTGATTTGCATTTCTCTAATAATTAGTGATGTTGAGCAGCTTTTCATGTGCTTCTTGGCCATCTGTATGTCTTCTTTGGAGAAATGTCTATTTAGGTCTTCTGCCCATTTTTGGATTGGGTTGTTTGTTTCTTTAATATTGAGCTGCATGAGCTGTTTATATATTTTGGAGATTAATCCTTTGTCCATTGATTCATTTGCAAATATTTTCTCCCATTCTAAGGGTTGTCATTTCGTCTTGTTTATGGTTTCCTTTGCTGTGCAAAACCTTTTAAGTTTCATTAGGTCACATTTGTTCATTTTTGTTTTTATTTCCATTACTCTAGGAGGTGGAGCAAAAAAAGATAAGAGTGTTCTTCCTATGTTTTCCTCTAAGAGTTTTATAGTGTCCAGGCTTACATTTAGGTCTCTAATCCATTTTGAGTTTATTTTTGTGTATGGTGTTAGGGAGTGTTCTAATTTCATTCTTTTACATGTAGCTGTCCAGTTTTCCCAGCACCACTTACTGAAGAGATTGTCTTTCCTCCATTGTATATCCTTGCCTCCTTTGTCATAGATTCATTGGCCATAGGTGTGTGGGTTTATCTCTGGGCTTTCTATCTTGTTCCATTGATCTATGTTTCTGTTTTTGTGCCAGTACCATATTGCCTTGATTACTGTAGCTTTGTAGTATAGTCTGAAGTCAGGGAGTCTGATTCCTACAGCTCTGTTTTTTTCCCCTCAAGTCTGCTTTGGCTATTCAGGGTCTTTTGTGTCTCCATACAAATTTTAAGATATTTTTGTTTGAGCTCTGTAAAAAAATGCCATTGGTAATTTGATAGGGATTGCACTGAATCAGTAGGTTGCTCTGGGTAGTATAAACATTTTCACAATGTTGATTCTTCCAATCCAAGAACATGGTATATATCACCATCTGTTGGTATCATCTTTAATTTCTTTCATCAGTGTCTTACAATTTTCTGCATACAGGTCTTTTGTCTCCCTCGGTAGGTTTATTCCTAGGTATTTTATCCTTTTTGTTGCAATGGTAAATGGGAGTGTTTCCTTAATTTCTCTTTCAGAATTTTCATCAATAGTGTATAGGAATACAAGAGATTGCTGTGCATTAATTTTGTATCCTGCAACTTTACCAAATTCATTGATTAGCTCTAGTAGTTTTCTGGTGGCATCTTTAGGATTCTCTACATATAGTATCATGTCATCTGCAAACAGTGACAGTTTTACTTCTTCTTTTCCAATTTGTATTCTTTTTAATTTCTTTTTCTTCACTGATTGCCATGGCTAGGACTTCCAAAACTATGTTGAATAACAGTGGTGAGAGTGGACATCCTTGTCTTGTTTCTGATCTTAGAGGAAATGCTTTCAGTTTTTCACCATTGAGAATGATGTTTGCTGTGGGTTTGTCGTATATGACCTTTATTATGTTGAGGTAGGTTCCCTCTATGCCCACTTTCTGGAGAGTTTTTATCATAACTCGGTGTTGAATTTTGTCAAAAGCTTTTTCTGCATCTATTGAGATGATCATATGGTTTTTATTCTTTAATATGTTAATATGGTTTATCACATTGATTGGTTTACTTATATTGAAGAATCCTTGCATCCCTGGGATAACTCCCACTTGATCATGGTGTATGATCCTTTTAATGTGTTGTTGGATTCTGTTTGCTAGTATTTTGTGGAGGATTTTTGCATCTATATTCATCAGTGATATTGGTCTATAATTTTCTTTTTTTGTAATATCTTTGTCTGGTTTTGCTATCAGGGTGATGGTGGCCTCACAGAATGGGTTTGGGAGTGTTCCTTCCTCTGCAGTTTTTTGGAACAGTTTGAAAGGATGTGTGTTAGCTCTTCTCTAAATGTTTGATAGAATTCACCTGTGAAGCCATCTGGTCCTGGACTTTTGTTTGTTGGAAGATTTTTAATCACACTTTCAATTTCATTACCTGTGATTGGTTGTTCATATTTTCTGTTTCTTCTTGGTTCAGTCTTGGAAGGTTATACCTGTCTAAATTTGTCCATTTCTTCCAGGTTGTCCATTTAATGGGCATAGAGTTGCTTGTAGCAGTCTCTTAGGATGCTTTGTATTTCTGCGGTGTCTGTTGTAAATTCTCCTTTTTCATTTCTAATTTTACTGATTTGAGTCATCTCCCTCTTTTTCTTGATGAGTCTGGCTAATGGTTTATCAATTTTGTTTATCTTGTCAAAGAACCAACTTTTAGTTTTATTGATCTTTGCTATTGTTTTCTTTGTTTCTATTTCATTTATTTCTACTCTGATCTTTATGATTTCTTTCCTTCTGCTATCTTTGGGTTTTGTTTGTTCTTCTTTCTCTAGTTCCTGTAGGTGTAAGGTTAGATTGTTTGAGATTTTTCTTGTGTATTGAGGTAGGCTTGTATAAACTTTCCTCTTAGAACTGCTTTTGCTGCATCCCATAGGTTTTGCATCATCGTGTTTTGTCATTTGTCTCCAGGTATTTTTTTATTTCCTCTTTGATTTCTTCAATGATCTCTTGGTTATTGAGTAACGTATTGTTTAGCCTCCATGTGTTTCTGTTTTTTATGGTTTTTCCCTGCAATTCATTTCTAATCTCATAGCATTGTGGTCAGAAAAGATGCTTGATATGATTTCAATTTTCTTAAATTTACTGTGGCTCAATTTGTGACCCAAGAAGCCACTTTGAGTTTATTTTTGTGTATGGTGTGAGGGAGTGTTCTAACTTCATTGATTTATATGTAGTTGTCTGGCTTTCCCAACACCACTTGCCAAAGGGACTGTCTTTTCTCCATTGTATATTCTTTCCTCCTTTGTCAAAGAGTAATTGACTGACCATAGGTGTGTGGGTTTATCTCTGGGCTCTCTATTCTGTTCCATTGATCTATATTTCTGTTTTTCTACTGATACCACTCTTTGATTACTGTAGTTTTGTATTGTCTGAAGTCTAGGAGGGTTATGCCTCCAGCTTTGTTCTTTTTCCTCAGGATTGCTTTGGCAATTTTGGGTCTTTTATGGTTCCATATAAATTTTAGGATTATTTCTTCTAGTTGCATGAAAAATGTCATGGGTAATTTGATAGGGATCACATAAAATCTGTAGACTGCTTTGGGTAGTACTGCCATTTTAACAATGTTAATTCTTCCAATACAAGAGCATGGTATATCTTTCCATTTCTTTAAATCATCTTCAGTTTCCTTTATCAGTGTTTTATAGTTCTCAGCATATTAAGTCTTTCACCTCCTTTGTTAGGTTTATTCCTAGGTATTTTTTATGCAATTTTAAAAGGAATTGTTTTTTTACTTTTCCTCTTTGATATTTCATTGTTAGTGTAAAGAAATGCAACAGATTTCTGTAAATCTTGTATCCTGCTACCTTGATCAATTTGTTTATCAGTTCTAGTAGTTTTTCTTAGCATCTTTAGGGTTTTCTAAACTATATATAAGGTTTTCTATATATAGTATGTACAGGGTTTTCTATATATAGTATCATGACATCTGCATATAATGACAATTTTACCTCTTTCCTTCCAATTTGGGTACCTCTTGTTTTGTTTGATTTCTGTGTCTAGGACTTCCAATACTATGTTGAATAGAAGTGCTGAGAGTGGGCATCCTTATCTTGTTCCAAGGTAAGATTTTAACAAGAAGGCTTTCAACTTTTCACTGAGTATTATGTTGGCTGTAGGTTTGTCATAAATAGCTTGTATTATGTTGAGAAGTTTACTCTAAACCCACTTTGGTAAGAGTCTTTATCATGAATGGATATAAAATTTTAACAAATGATTTTTTTCTGCATCTATTGAGATCATGTGGTTTTTGTCATTTGTCGATGTGGTGTATAACACTGATTGATTTGCATATGTTGAACTATCCTGGGATGAATCCAACTTGATCGTAGTGTATGATCTTTTTTATGTGTTTTTGCATTCAGTTTGCTAATATTTTGCTGACAATTTTTGTATCTATATTCAAAGACATTGGCCTCTAATTTTCTTTTTTGGTAGTGTCTTTGTCTGGTTTTGGTATCAGAGTGATGGTGACTTCATAGAATGACTTTGGGAGTGTTTCCTCGTCTTCAGTCTTTTGGAAGAATTTGAGAAGGATCAGTATAAATTCTTTTCTGTATGTTTGGTAGAATTCCCCAGTGAAGTTATCCAGTCCTGGACTTTTCTTTGCAGGGAGTTTAAAAAATTGCTTTTTCTTCTTCAAGATGCGTATTGGAGTACTCTGTTTCTCATGGCTGGTCAATAATATATTGTGATCATCTCCTATCTTATTTTTGATACTACCCATAAAGGCTATAAATACCAAATTTTATGTATATTTTAGTAAAATTGTATATATATATATATATGTTTATTAAAGAAAAACCCATATAATAATTATGTAGTATTTATAAATGAATAAAGACTCATGGCACTTAAAACATTTAATAATTAGCAAATGACTATTTTCAGTTCTCCACCACTCAAGCCAGACATCTGCCTGTGTCATTATTTTCTTTACTCTGTTACTCTCTGTCTAGCATCCATGCATTTCTTCTGGAAGTTTCTTCTACTGTGGCTGCCCAATTTTAACGTAAGCCTCATTCATTATATTGTTTCCGTATCCTGAATACTTCCTGAACAAAGCTGACATGATGAGAACTGTCAGTGCCATACTGTTAATTCACATAAAATACAAATTTAATTTGAAATTATTCCAGAGTCTGGTTTAAAATTCATTTTTTTTTTTTACTTGTAAAGAGGCTGCTTGAGAGTAGGGGGAGACTTAATATTAAAAAAAAAAAAAAATTTTGTTCTTTTGTTGGACCTAACAGATTTAGGCAATTAATGCAGAATGAAGACTAAATGAACTAGAGAGATAGTGTTCAACCATGCCATAAAAATTGATCAATGTTCCTCAAAGTTGGTCTAGCTCTGTACCAATTAGTCTCAATAACAAAATATTTATAGACTGTGGGCTGTGAGAGTGTACTGTGTATTGTGTTAAGTGTTGCAGGAGTTAAACAAAAGTATAAAGCCTTCCTCTTGGACAGAACCATCATTTTCCACATCATCACAAAGAAGGGTAATAGCCTAAACCATTAACTTCTAAATATGTTTTGGATTTAATAAGGATTAAATCTCTTTATGATTTTGATATTCCACCCAATATCAAATTGACTTTTATCTTCAAATTTAGAATTTTCTACCTGAAAAGTATTTTGGATATTTCTCAGTATCCTTTTATTTATATATTGCTTTGGTCACCCATGAGAATAAGGTGATAATTAGCCCCTTGTAAACACAGAATAACTGCATAGTATATAATAACTCAAAAGACAAAGCTTTGCAAACCTTTGGGGATGCCCGTATTATCTGAGTTGGTCTGTTCTTGCTCTAGCTGCTATAATTGTGTATTCCATTCACATCGTATCATCAAAATGACCGAGGTGAATATTCTGGTTATATGGAAAGAACTATAAACATGTATATGGATATGGAATTAATAGACCCACAGAGGTCATCTCACCCTTGAGACAGACATATTACTTTCAAATCATTATTACAGCAGACATGGGGATAGTTAGGTATCTAGAATCCAGCATAGAAAAAGTTAACCTCAAATATTAAATACAAAGTATTTTCTGATTCTTTTTCTTCCAGGGAAGTGTTTCCCTTGAATTCACCAATTTAACTCCAGAAACAATTAATGTAAGAGTTTTGCTATATTTATATTTTTACTGTAGTAAAATATGCTAATATAAAATTTAGCATTTTAACCACTTTTTTTTTTTTTTTTTTTTTGGAGGGGGGTTACGCGGGCCCCTCACTGTTGTGGCCTCTCCCGTTGCGGAGCACAGGCTCCGGACATGCAGGCTCAGTGGCCATGGTTCACGGGCCCAGCCGCTCCGCAGCATGTGGGATCTTCCCGGACCGGGGCACAAACCCGTGTCCCCTGCATCAGCAGGCGGACTCTCAACCACTGAGCCACCAGGGAAGCCCCATTTTAACCACTTTTAACTGTACAATTCAGCACATTAGTATATTCACAATGTTTTGTAACAATCACCACTATCTATTTCCAGAACTTTTTAATCATCCCATACAGAAACTCTGTATGCATTAAGCATATACTGATTTTATGAATATTCACATGCACACTCAAGCTACATTAAAGGACTGCTGAAATTCTGAAGAAAAAACTATGAAAATTAAGCAATCTAAAGTAAAATTAGCCACATATGCTAAAGTTCTTGGATTAGCATAGTAGAAAATAATATAGAATTCATGTTACACACTGTTCCATTTAAACATTTGTGCCAAAAGGAAAAAAAAAACAGTAGAATGGACTTGAGGCCCTTTTCTTGATCCCAAAGAAATTAACTATAAACCTTCAGTTAAAATCATGAAACATGACTAATTATTTCCCACAAAGCAGTACACTTTTTTTTTTTCCCCACGTAGTCTCAATATAAAGAGTATTGAAAAGACAAACAAGCCTATTGGGAGAATTAGCTCTTAGAGAAACTGAAATACACTAGCAATCCCCATTTCTGAGATAATGTGCTCATATAAATTCTATCAAAAAAGGTGCATCTTAAAACTTAGTGTTCTCCTTCCATAGAAACGATGTTATAACTGGGAACTGTTATATTCCTGAGCAGGACTTTGCACTGAATAAATCAGATATGCCCAGAAAGATGTCATAAAAGCAAAGCTATAAAAATTATAAACGTTTGTAATCATTAAAAATAGTAAAATTACACTTGTTCATAGAATTTAACAGCTAAAAGGAATTTTAGAATATTGCCAAGTTCAAGCCCCTTGCTTTATGAATGAAAAAAATGAATGTCTGGAAAAGATGAGTGACATTCTTTAAAGTTACCAAAGTAGCTTGTAGCAATAGGCACCTTCTCTTATTTCAACAATTATGGTTGTACATTAATTATATGTTTATGATAAATATTAAATGGATTGTATTTGCAATATATAAAAATACATGCTAGATATGTTTAATATATATATAAAAGCTATATATAATGAACATTCTTGCTACATTTATATTAATTTCATAGATTATTTATCTTTTTACAATTTTGATAGACTTTTGGTGGTATGATTGGAGTGGCCCATTTCAATTAAAAGTAACCCACGGGAGTTTGGTCAAACCATTGAATTTGCCTGCCAATAAAATTTCCCACTGTAAGTAGAGATATTCTAAAACATTCATTAATTCACTGTTACTTTTGTAAAATGGCCATTTTAGTATTTTGATATTTGAGGTTATCACTAAGGATTTTAATATGTGGACTTGATTGCATAACATACTTAGATTTCTGAAGCCAAAACCATAGTCAAAAACATACACATATACATACACACACCAAAGACAGCTTTGAAAGAAACATTTACTTTCATTAATCTCCCACCCTCCTTCCCTTAAAAAAAAAAAAAGAAAAAAGGAAAACAAAAACAATTAAAAATTGCTGCTTTACGATTGTACAGGGTGACTGAGAAAGACAGTTCTTCTTACAACCTGCGTTATAAACTTGCATGATTAAAATTAGCTCAAGATCTTTTAAAACATTATTTAGAGAAAACTCTATCCTTCCAAATCATAAAAACAAACCATGCCTCTTTGACTAGGAATGAAACATATTGGATGTTACCTCAGAATCTGGCAAGTAAGTGAATAAAAGCTTTCAGAAGGGAAGTGTATATGCTAATGGGGACTAAGAGAAATGGTGAAATATTAAAAAAAGGGATTGCTATATTTTGCTTGAATCTTAAATATATTCTTTCTTCCTGAGAAAACTAGTACTCTGTTCACTTAAAATTTTATGTCTATATGCAAAACCTGCATAATTTCATGTGCTTATAAATATGTATGTGGAAGAAGCTTTATTAAATAAAAGCTGAATTAAAAATAAAAAACTATGCAAAATGAGTGATTTGACAAATGGTACGTGTACAATGTTTCAGTTGGCTTTTGCAGGCAGCCTTATGGAATAACATTTAGGACATGACTTCTTGACAGAAGCCTTTAAAAATATTTTGGTTTAAGCTGCCTTTCCATGTGGATTACCACAGAAATAGCTAAACAAATCAGTGAAGATAAACCCATTGTTTGATGAGTTAATGTGTAATATAATTAACTCATAACTAAATGACTGAACAGACCAAAAGGAGTGGTTGTATCTCTGGGTATAAAAGCCCCTTTCATCCTCTGGTTTTATACATTCAGGACTGATAACTCATCAGATGACACACAGCAAACCCAGAACTGACTGTGTTACTCCTGGCACTGAACCAGCAGCACATTTCTGCGAACCTGATCTTTATTTTGCCACTGTAGCCTCCATTATCTATTGACAGTCAATACTGAGTGCCTATTTATTGTGTCTACGTTGGGTACTGAGTATGATAGAAAAGATATAAAACAAGGACCCTGAACTAATGGAGTTTAATATCCACTTGTATAAAGAAGAAATATAAAAATAAGCAATAAATATATACAGCTTAACATTGGAATTCACCTCTAAATGGCATATACCAATTATTAATATCTAAACTGTTTTATTAAATTAATAAAAAATTACTCAATACATAAAAAAGCATGGACATCATATATTATCAGGGAATTCCTAACGTAATAAATGTAAAAAAACAAAAAGAACTCAACCTCAGGAATAATGAGGAAAATGCAAGCTAAAATCACGAGATATAAATTTGTTCATAAGTTTGACAAAACCTTAATTAGTTTAATATTTTCAAATGTTAAAACCTGTGGTTGGTGTGTCAGTTGGTAAAATCTATTTGGATGGCACATGGCAGTGCCTATCGAAGTTAGAATTATAGAATATTTTTTTTAAACACAGCAATTCCAATTGTAGGAATTTAATTATCAGAAGCTGTCATATAGACTATCAATATATTCTGACAAGAATGTTCATTGCTTTACCATTTGAATGGGCGAAAACAAAGTGAACCTGTCTAAAGGTCCCACAGCAGGAAAGTGGTTAAAAAATGCATGGTTTCTCTCTATTATGGAATACTTTGAAGTTGTTGAAAAGAGTGAGGTAGAAATTTATGTATTATCATATAATCACCTATCAGGCATATGGCTAAATAAATAATGTACATCACAGAACAATACATATGTTTATGTAAATTAACATATCCATGTCTATTCCATATCACATACATATGTATGTATGTGGATACACAGAAAGATGCCTGTTAATACATATTCCAAACTGTAGAAAATTGTTACTTCTGGGAAGGGCAGTGAAGGCTGGAAAGGAAGTAAAGGGAGACTAAAGTGTTTTGTTTTGTATAGTTCTGTGTACTGTTAGGAATTTTTGCCTTGTGAAAGCATTCACGTAAACTTGTATTATTTTCTTAACACAAAGATGTGTACAATGACTGAAAATGCACGGGGTTGATAAAGCAGCAGCATTGCAGTATTGAAGCATGACTGAAAGGCAGATTAATAGAGAAATAGAAAGCTTACCAAAGGAATTACAAATAATATATACATGACATTAGAGAGTGAACCTAAGGTAACCAGAGTATCAAGAAATGCACACATTCCTTGCATAAAATTATGTAAACCATTATGAGATACTAGTTTTGGGGGGAAAGAAAAAGGATATGACAATTAAGATGAACTATTGGGAGCATACATATTATTATGGTGGAAGGAACCAGAGTGAATGAAACTGGGCCCACAAAGTGTCTACTGTGACTCTTGTGCAGAAGATATTTGACTGGGTCTGAGCAGATCTGGGTCTCTGCATTTGAAAATTAAGGACATGGGACTTCCCTGGTGGTCCAGGGGTAAAGAATCGGCCTTACAATACAGGGGACACGGGTTCGATCCCTGGTCAGGGAACAAATATGCCACATGCCGGGGGGCAACTAAGTCCGCGCACCACAACTACTGAGCT
The DNA here is from genome assembly GCF_964270905.1 of Leucopleurus acutus. Classification (NCBI taxonomy): domain Eukaryota; kingdom Metazoa; phylum Chordata; class Mammalia; order Artiodactyla; family Delphinidae; genus Leucopleurus; species Leucopleurus acutus. Next base: position 30,875,549 of record NC_139149.1, read on the forward strand.
CTGCACCTCAACGAGACAGCCTGCGTGCCACTAACTACAGAGCCCATGCGCTCTGGAACCCGTGCCCCACAACTAGAGAGAGAAAGCCCGCACACCACAACGAAGAGCCCAAACACAACAAAAGAATCTTGCATGCCTCAAGGAAGATCCCACGTGCCGCAACTAAGATGCAATGCAGACAAAAAAAAAAATTTTTAATAAAATAAAATATTTTTAAAAAAGAAAATTAACGACATGAACAACTGACTGATAATTAGAGTTTCGTGAATACATTCTCACTTCATTCATATTCGGCAGGTATCTGCTACTGCTTTGCACTGCCCTGGATCACTGTGCAGGGAAGGTCTCATGCTCACTGATTCCTTTGGTGCTTACCAAACGTTGGGCATTAAATGGAAAAAGAAATCAAGAGATTCTAATACCAGGTGCATGCTTAATGGTGACACCCATAAATGGCATGGTGTTATAACTTCTGTTTGGAGGGGTGAGGGGCAAGCCATGGTCAGTTTAGATCACAACAGAATAGAGTTTCAGGCAACACACTGGAGACAAAGGCCATGCAAAGGCAGACAGTAGTATGTGAACTGGGAAAGAGGGCTTGTTCCTGGGCTCATGAGTAAGCACCAGCAAGCAATTTGAAGGCTTATGTGATATAGTTAATAAAAAATATAAAACATATTTAAAGCAAACTTTAGATGAGAATTGAACAGTACTAGCACTGGACAGGGAACTGCATCAGTGGAAGTAGGAACAACACAAGAGGAGCAAGAATCCAGCCTGGATCAAAATTGAGACTCTATAGTCGCCATGTTTGAAGCAGGTTTTTCACAGGTTCCTAACTGACCAGGAGTCCTTATATCAGAATCTTACTGTACAGTCTCCTAAATCTCTTACATCTATTTTTGCTTGTTTAATTATATACATGTACACACACACACACATACACACAAAGTCACAATTAATTGAAATAAAGTAAGCTATATACATACACACACATATATGTGTATCATTATCAGTTCTTCTGTTATCTTCATTTGATCTCCAACTAAAGAATCCTAACCAGATTGTTACAGAAAACATCCTTTTTCTGCCTAACTGTTGTGGTAAAGATCTAAGCAAATAAATAAAACACAACTTTTTTTTTTTTTTTTTTAACATAATGTGCTTTGCAAAGTCTCCCTCCCTCCCTACTTCCTTTTATTACGTATTACACGGCTACAAGCTTATATTTTAAGACTTGCCTTATAAGCTCACAGGGCAGATGTATGCAAGGAAAAGAAAATGCAATGGTGGTTCCCAATCCTGGAAACTCAAATTGAAGTATTCACATTATTAGTGAAGATTCAGCAACAGAAGCTTGAACCAAAGTGAACTGTAAACTAATAATTGTAATCACCAATAATTTATTTGGACTTTGACAGCATCAATAACTAAAAACAGAAAACCAAAGAAAAATCCTTGCTTCAGTCGCGACATCCCCTTTCTCTGAAGGGAGAAGCAAGCTTCTTAAAGGATTTATTTGATTCCCTAACAAATTGCTGAAGAGCACAATAAATACAGATATATCCTTCCAAGATCTACAGATATCTACAACTTGTACCAAGATAATTATTGTGATTTTGAGCGTGTGGAACATACATGCTGTTTTTATCAATATTTGGAAAAACAATTAATACAATTATGTGTAAAAGATCGATTTATATAGGCTTTAGGATACCTTAATCAGATTTTCTTTCCATTCTCTCAGGCTTGTTCTTTCTGCACATCCTTTAGCTTCAATCACATGGCATCTTCACCTTCTCTATTTTCCTCCCCAAATACCCCAAGCTACTGCTAATACAATCAGAATGAATCCCTGTATTTCACTTGTGTTCCAACATTATTTTTCACGTATCTCATTCTTTAAACAAAGCATGTTGTATTGGAATGAGAGTTTTTTGCTGTTGTTGTTGTTTGTTTTTTAATGGTGGGAAGCACAGCTATTTGGTCTGTATCCTCAGGGCCTGGCACATAGTAGTATATGCCCAATAAATGTTTGTTAAATTGTTTGTTAAAAAGAGAGTTGAAGTTAGTTTACTAAATACCCACTGAGGCAAACAATAGCTATAAACTCTTTGTGTGGAGGTATATTTTTCTATTATTCATTAACTTTCAATGATCTTTTCTTCTCTACTGAGAAAATTAGAGTCCTCTGCAATAAGTTAAATTCCATTTATTTAAAGTGCCAGCAATAATAATTGTATCATTAAATGTATTTGACTGAGATCTAATGCATCTCACTTTTTAAAATATGCGTTCAGATACCATGCATTGGAGCTTATGACATGACCTTCCAGTTTTTCCCAACATTGATATACAGTTTTAGAAAAGAGAATTATAAAAAAGAAACTAACTATGCAGTAATTAACTAGAAAATTAAATACTACACTGAATATTCATTTTATTTCATTATAGAGTATGTAGTTTGTATTTTAGATTAGTGGACTGTAGAATCTATTTTAAAACATAATAAAGCTGGCTTTGAATTAGGAATGCTCCCAAAACACTTTAAACTCACTTTCAACTCTTAAATGTAATGCTATAATTCTAATAACCAAGAGCAAGCAGTCAACTATCTTCCAAGGAAACTACTGCATAAAATGGCATTATGAAGGCTTATATCCCATAAACATTTTTCATGTACATGCTACAGCCTTTAATATTGCCAGACAATGAAAGATAATATGCCTGGGTGAGAAATGGCAAAATAGATGATTGTTTTGAGTCCTGAATGCCTCTGCAGTGGACCTGGGATAAGAAGTAATAATATTCCATTATCTTATATTTTAATTTTCCACATCATTGTTGAAAAGTTGTTTCAGATTGAAATAATGAATTATTTAACTTTGATATGAGGCAGAGTCCAGAAATGTCTGTTTGCAATTCAACATGCCAGATAAATATAGCCAGTATAATCTGTTGATGTAGCATGGAAAGTAAAAAAAAAAAAAAAAAAAAAATAGAGAAACAAAGGAAGAAAAGCAAGCCTGAAGTCACAACTGGATTTCTACTCTGCCATTTACTTGTTATATGACCTTAGATAATTCACTTAACTCTCTGAAATTTCCACTCATATGAACTTGAGTGTAAAGCTTATAGGAAAAAAGTAAAACACAAAGGAAAGGGGGAGTACTTTTCTGATTACCTACACGACAATGTTGCACATAAGAAAATGACTGCAATCCTAATAGAATTGTTTGGACAGAATATATAGACTTTAAGTCACTTGGAGATGGATATTTTCTCGGGTGGCACAATCCTGGGTAAGCTATTTATTTTATAAAGGAGAAATCAGGGAGGATATGAAGAAAAAAGAGGGAGAGCAGGAGAATAGCTTGAAGGAAAAATAAAGAATGAGGGCCAGAACATCCCAGCTCATACCTCATATGGAAGGGATAAGCACAGCCCCTTCGAAAACAAAATAAGGTTTAGTGGCACTAACCACAAAATGAAATAGCAGAATAAAACTGTGCTTAGAGATTAAAATGACAAAGTTCATTTTGTAGCAAGTGTTTTTGTTGTTGTTGCTGTTTTGTTTTTTTACCCAACTGAGTCAACTCCAGTTCAGGCCAAATAATAGCTAAATAAATCATGCAGTAAAAGCACTGATCGCCAATACAATTAAAGGCTGAAGGCGAGAAGGAGGTTAACCTCACAGTTAAAAGACAAACATAAGGGTCAAATTATTGAAAAAGACATGAAAAATGTGATGAAAGAATCCTGTTAAGGGGAAAAAAACCTGTTGATCTGAAATGTATGGAAAATTAAAAAGTAGACATCTGAGAATTATTAATTTGCTGAGCAAAAGCAGGCCTCTACTCCAAACGTCAGCCACATTATTGGTGCTGCACTTGCAGTACCACTGAGCTGCTACTCTGCATGGCATGACTGGAAGACTGGCCCTCTTTAAATTCCTGTGCTTTAAAGGCGATGCAATAATTAAGGTAGCAGAAGTAACTTCCTCAGCCTGCAGACTTCAGAAAAATTGTATTTTACCACGACGCATCTCATGGGTTGGCTAAGGGAAAGGATTTGAGCAGTAAAGGATATTCCATTCATGTCTCTATAAACTGGGGAGCACAAATGAGAAGCTGCCTCAGTATCGTAACTTGTTCATTCTTTCATCTAGGTCTCTCTCTTTATATACATACGGGCAAGCTGCTGGGAATTATTGTAAATTGGTATACTGGGGAAAGAGAAGTTTCCAGTATTTTATCCCACAAAAGTAGTGAGGTAGAAAATTGAGCTATAAAAGATCAAAGAGGAGTGCATTAGACATTGAATTCATACTTGTCATCTACAGGGGTTATCAGGAGGTATCACTGATGTGGTGGAATTAGTACTGGATAGATGATACTGCCATGGCCCTGGCTTCAACACATACTAGTTATATGACACCAGGAAAATGCCTAACATTTGATTGATAAGTTCACTGTGTACAAAATGGGAACAACAGCTACCTTATAGGGCTTTCAAGGATTAGATTAGGTTTAGAAGATTAAGTATGTTCCCAGGAAAATTCATGGCATGTTGCACATGGTAGTGCCTCAATAATGTTTGCTTAGGAGCGATATAGATATATCTATCTATCTATCTATATATATATATATATCCAGATCCATAATCTAGATCTATCAACTCTAAAATCATTCTTCTTTCTCCCATATAATCATTATTTTCCTCTATCAGCAATTATTTTTTTTCTGCAATAACTAGTTAAAATTGTTGAGGAAAATGTTACATTCAGTATTTTAATATATTACTGTGTGGTATGTGTATTTGATAAGATTTAGCACATTTTGGTAAGAAAAAATTTTCAGAAATTTCATGCCAAGAAAATTCCCTGGAATTATGCTTATGCATTTTTTATAAGAGATGTAAACTCCTTAGGATTTAAGCACGAAAACTTTCTGCCAGCATCTTACACACTTCATGGAATACACTCTGATTTAGGTTTTGTTTGTGCTGATATCTTGTATAATTCTCTAAACATCAACACTGTCAAATTCCCTAAATTTCTTCTTCTAATTCCTATTTGCATATAATTATAATTCCTGTTTGCATATAATTATAATGGGAAATGAGGGTAAACTTTCCAAGGAGTTGCATCTTAGCTTTTATATTCATTTTGCCAAACTTTAGAAGAAAATTTCATGTTTGCATTGAAAATCTGAGTGTATGTATTTGAAAACCAAGCATGTACAATGGATGTAATTTATTTTTAAAAATTGCTACTATAAAATGTGTCTAAGAGCTGACTTATACATCCCCTTCCATCGGCACTGTTGCATTTTGAAGCATTTAAAAGGGGAACCAGGACCTCCCTGGTGGTGCAGTGGTTAAGAATCCGCCTGCCAGTGCAAGGGACACGGGTTCGATCCCTGCCCCGGGAAGATCTCACACGCCACGGAGCAACTAGGCCCGTGGGCCAGAACTACTGAACCTGCATGCTGCAACTACTGAAGCCCACACGCCTACAACCCGTCCTCCACAACAAGAGAAGCCACCGCAATGAGAAGCCCACACACCACAACAGAGAGTAGTCCCTGCTTGCCACAACGGGAGAAAAAGCCAGTGCACAGCAATGAAGACCAAACGCAGCCATAAGTAAATAAATAAGTAGAAAAAAGAAAAATGGGACTTTAAAAATAAATAAATAAAAGGAGAACCAGTCAATCTATAAATGCTCATTGAGGGTCTATTCTACACACAATGTTGTCCTAAGTGATATTAAGATAATGATGTATAAGACAGTGAATTAATTCATTTGCTTAATCCTTAGCGAGCATCTTCTATATGCCAAGTACATTGGGAATACAGCAGTAAGAAGAACAAGTTACAACTCACCAAGAGGTTTATAATTCAATTATGAAGAGAACTCATGGAAACGTGCGGAACAATCTAAACAGTCATTAAGTAGTAAACAAATTCACATAATCAAGAGGGTAGAAATGTAGCTCCCAGGTAGATCTGAAATCCAGGGGAGGCTTCACAGTCAGGGAAATATGAACAAGTCTTTAAGGATGAGCTGATTTGTTCAACCCATGAGGTAAAAAGAACTACCCCCATAAGAAGATTAAAACCCATTCGGTGCTAGTTAGTGAACCATCAGGCAGCAAGACTCGAGTCAGGCCAGGGAGGTGACAAAGCGCCACTTCCGTCAGGCGAGTAGCAATCTGTGGCAAGAGAAAAGTCAAGGAAGATTCTGACTTTAATACAGCTGTTTCTCCTCCTGTTTTCCTCCTCCTTCCCTTTTTCCCCATGTCACCTTCCCTCTCCCTATTTCTTCTCTTCCGCATTGCTGATACATCTTCAAAGAGGTTAAGGCATTCAGGTAATAATGCAGACAAGTTATGGTTGGGGCAAGAAGGGCCCAGGTAGAAGGAGGAGTGAACACGAGAAGAGTATTGATTTTGTGTCACCATCAAATCAGCCTTTAGCTGGGGGAATGCGAGTGGTTCACCATTTTCTCCTTCCCCATTTCTTTGAAGCTAGGTTGGATTCGTAACATTGCATTCTAGTCAATCTAGTGGGCAGCAGTGGTGCCTAATTTTAAAAAGTGTCCAAGGAAACTTCCAGTTCTCTCTTCTCTGCCCCTAAGCTACCTCGGAAGCCAAGTGTTCCTTATGATATAGCTATGAGATAGATAGGAAGCATGTCACACCATAAGAATGCTTTTAAAGTCACTGAACTTTGGGAAGGTAATTTGTTTCCACAGTCTCTAAGAGCAAGCAGTGCTTCCCTAGTAAACTTGTTTATAAACTTTAGATGATTTTTACAAAGCTTGATTATTATGGTCGAGAATAGTCATGTTTGGTCATTTATACTAATACAGCATAAACACTATGACCCTCAACTTCTATCTTCTAAGCTCTTACTTTACATTATTCTTATTATTCTGTACACTTGTAAATAAATTCATAAATTCATGGTAACTACATTTCTCTGAAAAGTTCAGAGAGTTTGAGAACAGAAAATAACCCTCTACTATTTCTTTTTTAAACAGCAAGGATAAGTTCCTTAGTGGTAATCTTTAATGATTATTGGTTTATATAAGTTAAAATTTTTGCCCAGGGAAAAAGTTTGAATATTTCCAATGAAGTGATCAAAACTTTAAATACTAAAAGAATATCAGGTTATTATTTGAAATATGCAAATAAGAGCTCAGGAAATAAGTACAGGCAGGTTCAAGCAACAAAAATATGAAAAATATTATTTTCCCTCTACATAAAACAAATTTTAAATAAATAAAATAAATAATAAACGCCTAAACACAAAGATGTGTGAAATTCTGGCAGGCTATCCTTAGAGACCTCTTATCTAATCTTTCACTTTGAAGATTTTATAGTGAGACTAATCATGCAATTCAGGCAAAAACTGTGCAGCCAGCAAGTTCTAAATTAAACAAGATCATCTTGAGTTTTGTGCTGAGAGGAAACATCCAACTTGGGATGGTATAACGAGACTGGACCTGCCATGAGAATGCTTGAATTCTTGACTGAACTCTACCACTAATTAAGTTTGTGACCTTGAAATATTATGAGATTATTGGACTGAACAAAAGTATTTCCCAGTTATAAAAGAAAAGGAATATAAAATTCTTACCTTGCTTACTTTTTAGTGTTGTTTATAGTATCCCCTCCTTCCCATCCCTCTACCAGAAGCAGACTATCTGTCAAGGTACAGTACAAGTATCAACTCTTCATCAATCCTTTCCTGACTCCCCTCCTCTCTCCAGGAAAACTGAATTATTCTCTTTGTATTCCTAAACTAACTTGTTCAGAGGTCTATCATAGCATTGACATTTGGCATCTTATTTTCTTATATATTTGTTTCCCATTCCATTCTGGGAATTTCTTGAGGTCAGAGCTCATACCTAGCTGCTGTTGTATTACAAGTCCTGAGTATGGTCTGTAGCACATAGAGTGTGTTCAATAAATTTTTGTCAGGTGAAAGAAAGAATGAATGCATGTGCTCAGCCTGACATTAGGGGTGAGCAGGTAGTTTTGATAGACAAAGATTAATTTGTAAGTGGGAGCTGAATGGGGGAGAAACCTTTAGAAAGAGCTAACATTGCCAAAGCCTTCAGGTACTCTCTCCCTGGATATGTTCTGTCTCTTCGGATCTATTCTGGTCACGCCTGAACTGAGTCCTGTAGCTGTTTCCTGCTCTACCCAATTCTTCTAGCAGCATTTAATCATTCTTTCCACAATTTTTTTTTTGAGTCCTTGACAAAGAAAATCAAACCACCTGAGAATTAGGAACAAGAAAGGAACTTAGTTGCAGGCAGATGAAGGCTCCAGATGTGATTAATTGATAGAGAAGCCCAGACAGACTAAAATTCTAATTCATTCCTCCAAAAGGGATTGTATTCAACTGGGACACCTTCCTAGGTCAATTTATGACAAAAATGTCAGGTCACTTACAGTCTTCCAAAATGAATTTAGAACTGCATTTGCAGTTATCCTGAGGACAAGTGGGAGCCTGGGGGCAGAAGGGCAGACTGTGAGGGAGGCTGAGAGTAACCTGAGGGGGGCTGCTGGATGCAGCAGCAGCAGCAATCATTTTGCTTTCTTTGCCCTGCACTGCATAAGGATATCAGTTAGGTTTAAAAACACACTGAAAGGTAGAATGCTGAAAACATATATAGACATATTCACATCTGTTCCAAGGAGCTGGCTATGAAAGTAGAAAGGAGAAATGACCTTACAGATACCATTTCAGGTAAAGAGGGGCATTAATACTACTTAAGTATTTCCCTGAATGGAGTTTACGTATCTAAGAAAGGAAAACAGCTTGGTGAATGAGTTAGTTTTATGGTAAGGAGATAAGTTGCCATTTCACACTTTACTTCTTGGTGTGGAATTTGCTTAGAGCAATGAGGTTCCCAAAGTCTGATCCCCTACCAGCAGCATTAGCATCACCTGGGAATTTGTGAGAAATACAAATCCTTAGGCTCTAATCCAGACCTATGAAATTAGAAACTCTGGGAAGGGGGCCAGGAAATCTGTGTTTTAATACGCCATTCATTGATTTCTGATGCATGCATTTATTTGAGAACCACTTGCCTAGACTAGGCTCAAAGTTGGTTTTAGGGAAGACTACACATGAGGAAGACTCCAGGTTGCTTCATATAGCATTTGGCAAACAGTTGACCAATTTGAGTTAGACAACAATCTAAGATCAAGAATACCAAAATAAGCAGTAAATAATTAGGGAACCAATTTAACGTTAAAATATTTGGAATTGAGGGTTGCAGTAAATGCATTCAAGGATAAAGATCAATGTACAAGATACTCTAGCTTTTACCCCGACAGTGTAAGATGCATTTTGGTGTATATTCTTAGCCAGATCCCTGTTCCATTACCTGTGGCCATAATTCTGATTGCTGAAATCACTCCAAGCTGAGGTTTTAGAATCAACCTAAAATGTCGGGGGGAGATTGATACAATTTATTCTGCTTCCTGCTGAGCTTGGCATTTTCAGAGTTGTCCAGCAGGAGTGAAACATAGTGAGGAATGGGAGACATGCAGGCAGTGAGTCTAGAGAGACAGGTAGAGCCAGTTGATTCAAGCCAGGTTAAACCTTTGAATTTTATCCTAAGAACAAGAGAAAGCTTTGAGGGGCTTCTAAGTAACGTATTGACATGATATTTGGGTATTTCAAACACTACTATGGTTGCCGTGCATAAAAAGGATTGGGGTGGGGAAAAGCGGCAAGGTTGAAAACAAGGAAAACAGATTTTTACTGCATTACTCTTCTCAATTCATCTGACTTAGAAATTAATAATGTAATGCTCAAAGAACATTTGATGGTAGAGCATATTCAAAAAATCTAATAAAATTACAGGAAGCACTTTGAGATGAAGAAAAGCATCTAGTGAGTTGGTTTGCAGAAGAACGCATTCCAAAACCACATTCTTAAGACACAACCCTCAATGTCTTTTAGATCGTTCTATTTCCCACTAATCTCTAATTTCTCTGAATACCTTTCATTATTTTCTATTTTTATTATAAGAGAAGGTTTCTTGATATGAATGTTGTCCATCCAAATTCTAGTTATGCAGATGCCTAGCCCTGCCATCATTAGTCTCAAGATTTTTTAAGAGCAGGCACTTTCAACAGCCATTGAACATACTTTTAAATAATATTAATTGTTCAAATATTATCCATGCTAGACTTTACTACGGAGAAGAGAAGCTAAATTGAAATTGCCCAGCCTTACAAAACATTATTTTCAACAAGATCCTTTCTCAAAACCAAAGTATCTTTGTTCTTTTAATTACTTACATTTCAAAGTATTCAATAGTTGGGACTTTCCTGGTGGCTCAGTGGTTAAGAATCTGCCTGCCAATGCAGGAGACATGGGTTCAAGCCCTGGTCCAGGAAGATCCCACATGGCACAGAGCAACTAAGCCTGTGCACCACAACTACTGAGCCCACATACCACAACTACTGAAGCCCACACGCCTAGAGCCCGTGCTCCACAACAAGAGAAGCCACCACAATGAGAAGCCTGCGCACCACAGCAAAGAGTAGCCCTCCCGGCCGCAACTAGAGAAAGCCCATGCACAGCAACAAAGACCCAACGCAGCCAAAAATAAATAAATAAAATAAAATTTTTTTTGAAATCTCAAAGTATTCAATAGTATGTTTACTGTAATTACAGTGTCAAAGCTAATGCGTAAGTTCCCAGAAATGTATACACACATATATAAAGGTAAAAATGAAAAAAATATCTCAACACGTAACAAGAGTTGCCAGATAGAATACAGAACACCTAGTAAAATTTGAATCCCATATAAACAATGAACAAATTTTTCGTACAATATCAAAAAATATTGCATAAGAGATACTTACACTAAAATTATGTATCTGCAATTCAAATTTAACTGGTTCTAAATTTTTATTTGCTAAACATTATAACCTTAATATAACTGAAGTATTTAACTGAGGATTACCTTATATTATAGTTCTATATAATTTTTCACGATATTCCACTGAAAAGTGACATAATACTATTTTTAACCAAATTACATTTTAAATATTTTAGAGCAACTAAAATGTATACCTCCGTTGAAAAAAATTTTACATTTTTATAATCAAGCCCATTGGTGATCCTTTTTTAAAATATGTAATATTTATGCACTAGTTTAAAGTAACAGAATTAAAATGGTTTCTGCTCCCATTTATATTTTAGGCCAGGTTTTCTTTCCATTATATACTAAATATATGTGTATCCGGTCATAACACCCAACTTCCCTCAATTTTACCAGATGTGAGTCCCAAGGAGACATCTCTCCACCTATTCAGGTGGAGGGCTAAGTTTAAGCCCTATTTAGCATGATAGCGACATTATAAAGCTCTTCACTACCGTCTCCTTGTGGAATTTTATGCTTTTCCATTGAGACACTGTATTCCATTTCTTACGAGAAATATTAAAAGAGGAATTTGGTTCCAGGAAAGAAACACTCAATTTGGAAGTGATTTCTTTGAGAAATATATGCATAAATACAGCCCAATAATTGAAGGAGGTGCAAACAGGGAAAGTAGTTACTTACCCTAGGCTTTGTTTTGATAATATGATTTATTAGAATAGTGTTGTAACTGGATAAATGGATTTCAAGACAAGATATGGATAAACACAGTGACACATTTGGTTCCTTAGTGTCTATTAGTGGCATTGACAGACAAGCACTAGTGAGGCTCAGTCATACTGATGAGTAGGCGCCAGACTAGGACAAGACATGCAGAGTGTCGGGAGGACAACGGTAGTTATAAAAGCACTACCGTTATAAAATTTTATAACGGTAGTTATAAAAAAAAAAAAAAAAAAGGAACAATTCTGTTCCTTTTTATGGCTGAGTAATTGGACTTAGGCTACTTTGGTTCATTTGTAGAGACATGGATGGACCTAAAGACTGTCATACAGAGTGAAGTCAGTCAGAAAGAGAAAAACAAATATTGTAGAATAACGCATGTACGTGGAATCTGAAAAAAAATGGTATAGACGATCTTATTTACAAAACAGAAATAGAGACACCGATGTAGAGAACAAATGTATGGATACCAAGGGGGAAGGGAGGGAGGGATGAATTGGGAGAGTGGGATTGACATATATACACTATTAATACTATGCATAAAATAGATAACTAATGAGAACCTACTGTATAGCACAGGGAACTCTACTCAACGCTCTGTGGTGACCTAAATGGGAAGGAAATCCAAAAAAGAGGGGATATATGTATACGTATAGCTGATTTACTTTGATGTACAGTAGAAACTAACACAGCATTGTAAAGCAACTATACTCCAATAAAAACTTGTAAAAAAGGAACTTAGAAAAAAACCCATCAAGTCCAATTCCTTTCTTTTAAATTTAAATAGCCCGTTTACATTCAGAGAAAAAAAAGTTTAGATCATATAACAGTCAGATAGAATCCAACCTTCCAACCCCCCAATCCACCACTTTGCCACTATTCCCTAACACCTCACAGCACCCACCTACTCTGTAATCAAATATATATCAAGAAAAGAATGGCTGTCTTTTGCCATATGTAAGGGTTCCTTTACAGTTGGCTTCATAGAGTTCCTTCATATGCTAAGGGACGTTGTACACAAAATGCCAGAGGTGTCTGTGGGGCAGAATAATTATTAGAGTTGTGAGGACTGCTGTTACTTCTCTAATTTTCAATAATATAATATTTATAGAATAGAAACTTAGATGGCTTTAATCAGAATTGTACAATGTTATTACATGATCCCTCAATATCCTTGCATTAGGTAAAGATAAGGCATTTGATAAATCTGTAAGGTTACTGGAAGTTCACATCAAAGCAGTACTATTAGTTATTGTTCTCAGACTTAAATTTCACCAATTGAATCCACAGCTTGGTGAGGACTTTGCTGCTGTTATTTCAGATCTGTGCCATTTTTCTGAGTGCTGTAATTTAGAGGATTTATTAGTAAGTATGTTGCAAGATCATCATGTGTAGAGTCATGATGAAGCCCTCCAATAAGAACTAGAGACTGAACCAAATTGACAATTTATAATGGCCCAAAAAAAAGCCCAGACCAGGGAAACTGCATCAGTACGTGTCCTAGAAATGAAAGCAGCAACTTCTAATATGAATTCTGCTCATAAAGCAGGCAGAGTGCTCTTGGCATCAGTAGAACACTGTAAATGCATGTCCTGAAATATCTACAGATCCAGTCAGACATATCAATTCTCGGTTAAAACTCTGGAAGCTCCACTTACATATTCTAGTAAACAGGCTTTGCAAAGGAATGGACCACTGAGGCTACACTGAATCTGAATGAAGTTTAAGATATGCCAGGCAGTTTTCATGGCATTAGGTGACCTTAATTCTGTGGCAGTGAATCAGGCTCAGATGGTTGAGGTTAAATTACCTTAAGATACGAATGCATCTGATAGAGACTTAGGTAAACCATCAATAAAAAGGCTGAGAATCCAGTAAAGGACCAATTCTAAATTTACAGGACTTGTGGTTTATAATACTTTGTAAAGTTACTTTCCACAAAACTTTTCCACAAGAATCTTTGCTACAGTTAAGGCATCATGTATTCTTTAAATTATAACAATCAGAGATGTTCTTGAATGCTGAATGTTCCTTGCGACTCCATCACAGACATACTCTAAGCATGATGGAAAGGAAGTACATCAAAATCCTCTTGGGAGGGAACTGAAATACTGCCGAGAATTAGAACAGTCAACTAGAGAAATTTACATGCAAAATCCTGTGATTACTTTAGGCAGGACAGGGAGAATCCAGTAAGTTGCAAATAGACCCTAAACTGCAAAGAGGAAAAGGTAGATAAGCCTATTTTATTACATGAAGTTTTTTCAAACTGGTTATCTATTTAGGATGGAATATATAAATCAGACCCTCTGTAAATAGTTTTACAAGCAGCTGAAAATTTGAGGGGGCTACATAGTCACTATGATATCAAAGGAGTAGTGTCTTGACAAATGTGACCTAAGTTAGGGCTCCTTTGGTTGAAAGGCAACTGAAACCTTATTTGTGCTGCCTTAAGCTAAAGGGGAAATTTATTGGAAAGAGACAGGGAACAGGTGTGCTCCTGGGCCTGTGGAACAGATTCAGGGGCTGGAGGCGTCTGGTGATCCTGAGAAGCTCTCCTGCATCTGTCACATGTACTCCCCCAGCCCATCTGCTTGCTCTTCCAGCTCACTTGCATTTCTCCCCAGGCTTATCTTAGAGCCTAACCTCAATTTGCATCTAGCTCTCTCTCAGTTCAGTAGGTCTGGGAAAGGTCTTGTTAGTCCAGCTCTGGACCGAAGTGTATCCCAAGTTGAAAGTTTGTGTCACAATACTTAAGATATAGACTTCTCTGGTGGCGCAGTTGTTGAGAGTCCGCCTGCCAATACAGGGGACACGGGTTTGTGTCCCGGTCCAGGATGATCGCACGTCCGGAGCACATCCGCCAACAGGAGAGGCCACAACAGTGAGAGGCCCGTGTACAGCAAAAAAAAAAAAAAGATACATCTTTATCATTTCTTTACAATTCTTTTAAAAATAGAAGTACTGCCTTAATTCTGTCCACCTATCCTTAAAAGAGACTTGCATAGAAATGAAAAATGTGTATCTTAGAAAGACTTTAATCAAGCTTCTCCTTCAATCTTCAAGTTATATTAATGATATATTATCTTGGTGTTACAGTAATAAGGACAAAAGTAAGATGGTTATATGTTAGGAATGTGGTCAATCTGATGTTACTGTTTTGTAGTTTTTGTAATTTATCAGTGCAGAGGCTAGATTGCAGATAACCTAGAATGGTTTTACAGAAATATATATAGGAAATACTCTACACCTACTTTAGTAATCACTAACAGTAATAACCCAAACTCCAAACCCTGTGCATCAATAAATTGAAGACGGAAAGGGGTTTGATTTATAGTATACACAGTAAAATTGACTTACTTACAACCTTTAACATGTCACCTAAATTTGATCTGTTTGGTCACCATTTTTAAAGATAATTTTACATTCAGGCTTTTCGTACCAAATAAGATAAGATAAAACCAGATTTTCACAAGATCTAAATGTCTTCTTTACTCTCATTAAGTATACGTGTTGGTGGAATAATAAGGAAGGAGAGTCACATTTATAGCTAAGACAAATGTATATTTGAGTTTTATAGAGCCCTTCCTGATGCTATCAGACTAAGCTGAAAGCTTCCAATTTGCATAAAACTGCAATGACTATTCAAATCAACACATGGTTGGGCCCAGTTTTATACCTAATTATTCCAGTTGATATTGTGTCTCTGTCCATTCAAATTGCAATTTAAGAAAATAAAGATAGATGTGAGCATGCAATTCTATCCTAGTTTGGGTCAATCTGTTATTTATCAATAAACATAATGAATCACTTAATTGTTATTAATCTACTGTTAATACAGAATATTCTGCTTAAATGTAGCAGAATGAACACATAGAATCAGATTGTTTTAAGATGGAAGGTTCTTTAGAAATCATGAAGACCAACTTTGTCAATTTATTGCTGGAGAAAATGCAGCTTAGGACTGTTAAATGATTTACCCAAGGTCACAGAGTCATTTGTTCTTAGGATTCAGTTATTACTTTGCCTAGTAGGAAATATATTTCTAAGTTACTGTGTGCACAAATGTACAGTTCTGAGGATGAAAATGGGTCCTTTTAAAACGAATGTAGACCTACAAAAAAGACTTTTTTTTTTTTTTTTTGCGGTACGCGGGCCTCTCTCACTGTTGCGGCCTCTCCCGTTGCGGAGCACAGGCTCCGGACGCGCAGGCTCAGCGGCCATGGCTCACGGGCCCAGCCGCTCCGCGGCCTGTGGGATCTTCCCGGACCGGGGCACGAACCCGTGTCCCCTGCATCAGCAGGCGGACTCTCAACCGCTGCGCCACCAGGGAAGCCCAAAAAAGACTTATTTTTTGACGAAACACATGGGACTTTCTAAGGACCAGGTGCTGTTGTAAGCATTCTTCATATACTGAGTCATTTTATTATTATAGGAAATGTATGAATTAGGTACAATTTGTATATCTATTTTGTAAATGTAGAAACTGAGGCACAGAGGGTTTATGTGCCTTGTTAAACTTGCACAGCTAGTACAAAGCTGAGCCAATAGCTGAAGTCAGGCCCTCCAGCTTCAGAAGTCATACTCTTCAACACAGCATGATGTTGCGTTCCTTAAAATTAAACAAGAGTTTTTACCTATAATGTGTGGATGTCGGACAAATAATGCCAACCGGATACAACCATCCTTCCTATTATAGGTTCTTCTAGAATACACTGAAGTATCACTTAATTTCCTGTCATATGAAGGGATCCTTCATAGGACATTAGAGATAAATGTTTCTTCTATCTCTAATCCACTGTCTACAAGTATTGCAATCTCACTGAAATTATTCTTGGGCAGTGTTTAAACGTGTATCTCAATACTGAAACCTGAACATCAGGTTATTATGATATTGGAAATAATGCATTTTTAAAGTGAAGAGCATTTCCTTTCTACATCTATTATTGAGTTAAATGTTGCTAATTAAAGGTTAGTTTTGTCCTCAGTAATTACCAAATTGCATAGTGTACAAAGCAGTGCAATTGTTTAATGTCCCAGGTTTAAATATGTTTGCTTTTAAATGGCATTTCAAAATTGTTCATATTGTATTGACAATCTAAGTGATTAAAGTTTATATGAGCTGAGAACTTTACAAAATCCATATGTTTATATATAAAGTAAGTATTACATAGCCATTGAATTTTGACAATCCCCTTTTGAGTATCTACCATGTGTCTAGCTCTATGCTCCATACTAGTATAGACCCATATTAGATACATAATTTAAATGCATACGGGGGTGTGGTAATAGAAAGGGGGACTCAGAAGCATATATAATTCAGCACTTCATCTTTATGCTGCAATATAAGAGAAAATTTATATAATTATAAATTGTAATGCCAAATCAGGATTTCTACGCCATTTGGGATAGTAAATTAAAGCCTCGTATCCTTTATATAAAACTTCTGTTTTAAAGAGATTCTATAAAGCAAAATTCTTCTCGTTCTGATTTTAGAAGGAAGTTCTTTGAGGCCCCAAATAAATAGGATATATCTACTTAACCAAAAGGAAGCCTACATTGTATCTAATTACCAATACAGTTTGTATCCAAGATTCTAGAAATTACAGAGTGTAGTAAATGACCAAAAGAAATGTAAAGTTATGTATAATAAATTCAATCTTGAAAGATTATTCATAATCCATTTTCTAATGTAGATTGCTTAAGACTGAACATTTAATTCTTGATGAAGTCTTATGGATCAAATAAAATGTCGTTCTTGGCTATGAATGTAGTTTAACTCAAACATCCAAGTTTCATAACGAGTTCCTGTTACGCATAGCAATTGCCATCAAATGAATTATATTCTATAGGTATGATGATCCATTAGAATTCAAATTAACCAAATTTCAAGGGCCTCTGTTAAGTTATTCACACTATTGTTAGTAAAAGCCTGTCATTGTTGCTTCAATTACACATCTCTCTTTTCAGTAATTTATAACTAATCTGAACTGAAACAAGGGCTGCATTTTAAAGACATATGAGTCCAACTTGGATACCACTGGAGGCTGTACAAAAGTAGTGCTATTTTTGGTGAATTTAGGAATTAACTGTGCCTAATGTTTATGTTATTGTTGGTAACTGATCAATCCATATCTTTAAAAATACTATAACTTTCCATGTAACAATGTACTGTCTTTCTGAAATAATCTTGTTAACCAAAACATCCTCCTTTATTCAAGTAAATATTTCACATGTTGCCTTTTTTGATATTACCTTCTGCCCCAACTCTCACCGTTAACTGAAGTTTAAGTGATGTTCTAGAATGTTCCATCATCCACAAATTGGTCTAGCAACTGCCTTAAATACAGTACACAAAACAAAAATGTATTCTTGCCAAAACACGAATTTACTTCCTCTGGTGTAATTCTTATTTTACATTCAGATCCAAGACAGCTAGTCAAAGAAATTCTTTCATTTTATGGGGAAAAAAAATTCTCAAGATCAACAGGGCTTCCCTGGTGGCGCAGTGGTTGAGAGTCCGCCTGCCGATGCAGGGAACACGGGTTTGTGCCCCGGTCTGGGAGGATCTCGTGTGCCGCGGAGCGGCTGGGCCCATGAGCCATGGCCGCTGAGCCTGCGCGTCCGGAGCCTGTGCTCCGCGGCGGGAGAGGCCACAGCGGTGCGAGGCCCGCGTACCACCAAAAAAAAAAAAAAAAAAAACGATCAACATATAGCTTCTCAGCTATAAGTTCTGATAACCTGGACACACAACCTTGGAGATAATAATAGTTAACTGGTAAAAGAACTACATTTGAGAATGTTGCAATAGTATAGATCTTGATATTGACATTATCAAGATCTCCACTTGAGTTAGTTTTCCAAACAGAATTTAAGCATTTCAGGGCATTCTAACTCCAATGCTTACAAGAGCTAACCAGACCACATAAAGTGGGGCAGGTGTAACGTCCTAGAGTGTGTGGTGGAGAAGAGGGCTGGGAAGGGCCTGCCCTGCCTAAAAGGAAGCTAATAACCAGCTCAAGCCAATCATCGGCAAAAGGGAATGTAGACCCTGTGCTGCCATATTTCCAATACTTTACAATAACTCAGAAGTGCAAATTTTTTTCTTGAAATATTCTAGTTTTCCAATAAAAAGCTTTATCCAGGCCATATATGTCTTTAGACTATATTCTATGTGAGGGCTGGTCATGTGAGATATCTGATTTAAAGTTGTATTTAGTCAAAATTTTGTACTTTCTGTAATTTTTATAATAAGCTTCATCTCCTAAAGGAAGCTGTTTGGAATTATAGCCAAGAACAAATTCTGGTCTGGAATTTCTCTCTTCCTTTTGTTCTCAGGACTTCCTACTCTCTTGGGGCAGGAATTGGTCATCTTTGTCTTTTGTCATATCTATATGTTTATAATATTTCCCTCCCTAAAACACTTTACTTCTTAAGGATACAGAGATACCTTTAGATTTGTGAATGTCTGTGTGAGCATATAAGTACATTTTATTTCTTCCCAGGCACTGCCACATTACCACACACCTAACAGAAGGTGCTTAATGATACTTGCTAAGTTGAAGCTATCTGCTTATACTTAATATAAAAAAGAACAACTTCAGGCTTATAAAAACCTGAAGTGTCCATTGTTTTCTCAATGTCCATGTTGCTTGACAAGAAATCACCTTTATTTTTCTCAGCACTAAGGCATTATCACATAAAACCTTCTTCCCAGTTTGAATAAGCTCATAATCCTATTCCATTTTATGTGCAAACGCATTTGGCCTCATCTGTTTCCTGTGATTCGAAATAAAGCTCACAGTTTTACCCTCTGACACTACCACGCATTATACACTCTTAAAAAACAATCCACATAATTAGAAATTATTCAGCGAGAGAAACTGGAATTTTTCTTATATTGCTTAGAGACTCACAATGCCAGGTTGCCACTGTACTTCCTGGCTCTGGTCACTGATGGAGTTCAAGGTGTCTTAAAACAGATGATGCCATTTTAGTTTTTGAACATACACAATTTTGACTGAGACGAAGTTACTGTCTTCAAATTTTTCTTACAAGGTGTAAAAAATGGTGTCATACGGTGATAACTGTCTTGCTAGCTTTGAGTGGTTACATGCTGGGAGAGAGGCAGAATCAAGTCTGCATGAAGAGTATAAAAGGCCTCAGAGAAGAGGGGACATCTGAAGTGCATCTTCAAGAATTCTTACGATTGGCAGGCATGATTTGTGGCAGCAAAGCAGGAGAGGGAAAGAAATTTAAAGAGGAAAGAATGAGTAAAGGCGTAAATGTAAGAAAATGCATGACATATTCAGGGACTTTGTTCAAATAAGAGCTCACAGCCCCTTAGATAGGTATGCTTGGTGGGATGAAGCATAAATAAAATTGAAAACTATAATCTGAGGCCAGATTAGAAAAAGTCTTGAACGTATGCTAAGGGGGTACAGCGGACTGACACTGGTTGGCTCCCAGTAACTCATGCCTCCTTGGGACTGGCACTTTGGTAGTCCCCTCCCATACTGATTCTGAGCTTGGCATGCGGCTTGCTTTAGCCATTGGGCCAGCAGCACATGTGACATAAAAACTGATACATGAATGTGCATTGGAGCTTGCCTCTTAGAATCCAGCCATGATATGAGAAACCCAGGTGGTCTACTTGTAAGAAATACACAGAAAGAAAAGCCCAGTCATCCCAGCATCCTAGTTCTTATCTTCCCTGTCAGCTGAATGAAGCCACACAAGTCCCACCACGTGAGAACAGCACAAGAACTGCTCCCGTCAATTCACAAAATCACCAAGTTTTAGAGTAGTCTGTTATGCAGCAATACATAACTGATGTCGGGGTTAAAATATTTTATCTAGGCAATGAACAGTCAAAATTGTGCCATTATCTGTTCTTTAACTGGGCTGTAACACGGCAAGGATTGAGTTTGCAAATATAAATGGTGGTAGATACTGAAGACAGACTGGGGCCTGGGTGAGTGAACACTAAGACAACGTTGACCACCACTGCACACTGCACTGGTCCAGAGAAGAGATAATGAGTGTTTATGCTAGAGAAGGATTTAGCAAACTTTTCTTGTTAAGGGCTACACAGTAAATATTTTAGGCTTCTCTGGCCATAAGTTCTGTTACAACTACTCAATTCTACCATTTTATCATGAAAGTAGCCATAGAGTATATGGAAATGAATAAGTATGGCTGTATTCTCATAAAACTTTATTTACAAAAACAGCCATTTTATTGGATTTGTACTAAAGCAAAGGCAGAAGAAATAAAAACAGAAGATAGATAACATTTTGTAGTAAGAATCAATGTACTGTGGCCAGTGAGAAAGAAGGAAGGATCAAGAATGACTCACAGGGGCTTCCCTGGTGGCGCAGTGACTGAGAGTCCACCTGCCGATGCAGGGGACATGGATTCATGCCCCGGTCCAGGAAGATCCCACATGCCGCAGAGCGGCTGGGCCCATGAACCATGGCCGCTGAGCCTGCACGTCCAGAGCCTGTGCTCCGCAACAGGAGAGGCCACAACAGTGAGAGGCCCACGTACCGCGCGCAAAAAAAAAAAAAAAAAAGACTCACAGTTTAGATGACCAAGCAAATGACACTAGTGTTTACTGAGATAAGCAACACAGGGTCAAAGGAGGTTTTGAGTGAATCTGGTTTGGGACACCTTGAGTTTGAAGTGGGCCACTTAGGAGAAGAGTGTACTACTTCCTTGGAAATACATGTATTCAGGACTGGATCGGGAAGATCCAGCACAAATACATTTGGGGGTCAATTGCTTATAGGTGGAACTCGAAGCCAGGAGTAAAAGGATCAAATCACCTTTCTAAGCTTCTAATGCTTATTACACTGTTGGCATGTAGGAAGTACTCGATAATAAACCATAACAAGATGACATAAGTCAGTCATGATTCTGATTACAATTGTATTATCAGTAGAGAGCTGAGTGACAAAATGTGGCGATCGAAAACAGGGCCCTTGAGGAAATTTTTATTTAAGAGGCAGAGGGATGGAAGAGAAATGATCAGAAGAGACCAGAGGGGTTATCAGAGGAAAAACCCCATTGAGAAAACCCCCATTGTATCCTGGATTCAAAGAAGTGTATTTCAGAAAAGGGACATTTGTTGACGTCCACTACTGTGGACAGTAGCAGCAGGCTGAAGCCTTGGACAGCTCCTTTTAGGCCACAATGTTATCTTGAATGATTTGGGGAAGACCAGGGTGAGGAGAAGGATGGAGATTTGATTATAACACAAGTTCACAAAATTAAAGCTTTATCTCATGGTGGCAAATTCCACGGTTTCCCTGCTGCTCCATTCTTTTAAGTTACTTTACATATTGAGTTCTCCCAGTGACTTTTTCTTCTAATCTGCCAATACACCTCCATAACCTTCCGTATTGCCTTTCTACCTGTCTATACCACAGGTGATACAGGCTGAGAAAAATGAATTCCTGGTTTCAGGAAATAGTCTGGATATGAGTGTGTGACCGAATAGGAATCCTTCCTAGAGATGTTTTTGTGTGAAACCAATGGGGAAAACTCTATAATAGTCTCTTTTGCTTACAACAGTCAGTTTTCTATCTCTTGAACAGATCTAGCCCTGACTTACACATTTCCAGAAAGACAAACTCTACAAGAAACACGTTAATGTGCCACATGATCCAATTAGGGGTAAACACTGAAATCATTTAACCCTGGTACAGTTCCTTCATTAAATACAATAGCATTCCCTGATAGCTTTCTTATCCGTCAGTGTCGTTTGAAGTCTCACACTGCTGCCCTCAGCTCATTTGCTTTATTTCCACATTTTTTACTGAGACTGTTTCCTAGCTAGATTCATGACTATGGATAAGGTTCAAACTATTAGAGAAGCAAAGTTCCTGAGGGCAAGAAACCGCTTCTCATTGTTCTTCATTATTTACACATTCCCCTGTATGTTTCCAAAGCACTTAACCTAATTTACATTTTAATAAACTACCACACTGTACTTACCAAATGTTTAGTGGGTCAATACTAGAGGACCCATTTTAGCAATCAGAAACAAGCAGTAATCAGAATGAGAAATGAGAGCATCTGCAGAACTGGCACAACTAGCAAAATTTTTAAATTTCAATTATGATTTTGGTTATATCCATGCATATTCTTGTACTGTTATTTGGTATGTTTTTAAAAATCAGATCACTATGTTTGCTTAAATATATGTATCTTTAAAGAAACATTATATCATTTCCATAAATGGTAAACAATATCACTTGACAAAAATAAAAGGTAAACTGAATATATACTTATTAAAAAAATATGCATTTTTCTGAACCAGCTAAAGATGCTCCTGGGCCTCCAAAGGAGAGGCCTCCCCATTTGGAAAATCATACTTGTGGGAATTGAGGTGCCAAAGAATTACAAAAAGAGCAGGCTTTAGGCCTGATAAACACGTGTTCAACCTCAGTTTTGCTTCCTTCTGGATCCTTTTTCTACCTGTAGGCATCTCTACTTCTTCAATACACACTTCACATTTTAGTGAATTATTTAATATCAAGTTTTTTTGCTCTAGAATCTTAGCTCTGTGAGGACAGGAAATCTATTTGTCTTTTCACTCTTTTCACACCAGCATGTAGTACCTGCACACATGAGGCATACAGCAAGTATTTGTTGAATGAACGAATGGATGGATGAAAGAGCTAACCTCTCTGAGCTTTCATTGCCTCATGTAGATTAAGGTGAAAATAAAACATACCTTGAAGTGTTTGTGGTATTAGAGATGATATATATATATATATATATATACACACACACACACATACACACACAATATGTATATATTATATATACATATATATTTATCTAATAATATATATAATATATATATTAACCACCTAGCACAGAATGTGGTTGAAATGATGACCATAAGCATGGCACCCATATCCAATACATCAGACTAAAAGGTTCATGCCACTTACAGAATGGGTCACTTAGCCACATTCCTAACCTCCACCAGCCTTCCACGTTTCACCATTGCTGAATACAGACACCCTTTCATTCCCCCTTCTCTTTGTGCACTCCACTGCTGTTGGAATATCCTTGCCCCATCTTCTAACTTATGACGATTTTACATGCATATCCTGCATCAAGTCCCCAGATGCAGAGGACTTGAACACAAGTCCCAGATCAAGCCCCTTCCCTGGGAAGCCAGTCCCGAGGCAGAGAAATTGCTTTGCCATCTTTTGGTCTTCAAATCACTCTATTCCTACCACTGTGGGAACAACTGCATTTTATTGTAATCACCCATTTCCACAGTGATAATCAGGCTAGACTTCACATTAAGAACTGAGATCTAATTTCCAGATGAAAGAGGGGAAATTGTTTTAAGAGTGCTACTTCCATAATATATTCCCGATACTTTTATTCGGGGCTATAAACAGTGCAACGTTTTCATTGCGATTCTTTTGTTAAGTAACATTAATAAGCAAAGTTAACAAAAAAGACCCACAGTGTATCTGCTTTCAACGGATAAACTAAAAAATCTGTGGTCTGCGTGCATTTTTATTTTTCCTGCTTTAGTCTTGGTATTGCCTTTAGAAATGTCAGCCTCTTCATTAAAACTTGAGCTCCTTGACAGCAGATATTGTGTCTAATTCATCACTTTAGCCCACCACCTAGCACAGTCCAAGGAACCTAGTAGGTGCTCACAGAATATTTGTTATTGAATCAATAAATAAATAAATAAGCAAATGATTTTTGAACTTCACGTATTAATTATTGTACATATGAGAAAAGAGAACACTGGAGTTTTTTTTAAATGTATGCAAATTCTCTATAATGCAGAAAATTAGGCAGCTGGATTACAGGAAGAATTTTCTAAAACTTTACACCAAAGGGTTCAGATAATTTTCACTTGACCTAGGCTGGGGGCGGGGGGCGGGGGGGAAGAGTGCGGTGGTTGGGGAGGGGCCAGAGATGATGGACGAGAAGTAGCCCTTTAAATATTTACATATCTCTTCTAACAGTGTGATGAACTAGTATGCCTTTTACATTTTGGATGAAGAGCAGGACTCCTCTGGTAAAAAGCAAAGCCTTTTGCAGACCCATTGAAACAATAAATATTTTCTTCTAAATAAAAGTACAGCTTGTGGGATACCTTAAAGATGGCAGAAGAGTAGGACACGGAGATCACCTTACTCCCCACAGATACACCAGAAATACATCTACATGTGGAACACCTCCTACAGAACACCTACTGAAGGCTGGCGGTAGACCTCAGACCTCCCAAAAGGCAAGAAACTCCCCACGTACCTGGGTAGGGCAAAAGAAAAAACAGAGACAAAAGAATAGGGACGGGACCTGCACCAGTGGGACGGAGCTGTGAAGGAGGAAAAGTTTCCACACACTAGGAAGCCCCTTCACGGGCAGAGACTGCGGGTGGCAGAGGGGGAAGCTTCGGAGCCGCGGAGAAGAGCGCAGCAAAAGGGGTGCGGAGGGCAAAGCGGACAGATTCCCACACAGAGGACCGGTGCCGACCAGCACTCACCAGCTCGAGAGGCTTGTCTGCTCACCTGCCGGCGCGGGCGGGGGCTGGGAGCTGAAGCTCGGGCTTCGGTAGGAGCGCTGGGAGAGGACTGGGGTTGGAGGCGTGAACACAGCCTGAGGGGTTAATGCGCCACAGCTAGCCGGTAGGGAGTCCGGGGGAAAGTCTGGAGCTGCCGAAGAGACAAGAGACTTTTTCTTCCCTCTTTGTTTCCTGGTGCCAGAGGAGAGGGGATTAAGAGCGCTGCTTAAAGGAGCTCCAGAGACGGGCCCGAGCCGCGGCTAAAATCACGGACCCCAGAGACGGGGATGAGACGCTAAGGCTACTGCTGCCGCCTCCAAGAAGCCTGTGTTCAAGCACAGGTCACCGTCCACGCCTTCCCTCCCGGGAGCCTGTGCAGCCCGCCACTGCCAGGGTCCCGTGACGCAGGGACAACGTCCCCGGGAGAACGCACGGCACGTCTCACGCTGCTGCAACGTCACGCCGGGCTCTGCCGCCGCAGGTTCGCCCCGCACTCCGTGCCCCGCCCTTCCCACCGCCCCCCCTCCCCAGCCTGAGTGAGCCAGAGCCCCTGAATCAGCGGCTCCTTTAACCCCATCCTGTCTGAGGGAAGACCAGACGCCCTCCGGCGACCTACACGCAGAGGCGGGGCCAAATCCAAAGCTGAGCCCCGGGAGCTGTGCGAACAAAGAAGAGAAAGGGAAATCTCTCCCAGCAGCCTCAGAAGCAGGGGATTAAATCTCCACAATCAACTTGATGTACCCTGCATCTGTGGAATACCTGAATAGACAACGAATCATCCCAAATTGAGGAGGCAGACTTTGGGAGCAATGATATATATTTTTTTTTTTTTTTTCTTTTTCTTTTTCTCTTTTACCAAGTGTGTATGTGTATGCTTTGGTGTGTGATTTTGTCTGTATAGCTTTGCTTTTACCATTTGTCCTACAGTTCTGACCATTTTTCTTTTTCTTGAAGTATAGTTTTTAGCACTTATTATTGGTGGATTTGTTCTTTGGTTTGGTTCCTCTCTTTTCTTCAATTACTTTTTAATTTTTATATTTTTAATAATTATTGTTTATTTTTTATTTTAATAACTTTATTTTTTCTTTCTTTTCTTTTTTCTGCCTTTGCTTCTGAGCTGTGTGGCTGACAGGGTCTTGGTGCTCCAGCCGGGTGGCACGCCAGTGCCTCTGAGGTGGGAGAGCTGAGTTCAGGACATTGGTCCACAAGAGACCTCCTGG
This sequence comes from Leucopleurus acutus, assembly GCF_964270905.1. Classification (NCBI taxonomy): domain Eukaryota; kingdom Metazoa; phylum Chordata; class Mammalia; order Artiodactyla; family Delphinidae; genus Leucopleurus; species Leucopleurus acutus. Next base: position 30,901,956 of record NC_139149.1, read on the forward strand.
CTCCATGTAATATCAAACAGTGAAAAATCTCTCAGAGATCTGCATGTCAATGCTAAGGCCCAGCTCCACTCAATGACCAGCAAGTGACAACACTGGACACCCCATGCCAAACAACTAGCAAGACAAGAATACAACCCCACCCATTAGCAGACAGGCTGCCTAAAGTCATACTAAGTTCACAGACACCCCAAAACACACCACTGGATGCAGCCCTGCCCACTAGAAAGACAAGATCCAGCCTCATCCACCAGAACACAGGCACTAGTTCCCTCCACCAGGAAGCCTACAAAACCCATGAACCAACCTTAGCCGCTGAGGGCAGACACCAAAAACAATGGGAACTATGAACCTAAAACCTGCAAAAAGGAGACCCCAAACACAGTAAGTGAAGCAAAATGAGAAGACAGAGAAACACACAGCAGATGAAGGAGCAAGATAAAAACCCACCAGACCTAACAAATGAAGAGGAAATAGGCAGTCTACCTGAAAAAGAATTCAGAATAATGACAGTAAAGATGATCCAAAATCTTGGAAATAGAATAGACAAAATACAAGATAGGTTTAACAAGGACCTAGAAGAACTAAAGAGCAAACAATGATGAACAGCACAATAAATGAAATTTAAAATTCTCTAGAAGCAATCAATAGCAGAATAACTGAACCAGAAAAACGGATAAGTGACCTGGAAGATAAAATAGTGGAAATAACTACTGCAGAGCAGAATAAAGAAAAAAGAATGAAAAGAATTGAGGAGAGCCTCAGAGACCTCTGGGACAACGGTAAACTCACCAACATTCGAATTATAGGGGTCCTAGAAGAACAAGAGAAAAAGCAAGGGTTTGAGAAAACATTTGAAGAGATTATAGTTGAAAACTTCCTTAATTGGGAAAGGAAATAGTTAATCAAGTTTAGGAAGTGCAGAGAGTCCCATACAGGATAAACCCAAGGAGAAACGCCAAGCCACATATTAATCAAACTATCAAAAACTGAATACAAAGAAAAAAATATTAAAAGCAGCAAGGGGAAAGCAACAAATAACCTACAAGGGAATCCCCATAAGGTTAACAGCTGATCTTGGAGCAGAAACTCTGAAAGCCAGAAGGGAGTGGCAGGACATATTTAAAGTAATGAAAGGGAAAAACCTACAACCAAAATTACTCTACCTAGCAAGGATCTCATTCAGATTCGACAGAGAAATTAAAACCTTGGCAAGCAAAAGTTAAGAGAATTCAGCACCACCAAACCAGCCTTACAATAAATGCTAAAGGAACTTCTCTAGGCAGGAAACACAAGAGAAGGAAAAGACCTACAATAACAAACCCAAAACAATTAAGAAAATGGTGGTAGGAACATACATATCGATAACTACCTTAAATGTAAATGGATTAAATGCTCCCACCAAAAGAGAGAGACTGGCTGAATGGATACAAAAAACAAGACCCCTATATATGCTGTCTACAAGACACCCACTTCAGACCTAGGGACACATACAGACTGAAAGTGAGTGGATGGGAAAAAATATTCCATGTAAATGGAAATCAAAAGAAAGCTGGAGTAGCAGTTTTCATATCAGACAAAATAGACTTTAAAATAAAGACTATTACAAGAGACAGAGAAGAACACTACATAATGATAAAGGGATCAATCCAAGAAGAAGATATAACTATTGTAAATATTTATGCACCCAACATAGGAGCACCTCAATACATAAGGCAAAAACCAACAGCCACAAAAGGGGAAATCGACAATAACACAATCATAGATAGGGGCTTTAACATCCCACTCTCACCAATTGACAGATCATCCAAAATGAAAATAAATAAGAAAACACAAGCTTTAAATGATACATTAAACAAGATGGACTTAATTGATATTTGTAGTACATTCCACCCAAAAACAACAGAATACACTTTCTTCTCAAGTGCTCATGGAACATTCTCCAGGATAGATCATATCTTGGGTCACAAATCAAGCCTTGGTAAATTTAAGAAAACTGAAATCATATCAGGTATCTTTTCCGACCACAATGCTATGAGACTAGATATCAATTACAGGAAAAAATATCTAAAAAAATGCAAACACATGGAGGCTAAACAAAACATTACTTAACCAAGAGAACACTGAAGAAAACAAAGAGGAAATCAAAAAATACCTAGGAACAAATGACAATGAAAACACAACGACCCAAAACCTAGGGGATGCAGCAAAAGCAGTTCTAAGAGGGAAGTTTATTGCAATACAATCCTACCTCAAGAAGCAAGATAATAATTTGTTTATAATAATTAATATGAAACTGCTGTAAAACAAATAAAATTTAATTTAAAAAAATAAGAAACATCTCAAACAACTTAACCTTAAACCTAAAGCAATTACAGAAAGAACAAAAATAGCCCAAAGTTAGCAGAAGGAAAGAAATCATAAAGATCAGATCAGAAGTAAATGAAAAAGAAATGAAGGAAACAACAGCAAAGATCAATAAAACTAAAAGCTGGTTCTTTGAGAAGGTAAACAAAATTGATAAACCATTAGCCAGACTCATCAAGAAAAAAAGGGAGAAGACTCAAGTCAACAGAATTAGAAATGAAAAAGGATAAGTAACAACTGACACTGCAGAAATACAAAGGATAAGAGATTACTACAAGCAACTATATGCCAGTAAAATGGACAACCTGGAAGAAATGGACAAGTTCTTAGAAAAGCACAACGTTCTGAGACTGAACCAGAAAGAAATAGAAAATATAAACACACCAATCACAAGCACTGAAACTGAGACTGTATTTAAAATTTTCCAACAAAAAAAAGCCCAGGACCAGATGGCTTCACAGCTGAATTCTATCAAACACTTAGAGGAGAGCTAACACCTATCCTTCTCAAACTCTTCCAAAATATAGCAGAGGGAGAAACACTCCCAAACTCATTCTAAAAGGCCACCATCACCCTGATATCAAAACCAGACAAATATGTCACAAAGGACGAAAACTACAGGCCAATATCACTAATGAACATAGATGCAAAAATCCTCAACAAAATACTAGCAAACAGAATCCAACAGCACATTAAGAGGATCATACACCATGATCAAGTGGGGTTTATCCCAGGGATGCAAGGATTCTTCAATATACGCAAATCAATGTGATAAACCATATTAACATATTGATGGATAAAAACCATATGATCATCTCAATAGATGCAGAAAAAACTTTTACAAAATTCAACACCCATTTATGATAAAAACCCTCCAGAAAGTGGGCATAGAGGAAACTTACGTCAACATAATAAAGGCCATATATGACAAACACACAGCCAACATCGTTCTCAATGGTGAAAAACTGAAACCATTTCCACTAAGATCAGGAACAAGACAAGGTTGCTTACTCTCACCACTATTATTCAACGTAGTTTAAGGAAGTTTTAGCCACAGCAGTCAGACAAAAAAGAAATAAAAGGAATCCAAATTGGAAGAGAAGAAGTAAAGCTGCCACTGTTTGCAGATGACATGATACTATACATAGAGAATCCTAAAGACTCTACCAGAAATCTACTAGAGCTAATCAATGAATTTGTAAAGTAGCAGCATATAAAATTAATGCACAGAAATCTCTTGCATTCCTATACACTAATGATGAAAAATCTGAAAGAGAAATTAAGGAAACAGTCCCATTTACCACTGCAACAAATAGAATAAAATACCTAGGAATAAACCTACCTAAGGAGACAAAAGACCTGTATGCAGAAAGCTATAAGACACTGATGAAGGAATTTAAATATGATATAAACAGATGGAGAGATATACCATGTTCTTGGATTGGAAGAATCAACACTGTGAAAATGACTATACTACCCAAAGCAATCTACAGATTCAGTGCAATCCCTATCAAACTACCAATGGCATTTTTCACAGAAGTGTAACAAAAAATTTCACAATTTGTATGGAATCACAAAAGACCCTGAACAGCCAAAGCAATCTTGAGAAAGAAATTCAGAGCTGGAGGAATCAAGCTCCCAGACTTCTGACTATACTACAAAGCTACAGTAATCAAGACACTGTGGTACTATCACAAAGACAGAAATGTAGATCTATGGAACAGGATAGAAAGCCCAGAGTTAAACCCACACACATATGGTCACCTTATTTTTGATTAAGGAGGCAAGAATATACAGTGGAGAAAAGACAGCCTCTTCAATAAGTGGTGCTGGGAAAACTGGACAGTTACATGTAAAAGAATGAAATTAGAACACTCCCTAACACCATACACAAAAATAAACTCAAAATGGATTAAAGACCTAAATGTAAAGCCAGACACTATAAAACTCTTAGAGGAAAACATAGGCAGAACACTCTGACATAAATCACAGCAAGATCCTTTTTGACCCACCTCCTAGAGAAATGGAAATAAAAACAAGCACATGGAACCTAATGAAACTTCAAAGCTTTTGCACAGCAAAGGAAACCATAAACAAGACGAAAAGACAACATTCAGAATGGGACAAAATATTTGCAAATGAAGCAACTGACAAAGGATTAATCTCCAAAATTTACAAGCAGCTCATGCAGCTCAGTATCAAAAAAGCAAACAACCGAATCCAAAAATGGGCAAAAGACCTAAACAGACATTTCTCCAAAGAAGATATACAGGTGGCCAACAAATACATAAAAAGATGCTCAACATCAGTAGTTATTAGAGAAATGCAAATCAAAATTACAATGAGATATCACCTCACACCAGTCAGAATGGCCATCATCAAAAAATCTACAAACAATAAATGCTGGAGAGAGTGTGGAGAAAAGGTAACCCTCTTGCACTCTTGGTGGGAATGTAAACTGATACAGTCACTATGGAGAACAGTATGGAGGTTCCTTAAAAAACTACAAATAGAACTACCCTATGACCCAGCAATCCCACTTCAGGTCATATACCCTGAGGAAATCATAATTCAAAGAGAGTCATATACCACAATGTTCAGTGCAGCACTATTTACAATAGCCAGGATATGGGAGCAACCTAAGTGTCCATCGACAAATGAATGGATAAAGAAGATGTGGCACATGTACAAAATGGAATATTACTCAGCCATCAAAAGAAACGAAATTGAGTGATTTATAGTGAGGTGGATGGATCTAGAGTCTGTCAAACAGAGTGAAGTCAGAAAGTGAAAAGTAAATACTGTATGCTAATACATATATTTGGAATCTAAAAAAAAAAAAAAATGTTATGAAGAACCTAGGGGCAGGACGGGAATAAAGACCCAGACATAGAGAGTGGACTTGAGGACAAGGGGAGGGGGAAGGGTAAGCTGGGGCGAAGTGAGAGAGCGGCATGAATTTATATATACTACCATACCTAAAATAGCTAGCTAGTGGGAAGCAGCAGCATAACACAGGGAGATCAGCTCGGTGCTTTGTGACCCCCTAGAGGGATGGTATAGGGAGGGTGGGAGGGAGATCCAAGAGGGAAGAGATATGCAGACATATGTATATGTATATATATAGCTGATTCACTTTGTTACAAAGCAGAAACTAACACACCATTGTAAAGCAATTACACTCCAATAAAGATGTTAAGAAAAAGTACAGCTTGTTTGTGCATTGAACAGAAAGTGACCTAGAGTCTGTCATACAGAGTGAATTAAGTCAGAAAGAGAAAAACAAATATCGTATATTAACACATGCATGTGCAATCTAGAGAAATGGTACAGATGAACCTATTTGCAGGGCAGGAACAGAGATGCAGATGTAGAGAACGGACATGTGGACATGGGTGGGGGGGAAGGGGGTGGGATGAATTGGGAGATTAGGACTGACATACATACACCATCATGTGTGAAATAGATAGCTAGAGGGAACCTGCTGTATAGCACAGGGAGCTCAGCTCGGTTCTCTCTAATGACCTAGATGGGTGGGATGGGGGGGGGGCATTGGGAGGGAGGTCCAAGAGGCAGGGGATATATATATATACATAAAGTTGATTCACTTTGTTGCACAACAGAAAACACACTACACTGTAACGTAACTATACACCAATTTAAAAAAAAAAAAAGAAAGAAAGAAAGAAAAAAGGAATCTCTTGCCTTGGAATCTTTGGCACTTAGTTCTCAACTGAACTTAGGTGTGAAGTTTCTCAACTGTGTCCCAGTGGGTCATCTCTTGCTGTCATAGATTCACATGTCAGACTCTGCTTTAAACTGTGACTGGGACTATCTAGAACACTACAGTCTCATATTTCTCAACATTATCCCTGTCCAAATGTCTTCCATATTGGACTCTTAAAAGGTATTACAATTAGACTAAAGCTAACGTGTAACATTATCATGTGCTGTGGTTAGTTCAGCCTTTATTCCCAGTAATGTTTGAGACCTCTTCATCTGAGAAGATGAATTGTTACTCTTTTCTACTAATTTTGTGCGGACTAGTGCCATATAGAAATACGCGGGATTTAATAGGACTATATATCAATTAGTGAGGTAAGAATTCTTTTTTTTAAGTGAGGTAAGAATTTTGAAGAAACATCTAGTTCTTGAATTAAAATAATCCTGCAGAGGTAATGATTTTATTGATAATTGCTACTGAGAAAAACCGAGTATAAGATAATCAAACTACTGTAAATAGGAGGAAAAAAGTTTTCAGGTTCACCAGAAGCTGATCATGAGTTGAGGATGTATGTGCAAGTATTTGAGGAAGACCTCTCTTGGGAGACTAGTAAGGAAGTGAAAGAGGCTGACTGGGGAAGGGAAGCAGGCCAAGCAAGAATGGCTCTCAGGCAAAGCCCTGCAGAGGGTGATGTCAGCCTGATTGCACTGAGGAACTCGGAAATATGTTAAGCCTCAAGTGAGCCCTATTCAAGGCAAGATGGCTAGGGATTACTCATACCTGTCAGTGGTTAAATATGCAGAGGAGGGGGAAGCTGAACGTGGGTGGAAGGAGAAAGGACAATAAGGCACTTCCGGTGTAATATAATTAAAAACTAATTCACATCGATACATTGTGTTCTTCTAGGATTCTTTCTGATACAAACCTGACCTTAAGCCATCATTCTGAGTTGGTGAAAACAAAGACTTAATTTTGCATTCCTAGAATCTAGTATATTACCTGGCATAAAATAGGCAATATATACGATAGGTAATATTATATATAGTATATACATACATGTACTTAAGTGAATGTGATTAAATATTCAAGTCCTTTCTTATCCCACCCAACAAATCCTTTTTTCATAAACAAAATTCTATTTATTCAGTAAATAATCATTGAGAATCTCCTATATCTCTTGTGTCCCAGGCACTGGGATGCATCTTGGAATTGTAGCACTGAACCAGACAGATCCATGGAGGCAGACACTGTAACACTCATTCTTTGCAGAGGGGCAGATATTAAAAATTATACTGATAAACAGCTAATGAAATCTAGTTGTGATTAAATGCTAAAAAAATAAAAGCAGAGGGTGACAACATATAATGAACTAGAACCTAATCTTATCTGGAAGGTGACAGAGGGCTTTCAGAAAACATTAAGATTGTCATCAACTCTCAATTTTCAAGACTCCATGTATTTCAGTGTCTGAGGCAGCTTCTACTGTGTAAATCTGGGTAGCAGTAAATAAGGTTTCTTTGAGGGAAGAAAAGAGACCAGCTTCGGCTGAAAGAAAAATTCCACTCCCCATCACAGTAGCCACTCAGGAAGATTTCTGACAGTGATAGAGCTTAAAGGTACCAAGGGTTTGTGGACACACAAAGGGAAGGGAAGGGAGGTCATCATGAGACGCATGGAGGTGCTAGGGTTGAAATGTCACCAGTTCCATGATGTTATTTCTAGTCCACCGAGCTCGTTCCTGAAACAGAGTTTACAAAATCAAATGGAAAAACATCCTTTGTGCTTGAAGGACTGAAATAATAATGCCTGGGTCTCATGAAAAGTATTCTGTGCCTAGATTTAGGTAATTTGGTTTGTAAAACCATCTAGAGTTAAATGTATCAATTCTATTTTTTCGGAATCCCAGAGGCCAGCAGAGTACTCTCTTGAGAAAGCTTAGCAAGTGTATTAACTAGGGGAACATGCATAAAAATAGGACACATGACGACTGAAATGAAAGTAGGCTGAACCACAAAGACTTTTTCACCCCTTTGCTTGTACGATATTATTAAAGAATTACAAAATAAGGCATAGCTGATGGGGGTGAATAGGATTGATAAATAATATAGCTGGAGATATAACAATGGAAGAAGTTGTGTATATCAAGAAGGATTCCTGAGTCAAATTCCCTTTCTCACTTGAGTTGAGAAGAGTCCTAATATGCCACTCTACTGCAAACCTGGTTTTGCAGTGTTATCGTAAAAGTCTCATTTTGGGTATCGTGAACTGACTTTTTCCTACCCTAAAAACAATCTTGCACATTCCTGTAAGTTAAATTTCCTTCAAACATGGGTGATGGTAGAGTAAGTTTGACCTGGAAGTCTTCTGACTTCAAGATTAGTATTCTCTTCACTTTACCAGGCTTCTTTCATAAAAGAAATCAGAAATATTTTAAACCAACTTTCCCTTATAAACAAAGCCTCTTCCACAACCCTGAAGGTAGTTTTTCTACTGTCTACTTAAGTACTTCCAGCTATGAGGGTTTTACTACTAAAAAAGCTTACTGCAATGTTGAACATATCTAATTGTGAGAAAGATCTGTTCTAAAATGAATTTCACCTTCCCTCAGCTTTCAGCTGTGCTCTAAACTAGGTATCTCAATTCTGTTCCTTATTCTGCAAGAAAACCCTTCAGATGTTTGAGTAGACCTATCACATCTCCCCTCCATTTCCTTTTCACCAGGGAAAACATTCCTAGTTCCTTCAACTCTTAAATCTGTAACATATTTCAATATGTCAAGGTTTCTCTTAAAATGTGGTTCCCAAAATGGAATACAGTAATCTGAACACTGAAAAAATGGCAAGTTGGTAAAACAATGTAAGCGTATGTAACATATGCCTCATTATTTGGGACCATGTTTTTCGTACATAATAGTTTGTCATATGAACTTCTGTAATTGTGCAATTGACATTTTGAACTTTCACATTTCTCTCTGTTAAGTAGTATCTTGCTGATTCTAACATAGTGCCTTACATTCCTTAGATCACTTCAATCTTGATTCCATCATCTACATAAGTCAACCTATGCAATTCTCTGAGATCTGCAAATTTAGGAATTGCACCTCTAATAACACTCCTAAATGATAAAAATGTTAAACAGGATACATCCGTTAGCAGAACCATCAGTCAGTCCACTAGACACATCTCATTCAGGTTAATATCTGAACCATCCTGTGTTTAAGTCCCGTCCTCTCTATTGTTAGTAATACATCCAAGTCTCCTCCTACCACCCCCATTGCCCAGTCATATTTCACAGTGTTACCCACAGATAGGGGAAATGTCTTATGTTTTCCTGAAATAAAAACAAAGATGTTTTAAAATGACAACCCATCACTTCCCTCATGTAGAGAGAGGAGTTGACTTTTTCTTTATAAATTTATGTTGATCTCTACTTAATCATTTTAAGGCTTGCCCATTGAAGGCTATAAATTTTCTGAATCTGCACCTATTATATATGTTACTTTACTCAGAGCAACATTTACCCATCTCCTGTCTTTTGAGGATCAATTTATTCTCCACAGTTTTACAAAGATAATTGCAGTGATTCTAAGACTACATTAAATACTATTAATAGAAATTATTTTGATAACACAATAAACATTCTCATAAAGCTATCCCTTCACACTTGAGACATACAGTATAATAATAATAATATTTAATATTTATTAACTCCTAAACTGTGTTAATTGCTTTACATGCACGATTTCATTTAATCTGCAGAACAACCCTGTGAGGCAATTTTGCTCTTTTTATCTTGTTTTCAAATGAGTAATATGAGGCCTCTCAAAGTGAGGAATTTCTTAAAGGGCACACATATAATAATGGTATAGTAGGAAACTGAATCCAGTTTTCTGAAACCGAAGTCCTTAACCACTAAACTGTACTGGGCAGATTTCCAGAAAATAATTTGCTTTATCAAAGGAAACACACATTCAGCATTTCGATAGATATTAGAAATCACCCTCCTGAAAGCATGGAACCATTTATAAACACACCAGTAATGTATGTTAGTGCCCTCAACAACAGAATACTGTTAACATTTTATATTTGTTGTATCTTTCTTGTTTTGATTTGTATTTTCACTCACTTGTGAATTTGAGCATGCATTTGAAAGTGATTCGGTACCTTTTTATTTTTCTGTTAATTGCTTTTCTTATCTTTGCCCTTTTACTATTTTTCTTATTCAGATTTGTGTTCTTATTGATTTGTGGAAACTCTTCATATATTAGCACAATGCCTACTATAGGCACTGCAAATATTTCCTTTATTATGTTTTAAGCATCATGCACAGTAAAATGCTTATTGAAAATTTTCTGAAATCACATTTGTGGCTTTGATGCTTGCTTTAAGGAGATTTTTATCCACGAAGTTATAAAAAAAGTCATAAATTGTTCCTGATGTTATACCTTTAATCCAACATTTATAGACTTTTAATTCAATCTTTATAGAGGGTATAGAACATAGTATTAAGAAGCCATGGTCATAACTTGTACCACTATTTTCTTAGGTCAGTCTCCCAAAGTAACAGAAATAAAAACAAAAATAAACAAATGGGGCGTAATCAAACTTACAAGCTTTTGCACAGCAAAGGAAGCCATAAACAAAACAAAAAAGACAACATACAGAATGGGAGAAAATACTTGCAAATGACGCAACTGGAAAGGCTTAATTTCCAAAATGTACAAACAGCTCATACAACTCAACAACAAAAAAAACCCAATCAAAAAATGGTCAGAAGACCTAAAGAGACTTCTAAGAAATATGGATGGCCAATAGGCACATGAAAAGATGCTCAACATTACTAACGTTAGAGAAATGCAAATCAAAACTACAATAAGGTACCACCTCATACAGGTCAGAATGACCATCATTTAAAAGTCTACAAATAACAAATGCTGGAGAGCGTGTGGAGAAAAGGGAACCCTCCTACACTGTTGGTGGGAATGTAACTTGGTGCAGCCACTGTGGAAAACAGTATGGAGGTTCCTCTGAAAACTAAAAATAGAGCTACCATAGGATCCAGCAATACCACTCATGGGCATATATCCAAACAAAACTATAATTCAAGAAGATACATGCACCCCAATGTTCATAGCAGCACTGTTCACAATAGCCAAGACATGGATACAACCTAAATGCCCATCAACAGATGAATGGATAAAGAAGATGTGGTACATATATACAATGGGATACTACTTAGCCATAAAAAAGAACAAAATAATGCCATTTGCAGCAAAATGGATGCAACTAGAGATTATCATACTAAGTGAAGTAAGTCAGAAAGAGAGATACCATATGGTATCACTTACATGTGGAATCTAAAATATGACACAAATGAACCTAGCTATGAAACAGAAACATGGACATAGAGAATAGACTGGTGGTTGCCAAGGGGGAGGGCGGTGGGAAAGTGATGGATTGGGAGTTTGGGATTAGCAGATGCAAACTGGTATATATAGAATGGATAAACAATAAAGTCCTACTGTATAGCACAGAGAACTATAAACCATAATGGAAAATATGAAAAATAGTGTATATATATATATATGTATAACTGAGTCACCTTGCTGTACAGCAGTAATTAACAAAACATTGTGATTCAACTGTACTTAAATAAAAAATAAATATATAAAAATGAAAAAATAGTCATGTTCAGGTTCCAGAGCCCTTGAGTTCAAATCATAATGAGCTGGATTAACTTGGGCAAGCTACTGAACCTGTTAGTGTCTCAGTTCTTCGTGTTTAATATGGGGCTAATAATGGTACATATCTTATAGGGATCTGTTCAAATATTATACGAGTTAATCATGATGTGCTTAAAAATGCCTGGTGTGGATAAAATACTTAAATATTAGCTTTCACCTATTTTAAGTTCAACAGATATATATACATATTTGTCTTAGCAGAAGTTAGAGATCTATTTTTTCCAAAATGGGGAAGCAATGGCCATTACACTTTTTTTTTTTTTTTTGGTACGCGTGCCTCCACTGCTGTGGCCTCTCCTGTTGCAGAGCACAGGCTCCGGACGCACAGGCTCAGCGGCCATGGCTCATGGGCCCAGCCACTCCGCAGCATGTGGGATCTTCACAGACTGGGGCACGAACCCGTGTCCCCTGCATCGGCAGGCGGACTCTCAACCACTGCACCACCAGGGAAGCCCTACACTTTTTTGAAAATTAAATTTTGCATCATTTCCTCACTGATTCACTTAAATTGTACACTCAGATTCCATTTGTATATTGATCTGTTCTCCAATATTTGTTAATATTTATGCGCTGATACTTTCAGTATTTTATTATTGTTCTACACATGAAGAAATAGACTTGGAGAGGTGATGTAAAGAGATAAAATTACAGTCATACATGATCTGAAATATACACTTACATCCTGCCAAAATGCCTGGATTCATAGAAGTGGTCTTACTTCTTCAAAGAATACGGACATGAAACATGAGCTTTCTGCCATACAACCCTGCCTTTTGTTATGAAATGCTTATGAACATATTATAGTTCATATTTTGTTATGTATATCCTTTGTAAACACTTTTCTGTGATATAATATTATTCATTTTTTAAGACTGTCGTCCAACTACTTTGAGGTACACAGAGGCCAGGGCCATGTCTCATTCATGTCTGTAACCCTGGTGCCTAGGAGTTCCCAGCATGTAGCCAAAAATCAATACATGTTTACTGAACTGAATAGAAATTATTTTTAAAATAATGCAATGATATATTGCACCACTGTTCAAAATCCCACAATGTCTTGTGGTTACTCAAATTCCAAACCCTTGTCCTCATTTTTAGATATCTCAGAGAGAGGCTCCATAAAAATAATGTCTCCCACTAAAACCCAAAATAGTCCTTTACTCCAGGCAGCTGGGCCATCTCACTATCTCAGAATACCTATGTTGATTTCTACTTCCTCCCCATCTTTTATCATTAAAAGCTTCTTCACGAAGTTCTCCTTGACTATTTGGGAGCACACTGATTTCTCTTTCTTCCTGAGCCAGCAGTTAGAATTATTTAATGTTAGAGGTAAAAATGATCTTAGACTTGATCTAGGTTAAAGCCTTCATTTAATAATGGGGAAATGAATTGCTAGCGAGGTTATGAAAGCTTCCCTCCAAGTACTCTTAATGACCATGGCTCACATATTACTTTTCAATTTTGTATTTCTCTAATTTTGTACCAATCCGGTTAAAAGCTCCTCTAGAGCTAGAACTAGCAGTAGATTCAGCAATTTATTGAACAAATATTAAGTGCCAACTATGGGCCAAGCAATATTCTAGAATTTAGCAGTGTGAAACTACTACAGATATCTGACTTTTATACAACCATAGCCTATGGATAAAGCTGACTTTAACAACTACAAAAAATAACTGTAATCTCTGGGTAATTAAAATTATGAAGGAAAACTAACACCATGAAATAGACACTAGAATATTTCATCTAGGCTGGAGGGCAAGGAATAATTTTTCAAAGAAGTGACATTTCACCTGAAATCTGAAGAATGAGTACAAGTTAGGCAGGCAAAGTGGGAGAAGATTTCTTCATGCATAAAATTGCGAGTTCAAACAATTTGCTCCTGAAAGTAGTTTGCAATTTGACAGAACAGAGAAACATGAAGAGATACTTGACATCATTAATCATCAGGGAAATAAAAATCCAAACCATAATGAGATACCACCTCCTACCTGTCAGAATGGCTATCATCAAAAAGACAAAGTAATAAGTATTGGTGAGAATGTAGAGAAAAGGGAACCCTCATGCACTGTTGGTGGGAACATAGATTGGTACAGCTGCTGTGGAAAACAATGTGGAATTTTCTCAAAAAAAAAAAAAATAGAACCACCATATGATCCAGCAATTGCATTACTGAGAGTTTCAGAAGAAAAAAACCCACTAATTTGAAAATATATATGCACCCCAATATTATAGCAGTATTATTTACAATAGTCAAGATATGGAAGCAACTTCAGTGTTCATGAATGGATAAATGGATAAAGAAATGTGGCATATGAATGTATTCATTCATAAAAAGAATGAAATTTTGTCCATTTGCTACAACATGGATAGACTTGGAGGGTATAATGCTTAGTGAAATAAGTCAGACAGAGAAAGACAAATACTGTTGTTTTCACTTATATGTGGACTCTAAGAAAATAAAACAAAGGAATTATAATAAAATAGAGACAGACGTGCATTTATAGAAAACAAACTAATGGTTACCGGGGGGACAGGGGTTCAGGGAGGAGTGAAATAGGTGAAGAGGATTAAGAGGTACAAACTACTAGGTATAAAATAAATAAGTTACAAGGGTTTCATAAACAGCACAGGAAATATAGTCAATATTTTATAATAACTTTGTATGGAGTATAATCTATAAAAATATTGAATTACTAGGTTGTACACCTGAAACTAACATAATATTGTAAGTCAATTATACTTCAATTTATAAAAAGAGAAACCCAGTATGATTAGAGCAACAGAGTGAGGGGAAACAGGATGAAAATGACAGGAAAGCTAGGTTGAGTACTATGTACACTGTCTATCAGTGAGGTCTCTCACTGAGGACTGAGAATCTTGCTGGATAATCAGTCCTTTAGAAAGTTATTACAGGGAAGTTATGCCATTATTTTTACATTTAAGAAAAGCCTGCTATGAATTTTATGTTAACAAAAAAAGGTGGCTAACATAAGCAAAATGAAAGTGGGAGACCTCCTCAAGCCCTGGGGAGAGAGAAAAGTAGCTTGGATAAGGTGAGAGCTGTAGAGATGGGGGGTGGTCTGGGTGAAGAGAAGAGGTTTGAGTTGGTAGAATACACAGGACTTCCTGTTTATAGAGACAAGGAGGTATTATAATTTCTGGTTTTCTGGTATCACCATCTGCGTGAAATCTGTGATGCAACCAAGGAACAGGGATGATCAAAATTTCAGACTTAAGCCTATTAAGTTTGAGAGGCCTGTGAGCCATCCAAGTGAATACATTATGTAGGAGATTGGTGGTGTGGTTCCAGAGATATCAACTTGAGGATTGTTAGCACAATGATAAACGTAAATCTATAGGACTGAGTAAGATCACCAGGGAGAGAATATCAGGAATAATACCAATAAATGCAAACATTTTGAGGTCAAGTAGAGGTAGAAAAAACTGGCAAAAGAGTCTGACAAATAACAGCCATAGTGGAAGGTGAAAAACTAATATACGACAGTGTCATGAAAGTGGAGAACAAATAGTATACCTGACATAAAGGTGAGATTCAGAAAATATTCTTAAGATAAATGAATGAAACTACTTATCTGTATTGAATGCTCCCAACCAGTCAATGAAGATGGGAGCTGAGAAGTAGCCATTGAATTTAACCATATGAAAAATCAATGATGACTCTACAAGAGTGGTTTTGATAATGGGATTTGGGGAAATGGGTGGGAAAGGATATCACATTAAAGCAGGCTGAAGAGTTAGGGTGCTCCAGCTCATAAGCCTAACCAAGATTAGCATCCAGAATATATACATAATATCTACATATTCAGAGAAGAGCAGACAGACCTAACGGGATTGAAAAATGAGAATAAGAACAGTTCACAAAACAGAAACCTTCATGGCTAAAACATGAAAAGGTGTTCAACTAATAATCAGGAAAATGTGACAACGTGAAATGCCATGATAGGCAGCCTCTAAGATGACCTTTGATGACATTTGTTGCCTCCTGGTGTTCACGCCCTTGTATAATCCCCTTCCCTTAAGTGTGAGCTGGACCTAGTGACTTGCTACTAATTAGCAAAACATGACAAAAGTGATGAGATGTCTCATTCTGAGATAAAGTTACAAAAAGACTGCCTTCCCTCATGCTTATGTTCTCTAAATCTCTTCCTTGCTTTGAGTGAAACTAGTTTCCATACTGTCAGCTGCCCTATACAAAGGCACATGTGGCAAAGAACTGAGGGAGGTCTCTATCCAATAGCCAGTGAGGATCACTGTGTCTGATCCTCAGTATAACAGCATAGAAAGAACTATCCCCCGCTAACAGCCATAAGGTTAGAAAGTCAATCTTCCCCAATGAAGCCTTTATATAAAAACACAGCCCCAGCTAATACTTAATTGCCACCTGTGAAAGAATTTGAGGCAGAGATACCCAGACAAGGTTGCATTCATTACTCACAAAAACTATAAGATAAATATTTACTGTTTTAAGCTATTACATTTTGGGGCAATTTGCCATGCGCTAATAAACAACAAAGGCAAGGACCATTTTGTACCCTTCAGTAAGCAACAAATCTAAAAGTTTGATTAAAACAAGAGTTGATAAGAATGTGGAGAAAAAGGGAACATCCATGTACTGCTGATGCGAGCATAAATTGGTTCAATTGCATTGAAAACAATTTGACTACCCCTAGTAAATTGAAGACACTGTATCCTTGGCCATCAATTTCCCTTCTAATGAAACAATTTCATGCAAGCAAAGAAATATAGATAAGCATGATTATTGTATGAGTGTCTTACATGATTATGTAAAAACTGGACAACCTCAATGTTCATCAGTATGATAATTGGTAAATAAATTTTGCTATATTCATGCTGTGGAACACTATATTAAAGGTAACATAAATGAACTAGACCTCTACATGTTAAAGTACAAAAGTATATTAATACTTGGATTATTTATGTAGATATAAAATATATAAATACCATGTATAATTTAAGGAAAAGTATAAATATTATAATGTATAGAAATTAGAGTGGAAATGGTACATACCTACTTCAATATAATAGTCAACCTTTGGAAAAAAGGAGTGGGAATTAAATGAGGGGTGATTTAATTGTATCCATAATATATTATTTCCTCGAAAAAAGATCCAAAGCAAATATAGCAAAAAAAACCCCCAAAAAACCAAAAAAAACTACATTAATTAAATCTGGAGGTAGGTGGTCTATGGCTATGGGTTATATTGTTCTGTTTTTCATGTTGTTTGAACTATTTCACAATATTTTAAACTTTAGGAATGGTGAATGTGACTCAGGTAGAGACCATGCTCATAGCAAACACTTTAAGAAGCTTGATTATGAAAGTGATGGGAACATTACAGGTAGCTGAAGAACTTGTGAGGGCAAGAAAGAAATTGCTTCTTTATTATTTTTTAGATGGAAGAAACTAGAATACGTGTAGATGATAATGGGAGTGACTTGTCCTGAGATAGACATTGAAAGTCCAGTAAATAAAGAGGATAAAGAAGAGAGCAAAGTAAAGTCTCTGAGAACATAGGAAGGATTCAATGCAAAATTAGTCATTGATATTTCTCCCATTGTAACATAAGATAGGATGAAGATGAGTACATTCAGGAAAATGATTTTCATGTTAAGACAACGATTAATTGGAAATATGAGGCACATGCATAAAAATAGAGGGATAAGAAGTGACAGTTTGCAATTTGAGGATGGGAGAGAAGCTAAGAAACACTATTTGCAGAGAATGAGTCTGAGAACTCAATAAAGAAAAGTTGCAAGATTTCTGGGTAGTGTTAGGGATTCAACTGAATCTACGGTGTTATCAACTCACCTAATTGTTCATGAAAGAAATGTTTGTAGTAGTAACTAATAAATATTCAATAAATTAAAACTGTAATCTTGTTGCTTGGGAAGACTGGGATGGTGTTTTTGTTTAATGTACTTTTTATTCAAGTATTTAAATACCAAGCTTAACTGCAAGAATATGATGCACTGCATTTTGCCACAAACCCAAAGTCACCTAAGGCAAGGGTAAACTTTCATAATCTTAATATCATTGTTTAAATTTGTGATTTTCTGGGTAAAGTAAAAAAGTGCTAAATCAACAGGTCTCAGAGTTTAATACAGTCTTGAGACCTGGCTAACAAATCAACCCTACAGTTTTCTAGATCATGTAGAAGAAAAAACTAGAATAATTTATAATTTTACATTTAATATTTCCTTAATTCTATCCTACTACTATATGTATGTTTTATTAGAGCATTAAGATATATATGTGACATTTGGATTTCCTGAAGGTAAGATTTAGGAATAAAATCATCTAAGACAGCAAGCAGAGCATCAGAACAAAGTTGATTTTATTCTTAATTTGATTGAGGATGTAAAGTGTGGCAGAAAGAATACTCAATTGAGTCATTAAGCTCATATTCCAATCCTGGCACTATCTTGGGCAAGTCCCTGAATTCCTCTGGATTTCCTTGTCTACAAAAGTAGAGGGTTAAATTAAATGATCTTCCAAATCCTACCATTTTTAAGCTTCCTACTCTTCTTCAGTTCAACAGAATTTGGGAAAGAAGAGTCCTAATAAAGTCATAGATATTTCCAATTTTCAACTATATAATGAGAAATGTCCTCAGCACAGTCAGGCTGTGTGGAGGATTAACAACATCTCTTTGACATCACTGTCTTTGTGCTCTCGATGTCTGCTCTGTAACCTAGTTACTTCTTTTCAGGTTTAGAGGCAGCAAAAATTCAAAAGCAAAAGTAGATAGAGGTAAAAATCAGAGTGAAGTAAAGGGGATCAAAGTATGTGTGTATTTCAAGTTCGTGTCTTGACTGCAATGGGTGCTCCTTCAGCTTTGGGGATATAATTTCCTGAAAAGACGTAGATGGCAATGAACTAGAATGGAGAAAGACTGGGTTGAGATGAGAGTTAAAAAGCAATAGTAATCTGTAATCTTCTTAGCCCCAGTTTTATCAACTAGCATTGCTTATAAGCACTATTAATCTGTTATAAAAACAGTGTTAGAAAAATCAGAGATGAGAATTTCAGGAAAATCAAAAGTAGATGGCAAAGAAGGATTCTAGAGAGCACTAAGCAATGGGCCTTATAATTACCCTGTTGATGTGTAATAGTAACAACTGACCTGACATTTAGAAAATAAGTGAAATATGAGAAAATAACTTAATATTCCATGAATATAGTAGTTCTATTTTGGTAAAGGTCTGGTAATTTTCCCTTTCACAAACCATCTCTCTGCTGAACAAATGCGAAACTTCCCTTCCATCTTCACATAACCAGGCTCAATGCCAAAGTCAGAGAAAGACTGATTAGGAAGCTTTTCAAGTACATGTGTCCTTTCAAAATGATAAGCATAACTGAATACAACTTGTCTTGTGATTTGGGGGATTGGGAGCATTTTCTTACATAACTTACTTGATTGGAAAATATATTTAATGGGACATGTAACAGAAGGACTGCTTATCTGTGCCTTAGGACAATGTTAAACTGTTTTAAATATGAAGTCACATGAGAGTTTTTTTTTTTAATATGGAAATCTCTTCTCATTTAAGATATGAGAATAATGATCAACTTGATTTTACAGTGCCTTCTTTTTTTGTTTTTTTAGCAATCAGATCCCGTGTTTTCGTGCATATTATCTACTTAGAATTATGTCTTGTGTACATGTGGATAGGAAGCTTTGCTTGTCTTTTCACTCTGCATATGGGATATGGAAACAAACCCAAGAATACCAGCAGATGGTAGAGGCTGGAAAGACAGGGAAAGTTTTTTCCCTTGGAGCATCCAAAAGGAACTAGCTCTGCTGACACCTGGAGTTTAGCTTCCAGCAACAGGGAATTAATAAAGAACCCCACCTTCCAGGTTTTTTTGTACCTGGAAGTGGGGTTCTGCTGTAATAAATACCTAAACTGTGGAGGTAGCTTTAGAAATGGGTAATGGACAGAGTCTGGGAGAATTCTGAGGAACATGATAGAATAAGCCTTGATTTCCTTGAACAGACGGTTAGTAGAAATATGAACGTTAAAGGAGCTGCAGATGTGGGCTCAGAAGGAAGTGAGAAGCATGGTAGAGAAAACTTACATTATCTTAGCAAATGCCTAAACTGTCTGAAATAAACAGTTGGTAGAAATACGGATGTTAAGTGTGTTTCTGGTGAGAGCTCAGAAGGAAATGATAAACACATTATTGAAACTGGAAGAAAGGAGATCCTTGTTATATATCGTGGAAGGAAGCTGAGCTGTACTGTTCCCTACAGTTATATGGAAATAGAACTTATAAGCAATGAATGATTATTTAGCTGAAGAGATTTTCAAGCAAAATATTTTTTTTAACATCTTTATTGGGGTATAATTGCTTTACAATGGTGTGTTAGTTTCTGCTTTATAACAAAGTGAATCAGTCATACATAAACATATGTTCCCATATGTAAGCAAAATATTAAAGGTGTGCCTGGTTTCTTCTTTCTGCTTATAGTAAAATGTAAAAAAAAAAAAAAAAAAAAAAAGACAAATTGAGAAAAGAACTGTTCAGGAAAATGGAACTACTTCTTGATGATTTAGAAAATTATCAGCTTATCCTGATTTCAAAGGATGCAAAATTAGGAGATTCACTATCAGTAAAGTATGCTCTAGAATAGAAAGCCAAGGGTGTGACTCAACAATCCTTTGCTAGTGCCTTGAAAGGATAAAAATTGCAGAGCATTCAATCACATACAGGATGCTTTGAAGAGATTAGCCAAGTAGCTCAGCCATCTTAGAAGAAGCCAGGAAAAGAGATGGGATCATTTTTAAAAGATCTGTGGAGGAGCCTCTTGTGTAATGGAGTGAATCCCTGTGACATACATGGGAGACCCACAAGCTTCTTGAGGATGTTATATCAGCAGAAGCGCTACCAGCATAAACTAAAAGGGACAAGGCAGCACACATGAAAGAAGGCTGTTAGACTCCCAAAACTATAAAGGCAGGAAAAAGGTTGATAGAACTACTCGGCTACAAACATATACTACCCTTTCAAGAAAAAGGAAGAATGACAGAGCAGAGCTGTGGGTCCAGATGGTGGAGGCAAAAGCCACAGAGTATTATTCCCCAGTCTTGAAACCTAATGGAGATTGCTTACTTGCATTTCTAAATCTTCTTAGGACCAGTGAGCTATTTTTCCCCCGTTCATTTTCTCTCCTTTTTAATAGCAATATCTACAACTTGTATCTTATTTCCATGACACAATTGTATTTATGGAGCAGATAACTTGTTTTATAGTTTCACAGGTCCACTGATGGAGAGGAATTTTGCCCTAGGATGAATCATATAGAGGCTCAATTACACTTGAGTTAGGTGATTTAGATGGTGATGTTTTGGTCTTTTGAATTGATGATATTTAGATGAGAATTTGGACTTTGTGTTGATGCTGTAATGGGTTGAGACTTTGGGAAATGTTGGGATGGGTTGAATGTACTTTGCATGTGGATGGATATGAATCTCTAGGGGCCAGAGGGCAGATTTTGGCAGGCTGAATGATGTCTACTCCCTAAAGATGTCTGTATCTTCGTCTCTGAAACCTGTGAATATTACCTTAATGACAAAAGAGATTTTGCAGATGGGACTAAATTAAGGATTTTATGGTAGGGAGAATATTCTGGATTATGTGGGAGGGGCCCAATGTAATCACAAGGATCCTTGTAAGAGGGATGTAGAAGGTCAGATAAAGAAGGTGGCAATGTGCTGACAGAAGTAGAGATTACGGTGATGCAGTCATAAGCCAAGGACAGCTGGTAGACTCAAGAAGCTGGAAAACACAAGGAACAGATTCTTCCCTGAAGCTTCCAGAAGAAACCAGCTTGTTGACACCTTGATTTTTGCCCCCAGCCAATAGGAAACTACGCAGTACGTTTTTTCTTAGTCCATTAATTCAAAGATTATTTTCACTTATTTACAAATATGACATATAGCATACTCCAGTTAGATAGCGTTGTAAAATACTTAAGTACATATAATGTATTTATCCAAACAAGCTCCGAGGTAAGCATCATACGTTTTCACATGGAAAAATAAACAGAGATTGATTTGGTTATATCTAGAATCAAGAAAGAGTCACGAGGATATTAAAAGAAAATTCACATTAAATTTAAGACTCTCAGATGTCACCTAAGGGGTTTTTCATTTTAATTATATATTTTTCTTAATAATCTCTTATAGAAGCAATGCCCTATGTCTGATTTTCAGAACCCAAAATATTTTAACTGCTATTTCAACATGTAATATAAATCTCAAAAATTCATACTTCATTTTAATTTATAGCATGAATATATGCCATATGTCATGCTGTAGTGTGAAAAGACAGGTGACATAAAGGGAGAAATAAAAGAATTGTTTGGGCCAGTCCAGTGTTAATAATTATGATAATCTATATATGTTGTAGACTACTCCCATATCCCAGAAATTGCTGTGTGGTATATATATATATATATACATACCTTATTGCTAGTTCTAACAATGGCTAACACAAATATCATTATGATAGCTGATTTCCAGGGAATTTTAGTAATATTCTCATGGCCTTAGAGATGTCTATGATAGTTGTCAGCAATGGGCTGCTACTATTAAAGCTCACAGATTATTATGCCATGTTGTTTCCCTCTGAATTTGGAAAGGGCTTCTGCCATCATCTCTAAGAATTCATATTTTCCCAATATAGATAAGAAGTGAAATTTTAAAAATATGAAAAACCCACACTCTACCTGTGATTAAATGCAATAATAACTTTACTTGTCCCAATGTTCATTTTGTTCTAATACATTATGAGCAAATGAGGAAAAAAACCCTCAAAACTCAGTCCTAAACTTTAGCACCATTTTGTTATAACCAGGGAAGTCATAGTTGGGACAACTACAGTCTGCCAAATTCAAGACTCTCTAGATAAAATTAATATGTTATCCACTGTCAATGAAAACCTAATATTACAATAATTACCCTATTAAATTTCATAACATATCTGTAAGCCAAACATCCTAATTTTAAAGATGAACGGTCCAAAATATTTAAGTAATTCCACTACATTCTTATTTAATTTACTACATAGTCATGCATTCATCTTGTAGTTTGCACCAGAAAAAGTATTAAATTATTTTGCACTTTTACAACATCTTGATATTTCATAGCTGTTGGCCCTGGACCACATAAAATAAGGTGAATAAAAGGGTTTTTTTTTTTTGTTTTTCTTTTGGTTTTGTTTTCTTTTGCTTTTTTAAGGTAGAGGAGTAAAGTGTCAGTAGATTGATGGCAAACCTCTCCTGTTCTACGGCTCCATTTAATCTTTTAAAATACAATTTCATATCTACCCTTGAGATATAAACCAAGAAATGTTTTCTTCCATGTAAAGCATTTCTCCAAATCTGCAGGCTACTAGAGAGTCTGAAATGATCAATTCTACCAATTAAACTTCAACATTAAGACCTCTGGTTTAGAACTGATCTGGCATATTTACAGCATACGGTTCAGAGAGTTAAAGCATAGTCAGTAAATGACTCAGGAATTTAGACATTTTTAAAGAGAGGCTCTTGACTGCTGGGAACTCTGGACAAGTTCTCTATAGAAACATTGTGATGTACAATATAACTTAGGAATCCTACATTTTCTCCTGTCAATTTTCTTCCTAACAAATATTTTAATTCCAATTTATACATATACACATACACACACATATCTAGATGTTTTCATACATATAGTACATACACATAGGGAATGGTCTCCTTCATGTGTTTGTATTAATAATAATAGCTAATAGCTATTGAGCATGGAATATGTCCCAAACACTGGTCTAAGTACTCTATATTGACTTACACATTTAATCCTTACAGCAATAGGTATGTTCTATTAATATCTCTATTTTATGTATTAGAAAAAAGCTGAGACACAGACACTAAGTCACTCTTCCAAAATCAAAATAAAATAAACAGTATTACAGGAATTTGAACCAAAGCAACCTGAAGACAGAAGTCATCATTTAATCTTCATAATAATCTCCACACACCTCATTTTATAATTAAAGAAACTAAGGCACAGAGAGTTGAAATAATTTATCGAGAGTCAAACAACTGGGAAGTAGTTCCGGGAGAATTTCAAACCATGTCATCTGATTCTAGAAACCACAGTCCTGTCCACTCAGTATGTTGACACTTTGTTAGATATCTGCCTTTTTAGAACCACTGACTATGCAAAAGTCATTAAACCTATGCATCAAAAAAATATTTCAATCAAGGGGCCACAGAAAGGAACATGGCTATCAAATGCCTCTCCTTTTACCAAGGATGGGTGGGTAATGATAAAATACTTATCTACTAAAGGATAAGTTATTAATCTACCACCTTCCTCAGCCAAACCATTACCCAGTGCACATACAGCTCAAATCATACCTGGCCTGTTGATTATTTCCAAATCCTTCTCCCTTAACCATCAATTCTCAGAATAAAATTATAAAATCTACTGTAGATGCTATAAATTAAAGTGCTGTCTTACCCTCCTTGCAACCTAACTCTTCCCTAAGGAATTTTCCATCCTAACCATAGGTGCTGCACAAACTAACTTCTGTTATCAGTATATTTGCCTTGGTCTTTGAAGCTGTATTTGCATATACAGGTAAAATACATCATATGTGCTACTCAATGTTCTAGGCACTTTGTATATATCATCACTATTCCTCACAACACAATCTAGCCAAGAAAGTATTCCCCTTTATACATAAGGAAAATTCTAAAGAATAGGTAAGGTATCCAAGACAGACTAGCTAGTAAGTGGCATACCCAGGATTCAAATTCAGGTCAGTTGGCCTCAAAAGACTATCCCGTGTCCACTTAATCACATAGCTACACAAAAACACAAATACATTCCATTCTGCATATGTGGATGAGGCTGAAAACAATTTATTGTACCTCAAGCACAAACACATACATGATGTGTGCCCTTTGATGTGTATGTATTACTTTTGGGATGCATCACTATTGCTTTTATTGTGTTATATGTGTATAAGGAAATTTAGAGAAACAAACTTTAATGTGAAACAGCTCAAGATCTTTAAAAACCAAAGTTAAAATGAGATAATAGGTTATTTTCTTCAATTTTATTTTGCAAATGATTCTAATTAATGCTGGAAATGTAGTTTTTCATAAAACCTTAGAAAACTTCTTTGGATAAAATTTGTTTAATTTAGTACACCTTTAAATTTTAAGCCAGCAGTTTTTCCACCTCATAAATGTTTTAGTAACAGAATAAACACTAGTCAGCTGACTTATTTTTAAACCAGCTATAAAAATTTATTATGAAACTATCATCCCTGTCTCAAGTATAAAAAGAGTGATTGAAATGTAAATTTCTATGATTTCTGATAGCTACAATAAAAATATGGACACATTAACAGCATTATCTACTCCTGTAAACACTTGGAAGACTAATTTTAAAAAGGCTACAAGTCTTTCATAAGGTAAACATAATAATGCAATAGGAAAAATGGAATTTCTGCCATTATTATTTAGCTACATTCTTTCCTACTTTATACATTTGTTTCATGCTTTTATGAGAACTGCTTTATCAGTGAATTTCAAAATATTTGCTTGAAGGCAAAAGTTTGAATTCCAAATGTGTTTTCAGTCCTTTTTTACCTTTCAAATATTTAGAACATAAACTAGGCTAAAATGATTATCTTGAATTTTACTGTGCTTGTACAAGCATGCTGTCTCTTGGTATTCCAATTAATTATGTCCCTTTGAATGTTTTAGTCCATGCTGTGGTACAAGGGTCCCATATGTTCAAGCTAATTATATTTTTAGGAGGAAAAAATATGTTCAATCCAGAAAAATGATTACATCTATAAATTTATATATGTAATCAAAAGCCTAAATAAATTGGTCATGGGGATTCTACTTTTTTCCAACATTAGTTTGTATTTTCATTTTACAACCTGCTTTGTATGAAAGAGGATGAGGTAAAATCAGAGTCAACTGAAAAGAGATTAACAGATAGTAGTAGTATAGATTTGGGTAGCTGACATCAATAACTAGGGACTTTATCCTTACCTTTGCAAATCTCATAATTATATTTTAGTTTAAAACTGGCAGAACTCTAATTCTGATCCCAAAATCTGGTATAGTGTCTATGTCAAATTCTGATTAAAAATACTAAATTTTAGAGGAAAGTGTTAGCCATCAATCAATAAGAAACATTTCCTGGCAGTTGGATTGAGTTCATATGCATTCAGTTGGCTTCCATCATATAAAATTAAATGATGTATTCTTTACTTCCCTTTCTATTATAGTAAATTTTTCTGTGAGGTGCACCATCAGGACCACATGGGACATACAGAGGAAAAAAAGATATATTCTAAGAGTGCATATAATTTAAGTTCTTAAGGGGAAAGCCAACAAGAATTTCTTGACATTCTGGCATTTCTAAGAATGCAATATTGGATAGACTTGAACTGATTTCTGAAATAAAAGATGAGAAAACCAATGGTTCAAGGAGGCGAGTAGTAATTGCTGAAAGGACCTCATTACTGTTTACTTCAACTAATAGATTGCCAAGCAGGCATTTCTTAACCTGGTCCATTTATACTCAGATGGCTGCTGGAAAGTATCTGATGGCTAGGAATGATGCCTCTATTTGGGAGAAAAATACACCTCTATAATGAATATTCAGTATAGGAACATAAGAGAACTTGAGATATTTTCTAGTTTCCCCTTGGTTCAGTCCCAGAATTTATGGCTCTGATTCAGTGGTTGTAGGCTGCAATGTTCCAGTGACCAGATGGAAGCAGAATCCCTTTTCTGCTCAAGTTAGAAGAAAAAGATAATCATCAATCAGCCAACACACACATGTATGTGCTGCAAGGCACTTTGCTAGATACTTTGAGTTCTACCACAGAATCATAAGGCATGTCACAGGTCCTAAGGATCCTATACTTTTAGGAAGTCAAAGCACATGTAGGAGTCCATTAATTTCTGTACTGCATGATTATTAACTCTAAATGCACCAGGGCACATTTAGGTATTTGACTTACTTGATTTCTTAACAGCATTTGAAAGTCTTAATTATTCTGTTCTGTGGAATGCCTGAATGTATGTTTTCGGTTGTTTCCACATTTTTGTTTTTGTTTTTAGGCAACCTGTACAAAATTGTCCACTCACATGGCTTCTGTTTCTTTCCCAAACCCTTTCCTCGACATGAATGTCTTCCACACTCCAGAATCTATTATCCTTCTGCCCCTGGATCTATGTGAACGTCATATGGACAACTTGAATTCATCATTTCTAACATGGAAATCATGATCTTCTGCATAAGCCCACTCCCTGTCCAGTAGTTGATATCTCAGCAAACATTATGAACATTCACTCATTTTCCCAGTTGAAAATGCAGTCAGTGTCCCTGAGTCCTCATCCCTTCCTTCAGAAATCCTGGCAACCAGTACGTTGTCTGAATTCTCTATCTCCCTTTCAGATCCTTGGGGTTCAAGTCATCTTTCCTTGCTTAAATTAATGCAAATGCCATCTAACTAGCCCCTTAATGGTTTTTCTACAAAGCAATTAAGAGCCATTTTTCTAAAACATACATTTGATAAATTCACTCCCACTTAAATTCATTCAATGACATAAGCCTTTCAGAATAAAATGATCTATATCATGACTTGCATAGTTATCTATGATGTGTGCTCTTCATCTTTTCTTACCTCTGACTCTAAAATTAAAGTACACTAACATACTATGAATTCTCCGTGCTCTTACTCAACACAGCCTTTGCATAGAACTATTCCCTCTCCTTATATCTCTTTTCTCCTATTCTCTCTTCCATTTGACGAATTCCCATTCATCATTTTACTTTTGCCTCTCACTGCCGTGGCCTCTCCCGCCGCGGAGCACAGGCTCCGGACGCGCAGGCCCAGCGGCCACGGCTCACGGGCCCAGCCGCTCCGCGGCACGCAGGATCCTCCCGGACCGGTGCACGAACCCGCGCCCCCTGCATCCGCAGGCGGACTCCCAACCGCTGCGCCACCAGGGAAGCCCCCCATTCATCATTTTAGCACGCCTTTGTTTGTGACTATTTCCTGGAAAAAGCCTTCTCCGGCCAGAGATTGGCTTCTATGTCCATCCTAAACGTTCCCAGGGTAACCTGTTCTTACCTACTGTACTACTTTACTAAGTACACAGGATGGGTTACATAATTTGCCAGGGCCCAGTACAAAATGAAAATGAGAGGCCCCTTGTTCAAAAGTTAAGAATTTCAAGAAGGTGAGAACAGAGCATTTAACCAAGTAAAGAGCTCTTCTAAGTATAGGGTAGTTTGTGACTGCACAGGTCATACATTCATAACATGCCCTGAGAGTACGCTTCATTGTCATTTACATGTCTCTAGTGCTCACTAGATCTTAAGCTCCTGGAAAGCGGAGTCAGGGACCTTGTCCTAATCCCCATTTTTCTTTAGCAATTAGCATTTTCCTTGTCCATAATAGCTAATCCAAAGATATCTGTTGATTCAATCTTCCATTCTGAGAAAGTCTCAATGTGGGCATCAGTTTTCTAATACCTGTAAAACGAGAGGACTAGCCAGATACTGTCATTGGGCATCTCCAGCGCTAGGATTAATGTTAAGCTTCTTTTAATGCATAACCACTCCCAAGGTCATTCAGGACAGTAGCTAAGGGCATGCATTATAAAATCTGATATTATTTTTAATAATAGCAGTGACTAATAATATATATTATATATATACAATTTATATATGACAAATACATGTAATTATAATTTATATATCATATAAATTTACATAAATATAAATACAAATCATTACTATAATCCTTCCTAGTCTTTCAGTGGAACATAGGTTTCACTGTGTTGCCCAGGGAGCTTCAATAGTTAAGTACTGCAGTACTTTTGTGGATTGTATGTAAACATTCAAGGAACACTAGGATTTAGGCTTATAGAGACCGGTAATTTGTTTCTTTCATATTCTGTCCATTTGTGTTCCTTCCCTAATTTATTCGTTAACCTAAATAACCTAATCCTAAAGGATCAATGTTCCAATATCATTTACATCAACATCCTCTCCTAATTCCACCTGGGATTTTAGATTCACTCTGCCTTCCTCACATTTTCTTGTGCTGCCCGAAAACCTGTCCACACTGCAGTTTGTCAGAAAGAGGAGGATTATCCAAATGTTGAATGGAGTACAAGGTTGCGAAATGTAAATTTCTAAGCAGCCCAAGTACCCGTTTCTCTCTCAGCCTCTGAGCTTTAGTTTCTTCATCTGTAGTGATATAGTGGGATTCTACAGCTTCCATGGTTCTTGTGAGCTTTACCATTCCATCACCTGCTTCTCAGACTTGAAAAGGCAGGACCTTGTGGGGGATTTACGCAAGTAGAAAGAAAGGAGGGAGGACACTGAACAAGGTCTGGCCGAGATAAGCACCCTGCACGCAGGGGACTAAGGATGAGCCTGTCCTGCTAACGCAGCCATGTTGCAGCATCACCTGTGGAGGGCTTAATGTGGCAAAAGCCCTGTTTCAAGAGCTTCTGGTGTGTAGGTCATTTACACATCAGAGCAATCTTACTCTCACCCTCATCTTACAGGTTTGGGAAGTGAAATTGCCTGGTTAGTGACAGGTTTAGAATCTGAAATCATTCAGTGTGACGTCCTGCTTTTTCTAGGTCTACATGATTACAAAATCCCTAAAAACTACATACTGAAGAATGTGGGCTTGTTACCATTGGATTGTTCCTGAAAAAACAAAGGAAAACACATCATCTCAATCTTCTCTTTTAGACATCTTTAGGGCAACAAGTGGTGCTCTTTAGAAACTACAATGAGCATAAACATGTAATTCTTACAAAATTCGAAGAGGAAAGGAGATATTAAATGGCAATGGATGAGAAGAACATCTTGTTACTTCTTTTCTGGGCCTTCTATTCCTGCACATGAATACATCCCATCTCTGCCTTTTATTTTTCTTGCTGAATAATTTTTCACAGAGTTTTTTCTGCACACTCATCATCTCTGATATTCCTTTTGATAGTTCTTTTTGTTTTGTTTTTTTTGTTTGTTTTTTTTGCGGTACGCGGGCCTCTCACTGTTGTGGTCTCTCCCATTGCAGAGCACAGGCTCCGGACGCGCAGGCTCAGTGGCCATGGCTCACGGGCCCAGCAGCTCCGCGGCATGTGGGATCTTCCCGGACCGGGGCACAAACCCGTGTCCCCTGCACTGCCAGGCGGACTCTCAACCACTGCGCCACCAGGGAAGCCCAATACTGTCATATTTGAAGGATATCTTCAAAGATGGAAAACAATGGTTTACCATGTGGTAAAAGGCAATAGGAATTAAAGGAAACATTCAGACATAATAAAAAATAGTAATTTTATGATAATGTTTTATATATTTTAGGACTAATCTTAGAAAAAGTAAAAGGGATTAATACAGCATTCTGGCCTGCATCAAGTTTTAATATCAAAGGCAGTCATTTCTGTAAGTAATTATATCATTTTCTTTTCTTTTTAGTAATCAGACATATTTGTTATATATATCATTTTTCCATTTTTGTCTGTCATATTAAAATATTTAACATGGCATTCTTTCAAAATCAATAATTTATAGTTGATAAAATCTCAGCCATCTCTTTTCTACTTTATATTAGTGATGTAAAAATAAACACAGTGATCAGCAACTGTGTCAACCCCTCCTACTTCAGCTTAAAAATCAATGTGTATTAGCTGAACTATTAGCTAATCATTTGTAAACTAAGGACCATAAAACACTGAGTCACTGAAACAGTTCAGTACAGCATTCCTCTCACAGGTATAGGGTTGCTGTTAGGTTCAATCTCGTTTACTCTCTTTTAATGTTGTGGAAAGAAGTGGCAAATACATTTGTTACTTTCATATTACATTTGAAATGTATGTAGAGATTAGGATTTAGTCCAGAAAAAAAAAAATTAGGTTACCTGTAGCAGTATTGGAAAGTAATGTAGTGATCTAAATATGAAAATACACAACAAATTTAAATGTTTTCCAGAAAAGATGATAGCAAAACTGGTAATGTAATATGAGGCTTGTACCTGGTTACTCCCTAAATACCTTAAGCCTTATTGGTTATGTTGCACATATACATTACTCAGGCTGTGTCAGTTTGTTCTGGCCACCTGGATATCAAACACGCTTTAAAAAATCCAGAGTCAAGAGACTACAGAAGTATGGATTTTCCTCTACAAAAACTGATTAGGCACCATTTACATAAAACTGGCTACAAGTGGCATTCAAAACCAGTAGAAGATTAAATGGCAAAAAGCATACTATAGCAGAAAGTATAGCACCCTTAACTGTTATATACTATAATATGATGATTATTACGGTGCTAATGACTAGTTTTTACTTATGGTGCTTCTACCCTTGTCAAGTTTATCCACTATCTTACATTCCTAAGCTGTATGGTCCCAAATATGGTGAGGAGATAGCATAGTATTACACAGAATGGCTAATAATTTGTCTAAGAATAGGTGCTGCTTCTCCGCAGAAATCCTTAAAGGTCAGTGGCTTCATGAAAACATTCTTACTTTGTGCCTACATTTTCAAGCACATTCAAACTTTTGGTGCGGGGCAGTGCCGTTTCTTATTCACTTAAGGAGTGTCTCCCTGGGGTTTAGAACTCCCATAGAGGGGGCAGGGAGTGGGGAGGGGACAGTGGTAAGACAAATGAGGATGTGCTGTCACACATCATGCTGCCTAGCAGGGAGTCCAGACAATTAAACAAAGGATAATAGTAAGGAATGATGGGTGCTGCACAGGGTGCTGGGAAAACCTATAGTTCGTTGGTCTAATGAATCCAAAGATCAAGGAAAGCCTTTCTGAGAAAATGGTGAGGAAGCAGAAACCAAAAGGGCTCAGCGGATCTCCAAGTAAGACCCAGGTATAAAGTCAGAGCACTTAAAAAAAAAAAAAAAGTGTTGAATTTATATTTGCTTTTGACAGATTTAACCCGTTAGGTCAACCAAATGGTAAATCGTTATGAAATAACCAGTAATAGCTAAAAGATTTCCAGACTCTACAGAACCCCTTCTTTTTCTCTGATTATTTGAGCTGATACATATTGTAATCAGACATTTAATAGCAACCGCAAAATGTTTGTGCCCAGGTTAGGAAAAATTTAAGGAAGAAAAAAAACATTACTCATGGGAGCTTAGGGTACTAACTTAGATCAGTGAGTCTCAATATTTGGGTGCATGATATTCTCTAAAGTGCTTAATAAGATTTGAGATTTCTGCCCTTGCACCACTTCTACTGAAACCCTGACTCAGGAGATCTGGGGCAGGGCTCAAAACTTTGCCCTTTTAACCAAGGCCCCGGTTTATTTTGATGCAGGTGTTCCCAATTCACACCTTGAGAAACACTAAATTAAAGGATGTGCTAAATACAGAGGGAGCAGCTCTTGTTGGGGACAGCAGAGATAATTTACTATCTGGTTTTCCCCTCTCCTTCATCAACGTCCTATGCAAGCCACAAGGATTGTGAAGAGGTTTCTCTGTGCATATCTTAAACCCTATCCATAGGTAAGAAGAGAGAAAGAAGAGTACTTCCCAAGCCTGGATACACAGTGCAACCACCTGGGGACGTTTAAAAGTATACTGACACTCAGGCTCAGTCCCTCTAGACTTTGACTGACTGGGCGAACCCTAGCAGTATTTTAAGTTTCCCTGGAGATTCTAATATGCATGGCGGCCGGGGGATGGGGGTGGGGAGTGGGGGGGGGGATGGGGGGAGGTGGAGTTACAAGCAAAAGGAAAGAA
The DNA here is from genome assembly GCF_964270905.1 of Leucopleurus acutus. NCBI lineage: Eukaryota > Metazoa > Chordata > Mammalia > Artiodactyla > Delphinidae > Leucopleurus > Leucopleurus acutus. The sequence goes on from NC_139149.1 coordinate 30,934,638, forward strand.
GTTATTCAGTATTCACTGTTACAGGTCCTTTGCTAGAAGCTTTCACATCTATATATCCATATATAGAATATATCCGTAAACACATATCTATGTATATATCTAAATATACATATATATTTTAATATTCATGTAGTTTATAAATATTGACAGTAAGCCTAAAGACTGATCACTCAAGGACCTAAAGGGAGAGTCAGGATTACATTTTGAGCTGCTTAATTCAATGCCTATGATTATTTTTGGTTTGTTTTGTTTTTATCCCCAATACAAATTGTGTGGGTTTTTAAAAATATATTTAACCTACCACCCCTAGATCACCTGTCCAATACTAAGATATGCTTTGCATGGTGGCATGGCCTTCCAGTCAAAAGTTCTATTTTGGAGGTGTTATATAATTTTCTTTGGCACAGTGCTTGGCATGTATTCAATAATATCAGGTTTTAAAATAGCCTTTCTAGTAGTGTTTTCACAAGCATATGGATATGTTGTATCTTGAACTCTGTTACATTCTAAAAATATGGCAAGTAGAAAAATTAGAGTGTTGACACTAGACATGGTAACATTGAAGCAAAGATAGCATTATTAGGTGGGGCAAATGAGGTATATTCTTAGTCTCCAGAACACATTCCTTTGAAGTCGGCTAGTTTATTGTATGTTAAGAAAGTTAAGAAAAAGAGTAAACAAAAGAACATACTAATGTGGAACTGTACCGTTGAAGCTAAATGTGAGGTTTAGTCTGTGATTAAAGAATTAAAGTTATTGCTTTAAATATAAACACATTTTTCTCGCAATCTGAAGCTAAACTCCTCCTGTCCATTTAGCTTTTGATAAGAAAACAGCTTGCTAAAGAAAACTTAAGTAAAATAGTGTAGTTATTAATTTTCTGTTGACATTAAAAAGAAACCTCGTAAGACACCATTATCTTCAACATTATTGCAACTTTCTACTCAAACTCTTTGCAAAGGCTGGCTTTTGTCTGTGGCCTGTCTCGGCTAGTAGACTCTAACCTCACGAGTGCAGATACCTATTTTATTCACTTCCATATCCACAGTGCCTAAAGCAGCACTTATCACAGAATGTATGCTCCACAAACATTTATCAAAAGAATAAAGGAAAACACACAAGAATGCCTTATCCTTAATGTTCAAATTAGTTTCTTTTTTTCCTAAAATTGCAACCTCAAATGGCCTAAAAGAATAATATATTGAGTTAATATTCTTCGGAAACATTCTAATTTTTACATTTCATCTATAATATTATGTGCATATATATAATAAAATTACACCATAACTGGAACTAGTTTTCTATATGGTCAAACCCCCTTACATAATTTAAGTGTAGTAATAAACTTTTGGACATTTGACTTTCATAAACATTTTAAGGGACATATTAGATAATAGGAAAGGGCAGCCCCTATTCCTGGGGTTCTACAAGAAAGCTGGTAAAAATCTCTCTGGAAATACCGGCAATACACTTCATAATCAATGTGTCATGAGTTCTGTGATCTAGAAGACTATTAAGACAGATTCCTGAGTTACTACTAACATGTGCATATGTGTACTTACAGAACACTCAAAAGGGTTCTGACCAGAAAATAAGATTAATTGATAGAGGGAGCCTGCATCCTTTAAGGAGAACCTGTGCTTGATGCCAAGAAGAACGGGAATTTTCTCAGGGAACTATGGGTTCAATTTGAGCTGAGTAGAAAAGAAAAAAATAAAAACTGCTGACAAGATACCTGAGATGCATTTGCAAAGTCTGCTCCCCACCTCTTACTGCTTCAAATCTCCTGACTTCCCCAATTCTATTAATAGCATCAGTAACTAAGTGTGGAATTTTGATGTCCTTATCAGACCCTTTTCTCCCCAAGTTTCCTAGAATCAAACACTCTTCTTTGTTTCCCGATTGACATCTGAATTTACTGCCCGATTCACACCTGTCTGACCTGTACTTCTGCATTCTTTTTGGCCCCCCAGCCAGATGCAGTACATCATGCTGACCTTGGCAGAAGTTAATCTGATCGCATTCTACCTTTATAAACTTGCAATGTTCTCCATCCTCCACAGGAAAATATCCAAATTCCTTAGCATATCTCACTTCACTCCGCCACATCCAGTGTTCTAATTATACTTAGCTGCTCACCATGTCCGAAACACATCCGGCGCTTTCCACCCACTCTACCTTTAAGCATGTTGCACACACTGCTCCTGGAGGGCTTCACCTCTCTCGATATGATGGACTCATAGGCCACTCTACACACGACCCCTTCTAGGAAGCCATTCTAGATTCACAATACAAAATAATTCATTCCATTGCTAGGCCCCTTGACTCAGTGTCTGGGTTCACATCTTGACTTTATCACCTACAACCTAGACATCCTGATGAAAGTACTTAAACTCTCAGTTTCTCCAGAACCTGCCTCATAGAACTGTGAGAATTATAGGAGCTAATATAAGGAAATTACTTAGAGCAGTGCCTGGAAGGTAGGTATTTAATAAATGATATATTATTTTCAAAAACATTCTATAGGCTTTTTCATATTATACTGCCCTACAATTTTCATCCATGCTAGGTTATAAACATAGGAAAAGGCAGTGTTTTATTCTTACATCTAATAATACCCCAAACAGTACCCAACGTAATTCAATTTTCGACATTCATTTAATGCCTATTATTCATATAATTTGGTGCTACCCCTGGATTTATAAAGAGATAAATGTAATTGTCTCAATCCTCAAGCAGTTTATAATCTATTTTGGGAAATTAACTATACAGAGAACATTGGGAACTATGCTAATTGTTTTCAAAACCAAATGGCAAATGAGTTCTATAGACCAAAGACAACACGAGGTGTCAAGGCAGGCACAATTCCTGAAGATAGAAGGAACTGGGAAATATTCTTGAAAAAGGAGAACTTGGAAGCAGTAGTAAAATGATGGTATATAGGGATGATCATGGTAAGATCGGCAGGGTTTATGCAGAAGGATTTTGTAGAATCTTACTAGAAACCAGTGGTTGCAAACTGCACCATTTACAGGCAGGTAAAGTAGATAAATAAAGCAGACCACGTCTAGGCAATAAGAACGTGGGGGGTCCGGGCAAACTTTGAGTAAAGGAGGCAGCCATCCCCCAGCTGTAATAAAACTACTGTCCCACAGGGATGGGTAGCAATGTGGCTAGAACATGTGCTTAAAAATGAGATCTCTTCTGATTTTTAAATAGGACTATTTTCAACATTTTAAAACACTGTAGATCAAACAAATTATGCTTGCCAAAGACTGTTGTCTCTGGCTGCCAATTTCTAACTTCTGGAAAAGTTTGAAGTGGCCATGCATAGGTCTAATTACCAGGTGAGACATTTATAATTCATACATTAGTAGGGAGCCACTGAAGACTTTTGAACAGAAGTGTTACATGCTCAGGAATATTTTAAGCAGATTGTTCCAGAATATTGTTTGTAAGATGGATTGTTGAAAACAAAAAAATTGAGAAGCAAAATGTACAGTTTAGAAATTATCTTAATCCAGGTTGAACTATTAAGGCCCCAACTAAGGTGTTAGTTGTGAGACTGTAAAGGGAGTGATCGAAGGTTCAAAGCAAACCACTTGAGCCCCTCTCTAATTTTAGTTGATTCAAATTAGTTTTGTCTGCCCAAGTTGTGCTCATTGTTCCCATTTCTCTTATTTCTCCTTTAATCAAGAGATTTACATAACTGGGCTCATTAAAAGAAAGCCACGTCTCACCAAATGAACCTTGCCATTTTGTGTAATAATTATAGCACAAAAGGAAAGGTTAATCTGATTATACATAATAGGATAAACAGAGCATTTCTGACATCTGTGCTAAGTAGTCCTGACTATTTCTTTTATGTCCTCAAACGAGTAAGTACAATCATATATGGTTTTCAGGAAAAGTCATCTTTGCACTTAGGCTTTTGAAAATTATAAACAGCATAAATAAGCAGCTATCATTTCCAACCTAAGGACAGAATATCACATTGTAAAATGTATGAGATGTTATAAGGGACCTTTTGGCTGAAGATTTTGCATGCTGTTACCAAGACATCCAGGAAAGACAAATCCGTGCTTCCTGTTCAGTGATAAAGCATAATCACCTGGCTTTTCCTCTCCAGGGTGTTACATTAAAAAGCAATGGTTAATCTATGGCTCATGGTAGTCTGTTTTTATGTATTAATGACACAATGATTATGGGTATTTCTTTCTTATGAAATTAAAAGCTTTCACAGAACATCAGTCGACTCAGCAACGATGTGCATTACTCCCAATACAGAGAGAAAACCATTACAGACCTGTGCCAAGCCACTTCAGATTGTTGGCTCATTCTGAGTTTTAGAGGGATATTATTTTTAATTTTAGAGTCCTTTCATTCAACTCTCACACACCAATCCCTGTCTTGAGCTTTCTGAAATGAATCCTGCAGGCAGCAAAATCAACTAGTCATTTCATCCCTAATCATGCACTGGTTTTAGCACTTTCCCACAATGGTATTGTTGAGGATGAATATGAAGGAAACCCAGGTGTGAGGAAAGGGGGCTATGTGGGCCTAACTGGCTTTGCTCATTTGCAAACGAGCTGCTTATGTTGGTTTCAGGTAGTAATTCAATCTCGCCAGAGTATTCTTCAACTATCCTCATATACACTCATGCAAGAAAATCTCTTATAAAGGATGTCTGAAGTTGCCACCCCTAGCCCTACCATTGTTAACATTTCCTCCTCCATATGTTGCTTCCAGGTCCCTGGTAATTCTGATGAGTCTTTACATCTAGCTTAATGGCAGAGACTCAGGCTCATTTTTTTTAAAAGCCAAGTAAGTCGTCCATTTTAATGAGAAAAATGAAAAATGGTGAACTCAAAGGATTGTTAAGTCGTATAATGTTCTTGGTGAATGACTTATTTGCATTAATGCTTTAATGCTTAGATCAGGAATAGTTTTCAAAGTACATGTAATGTCATGATGTGTTGGGATTTTATTCCATTGCATTTTTGTTCTGTTTCATTTACTGACCTTTCTCTTATTTAAAATGGTATCAGTAGTGCAGGGAGATCAGCTCGGTGCTTTGTGACCACCTACAGGGGTGGGATAGGGAGGGTGGGAGGGAGATGCAAGAGGGAGGAGATATGGGGATATATGTATATGTATAGCTGATTCACTTTTTTATACAGCAGAAACTAACACACCATTGTAAAGTAATTATACTCCAATAAAGATATTATTTAAAAAATGATCGGTTAAAATGCTTTATTAACCAGAAGTTCTAAACTTATATAAGGGTGGTTAAAAAAAAAAAAAACAACTTGAAATACAGCACATTTGAAGTGCCCTATGAATCAAAGAAGTACGTATTTTATCAACATAACACATAAAACCCTCCAGGTTCCTGAATTTGAAATTTAGCCTTAAACTTTTAAGGCCCTTGGAGAATCATCTAAGTTCAATTGCTTCTTGGTCCCCACTGCTATCAGCTGCAGCCCACCTCTTCATCTCCAAGCATTATGTAACATGCATAATGCATACTGAGCCCACACTTTATCTCCCTTGTTAAAAATCAGCTTAGCAGTCATCCCACACTAGATGCCTGAAAGCGTTTAATTGATACATACTTTCTTCCTGATATCAATGGTGCCCTGGCAGTAGTCTCTTCTCACTACATGCTCCTCTCTCATAGCCACTCAAGGATCTACTCATATCTTGCCATGTCACCAACCGTTAGCTGGTCTAATGGCCTATATCTCCAGTTCAGGCTGCTCATACAAGTTCCAAATTCCTATTTTCAGTTTCCTAGTGAACATGATCATTTAGTAGCTACCTGATGACTGGAACTCAAAGGACATAAAATTGAGCCCCTTATATCTTCTCACCTTAAAGCTGTATTGTGCAGAGTACTGATTACACAATAGAATACATTTATTTACCATAACGCCTGCTCTTTGGGAGTTTACTATGTGCCAAGTACTGATCTAAACTTCAAACATATACTACCTCATTTAATCCTTATAACTACATATGAGAAAATACACTAAAAATCTCATTTTATAGGGACATTTGAAGCATAAATGTTACTTAACGTCCTTAAAGCCATGCAACCGGCAGGTGGTGTGCCAGTATTTAAACCCACTGTATTTAAACACATTAACATCCTATCTGTAATCAGGCAAATCTAGGTTTGGACCCTAATTTTTGCTATTTATTAATGGGTGACTTTGACCTTATCTCCTTGAATTTCAGTTTCTTCATCTGTGGATTGGATAAGCGTATTTCCTCACAGATTTTTTTGAAGAAACCCCTTTATACAGGGTGACCAACCCTTCCCAGTGTACCCAAGACTTTCCCAGTTTTAGCACTGAAAGTCTCCCATCTCAAGAACTTCCTGGATAAATCTGAAATTAGGCCACCCTACCTTTACATACAGGTAGTGCTTAATTAATTGGCTTTCCCTACTCAAATCCATTTTACTAACACAGTGCGTTAGTTTTACTTCTGTAAAAGTTCTTCCACCAATTCACTTCATTCCCACTGTTACTCCTTTAGGAAGAATAACTCAAAAACCTTAACTACCATTTAGTCAGTGCTAACTGTGTGCCAGGCACTATTCACTAACTCAGATGTTGTCTTTGTTTCACATATGAGACAGGAAGGTTTAAAGAACTGAAGTGTCTCTTCCAGGGCTACACATCTACTAAGTGGAAAAGCAGAATGCATTTCTATTTGACTCCAAACAGACTCCATGCTTTTAAACATTCCTCCATATTTACAATTCTGTTGAGCTGATCTTGTCATGTCTATTCTTAAGAACTTTATTGGCTACCTAAACAATATAGCATGGAATTTGAGGCCCCAACCTACATTTCCAGCTTCATTTTTCTTTTAGTAGTAATGGATTCAACTTCACCATTCGATAAAAACCTGTTTTTTCTTTAAGGTAAACAGAACATGACCAAGTATATATCCAGAAACACTCATGCTGAACTTTAGGAAAGCTTGCATGAATAAAGTCCAGAATCTTTAGAATGACTCTCAAGACCATTCATACTATCACACTTAACTACAATGCAATCTTTTTTAGTGTACTGTATCTTTCATTCTTGATAGAATACTTATTTTACTCCAATACTGATGAATAAATTAGGACAATTTCAAGTCTTTGCCCAGGCTATGCTTCTGGATTGGATTGCCTGCTCTACTACTTTAAAATGTTCACATCCTTCAAGAAGGCAGAAGACTGGACACAGGAGAGAGACTGCCTCTCATTCATCTTTATATTTCAGTGCCTTGCACTATGCAAGGTGTACAGTAAACACTCAGTAAACATTTCTTGAGTTCAATTAAATGAATTCTCTATAGTTAATCATCAGTGACAGCACTGGACTAAATCTTACGACTCAATTCCTAGAGTGGCGAGTTTCCCATTATACTAGCTTGCTTCCAAGTCCTCTGGCAGAATGGAAAAAGTCAGTTAAGTTCTCCATGTCTCAATTTCTTACTGAAAATCATCATCCCTGGAGTTTCCATGTGGAAAATATGCATTTAAACACAGAAAGCAATGATATCTTAACCCATAATTATAATTTTTCAATTCTTTGATATTGCTTCCTTATTTCTTGTTGGGCCAAGAAAAGTATGAATTATGTAAAATTCCCATGACCCCCAAAAATTAAGGAATGTATACTTTTAATCACCTTTCAATCCATTATATCTATAAATTATACTAATATGTAATTTCAATCACTGCTTAAATACTTATAATATTGGATTCTATTCTATTGTTCTATTGATAATTTCTAAAACCCATATGAGGCAATAAAATCCTTTACTACCAAACTTTTTAGTAGCAAACTTATATGCTGTATAGATTTCATTTCAGTTTTTTCTCTTTTCCTATCTTTTTATTATCAAATTACCAAAACACAGAGGCAACAAAAGAAATACAGGGGCCAAGCAAATATGGATAAGCCAGAAATTAAAGGTCTCTGAATACATACCAGCATTAAGAAAATAAGTGCATTCTAAATGCATTCAGGTTAATGAAAATATTTATACAGACTTCTGGAATTGGTGACAGTTTGGATTACTGCTCACTACCTCTTATGTATCACTATCACTGGACTTCCTCCAGGCTAAATCCTACAGTGACAGTGAGGAAGACAAAGGTCAAGACCTGCCAAGGATCTCACCTTTCTACTCATCATGAGCATTCAATGACTAAGCACAAAAGGTCTTATCGTTCCTTCTCAACTGAGCCATCAAAATCCATTCGTAGAAAGGATCTGATACCAATTAACCATACTGTGTTATGAATTTATATTATAGTATTATCATCCCCGAGAATATCTGGTCCTTGAGTTCCACCTCTAATATTAGAGGTACGCTGTTTAAGGCATTTGGGGCATCAGAGAAAATTTGTGTCAAGTTTCTACAGGCACTCCTGCAATTACTTCACACATGGGGCTATGGAAAGCTAGTTGTGTCAACCCTGCTGTTGAAAATATAGGTTCTTCATGTCCTTTGGTCAAGAAATATTTATTCAGTGTCTGCCATGTGTCAAACACTTCATTATAGCCTGTGGAGACAGAAATGAATCAAGTGTGCAATCTAGTTAGGGTGACAAACATGGCAATGCATGATCTTTATGCAATGTACGAAATGCTGTGAGAGGCAGGTGCAAAATACCCCGCAAGTACAGGAGACAACCTGACTGATTCACTCAATCACAGGTATTTATTAAGATCCAACAAAGTGATAAGCATTATTCTAGGTGCTAAATTTATACACAAAAAATTTTAAATTAAAAATTGAAAATCTTCCAACACTTGGCAGACAACTTTTTTCTACATTTGCAGTAATCTTTGTGTTGCTTCAGTCATCAGTTTTGAAATACTGAAGAAAAATGCCATCTAATTGCCATGTTAGTTTAGGCACCTCTCAGAACTCCAATGTTGAGAAAATGGGAAGGTAAAAGAAAAAGGCAGCCATACCTTATTTTTTGATGTTTTTGCTGATGTTTCCCAGAATAAACAACCATCCCCACTCAAAATGTTTATGTAAAATATATATATATATATATATATATATATAAAGGCTTTAGTTTCTGCAATGCCTTGTTTTATCGATGATATCATAGGATTAGCAATATAACACATATCTCTTCAGGATGCCAGAAAGAATTCCTTCTCACACGCTACTTTTAACAGGAATCAAATAACTAGCAGTAGGCGTTACTTGCCTTCACAAGTAGCAGGACGTGAGGGCAGGGTGGGAGCTGATAGATTCACCCATGGCTGATGTAAGCACACAAATGTATATATTTTTTTAAAAGTTTGAAAATAACTGAAGATGCAATTTCTAGACTACTTTTCTGAGATTTCAAAGTCCACTGATGTTTTAAGTTTTCTAAAGTGCTTCTTTTAATATCTTATCATAGTCGATAATTTTGTCCCCTGAAAATTCATATGCTGAAGTCCTAACTCCCTACACCTCTGAATCTGACTACTTGGAGATAAAGCCTTTAAATAAGTGATTAAGGTAAAATGAAGTCTCCAAGGTGGATCATAACCCATTTTGACTGGTGTCCTTATAAAAGAAGAAAATTTGGACACATAGACACCAGGGGTGCATGTGCACAACGACCACGTGAGGACACAGTATGAGACAGTTGTCTATAAGCCAAAGGGAGAGATCTCAGAAGAAAACAAACGTGCTGACACCTTGATCTTAAGAGTTCAAGCCTCCAAAATTGTGAGAAAATAAATTTCTGTTGTTTAAGCCACCCAGCCTGTGATACTTTGTTAAGGTAGTATTAGCAAGCTAATAAGTACATCATCCTATCAACACATAACCTTTAAGAATTGTTAAAAAGTGATCCCTTTTGGATAATGTTCTCCAAAACAGATTGTTCTCATCCCAACTCATCTCAACTATGGTCTGGTTACAAGCTGGCAGAGATATATATATATTTTTTTTAGATCTCTCCAGAAAGTACTAATGTTTTCTTAAAGTATCTGTTAAAGCCCAAGACTAGAGATTCCTTGTTTAAGCTTTCATTGTTGAAATGTACTGGGATGGAAAAAAGTATTAAGACTTATTAGTAAGTTGTTAGTTGTACATCAGGTCATCATACCCTTTCCTGACAGTGGTTCGATGAAACAAGTCCTGAAGGGAAGACAGGAAAGCCACACAGCAATCACGGTATGTGGTAGATGGGGTAAGAGGCCCAAAAGGACAAAAGAAAGGGGCAGGTAAAGGCTAGAAGGTAGATTGTGGCAACCTGACCATTTTCAATAAGACCAGCATTGTTTTTGCATAAACAACATTTCTAAAATTCAAATTGAATACTATTTTTCTCACACTATGATCACAATCCTCTTCAACCTATTGAATGTTTTCCTGGTTTTTTTTTTTTTTTTTTTAACGTTCATCTTCTACATTATCTGTTAAATGGAATTGAGGATACGGATGCTGATTTTTGATTGGGAAAACCTCAAACGGACCCTGTCAGAAAACTCTCAACATTGTTATTACTCTTACCAAACGTCTTCAGTGGTTACAAAGCAAAGAGCAGCTACCCTATGATCATCACAGTAAACTACAGAATTCCAGTGGGCTTCTGAGCATAGACATATGAAACATTTCAGGATCAGTTTTCTCCTCTCAATTACAGCATCTGTTGTTTTAGCCAAAACGGGTTAAAATAATTTAGCTCTAAAACAGCCAGAGAAAGAATCATTATGAATATTGCAAAAAGATCTGTATCATAGAGTAAGTGCTTATGCTCTCTAGAATTCCCAGTAAAGCTTTATTCAAGTCATAGATTCAGATATAAAAGGAAAAACAAAATACAGTGAAACTATTTCCAGCTCAGGCTTAGACCTACAAATACAGACTACAGAGTAAACAGAATTAATCTGAAAGTCACCTTTGAATATAGCTATGAACAGATCAGAAAATTCATTAATTTCAGCTTAGCAAAGCTCAGATTGACTCAATCTAATGATTACTTTCATCTCTTCTCTATCAGTAAACTTTCATCCATTATATCAATAAACTATCAGTCAAGTTAGAAAAGATCATTTTCTCCATTATATTGATTTTTTTTGTCATTAAATTTCTTGTAAGTTCCAGGAGAAACCTAGAAAAATATATTTTACCCCATATTTACACCTAGCTAATCTAACTGACTGTCTTTCTGGGAATTATTCTTAACCTTTCATCCCTGGTCTTTAAGAAAATTACCTTGTCAATTACCCAAATTGTAGTGTCTTATTTATTCCTATAATTTCATCTGGACATTAAACTCAATGACAAACTATACTTGAAACATTTTGGTTCCCCGAACCCCATGGGTGGTCCCTGGAACCACCCAAATATAATGTGCCAACCCAACCACAGCTGATTTGACAAGTAGCATACATCTGAGTCTAGCTACCAACCACATTTTCACCAAGGAATACTAGAATAGGAACAAGGAGATAATAAGTAGCTTAACTAGACCAACAATGAATTCTGCTAGTTAGATTAATTTGGTTAACAAATATGCAGAAGCAGAGAAAACCAGTCTTCAGAGTAAGGTAGATGAAGCAGGTAGAGAGAAAGGGAGGGAGAGAGCAAGGAGTGAGAGCAACACCCAGCAAAAAAAGTAGCTGCCTTAGTTATTATTATTATTTTTTTTTTTTTGCGTTACACAGGCCTCTCACCGTCTTGGCCTCCCCCGCTGCGGAGTGCTCCGGACGCGCAGGCTCAGCGGCCATGGTTCACGGGCCCAGCCGCTCCGCGGCATGTGGGATCCTCCTGGACCAGGGCACAAACCCGTGTCCCCTGCATCGGCAGGCGGACTCTCAACCACTGCGCCACCAGGGAAGCCCAGATCATGCTATCTTTAGCACAAAGAACTGGCTATGTTATCCTGAGCAAACCACCACATTGGCCTCACTTCACATCTCATTGCTCTCACTTGTAACATGGGCATAATTGGTACCTACCTCATTTTATAAAGATTAAATGAGATAATGTATGTAAACATCAGTTGCTTGCCCATAGTAAGTGGTGTTAGCTATTTTTATTATTACACATGTTCAAGGTATTGTAATATACAAATGCTGTGCATTGGAGATACTATCCTAATTCCATCTGGACATAAAAATAAATCCTATTAACTTCTTTTTTTTAAGATTTTTTCCTATTAAATTTTTGTTGTTTGTTTTTTTTTTGCGGTACACGGGCCTCTCACTGCTGTGGCCTCTCCCATTGCGGAGCACAGGCTCCAGACGCACAGGCTCAGCGGCCACAGCTCACAGGCCCAGCTGCTCCGCGGCATGTGGGATCTTCCTGGACCGGGGCACGAACCCACGTTCCATGCATCGGCAGGCAGACTCTCAACCACTGCGCCACCACGGAAGCCCTCCTATTAAATTTTTAGAAGGTCTTCTTAAGCATATAAGACAGGAAATAATGAGTCCTAAAAAGATGCTGAATCTAATCCAGCTTTGAATTGACTCTGAATCTTCTTGAGGTCCAAAGACTACTTTGCCAAATGGCCAAGTCATTATTAAATTTGTTCGTATTTTTAATAAATTTATTTATTTATATTTGGCTGTGTTGGGTCTTTGTTGCTGTGCGCAGGCTTTGTCAGCTTGGGTGAGTGGGGGCTACTCTTCGTTGTGGTGCGCAGGCTTCTCATTGCATTGGCTTCTCTTGTGGAGCACGAACTCTAGGTGTGCGGGCTTCAGGAGTTGTGGCACGTGGGCTCTGTAGTTGTGGCACATGGGCTCTAGAGCACAGGCTCAGTAGTTGCAGCACACGGGCTTACTTGCTCCGCAGCATGTGGGGTCTTCCCCGACCAGGGTTCGAACCCGTGTCTGCTGCATTGGCAGGCGGATTCTTATCCACTGCGCCACCAGGGAAGCCCTGTATTTTAATATAGTTTTAATGCAGTGACAAAGCTATTTATGAAATAAACCTATACTTTATCCAAATGAACACTTTCAATACTTTTCCAAAGTGCATTTGAGGAAATGGTAGGGCTAATGTGCAGACAATGAGTATAATACAGCATACTAATGGTATATCAGTTAAAAAGCAATGTTAATATGCCAGACCAGGTTCAAATTCAATAAAACTCAACTCATGCAGAAGACCTTTTGTGAGCAGTTATTAGTTAAAATGAATTTTTATTACCCTAGTAAATTGCCAAATGGCTGTAATAAAGCCATCCAAGTATTTAAATTTAATTGAATGAGATTTCACAATATAGAAAAAGAATGTATTTATTTCAAATAAACTTATTCCTATTCTCATGAAACATTGGGTAAAAATACTTTTAGTCGTATAATTGTTTTTTTAATTCCTTGAAGATCAATCAAATTACCAATTAATTGATCCTTGTCAGCTGTATGCCAATGTCTTTTCTCACCTTAGCATCATAAGCTATAGATATTTCGTGCCCAGACGTATGTTGGTGCCTAGATATTATTCAGCAATGGAGATTTCCTATCTGATCTGCTGGCTTTAACACTGAGCAGTGTTATTTGTCAGTAGAGGGCTACAGACTATTTCCACGGTCATTCCCTTAACTTCCATTCCTTTCTTCTTTGGTCTGCAAGTGCAATTGTGAACTTATAGAATCACCGAAGAGTAGAAAAAAGCATACAGGTGGTAAATTTGGAGTAAAACCTGCTCAACCCACAATGTGAATAACTACACTAAGTATGTAATCTTTGTTTTCGGGATCTAGGTTTAACTCATTATATTTAGATGCACTAAATGAAATGAGAAATTGTTCTCATCAGGCATCTGCTGGATGAATAGATGAATAGATAATGAATGTTACTGCTGATGACCATTAGTACTTACAACACAATATGCTCTGCATAAGCAGTGTTGCTTCCTTTGTTTCAGTGGTAAACAGTTTGTTTAATCCTGAAGTAGCTTGTCTCTCTAGGCAGTTTCTCTTTTGAGTACTTATTTAGGTTTTGTAACTTCATATTAAAAAGGTAAAATGCCTTTTTATTTGCCAATTCCTCCTCTTTTTTGATCTGAATGTACCTATTTAGTTATACTTCTTGTTCTTCAAAGAAACCCCTAAGTTTTAGCTTCAGGCTTCAGACAAGTTGCTATAGGCAGAGACTTTTAGAATCCTATGACCTGGTAGGAAGCTGCATTTTGAGCAGGAATCAGAGCTGGGAACAGAGGAAAGTGCAAACTACTTTCAGACAGGCAAATTAGGACAGGGCCCAAATGACCCATAGTGTTATCAGAAAATGAAATGGAGGCCTGATTTTCTAAATCAGATTAAAATTGGAAATATGCAATAATAATGTGATGGGTTCAGATGTATATGGAGAGGATAAGGTATTAGTCGTGTTATTTTTAAAAAATTTGACTTAGGAAGTCAGCTAGAAGCCTCAACAAGCTTGAAGAAATAATTCCAAAATACCTAAGGCATTTTGGTTATAATTTGTTTTACACTAATTGTTTTTTCGGGCATTCTTTCACTAACAGAATCTGCAAGGTTGGTGATACTGGACTACCATGACCCAAGTTAGTTTCTAGAATCACATTCTTTTTGTAACGGTGACCAAAGTGGACAAGTAGATTATTTCAGAGGTATTATTCTTGTTTGACTCACAATCAACATCAAATTTAGCAGTCTCCATAGTGTCTCCATTTATAAGAAAGCAGCCTACCTCAGAGCAGTACTGAAGCAAAAACCGGTTCTTGCTTCAAAGACTGTGGTTGCTAAAACAGTTTCCCCCAAATGTGGAAAGTTTACTTCCACTATATAGCTAGTCAGGGACTATTTGTTTGATAGTCAAAGTCAAGGAACTTGAATTCAGGTGGAACTCAGCAGCTCACCTCTGAAGATGGGGATCTGGGTTAGAATCATAGATGATCCCTCAACCAATGCTGACACACACCTTTGGGGTAGGACACAATAATAAAAGAAGTTCACAAAGTTCTCCATAACCTTACAAAAGCCAACTAACGCTTTTTAACACTTCTAAGGTGACTCTCTCACCAGAGAACAGTGTTTCTGCATTCAGCACGGAGCTATAAAGGGATTAGAAGCACTCCTTAAAATGGTCAACAGCCACGGCAGCAAAATTGCAGTGCTGAAGTCCTGTAATTTGGAGAACAGGTATTTTTATGCCTTAGCAAGCTTTCTATTTTATTTCACTTTTGAGAGTCACAGATGCTAGTGTTTCAATGAAAATTTCTTTTGCAAAAGTGACAATATGCACCACCCCCATCCCGGGGAAGCGACTTGTTTTAGTGCTGGAACTCCAGTATGAACATGATGCTTGGTGAGAAATACATCACTTAAAGTAGGGAGGGAGAGTTTCAGGAAGCAACAGGAGGAAAATAAACTATTTCAGCAACAAAGTTCTAAGTTGCAATTTAAGGTGATCAGCTAACAGGAACTTGCTTGAAAGGATGGCTGCTGCTCTGCATGTTTTTGTCATTTGCAAAAGCTAAAAGATCTGCTAAAGCCAAGCAGTTCTGGTGGCCTGCAATCTTTCTATAGCATGCTGTGCTCAGTTATGTTCAGCGACTAAAAGCAATAACGTTTTGATTCTAGACTAATATGTCTAGCTCTGCAATTGATTGTAAGCCACTTTACGAGACAGTCTGAAATCCTTCCTGTGTCTACTAGTCTGGATGAACTCCTTAGCAAAATAAATTAGCAATTTTGAAGCTTTCTTCCCCCTACTTTCCTACTGCCAAGACTTTCTAAGTAAACCCTCTGTATTTTCTCCCACAGCATGATTCACAGGTGGGGTTGCAATTCAGAGTTGCTTGTGTTTAATCTGGGTTTAGGTGCTCATGCAGTTCTCAGCAATATCTTCTACATTTGTACTTGCTTGACCTGATTTGATTCCATTTTTATTTTCTGAAGAGGTATGATATAAATGTCAATAAAAATTAATCTCTGTCCAGTATCAACCCCAAAGGACCTTCTCTATCTTAACCCAGAAAGCAATTTTTCTCAGCAACTGATTTGTAATTATTATTATTCTGGACTAAGTTCTTTTCAAATTTTAGTTACTGAAAAAGTCAAATGTTAGGGGATGGGTAATATTAGTGTACTTGAAAGATCGCTCTTGTGTCTGCTCTTTATGGTTGAAAATATGTTTTTCCTCTAGAGCATCTCAAGTTGATCAGTAGTGTTAAATTGGCTGATCCAGTGGCAGAGCTCCTGTGCCCTTTAAATGTCAGGTGCCACGGTTAGTGGCAGCAGCAGCTCCTGCCACCTTGGCTTGCCAATATAACTCAATGTATCTTAAATGAAAACAGCAGTTAAAGCTGATTCAATCTAGGGTCGTTCTTCTGAGATTGTCTATAAAGAAGTCAGTAGGTACTAAATGTCACCTTGGTTTAAAACTAAGGACAACTGCTCTCTATAAAGGAAATGCAGATCAAAACATTTGTCCCAGGTCATGGGACAGATATATTAAATTCACGTTTGGCATATTCGTACACTATTAATTATTAGCAAAGTATACGGTCTACTGTTACTACTGAAAATAGTTAACAATTTAAATTTCAAAATAAGTAGAGACTCTGATGAAAAGATACAATCATGACTAATGTTGAAACAAAGGTATAATTGATCTGGCTCCTTCCATGAGACATAGGGGACAAGTAATTTTTAGCCTCTTTGGACAGCCATCCAAGTTCTGCTGATAGTGAAGCTGATGAAGAAAAGAAGGTAGAGGAATATATGCTGATACTGTACCCTTGTCAGGGCTATGCATAGAAAACACACACTGTGGCCAAGGCTAAAGTGTTGGAAAGGAGTCTAAGAAATTACTACAGCTTGTAAGTCCCAAGTCCAGCTGTGCATTTTGGTGAGAGGGGCGGATGGTCAGAGGAAGGAATAACACCTGTCACACCTCTGGAGTTTTTAGGGGGAAGGGAGATGCACCCCTGACAGCAAACTTACAAATTTTTCCAAGGACTAATCTTCCCTCCTTTTCCTCCCTAGACCACAAGCTGATTGGCAATTTTTTTGGTGTGTGCCCTTATCTGGCCATTCTTCCTCGTTTGACTGCCTTTGGTGATACATTAACCCATGTTTCACAGGTACAAGATCCTCGTCTAATGTGTTCAGCCTAGTATATGGCACTAAGTATATATTCAAAGAAGAATGTTTTTTCCCCCCCTAACTCCAAACTCCTCTTAAAGTCCCCTTTGCTTGAGTCTCAGATTCCATCTAGGAATGATCCTGCACACCTGTAGCATTTCTAATGTTTGTGAAGATTTTATTTGTGCCCTCAGGTACTCAATGACATTTATTTCATTTTTTCAACCCCTTGGTGGGGAACGAGACTTGGGATCAAAATCAGTCATGCCTAGAGTCTGTCACACAGAGTGAAATAAGTCAGAAAGAGAAAAACAAATACCGTATGCTAACACATATATATGAAATCCAAAAAAAAAAAAGGGTCTGAAGGACCTAGGGGCAGGATGAGAATAAAGACACAGATGTAGAGAACGGACTTGAGGACACAGGGAGTGGGAAGGGTAAACTGGGACGAAGAGAGTGGCATGGACATATATACACTACCAAATGTAAAATAGGTAGCTAGTGGGAAGCAGCCGCATAGTACAGGGAGATCAGCTCGAGCTTTGTGACCACCTAGAGGGGTGGGATAAGAAGGGTGGGAGGGAGACGCAAGAAGGAGGAGATATGGGTATGTATGTATACGTATAGCTGATTCACTCTGTTATAAAGCAGAAACACCACCGTAAAGCAATTATACTCCAGTAAAGATGTCTAAAAAACAGCAGAGTCATGGATAAAGAATGTCCAAAATGCTGTAATTATGTTGTATCTTCTGTAGTAATGGTGTGAAAGGGTCAGAAATAAGGGAAGGTGGGGACTTCCCTGGTGGTGCAGTGGTTAAGACTCCACACTCCCAATGCAGGGGATCTGGGTTCGATCCCTGGCCAGGGAACTAGATACCACACGCATGCCACAATTAAGAGTTCTCATGCCACAACTAAAGGAACCCGCTGGCTGCAACTAAGATGTGGCACAACCAAATGAATGAATGAATAAATAAATGAACTATACTAGAATGAGGTAAAAAAGGAAAAATAAAGTGCATCTCAGACACTGAAAACATTAGTCTGGGTACAACATAGCTTCTAACAGAGCAGAGGAACAGAAGAGTGGACCATGGTAAGAGTTGATTAAATATTTCACATGCTGCCAATTAGTTTTACAAAAAGGAAATTCAACAGTTTGCCTACCTTCTTCAGAAGGGGGGGGGCACTAAAAAGAAACAGCAACAACAAAAACCCTAACAGGTTAATCTTGTCAGCAACTAAAGAGGAAATATTTCTTTATACTGAAGATTCTAAAATTAAGTACTGGGTATTTTGCCAGGAGTTCTAAAAAAAATTAAAGCAAATTTAATGTAAGTTCACAAGTGAGTAATAAAAAATATAAACTATTTTTTCCAAGATTTTATGTTTTCATGAGTAAACATGTCAGTCATACAAGGGGGTGTTGAATATCTCAGACAGACATCACTATTCTCTAATATTAAGTCTAGTGATACAAGAATGTACATGTGTAATAAGTTGAGCAGTTTTAAAGTGGGTTTAAGAGCAACACTTTTTTTACAACTAACTTCAACGCAAACTTGTTTCTTTCTTGTTCTGTTTCTTGGCACATTTTAAGTAACTTTTAGTTTTAGTTTTATTTTCTTGAAAAGTCATCTAGCCTTAGCAGTTACTCTTTACCTCAAGAGCAGGACAGAGTTGCATGTAGTAGGAAACTCAATGTATCAGTAAACATGTCAATAGGGTTCCAACTTGGCAACCAGCTAAATATAAGGTCTTAGATCAGGCACTTCGCTTCTGTGGGCTCCATTTGCTCATTCATAAAAGGTTAAATAAGGACTATGCTAATGTTTTCAAGCATTTACAAACATATGCCTAATGGTATAAGAGACTCCATGATTTAGGATGAGAGGAGAAGAGAAAGGACTAGGTCAAAAATAAATGAATAAAGGAAAAACTCTTTGATATTTTCACATAAAATTTACATTCACCTCCACAATATATTGGTGTACAAAAATAAGGTTTCAGATTGCCTCTATAAACAAAGAGCTGCAATCTGTCATTTGTTTCCAGCACCGAACAGGTAAATTTTAGAAAATTGTGCTGGATAAAAGAAAGCTATTACTATAACAGAAAAACAAACCTGACTCTGCACTGGACCACTTCCTTTAGCTCTAACCCTTGTGCTCTGCTGCTGTGCTTAGTCATGCTGACTCTGCAACCTTTGTAAAAGCATGTTGTCTATAGCCTGAAATATACAGGATAGCCCATTCTCAAGGCTCTGACTTTTAAAGTATAACACATTTCCATTCATATAGAGATGAAAAGTTGCAGAACAGAAAATAGCATTTGTTTTGTTTAAAGTTTATAGGAACATTGTGACCAGACCTAAGTGGACAGCTGCAAGAACACAGGATTCTGGCACCAAGAAATCTGCAAGAGGCAGCCACACCCCCTCCCCTTTTAGCAACTCATCTCTTGTTGTATTGGCCTGTCATGTGGCAGTGAGCGCATGACTCAGTAACATTACTAAGATCAGGGGCAATGTTTAGACAAATTCTCTCACATCTACTTTGTATAGAACTTTGGTTTATATAAATACATGGATATAAGTGGCAATGGCACATTTTTAAAAACTGCTTTGTAAACTATGTCACCGAAGAGAAATGACCTGAATATAGGGAGAAAATGTATGGTATAACATTTTCAGAAATACTGTCGTTAGCAATTTTTAGTTTCTTAGAGCAGTAAGGTTGCTTTTGTCACAGAAGTGAAGACAAAATGTCTCTAATCATCCATCTGGCACCTTTTACCACTCCTTTTACTGAGTATTTCATCCAAAGATTTTTTTTCCACGATAGAGATGGCTAATTACATTCTTCCTTATTTTAGCATTACTAATTCTAATTACATGTAAATGACTAGTGTCAGTAACTTATAATATTCATGACTTCTTCACCCAGCTCTCAAGCTTTACTTCCATTGCTATCCTTTCATTGTCACAATTTTGGCTTCAAGTTATTGATTTTGTCAGGCTCAACAAAATATTTGCTAAGTGAGCCAGTTCTTATTATGAACTATAAATTTATTTGTTGATTCAAGGTCGTAAATACATATGTTTGTCCCTTCTCCCATATGGAAAGTAATAAATCAATGGTGAGTTGGAAGACTATTTCCAGTACACTTCTCTTGCTTGGTAATGCATGTGTTAAGTTTCAATTTTAATTATCACATTAAGATCATGGAAAGATAATCAAGTAGATGCACTTTTGACACATTCTCTCTAGTGAAGATACATTGGTTGCTCAGGCATTCAGGCTGTGGACTGGCTACCACTCCCAGAATTTTCCTTCTGATTGGTACAGCTCTATGCATATAGAAAGCTATACTATTTTTCTTTTAGCTAACCTCATGCTTCCAAAAAAAAAACTTGTTAGATAAAATATACCTCTTAAATTATTACAATAGTGACAAATAAATCTGTTCAATCATTAGCTTCTATCCTGTCATCACTAAGGCAAAGAATGAGATTAACCTCTGACTGCTATTTGAACTCTGAGGTAGAGCTTTGAAGCACATTTACATGCATTGTTTGTACTGTTTGAGAAACCGTCTCTTTTAAGCTTTGCTGCCCCTCTTTCATTCCAAACTTATTCAATCATGTATATGGCATTGGGCTGCACCCAATATTTATCTTGTTATACTCCACAAGCAAAGAGAATGCTGAAATTGACTATAAATGAATCTTCAAGGGGTATGTTTCTTATAAATGTGTTCTTCATTGTTTATTTACAAAAAAAATTTTTTCTTGTGCTTTTATTCCAAAATTTGCTTAATCGGTTTTAATGTATGCTCAAGTAATCATTTAATGCCATTATTGCTCTTATTTTCTTCTTAAATTTTATCTATATAGACTGTTGTTACTTCGTATTAATTTACTAGTAATGGTTGAGCTAGTACTTCAGTTCTTAACTGTCAGGTAGATTGTAAAAAGCCTCTGACACAAGACCAAATTAGAGTCATTTAAGATATCAGATTTTCTGCATTTTTCAATGTTTTATCTTTTCATTGGTTGCTAGCTAATATATAAAAATTCTTGTTTTTAACTCAGATCAATGTATGCCACTTAAAAACACATTTTCCATTTTAAACACAAACTTTAGAGAATTCTTTAAAAGACAGTATTGTTGATATTTTTCTAAGGTCAGAGACTATTTGTTCACTAGGAAGAGTAACTAAGCAAAACCATACATTTGTTAAAAATAAATTTCCTGGCAAAACTATGATGAAAATACTGAACTTATTTGAGTTTACCAAATTTTCTTGATGCAAAACAAATTGTGAAAAATTACTGCTACGGTGCAAAATACCCTGCTCCCCCAAAATGTGTATAGCCATATGCTAAATCAACCACATCTTCCATCTAGACCATCAAAACAACCAAACCAGACTTTCCATTCCTCTGTTCCAACAGACCAGTTAGAGGCTCCTGTGAACCAGGGTCCTAAAGAATCTGCTCCTATGGTTTTACTTGCATTATTTTAAAAAAAATTCTTTAATGTCATTTCCTTTTTCCATCGGGTTACTGTTATCTTAAAAAAAATCAATCTATGGTACTTTAATAAACATTAAAGAAAAAAATAGTTTACCAACATGTTACAGAGATGCAAATTTGCTCAACTCTTTGGGTTCATTGTGGTATATCTATAACTGATTAAGGAACATTCTTCAGGATCAGATACAAAAAGTGTCCCAAATGAAGTATTTATTCATAAGCAGCAGAGACCAAAGAGAAAAAGTAGATTGAATAGAATTTGGGAATACTATGTATGTTACTGTCTTTTATGTAAAAGGTGGCCTTGACTTTTAAAGCTCCTTGTTTCTTAAAAGTATTATTTAAAAGTATTTAAATGGCTTATAGGAAGATGTATTGATAAAAACTGATATGATTCTTCTGTAGAGGAAACTTTTTCCCTATAATTTCATTTCATGTACTAGTGTCTTTCCTCAAATTATCACCTCCAGGCCATTCCAGAAAATGTACTAAAATATAAATGAACACTAGAAGCAAAAAATTACATATTCTCACACTGTCCACTGAAAATTCACCAAAAATGTCAACAGCAATCGGGCCAAGTGACACACTAAGTTTATCTTACTTTATAATGCTTCCAGTTATAGCTGATCCTCATGTTTCCCAGAAAAGCAAGAAGAAAGAAAAAGTCACATGATTCCTGGAAAGATTCAATATTGATAGGACCTTTGCTAGACAAAAAAAAGGATAAATCTGTACCTTTAGGCCTAAATATTTTGGAAACTGACCTAAATATGTTTCATGAGAAAATGTGTTTAATGAAATTTGGTAGCATATATCTTAATATTTTTTCTTAAATAACCCCTAGACACATACCAACAGAAAACAAACTACAAGCGTATTCACTTGCCTTAAAATTTGTGATAAAAGTAACTCATCTTTTTTGGAAATATAATGCATCCTAGTTAAATTATTTTTGGAAGCTTAGATTTGGTATAATTTCCTAGCACCACAGAGTTCATGGTGAACGTGAACAAGTAAAAATATGAGTTGAATTTCTTAGTATGAAAGAGATATGGAACTTAAAAGATCAAAGTTCAGAATAAATGGAAGAATTAATTTTTTTTCATAATGCACTATTCAACATCTAGTATGTGCTCTGTGCCAAAACCAATAATAATACAGATAATGTCTAAAATTGATAGATACTCTATACAAAGGGAATTTGAACCTAATTCACACCTAACCTCTAAGGCTGAAAATCTAAGGCTGATACCCTCTGCTCTATTGGCTGTGATAAAGACCAAACATGCAGAATTTTTTTTCCCCACACGATACCTCATTAAATGTACTGATCTGGAGGAAATGAAAACACTAGGAGATATTTAATCCTTAAGCATATAGGAAAGATAAGAAAACTAAAGGAAGAAATAAATGAAAATTAGATAGGATATGAAGGATGAGGAACAGTGAGATGGAAAATGAAATTTTTCGGGTTAGGAAATAGTCATGGTGTTCAGGCTACTGAATGCCATGAGCACAGTTGACCTTTTCTTCTAACCATTTTTTAGTTAAGAGAGACTTTCTCCATAAGTACCCAGAACGTTAGGGGCAGTAAAAGAATAGCAGGGGCAATAGGGACATATTAATGATTGCCACGGGCTAAGTGAAAATGAGCATTAACATTAAACTCTCCCTTTCTTGAGTTAAAAGCTGAAGTAGAAGCAAAGGCAAAGGGATTTTGACATCTGATATAGTCCCAAGGTTATAGTGTCTGGGATAAGGCAGGACAAAGTGTCTCTCAACTTAGGTTAAGAGATTGGTGACAGAATTGTAGGTGAGAGAATGTTTAGATAAGAATGAATAAGCCTAAGATCTAATGAAAGAGTTGAGGTGGATGTCTATTTTTGTAAGTTCTTAGTATTTGTGCTTTAAACATGGTTCTGTTATAATGACATTTGGCAAAACCAAGAATATAACAGATGCTCTAATAAAAAAAACATGCATTTTTAACTATATACTTGAGCGAGATATTATACTGAAGTATATCACTAATGAACTCCTTAAAGAGTATACTACTTCTGACGGAAAAGTTTTCCAATTTCAGGAAGAAGACCAACAAACCTTTAGGTAAAGGAATCATGACATTGAAAACTCAAATATATATGTTTATAACCAAGGTCACTTGGTCCAAATAGAACATTCTTTCCTGGATTTTTGTTTTAACTTATGAAATGGCAGCAGAGTAGGGAGAAGAGGAAACATAAGGACTCCGGTTTAATTCAGATTGATTATTTTGTCTTGTGTTCATCAGAACAATATCTCGGATTTGTAAAACAATCTGTGTTTGAAAATCATGTATTTGTTCCTTTCACACTCAGAAGTGCCCTTTTTTTTAAATTAAATGGAAATATACTACTACTAATTTTAAGCCAATTATATTCCTAGGAAATATAGGTGGATAATTCACAGCAATAGAAACTGTTCCCTATGCTTTCTCCCACCCCAACATTTTATATGTCTCCTGGTCAGTTACAGAAAATTAAATTTAGTTCAAGAACACTATAGTGATGAAGAAAACGTGACACATGTATCTCAGTTAACTCTGAGCTCCTCTTTTACTTGCATTAGTACACTTTAAGTGAGAGTTGGCACTCTGCTAAAAACAAGTTCAAATTCCATGATATTCCATCTCACAACATTTTTTCCATGGGATTAAATTTAATGTTTTCTCACAAACTACAAATCAGCCTTTCAAGAATAAATTTAAGTTTCCTTCACAGTGAGGGGATCCATTAAATTTATAAGACTAATATTTGGAGTTATAAAAGTAGCTATCTGAAGACTAAAAACAAATGGTCAAAAACTACTAAATATAGAAAGAGGGATGAAGGGCTGGTATTGTCCAGAAAACTTTATTTCATACAATTCAGTACTGGGTATTTTTTTTAATATCATGCAGTAGATTAATTCTGTAATCATTTTTAAATAACGGTGCTTCATATCTGTGAACAAATGCATACGTAAAGTACATGCATGTAGCGTTTATAAAAGCTACACCAAACAGGTTTGCTTATCTTTGGACTACAGATTTAAGTAATGTTTGTTTTATTCTGGCTTCTAATTTTTTCAAATAAATATATATTTTGTAAGTAAAATAAATTTTAAAAACTTAGCTTCTTCAAACATTGGGAGGAAGCTTGTGCACTACCATATTGCTGCACTGTTGATTACCCAAGTAGTAATTGACTCGGTGTGAAATGCTGACTGATCAGAGATCAGAAAAGTAGACATTTCAGAAGTGTCATTAAGAGAAAATGTTCACAATCTTTTAAATGTGGTAATTAAACTTGCAACAACAATAAAGAAAAGATTTGAATTTTATTAGCCATAATGGGGATTTTGTAATTTGTTAAAGAGGATATTTTTAGTAAGTCTTTTGAATACAGATAAGAATACGAATAGTCTTTTTGGTTGGGATGATATAGCAAATCATTTAGGATGGTTTTCCCTGTGACATAGTTATTTTACTTTTAGGGATTTATTCTAGGGGCAAATATGATAAAGTAGAAATAAGTTAGGCGTGGCATGAGCCTATCTGGTTCTGAATTCTAACTACTCTACTTTCTAGGTATTTGGCATAGATTAACTTAAAAAAGAAAATCTATTTTTAATCTGTAATATCTTTCCTCATCTATAATGAGAAGGTAATAATTCCTACCTTGCAAACTAAAGAACATATGAAAAGGAATATATATATATATATAATGCCTAGCAAATAATAGATGCTCAATAAAAGCAAGCTATTATTCTTCTGCATAAATGTATTTATAAAAGAAAAATGAGAAAATATAAATGGTCTAAAATAAGTATGACTTTTGTCCAATAAAATAATAGATATTCAAAATCATTCAGAAAAATATTTAAATGGTATGGAAAGATTCATGTTTTATCGTTTGGTGAAAAAAGGTACAAAATATATGAAGTGAGTGTGATCCATTATCACTTTTAAGAAATACATAAACATACATATAATTGAAAAGATATGAACTAAAAATATTATCTCTAGGTAAAAGATTTGGTTTTTCATTTTTCTTGATTTTAGAAATTATAATTTAAACATATACTACTTTCATAACAAGAATGTATAATACATGATTTTGTTTAAAAAATCAGGGTCCTAAAATAAAGTTACCTGTATTATACATTTTAGGGAGCATGGTAGTTGGTTAACTTGGAAATTCTACTCATTATTTTTGAAGTTACAGTGAATTGGGGTAATAGGTGAGGCCAAACACCATAATCCATTTCAAACATCATTAGCAGAACAAGCCTGGAAATTATTCCTCAGTAACATCAACCCTTAGTATACCAATAAATACATGTCATGAAAGAAAAACCTGCGACTATCCAGAGGATATTGGAATCAAAAGCAATAAAGTAGTGTAGCTTATGAAAAATAAATCCAACCAGTCAAATTCGATAGATTTTCCCTCCAGTGCAGTAACAGAATTAGTTGATTACAGGAACACATTTAAACAAAGCATGTGATGGGATAACTTATGACATTTGCTCAGAGAATTGATTCAAAGTTGAAGTGGATGCAATTTTCTGCCTGACAGATTGAAGATGGAAAGTAATAATACATGAAAATATTTTGAAGGATGAGGAGTTCTTTGGTGGAAGTAGCACACATTGTAAGTTGTATGATTTCAGATCTGTACTTATGACCTAGAATTGGGTAATCAGTGGTACATTTATTAAAAAGCAGAGTTAACACTAATTTGAAAAGCCTTACAACTGACAGAGGAAAAGTTACTTCTGCAGAACCACTAATAGAGATTTAATTCTCTAAGTTGAATGTGGGCTAATATATTGTTTTGAAGAGAAAGGAAATCCAGAGGAAAAATATCTTAGTATTCTTTAGAGAAAAGTAATAGCTGGCAATAGGTGAGTAGCATAAGGACCACACATGCATGTACCCAACAATCCTCAGTTTAGCCCTATGAGGTGGGTCTTATGCTCCATTTTATAGATGAGGACCCTGAAGAACAGAGAGGTTAAGTAATTGGCCCAAGGTCAAACAGTAAGAGGCAGAGACAAAATCTGGTTTACCTGGAATGCTTTCCTCTAATGTCTATAGACCTTTGCACTGTGCTGCAGTAATTAGATACAGGTTTGCAGTATGACTCACTAGCTAACCTGCCCGCCACCTTTCCAATACAACTAAGGAGCTATATTGATTGAGGCAATATGACTTAAGGAGATTGACATTGTATTATAGTCCTGGTAATTCTACCTAAAAGATGTATGATCTTGGTCAAGCCCCTTAATTAAGATCTGGTCTCAGTTTCCACATCCCTAAAATAAAGAGAATGGGATGACCTCCACTGTTCTCTCCAGGCCTAATATGTAATTCTCATCTCAAAGCCAATAATTTATATGTCTGAGAAACTTTTTAAACGAGTCCTAGGGAAGGGTTATAAAAGAAAAGATCCGAGCTGCATTTGACACTATGATGTGCTTTGGACAAGAGAAGTGCTGTCCATAAAGACACACCAGCTTGTAAAAAAAACTACCAGTTGTCACAGTAAGAGGCTTGAAGGAGAGAAACATCACACTTTCTTCGTTAGCCTTTTTCTATTTTGAAACGTCTACTGATTTTCCCTTGGGAAACAGTACTTTCAGCTCTACAGTAGGGGGGGGAAGAAAAACCTAGTCTAGAGAACGGCAGTATTTTTCAAGAGATATAACACAACTTCTGAAGGTGCTATAGCTGTGGGGAAAAAAAATCTAAGGAAGAGGAACTTGCAAAGAAGACTGTAGAGAGGAGAGAACTTGCAAAAATGAAAATCATCTCAATTGCCCAATACTTCTCTACATAGTAGTCTGTTCAAGCTGAAGATTCTCACTCCCTCTTTTCAGAGGTTGGAACGTGAGGCAGTAGATGCAACAACTGCCTGAACCTCCTCCTTTGGTCCCAGGAGAGGAGTGCCAGGCCCTTGGGCATGACCTTACCCTCAACTGTGAGTCTGACTTGAATCGAGCGCCTCCACAAGCTCCTGATAAAGGATGAGAGTGCCTAGGGAATGATTTCTTCCTCTATTTTCCTTTCTGTTTTAAGCAAGTAGAAACCCAGGCCTCTGAAGAAAGATAAAATCCAAGTTAAGTGAGTTGTTCCTATGGCCCCAAAGTTAAGAAAACTGTAGACTGAATCACCCTGGCAGTAAATCAGAGAGACCCACAAACACATTCCTAAAATGTGACTCTGCATTCCACCTCCCATTCAGGAGTAAACTGGACAGTAGCAATGCCATATCAGTGAAGCAAATTCAACACTTTTGATGTCTCACTAGCATCACGATCAAAAGGCCATTTTGAAATAGTGTAGACATACCATTTATTTTCACTTTGGTCTGGAAAGACTCCTGATCCCACAGGCTGTAGCAAAGCAACCTCCTTGACTGGCTCTATCTGCTCTGACATGAAATGCTTGGCTTGATACATGTTTTCCTTACATCTCTTCCTTTAAACATCAGTTCTCTTTCTGAATTTTCTGGGTGGATGATGCCAGGAGCGTTGTATCTGCCAACAGGTAGTCAGACACTAGATCAGTCTCTCTCAATCAGCAAGTCCCATCTGTTAGCTAGAGTCTCTATGCATTCATTCTGCTTATTACAGCAGCTGAGCCTCCAAGTGGGTTCTTTGTGGGCTTCAGGCAGATGCTTAACAAGGTGAGCCAAAAGGAGTCTGGGCGTTTGGAGATGTGTTAAGGAGACCTCAGCTGGAATCTGTTTATGTTTTTCAAGTGCTTGCCTACAGCTTCCCCTGATAGCTTTACCACATGACATCATTGGGGCATCAACCAGACATGCTATTTGATACTTCAAACAAAAATGCTTGTGGCATGCTGTGTTGTTTTTTTTTTTTGCAGTATGCAGGCCTCTCACTGCCGTGGCCTCTCCCGCCGCGGAGCACAGGCTCTGGACACGCAGGCCCAGCGGCCACGGCCCACGGGCCCAGCCACTCCACAGCACGCGGGATCCTCCCGGACCGGGGCACGAACCTGCAACCCCCGCACCGGCAGGCAGACCCCCAACCATTGCGCCACCAGGGAAGCCCGTGGCATTCTACTTTTTAAGCTTAATATCTTATTTTGAGTTTAAAAATGTTCAGTAGTTATCAACATCCTGGCTTAAGCATTCTTAGTTTTGAAGGAGAGTCTTAGTAGACAGACTTTAAAGATATAATCAGCTCTTCCGAGGGAAAGCCAATTTAAGTTCAGGATAAAGAGATCTGTAATCACAAATCACACATCACAGGGTTAGATGGTACATTAGTGGCAGTGCAGCCTCAGGAGGTGCTCCTCACTGGGTAGCCATAATAATTCCAAAGAAGTCTGATGGACGGGCCTTCGCAAGGAGCGAAATCCACATTTTGTAAAGGGGTTGGTGCAGACTGGCTTGTGCCAACCAATAAAATAATGATCTAAAATGACTGAATATTTTACTAGGTTCAGACATTCTTCAAATGGATTTACAGTTTCAAAATGTTCTTCAAGCACATATTATTTTCTTCATTTTCATTTCCTATTCTGCTCATGCTTGAGCAATACTGTAGGTGGTGGAAAATGGAGGGGGGGAAGAACGGATTTCTATAGAAAATCATTATTAGAAATTCTTTATGTGGGATCCAATTGAGCAAGAGCCTGATAGCTAGCAAAGAACTGAGTTGGTACAAGTCATATCTCTCACAGAATAAGCAGAAAGGTCTGGGCGAGAGTGGGCATTAAATGAAAGCATTTTTATTTAGTTGAGGTTTGAAGTCTATGCCCCTCTTCCTCCACTCAGCAGACACAAAAGGCAAAACTGTCTCAGGGAACCGTGGGCAGGCATTTGAGAAATGCGTGAGAGCAATTTCCAGCCGAGCCAATTTTTGTCAAACATCATGTGGCTTGGCCAGGATGGGCTTTGCTAATAGAATCTGAAGCCCGAGGAATCCAGCCCCCATTTCAGACGCCACTCTGAGAAGACGTGAAACAAGGAGTCCAGTCTCCAGATGGGAGAGGCTTTTAATTGGCTGAAAGAACCAGGGTCTGGGCACAGAAAGTCAGACACATCCTTGCTGGTATCATCATTACTGATTCAAACCGCACGAGGAGTACCAAGGAGCTGCCAAGGGGAGAAGCTGAGTCCTCCACAGATTTGAACCAACTCTGAACGCCAGGGAGGAAAAGCAAAAAGTGCTTTCCTTGCAAAAATGTTTGAAAGTGCTGCTTTAACTCATTTAACATCATAACAATGTGCTGCCCTGCCCACGTTTTAAGGCTACTCCTCTCTGCATTTCTTTTCCAAATTAGACATTTCCAACATCTTTGTCCTTTTATCCCCAACTGCCCATTATGCTAGTTAAAAATCAATTTTTAGGGCTTCCCTGGTGGCGCAGTGGTTGAGAGCCCACCTGCCGATGCAGGGGACATGGGTTCGTGCCCCGGTCCAGGAAGATCCCACATGCTGTGGAGCGGCTGGGCCCGTGAGCCATGGCCGCTGAGCCTGCATGTCCGGAGCCTCTGCTCCACAATGGAAGAGGCCACAACAGTGAGAGGCTCCGTACCACAAAAAAAAAAAAAAAAAATCAATTTTTATAGGTACAATTTATGCCTGAAAAGGTAAGGTCAGCATTCAATAATACCACTAAATACAGTATTTATGAGTTAGAAGAAATTTGTTTCACTATTAAGAGTTATATAAAAGCTTACCTACTTAACACATGATTACATGGTTTTTAGACTCAGGAATTACATTACGCACACATGGCTACTTACACTGTATGATCTGACCTGAAGTCAAAACTTGTGATTATCAAGCTGGACACCATTCACTGTACAGAATTTTTTTTTTTTTTTGCGGGGTGGGTGGGTGGAACTTGTAGGTTTTCCTAAATGTAAAGACTCCACTCAACATGTCATTTCTCCTTGAGTGGGTCAAATATTGAGCTATGACCTAATAGCCTGTCAGGAATTAGGAAATAATAACTTGAACACAAGAACCAAATAAAGTATAGGCCATGGGAGGACATGGGGAGGAAAATAAAAACAGGAGATTATGTCACTGACTGAAAAAAAAAATAAGGTGGTTTCCCCAAGCAAAGCCGATTTTCCTAAGGGCTCCCCTTCATTTTAATACTGAACACTTTAATTATTTATGTATACAAGGTTTTTAAACAAAAAGGTTTTTAAACGAGAGAATACTTCAAAGGCATCCAGAGAACTTCCTCCAAATTCATATTCCCCAGGCTTTGGATCACACTGGCTCAGAATATCCAGGGATGGTATTTAGGCCTGCTTGAACATTTTGCAAAGTTTCTAGGAGGCTCAGAGGCACATTCCTGGTTAAGAATAGTGGTAGAGCTGCTCACGTTTCCTAGGTGCTACCAGATGGTCTGCTACACCCTCAACTCTCCCTGATTCCCATCCAACTTGTCTCCTACTTACACATGTAAATTTTAAAATGTCAAGTGAAAACTACATCCAGTTACTGCTCCTTTCTTTTCCGGCGCACTTTTCCATATCAGCATACAAAATCACCTAGTTTTCCCTGAAGCCCAGAGGAAAGTGGTGTGAAAGCTTTCACTTGTGCTTTGTACTAACCTTTTTTCTTTCTGTAGGCAGAAGTATTTTTGGACAAATGTTGTTTAAGCATCATGAACTGAGGCTTAAATTTAGTTCAGATAGCTTACCCCTATTACTAATTTCCGCTTGCAGAGTCAAGCCACAAAAATATCAGTGAGAAACACAAAGATTTTACCAAAAAGTGATAGTCAGTAGGTTGGCGGAATTTAAAGGGGGAAGGAGAAAGGCACGATAGAGTTTTCCTCAGAAAATTTTAAACAGAGCAGCCATCATTATGGGGCAGAAAGTATTACAGCCATTGCAACAAAAATATACAAAGTCACCTTAACATGTCGTTCAGATTGCAGGTTGGAAGACTTGATTATAACCTGAATTACTATTAAAGCAACGTGAAGAAATTGTCCATCATAAAGCAGATTGAGGAGCAATGGAAGCAGAGAAAATGTCAAAGTGATAGATCTTGGCATCACTAACTGACATACTATTCAAAAAAGCACAACTTCAGCTGCTGGCCTTAGAGTATTTTATATTCCAGTTTCAATGACGAGGGCATACCTAATGTGAAGATGGATGGTGGGAGTTGTAACCAAGGACTATGTATTCTGACAACTTTTAGCAAGATGGTTGTATCAGGCTATGCTTGCCTAAAGCTGTTATATGTTCTATGATTTTAGCTCCACCTATTCTGATTCTAGATCAACAGTCTGGTCTATGGCAAGTAAATGGTTTGGTTAAGAAAATACAAGGTTCCAGTTCCATGAACTGCATTTATTGCTGTGAGTTAATGTTTATGATCATCTTCCTGTCAATGTCTGCCCACAGACAGAGAATGGACTGGCCCTATAGACTTTCTTAACATAACACAAAATTAACAGAGATCCATGGTATAGCTTTAATTCTTAGTTCTTAGCTCTCTCACAGGGACTATTGCTAGCCTTCTAGCTTTTGGCTACGGTCTTACTCCCTCCAGCTAGTCATTCACAAGGTTTTCAGAATGAACTTCAAATGCAAATCTTGTCATCTTATTCACTTGCTTAAATCCCTTTAATGTCTCCCCACTGCCTAAAGAATAAAGTTTAAATTGCTTAGATGAATAAGGAAGAGCCTTGAGCGCAGCTATCACTTACCTTTTCAGTTACATCTCAGGAAATAAACTCCCACACCATCAGTTACCTGGCTTGGAGGCTCTCAGATACATTAAGCTTTCTCACGACTGCATGCTTCATGCAGTTGCTAATGCCGAAATGGCCCTCCTCTCTTTTCTGCTTGCCTAAACACAAGTAAATGTTCTGTCTGGTCTTGGCATGATAGTCAAGACTACTATGAAGCATTTCTTAAATACTCAATTACCAGATCATTCTTTTCTCCATGTCTCTGTTGTGTGTACTTCAAACTAGAACCTACAGTACTTAATTGCACTTATTACTTTATATATCTGCCTTTATTTTATTACAACCTCAGAGTCTAGTGACCATGTCTTACTCATCTTTGTAGTCCTAGAACTTGTCATAACATTTTGCCTATAGTAGGAACTCAGTATTTGTTGACTGACTTAAATAACTAAGGAGGCTCAAACTGCCAGCTAAGGAGGTTGGCAATTAGATCTTGAAATAGGAAAAAAAAGCCTTTATTAAGCACTTACTGTAAGCCAAAGACAACACTGAATCCATTTTAATTGACGAATTAATATCTAGATTATCTGGGAGAACAGAGGAAAGGCAATAAATACAGTGAATAAAAATTCTAATATATTCAACCTTGGAAATCTAGTAAAGTAAAACTAACAAGAATAGCAATAAATTTAATTAAATGTAAACAATTTAAGCTCTATCAATTGTACAGATTCATGACTATATTTAGCAGTTAGACTTTTAACACCAGAACCTCTTTCCATACAAAAGATTTCTAAAACATTGTATTGAAAACAGAGAGAAGATAAAAAGATACTTAAGGAAAACAGTTAAAAGGTAATTCCCATTGCCAATATACTTTATCCTGGCAATTTTTTTTAATGAGATCATGATATTTTTTAATTTTTAAAATGACATTTACTTTTATTTTGGTTTCAGGGCATTTGTGTTTGTGGTAAGTTTCAGTGTTTTGGTTTTTTGTTTTTTTTTTAATATTTCTTAAAGGCCCCTCTGCCTATCTCCTCAGCATTATGAAATGCTCCTGAAAGCCATTTGGATGATAACAAGTGTTGCAAACTGCAGGTGAATGGGTGTTAGAACCATACAAACAGCAAACAAAAGCATTTTATAATAACAAAGATAGAGACTGGGGAGTCCTTATGAATATGTTATTAAGCACCTGCACTCCAGTTCCCAAACTGGAGCTATTTGAAAAGAAGGGATGCTAACTTTCAGCCAGCATTGATGTCTGCAGAGAGACTGGTGTTTTGTTTTGTTTTGTTTTGTTTTCAACAGCTGAATTACCGCAACTGAAATAGCTACTTTGCCCCAATACCTATTTGAGTGCTGAAGTCTCACCGTACAGCTAAGCCTACTCCAGCCATATACCTGGGTAGGTAGAAAGGGGTTGACCTCCAAAACATTAAGTCATTTTCTATGCTGGGAGTTTTTTAAGAAATGAAAATGATCATCTGAAAGACAAAGCCTAGCACAGAGATAGGTGTGTTGGAATGTACTATTCGGAGGAAAGAGTGTAGCAATGAAATGCAGGTGGCATAAGAGAAAAGTGCGTAAAATAATCAGACGTCAGAATGGAGAGACCTGTGGGGGAATACTTTGAGGAGGACTTGCCCAATCTCTTCAAGCCTGTAAAGAAAGTCTGAGTTTGAGCAAATATGGAGATAGTATTTAGAAACCCTAATCTCCATGGTTTACAGAAACCCAGCAGAAGCAGCACGTCAGCTGGATCCAGACTCACCTGCTGTGAAGGCTAGCATGGCACTAAAAACAAGAGCTGTTTGAAAGAAAAAATGCTAACTTTCAGCCAAAATTGAGAAAGTGTTTGCTTTAAACTAAACTAAATTACGTAATGGTAGAAAGAGATGAGCTATTGAGAGGGAACAGGGCATCTGGGTTTGGGATGCTGGAGACGCAGGGAGCTCTCCTCCCTCAGCCTCTCTAGGGGCAGGTTGTTTTTGGAACAAAGGCTAAGTGAGTTAAGTCTGGGTTTCTAATGTTCTGCTCTTTAATTGGCATGCATTGCCCA
The DNA here is from genome assembly GCF_964270905.1 of Leucopleurus acutus. NCBI lineage: Eukaryota > Metazoa > Chordata > Mammalia > Artiodactyla > Delphinidae > Leucopleurus > Leucopleurus acutus. The sequence goes on from NC_139149.1 coordinate 30,969,059, forward strand.
GGCTGAGTATAAAACTGCCTTTCTGGGCTTCCCTGGTGGCGCAGTGGTTGAGAGTCCGCCTGCCGATGCAGGGGACACGGGTTCATGCCCCGGTCCGGGAAGATCCCACATGCCGCGGAGCGGCTGGGCCGGTGAGCCATGGCCGCTGAGCCTGCGCGTCCGGAGCCTGTGCTCCGCAACGGGAGAGGCCCCAACAGTGAGAGGCCCGCGTACTGCAAAAAACAAAACAAAAACAAACTGCCTTCCTCCTTCCATAATGACTCTAGATGGGGCTGAAATATGTACTAGTGACAATGGCAGTGAAGAAACTCATGGATGCTCTTATGGGTTGAATTTTGTCTCTCAAAAAGATATGTTGGAATCTTAACCCCCTGTACCTGTGAATGTAACCTTATTTAGAAATAGGATCTTTTTAAATGTACTGAAGTGAAGATGAGGTCATTAGGATAGGCCATAATCCAATATACTGGTGCCCTTGTAAGAAGAGGAAAATTTGGACAGAGACACAGAGATGGGATCATGTGAAGACACAAGACACAGAAGGAAGACAGCCATATGAACATAAATGCAGAGACTGGCCTTATTCTGCCATAAACCAAGGAATGTCTGGGGGTCCCAGAAGCTAGAAGAAAGGATGCTCTCCTAAAGGTCTTGGAGGAAATAGCCCTGCCCACACCTTTTAGATTGTAGCCTCTCGAACTGGGAAACGATAAATTTCTCTTGGTTTAAGCCATCCAGTTTGTGGTGTTTTGTTATGGCAGCCCCTAGAGATGGCAACCTCATCACAGGAATAATAGCAACTCACTACAGTGGCAGCAGTAGAGATCAGCAGAGGAGCCTCTGAGCTTCCCAGGAATCATTTGAAATTACCTCTTCTCAGCGGGGTGATAGCAGTTAAGACACATACCTTTTTCGAAGGAGACTTCTTTTAAGAATTCTAGTGAGACCAGAATATGTCTCCTAATCCATTGGAGGAATGACCCCAAGGAAGAGACAACATTCTTTCTAATAGACTTATGAGATGCAGACTAATAGAAGCAGCTTGGAAAGGGAACTTTGATTTCCTCTGGACTCTCAGAGTAGTGAAGTCTTCACCTAAATCTTATCACAAGGCCAGTCTTCTCCTAGGTAGGAAGGGAACCACGTTCTCCTAGGTGGACAGATTTTTCTGAATGTGGATGTTGCCAACATCCCAGCTACGGCTTACTGAAGACTTGTTGCTTATTAGGATACAGAGCTTCTTAAAAGTCAGAAACCCTCTTCAGGGTATTGTGGGAATAGGTCTTAAAATACAAAATGTATTTTTCAACTTCAAGACAGACAATAAATTATTGGCTTAAGGGGGAAAATTCATGTAATAAGGCTGGCAGACCCCCAGTTTGGTCTAGTTTACTCCCTTATTTTATATATAAGAAAACCAAGGTCTGTGGGATTACATAATTTCAGGCAACATCGGTTTCCTGTCTTGTGCTTTCTCACATCCATAGTACAACATATCACTTGCAAATCATGTTAGAGCTCTGGCTCTAACATGGTTGATGCTAATGTTGCTCCCGTTATTGACATTGGCTCATATTAAGTCATCCTGAGAAGTAAACTGTCTTCCAGTACTTCACTTAAACATCTTAGACGAAAGCACCTATGTTAGAAACCTCATTTATTTTTATTTCTCGTAAGAGATCCACTGCTTTGGGTCATCATGATAGAGTTTGCTGTCCTCTCAATACATCTCAGTTTCCATCACATTTTCAGTCACTTCTTTAGGCTAGTTTTAAAAGCCAGTTGGCAGAATTACTATGATTTCTCTTTTTTTTTTTAAACCAGCTGATCCTCTCTTGCAAAGAGACAAACAGTCTCCAAGAAGGAAAAATTATGCTGTGTATAATGTTGTCTGCAAATCAATGTTACTCAGTGTTTCAGGAAATAAAGTTACTATGGACATATGGGAACATTACAGATTTCTACATTAGTCCTAGTAATAGGTATTCAAAATGGTAGAAGTAAAAGAAAAAATATTTACATTATGCTAAATTAAGCCCAATTCTCTCATAACTGGCAAGTCTTTATTTCCGGATCTCCTAGTCTCCCAGTAGTAGAGACATGCTTTAATCATCAAGTGAAATCAGAATACTTATATATATATTTTTTTAACACATGCACACATACACACATACACTGCAGAGCTGTCTACAGTTTAACAGGTTATACACTGCACAACTCCAGTGCACAGTTTTCATCACAGTCAATGAAAATGTATCACCTTCTGATGGAAATCTCAAAACCAACAAGCGGGTCACAGTGATCTTATGAAGTATGTATCTGAACAAAAGGAAAAATTGTGTCAGTTCTTTGAAGAAGGTAAGATTCATCTGAGTTTTATGACACACTTTAAGTTAATGAGTCACATCATATTCTAAGGTTAAAGTTATTAGGAAAACGTCATTCCTAACCAGGACAAGATTTCATAATTCTTCTTCCACTTCTAAATTTTTATTCCTTGATAAAAGTCTCTTTCATATAAAAGTACTAAAGGGCTAGAGCTGCAAAAACGTCTATTGAAAAATATTGACATTCTCCCTCCTTTATACTCAATCCTATTCAAATTGCATGTGATCAGTAAACACCTGTATTTGTAAAAAAAAAAAAAAAAAAGAATTAGATATGTAAAAGGCAAGAGGGTCTGCTTTTAATATTTTTTTTTCAACTTGGAGCAAGCCACAATTTTTATTACACACACCTTCACGCAGACACATGCACACTCACACATAAAGCAGGACTATAAATCAACACCTACTCTCTACCCAAAACTGAGCGGCAGCAGCAACAAAAAGCTAAAGTATCATTTGTGACCTTAATTGAAAATGGAACGAACAACAACCCTCCAAAATCTCAGAAGATTAAAATAATCCTAAAAATTTTACATGGTATCCGAAGATAAAAATAAAGTGATTAAAAATGTGTCTTTGTTCTGTTGTCCTTTCTCTAAGTGCTAATCAGATTGATAATCTCCTAGGAATGCTTATCCTACTTTGCTAAACCTTTCATTAAACAAAACCTTGGGTACAGAAAGACCTAATGACACCTAAATCCAAAATAAATAAATAAATAAAAACACATAGATACATGCCTATAAGACATTTTTCTCATCATCTCATTTCAGAAGACAAATACTTGCATATTGTTTTGTAGTAGTAAGTGGAGCATTGTAGAAATCTGAAGAGAGCCAGAAGTAGGTTTCCATTCTGTTTCTAGTCTGTACCACTGGTGTGACTCCCATCAAATAACTTAACCTACCTAGACCTCAGTTTCTTCATCTGAAAAATGAGGTAAACACTTTCAATTTTTAAAGTTTTTATTTACATTTTTTTTGATGTGGACCATTTTAAAATTCTTTACTGAATTTGTTACAATATTGCTTCTGTTTTTATTTTTATGTTTTGCTTTTTTAGCCATGAGGCATGGGGGATCTTAGCTCCCTGACCAGGGATCAAACCTGTACCCCCTGCATTGGAAAGCAAAGTCTTAGCCAGTGGACCCCCAGGGAAGTCCCACTCTTTACTTTTGAGGTTGTCTAAAGTATATAATATAATGAAACTTTTCTGGCATTTTCACTACTATTAAAATTTTTGATCAATACTAAAGAATAAAGGACATGCAGCAGTTACTTAAAATACTATAGCGAGGGAAAGGCTTATCCTTCGAGAATAACTTGCTCACATGCCTGGACTCCACTGAACCCATTTTGTTCACCCTTCCTGAAATATATATTCTGACTGAGCTTAGAGAACTATGTGTCTTTTCCTCCTCAAAGCATAGCTCAAGACTCATTTCCTTTTATGAGGTCTGTCCAGATTAAACAGTGCGAATCAAATTACTGGCAACATTCCTAGAACATATATGAAGCGATATCTTTTAAAATTCACCACAAATCAATTTTGGACTGAGGTAAGGCATAATAAGAAAGCAAAAAAGTAAAAAATAATAATAATGGGCTTGTGAATACTTAGAAGAGGGAATTTCAGATCCTAAAAACCATTATAGTTTCATTAATTGAAATCAAATCAATCTAATGCCATAGCTGCTTTGGAGATATAACTGGTACATCTTGGATATGACATTGTTATATTTTTATTTTAGTAAGATATCCAATAAGGTTTCCCATGAAATCTTTATCACAAGGTTGATAACTGTTGAATAGTGGCCAACAGTCTGGAATAAGGACAATGGGGGGTCCCCTAGGAGGTTCCCTTCACAGTTTATACTTCAATGTAATCAGTGTAATACACTAATTAGTAATATGGCTGGGAATATAGAAAATGTCCTCATCAAATTTGCAAATGTAACACACTAGGACAGATAGTGTGCTGGAAAAAACAGAATTATATATTTTTTAAATCCCAAAGAATTAAAAGCCAAAAATAAGATTAAACATACATAAATGTCAACTTTTATACTTAACTTAAAGAGTAGGACTCAAACGTGAGATTAATATCTTTAAGGCATGGCTGCCAAAATATAGACATGAATGGTACTCCTCCTTTGCAAATAACAATGACCCACAGTTGGCTTAAAAGCACTGAAAATAATTTTGCAGAGCATCCTTCATGGTGGAAAAAACCCAGAAGCCAAAAGTCTGTGAAAGGGGAGATAAAACGTCTTTCCCAAGAAGGAAAACTCCCTCCCCCTATTCTTCCTTGCCATAGCTAAGTCAGGCTAGACTACTGCAAAAGATTTTATTAACCATTAAGTGGAACCAAAAGAGAACTGGAAAGAACATAACGAATATACAAACAGGGGTCTTAGATCAATTACCACAAGTTAATACGGGATCAAAGAAATACTCCATCCTAAATATGGAAACCACTTGCTGTACAAAGCTCTTTAGCCACATTATATATTGAAATGAAATGTTAAAATTGGTCTAAAAACCCAGCTCCACAAACTGAGTAAAACTGTTTAATCTAACATTTTGTAGTGGATAAGGAGGTTTTTGAAGCCTATATGAGAACATTAAATATGCTCAGGTAGCAACAGAAATTGTAAAATTGGTGGTAAACTGTATATATGACTATGATTACAACTCTGCTAGAATATGCTCTTAAGAGAAACTTCCTAAAAGTGTTTTGAAAGGAAGCATTCTATAGCCTTCAAAAGACTATGTTTGGATGGTAGGCACAGAGTGATTTTTCTTTGTTTTGCTTTTATGTATTGTCTAAGTTCTACTTTATAATTAAAGATAATAACTTACACCGATTACTCTTTGTATGTAGTATACTTGTTGCTCTATTTGCATTATATTTGCAATAACTCATTTAATTCATGCTAAGAGATCATGAAATAGTTACTCCAATTATCTTTATAGATGAAGAAACTGCGATGCATGAAACTATCTAGATTGACTGTGGACATTAAGTATTATTCTAATATTAATGACAGTAACTATACCTAGTAGTGAGACTTTGATTCAAAAATCTGGCAGTTTACCTCTGAAGTGCAAACTCTTAATTACCCTATAATATAAAATGATGCCCAACCTAGTTTGGTTTACAAGTCAGAATACCTCATTATGCCATAATTAATTTATAATCAACAGCTTAAAGCATCTATGTCCTACATTTCATATGCTGATAGCTAGACAATACCTATTCCTGAAGTACTGATACAATGTTAAAGGTGTGACCTTACACAAACTGTAACAATCTTATTTTCAGATGAAGAATTAACACATACCATGTAGAGTTTTTATGATAAAAATAACATACATGAAAGGCCTATATCAATGACTATATTATTGTTGTCTGGGAGAAATTGTCCCCATGACTCTCTAAATATCGTTTTCTAAGAAAAATGCCCAACTTTATTTGTTCCTTTATTACAGGAGGTAGATAGATGTTTCAATAAGTGGAACTTCTTCCACGTAACAAGCACTCACTTATCAATCCTGAACAAATCTGAACCCAGCTCAGGGCCCTATGTATGGGCTGTGATAGAATGAATACTCCAGACCCATCTATCTCACCCCAGGCATTATCCTGTTGGTATTATTCTGTAGTTTAGCATTTGTAAGCTTGGTTGATGTGGTACCACTGGAACAAATTGACATGGGTTGTGAGAGTTTCATTCTTCATCATTAACAGGGAGGATACAATGGTTTCCATTCTAGAAGCATTCTGGCCTTTCCCAAAGAAGATGGCCTTTGGCTGTTGATGTCCAAATGGAAGAAAAGATCCAGGGCTTTTGAGTGCCCTGACTTATGCGGATGAAACAAATTGCTGCAATCACTTCTGCGTTGATCGAGTTGTAATCTCCCAGAAAGAGTGGCTTTTATTGCTGCTAAGGGGCTGCTGTATTCTTTAAGAAGGAATGATTCCAACACAGATATGAATGCTCAAACCCTTATACTAAAATATTTAGGTTTAATTTCATTGGCTAAATCTGTAATCAGAGAGTGGAATAGAAATATTTTTAGAGAACAAATTTAGAAAAAGAAATTTTATACAAAAAATAAATTGGCCCTCTATAGTAAGTTCTCCAAATGTTCCCAAGAATGATTTTTATAATTCCCTCATTATACATTTGGGAAATTGAAATGAATATGAAAACCTTGATTTCAATTCATGCTTGATATGAGAAGCTAGGCCTTTTAAACTTTTAACCAGATTTTCTAATGTACAGGTATGTAATTATAAAGGGAATCCTATTGCCCTAGATTTTTATTACTTTACTTCATTGACAAACAGATTTAAGCAATTAACTCCAGAGATGAAAATACAAAGCCATTGGGTTACTGGATATGTCTGAGGCCTGCGTTGATACCAAGAAATGATACTATTCATGAGTATAGTGGGTAAATACCTGTATTGATAGTTATCATAACTGAATCTAAATATTGGAGTACTACTATCAAACCTAAACTTGAATGACAGCATTTGACAAATGAGTAGATAAAAACAAGTCAGGATCTTGATTGGTGAGGCATGCATATATATTCCATCTATGTTTAAACAGGGCAATTTTACTTAGACCAGTGAGCTGGGAGGGTAGAAATAAGAATACTATGAAGAACAAAATTGAGTCCAATTCATGGAGGGTGGAACATATGAAGGAAACTTGGCTAATATACACAAACAGGGACAAGGTTGGCACTAACTGATATTCTAAGTTATAAACCTTGTATAAGGCATGCTTCTAACATGTGTTAAACTACATTGAGGATTGGAGGGGACATTAGTGATAACAATGCCTAGATGCCTGAGAAATTTGTCACTATCTGAACCAGAATGTCAGTGAGGTGATTTTTTTTTTTTTTTTTACTACCATAAAGGTATGAAATGAAACTACTGTGTAATACTCATGGTCTTGAGCTAGTAATCTAAATTAGACTAAGTGTTGGTAAATTCAAATGAGGACTCAGTGAGGGGATTACAATGTCAATGTCTTTTTTTTTTTTTTAACTGATTCTGAGGAAGAGCTAAAACATGTCTGGTATATCTCAGTATAAATATATACTGTAATTTACTTCCAGAATGAGGCACCAACTCTTTTCATGGAAACCCTACAGGTATAATAAACTTAGGGATCTCTTCACTGGGTTATTCTTTTCTAAAACGTTAGTGTTCCTGTTCATGCTACGTAGAAGATAGCCTAGCTCCACCTGTGATGATTAGCCATTTCTAGAAAGATGCTTTTGATTAAAGATAAGTTTGCAGGTGACATCAAGCATCCCTGAATTTAAGAGACTTCTTATCCTCAATACTGAAGCTGGATATTAATTCCCAATCCAATCTTTATATAGTTGCTTCCCTCTAAACCTAAAAGGGCAAGAAAAAAAAAGCTCATCCCTGGAGTCTGCTGCTAAGTCCTTTCTTCAAGTCCTTCAAGCACCAGTAATCATTTTATTATTGCACTCACTTCTAAAGAAAAGCAAAAAAACTCCACCACATATTCTCTTAAAGCACCATAAATATTCTACTGTACTATTTGATCACAGTAGTTTGAATAAAGCAATGTATCTGTGAGATAAGTATGATTATATCAGATATATATATAGATATATTTTTTAAACAGTGAAAAATTTAAAGTATATTGCATGATGTAGCTGAAATGAGAATAGTTCTATGAATTCTAGGTTTTTTCATCTATTTTCTTTACAGAAAATGTAAGAATATCAGTGTTAGAAAAGATTCATCAGAAATATGTAATTAGTGGAAGATAAAAGGTTTATGTAGCTAAAAATAAGGATTAAGTGATTAGGCAGTATTTTCAAAACTTTTAGATGAATTTCCATGATAAATTTTTTACAGCATTTATTTTTGATTCAATCATTTTACTATAATCCCTAATAAGATTATCCATCAGTTACAGAAATATTTAAACTTTTAAGGATTTAGATGTAGGCAACGACAATTTCTTCATATTCTCCCCTTCTATAAGAAATGCTTTACTTATTTTTGGCATTTTTAAATGGAATCATATGTTGGAGGAAACAGTTAACAAAAAATGTATCAAATAAATTCAGTATACTTGTCTTTAAATTCCTTTTTCTAGAAATTATATTAACAGAGGGAATTGGTGACAATATCCTACAGTTACTGTTTGAATTTGTAGCACTTAAAAATTTAACTGTAGAAAATTCAACTGAATAAATGTGCTTTAATATTAAAGACATTTAAAAATGCTTCTAGACTAGTTTACTGCAAATTTACCTCTTAAGATCTTTTTATATCAATGGAGTCTTAGAATATGTTGAATACCAAGATAAATACGCTGTGAATTAAGAGTTCACCAACTACAGAAAGTTACACAGGCTAGTTCCAAGAATTGGAGATCATGAGTGACTGATGTGCTAATTGGAAGGCTATTTCATAAACTAGAAAATAGAGCAAATTAGATATAGAACTAAAATCTAACTATATCAAATGAAGAGTTCCCTATCTTTGCCTCTACCCCACTACAAAGTATTTTCATTATCAATTATTCCTGAACAGACTATTTAGAAGAGGGAAGTGCATTACTTTAAAGTTCGTCTCAAAAAACAAGTAACTGAAGAACAGAAAAAGGATCTGAATATTTACTAGCAAGGATCTAAGCACAGTATTTACATAGGCTTGAAAACTGGGAATGCAACAGTTTCATATTTTATCAAGCATTACTGATTTTTTTTTTTTACTTAAAGAGCAGTTTCTTGTGTGTTATTTAAATTGTTTCAAATTAATGTATTTAGGACAATCTGTCTTACAAGATTTTCAAATTTCACAATAAACAGTCATCTTTGTAAATGATTAAAATGGGCTTCATAATTTCTGGAAAAATAAGTGACAGATGACTTTTCCCCAATATACATTAAGCTCAGTGAAAAATCAAATGAGCTGGTATTTTGTACACAGAGGAATGTAATTTGTTTTTGTATTAGTACTAGTCTTGACCTAAGTATTTACAAATCAATACTAATTTTAAATTTAATGGCATCCATAAATGTCTGCATGTAGGAAGTTTAATTTTTGTGCTGTAGTTACAAATGTGTTTTTAAGTATATGGGGATTTTTTAAAGGGCAGAAGAGAATTTAAAGGTGCTATTTACACAAATGTAAAAGCCCCTAAAGTCAAGAAATCTTTTCTAAGAAACTCCAAGTATTTGCTTGACTCTGGAGGCCTGGTGTAAGAAGCAAGCAGTTTTCCTGCTAATAATTAGACATCTGAACACTGTCCTGAAAGGGTTTAAGCACTTGATGCTGCTCTTTGGGGTACCAGTACCCGGATCCCCATTTACTTTTTTCCTACCTGTGCCTCAGCCTGGTGTCTGTTCTAAGTTCTGCCCAGACCAGTGTTTCCTCACAGGAAGCTGTGAATTAAAGTGACCTGGGTAGCCTTGAAAACACTCTCTGTCCAGACCACACTCCAAACCAAGTAAATCTGAATGGTGGGCTGTGTGTGTAGTGGTGGTAAAGGTGGGAGGATCAGGCATTGATATATATATATTTTTTTAACACCCCAGATGACTGCAAAGTGCAGCCAAGCTTCAGAATCATTCCCCTCGACAATTTTTTTTTTTAATAATTTCTCCTGTTCAAGTTGTATTCTCCACAGACCCCATAACCTGCTTCATCTTCTCATCTGCAACCACGTGTGCCTACCAGTTTTCATCAGAATACTCATCTCACCCATATCCTGAGTACACCTTAGGGTCAAGTCTAGCTTATCAGGCCCTCAAGAGCACCTGATTCCTTTTCACTTGAACTGTTTTCTGCAGACGACTGTAATAGTCTAGTAACCTGCCTCACTTTTTTCACTCTTGTCCTATCCAACCATTCCCCCACAGCAGTCAGGGTAACATTTTTAATGAAAATAGCATTGAGCTACTTCCTTATTGAACACTCTCCAGCTGACTTCCCACTGAGATCTCAATTCAGACTCCATGCAAATGATACTTTCCCTGACCCACTGGCTAACGGCATCACTCAGCTGAGATCACTCTTTAAAATCACCCTATTCTCTTCACAGCACTTATTTCTAAGTAAGTATATCTTATTTGCTTGTTCTTCAAATCTCAACATAGAATTTCAGCACCACAAAGTCAGATAATTTGTCCATCCCCATCAACTTGTAACCCTAATATCCAGGACTGTGGTGCATACACAGAATAGGTACTTTAACTGATAATTTCCAAAAAAGAACAAGTCACTTTGAATTCAGACTTCTCCATGCCCAGCCATAGCTACCTAGTCATAGCCCCTCCAGCATGCTCTGAACTACAGCAACCATAGTTACCTGTTGGTCACCAGATAATTTATAGTTTTTTGCTTCTCATTTTTATCCACGAATGCAAAATAAGAAACTTAAAATTCGTAAGCCATATCCCTAGAGTCTTCCTGAGAATCTCATTTCCTGGAGACTGTCCCCAGGCTCTTACATTTTTGACATCTAGGATTTGTAGGGCAGTGAATAAAACGCCCGGACAGATTAGTTCCCATTAGCATGGATAACTGACAGTTAACAAGGCACTATTGTCTTTCCAGGTGAGCAAGTTACTTCCTTTAAGCAATTAAAAAGATGTTACAGTTTTGGAATTGCATGGATTCTTGTAGTCAGCAAGAAATATTTCAAGCAACACAAATTTCAAAGAATGTATTCATAACCTGATGACTCGGAGACATTTATGTCTCTCTCAAAATATCCATTGGCCAACATATAATACAACCATATTTAGGAGAAAACAGTTTAGAACTCTGTCCAGCCTGTCAATGATAATTATACTGGAATGTGCAAGTGAATTGGCGTCAGGATATAACCCCTGCCACATGTGTTTCAGAGGTCTCCCTGTTGAAATAGTTTGAATGGATTCCTGTAAAGATACAGAGTTAAACCAGCAATTCCACTCTTCATTGGCACCAAATAAGACTTCTTTTAACCCAATAACTGTGACCAAATTACATTAGACAGAAGGGTCAGTAACTCCAGCCTGCAACTGATTGTATGAAACGTGAGAAAGGGCAGACAGCAGAAGCAAGAAGAACTATAATCCTGCAGCCTGTGGAACAAAAACCACATTCCCAGAAAGATAGACAAGATGAAAAGGCAGAGGGCTAGGTACCGGATGAAGGAACAAGATAAAACCCCAGAAAAACAACTAAGTGAAGTGGAGGTAGGCAACCTTCCAGAAAAAGAATTCAGAATGATAATGAAGATGATCCAAGACCTCGGAAAAAGAATGGAGGCAAAGATTGAGAAGATGCAAGACATGTTTAACAAAGACCTGGAAGAATTAAAGAACAAACAAACAGATGAACAATACAATGACTGGAAAGAAAAATACACTAGAAGAAATCAAAAGCAGAATAACTGAGGCAGAAAAACAGATATGTGACCTGGAAGACAGGATGGTGCAATTCACTGCTGCAGAAAAGAAAAAAGAATGAAAAGAAATAAAGACAGCCTAAGAGACCTCTGGGACAACATTAAGCCCAACAACATTTGCATTACAGGGGTCCCAGAGAAGAAGAGAGAGAAAAGACCCAAGAAAATATTTGAAGAGATTATAGCCAAAAACTTCCCTAACATGGAAAAGGAAATAGCCACCCAAGTCCAGGAAGCACAGAGAGTCCCATACAGGATAAACCCAAGGAGAAACACACCGACACACATAGTAATCAAATTGGCAAAAATTAAACACAAAGAAAAATTATTGAAAGCAGCAAGGGAAAAACAACAAATAACATACAAGGGAACTCCCATAAGGTTAACAGCTGATTTCTCAGCAGAAACTCTACAACCCAGAAGGGAGTGGCATGATATACTTAAAGTGATGAAAGGGAAGAACCTACAACCAAGATGACTCTAACCAACAAGGATCTCATTCAGATTCGATGGAGAAATCAAAAGCTTTACAGACAAGCAAAAGCTAAGAGAATTCAGCACCAACAAACCAGCTCTACAACAAATGCTAAAGGAACTTCTCTAAGTGGGAAACACAAAAGAAAAGGACCTACAAAAAGAAACACAAAACAATTAAGAAAATGGTCATAGGAACTTACATACCAATAATCACCTTAAAAGTAAATGGATTAAATGCTCCAACCAAAAGACACAGGCTTGCTGAATGGATACAAAAACAAGACCCACATATATGCTGTCTACAAGAGACCCACTTCAGACCTAGGGACACATACAGACTGAAAGTGAGGGGATGGAAAAAGATATTCCATGCAAATAGAAATCAAAAGAAAGCTGGAGTAGCAATACTCATATCAGATAAAATAGACTTTAAAATAAAAAATGTTACAAGAGACAAGGAAGGACACTACATAATCAAGGGATCAACCCAAGAAGATATAACAATGATAATATCATAAATATATCATAATATATGATATATATTAAATATATAAAATATATATTAAATATAATAGAATTATTAAATATAATACAATAAAATATATAATATATTTAAATATATATAAATATACAAATATATAAACAAAATATATATCAAATATATCATAAATATATATCACCTCAATACATAAGGCAACTGCTAACAGCTATAAAAGAGGAAATCAACAGTAACAATAATAGTGGGAGATTTTAACACCTCACTTACACCAGTGGACAGATGATCCAAAGTGAAAATAAGGAGACACAAGCTTTAAATGACACAAGAGACTAGGTATATTTCATTGATATTTATAGGACATTCCATCCAAAATCAGCAGATTACACTTTCTTCTCAAGTGCGCATGGAACATTCTCCAGGATAGATCACATCTTGGGTCACAAATCAAGCCTCGGTAAATTTAAGAAAATTGAAATCATATCAAGCATCTTTTCTGACCACAACGCTATGAGATTAGAAATCAACTACCAGGAAAAACACGTAAAAAACACAAACACATGGAGGCTAGACAATACGTTACTAAATAACCAAGAGATCACTGAAGAAATCAAAGAGGAAATCAAAAAATGTCTAGAGACAAATGACAATGGAAACACGATGATCCAAAGCCTATGGGATGCAGCAAAAGCAGTTCTAAGAGAGAAGTTTATAGCTATACAAGCCTACTTCAAGAAACAAGAACAATCTCAAACAATCGAACCTTACACCTAAAGGAAAAAAAAAACCAAAGTTAGCAGAAGGAAAGAAATCAAGACCAGAGCACAAATAAATGAAATAGAAACAAAGAAAACAATAGCAAAGATCAATGAAACAAAAAGCTGGTTCTTTCAGAAGATAAAATTGATAAACCATTAGCCAGACTGATGAAGAAAAAGAGGGAGAGGGCTCAAATCAATAAAATTAGAAATGAAAAAGGGGAAGTTACAACAGACACTGCAGAAATACAAAGCATCCTAAAAGACTACTACAAGCAACTCTATGCCAATAAAATGGACAAACTGGAAGAAGTGGACAAATTCTTGGACAGGTATAACCTTCCAAGACTGAACCAGGAAGAAATAGAAAACATGAACAGACCAATCACAAGTAATGAAATTGAAACTGATTAAAATCTTCCAACAAATAAAAGCCCAGGACTAGATGGCTTCACAGGTCAATTCTATCAAACATTTAGAGAAGAGCTAACACCCATCCTTCTCAAACTCTTCCAAAATATTGCAGAGGAAGGAACACTCCCAAACTCATTCTATGAGGCCACCATCACCCTGATATCAAACCCAGAAAAAGATGTCCCAAAGAAGGAAAACTACAGGTCAATATCACTGATGAACATAGATGCACAAATCCTCAACAAAATACTAGCAAACAGAATCCAACAGCACATTAAAAGGATCATACACCATGATCAAGTGGGGTTCATCCCAGGGATGCAAGGATTCTTCAATATACGCAAATCAATGTGATATACCATATTAACAAATTGGAGAAAAAACATCTGATCATCTCAATAGATGCAGAAAAAGCTTTTCACAAAATTCAACACCGATTTATGATGGAAACTCTCCAGAAAGTGGGCATAGAGGGAACCTCTCAACATAAAGTCCATATATGACAAACCCACAGCAAACAACATTCTCAATGGTGAAAGACTGAAAGCATTTCCTCTAAGATCAGGAACAAGACAAGGATGTCCACTTTCACCACTATTATTTAACAGTTTTGGAAGTCCTAGTCACAGCAATCAGAGAAGAAAAGGAATACAAATTAGAAAAGAGGTAAAACTGTCACTGTTTGCAGATGACAGGATACTATACATAGAGAATCCTAACGATGCCACCAGAAAACTACTAGAGCTAATCAATGAATTTGGTAAAGTTGCAGGATACAAAATTAATGCAGAAATCTCTTGCATTCCTATATACTAATGATGAAAAATCTGAAAATTAAGGAAACACTCCCATTTACCATTGCAACAAAAAGAATAAAATACCTAGGAATAAACCTACCCAAGGAGACAAAAGACCTGTATGCAGAAAGCGGTAAGACACTGATGAAAGAATTTAAAGATGATATAAAAGATGGAGAGATATACCATGTTCTTGGATTGGAAGAATCAACATTGTGGAAATGACTCTACTACCCAAAGCAATCTACAGATTCAATGCAATCCCTATCAAATTACGAATGGCATTTTTCACACAAGTAGAACAAAAAAATTCACAATTTGTAATGGGGACACAAAAGACCTCGAATAGCCAAACAGTCTTGAGGGAAAGTAACGGAGCTGGAGTAATCAGACTCCCAGACTTCAGACTACACTACAAAGTAACAGTAATCAAGATAAAATGATACTTGCACAAAAACAGAAATATAGATCAATGGAACAAGATAGAAAGCCCAGAGATAAACCCACACACCTATGGTCAACTAATAAAGTAGGCAAGGATATACAATGGAGAAAAGACAGTCTCTTCAAGGAGTGGTGCTGGGAAAACTGGACAGCTACATGTAAAAGAATGAAATTGGAACACTCCCTAACACCATACACAAAAATACACTCAAAATGGATTAGAGACCTAAATGTAAGACAAGACACTATAAAAACTCTTAGAGGAAATCAGAGAAAGAACATTCTTTGACAAATCACTGTAAGATATTTTTTGATCCATCTCCTAGAGTAATGGAAATAAACAAAAATAAACAAATGGGACCTAATGAAACTTCAAAGCTTTTGCACAGCAAAGGAAACCATAAACAAGACCAAAAGACAACCCTCAGAATGGGAGATAATATTTGCAAATGAATCAATGGACAAAGGATTAATCTTCAAAATATATAAACAGCTCATGCTGCTCAATATTAAAAAAACAAACAACCCAATCCAAAAATGGGCAGAAGACCTAAACAGACATTTCTCCAAAGAAGACATACAGATGGCCAAGAAGCACATGAAAAGCTGCGCAACATCACTAATTATTAGAGAAATGCAAATCAAAACTACAATGAGGTATCATCTCACACCAGTTAGAATGGGCATTATCAGAAAATCTACAAACAAGTGCTAGAGAGGGTGTGGAGAAAAGGGAACCCTCTTGCACTGTTGGTGGAACGTAAATTTATACAGCCACTATGGAGAACAGTCTGGAGGTTCCTTCAAAAACTAAAAGTAGAACTACCATATGACACAGCAATCCCACTACCAGGCATATATCCAGAGAAAACCATAATTCAAAAACACACATGCACCCCAATGTTCATTGCAGCACTATTTACAATAGCCAGGTCATAGAAGCAACCTAAATGCCCATTGACAGATGAATGGATAAAGAAGTTGTGGTACATATATATAAAATGGAATATTACTCAGCCATAAAAAGGAACACAATTGAGTCATTTGTTGAGACATGGATGGATCTAGAGACTGTCATACAGAGAGAGGTCAGAAAGAGAAAAACAAATATATATTAACACATATATGTGGAACCTAGAAAATGGTACAGATGAACCGGTTTGCAGAGCAGAAATTGAGACACAGAAGTAGAGAAAAAACATACGGACAGCAGGGGGGAAAGCTGCAGGGGGTTGGGGGTGGTTGTGGGATGAATTGGGAGATTAGGATTGACATGTATACACTGATGTGTATAAAATGGGTGACTAATAAGAACCTGCTGTATAAAAAAAAGAAGAAATAGATGCAAAGTACCTAAGTAATTATAAAATAGCTGCCTGAAGGAAAAAAAAATGAAACTTGAGATATCCAACTTTAATTATATAAATTACATCCCTTGAAAGACTAATACGAAATAGCCACTTTCTTGATCCTTTAAGACATTGAAACAGATATAGTTCTAGACCATCCATATTCTATTGCGCTTCCTTTCACCTTTTATTCAGTTTTATAGTGAAACTTAATGAAATAATATATATTGACAAATGGTATGTTTAGTATTCTAGGAGTTTGGATTTAGAAATTTAGGAATTTGATTCCTTTTTTTTTTAAGGAAAAAAGATTTCCTCCAAAATATCTTTTTCAGGATGAAATGTATGGTTCCTAATGCAGATTTGAAATTTTCTTTTTTAATACAGGATAACCATATCAAACTCTTCTATCCTCTTATAATAGGAAGGGAATAGAGGGGAGGGGAGGTTAACCATTTCATACTTCTGTGTAATGCAAAGGTTGCATTTGGATAATTCCTCATATCAGATATTTTACACTTCTTGTTTTTGAAGTAATTATAGTGGAGACGATTCATAGAATTTACTTCATACAGTTTTAAATTATGACCACAGATTGCTTACAAGGGCAAATGGTAAACAGGGAATACAGGCTGTATAAAAGATGTGGCCATTAGTCTCCTTAATGTATAACAGGTACTTACAAACCAATGTAAATACAAACATTCTAATTTAGATACCTCAGTTGAAAAGGATAAAAATTTTAAAGAAATACAAACCAAACTTGAGGAAAATTTTTAAATAATAACAGAGGCACAAATACAAATGCATCTTATTTCAAATGTTATACTGGCAAAAACGAAAACAAAAACTAAATTGGTCCTCAGTATCTGCAGGTTCTGCAAAATATATTCACAGACACAAATTCCAGAAAGTTCCAAAAAGAAAAATTTGAATTCACTGCACAATGGCAACCATTTACATAGTATTTACAAATATTTACAAAGCATTTACATTGTGTTTGGTATTATAAGTATTCTAGAAATGATTTAAAGTATAGGAGACAATGAATAGATTATATGCTAATACTACACCATTTTGTATAAGGGACTTTAGCATCCACAGATTCTGGTATCTAGCGGGGGTGGGAGGGGTGGTCCTGGAACCAATTCACCCTCGGATACTAAGGAATAACTATACTGTAACATTACTAGTCAGCCTTGGTAGGGATATAGAGAAAATCTTGTTCACTCATATTGAGCAGGTCACTAGGTAAAAACTTTCTGGAGGGCAACAATTCTGCCATATATATCAAGAGTCTTAAAAATGTTTCTTTTTGAATCACAAATTTTCTTGCCAGGATTTTATTCTAAAATAACACATAGGTATTTGAAAAATGATGAAGAATGTTCCTGTAGTGCTATTCATAATAAAAATTTGAACCAATCTAGAAATAAGTAATTGGCTAATTAATTCCTCATCTACCCATAGAGTAGAATGCATGAAGTAAAATCCATAGAGTGGAATTCAAAGTGTGGGTTCCAAATTTACCTATTTATTGGCTCTTCAGTAATGTGGAGAATCACACAAAACAAAACATGTAAATCTAGCATATGATTAGTTTTAAAATATAAAATTAATTGTTATATACAGGTAACTAAATATACAAAGGAAAGAAAATAAAAATAAAGTTTTAATAATAAAGATAAAATAAAAAGGTAGAATTGTGTGATTTGTATAATTTTATTGATCATGATTTTCTTTTACACATTATTGACGACCAGAAAAAAATAGCTGTTCTTCAACAAAACATATTACCTCCAAAAATCCCTGTTAATTAATGACTGTCCCTCCTTTAACCTCCTTGTGCATCCTTTTTACCGGAATCTTCAGGATTAGTAATGCCTCCATAAATGTCAAGCATTTGAATCAGTATGTGGACATTTGAAAACAAATTTAGCTGAAATTATCAAACTGGCTATTTAAGCATATTTCCTTTTCCTAACAACCAAACCACTCAGCTGTCCCCAATACAAGGGTCCTTGAATTTGAGTTCAAATTAAATGATTTGACCAGCATCATACAACTGAAAAATATGTTAGAATTAGGAATTTAGGAATTAAGTCCAATTTCCCAAAGGCATTCATTCAGGACTTAAATTTCAATTTAAATTAAGCATGTTGGAGTGAGAAAATATTTTACCACTTTAACCTTAAGTTTGATAAGTTATAATTCAGTCTCAATATATATATATACACACACATATTTGTGTACATCTATCCATATCCACAAGCACACAAATACATATATACACACAGCATATGAACACATACTCATTTCTCGGTGTAGACAGGAAAAGCTATTATTTTTGCCTTTTAGAATCCTATTTAATGTTTATACATTTTCTAGCTTCGATTTTACAAATAAAAACCTTTAAAAGTTATGTTAACCTTCGTCCTAGTTACATGAGAGATGAAAAGCAGAAATAATCACCAGTAGAAATTTTAAGAAAATGTCTAAATATATTAAAAAGCTTTCCAAAGCTTTCACTCTCAATTTAAAACAGAAAACACTAAAAAGTCCTTGGCCATTTGATACATTTCAGAAGACCCAGAGACACATTTCTGAGTGAGGTTCCTTTATCAGCAACTTCAGCATGGATTGGAAACTTGTGAGAGGTGCACAGCCTCCAGCCTCACCTCGGCCTACTGAATCAGAATCTGCCCTTTTCACAAGATTCCCAGGGGAATCAGTGAACCTTAAAGTTTGAGAAATACTAAATGAGAGGAAGTAATAACAATGACAATAAAATTTAAGATCCATAAGTTCATGAGAAGCTTTGGGGCATTTATTAGTTAAGGAGCAGTCAATCTTTCTTATACTAATTCTCATTTAGTTCTTCCCCTTCAACAGTTCCTCATAGTTTACTGGTCTTATTTTTACTTTAGTATTTTCCAAGTCCTTGCAATACACACCAGAAAGATGAGGTTTTTTTCTCTTAATATGTGAATGCAAAAAAACTTAAGAGTGACAAAGTTTGAAGTGATTTTAAGCTTTTTTAGAGCCAGAAGATGGACAAAACAGGGTATAGCTGTATTTACAAATTATGCAAATTCAACAGCTGCAATTTATGCATATCATGTATAAACCCGTTGTCATTTACCTATATAAGTCCCTTGGGAATATTCATACCTAGACAAGAACAGTTTCTCCTTCCACCCCCCTCTTTTTTTTTTTTTTTTGCGGTACGCAGGCCTCTCACTGTTGTGGCCTCTCCCGTTACGGAGCACAGGCTCCGGACACGCAGGCTCAACGGCCATGGCTCACGGGCCTAGCCGCTGCGCAGCATGTGGGATCTTCCCGGACCGGGGCACGAACCTGTGTACCCTGCATCGGCAGGCAGACTCTCAACCACTGCACCACAAGCGAAGCCCCCCCCCTTCTTTTCTTTAACCAGTATTGTAGGAGTATTAAATTTATAACAAAATGTTTTGCATTCCTTTCAGACTACAAAAAAAATCACTAAAAATCACATATTGCTTTGTATGATCCACCTTATTAATTCATGCTATTTTAGCCTCAATAGTCCTTATAATTTCAGAACCATGAATACAATCTAGAAGTCTGAGAGAATATTCAAAGCTGAACATCAAAATACAGTTTGTATTTAATCAATACTTAAGTTCTTCACAAGTCTATTCTAAACTTCAATCATTTATGTAGCAAATAGGTATATATACATAATAACTGAAATGTCCAAATATTAAATTATAAAAATGTGAAAATAAAAAGTGAAATATCAATAGGTAATCAATAAAGAAATCTTAAATTCACAAATTCAATGATTTAACAAAGTGTGTATTTGCTCATCTCTTCATTTATTGATTGCTTGCTATAAGCCAGGTATTCTACTAGACAAAGGATATATAAAGATGGGGGAAAAGACCCTCCCTACCTTTCAGAAATGTATAGTCTGGTAGAGAGACAACTGTATTTCATTTGATGTTTAACATTTTTTAATTTATTATTTCCTTTTAGTTGTATATGATGAAAAAAGCATCTCTTTTGAAACATTTATAAGTACCCACTAGACATTAGATTTTGAGTTGAGAAAGTCATTCTACACTTCCAACTTTTGTTCTAGAAAATAAAAAGGATTTTCATGAATCAAATGTTCAAGGAGCATCCTACTATATAGCACAGGGAACTATATTCAATATCCTATGATAAACCATAATGGAAAAGATTATGAAAAGTGTATATATATATCACCAAATCACTTTGCTGTGCAGTATAAATTAACACAACATTGTAAATCAACTAAACTTCAGTAAAATAAATTTTTTAAAAAATTTCAAAGAGCAGAATTAAATCAAACCTCTGTCTGTTGTGGCCAGCCAAATCGTAATAGTTAAATATGTTGATAAATATCCAAGAAGAAGGCTTTGAAAAAGAAATGCAAGCATCAGACAAGGAAAAGTAGCATCACTCTGAAGAATGATTATTTTAAAAAATCTTCCTAAAATGTTTGCAACCCTTAAAAGAAGGAAAGAACCCACATACTCTTGGAGCACAGCAAGCCATGATGAAAGAATAGAGATGAAAAGATAATATGAAAGGATGGAAAGGAGAGAATGAAATTAGGAAGAGTACAGGAAGTTCTAAACTCTCCTGCTGCAGAGTTAAAATGTTGATGAAAAGGGAAAACTTGTATTGCAGAACAAAAGAATATGAAACAATCTTGAGATGCTCTGCTAGAATGCAGAGAGGAAAGGGAAAAATGAATAATAAATTAAGGAAATGAATGATAGTTATGAATGATAGGGATAGGAGATCCAACTTATGAATTATTAGTTATTATTGATGAAATGATTGGACACATTGGACAATGAAAATATTCAAAGATATAACAAAGTTTTAACAATCTTTAAAAATCTGCTATTTAAATAGTCAAATATAAGCAAAACCATTGAACAGAAAACCAATCTTAAACACACCATAGGGAATATTAAACACAAACAAAACTAAGTAACTAGGTAGGGAAAAACGAGCAAATCATCAAGGTACAGAAAAAATAATGAATGGTCTTTTAAGACATTGAGACTATAATTAAGTAAAAGCTTTAGATTTCTGATTTTTTTTTACTATTGTAATTGTTTTGGGGCACCAGGACCTGTACCCACATAAGACAGTGAATTTAATCAATGAATGTTATGTGTGTTCTGACTGCTCCATAAACTAACCATTCCTTATTTCTCTCCCTCTCTTCCAGCCTCCCTAACTCCCTGAGACACAGCAATATCAAAATTAGGCCAGTTAATAGCCCCATAATGGCCTCTAAGTGTTCAAGTGAAAGGAATAATTTCATGTCTCTCGTTCTAAGTCAAATGCTAGAAATGATTAAGCTTAGTAAGAAAGGCATGTCAAAAGCTGAGATTGATGCAGGAGGCCTACCTTTTGGCCTAACAGCCAAGTTGTGAATGCAAGGGAAAAGTTACTGAAGGAAATTAAAAGTGCTTCTCCAGTGAACACACGAATGATAAGGAGAACAGCCTTACTTCTGATATGGAGAAACTTTTTCAGCTCTAGATAGAAGATAAAACCAGTCACACCATTCTCTTAAGCCAAAGCCTAATCCAGACCAAGACCCTAGCTCTTTTCAATTCTATGAAGACAGAGAGGTGAGCAAGCTGCAGAAGAAAATGAAACAGCCTTCTCTTGCAAGATGCTATCTAGGACTTTCACAGCTAGGGAGAAGTCAAGGTCTGGCTTCAAAGTACAGTCTGACTCTCTTTTTTAGGGGCTAATGCAGCTGGTGACTTTAAGTTAAAACCAATGCTCATTTACCATTCTGAAACTCCTAGGGCCCTCAAAAATTACACTGAATCTAATTATGTGCTCTGTAAATCAAACAAAGCCTTGATGACAATATATCTGTTTACAACATAGTTTTCTGAACATTTTAAGCCCACTGTTAAGACCTGATGCTGATAAAAGATTCCTTTCAAAATGTTACTGCTCATTGACAATGCACCCGGTCACCCAAGATCTGATAGAGATGTACAAAATACATGTTTTCATGCCAGCTAATACAACATCCACGCAGCCCATGGATCAAGGAATAATTCTAATTTTCAAGTCATATTATCATGGTTACCAAGGGGGAAAGGTGGGGAGGGATAAATTGGGAGATTGAGATCTACATATACACACTAGTATATATAAAATAGATTAATAAGAACTTACTGTATAGCACAGGGAACTCTACTCAATACTCTAATGACCTATATGGGAAAATCATCTAAAAAAGAGTGGATATATGTATATGTATAACTGATTCACTTTCCTGTACAGCAGAAACATTGTAAATCAACTATACTCCAATAAAAATTAAAATTTTTTTTTTAAATAAAGAAATACAGCTATAGCTGTCATAGGTGGTGATTCCTCTGATGGATTTGGGCAAAATAAACTGAAAACCCTCTGGAAATATTGACTATTCTAGATGCCATAAGAACACGTGTGATTCATGGGAAGAGGTCAAAATATCAACATTAATGGGAGTCTGGAAGCATTTGGTTCTAACCATCATGGACGACTTTGAGGGGTTCAAGACTAGTGGAGGAAGTAACTGCAGGATGTGGTAGAAATACAAGAGAACTAGAATTAGAGGTGGAGCCTGAAGATGTGACTGAACTGCTTCCATCTTCTAAAACTTGGAGATGAGGAACTGCTTCTTATGGATGAGCAAATAAGTGGTTTCTGGGGATGGAACATACTCCTGGTTAAGATGCTGTGAAGACTGTTGAAATGACAACAAAGTATTCAGAATATTATATAAACTTAAATAAAGCAGTGGTGGCAGGGTATAAGAAGATTGACTGCAATTTTGAAAAAAGCTCTACCGTGGGTAAAATGCTATCAAATAGCATTGCATGATACAAAGAAATCATTTGTGAAGTGTCAGTTGATGTGGCAAACATCATTGTCTTATTTTAAGGCACTGCCCCAGACACCCCAACTTTAGCAACCACCACCCCGATTGGTCAGCTGCTATCAACATCAAGGTAAGACTCTCCACCAACCAGCAAAAAGATTACGACTTGCTAACCATCATCTGAGCCTTCAGCATTTTTTAGCAATAAAGTATTTTTCAACTAAGGTATGTGCATTTTTTTAGATATAATGCTATTGCACACGAGACTACAGCATAGCGTAAACATACCTTTTACATGCATTGAGAAACCACAGAAATCCATGTGACTTGCTTTACTGTGATTTTTGCTTTATTGTGATGTTCTGCAACCAAACCCACAATATCTTCCAGGTGTGCCTATACATCACGGTCCCATAAAGGTCAAAAAACGTAAGTATTTATATCTAACAACTTAGAAACCACTGGAAAAGCAATATAAGTAAGTTCAATAAGTATTATTTTCACAAAACTACAATTACTTTTTAATAGGATGTGTGTACCTATCAGACACAATATTTTCTCAAACTTTGGAATCAGATTGGACAGGCTCACCCTTGCTCCTGATTCACACTGCTTTTCATGGAGCCTATGTTCATCATTGGAAATGCCCAAAACCCATCTTCACAAAGATAAGATGACATCAAAAGAAAAGCAGTAGGATCTAATGCTGAAACCATGAGCCACCTTAAGCTAGTAGTTTGCACTGTGTCTAGCAGAGGGCTATGTTTCCTTGAGAATTTAAGATATCCCAGAGCATCCCCATGAGTTCCCTTGGTGCTCTAGGGCTCTCTGGCTCACAGATTGGGAATCAAAATTCTGAGAAGTTTATTTTCTGGGAAATACATTTTCACAGCACTCTCTTCATATTTAAAGCACTTTAATCAAGGTATTCTTTATGATTGTTGCCCTTTTTCTTACTTTTGTTTAATTAAAAATAATTGTTAACCACTGATTGGGTGAAGCTGATACTAATTATGGGAGAAAAAGTGGGAGAAATAAATACCCTTTTCTCAGTAAGCTGTACTTTTACAAGTCTTTTAAATCTTATAAATTGGCCACCACTGAGATCTGAGTATTCCATTAACTGAAACCCAGGTTTCAGGGCAGGAAAACAAGGCAATGGATGATTCCAGCAGAGTAGTCAATAGAAAGGAAGTCTCAAACCCTTCAAAAAGGGAGGGGGGTTATGCAAGAGAGAACCTTCATTTTCTAGAATTTTACCTATGCCGTCCATAGGATGGCTACCAATTTTGTATATGTTTCATTACATTTTCTGGACTTGATGTTAAAATAGACACAACATATGTATGTATAGACATGTCTTTTATTCACAGTGTATAAAATGAGAGAGATGTGTGAGTCTAGAGCATACCTTTAACTTAAAGATACAGGAAGCATATCCAGAGGGAGAGAATGATTGGGGTTCCAAACAATTCTTGATGAGAAACCTCTGAGGTGTCTCTGTGTCTCAGGTGTGTCTGTGTGTCATTGTATATATATGCTAGAGGCTGAAGATGAGAAGGCTAATTTCTGGCCTAAATATTTTTTTCCTTTACATACCCTTCTCTAGAAGGGTTAATAAGGCATTTATAGGGGGAAATATTTTGCAATTAATACATGTAGGTTACATTAAAAACAAGTACTAAGCTTAAACGACCTAAAGAAGGTACAAACTTTGTAGGAAAATCACATAGTGAAGAAAAATAAAACAAAAGGAAAAATAAAAAGACCTCAGAAAATATATCTGTTAAATTTAAATAACCATAATGGTGTTAGGTTTTTCTTTTATTTCCTTGTTTTTAATGAAACGATTACATGGTGACTGCATACAGTTTTATACAGTGACAGTGCAAGAAAAATTGTGTTTTCATAATTTTGGACAAGTAATTTCATTTCTCAGAACCTAAATGAGATGCAAATGAGGTTAATTGCAGCATCATGTGTAACAGCAATAAGATTTTTTTAATCTAAATGTTTAATATTAAGGATAAATAATATATCATGGCATTATAGGGTGGACTACCTACATTTAAGCAAAAATATTTCAATTATAAAAAAGTGAATACACTTGAAAATCATGGAGAAACATAAAATGTACCAGCTGCTAACTCCCAGGAAATGGTACTACAGATTATTTGCTTCTACATACTTTCATACTTTTTGAAATTTTCTATCACTAGCACATATTGTTTTATAATTAAGAAGTTCTTAATTTAGTGTTATCTAGTGAACTGTGTCCCTCTGACATCCATATGTTGAAGCCCTAACTCTCAATTTTACTATATTTGGAAATATGGCCTTTAAGGAGGCCATTCAAGTTAAAAGGTAATAAGCATAGGGCTCTAACACAAGAGGACTGGTATGCTTATAAAAGAGACCTCATGGGCTTCCCTGGTGGCGCAGTGGTTGAGAGTCCGCCTGCCAATGCAGGGGACACAGGTTCGTGCCCCGGTCCGGGAAGATCCCACATGCCGCAGAGCGGCTAGGCCTGTGAGCCATGGCCGCTGAGCCTGCGCGTCCGGAGCCTGTGCTCCGCAACGGGAGAGGCCACAACAGTGAGAGGCCGCATACCACCAAAAAAAAAAAAAAAAAAAAAAAAGAAGAGACCTCAGAATCCCCCTTTCTCACGCAGAGGAAACACCATGTAAGACCATAGAATGGAGGCAGACGTGAGGACATAGCAAGATGGTGACCACCTGCAAGCCAGGAAAGCAGCCTCACCAGACACACCTACCCTGTTAGCATCTTGATCATGAACTTCCATCCTCAAACTGTGAGAAAATAAAATTCTGTTGTTTAAGCCACCTAGTCTATGGTATTTCATTATGGAAGCTTGAGCAGACTAATACAGTTTGTTCAACCAAAATGTTTATAACCATGTATAAACATGGAAAATGTTACAGTCAACTTAAGTTAACAATCAACTTAAGTTAAAAAAAAAAAAGACAGTACATAGTAGCATGCATATTCATAACTACAACTCAAGTTTGGGACAATAACTAGATAATAGAAAATAATTACTGTATCAGATCAGTTTTATATTATTTTCTGTTTTAAAATGCTATTTATATTTTATCAATAATGATATTTTAAGAAATTCGTGCCCATGGGATAACTAATACTATTGTAGTTGGCTGCAAAGTCTCCTAATTCTGTTAGATTAGGAGTTCCTTGGGAAAAGCTCTTTAGTAACTCAAGAGGCAAGTTCTGCCGAGGAGAACGAGCCCAGGGCTGCCATGTAGCCTATGCAGTCTTTCCCAATTTCTGGTGTAAATTGTTCCCCACAGGTGAAAAAGTTTAATGTAACATGGGAGAACCTGAGATAGGAAAATTGTGTCTAGTAATTAACAAACAGCCTGACAAAAACAAACAAAATATATTTAGAACACTTTAAAAGTAAATCACACAAGCTAAGAACAGAATTATCTTCTGAATATTTTATATTATTTTCATTTATTATTTTAGTCAAACAGGTTTTCACTTACAAATAGCTATTTTTTTTAATTTTAGGCATTGTCTCAAACTTTCTCTGCTTCACTCACCCAAGCTTAATTACGGCCAGCTTACTCAATCTTGGTTTCCAAAGCACCTGGAACCTGTTAGGACCAGGTGGCAGCAATACAGAGAGCTGATAATATATACATTGGAGTATTATTCGGCCATAAAGAAAACAAAACGAGGAAATCCAGCCTTTGGAACAGCATGAATGGACTTTGAAGGCATTATGTTAAGTGCAAGAAATCAGAGTATGACAAATACTGTAAGATCTCACTTATAGTGAATCTCGAAAAACCAACTAGCCAAACCAATACCACCAAACTCATAGAAAACCTGATCCGATTTGTGATTACCAGAGGTTGGGGGTGGGGCAGGGATTGAAGGAAGGTGGTTAAAAGGTACAGATTTCCAGTTATGCGACCAAAAAAAGTACCAGGGTTATAATGTATAACATGACAACTATAGTTAACCCACTGTATGACATTCAGGAAAGTTAAGAGTATATATTCTGAGAGTTCTAACCACAAGAAGATTTTTTTTCTTTTTATGATATCTATACAAGATGATGCACGTTAACGAAACCTATTGTGGTAACCACTTCACAATGTATGTAAACCAAACCATCATGCCGTACATCTTAAACTTACATAGTGATATATATCAATTATTTCTCATTAAAATTAGAAATAAATTAAAAAACAAAAACAAATAGAGACCAGGTAGAGTTCTAAGTGATGTCTGGAAAAATATTAGATAAAATTTCGTAAAACATACCCTAGGAACTAATCAAAAGTTAGACAGTGGATAAGCTGGGGCTTTTGGCAGAATTGCCATTTTGCCCAGAAGAACTTTTACTCACATGAGCTGTTTTCTGGGATCATCCACGCTGTTCAATTCCAAAGGGAGCAGAAGCCACTTGGGGTAGGGCACCTTCTTCAGAGGGAATTTATGAATGGTGATTTTTCCCCCCCTCATTTCAGTGACTCGGACCACCACCAGCGGCACCTCCGACGAACTCGTACCAAATGCGAATTCACGAACCTTACCCTCGACTTAAATAATCTGGGAGGTGGGCCCAGCATTCATTGGTTTAACAAGTCCTCCAGGTGATTCTAATGAGCATTCAAGTTTGAAAATCACCACCTGAATTGAATTTTCAGGGAGCCAAATATCTATTGTAAAGGACGATGTAAAAAAAAATCACCCTATTCCTTTTTTTCTCTCCATTCCTACATCATACCCTTAGTTACTTCCTATTATAGATTTCTTCCCTATACTTGTAAGTACAAAATAAGGTATGGATAATTAGCTAGACCTATTTTTCATCAAAGATAACTAAATAAAGTTAGAAAGGAAATCAAGAAATAAAAAGGAAATAGAGAAGTATAAATTTGTAGGTAGCTTAAACTTGGCCAAATTATCTTGAGGCAAAAATAAGAAAAATAAGAAAAGCCCAGGATAATCAGCAAATTTTGGTGAAAGTGATGTGTTTACTGACAGAATACAAAAGACTGTCTTTTGTGTATCCTGGGTTATGTGAAATTTCTAGTGATTCTTTACAGAAGCTTCTCTGTAACAAGGTACTACCTTTAAATGGGTGCAGGTGCATTTTCAAGGCTAGTATTATATTACAGCTACTGTTCTCTGCACTGAAAGTCATCTGAAGTGGTTAGCTCAGACAAATCTGAGCAGAAAACAGGAGCCAGCTTTCTAGAGGATTTCATTTAAAACTCATCTTCCAAGCAAGAATGATGGCAGTCTTTCAGTTTCTCCTTAAGAGTCCTCAAGAACAGAGATGCTTCTCTCCATCAGAAAATGAAGAGAAGCAAATCAAAACTAATGCACTAAGGCACACTAGGACAGAGAAAAGTGCCTTTACAAAGACCCGGTTCGATGCTTACAAGGGGCTTCAATCATGGCACAGAAAATCCTTTTTGGCTTCTGTGTGAATGTCTTTTACATCTTTCTCTCTTTTCTTCCTCCCATAGTAGAAAAGTCATTATCCTTCTCTTGCTATTTTTTAAACCACATAGCAACTACCATGCTGACAGGTAGCCTTATAACTTTGTATACAAGCTATGTTTGATCCTCCCTTCCAACCCACCCCAGTGTTTGAACCTGAGAGAGAATATAGGAAAGAAAACAATCCCTTTGAGTACAGTTTGATTATTTACCTCTTTAAACAAGTCTTACACAAAAGGAGAAAACAGAACAATTTTTATTATTCTGAGTTACACTTTACTTAAGGGAAAAAAATGGACAGAAATTCCACTAGAGATAAGCTGTAGAAATAATAAGCTTTAGGGCAAAAAGCCTTGATAGAACAAAAATGGTATGTGCACATATACATAAACAGCAAACAAGAACCCATCAGCATTAGGCTCAGAGGGAGAATGGATCACAAGAATCTGGAGGATTCATGCCTTCTTCTAAAATCTGACTAGACTTTGAAGGAAAGCTACACAAGCAAAGTTTAATGAGCTATAGTATTAAGCAAAGTTGCATAAGTCACCGTTTTTATTTTAAGACAGAGCTCGCATAAGCACTTTCATGCTAAAACCTGTGGATTTTGTCTGCAAACACTTCTGAACCAAGCAGGAGAAAGCAATTGCATTTAATTGCTGAAGTTATTGGGTAGGTTCAGGTAAAATGGTCTATGTCCCTTAAATCTCCTCAAATGATTTCACATTTTTATCTTCTCAAGACTTATACATATTGTCAGACTTGATGAATAGACTCTTCATTTTCTTTCTCTCAGGGGTTGCAGTGCTTTCTGTCCTGACCTTAATTTTATAGCTTTATTCTATCACTCATTCTTTCCCCCAGGTTACTAAATATAAAAGAAACAGCTGAACTACAAGATTCTGAGAGCAGTCTGTTTGTATTAAAAGTGTGAGTTCAGTAAATGGACCAGCAAACCTGACACTAAACCCGTGGCCTGTGGGAACCAGAGAATTGAGAAAACATAGTTTTCATATTTCCCCTACTTCAAGTCAACCCACAGGGACAGGAAGATTAAACAGGGATTCCAGTTTCTGGGTGAAAACATGCCCTATTTTTCTCTTCCAAGGCAATTTCCATTGAATCAAAAGAAGCTAATTTGTTAAACTTCTGTGGGTCCCAAACTGGCACATAGTCAGAAATCATTTGCATGGCTGGTTATACTATTCACAAAATCAAAAGAAGACAATAAACCACCAGCCAGGAAACAGTGGGAGAGAAGGACTTGGGGACAATATAACTTTCTGATCTCCTTGAGATGCCTACCCCAGTGTATTAATGAAGCTAGTTGTAAATAATCCAATGAACGTCAAAGTAAATATCCTCAGGGTATAAGGAGACTCAAATTAAGAATGTGTGCATTGTGTCGATGACATGTTTCAGAGGTTTCTACATACTAAAAAGTCATTAAATGTTCTTTATATTCACTTTAGCTTTCAGTGGCTTGTCATGTAGATCTATTTTGTGGTTGCTGGTTTGTTTTCAAAATTATTTCTTAGTATTTATACTTGGATCTAAATGGTGGAGGTTTTCCAGGCAGATCTTTTTATGCTTGAAACTTTTTTTTTCTTATTTTCCAATACTGTATCTCTTTATCTTTCATCAAACTGACATACCCAACATAGAGTTTTATTTTATTTTCCATTTAAAAGGTGGCATTTTCAGTCTAAGCTTTAAAGGGAATTTACCTTCCTTATTTCATGAATTTGCATTAAGGCATATTTTAATTAGGTGATCTTTCAGTTCAGAAATGAGGAGAAATGAAATTATTGCTCCTTATTTAATGAATGGCTGCGATTTTGTTTTCACTGAAAACTATTTATGGTCAATCATGATCATCCTTCCACCACTTGGCTTTGTCCACCAACAGGAACAGTCAGACTGAGGTCACATACTTTGAATGCTTCCTCCATAATATTTGATTTTAACTAAAAATCTATCAAGATGACTATTATATTTGTTTGAGTAGATGAATAATTAACAATTACTGGGGTTATAGTATTGTCACGGTACCACTGTACTAAATTTTATATACATAATATTAAATTAATTATCCCCCCAAATCCTAAGAGCTAGAAACTATAATTATCCCTGTTTTACACACGAGGAAAAATGACTGTATAGACAAGAGATTACAGTCATCTGTAATCCATGAAGATCACGCAGCTATTCGTAAGTAAAGGTGAGATGCAAAACCAGAGGATCTTATTCCAGAGCCCACGTTTTAACCACTTCGCTTTTGTTGGGTAATTCAATCTCACACGATAGGAGTTAGGCCTGACATGGTGTATAGACACAGTCATTGGTCATTTAAACTTTATGAGTTGAAGGACAGCCCAGGGTATCTGCCTGCAGTACTATGTAAACCATCTCTGCATTACTTTGGAATGCTAACTGAAATCCCCACCATTAACACCATTGCTATCTCTTGAAGTTAAGACACTGTTTTTCAAAGCCTTCTGTGAAAATTGGCGTATATTTTCTCAAGAGGTAAGAGAGAAATAAAGTCAACAGAGATTTGCTTCTGAGATTCTGTAGTTCTCACCAGGCAGAGAGCAGTGCTTTAAGGAAATGGTACACACAAGGTGTTGATCTGGATCAGAGGAGAGATTTAGGGCAGATGTGGAACTTGACACATTAACACTGGAGGTCATGCCCCAGGTGAAATACAGCAGTAGGTGGCTTTGGATGGTAAGGACAATGAGACTCTGAACTGAAGTTAGAAATAGTACGGAAGAACCATGAAGATCACTGTCATCTTTCACACTCAATCCTGAGGACAAGGACGATGCTAACGAACGATTTAACCCAGGGAGTTAGTATTTTTTCTTGCAGCTCTGTAATAGGCACATTTTACCAATGACCTTTCAATTGGAATTACATTTTGCACTTGCTATGCCACTATCTTTCAACCTCGAAATTCTCACTATATCTTAAAGTTGATCCACTATAAAGGAGGTTATTGAGGCCGTTAGAGCAAGACAGAAGCTTGAAAATTATCTAGTCCTATTCCTTTCATGGACAGTCAGAGAAGTTAATGCCAAGAAAGGTTAAGTAGTGACTTCCAAGCCACCCAGTGACTTCCTAGCAGAATGCTGGGCACAAATCTAATTCCTCTCCATTGAAGACCACTTGCAGACAAAGAATATGACATATTAAAGCATGGAATGAGAATCAGGAGGGGAAAAAAGCTAGCTCAGTCCTTAAAGTATTAAACTGAGTCAGCTGATGATTTCTGACTGGTTCTAACTTTTCCCCTCCCTCAATTTCAGTTTTGTTTTACTTCCCAGAAAAGCTTGTTAATTTTTTTTTTCTCTCCCATAAGAGCTGTGTTCATATAGACATGTGCTCTTTCTGCATTTTGCTTCTGTGTGTTCTGGTATGCACCTCTCTTACTCAATTTCAGCAAAAGGATGGATCCTCTTATACTGATTTCAAATCCTCACTACTCAAAACTCTGTCAAGTAATTATGCATATGCATCTCGATTCTCACTTCTACAGTGGTCAAATCAGACAGAATTGGACACTGCATTACTTCAAAGCTGAGACTGGAGGATATTTCTTATATCTGACAAATGGCATGTTCCCCAGGTGTATTTCATAATTGCAAATTAATTTTGATCTATTCAAGGTCATAGACGTTTCACTAATACCTAGACTACTGGCTACACACTCAGCATCATAACTATCACAGCTATAAATATAGAGAAGTGCTCTTTTTTACTGCCAGAAATGCATTTTGTCTTTCTCTGAACATGCTTTCTTTCAAAGTGGTTTTAAAAGCTTTTAGTCTTAGGCTATTATTTCAAGAACCATCCCCCTGCCCCAGCCTCTTGAAAATGGAATGCAAAGCCCAGCAGAAAGCACAGTTAGGTGGCACCTCCTGATGCTCTGTCCTTAAAGAGTTGGAAGAGGTCAGTGAGGGAGATTGAACCTGGGACCCCTATTGATATGTATCCAAGTGTGGAAATGAGTTGCCTGTTAATAAGGTGGAAACTTTATGTATCTTAGTGCTTTCCAATCTTCACAGACTATAATTGCGAAAATAGCCCTCAGCACCTCCAGCTGGTTGTTAACAACTAAGAGAAGACTAACATGCAGGTCACTCTTGCTTAATTAGAAACAGAATGAAACACTGAGTAATGGATTAAGCCACTGGACTGACTTCTAGTCTTATATTACTATCCAAAAATACTTTGTTAAAAATAACAAAACATTGGCTTCCCTGGTGGCGCAGTGGTTGAGAATCCGCCTGCCCATGCAGGGGACACGGGTTCATTTCCCGTTCCGGGAAGATCCCACATGCCGCGGAGCAGGTAGGCCCGTGAGCCATGGCCGCTGAGCCTGCGCGTCCGGGTCCTGTGCTCCGCAACGGGAGAGGCCACAACAGTGAGAGGCCCGCGTACCGCAAAAAAAAAAAAAAAAAAAAAAAAAAAAAAAATTAACCCCTCAAAAACCCATATATACCCTATTACTTATAATTATTTTCTTTTACCAGTACTAATTAGATTTTCTAAGAGTTACTGACTGACTGGAAGAGTTAATAGCTTTGGGGCAAATAAGAAGTAACTCCTCCCAGCTGGTCATTAATCCTTAAAAACCTTAAGTGTCTTGAATACTACTTCTTAATTAGCCAACAAACTAGTTGGACATAATACAAGGCAAGTGTCTAACTTCCCCAAAGTGCCAGGGCCTGACTGGAAAATGATGATGTTCTTGAAATTTTACATGAACTTAATTGATTTTTACATATGTTAAATCCACCCAAGTCAGTTGTTTTGTTAATCTATTAACAATTTCTCCAGCGGGGATTCTAATCATGCATGAAATACTTATTGTTAAGTAAAAGAGAAGTCTAACCAAGAAAGAAAATGAACAAAACTGAATTGGTAACTACATCAGAAACAATCTGAAAATAGAACCCTTGTTTGGTAGAAGGATGCATATTATTAGAACATATTTTTTTAAGACACTGATTTTATCCCCTGTTGCAATGGACTGAATGTTTGTGTCTCCCCCATATTCTATGTTGAAGCCCTGATCTCCAGTGGGATGGTCTTAGGAGATGAGCCTTTGGGAATAAGTAGGTCATGAGAGCCCTGATGAAAAGAATTAATGCCCCTATAAGAAGAGACAAGAGAGAGATGATCTTTCACTCCCATGTGAGGGTACAGTAAAAAGATGGGCTTCCACAAACCAGGAAGAAGATCCTCACCAAACACAGAATCTGCCAGTACCCTGATCTTTGACTTCTCAGCTTCCACAACTATGAGAAATAAATTTCTGTTGTTTAAGCCACCCAGTCTATGCTTTCTTTTTAGAGTAGCCTGAACTAAGACACCTGTTAATTTTAATTTGTTCATATTTCTCCTCTAAAATCAATATACTTTCACAAATTTGTGTTAAAGGATATACAAGGTTCTATGTTTGCGCAAGAATAAAAGATTTAATAAAATTACAATGTTCCCAAAGTGTGGTTCCCTGACCCATAGCATCAGACTCACCTGGGATTTGTTGAAAGTGCGAACTCTCCAGCTTTAACTCAATGAATGGGTAGCTTTGGTTAGGGTCCAGCATTGGTGTTTTAACTGGATTCCAGTTGTTTATGATGCCTGCTAAAGTTTGAAAGTCACTGTTTTTGAGGGTTTGCTGTCTTTTTTACTTTGACCGTACAGCACACACAAGCTACTCATCATAGATAATAATGTTAGAACGATCTCCTGCGTTTCTCAACCTGGGATCTTGGGGCACACAGAAGAGGGGTAAGGGGCTTCCCTGGTGGTGCAGTGGTTGAGAGTCTGCCTGCTAATGCAGGGGACACGGGTTCGAGCCCTGGTCTGGGAGGATCCCACATGCCACGGAGCAACTAGGTCCGTGAGCCACAACTACTGAACCTGCGCGTCTGGAGCCTGTGATCCGCAACAAGAGAGGCCGCGATAGTGAGAGGCCCGCGCACTGCGATGAAGAGTGGCCCCCGCTTGCCACAACTAGAGATAGCCCTCGCACAGAAACGAAGACCCAACATAGCAAAATAAATAAATTAATTAATAAAATAAAACTCCTACCCCCAACATCTTCTTAAAAAAAAAAAAGAGGGGTAAGTCACCAAGGAAAATTTTGTTAGAGTCTCCTACAACAGACCGTGCTCCTAGACACCCTGACCATACTCAAACACTCGTTTTTGCCCCTCGATGTTCTTAACTGAGAAAGTAGAAGAAGGTCTCTCAGTTATGGCTACCTATCAGGGCTGACCTAACTAACTTGACTTAAGGGAGCCCACAGTTACCCTCACTCTTCCTTTGCCAAAAGACAGCTTTGGTGTAAAGGTCTTGAAGAACAACACTTGAAATACAAATTACCACTAGGTGGTGGTAATATTTTAAACCAGAGTAAATCGGGAAATAGTAAAATTTTTCCCCAAATGAGTTTTTTTTCTTCCCAAATGAGTTTTTATTTAATTTAAAATATTAAATACTGTCCATTGTTGTGAGGTTGGATGATTTCTTTTTCCATGTGTTTAATTTTCCTTCATGTTATAACACTACGGACACAGCATAATTTAGAGCTTATTTTATTTTTTTATGTCATGGTTTGATATAATTAAAAGTAGACACTCCTTTATCTGTGTCACAGTTTCTTTCTTTTATTTTTTTAATTTAATTTGTCCATGAAATCCAACATTATGGGAAATACATCATTAAACACACATTGCCCTAGATTTACTTAGTCTATCAACAGGTAGCTAATCACAGAGCCAGATGCTGCAGGAACAAAAGCAAGGTCAAGTATGTTTTGCTGGAAGGAAAGTCAAGGAAAATTTAAGGCTTCGAGGTACCCAAAATGAGGAAGACTGTTTATCACTACAAAGCAGGAAAGGATCAGAAGACAAGGTAACTAGGAAAAAACATTTGTAGAATGAGAGAGCATGGCCCAGGCTCATAGAAACTCAAGGCTGGGCATCTCTTTTAGGTTTCTTGGCATTATACTTAATGTTTGTCTCTGCTAACTCTCCAAAACACGGTCTGCTCAGAATATCAGCTAGAGAGTGTTTAACAGCAACACTTTAAAGTTCTGTTTTGGACTAAAGTCTTGGGGAAAAAAAAAACAACACCCTACATCTATAGAGGTAAAAGTATTTTGCAAGGTACATGAAATGCAAAGGCAGGATGATGGGTTATGAGCGTGCACTCAAGTAGAAACTGACTATATTGAAAAACAAAACAAAGTGAGTGGAAGTAGCATAAACTTTGCTGCCTTAAATCAAAAGAGAAAAATAAAAATCTAGGTATCAGTGTTTATGTCCAAAACTCTAAGCTTTTTGCTATTCTCAGAAATGTGCTGAAAGATATAGTAGTCAAAGACTACAAAAAAAACAAGATATGATGGGTGATGTTATTTCAATTTTAGCATGTCTCCTTGTTCCAAGAATTTACAGCACTCCCACCATACTTTGGCTGACATGATAATTAAAATCATATTTTTAAAGTCAAATAAGAATCTTTGACTCATGAAAATGAAAGAACTGCTCAAAGAGATGGCTGGGATAGTAAAGCATGGATTTTTCTTCAGAGCTAGAAAGTACCTATCTTACTACCATGGGGAACTCTGAGAAAACACTGTCCCTTCAAAAGCTACCTTACATAAACATTTACATACACATTTTCATATTAATTCACCCGACATCTGCCACCATGTAGTAACCCTTCATAGATATTGTAATAGAAAATGTTCTTGATATTATAAGAATCTTCCCAGGGAGATCCAGGGAAGAGATCTGACCCTCACTGCTACCCTGACTTGCCTTTCACTCCAGACAAAGAGGCTCAGATCCATTCATAAAATCTCTCAATGGAGAGGGCCCTAACCCACCCTACTCAAGTTACATCCTTAGGTCACATTTTCTTTTTCAATTCTCCTACCCTTTAAAACTGAACCTGATTCTAATGCAATAAAAATGTTCAGGAGAGAACCATAGTTTGGTTTGTGTTAATTTTATACACTTTAAGGATAATCTTGGGAGTTCCCTGGTGGTGCAGTGGTTGGGAATCCGTCTGCCAATGCAGGGGAAACAGGTTCGATCCCTGGTCCGGGAATATCCTACATGCCGCAGAGCAACTAAGCCCATGCGCCACAACTACTGAGCCCGCATGCCACCACTACTGAAGGCCACACGCCTAGAGCCTGTGCTCTGCAACAAGAGAAGGCACCACAATGAGAAGCCCATGCACCGCAATGAAGAGTAGCCCCTGCTCACTGCAGCTAGAGAAAGCCTGCACGCAGCAACAAAGACCCAACGCAGCCAAAAACAAATATAAATAAATAAATAAATTTATGAAAAAAAAGGATAATCTTAATATCTGTGCTCTGTTAAAAACCACAGGACATGGAGGAAGAGTCTCTCTCCACCACTCTTGTAGTGGAAAAATGTAAAATACATTGCAATGAACCAAAAAAAGATTAATGCACATTCTACCTAGCACAAACCTGTGGGTTATCTCAATCTTTTATTGTCTCTTATTATCTATTTCACAGATCTGTAAATTGTAGAAAATTAATAATTAATGCAAATGATTCCTGTTCATATACATTCCAATTAGTTGTGTGGAATGTAATTGATTTTTGCCCTGTAGATAGGCCTATTTTGCATATATTTGTAAATTCAATTCAGTATTCCTTATTTGCTTATATATCCGTGGTTGAGTTTTCCTTGAACCAGTTGTAACATCTCATTGGTTCTCTCATTAACTGGTAATTGAAACAAAATCTTTGACATGTGTTCATTGTTTATCAGTGGGAGAGTCACAATTATACACTCCTTTTTACTAAATGCCAGCTAACACAGAAATTATAGTCTCAAGAATTGAAAACATGTAGGCACTTGAACGAATAGTACTAACTTTAAATATAGATAGACTGTTAGAAAAAATAATGAACCTAAAAAGGACTAATTGCTCTTCTCCTTAATTAGACAATTGTCCTTTCGAATATCCTAAAAACCCTTTGCTAAAAGCTATACAAATATTTTAAGTAACAGAGAATCTAGATATGTATTTAGTAACATATTCATCAAGTTGTACTACCTTTTGCCTCATTTGCAATATAAGCCTTAATATCTTAATTCCAAAATTCTTAGTTCTTGGTAATAAAAGTGCTGTTATATATCAGTGTTCTCTATTTCCACAGTGTTGTTGACTAAAAGAACGCTAGAAAAGAAAATACAGATATAAAAAATTAATAAATTTTCTTCTCCAAATTCTATAAAACTGAATGTGACCTAGTTAACTCATTTTGGCAAGAGCCAGTTCACATTTCCTTGCTAGCTGCAACAGACCTTAAAGTTCACCATACACTACCCCGTCCTACAGAATTTTTATTCATATGCTACTGTTTTGTATATGTTTATCCCATGGTCCCACATAGGCTTAATGTTCTCAAGAGCAGAAGAAATGTCATCCTTTCTGTAACTTGTACAATACCAATCATGGTAAATGATCAATAATACCTTCTTGATTGACTGTTTAGGAGTATCAGTGCTGGCACAGTAATGATGGCTTCATAAAATGAGCATGTTTGCACTTTGAGAATCAGAAAGATCAACTTCTGAATCCTGTCTCGCACTTACTAGTTGTGTAACTCAAGCAAGTAACTCCAACTCTTTAAGAAGTACCTATTTTAAAAGTGCTAGGAAGATTAAATGAGATATTACACATGAAGTTCCTGATTAAATGAGATGTTACATATGGACTGCCTGCAAAGAATAGGACCTAATCAACTATAACTAATAATAGATTATAAAAGCTTCCATTTACTAGCAGTTTACTATGTGCCAGATACCATTCACATGACAATTATTATTATGTACTATATTATAATCACTATCATTATTTAAGGTGCTATAAAGAATCTAACTATGCTATTTCTGCCATGGGTCACAGTACACAGTTCTTGTCACCTGTGAAACCAAGAGTGGATTCAAAGTGTTCAGAAAAGTTTAACTTGAATAAGTGGAGTGGAGGAGAGGTTACAACTGCTATATGACAACCGACTAGAAGGACTGAAAACTGACAAAAACGCTTTGGAGTAGCAGAGGCTAAAGGGTGACATGATTGACATCTATTTAATCACAGATGGTGCAGATACAGTGAACATGGATTTGTTCATTAAATCCTGAATTACTAGAATGAGGGGCATCTTTTGACATGTGTGCAAGGTAATTTTAAAATGAAAAAAGAAAATCTAACTCCGAATACTAGATAGAGAAGCTATTAAATATGTTACACCAAGAAATGGCGAGGCAGAAAATGGGAGTAGAGCAAAAAGAATTTGGCCCAGTTTATAAAAAGTGAAGCAAGAAATGAATTTTTAAAAACAGGCAAAAATCGGTTCAGGAAGACAATTAGAGCCTTCCATAATCTCAATGGGCTATTAATTACAAAAAAAAATGTTTGACTACTGAGACTAAAGAATTGATATCCAAAATATGGAAGTTACTTACTTTTATGATTTCACTGTTTTCTTAAAATAACACTCAAAATTTCCAGTGAACCAAAATTTCAATCTATTAATAAAGCATACATGAAAAATTAAATATATGCATCTTTATGTATTCTATTCATATAGATACAGTATAACACATTTAAATAGTTATACAAAATCATAAGTATGAATACAAATTATTTGTGGTTGTGTTAGAAATGGGATCCTTTGGGGAAATTGAACAGCATTGGGAGAATTGGGAATTATAATGTCCTTATTCTGTATTTGTTTTTTGTTATTTTTGTTTTGTTTTGTTTTGTTTTCACGTTAATATTATTAATCACCTTTGAAAATAGTTCCAGCGCTAGTAGGTTTGCTGTAGTACAAATAAGAAGACATGATTAGATTATATGATTTAATTCACTTGATTCCATTTTCTATACTTGGATTAAAGATAATCTTTGAATTCTCAGTCTTACAAAAGGAGTTCAGGGAGAGAGGGGGAAGATGGCGGAAGAGTAAGACACGGAGATCACCTTCCTCCCCACAGATACATCAGAAATACATCTACACGTGGAACAACTCCTGCAGAACACCTACTGAACGCTGGCAGAAGACCTCAGACCTCCCAAAAGGCAAGAAACTCCCCACGTACCTGGATAGGGCAAAAGAAAAAAGAAAAAACAGAGACAAAAGAATAGGGACGGAACCTGCACCAGTGGGAGGGAGCTGTGAACGAGGAAAGGATTCCACACACTAGAAAACCCCTTCGTGGGCAGAGACTGCGGGTGGCAGAGGGGGGAAGCTTCAGAGCCGCAGAGGAGAACGCAGCAACAGGGGTGCAGAAGGCAAAGCGGAGAGATTCCCGCACAGAGGATTGGTGCCAACCGGCACTCACCAGCCCGAGAGACTTGTCTGCTCACCCGCTAGGGCGGGCAGGTCTGCGAGCTGAGGCTCGGGCTTTGGTGAGAGCGCAGGGAGAGGGCTGGGGTTGGCGGCGTGAACACAGCCTGCAGGGGGTTAGTGCACCACGGCTAGCCAGGAGGGAGTCCAGGGAAAAGTCTGGAGCTGCCGAAGAGGCAAGAGACTTTTTCTTCCCTCTTTGTTTCCGGGTGCGTGAGGAGAGAGGATTAAGAGCGCTGCTTAAAGGAGCTCCAGAGACGGGGGTGAGCTGGGGCTAACAGCACGGACCCCAGAGACAGGCATGAGACGCTAAGGCTGCCGCTGCCGCCACCAAGAAGCCTATGAACAAGCACAGGTCACTCTCCACACCTCCCTTCTGGGGAGGCTGTGCAGCCCGCCACTGCCAGGGTGCCAGGATCCAGGGACAACTTCCCCGGGAGAACACATGGCGCGACTCAGGCTGGTGCAATGTCATGCTAGCCTCTGCCGCCGCAGGCTCGCCCCCCAAAACGTACCCCTCTCTCCCCCCGGCCTGAGTGAGCCAGGGCCCCCGAATTAGTGGCTCCTTTAACCCCGTCCTGTCTGAGTGAAGAACAGACGCCCTCCAGCGACCTACACGCAGAGGCGGGGCCAAATCCAAATCTAAGCCCCAGGAAATGTGAGAACAAAGAAGAGAAGGGAAATCTCTCCCAGCAGCCTCAAGAGCAGAGGATTAAATCTCCACAATCAACTTGATGTACCTGCATCTGTGGAATACCTGAATAGACAACAAATTATCCCAAATTGAGGAGGTGGACTTTGAGAGCAAGATTTATTATTTTTTCCCCTTTTCGTGAGTGTATATGTGTATGCTTCTGTGTGATATTTTGTCTGTATAGCATTGCTTTCACCATTTGTCCTAGGGTTCTATCCGTCCATTTTTTTGTCATTTTTTGTTACTTTAAAAAAAAAATTTTTAATAATTATTTTTTTATTTTATTTTATTTTACTTTATTTTCTTTTCTTTTATACTCTTTCTTTCTTTCTTTCTTTCTTTCTACTTTTTCTCCCTTTTATTCTGAGCCACCTGGATGAAAGGCTCTTGGTGCTGCAGCCAGGAGTCAGGGCTGTGCCTCAGAGGTGGGAGAGCCAACTTCAGGACACTGGTCCACAAGAGATCTCCCAGCTCCACATAATATCAAACGGTGAAAATCTCCCAGAGATCTCCATCTGAACACCAACACCCAGCTTCACTCAATGATCAGCAAGCTACACTGCTGGACACCCTATTCCAAACAACTAATAAGACATGAACACAACCCCACACATTAGCAGAGAGGCTGCCTAAAATCATAATAAGTCCACAGACACCCCCAAAACACACCACCAGACGTGGACCTGCCCACCAGAAAGACAAGATCCAGCCTCATCCATCAGAACACAGGCACTAGGCCCCTCCACCAGGAAGCCTACACAACCCACTGAACCAAATTTAGCCACAGGGGACAGACACCAAAAACAACGGGAACTACGAACCTGCAGCCTGCAAAAAGGAGACCCCAAACACAGTAAGATAAGCAAAATGAGAAGACAGAAAAACACACAGCAGATGAAGAAGCAAGATA
This sequence comes from Leucopleurus acutus, assembly GCF_964270905.1. Taxonomy (NCBI): domain Eukaryota; kingdom Metazoa; phylum Chordata; class Mammalia; order Artiodactyla; family Delphinidae; genus Leucopleurus; species Leucopleurus acutus. The sequence continues at coordinate 31,011,085 of NC_139149.1, forward strand.
AAAACCAACCAGACCTAACAAATGAAGAGGAAATAGGCAGTCTACCTGAAAAAGAATTCAGAATAATGATAGTAAAGATGACCCAAAATCTTGGAAATAGAATAGACAAAATGCAAGAAACATTGAACAAGGACCTAGAAGAACTAAAGATGAAACAAGCAACAATGAACAACAGAATAAATGAAATGAAAAATACTCTAGATGGGATTAATAGCAGAATAACTGAGGCAAAAGAACAGATAAGTGACCTGGAAGATAAAATAGTGGAAATAACTACTGCAGAGCAGAATAAAGAAAAAAGAATGCAAAGAACTGAGGACAGTCTCAGAGACCTCTGGGACAACATTAAATGCACCAACATTCAAATTATAGGGGTTCCAGAAGAAGAACAGAAAAAGAAAGGGACTGAGAAAATATTTGAAGAGATTATAGTTGAAAATTTCCCTAATATGGGAAAGGAAATAGTTAATCAAGTCCAGGAAGCACAGAGAGTCCCATACAGGATAAATCCAAGGAGAAACACGCCAAAACACATATTAATCAAACTGTCAAAAATTAAATACAAAGAAAACATATTAAAAGCAGCAAGGGAAAAACAACAAGTAACACACAAGGGAATCCCCATAAGGTTAACAGCTGATCTTTCAGCAGAAACTCTGCAAGCCAGAAGGGACTAGCAGGACATATTTAAAGTGATGAAGCAGAAAAACCTGCAGCCAAGATTACTCTACCCAGCAAGGATCTCATTCAGAATTGATGGAGAAATTAAAACCTTTACAGACAAGCAAAAGCTGAGAGAGTTCAGCACCACCAAACCAGCTTTACAACAAATGCTGAAGGACCTTCTCTAGGCAACAAACTCAAGAGAAGGAAAAGACCTACAATAACAAACCCAAAACAATTAAGAAAATGGCAACAGAAACATACATATCGATAATTACCTTAAATATAAATGGATTAAATGCTCCCACCAAAAGACACAGACTGGCTGAATGGATACAAAAACAAGACCCATATATATGCTGTCTACAAGAGACCCACTTCAGACCTAGGGACACATACAGACTGAAAGTGAGGGGATGGAAAAAGATATTCCATGCAAATGGAAACCAAAAGAAAGCTGGAGTAGCAGTTTTCATATCAGACAAAATAGACATTAAAAAAAAAGACTATTAGAAGAGACAAAGAAGGACACTACATAATGATAAAAGGATTGATCCTATAAGAAGATATAACAATTGTAAATATATATGCACCCAACATAGGAGCACCTCAATACATAAGGCAAATACTAACAGCCATAAAATGGGAAATCGACAGTAACACATTCATAGTAGGGGACTTTAACATCCCACTTTCACCAATGGACAGATCATCCAAAATGAAAATAAATAAGGAAACACAAGCTTTAAGTGATACCTTAAACAAGATGGACTTAATTAATATTTATAGGACATTCCATCCAAAAACAACAGAATACACATTTGTCTCAAGTGCACATGGAACATTCTCCAGGATGGACCATATCTTGGGTCAAAAATAAAGCCTTGGTAAATTTAAGAAAATTGAAATTGTATCAAGTATCTTTTCCGACCACAACGCTATGAGACTAGATATCAAGTACAGGAAAAGATCTGTAAAAAATACAAACACATGGAGGCTAAACAATACCCTACTTAATAACGAAGTGATCACTGAAGAAATCAAAGAGGAAATCAAAAAGTACCTAGAAACAAATGACAATGGAGACACGATGACCCAAAACCTATGGGGATGCAGCAAAAGCAGTTCTAAGAGGGAACTTTATAGCAATACAATCCTACCTTAAGAAACAGGGAACATCTAAAATAAACAACCTAACCTTGCACCTAAAGCAATTAGAGAAAGAAGAACAAAAAACCCCAAAGTTAGCAGAAGGAAAGAAATCATAAAGATCAGATCAGAAATAAATGAAAAAGAAATGAAGGAAACAATAGCAAAGATCAATAAAACTAAAAGCTGGTTCTTTGAGAAGATAAACAAAATTGATAAACCATTAGCCAAACTCCTCAAGAAAAAAAGGGAGAAGATTCAAATAATAGCATTAGAAATGAAAAAGGAGAAGTAACAACTGACACTGCATAAATGCAAAAGATCATGAGAGATTACTACAAGCAACTCTATGAAAATAAAATGGACAATCTGGAAGAAATGGACAAATTCTACAAATGCACAACCTGCCAAGACTGAATCAGGAAGAAATAGAAAATATGAACAGACCAATCACAGGAACTGAAATTGAGACTGTGATTAAAAATCTTCCAACAAACAAAAGCCCAGGACCAGATGGCTTCCCAGGCGAATTCTATCAAACATTTAGAGAAGAGCTAACACCTATCCTTCTCAAACGCTTCCAAAATGTAGCAGAGGGAGGAACACTCCCAAACTGATTTTACAAGGCCACCATCACCCTGATACCAAAACCAGACAAGGATGTCACAAAGAAAGAAAACTACAGGCCGATATCACTGATGAACACAGATGCAAAACTCCTCAACAAAATACTAGCAAACAGAATCCAACAGCACATTAAAGGGATCATACACCACAATCAAGTGGGGTTTATTCCAGGAATGTACGGATTTTCTATATACGCAAATAAATCAACGTGATACACCATATTAACAAACTGAAGGAGAAAAACCATATGGTCATCTCAATAGATGCAGAGAAATCTTTCGACAAAATTCAACACCCATTTATGATAAAAACCCTCCAGAAAGTAGGCATAGACAGAACTTTCCTCAACATAATAAAGGCCATATATGACAAACCCACAGCCAAGATCATCCTCAATGGTGAAAAAATGAAAGCATTTCCACTAAGATCAGGAACAAGACAAGGTTGCCCACTCTCACCACTCTTATTCAACATAGTTTTGGAAGTTTTAGCCATAGCAATCAGAGAAGAAAAGGAAATAAAAGGAATCCAAATCGGAAAAGAAGAAGTAAAGCTGTCACTGTTGGCAGATGACATGATACTATACGTAGAGAATCCTAAACATGCTACCAGAAAACTACTAGAGCTAATCAATGAATTTGGTAAAGTAGCAAGATACAAAACTAATGCACAGAAATATCTGGCATTCCTATACACTAATGATGAAAAATCTGAAAGTGAAATCAAGAGAACACTCCCATTTACCACTGCAACAAAAAGAATAAAATATCTAGGAGTAAACCTACCTAAGGAGACAAAAGACCTGTATGCAGAAAATTATAAGACAGTGATGAAAGAAATTAAAGATGATACAAATAGATGGAGAGATATACCATATTCCTGGATTGGAAAAATCAAAATTGTGAAAATGACTCTACTACCCAAAGCAATCTACAGATTCAATGCAGTCCCTATCAAACTACCACTTGGCATTTTTCACAGAACTAGAACAAAAAATTTCACAATTTGTATGGAAACACAAAAGACCCCAAATAGCCAAAGCAATCTTGAGAATGAAAAGCGGAGCTGGAGGAATCAGGCTCCCTGACTTCAGACTATACTACAAAGCTACAGTAATCAAGACAGTATGGTACTGGCACAAAAACAGAAAACTAGATCAATGGAACAGGATAGAAAGCCCAGAGATAAACGCACACACATATGGTCACCTTATCTTTGATAAAGGAAGCAGGAATGTACAGTGAAGAAAGGACAGACTATTCAATAAGTGGTGCTGGGAAAACTGGACAGGTATATGTAAAAGTATGAGATTAGATCACCCCCTAACACCATACACAAAAATAAGCTCAAAATGGATTAAAGACCTAAATGTAAGGCCAGAAACTATCAAACTCTTAGAGGAAAACATAGGCAGAACATTCTATGACATAAATCACAGCAAGATCCTTTTTGACCCACCTCCTAGAGAAATGGAAATAAAAACAAAAATAAACAAATGGGACCTAATGAAACTTCAGAGCTTTTGCACAGCAAAGAAACCATAAACAAGACCAAAAGACAACCCTCAGAATGGGTGAAAATATTTGCAATTGAAGCAACTGACAAAGGATAAATCTCTAAAATTTACAAGCAGCTCATGCAGCTCAATAACAAAAAAAACAAACAACCCAATCCAAAAATGGGCAGAAGACCTAAATAGACATTTCTCCAAAGAAGACATACAGACTGCCAACAAACACATGAAGGAATGCTCAACATCATTAATCATTAGAGAAATGCAAATCAAAACTACAATGAGATATCATCTCACACCAGTCAGAATGGCCATCATCAAAAAATCTAGAAACAATAAAACCTGGAGAGGGTGTGGAGAAAAGGGAACATTCTTGCACTGCTGGTGGTAATGTGAATTGGTACAGCCACTATGGAGAACAGTACGGAGGTTCCTTAAAAAACTTCAAATCAAACTACCATATGACCCAGCAATCCCACTACTGGGCCTATACTCTGAGAAAACCATAATTCAAAAAGAGTCATGTACCAAAATGTTCACTGCAGCTCTATTTACAATAGCCAGGAGATGGAAACAGTCTAAGTGTCCATCATCAGATTAATGGATAAAGAAGATGTGGCACATATATACAATGGAATATTACTCAGCCATAATAAGAAACGAAATTGAGTTATTTGTAGTGAGGTGGATGGACCTAGAGTTTGTCATACAGAGTGAAGTAAGTCAGAAAGAGAAAGACAAATACCGTATGCTAACACATATATATGGAATTTAAGAAGAAAAATGTCATGAAGAACGTAGGGGTAAGACAGGAATAAAGACATAGACCTGCTATAGAATGGACTTGAGGATATGGGGAGGAGGAAGGGTAAGCTGTGACAAAGTGAGAGAGTGGCATGGACATATATACACTACCAAATGTAAAATAGATAGCTAGTGGGAAGCAGCCTCATAGCACAGGGAGATCAGCTCAGTGCTTTGTGACCACCTAGAGGGGAGGGATAGGGAGGGTGGGAGGGAGGGAAATGCAAGAGGGAATCGATATGGGAACATATGTATATGTATAACTGATTCACTTTGTTATACAGCAGAAACTAGCACACCATTGTAAATCAATTATACTCCAATAAAGAGGTAATAAAAAAAAAGGATTTCAGGAATTAGGCATGTTTACACACTACCTCAGAGACTCAAAGGATTCTAAAAGATTCCAAAGGATCAGGCAAGCTCTTGATATACTTCTGAAATCTTTGCTCTCAGTATAGTCCTATCTCCAGTAAATTCTCCTGTCTAGATAAAGTGTAACTGCTCTTTTCACTCTACTGCCTGCACCTCAGAGATAGGCAAAGAGCAGCTGAACTGGTGGGAGTGGCGCTTCACAGGCAAAGTGGAAACTAGCTGTATTTATCCAGGACTTTGTGGTTAGTTACAGTCATTTCCTATCTCAGGACACCAAAGAGCTGCTGCATTTTCCACCATGATGTGTGTAATGCATCTCAAAACAAATTTATGGTATAACCATTAACTACAAAATGCAATTGGGCAGAAAATGAAGACAACACACATTATTTTGCCTCCTACGCACATGGAATTTCTATTGTCCTCCCTCTAGCAGCCTTTGAAATTGATACTCTCCACACCCCCAACACCCACAATTTTGTGTGAGTGTGTATGTGTAGTAAAGAAAAACAATACATGGAGAGACAGGAACTATACTTAGATCCACAACCACATCATCCTTTATAGGAAGGAACACTGTCACTGTTTAATATTTTAGGAATAAATGATTAAGCACAGAGCAGAAGCAAGAAGAACTACAATCCTGCATCCTGTGGAACAAAACCCACATTCAAAGAAAGATGCACAAATGAAAAGGCAGAGGACTATGTACCAGATGAAGGAACAAGATAAACCCCCAGAAAAACAATTAAATGAAGTGGAGATAGGTGACCATCCAGAAACAAAATTCAGAATAATGACAGTGAAAATGGTCCAGGACCCTGGAAAACTAATGAAGGCAAAGATCGGGAAGATGCAAGAAATGTTTAACAAAGACCTAGAAGAATTAAAGAACAAACAAACAGAGATGAACAATACAATAACTGAAATGAAAAATACACTAGAAGGAATCAACAGCAGAATAACTGAGGCAGAAGAATGGATAAGTGACCTGGAAGAAAGAATGGTGGAATTCACTGCTGTGGAATAGAATAAAGTGACAAGAATGAAAAGAAATGAAGACAGCCTAACAGACCCCTGGGACAACATTAAATGCACCAACATTCGCATTATAGGGGTCCCAGAAGGAGAAAGAGACAGAAAGGACATGAGAAAATATTTGAAGAGATTATAGTTGAAAAATTCCTTAACATGGGAAAGGAAATAGCCACCCAAGTCCAGGAAATGCAGAGAGTTCCAGGCAAGATAAACCCAAGGAGAAACATGCCGAGACACATGGTATCAAACTGACAAAAATTAAAGACAAAGAAAAATTATTAAAAGCAACAAAGGAAAAAAGACAAATAACATACAAGGGAACTCTCATAAGGTTAACAGCTGATTTCTCAGCAGAAACTCTACAACCCAGAAGGGAGTGGCACGGTATATTTAAAGTGATGAAAGGGAAGAATCTACAACTAGGATTACTGTAGCTGGCAAGGATCTCATTCAGATTTGACTAAGCTATCACAAGCTTTACAGACAAGCAAAAGCTAAGAGAATTCAGCACCACCAAACCAGCTCTACAACAAATGCTAAGGGAACTTCTCTAAGTGGGAAACACAAGAGAAGAAAAGGATCTACAAAAACAAACCCAAAACAATTAAGAAAATGTTAATAGGGACAAACATATTGATAATTACCTTAAATGTGAATGGACTAAATGCTCCAACTAAAAGACACAGGTTTGCTGAATGGATACAAAAACAAGACCCATATATATGCTGTCTACAAGAGACCACTTCAGACCTAGGGACACATACAGACTGAAAGAGAGGTGATGGAAAAAGATATTCCATGCAAATTGAAATCAAAATAAAGTTGGAGTAGCAATTCTCATATCAGATAAAATAGACTTTAAAATAAAGACTGTTATAATAGACAAGGAAGGTCACTACATAATGATCAAAGGGTCAATCCAAGAAGAAGATATAACAATTATAAATATATATACACCCAACACAGGAGCACCTCAGTACATGAGGCAAATGCTAACAGCTATAAAAGAGGAAATTGATAGTAACACAATAATAGTGGGGGACTTTTAACACCTCACTTACACCTATGGACAGATCATCCAGACAGAAAATTAATAAGGAAATATAAGTTTTAAATGGCACAATAGACCATATAGATTTGATTGGTATTTAAAAGACATTCCATCCGAAAACAGCAGATTGCACTTTCTTCTAAAGTGCACATGGAACGTTCTCCAGGATAAATCACATCTTGGGTCACAAATCAACCCTCGATAAATTTAAGAAAACTGAAATCATATCAAGCGTCTTTTCCAACCACAATGCTATGATATTAGAAATAAATTACAGGGAAAAAACGTAAAAAAACACAAACACATGGAGGCTAAACAATACATTACTAAATAACCAAGAGATCAATGAAGAAGTCAAAGAGGAAATCAAAAAGTACCTAGAGAAATATGACAATGAAAACATGATGATCCAAAACCTATGGGATGCAGCAAAAGCAGTTCTAAGAGGGAAGTTTATAGTTTATAGAAATAGAAGTTTCCTCAAGAAAGAAGAAAAATCTCAAATAAACAATCTAACCTTACACCTAAAGGAACTAGAGAGAGTAGAACAAGCAAAGCCCAAAATTAGTAGAAGGAAAGATATTATAAAAATAGAGTAGAAATAATTGAAATAGAAACAAAACAATAGCAAAGATCAATAAAACTAAAAGCTGGTTCTTTGAGAAGATAAACAAAATTGATAAACCATTAGCCAGACTCATCAAGAAAAAGAGGGAGACGACTCAAATCAAAAAAAATGTGAAATGAAAAAAGGAGAAGTTACAATGGACACTGCAGAAATACAAAGTATCATAAGAGACTACTATAAGCAACTCTATGCCAATAAAATGGACAACCTGGAAGAAATGGACAAATTCTTAGAAAGGTATAACCTTCCAAGACTGAACCAGGAAGAAACAGAAAATATGAACAGACCAATAACAAGTAATGAAATTGAAACTGTGATTAGAAATTCTCCAACAAACAAGAGTCCAGGACCAGATGGCTTCACAGGCGAATTCTATCAAACATTTAGAGAGGAGCTAACACTCATCCTCCTCAAACTCTTCCAAAAAATTGCAGAGGAAGGAACACTCCCAAAGTCATTCTAGGAGCCCACCATCACCCTGATAGCAAAACCAAACAAAGATACTACAAAAAAAAGAAAATTACAGACCAATATCAGTGATTAATATAGATGCAAAAATCCTCAACACAATACTAGCAGACAGAATCTAACACATTAAAAGGATCATACACTGCGATCAAGTGGGATTTACCCCAGGGATGCAAGGATTCTTCAATATACACAAATCAATCAATGTGATACACCGTATTAACAAATTGAAGAATAAAAACCATATAATCATCTCAATATATGCAGAAAAAGCTTTTGACAAAATTCAATACCCATTTATCATAAAACCTCTCCAGAAAGTGGGCATACAGGGAACCTACCTCAACATAATAAAGGCCATATATGACAAACACACAGCAAACCTCATTCTCAATGGTGAAAAACTGAAAGCATCTAAGATCAGGAACAAGACAAGGATTTCCACTTTCACCACTATTATTCAACATAGTTTTGGAAGTTCTAGCCATGGCAATCAGAGAAGGAAAAGAAATAAAAGCAATCCAAATTGGAAAAGAAGAAATAAAACTGTCACTGTTTGTAGATGACATTATACCATACATAGATAATCCTAAAGATGCCACCAAAAAACTACTAGAGATAATCAATGAATTTGGTGAAGTTGCAGGATACAAAATTAATGCACAGAAATCTCTTGCATTCCTGTATACTAACAACGAAAGATCAGAAAGAGAAATTAAGGAAACAATCCCATTTACCATTGCAACAAAAAGAATAAAATACCTAGGAATAAACCTTCATAAGGAGGTAAAACTGTAAGACACTGATGAAAGAAATCAAAGATGACACAAACAGATGGAGAGATATACCAGATTCTTGGATTGGAAGAATCAATATTGTGAAAATGACTACACTACCCAAAGCAGTCTAGACTCAATGCAACACGTATCAAATTACCAATGGCATTTTTTACAGAACTAGAACAAAAAAATCTTAATTTTAAATCTTAAAATTTGTATGGAGACACAGAAGACCCCGAATTGTGAAAGCAAGATGAAAAGACAAACCTCAGAATGGGAGAAAATATTTGCAAATGAATTAATGGACAAAGGATTAATCTCCAAAATCTGTAAACAGCTCATGCAGCTCAATATTAAAAAAACAAACCCAATCCAAAAATGGGCAGAAGACCTAAGTAGACATTTCTCCAAAGAAGACATACAGATGGCCAAGAAGCACATGAAAAGCTTCTCAACATCACTAATTATTAGAGAAATGCAAATCAAAACTACAGTGAGGTATCACCTCACACCAGTTAGAATGGGCATCATCAGAAAATCTACAAAAAACAAATGCTGGAGAGGGTGTGGAGAAAAGGAAACCCTCTTGCACTGTTGGTGGGAATGTAAATTGATACAGCCACTATGGAGAACAGTATGGAGGTTCCTTAAAAAACTAAAAATAGAATTACCATATGATCCAGCAATCCCACTACTGGGTATATACCCAGAGAAAAACATAATTCAAAAAGACACACACACCCCAATGTTTCTTGCAGCACCATTTACAATAGCCAGGTCATGGAAGCAATCTAAATGTCCATCAACAGACAATGGATAAAGAAGTTGTGGTACATGTATATGGAATATTACTCAGCCTTAAAAAGGAATGAAACTGGGTCATTTTTAGAGACATGGATGGACCTAGAGACTGTCATACAGAGTGAAGTAAGTCAGAAAGAGGAAAACAAATATTGTATATTAACACATATATGTGGAATCTAGAAAAATGGTGCAGATGAACCAATTTGTGAGGCAGAAATAGAGACACAGATGTAGAGAACAAACGTATGGATACCAAGGGGGAAAGTGGGGTGGGGTTGGTGGTGTGATGAACTGGGAGATTGGGATTGATATATATATACACTAATTTGTATAAAATAGATAACTAATAAGAACCTGCTGTATAAAAAAAAAATAAAGTTAAAAAAAATGATTAAGCACAAGTCTCACCATGCATAGAATCACTAAGGTTGGCTACAAGTGGGTAGACGTGTAAAATTTCCATGACCTTTATCTCTTAATGTTCTCAGTATTCTCAAATCTCAGGGCTCTGGTTGCTACTTGAACATTCATATTATCTCATTTAATCTGAGAAATAAAACTGTGCTGTAATAATTATTCCCACTTTACTGAAGAGAAAATTGAAGTTCACAGAGGTTATGTAACAAGCTTAAGGCCAAATCACTTAACCTAGACTTGTATTTGAGTAGATTAATTCCTTAACTTCCTGGGTCCTCCTATGTCAAATAAGATGATTGGATTAGTTCATTGCTATTAATTCTTCTGATTCTAAAATTCCTGACTCCATGAAGTACCTTTCGAGTGTGTGTTCATCTCTGAGCCAGAGCTAGTTTTCTTGTATTGTTGCTTCAGATTAGCTATGTTCAAATTATTCCCTCCAAAAAGACTTTTATATAAGATATACTGGCCCTCTAGCATGAAATATCCAAATGTGTTTACATATATATATGTATAATATATATGTAATAAATATATATACATATAATTTTTTAAAAACCTTTAAAAATTATATATAGTTTTTAAAAAACCTTTTAAAAGATTTAAAAATACCCTTTACCATATTACATGACATTTTTAGGCACTTTTCCTACATCGTCCTATTTAATTCTAGAAACAGCCTAGTGTAATAGTTATCCTTCCCATGTTACAAATGTGAAAACTGAACCTCAGGGAGGTTAAATAAATATATATAGGGCTTCCCTGGTGGCGCAGTGGTTGAGAGTCCGCCTGCCGATGCAGGGGACACGGGTTCGTGCCCCGGTCCGGGAAGATCCCACATGCCGCAGAGCGGCTGGGCCCGTGAGCCATGGCCACTAAGCCTGCGCGTCCAGAGCCTGTGCTCCGCAACGGGAGAGGCCACAACAGTGAGAAGCCCGCATACCGCAATAAATAAATAAATAAATAAATAAAATAAAAATAAATATATATATTTCAATTCTTTCTCCTCCTCTTAACTACATTAGAGATTAATTTGAATTAGCAAGAATGGTAACAAGACTACAGGTCAAATATTCCTAGAGAGTTTATCTCCATGTCACCTTATCATAGATTGCTTTTTCGGATATTCAAGTCATTTCACTTCACATCGCTAGAATACTAATTTAGGTAATAGGTATCTTGCATTAGGGAGATGAGGTGAGGAGTAATTAAAATTTGTCCTTTTGAATTGCAAGCCACTGTGCAAAGGCACTCAAGAATAAGGAAATTGGACATGGGGAGACGGGTGGTATGTGGAGAACATGAGAACAAAGTCCCAAGAAAGAACATGTGACACTGATGGTAAAAAGGGAACGGTGGCTTTAAAAACAATTTCTACCTACTTTTCAATTTTTCCTAGAACTCAGGTTCCCATGTTCTTAGGAAAACCCCATATGGGTTACCTAGGGTTTTCTTCCACAAGCCATTGGTTGCTAAGCACTGCACTCAACTAACCCTATATGTTTAAAGGCTCTTTATTTTTGTGATAAGGTAAGATAAATAGATGCAAAGGGACTAATATAAGCCTGTAAAACAGTCCAACTAGGCATTAATACAAGGATCTAACTGATGACAGTACTATTAAACCCTATTCTTATGCTGAGCAAGTTTGAAGAAATGATATTAAATGTTTCCCTGCTATTTACATACTTAGCTACTACTGTTCTTCACACAGCTAATGCATTTCCTGTGGCCATGTTTCTATACAGTGAGTAGATCTTCTGTGGACAGAACTGTAATCAGTGCCAAAATAAAGAGAGTAGCACTCTAGCTGCTCCTGAGAATCTGGCTGTCCTTCCCTCTCCTCACAGGTTTGGTCACAAAGCAGCATTAAAAACCAGAAAACAGCGTAGAAAGCAGCATTTGTTTGAGGGAGTTTGGAAGAAGAGTATATCATTTAAGGAAATTTTAATAAATTCTGTACTTTAAACTTCTCTTTTTGTGAATTATAAATAGCACTAGCTGGCTTTATTCAGAATCCAGGAAGTCTCTTTGTAGTCACACAGACACAGATAAAAGATACCTAAGTACATTTTCCAAAATTCTCTAAGGGGACTAGAAAAACTATTCCTGCTAGCTAAGCAAGCAAGCTGCTTTCAGTGGGATGATGAAGATGATGATAATGATGATGGTTCTTTTCTTCATCAGATTTCTTAAAACACTTTTTAAAATAAATCTTAAAATAAATCTCCTATCTGAGCAACTTTTTCCCTGTCTCTCACTTTCATAACGTTTTCTGTCAGAAATCGGCCCTTGAGTCGTTTTATAGTACAAAAACACATGAAGGTTGGGGAATATTGTCTAATTATCACCTCCCAGAGGATGGCTGGAAATAAATAATTTCTGCTTGAGTTTTGATATTTACAGACTGAATTGTTCTTCTAGAAAAATGCTGCAGTGAGTTATATAACTAGTATCCCACCCCCAATGGGTTATTAATAATCAAAGTATACTTGCCAGACATGACTGGAAGCTGCTTATAATCTCATGGGTGAAGACTGACATTTTCAAGTATATAATTTAAAAGTGCCTTCAAATTTTCTAGAGGATAAAATTTCAGACTGAACTCAACCCCTCCCCATTTAAACAGTAATGGATTTTACCTCAAAATCATTATTTCTAATTAATAAAACTTTGCCCCACTTTCTGCTTTATGCATGTTTATGACACAATGACATTCTCCTTTACCCATTTAGGCTCCATTATCTCAGACTATCCTTTATCCCCTTTTTTCCTTATAAAGTTCAGTTGCTTTGGTTTATGACTACATTTCTTTGCATGTCCTACTTTTCATTTTTTCTGGTAACATAATGTCTTAAATATTCAGCTCTGAATTGGAGCAACAAACACTCATAAAAAAAAGAAGAAGAATAGAAGAATTGTAGTATTTTAGACACTGATCATATAGAGTTTGAGCAAAACTCACCATTGCATAGTAGTTAGCAAAATTACCATAAACAAACATATGTTCATGAACATTGAGCATATGGTCAATGAGGAATGTGTGATCTAGGTAAAGTAACTGCACTGTCAGCTTTTCACAGAAGCTTTTTTTTTTTTCCCCATTTCAGTTCAGATCAACACATTTTATTTGTACATTTACTCTATATAAGGCACTGTGTTAGAAATCCTTTCTGAAGAGAACTGAAAGATGCTTTCTCCCAAGAGGAAATGCAAACAGGGCACATGTAGAAAGAGGTAAGAGCAGACTCCCAGCAGTGAGTGGTCTCCCAAGCAATCACAGAAACAGAGAATATTAAACCTATGGAGAAATGTAGAGACCATTTAGTTCACTTGTTCATTTATTCACTTACATAATTAATAAATATTTATTGGGCTCTATGTACATGTCAGGATTTATATATGACAAAGAGTGGCATGGTAGCCCCTGATTGCAAAATACAGTCAGTTCTCACAGAAAAACTAGGAATTTAATTTATGCCCAGTTGCACATTAGTATGCTTCTGCTGTTAGGTGCACAAAGTATGAGCATATTTTCTTTAAAGTAGGCAGTTCTGTGACTTGAGATATTACTAGAATAGAAGGTTAGGGAGAAAGGAGTTCACTTCTGGGCTTGCAGGGAAGAATCAATGAAAAAAGAAGAAAGAGTTCTTTAGCACTATACTCTACAATATCCAAAGATCTTACAGTCAAAGTACGTGAACCCAATCTCCTTTATCATATGGTAATTTTACTTGACTTCATATTTTGAACTACTGGATTGACATGCTGAAAATTTTCCTAATATACCCAAATCTATTCCTAACAGAACTAGACTTACTGCTTTTGTTTTCATTATTTTTCTAGTCTCTAAATCTATGAATTTTGTCTACTGCTTTATCTTTATTATTTTACTTAGTTGTGAAATACTGTGTTATTTGAAATTTGTAGCATTTTATGAAGCACAACACGTTCTCTAGCAGACCTAAGAAAATATTCCATTATACGTGTGGAAAGAACATAAGTTAGATTAAATACTAGATTTTATATATCAAATAATACCAGTATTAATCTCTTGAGAATTATATCTTCTGTTACAATGAACAGACATTCAATCACTAATAAAATATAAATTACTAATAAGATATTAATTACCAAGATATAGATTCAATATCTCTAAATTATCTTCAGTGTTATTTTTCTGAAATATATTAGACAAATGTTTACTCTTTTAACTTTCATTAATGGACTTGTTAAAAAAAATCAATGTCTTGAAAATTAGATACTAGGACCCTCCAATATAGTTAAAACAGTTAATGTGATAAAACTAATTTATTCAGCTTTAATTATTTCTTTTAAAGTGATCATATTTGTTGGTACTTAAGTTATTGTGCATAATTTTACAGGTAAGAAATGACTCTATATATCTATCTTACAGTAAGACATATAAAATGTTTGTATCATATAGTATAGATATACAAGGGGAAAATTTAAAAAGCAATTAACAAATATGACTAATTTCATTTGCTACCTTTATCTTCCCAAAGTGGAAATAGTTACATATGCTGGTGGTGGAAAGAACACTTGAAGATAAATATGGGCTAGGCATTTAATATTTACATTGTAATCAGATTAAACCTATATATAGTGTGCATGTATACTTTTAAACTTGATTTTCACAAGACAGATGATACAATTCACATTTCTGTATACTCTGAGGTAGATATTTAATTGAAAAATTGTGTTAACGTGCTGCAATCCTAGTCCCAGCTCTATACCACCAGCTACGTGATCTTTAGTAATTATTTAGTAAATTATTAGTAAAATACTTAACTAGTCTTTTCACCGACAGTATATCTAAGCAAAAAAAGTAACACTTTCAAATAAAAAAGTGGTTTACAAACTTCTATCTTTGATTAAAGAGTTAATATCTAACCACTTTAGAACGTAGTTTGATTTGTAGAGATAATAAAAACAGGATGTCTGGTTTTCTTGTGTCAAACAACCAAATGTCAGATTATTCAATTTGTCACTCTTTCTTCTTCTTCCTCAACTTAAACAGTAGGGATGTGGAGATTATATAATAATTCATTTTATCTCCAGTCTCTTAAATACAATATGGTAATTTTAAAATTCTTGTATTAATAATATGGCACTCACTTCAATATGATTATTTATACCACTTTTAACATTGTCACCCATAAGAATCAATGTTTTCTTAATTCTAGCCTAGTTTCTCTTATGGATGGTGTAAGACCTTTGATTTTACTCAAGTCTTAGATGTGAGTTGAGAAATATATGCAGACTGTCAAATTCCTAATGGGTGGAGAGATATGGGAGTGGTAACCCCTCTGGAGACCAAATAAATGAGGAGTTCCCTGGCATAGCAGGGACTTCTAGTGCTCACCCATTTCTGATTTCCTTCTTCTTCTTTGGTTCACAGAAAAACACTTCTAAGCCCCCTTTGATTTTAAGCAGAAACATGTGACTAGGCTAGCAAATGACAAACATTACTTCTGGCTGAAACTAAGAACCAGTATACTACTTCCATGGTCCCTGTTCCCCTACAATGACCACCTTGGAATCCTTGTGATGAGACGACAATGCCATGCAAAGGAGACACCACATGGCCAAGCACCTTTTTGAGAGTCATCAAACTTTGTGTCAGCATGTAGTAACTAAGCCACTGAGTTTCAGGGTTTACCTGTTGCAGCATCTAGTTAGTTATATACCCTGACTAATGCATCTGTGACCAATCTGTGAGAAATACGTGATAGCACAGGGAAAGAAGCCAGTCCTCACATAATAGCACAGGGAAAGAAGCCAGTCCTCACATATAGCTATGCATCACAGTATTGGTTCTGAAAAAGAAATTATAAAGGTGATTCTTTCCATGTGTCAGAATGTGGTTCATAACTACAACTCCCTACAAGAGATGTAGAGGAGCTAAACAAGCCAATAAGATGAAGTTTGTTTGATCCCAGAGATGACAGGAATGAGGATAGTCAGAATGTTACAATGTCCAAAACAGGAAAAGATAAATTTTCTTTCACATCCAGTATGCCTAATATGTCTTCAGTTTAGCAAAAATGGAGCAGAAATTTACTTACACATATTCATTTTATAGTTCAAGCTATTCTTGAAACTAACAGAGCTCAAGGCCCATATATGAGGATAACCATAATGCCTCCCTTTGGGAGAAGGGAAGATAGAAGTTTTGCATGTGTGCAGAGAGTATCACCTATATCATCAGCTTTGACCATGGAGAGTGTTGCATTCATGTTAACATCTGAATTCCAAGGAGAGAGAGATAAGGACATTTTGATATAGCTTCAAAGACATATAGAAGATAAAGTCTATGGGGAAGGTACAGTCAATGTAATTCACAAATATTTTCGAATTAAAAAAATTCAATTTAGGCACCATATTAATGTTTTGGAGATGACTGAGATGCACTGTATCCCCTTTTAATCTCTGGAAAGCAGTTAGATAGGATTTGCCTTCCATGTAGCAATGAAAGAATTCCAAGAAGTAGTCTGACACTTCTCAACTGTGTAATCACCATGTTACATTTTTGTGGAAGGAGAAATAAAAGTGATTTAAGTAAGAACACATAATGGCAACCTTTAATTCAACATAAAATGTTTCCTTTTTTCTAAAGTAAAAAGACAAAATGGAAGACTTCAATATCAGTTACTGGATTATAATTGACCTATTTGAATATGCTCAACTGTGTTTGTAAGCATGTGCTATGGGGATTATAGATAAATGAGAAGTGCAGAATGATTAGAAGCCTAAGGACCATGCTCACTCCTTAGTTGTTGTTATAATAACTTTCTATTGGACCAACCATTCTCTCAATTGCTTTTAACTGAGTCAAAATCAATTTGAATATGGAAATGTAATTGACTTTTGATCTTGTATCTTGCAACCTTGCTAAACTCACTTATAAGTTCTCGTAAATTTTTTTTATCATTTGATGATTTCCTACTTAGAATAAATATCGTGTTGACTAAAAATAGAGATAGTTTTTCTTTCTTTCCAACCTGTCTTTGATTTTGTTTTATTGCCTTATTGGACAGGCTAGGACCTCCAGGATGATGTTGAATTTTATGGGGAGGGCATACATCCTTGTCTTGTTCCTGATTTCACAGGAAGAGAACTCAATATTTGGCCATTAAGAATGATGTTAGCTGTAGGATTTTTTTTAAATGTCTTTTATTATGTTGAAAATTTCACTTTAATTCCTAGATTTCTGAGTTTGTGGGGTTTTTTTGTCATGAATACATGTTGACTATTGTCAAATGCCTTTTCTATATCTATTTAAATAATATAGCTTTTCTTCTTTAGTCTTTTGAAATAGTGACTTATATTGATTGATTGAATATCAAAACAACCTTATATTCCCAGTATCAACATCAATTGGTCATGATGTATTATCATTTTAAAATAATATTTTGTTGATGACTTTTATCATGTCTTTATTTATGAGCGACAATATCAAGTACTGGTAAGGAGGCAAAGCAACTGGAACAGTCACACTTTTCTAGCTGGAATGCAAAATGATAGCTACTTTGGAAAACAGATTGGCAGTTTCTTATAAATTCGTACACTTGCTTATATGACCAAGAAATCTCATTCCTAGAAATTTAACCAAGAGAAAGGCAAATGTCTGTTAAAACAAAATCTGTTCATGAAATTGTATAGTAGCTTTATCCATAATCACCCCAAACTGGGAACAACCCAAATGCCTTCCAGTTTGGCGAATGGGTAAACAACCTGTGATACATCCATACAATGGAATTCATAAAAAAGAATGAACTACTGATTCACACAACAACATAGATCAATCTCAAATGCATTATGCTGTGTGAAAGAAGTCAGACATGAAAGGCTACACACTGTATGATTCTACCTAAATGCCATACTGGAAAAGGTGAAATAATAAGCACAAAAGACAGATTTGTCTCAGGGGCCAAGGAGTTGGCTACAAATGGAAAAAAGGGAACTCTCTAGGACTGATGAATATGTTCTAAGTCTTAAATTAGCTGATGTTACATAATGGTATGCATTTGTCAAAACTCATAGAACTGTACACTAAAAAGTATGAGTTTTATTCTATTAAATTACACTTTAATAAACTTAACAAAAATAACAAAAAACCTATTGTTCTTCCACATGATGTGAAGTACTATAGTTGGCTACATATTCTAAAAACATTACTCATAATTAGATTACTGATTTTTAATAAAAATATAGTAGGTTTTCTTATTAAAACCTTTTTCTCCATATATCTTTTCTTACTTTGTAGTAAGTTTATTTAAAGCTACTAATCTAACCTCTCCGATGAGCATATTTTGAAGGAACATTTTCAAATGTTTATAAACAAATAGAATTTCTGTCCTAAATTTGAGCTTTCAAAGACCTATTTTTTGGTTAGTTTTTCATAGATAGTAGAAAGTACCTGATATCTGAGACGGAAATAAGTTTTCCTCTTCTCTGCCTAATACTCTTCAGTATAGCACATCTGCCTCTACAGATTCATGTGACAAGCCCACATTTATAACTCTCCCAAGAAAGATAAAACTAGTATTTTTGCGCTGTCTGAAACAAACCCAGGATTTGAGCTGTGTACCATTTGAAATCATTTTACAGAAACCTTGGAATTGCTGAGCTTTAATTCGTCAGCTCCCCTAACACTCATGAGATGATTTCTAACCTGGGAAGATTTTGTGAGCTATCCTATTATGTATTTCTGCTAGAGTCTCATAAACTGAACTTTTTAAAAGCAGGAACTATAATAATATTGCTGCTGTCTTATATTCACCATATATTGACAACTAAATGAGATCATTAGAAACTTTGTAAAACTATTAAAGTAATACCTGGAATTTAGCACTCATTAAATTATGGCTCCCAATTGTACTATTATTCTTTAGAAAAAATTAATATACAACTACTAAATAAGAATTGATGAAGAAAACTAGATGTTTTATAGTTTTCTAATAAACTGGGGGTTGTCCGGTTTTCTAACTGTGACTCTTCAAATACCTCACAACATTGTTACAAAAGAATAATACAACTCAGTACTACACTTAGTATATTATCTGCACATGATGAGAATATGATAAATGTTAGCTATTAAAAATAATATTTCATTACTGTAAAGTAATAACAACAACAGCAAGAATGGCCCACATACAATTCACCCAGAAGGATAAGAGCAGTAGCTTTATGGTTGACTACATTATCAATCCAGGCATGTCAGTAATTGCAAGCCTGAGGTTTAGGCTTAAAAAAAAAAAAAAGCAGATAAACAGATAAAATCATGCCTTGGATTAATAAGAAATGCACCAGCTTTATTCTACGTTTTCTTTTTGGTTGGTATAGAATAGAAACTGCTTTTATAGGTATCTCTGAGTGTCTTGGCTGAAGAGAACTGCTTGTCCTTTCCATTTTCATGTAGTGGGTAGAGGAGAAAAAGGGTAAGAATAACTCATGGGGTGGTATTGCTAATGTGAGCAAGGCCAAGGAAACACATGCCAATTGTGCAATTAGGTGGCCTAATAATTTTTGAAATAATGTTTTCAAGGCTGTGCAGCCTCCCTCTGATCTGCTTCAAATAGGTACATTCTACTTGGAGGTGACTAAAACGATTCCAGATGTCCTTCATTTGTCCCTTTTATTGATGAGTTAACCAGTGTTGATGTGCTACATAATAGCTTCAAGTACACCATAGTCCTTGAAGTTGAATGGCTAAGATCCATTGAAGAATTCAAGTTAGGAATAAAGAAACAGTTCAAGCCTAGAACTTTTCCACATTAACAATATCCTCCTACTGCTACTTCAGATTCATTTTTCAGGTGTTAATAGCTTGGACACACACAGTTTGAATCATTACCTCAGTATTATTGATGCATAGTTTGTCTCTGAAGATAAACCTTGCATTTATCTTCATGTATGCTTTATCGTGAAAAATTATCAGTGAAAGGCTCCAGTAGAGATTCAATTTTTTAATTAAAATAAACATATTCTGTTAATGAATAGTATGAAGCCTACAACACACATTCTTTGATTTTATTTGGATTTAAGATTTTTAAAATAATTTCCCCAAAGAATTAACTTCCTATGCATAATTCTTCTGATCTTAGATAGATTTTAAGCAGTTGTTTCAAGCTGTGTCTTCTGTGTCCTGCAAATTCTGGAAAGGCTTCCCAGGGGCTATTGTGGGGTGAAGTGTGTTTAGGGGGCAAGAGATCAGGGGTCCTCATTTCCACCCAGCTTGAATAATAGTAACCAAGACTGTATCTAATTTATATAATGGGAATCACTCTTTAAAAGTGAAAAATGTTCCTTGACTAAAAAGAAAATATTTTAGAATCTGAATCTCTGGCCGTATCATCTTATAGCCTCCTTCATTAACTGCCTTTAATAATGAAAAACTATTTTAAAACCATAATAATGAGTTCCTTAGAAACAAGGAATTTCATATTTTATTCATTGTATTTTAAAATTATTTAGAAAAAAAATAAGGATACTAATTTTATGTGCATTGTAGTAATATATTAAAGATAAAAGGAATAGAGAAATTGATGTGACAAAACTTGAAATATATCAGTAAATTTTCTAAGACCTTGTCATTGGTATAAAATTGTTAATAAGTGAAGTTTTTTATTTAAAAGTAATACATTATTTTTTTATATATTATCCCTATCAAGAATATAGTTTTCACTGAATTTATTCTTAAAAATTTTGGTTAAAATTTTTTTCAAGTATCACAAGCAATGAAGTGTGTTAAATGCAGAACTTCTAAGGAAAATACAAAATGAAAGAATTACACCCTCAAAGACATTTAGGGGATGTAAATATGAAAGTGTATTAAATGTATGTTTTCATACATAGATGAGTAGAGTATCTGTTCTTTTTGAAGGGTAACATACAAACTAACAAAAATAGACTTTAAAACAAATACTGAAAACTCATTTTTCTAAGTTTATCAGAGTTCTGTTTATACTGATGGAAGCTGTATATATATATATATATATATATATACACACACACACACACACACACACACACACAAACCCTGAGAACCTATGTAAAGATAATACATAAGTACTTTAAAACATTTTCTTAATACTTTGTCCATGATAAACACTATACAAAAGCAAAGTTCATATAAAACAGTTTTAATTTTTATTTTATTGTTTGGTTATCAATCAATCTCAGATCAATCTTCAGTAATGTTTAATACTTAAAATTGCTCCTCTATCTTAATTTGGTACATTGTCCAAAAAGACAAATTCCAAATTAACATTGAGGTTGCAACATCATTGTTCACTCCATCGGTGAGTTTCAGAATAATTAGCAACCAGTATGGCATGGGAACCAATAAGAATGGACCTATGGAACAGATGCAGGCTCCGAAAAACTACAACAACCACAACATGCTAGCCAGAAAGCAGTCCTGCCCACTTCTGCTGAGTTTTCAAAATTTAATGGTTAATTAATTAATTACATTATGTTCCAGGAAGGTTGAGTCCACTAACAAAAGATCATCCAGTTAGTGAGCAAATCATAATTAAAGCACCACGTTCCTGTTTTCCAGTCTCTTCCTGAATAGTTACATGGATTCCCATGAGTCAAAATAACAACTTAATTCAATAATTTGACATATTTGGCTGCTGCATTTTGCTAAAGAAGTTTTCCATGACAGTTACAATAATGTCCATTTATTTTCTATGTTTTTCCTTGATATCAATGACAAATTCCAAGACTTAAAAAAACAAAATCCAGCTTCTCACAACTTCCTTTTTTATCATTAGTATTCACTTTGCCTATACTGTAAAAAAGGCTTGGAAATTACAAATGCAACAAACTAAATGCTCCTATTAATAAGCAGTCAATGCAGCAAGAACACAGAATTAGAAGAAAGAATGAACTAAGGACAATGAAAAAGGAAAATAAATACTGGGCAGAGCCATTGATCTCAAATCCAGACTTTTGACATTCATACCTCAGAATCTTCTTAGTGGTTACTGAAATAAAAATTTATGACTCTCCATTTCCATTGCCTTAAAAAGAAAGTGCAGGTGGTCAGTGATATAATGGAGGAACCAATTGTGTACCTTGCATCTATCTTCATCTATGTTTTATCATGAAAAACTACCAGTGAAAGACACCAGTAGAGAGTCAGTTATTTAATCTAAAAGAATATCTGCTCCACAGGGAACAAACAATGTAGTGACATTCTGCTTAGTCAAATTTAGATCTAGTTATGTTATTTTATCAAAATATAGGGGAAAGAAAGGGTTCAAGAGAAATATATCATTAATTATTCCTATATTCAATAAAATATTTTAATAATAACATTTTTATGATGATATGCCTTTGAGATATAAATCCATTGATAATTGTGAAGAATGTAAATAATATTTCAAAAAAAGTTTACTTGCCTTTCATTTTAGATAAGTATCGGTTACCTTGCTAAAAATTCTAAATTCCATTTCGGTTGATACCCCTTGCTCGTTACAGCAAGTTATCATTTTCTTTTATTGTTATACACATTGTCAATATCTGTTTCTTTTTCCTTGGTTCATAATCAAGTATCTTTGTTGCCAATTAAAATAGCTACATATTGCATGTTTTATGAAACCTTAAAATACTTATTTTAAATCACAACTTTTAGTTTTAAAAGAGTGACATGCTCTTCTTTCTGAAAGACCTTCTGCTTTCAAATGACAATAGGTTTCATGAGTAATTCTAAGGAGAAAGGTGGTTATTACACTTTAACACATTTTTTACTGGAATAAGGGGTTACGCTCAACTACTGCTTAAATACATTGAACATTTTTGCACAGTATCTAAAGGCCAAACATCATTACTGTAATAAGAGTTTCTGTAACAGATTTCTTTGTCTCAAGTTCCAAGGTTAAAGTGCAGAATGACAGGAGTTCAGGAAAAAATAGTCAAAGAAAATTATAATTTAAAAGTCATTCACAGTTATAAGACATATTTTTATATAAAAATTAATACTTCCAAATTTCAAAATCTCTACTTCTATTTGCTTTTTCATTATAGAGAATAGCAAATGAAACTCTTTACAATATATAATGATTTTTTATTGTAAGTATACAAATCATTTGCTGAAATGCATATACATTTAACCTATTTTGCTCTGTACTATTAGAAATGTTGAGTCACTTGTTTTAAGAAACTTCAAATTCTCTACTTATGTTTATTTTAATATATTGCCTCAATTGTAATTATATTAGAATTTGAGTCAGCTCTTTGAAATTAAATTTGTTTTTCTTCCTTATTCTTTTTAATTTTTATTTATTCATAAATAGGGATTTTTTAAACCCCACTGATTCCAATTAACTCGTAATATTACTGAAACTGAATCAGTAGTTGATTAAGTAGCTATGTTTCTTTATTACAAGTAATAGAACTATTTGAGGAAGATAAAAGTTGGCAAAATAATATAATAAATGAAAAAAATCTTAAAAATACATTGACAGCAAGATGTTATGAATACTATCAGAATTAAGAGATTTAAAATCAGGGAGAAAACAAGTGGAGTGGGAGGGGAGAGAAACAAGGCCACAGATAATTTTTAAAACGATTAACACTTCAGTAGTGTACCAACATGAAGGAAAACGTTAAGACAGGAGTCATGTTTAGCACAAGAAGCATCAGTATGAATAACAAGATGGAAATGACATGAATCTACAAGTAGAAGAACAGATAAAGATGAAAGAGATGAAAAAAGTAAGATATGAAATAAAAGCAAGCTAATAATGGTACAGCAGATATTTGGTAAACAATAATACAGACAGTGCTCATTTAAAAACCCCAAAAGAGCCCTTTAGGTCTAATTTTTAGATCATCTAGTCATCACACTTTTTAATTAATTCCCATCCTTGGAATGGATATTTTAGTCTGGAAGAAAATAACTATCTCCCCATACCTTGATTGTTGGCATGGCACTCATTAATGTATTTTAACTTTGACTAATGTAAATCTCCATAAAAGGTCATGGGCTAAGCCACAAGAGATACTAATGAGAATGTTTTCCCTTTGCATCTCTACATCTGTGAAGTCAGGGAAACAGGACAGTATTGATTCCAACTGACACTGGGAGAAGCTTATTACTATATCAAGACAAATGTTTCACATTTTGTAAAATCTAAACTCCTCCTGTAAATTATCTGATTATAAATCTCAAATTAGATAAAACATCAGGTGAAGCTTTTTTTTGCTGTCAAACCTGGTTAAAATCTGTTCAGACTGGAAGACTGTTATCCTTGCCAAAATCTATCCTAATTAGTTCTTTGAGTATGAATCTCTCTGAATTAATGTACCAATCCCCCCCAAAATTAACATATTACTTCTTTTAAATTGCAGATTAATTCATTTGTTAATAATTGAAGATTTACAGTATGTAATACATCACATATGTAGGGTATGAGAGTAATAAGATGCTTAAGAAATAGTCTATATTCTCAAGAAAGGCAAACAGACTTTTATGTACCTTTCCTGCAAGTCCAAATATATTTCAATAAAACATAGAGTAAAGTATATAATTTGTATTATATGGTACCACAGTACCAGCAATATTAAGTCCTCTGACCAGTCTAAAGAATAATACTTAAAACAGATCTCAGGGAATGATATATCAGAAATTCAAAGTGAAGTATTTTCGATATGTAGGGTACATTTCATATTTGGGAAAGTACATATAAAGGTATTGGGCAGTATTATTTTATCAAAACCTGTAAATATTCTCTTAAGGCCCATCAGTATTTCTACCACAGACTTGTACTCTGGTGATAAGGGCGGAGTACTGTTTTGAGTAAAAACCTGACAATGGGATCATGGGTTAAATGTAATTAACTATTTATAGATTTTTCCAAGAGATTGTTATGGTTACTTTCTAGGTTATTGAAAACTAAAAGAAAACTAATTGATCTACAGTGTTTACTGAAGTGTTGAATATAAGTTAAAAACAGCCTGAAAGAATATTTGGCGGGCATAATGGGATCTAATTGCTTTTGGCACAGATATTCATCCCTTGTATTGGGATGTTTTTCTGGAAGTTAAGCAAGGGGAGTACCATTTACACTTTTTTTTTTTCCTACTGATGATACCCTCCCATTTTCCATGCTATCATATAAAAAAGGAGTTGCACATATATTAAGTACACAGATCACTTGTCCTTTATAGAAAAATATTACATAGTATGTGTGGTGTGTATACACGTGCATGCATACACGAACACGCATGCATGTGCACATACACACCAGGTTTTTTTTTAATATCTTTATTGGAGTATAATTGCTATACAGTGCTGTCTTAGCTTCTGTTGTATAACAAAGTGAATCAGCTACATGCATAAGTATATCCCCATATCCCCTCCTTCTTGCATCTCCTTCCCACCCTCCCTATCAAACCCCTCTAGGTGGTCACAAAGCACCAAGCAGTGGCACTCATGCAGCTTTGTCATGCAGCTTCTTCCCACTACCTATCTATTTTACATTTGGTAGTGTATATATGTAAATACTGCTCTATTACTTCGTCCCAGCTTACCCTTCCTCGTCCACGTGTCCTCAAGTCCATTCTCTACGTCTGTGTCTTTATTCCTGTCCTGCCCCTAGGTTCATCAGAACCTTTTTTTGTTTGTTTTTTTTTTTAGATTCCATATATATGTGTTAGCATATGGTATTTGTTTTCCTCTTTCTGACTTACTTAACTCTGTATGACAGTCTCTAGGTCCATCCACATCACTACAAATAACTCAATTTAGTTTCTTTTTATGGCTGAGTAATATTCCATTGTATATATATGCCAAATCTTCTTTTCCATTCACCTGTCGATGGACACTTAGGTGGCTTCAATGTCCTGGCTGTTGTAAATAGTGCTGCAATGAACATTGTGGTACATGACTCTTTTTAAATTATGGTTTTCTCAGGGTATATGGCCAGTAGTGGGATTACTGGGTCATATGGTAGTACTATTTTTAGCTTTTTAAGGAACCTCCAAACTGTTCTCCATAGTGGCTATACAATTTACATTCCCACCAAGACTGCAAGAGGGTTCCCTTTTCTCCACACCCTCTCCAGCATTTATTGTTTGTAGATTTTTTGAAGATGGCCATTCTGACTGCTGCGAGGTGATACCTCATTGTAGTTTTGATTTGCATTTTTCTAATGATTAGTGATGTTGAGCATCTTTTCATCTGTTTGTTGGCAATCTGTATATCTTCTTTGGAGAAATGTCTATTTAGGTCTTCTGCCCATTTTTGGATTGGGTTGTTTGTTTTTTTTGATATTGAGCTGCATGAGCTGCTTGTAAATTTTGGAGATTAATCCTTTGTCAGTTGCTTCGTTTGCAAATATTTTCTCCTATTCTGAGAGTTGTCTTTTCGTCTTGTTTACGGTTTTGTTTGCTGTGCAAAAGCTTTGAAGTTTCATTAGGTCCCATTTGTTTATTTTTGTTTTTATTTCCATTTCTCTAGGAGATGGGTCAAAAAGGATCTTGCTGTGATTTATGTCAAAGAATGTTCTTCCTATGTCTTCCTCTAAGAGTTTTATAGTCTTTACAGTCCGGTCTTACATTTAGGTCTTTAATCCATTTTGAGTTTATTTTTATGTATGGTGTTAGGGAGTGTTCTAATTTCATTCGTTTACATGTAGCTGTCCCGTTATCCCAGCACCACTTATTGAAGAGGCTCTCTTTTCTCCATTGTATACTCTTGTCTCCTTTATCAAAGATAAGGTGACCATATGTGTGTCAGTTTATCACAGGGTTTCTATCCTGTTCCATTAATCTATATTTTTGTTTCTGTGCCAGTACCATAATGTCTTGATTATGGTAGCTTTGTAGTATAGTCTGAGGTCTGGGTCCTGATTTCTCCAGCTCCGATTTTCTTTCTCAAGATTGTTTTGGCTATTCAAGGACTTTTTTTTCCATACAAATTGTGCAATTTTTTGTTCTAGTTCTGTGAAAAATGCCATTGGTAGTTTGATAGGGATTGCATTGAATCTGTAGATTGCTTTGGGTAGTATAGTTATATTCACAATGTTGATTCTTCCAATCGAAGAACATGGTATATCTCTCCATCTGTTGGTATCATATTTAATTTCTTTCATCAATGTCTTATAGTTTTCTGCATACAGGTCTTTTGTCTCCCTAGGTAGGTTTATTCCTAGGTATTTTATTCTTTTTGTTGCAGTGGTAAATGGGAGTGTTTCCTTAATTTCTCTTTCAGATATTTCATCATTAGTATAGGAATGCAAGAGATTTCTGTGCATTAACTGTGTATCCTGCTACTCTACCAAATTCATCAATTAGCTCTAGTATTTTCTGATAGCATCTTTAAGATTCTCTATGTATAGTATCATGTCATCTGCAAACAGAGACAGACAGTTTTACTTCTTCTTTTCCAATTTGGATTCCTTTTATTTCTTTTTCTTCTCTGATTTCTGTGGTTAAAACTTCCAAAACTATGTTGAATAATAGTGGTGAGAGTGGACAACATTGTCTTGTTCCTGATCTTAGAGGAAATGGTTTCAGTTTTTCACCATTGAGAATGATGTTGGCTGTGGGTCTGTCATAAATGATGTTTATTATGTTGAGGCTGGTTCCCTCTATGCCTAATTTCTGGAGGGTTTTTATCATAAATGGGTACTGAATTTTATCAAAAGCTTTTTCTGCATCTATTGAGATAATCATATGGTTTTTAATCTTCCATTTGCTAATACAGTGTATCACATTGATTGATTTGCATATATTGAAGAATCCTGGCATTCCTGGGATAAATCCCACTTGATTGCAGTGTATGATGTTTTTAATGTGCTATTGGATTCTCTTCGCTAGTAGTTTGTTGAGGATTTTTGCATCTATGTTCATTAGTGATATTGGCCTGTAGTTTTCCTTCTTTGTTACATCTTTGTCTGGTTTTGGTATCAGGGTGATGGTGGCCTAATAGAATCAGTTTGGGAGTGTTCCTCTCTCTGCTATATTTCGGAACACTTTGAGAAGGATAGGTGTTAGCTCTTCTCTAAATGTTTGATAGAATTCACCTGTGAAGCCATCTGGTCCTGGGCTTTTGTTTGTTGGAAGGTTTTTAATCATAGTCTCAATTTCAGTGCTTCCGATTCATCTGTTTATATTTTCTATTTCTTCCTGGTTCAGGCTTGGAAGTTTGTGCTTTTCTAAGGATTTGTACATTTCTTCCAGGTTGTCCATTTTATTGGCATATAGTTGCTTGTAGTAATTTCCCATGATCCTTTTTATTTCTGCAGTGTCAGTTGTTATTTCTGATTTTTCATTTCTAATTCTATTGATTTGAGTGTTCTCCGTTTTTTTCATGATGAGTCTGATTAATGGTTTATCAATTTTGTTTATCTTCTCAAAGAACAAGCTTTTAGCTTTATTGATCTTTGTGATTGTTTCATTTATTTCTTTTTCATTTATTTTTGATCTGATCTTTGATTTTTTTCCTTCTGCTAACTTTGTGGGTTTTTTGTTTTTCTTTCTTTAATTGCTTTAGGTGTAAGGTTAGGTTGTTTATATGAGATGTTTGTTTCTTGAGGTAGGATCGTAAGCTCTAAACTTCCCTCTTAGAACTGCTTTTGCTGCATCCCATAGGTTTTGGGTCGTTGTGTTTTCATTGTCATTTGTTTCTAGGTATTTTTTAATTTCCTCTTTGATTTCTGCACTGATCTCTTGGTTATTTAGAACTGTATTGTTTAGCCTCCATGTGTTTGTAGTTTTTACAGTTGTTTCCTTGTAATTGATATCTAGTGTCATAGCACTGTGGTCGGAAAAGGTACTTGATACGATTTCAATTTTCTTAAATTTACTGAGGCTTGATTTGTGACCCAAGATATGACCTATCCTGGAGAATGTTCCATGAGGACTTGAGAAGAAAGTGTATTTTGTTGTTTTTGAATGGAATGTCCTATAAATATCAATTAAGTACATCTTGTTTATTATGTCATTTAAAGTTTGTGTTTCCTTATTTATTTTCATTTTGGATGATCTGTCCATTGGTGAAAGGGGGATGTTAAAGTCCCCTACTATGACTGTGTTACCTTCAATTTCCCATTTTATAGCTGTTAGCAGTTGCCTTATGTATTGAGGTGCTCCTATGTTGGGTGCATAAATATTTACAATTGTTATTTCTTCTTCTTTGATTGATCCCTTGATCATTATGTAGTGTCCTTCTTTGTCTCTTGTAAAAGTCTTTATAGTCTATTTTGTCTGATATGAGAATTGCTACTCCAACTTTCTTTCGATTTCCATTTGCATGGAATATCTTTTTCCATCCCCTCACTTTCAGTTTGTATGTGCCCCTAGGTCTGAAGTGGGTCTCTTGTAGACAGCATATATACAGGTCTTCTTTTTGTATCCATTCAGCCAGCCTATGTCTTTTGGTTGGAACATTTAATCCATTTACATTTAAGGTAGTTATCAATATGTATGTGTCTATCACCATTTTCTTAATTGTTTCGGGTTAGTTATTGTAGGTGTTTTCCTTCTCTTGTGTTTCCTGCCTAAAGAAGTTCCTTTAGCATTTGTTGTAAAGCTGGTTTGGTGATGCTGAATTCTCTTACCTTTTGCTTTTCTGTAAAGGTTTTAATTTCTCCATCGATTCTGAATGAGATCCTTGCTGGATAGAGTAATCTTGGTTGTAGGTTTTTCCCTATCATCACTTTAAATATGTCTTGCCACTCCCATCTGGCTTGCAGAGTTTCTGCTGAAACATCAGCTGTTAACCTTATGGGGATTCCCTTGTATGTTATTTGTTGCTTTACCCGTGCTGCTTTTAAAATTTTTTCTTTGTATTTAATATTTGATAATTTGATTCATATGTGTCTTGGCATGTTTCTCCTTGCATTTATCCTGTATGGGACTCTCTGCACTTCCTGGACTGGATTGACTATTTCCTTTCCTAAATTAGGGAAGTTTTCAACTATAATCTCTTCAAATATTTTCTCAGTCCCTTTCTTTTTCTCTTCATCTTCTGGGACCCCTATAATTCAAATGTTGGTGCATTTAATGTTGTCCCAGATATCTCTGAGACTGCCCTCAATTCTTTTCATTCTTTTTTCTTTATTCTGCTCTGCAGTAGTTATTTCCACTCGTTTATCTTCCAGGTCACTTATCCGTTCTTCTGCCTCAGTTATTCTGCTATTGATTCCTTGTAGAGAATTTTTATTTTCATTTATTGTGTTGTTCATCATTGTTTGTTTCCTCTTTAGTTCTTCTAGATCCTTGTTAAATGTTTCTTATATATTCTCCATTCTGTTTCTGAGATTTTGGATCATTATTCTGAATTCTTTTTCAGGTTGATGCCTATTTTGTCTTCATTTATTTGGTCTTGTAGATTTTTACCTTGCTCCTTTGTCTGTAACAAATTTTTTTGTCATTTTTTTTTTTGAAAGGTGGTGCTGTATTCCTGTCTTAATGTTTGTTTGGCCTGCAACATCCAGCACTGGAGTTTGCAGGCAGTTCGATAGAGCTTGGTCCTAGTGCTGAGATGAGGATCTCTGGGAGGCCTCACTCTGACTGATATTCCCTGGGGTCTGGGGTTCTCTGTTAGTCCAGTGGTTTGGGTTAGGAGCTCCCACCACAGGAGCTTGGGCCCAACCTCTGGCCTGGGAACCAAGATCCTGCAAGCTTCGTGGTGCACTAAGAAAAAAAAAAAAAAGGAAGAAAGAAAGAAAAAAAGGAGGAATACAATAACAAAGAAAAAAACAAAATTAAATTAGAAAGATAAAAAATGTTTTAGGAAAAATAAAACTATTGAAACTACAACAAGGTAAAATAAAACCACAACAGAAAAAAGAATAAAAAGGGGTGGGGGAGAGGTGAACAAGCCAAAAGGAGAGATCACTAACAAAGGGTAAAGAATAAAATAAAAATAGAATAAAATGTTTATTAGGAAAAATGATAATATAAAAGAATCAACAAGGTAAAACATAACCCCAATCTAAAAGAGGAAAAAAGACAAAGGGATTGGTTTAAGATAGTGGAGTAGAGGATGTGCTCTCACTCCCTCGTGCAAGAACACCGGAATCACAACTAACTGCTGAACAGTCATCAACAGGAAGACAGTGGAACTCACCAAAAAGATACCCCACATTACAAGACAAAGGAAAAGCCATAGTGAGACGGTAGGAGGGATGCAATCACAATAATATCAAATCCCATAACTGCTGGGTGGGTGACTCACAAACTGGAGAACACTTATACCACAGAAGCCCACCAACTGGAGTGAAGATTCTGAGCCCCATGTCAGGCTTCTGAACGTGGGGTTCCGGCGACAGGAAGAGGAATTCCTAGAGAATCAGACTTTGAAGGCTAGTGGGATTTGATAGCAGGACTTCAACAGGACTGGGGGAAACAGAGACTCCACAAAGTAGTGTGCACATTGGGACCCAGGAGAAGGAGCAATGACCCCATAGAGACTGAACCAGACCTACCTGCTACTGTTGGATGGTCTCCTGCAGAGGCAGGGTGTGGCTCTGTCCCACTGTGAGGACAAGGACACTGGCAGCAGAAGTTCTGGGAAGTACTGCTTGGCATGAGCCCTCAGAGTTCACCATTAGCTCTGCTGAAGAGCCCCAGTAGGATCCAGTGTTGGTTCGCCTCAGGCCAAACAACCAACAGGGAGGGGACCCAGCCCCATCCATCAGCAAACAAGCAGATTAAAGCTTTACTGAGCTCTGCCCACCAGAACAACAGCGAGCTCTAACCAACACCAGTCCCTCCCATCAGGAAACTTGCAGAAGCCTCTTAGATAGCCTCACCCACCAGAGGGAAGACAGCAGAAGCAAGAAGAAGTAGGATCCTGCAGCCTGTGGAACAAAAACCACATTCACAGAAAGACAGACAAGATGAAAAGACAGAGGACTATGTACTAGATGAAGGAACAAGATAAAAGCCCAGAAAAACAACTAAATGAAATGGAGATAGGCAAGCTTGCAGAAAAAGATTTCAGAATAATGATAGTGAAGATGATCCAAGACCTCGGAAAAAGAATGGAGGCAAAGGTCAAGAAGACGCAAGAAATGTTTAACAAAGTTATAGAAGAATTAAAGAACAAACAAACAGAGATGAACAATACAATAACTGAAATGAAAACTACAGCAGAAGGAATCAATAGCAGAATAACTGAGGCAGAAGAACGGAGAAGTGACCTGGAAGACAGAATGGTGGAATTCACTGCTGCAGAACAGAATAAAGAAAAAAGAATGAAAAGAAATGAAGACAGCCTAAGAGACCTCTGGTACAACATTAAATGCAACACGATTCACATTATAGGGGTCCCAGAAGGAGGAGAGAGAGAGAAAGGACCCGAGAAAATATTTGAAGAGATTATAGTGGAAAACTTCCCTAACATGGGAAAGGAAATAGCCACCCAAGTCCAGGAAGTCCCATACAGGATAAACCCAAGGAGAAACATGCCGAGACACATAGTAATCAAATTGGCAAAAATTAAACACAAAGAAAAAATATTGAAAGCAGCAAGGGAAAAACAACAAATAACATACAAGGGAACTCCCATAAGGTTAACAGCTGATTTCTCAGCAGAAACTCTACAACCCAGAAGGGAGTGGCATGATATACTTAAAGTGATGAAAGGGAAGAACCTACAACCAAGATGACTCTAACCAACAAGGATCTCATTCAGATTCGATGGAGAAATCAAAAGCTTTACAGACAAGCAAAAGCTAAGAGAATTCAGCACCACCAAACCAGCTCTACAACAAATGCTAAGGGAAATTCTCTAAGTGGAAAACACAAGAGAAGAAAAGGACTTACAAAACCAAACCCCCCAAAATTAAGAAAATGGTCATAGGAACATACATATCGATAATTACCTTAAATGTAAATGGATTAAATGTTCCATCCGAAAGACGCAGGCTTGCTGAATGGGTACAAAAACAAGACCCATCTATATGCTGTCTACAAGAGACCCACTTCAGACCTAGGGACACATACAGACTGAAAGTGAGGGGATGGAAAGAGATATTCCATGCAAATGGAAATCAAAAGAGAATTGGAATAGCAATACTCATATCAGATAAAATAGACTTTAAAATAAACAATGTTATAAGAGACAACGAAGGGCACTACATAATGATCAAGAGGTCAATCCAAGAAGAAGATATAACAATAAAATATAAATATTTTATATTTATAAAAAATAAAATATAAACATGAATATATATGCACCCAACATAGGAGCACCTCAATACATAAGGCAACTGCAAACAGTTATAAAAGAGGAAATCGACAGTAACACAATAATACTGGGGGACGTTAACACCTCACTTACACCAATGGACAGATGATCCAAACAGAAAATTAATAAAGAAACACAACCGTTAAATGACACAATAGACCAGATAGATTTAATTGATATTTATAGGACATTCCATGCAAAAACAGCAGATCACACTTTCTTCTCAAGTTCGCACGGAACATTCTCCAGGATAGATCATACCTTGGGTCACAAATCAAGCCTCAGTAAATTTAAGAAAATTGAAATCACAATCTCTGGCATTCCTATATACTAATGATGAAAAATCTGAAAGTGAAATCAAGAAAACATTCCCATTTACTATTGCAACAAAAAGAATAAAATATCTAGGAATAAACCTACCTAAGGAGACAAAAGACCTGTATGCAGAAAATTATAAGACACTGATGAAAGAAATTAAAGATGATACAAATAGATGGAGAGATATACCATGTTCTTGGATTGGAAGAATCAACATTGTGAAAATGACTCTACTACCCAAAGCAATCTATAGATTCAATGCAATCCCTATCAAACTACCACTGGTATTTTTCACAGAACTAGAACAAAAAATTTTGCAATTTGTATGGAAACACAAAAGACCCCGAATAGCCAAAGCAATCTTGAGAACGAAAGAAGGAACTGGAGGAATCAGGCTCCCTGACTTCAGACTATACTACAAAGCTACAGTTATCAAGACGGTATGGTACTGGCACAAAAACAGAAAGATAGATCAATGGAACAGGATAGAAAGCCCAGAGATAAACCCATGCACATATGGACACCTTATCTTTGATAAAGTTGGCAGTAATATACAGTGGAGAAAGGACAGCCTCTTCAATAAGTGGTGCTGGGAAAACTGGACAGGTACATGTAAAAGTATGAGATTAGATCACTCCCTAACACCATACACAAAAATAAGCTCAAAATGGATTAAAGACCTAAATGCAAGGCCAGAAACTATCAAACTCTTAGAGGAAAACATAGGAAGAACACTCTTTGACATAAATCACAGCAAGATTCTTTCTGACCCACCTCCTAGAGTAATGGAAATAAAAACAAAAATAAACAAATGGGACCTAATGAAACTTCAAAGCTTTTGCACAGCAAAGGAAACCACAAACAAGACCAAAAGACAACCCTCAGAATGGGAGAAAATATTTGCAAATGAAGCAACCGACAAAGGATTAATCTCCAAAATTTACAAGCAGCTCATGCAGCTCAATAACAAAAAAACAAACAACCCAATCCAAACATGGGCAGAAGACCTAAATAGACATTTCTCCAAAGAAGATATACAGACTGCCAACAAACACATGAAAGAATGCTCAACATCATTAATCATTAGAGAAATGCAAATCAAAACTACAATGAGATATCATCTCACACCAGTCAGAATGGCCATCATCAAAAAATCTAGAAACAATAAATGCTGGAGAGGGTGTGGAGAAAAGGGAACACTCTTGCACTGCTGGTGGGAATGTGAATTGGTTCAGCCACTATGGAGAACAGTATGGAGGTTCCTTAAAAAACTACAAATAGAACTACCATATGACCCAGCAATCCCACTACTGGGCATATACCCTGAGAAAACCAAAATTCAAAAACAGTCATGTACCAAAATATTCATTGCAGCTCTATTTACAATAGCCCGGAGATGGAAACAACCTAAGTGCCCATCATCGGATGAATGGATAAAGAAGATGTGGCACATATATACAATGGAATATTACTCAGCCATAAAAAGAAACGATATTGAGCTATTTGTAATGAGGTGGATAGACCTAGAGTCTGTCATACAGAGTGAAGTAAGTCAGAAAGAAAAAGACAAATACCGTATGCTAACACATATATATGGAATTTAAGAAAAAAAATGTCATGAAGAACTTAGGGGTAAAGCAGGAATAAAGACGCAGACCTCCTAGAGAACGGACTTGAGGTTATGGGGAGGGGGAAGGGTGAGCTGTGACAGGGCGAGAGACAGTCATGGGCATATACACACTAACAAACGTAGTAAGGTAGATAGCTAGTGGGAAGCAGCTGCATGGCACAGGGATATTGGCTCGGTGCTTTGTGACAGCCTGGAGGGGTGGGATAGGGAGGGTGGGAGGGAGGGAGACGCAAGAGGGAAGACATATGGGAACATATGTTTATGTATGACTGATTCACTTTGTTATAAAGCAGAAACTAACACACCATTGTAAAGCAATTATACCCCAATAAAGATGTTAAAAAAAAAATTGAAATCACAACAAGCATCTTTTCTGACCACAATGTTATGAGATAAGAAATCAATTATAGGGAAAAAAAACATAAAAAACACAAACACATGGAGGCTAAACAATACGTTACTAAATAACCAAGAGATCACTGAAGAACTCAAAGAGGAAATCAAAAAATACCTAGAGACAAATGACAATGGAGACAGGATGATTCAAAACCTATGGGATACAGCAAAAGCAGTTCTAAGAGGCAAGTTTATAGCTACAGAAGCTTACTTCCAGAAACAAGAAAAATCTGAAATAAACAATCTAACCTTACACCTAAAGGAACTAGTGAAAGAAGAACAATCAAAACCCAAAGTTAGCAGAAGGAAAGAAATCATCAAGATCAGAGCTGAAATAAATGAAATAGAAACAAAGAACACAATAGCAAAGATCAATAAAACTAAAAGCTGGTTTTCTGAGAAGATAAAGAAAATTGATAAACCACTAGCCAGACTCATCAAGAAAAAGAGGGAGATGACTCAAATCAATAAAATTAGAAATGCAAAAGCGGAAGTTACAACAGACACAACAGAAATACAAAGCGTCCTAAGAGACTACTACAAGCAACTCTATGCCAATAAAATGGACAACCTGGAAGAAACGGAAAAATTCTTAGAAAGGTATAACCTTCCAAGACTGAACCAGGAATAAATAGAAAATATGAACAGGCCAATCACAAGTAATGAAATTGAAACTGTGATTAAAAATCTTCCAACAAACAAAAGTCCAGGACCAGATGGCTTCACAGGTGAATTTTATCAAACCTTTAGAGAAGAGCTAACACCCATCCTTCTCAAACTCTTCCAAAAAGTTGCAGAGGAAGGAACACTCCCAAACTCATTCTATGAGGCCACCATCACCCTGATACTAAAACCAGACAAAGATACTACAAAAAAAGAAAATTACAGACCAATATCACTGATGAAAATAGATGCAAAAATCCTCAACAAAATACTAGCAAACAGAATCCAACAACACATTAAAAGTATCATAGACCATGATCATCTGGGATTTATCCCAGAGATGCAAGAATTCTTCAGTATACACAAATCAATCAATGTGATAAACCATATTAACAAATTGAAGGATAAAAACCATATGATCATCTCAATAGATGCAGAAAAAGCTTTTGACAAAATTCAACACCCATTTATGATAAAAACTCTCCAGAAAGTGGGCATACAGGGAACCTACCTCAACATAATAAAGGCCATATAGACAAACCCACAGCAAACATCATTCTCAATGGTGAAAAACTGAAAGCATTTCCTGTAACAAGACAAGGATGTCCACCCTCACCACTATTATTCAACATAGTTTTGGAAGTCCTAGCCATGGCAATCAGAGAAGAAAAAGAAATAAACAGAATACAAATTGGAAAAGAAGAGGTAAAACTGTCAGTGTTTTCAGATGACATGATACTATATATAGAGAATCCTAAAGATGCCACCAGAAAACTACTAGAGCTAATCAACGAATTT